>NC_090934.1:1229339261-1230589261 GCF_040938575.1 Ambystoma mexicanum | reverse complement strand
CATAGCTAGGCTGTAATGCTATGACAGACATGAGATGGATGTATCCTCAGAGGCTACATTAGCCACACTGTAATATGGCAGCACCTGCAAATGTGGGGCTTTACTTGGCATATGATTACTAGACCCGGCATGTTCAGCAATAATTGGCATATGTTGTCAGTAAATGGTCATATGAGGCTATAGTGGCATATGCATGGCCTATGTTTGTTCTACTAGGCCTACCTCTGCTAAACCTTGACCCCCTCCATGGCATGTCAAGGCAGCACCCTAGTGAAAATGTGCATGGTGTCTAAAAAGTCTTATGTCTGCTTTAGTGCTGGTCTGGTATTTTATGAAATGTAAGATATCCTATGTTTTTACACTGTCAGTCACTTCAGGTGATGACAACAGGGTTAAATGTCGTTTCATGTGATGCCACCGGATCAAAGGTCATATGACATCACTTCCTTTGATGGCATCGGATTTGTGATGCCACTTCCATTACTCCTGGCATTTTGGTGTTTTGACATCCCTGGTACAAAGTGACATGACATGGCAAATACGACATATCAAAGCATGATATAATACAGAGCTCACAAAATCTACTAGTCCAGTCACATAGGCAGGGACATTCTATGAAGGGCAAGTACCATTTGCATGGTACTCATCCTTGTTGGTGAGTATAGGGATGCTTGGAACTACTATTTGACATTTACTGCCAACACATTTTGTGTGCAGTAAATGGCAAAAACAAGTTTCACTGTGCGTGGCTGGCCAAATATAAAGTGTGCTTATGATGACATCGAATGTTTTAACGAAAGCTGTGGTAAATATGTTGTCACCATTCACCATGGGCGATTGCATTTATTTTAGGTTGTGCAAGTAAACTAAGTAACTTGCCCTGCTTTCTAGTGGGAATTTTAAGAATTTGCAAGGCTTGTAATATGCCATTATATAAAACATGGCATCATATTGTGCTTATTAAATTACATTACAAAGGAATGTGTAGTACAGAAAGATGAATTGCCCCATTGGTGGTAGAATTACTTGGTTTGCCCAAAGATGGATAAGCGGACCTGGTAGTGTGAAATGTCCATTAGATGCCCCACTACTCTGTGCCAAGTTAACCTTCCCATATACAATGCTCCATCACTCCTCCTTTCACCTTACTAGTGAGGAACACACACAAATGATCCCATATGTTATGTCATGTTATTGTGCTTTATAGCGCGCACCACTGCCATTTCCATGGTCTCCAGGTGCTCTACGTGGGGGTGGGGAGATGCAGCGTGCCTCCACCCAAAGTCAGAGCTATGTACCTTTAAGCGTACGACCTACACCAAATCTGTACATGGCGAAGAACTTGGTGCACGCATCCACTTGAAAAAGAGGCCCGCCACCAGTGCTGGCCCTGGAGATGGTATCAGGAGGTTACAATGGAACAGAGTTAAGAACCATTGCCGTCCATGCTGGGTACTAGTCCATCGTAGCCACGTTGATAGTCCCAATCATGTTGACAGCCAAAACAAAATCTCCCACGTGACCAAAGCCAAAGAGAGTTAGAACACTGGTCAATGGAAGAATGAAGGAAACCTGTGGTCTACTACTTAAGTTGTAGAACTCGATCAAAAACCACCCGATTAAGGAAACCGCTGTAACTCCACAATCACAGCTGTGTGAAAATGAACACATGCAGGCACTGTCATTGGGAGACCCCTTCTAAGTTTTAAACCCACATTCCAGTGGCTTCTCCCATTTCTGACTCTTGCCAACTCCCTCAACCAACTTGCCACAGATATTCAAGTTTGTCCAGTGCTGAGCTTCACACTCAGTACAGAGGAGAAGGAGAGAAGCTCACTTGAGTAGGCACCTCCACAGATTGCAAACACTGCACACAGACCAGGTACATTCAAAACAGCACACGCACTTGGAAGGGTACTCTTGGAGGCAAATACTTTGACGGCACGCACCCTACTGAATATACCCTCATGGCACAAACTCAGAGGACCTGGTGGCCCTGAAAATGACAGTAGTGCACGTTTAAATCACACTAACATAACATGGGACCACATATATGACCACCATGGATAGGGTATCGATCATCTGATAGACACTCAGGATTCAGCAACCTTTGGCTCTTCAGATGTTTTGCACTAGAACACTCAATACCCCTAGCAGGCATAGCCCATAGCAAGGCATCATGGTACTTGTAGTCCAAATCATGTGGGAAAAGGTTTCAGAACCCTACAATAGTGGCAGCCGCTACAGCAAACTCTCTGCTGGTGCCACACCATTTATGGACGACACAACTTTTATACAAGTCTTATCTCCTATCTCACCAACACTTTGACCCGAGTTTGGGGGTCGTTCTGCAGAATTTCCCCTGACCTACCACTAAACGGAATTACCGTTACTGCCACTTGGTACCGTGGGTTTATCATGGGATTACAAGTGGTGTTGATCCCCATTTTTGGAGTCCATAGAAGTGGGGGAAAGGGTGGTAATTCTGTTACCGCCACTTTTTTCCTGCTCCACCAAACTCGGAATGAGGGCCTATCTCTGCTACTCGAGTGGCACAGCTGCTACCACATGAATGGTGGATGCACAATGTTGGCATTACCCTTCCCCTCCAGTGAAACAGACACAGGATGAAGACATTAATAAAATGGCACTTATGCAACACATGCTAGCAGCGCACACCTCTGTGGCACACCACTATATGTACACAGGCGCACAACATACCTCTGTGGCGCACACACTGACAGCACACAGTGGATAATATTATGGCAGCACCACCCTCGAGCCGAAAGAAGACTGTAGCTGAAATGTAATGTGTGCAGCATGTTTAGATCAGGTATTGTCATCGCGCCACAGTCTTTGGATACTGATTCTGGCAGGGACCGTCCATGCCCTCACCCCAGTGAGCCAGCTGGCGAGACCGGAGCCGCTGGCGGCCCAGACTGGCATAAAAAATGCTGTCATCACGGCTGCGGGCCGCAGCTGAAGATGAGGGGAGCATGTGCCAGTCTATCAGGGGGCATAAGGACTGGGGGTATTCCTGGAAGAGGAGCAGATGGTTTTTGTCTTCACAATAGCGCAGCTGGGGTTGGGAAACACTGTTGTTCTGGAAGTTGTCTCATCTGATCATTTCAACCGAGGGAGTAATAGAATAGAGACGCTGGCCATGGTCATGCATGCCCGCAGAGCCCCCATCACTGTAGCAACTCTTGTGCTCCTAGTCCATAGTCCTCTTCCCTCCAGACTGAATTGAATATAGTGATTGGGACCAGAGGATCAAGCTAAGATGAAGATGGGGAGCAGGTGTGTGGCGCAGCATGCACTTGTCTCCACCATTACATGGACCTCTGCCATCCTCCCGTCAATCTTTTTCTGTCTGATTACACCATGCTATAGGCAAAGGAATCCTATTAGAAATGATGAAGGGCTGTTTGTACTGAAGAAATGACACTATGCCCCAACACAAATACTCTACTCCGTAATATATTTATTTATTTGCATTTTTAAAGTGCTCACACAGCCCGCGGGCATCGAGGCGCTGTTACAGGAATTGTCTCTTTTTAGTTGCGTAGTTGGTTTTTTTTTGTGTCTTAGTTGAGTATTTATAATGCGCTTAAACTCCCAGAGGTTTCTAAGCGCGGACCCGGGGATCGAACCTGTGTTGCTTCATGTCGTCTTGCTTCCAAGGCAAGCACGTTGTCGCTGAGCTATCCTATATGGGATGCATATTAAGAAGGCTGTTAATAGGGGATAGCGGCCAGGGCGCAACCTGTTGAAGATTTTCTTTTTTTATGCACCCTGCTTATAGCAGTGAGTTTGGGTAAGAACCAATTCACCCGGGCGCTGGCTCGAAGATATTATTGTTAACTGTATAGTTAGATTGGATTTGCAGGCATAAATTTGAAATCTCGTCATTTTGATGTTTGGGGTGATTTATCAACACACTTAATCCAACACGTGTTTCAACCCTACATTGGTCTTTTTCAAGGCATGTGTGGTGAGCACTTAAGTATGAGGTGGTGGTGAGTTTGGGATCGGGCTTTTGTTCGTCAACCTGTTAGGCCAGTAGGGTCTCTGCATAAAGAGCCAGCGCCCGGGTGAATTGGCTCTTACCCAAACTCACTCTAAATCTCGCCAAGAAGTAAGAGCACCGTCTTTTAAGAACCCCTCACGGGCAGCAAGTTCTAGGTACCTATCTCCAGGATCAGCGCAGTTATCTGAACATTCTAGTGCTCTACCCAACACGTGCGTACAGCAGTGCTTACTAAACGTTTGGCGAGTGGACCATGTTGCCATTCTGAAATTGACATGCATAAGACCAAGCCTCTGAAAAAGCACTGACATTGCCTTGGCCCCAGGCTGTGTGTGCATCTGTGCTTTTCGGTGACTGAGGGCTCTGAAAAGAATAGCACACCAGTGTATAGCTGACTCTCTAGAGGCCACCAGGTATTTCAAAGAGCCTATCTGAGGCTCTGGAATACTTTGTGTTACTCAAACACAGTTGTTGTGTTTGGTGCTGCCGCTATTTCTCTTCTTGAATACAGGGAAGTCATTTGGGGGTTGCTAGGATTTGCAACGGCGACCTCTGGCAACCTCTGTGTAACTCCTGGCTCTGCCTCTGCAACCCCTGGGGGAGGGTTTGGGTTTTCAAAAAGAAAATATTTCGTTAGGTAGTCAGTCTGACTTTAAAAATAAATTATTTCTGTTTTGGTTTTCCGTAAAGGAAATCATTTCTTTTTTAAGTCAGTCAGACTCATTTCAAAAAGACATCGGGGGTCATTACAACCCTGGTGGTAATGATCAGGTCATTATGGCCTTGCCGGACCCGTTATTTGCCCCTTCTTAAGCGCCAGAAAAAATTCTTCCTCATTACCATTTGAGCCCCATGGGGCTCAATGGGAATGGGGAAGCCGGATGCACAGCCACCGTTATCAATGGTGCCTGTGCATCAGAAATGGTCTCCTCGTGGGGTGCCAGTACGGCCGCCAGGCCAGTCCTGGCAGCCGCAATTGCACCCGCGAGCAGAACTCGTAGTTTTCCGGTCCGGGAACTACGGTACCGGCATGCTTACCGGTACCATAGTTCCCGGACCAGCAAACCTATAATGAGGCCCATCATTTCATGTTAAAATCCGAGCTGCCCTCCCCCCCCGCACCCTTTACCAGGAAATGGATGGCTCTGGCACATGGGCTCTCCTTGCGTGCGTGCTCTAGCATGGGAGCCAGAGTCATGCCTGCAGAGGAGCAACGGATTCTGGAAGGTATGGATATTTTTTTTTATGTAAAAGTGGTGAGTGAATGCATGTGTAAATGAACAAGTGCTGTGTGAATGTGTGTGCTTGTGTTAAATAACTGGATTACTTACTGGGTATCTTTATTACTACAAGGTCCACTCTTCCAAGTCCCAGTACTTGTCTATGAAGCACCTTGCCTCATACATAAGTACCAGGGCAAGGAAGAGAGATGTTGCGGTAATACTGGGCCATGGAGCTGATTTTGGGGGTTGGAGGAAAAGAGGGAGAGTGAGAGGGGACATGTGATAAGGGTGGAGCAGGAGGCGGGTATGCAAATACATAATGCTTGTCAATGATAAAGCAGACATGATATGTATTAGTGGCTAGACTGGCAATTTGGTACATCCAGTCTATTTATTTATTTTTCATTTTATTGTTCATTTGTAAGGTGCTTATACATCAAGTAAATTGTTTTTCAGAGCGCCCTAGTCATTTCTTACTTTGGCAAGACATTTCTACTGGAAATCTATAATAGAGTAGGCATCATAAGTGTTATTACGTGGCTAGACTAGCATTTTGTTGCAGCTAGTTTAGCAATTTCTTACTGTGGCATTGACATGTTACATACTGTGCTTCTCTGATAAAACAATCATGATACGTGTAATTACCTGGCTAGACTGGCATTTGGATGCAGCCAGTCTAGTCTTTCCTTACTGTGGCATGGTATATTTTTCTGGGCATCTATGATAAACTAAGCATGGTAAGTGTTATTGCGTGGTTAGATTGGCATTTTGGTGCAACCCATCTAGGTATGTCTTACTGTGGCATGGTATTTTTTACTGTTCATCATCAATACTACAGCAAACATGATAAGTGTTATCACATGTCTAACCTACATTGCGCAGCCAGTTTTGAGAAGTTTCCTTATTGTGGCATTGCATTTTTAATAGCAAAGCAGTAAGATAGCTTAATGCGTTAAGCGCTCGCTGCTGCCATCTATTTGTGATTTGAAGTTTGCAGCTTTGTATCCTGGCAAGGCCAACTCAGCCTTTCATTATTCCAGGCTTGATAAATGAGTACCAACTTCGACTGAAGTATAATTGTATTTAAATATGTGCTATGTATAGTGCTTTGGTGGAAACACTATATAAATTAATTATTATCATGAATCAAAGCATTAATGCTCCTGTGCATTGTTGGTGACTAGCATGTATTGGATTTTTGGATACTGTAATAATGTAATGTAATGTAATGCAATGTAATGTAGGGGCTGTACTGCAGCTATAACTGGCATAATATGGAACTAACTGGTCATACAATGCTGTAGTGGCACATCTATGGCAGTGCCTCTACCTATGTTGATTCTATTGGGTCTAACCCAATCATACCATGAATCCATACATCGCATATGAAGGCAGCGCCCTTGTTAAAATGTGGTTGGTATCTAAAATAATCACACAAGCAAGAAGTCACCCCTGTATCTCCTTAGTCTTAAGACACACCATTGACATTTCATGCTGGTTATAGTGGCAAAGAGGCCTATTTTGGAAAACCTGAGCTGATGAAAGGTTGGGGTGCCTCCTCTGACTGCAGCCCCTAGCATGGAGATTTTTTTCCACTTTGAAGGGCGTACGCGTCAGTCTAGTGAAGATATTTGATCAGGTATCACGAATGGCTACAACACAATGGGCCTCATTACAAGTATGGCGGTAAGGCAACAACAGGGCCGGTATCGCTCTCGGCACCGTTGCTACGGTTCCGTCATACTAGGAGTTCTGCTCGCGGGTGCCCTTGCAGCCTGACCTGACCTGGTGGCCGTACCGGCACCCGCGAGCAGAACATGATGGTAGCACCGGTACTGTTATTAACAGTACCGGTGCTACCACCCTCCCCATTCCCTTTGAGCCCTGGGCTCAAAGGGAATGGGGATGTACCGGGCCCGGCACCCACGAAAGGGCAATTACCGGGTCCAGCTGGGCTGGAATAGCCCTGTAATTGCCCATTCGCGGGTGCCGGACCCGGATGCAAGTTTGGAGGTAGCCTTGTCGGTAAAACCGGCAAGGCTACCTCCAACCTCGTAATGAGGCTCAATAAGCCTCTGAAAAATCCTCCCTGTGAGATGGTTCTATCCCAGAGGAACGCAGATCTACAACAGAAGGGAGGAGATGTACCCCCATGTTTCTTATGCACGGGAACCCTATTTGTTTTCTTACTTAGGATTCAGCGCTCTGGAGTAAATCACTGATGGAAAAGAATACCTGGAAGGCGAAAAGGAAGGATGCTCCGAAGTACTAACAGTAGATGTGATGTTTGTGCCCTTCCTGGCTCCTTAAACGTTGGGTCTGCAAACAAACCAGTCTGATCCCACCAACAACCATCCAGATAACAAAGAATTGCTCAGAGACCGCCAGGTCTGGCATGTGAGAGGGAGCTCCAGGTAACAACAGATTGCGATCCTAGCTCCACCAATCAGGAGTGTCCATTGCCCGGTCCAGATGAGCTGACCGACAGAGCCACATGAAGGCATTGCGAGCCAGGTAATTGGCGCATATTTCACTGGCACGGTAGAGGGGACTAAAAAAGGAAGAAATAGGTCATACCAATCCTACTTATAGGGGCGTTCAAGCTCACTTGCTGCTCATCACTTCTTCCCAAGACACGTATCTAGTGAAAAGCTTCCTGCAAATTAACGGGTGCAGTAACCAGTTCTTGCACCTTATTATGCTCAGACATCCAGACAGTGCTGCTACTGGCAGCCTCCCCAGGGCTGGACCCAATTACATCAAAGAACATGCAGAGGAGGCTTCAAAGGAAAAGCTTAGCATTATTCTTGCTCATTCTCTGGCTGTAGACTCTACAGCCATGTAGAAGTGCAGGTTCTGCAGTGCCCATCCCTTAGCTCAGCATGTGTTTTGTGACTGCATAGGGATTCTCTCTTGGTAGATCCATCAACAAGCAGATCTTTGTGCGATTCAATAGAAAATAGAACCCACATTTCTGTATTAAAGCCATCTATCCCCATACAAGATTGGGATCTTGCGTGAAATCCCATGAGAACCTGAACACTGTCCTGTCGTAGGGCCTACAAAGGCATCCTTGTGCTATTGCCACATATGCCCGACCCTGTAGTGGTCTCTATTATGCAACTTACAAATCTGTAGTGTTATGTTACTTCAAAATAATAACAGAGATTGGTGTTCAAGAATATCCCTTGCACACAGAATGGCAGGGGTTCCTATTTTACAGTTTCTGGGAATAAAATTGAGAAAAACCTGGAACAATACATTTGCAAATGAATATGGATATTTAAATAAAAAAGAGAACACATTCAGCCTCATCATGAGTTTGGCGGTAACCCTTAAATGCGATGGTAATGCTATTACCACTGCATTTAAGGGTCCGCCAAATCACAGGTCTTGCTGCATTTACCCCCAGCTCTGAGCTGGGGGTAAATCCGTGGGGAATTTGCTGATTTTCGGTGGTAGTTGCGCTGATAATTCCCCATTGGGCCCAATGAGGAATGGGGAATTTCTGTTAAGCCAAACCCGTGTTCTGGCGCTAATAGTGCTGGGGGGCATGACGGTAACGCTATTAGCCCAGGCGGTATCCCGGCAGTAATACTGCCTGGATACTGGCCAACTCGTGATGAGGCCCATTGTATATTCAATTCATGAAAAAAAGGTCAATTCACTAGTACATACAGCAGCAAAAATTGTCAATAAAAATAACTCAACCTAAAACGTAATCAACATTACATACATCACATCCAGACATACCATATACACAAACAACACATCTTCAGCATCCTGTGCATATGGACTAATTCAAATATACAAGGCAGTGTGTGGAATTCACAACCACAAATCCTTAACTTGAACAAATAACATTAAATAAAATTGTGTGTCGCCAAGGGGAGACCAAAATAATTAAATGGATGTGGGTATCTTACAGCCACTTCCAAAATCACCATGTTCTTTCCGCAGAGCATACAGTGATGTCAGTCATTGATGGGTTCAACCCTTGCATTAGCAGGCTTGAGATACTGCAACCCATAATACGGCCAAAATAATTCACCTTCACGGCAGATGAGATTCCCCATCAATGCTTTAAACGAAAGGATGTCCTGGCCACCAAAAGCATGTGGCTGCCAGAATTTGTGTCGGCAATGTGAGGGGCAGAAATGCGAGACCCACACAAAGGTATAGTTTTCTCAAGATGTGCAATTGTTATTAAATAAAAAGGGGTGAAATAAACACCTTTCTTTCCCCAACCTAGGAAGGATGTCCCTATCGAGCAAACTAAAACTAAAAAAAAGTGACCTAGTGTCCAAAAAGTCTCTGACCCTTACACTAATATACACAACAAAATTATACAAGGAATATGTGGATGTCTTCAGTTCAAAAAAGCAATATATCAGGTTTCGAAAAATACTCCCTGTGACTAGGGTTGGACTCCCTTCCCCTGGATCAATTCAGGAATACCTTGAACAAAGTTTTGTTCAAGTATTTTCCATCTACTACGTTCTTCCACTTTGTAAAATAAATGTGTATTTTGAAACATGTTGGTTCTCAAATCCAAAAGCAACTGTTGGTTTCCACAGTATCCTTCTTAGTGAGGCAAATGTCTCTCTCCTAATACACAAGTTCATAAACCAAAATAAGTGTTCTCTTCAGAATGCCAAACCACTTTCAGCATATCACACTTTCTTCAAATGAAACACTGTTGTTAGGGAAGCACAGCAACTACTTTTGATCATGCGACAGTTTTTCAAAAAAGGCTGATAGGGTTAATAGGATCTTTCCACCACACCTTTTTACCACAAACTCACTTCTTCAAATCATCTTCTTCTTTCCTGGTATACTCACCTGCCAGGACTAACTATTATGGTCCCTTTCTTGGTGTACTCACCTGCCAGGAAGAAAACTCTTACAACTACAATCAATCTTAGTAGCAATATTTGTTCTACAATTCCACATGCCAGTATTTCTTGTGAGGAAGACTGAACAATTGCTGCCTCTTCTTACAGTCTCTGGATCCTTGGGAATGTGAATTCTAGTTTTCCCCAGATTGGAAGCTCAAGATGGGGGACTCATTTTGAAATTGCTTCTAATTTACTTCTTGTAAGCCTTTAGGCTGCTGGCAATGTGGGTTGCAAATGTACCCCTGTTGGTGGCCCCATCTAAAGAGGGTTGTGCCATTGTCACCTCAGTGTGGTTTCCACACAACCTCTTGCTTATTGGCAATTAGGGTTATAGTTTGCCCCCAAACGGTATCCCAGATCAGGGGAGTTATGCTTATGTTTCCTTACTTGTTTGGTATTCAAAAATGTAGTTTGTCAACAATTTTCCTTCTCGGAGCATCCCAAAGTCAGCGTCAGCATCCAATCAACTCACCAGTCTTCTGCAGTGACTCCCCTTCGTGGTTGACTGCTGTTGCAGGCCTCCTGCATCTTCATGTACTGTTTCCAGCTCCTGCGTGCCTTTGGTGGACTGTTCGGCTCTTCCCTGGAGCTCTGACAACTCTGATGATCGTCTGCGGCTTGTTCCACACCAAAATGCCACATGCTGAGTTGGGAGCATGTCTCTCTCCCACCTGTGCTTCTCTGCCACATGCTGTTTCCAGCTGCATGTAATCTGCACAGCTGCTCACCTTCCCTCCTGGAGTCAGCATCAGCTGACAAACTTCCTTTTCTTCCTTCTATGGCAGCCTCAGCTTCTCAGGTGACCTCTGCTTCATTTACTCCTTCCACGTCTTCTTTCCTCAGTGTAACTCCATCCTGAGTTTAAATGTCCTGCTCAAGTGCCTTGGCCTGTAACAACTAGACTGCACATTCTGAATAACAGCACTTTTAGTCCTCACTGACTCCGAGACCCTCTTCCTCGTCCCAGTACCATTGGCATTATGGGTACTGAAGTCCAAATTGGATTGTACAGCAGCAACATTAGTTTCTCCTATGTTAATGTTAGTTAGTTTTGACTGCTTTGAAAATTGAGAGTTGTCAGAGTAAAAGTAGGTTGTGGAAAGGGTTTGTAATTTAACATTGGAATGAGGATTTCTACCGTAGGCAGAATTATGGCAATTACGAGATGTCATATTTAATTACTGAACTCCCAAAGTACAAACCTTATTCTGCTGAGATGATTTCCAATACATGTTCTTTGGGTAGTTATGTGGGAGGGGCTTGCACATTGACAGCATTCCATTAGGTATTTACAAATTATAGGACTCTAATCCTCAGAAGAAGTTGAATTATGCGTCTCTCCCAAAGGAGTCACCACTTCCCCCTGACAACCGTCTCCTCCCATGTAATCACCCTCCTGATACCGGCCCCGGGTTATGATCAGGTAAAGGCTGCCTTCCTGTGTACACATAGTAGAAGATTTTAGGCTAAGTTTAGGGATGACTTTGCAGGATTCATCACAGCAACCTTGAAACATTGCCTTTAAAATCATCATGCCACCGGACTTGACTAGGAACTCAGAAACTGCTAGAGTAATGCAAAGAACCCTTTTGTTTTCTGTGGCAATACCAGTGATGGAACATGCGCCTAGTTGATATGGGGATGCTCTGTGACTGGCATAACAGGAATTAATTTGTCAACCTTATTTAGTTCTTAAATCCATCCATAACCTTCTAGAGACCTCCATTTTCTGAACTAAAATGATTGGGCAAGCCTATAGACCTGGGAAATCTTGACTTTGAGTTTTGCTTATTATTTATAGTACTCTGGATATCACCATTAGATCTGTTATAGCTCCTTCCAAGTTAGGTTCATGCTATATAAATCCCATGCATGCCTACATGTATATGTGAAGGTGCATGTCTATAGTTAACCTCTTAACTGATGTGCCAGTTGAACATGGCTGTTCATGGGTGCTTATGAACTGGAAAAGCTGGGAAGAGAAGAATGGCTGCCAATGCTCGCTCTTTCCAACAGTAACTCTCCCATCTGAGCAAACTTGCGGCACACGATAAGACAATGCGAGGTTGTTCATACCGCTCTGTGAGATATTATCCTCACATGGCCCATTATTCGGGCACCTTTTATGAGAACAAAGGCTCTAGTATTTA
Source organism: Ambystoma mexicanum (assembly GCF_040938575.1). Classification (NCBI taxonomy): domain Eukaryota; kingdom Metazoa; phylum Chordata; class Amphibia; order Caudata; family Ambystomatidae; genus Ambystoma; species Ambystoma mexicanum. The sequence goes on along the minus strand of NC_090934.1, from coordinate 1,230,576,960 downwards.
GTAGTGACAGACTGAGCATATCAATGTAGGACACACTATTCCAGAGGGACGCTTGGCACTGATGTTCTAGTTTTTCTAACTAGAACAATAGTCATTTTAACTGGTGCTTAACACGGATCTGGGGTGTTTAGTAATGAAGATCAAGAGCAGACCGTTCTGTTTTTGTGCTGCGTGGTTGACATTTTTTCCACTCCTGGGCGTGTTGTATTTAGGAAGCGTTCAGGAAAATTTGTATCACTTCTAAGATCACACGAATGGACGTATCTGGCAAATTAGAGAGATACAGCTGAGCCTTTTGAAGGGAAGGCTGGATATTTTAAAATATTTGTGATCAGCTGCCAGCACCCGATGAAAGGACTGCATGGCCTCAGACCTTACACTAAATGACTGATATCTAAGCATCTTGGAGATTTTTAGGTAGCGCTGTTTGTACTCGATGCAGTTGTGTGTGTTTTAATAATGAAATTCCCCATCTACATATCTAAGTCAAAAATTGTGTTGTGGGTTTGTGAGTTGGTGGCAAAGCGATGTTCCTTAAACAATTACACACTGTTTCACCAATCTGCACCACATTTTGCATAATCATCTCTTAGGATCCTCCGGACAGTACAGCACATGACATTTGGACACTCCAGCCATTCCTCGGATTTCAGCACAAGTCAAAATCAGTGCCAGAGGTTAAGGTTAATTCTAAACCCATCATCACCCCTTTAGTTTTGCTCCAGCACTACAGGCCACCAGATAATAGACCTCTGGGACATTGAAATAAAGAGTGTCTTCCCACTCCTGTACACTCAGCACTGGGGAGCAGGAGACAGGTACACAAGTTGTGAGGGATCTTGCAGACTGTGAGGCTTCAGTTTGCAAGCATTGCTTAGTACACAAAGCTGACTCGCACAATGGAAGGAAGACACCATGACTTGACTTAGAAAGCTGTACGTCCCAACAGAGAAGTAGCACAGAGATCTTCAGCAAAGCCAAGCCAAAAACCCACAAACACACTGTTTCACCAATCTACACCAGATTTTGCATAGTTACCTGTTAGGACCCTTCGGACATTACAAGCTACATGACATTTGGACAACCCATCCCTTTCCCTGGACTAAAGCACCTTCACACAGAAGATGGTTGCCTGAAATCGGTGAAACATCTATGTGGTAGTAGAAGGACCGACCCGACATGAGAAACAAAACTCAAGGTCCTATGAAACCATGTTTCAAGGCCCTAGGATGCACAGTTTATGATATATTTGCACTGCAACAAACCGCACCATGCCAGGGTGAGGCGAAAGGTGGGGAGAGAACACAGAATGTCACAGTATTCAGCAAAACGCCAACTCTCGTGTTCCCCCGCCATCTGCTCGGGGGTATGTCAGTCAGCCACACGCACCCATTCACAGTGCAGTTTACTTAAGGGTGCAAACGACATCAAGCGATGAGCGAATCGGAACAGCAATGCGTGTTGTTCGTTATACAATTCCACACAATTTCATCAATCTGCACCCAATTTGTCATAGTTACCCGTTAGGACCCTCTGGACATTACTCGCTACATGACATTTGGACACCCCACTCCGTTCTCTGGTTATCAGAACAAGTCAAATGGTTGTTTGTGGGTTTGTGGCAAAGCGTTGTTCCTTGTGCAATTACACACTTTTCACCAATCTGCACCAAATTGTGCATAGTTACCTGTTCGAACCATACAGACATTACTGGATACATGACCTTTGCAAACCCCACCCCGTTCCCCAGATTTCAGCACAAGTCAAAATTTGTTTGTGGGTTTGTAGCTTGGCGAAGCGTTGTTCCTTATGTAATTCCACACCGTTTCACCAATCTGCACCAAATTTGCTTAGTTACCTGTTAGGACCCTCTGGACATTACTAGCTACATGATATTTGGACACCCCACCCCTTTCCATAGATTTCAGCACCTTCACACATGTGACAGCTGCCTGAAATCAGCAAAACATCAATATGGTCGCAGAAGGGCAATTCCAACACGAGGAACAAAACTCGAGGTCCAGGCCCTAGGATGCACGGTTTCCAAGATATTTGAACCACAATGAACTGCACCACGCCAGGGTGAGGCAACAGGTGGGGAGAGAGCACAGAAGGTCCCAGTATGCAGCAAAACGCCAACGGTCATCTCACCCCAACGTCTTCTCCAGGCTATGTCAGCCTGCCACACGCACCTATTCTCAGTGCAGTTTACTTCAGGTTGCAAAGCACATCAAGCGGAAACAGCCACCTACAGGATCAGTGTAATCATATCTGTCTACAGAACCTGTTCAGAGAACAGCTACTTCTGCTAGTAATTTGATATTTATAATAATTTGATATTTACATAGCACTTTGATCCAAAGCGCTTTACATAGAACATATGTGCTACATTATTATGAACGCGTCCCAAGCCATCTCAAAGTACTGGCCTATAATGTATTGGTTCCATGGTAAAAGCATGCCTCCAATATGGCTGTTTTCACAAAGAATTGCGGCAAAAAGGCTGTGGTTTGGCCGCCGCAATCCATGTAATGGATCCGGGGGACACCCCCTTAACCCCTGGACCCATTAGACCATTAAAGAGGAGCGGGGGAAATCCCTGCTCCCCTAGTGATGTAAAATAGAGATACTTTTACCGGCCTTTATGCTGTGATGTTTTGTGAAAATTGCCTTTTTGGCGGCAACCTTTTCACTGACCCCTCCTGATACCCCATCTGATATGATATGATAGTTTATTTATATAGCGCCTACAAACAACGTGTTTCAACGCGCTTCAAGGCAAGGGAGGGAACAAGGGAAAATACAATGACATTCTTACAGGCCACGAACAGTAAGAATGTGAAATTAACTATCCTACTCGGCCTGACAACATTTCAGATAGTACAAGACATGGATAAGGAAGGGAGGAGAGAGTGGGAAGGAAATGGAAACAGACAGGCTACTACCGTACTAGGCCTGACAACATTTATGGTAGAGCCGGAGAAAGCAAAAGGTTACTGGAAGTATTACAAAACAGTGAGTATGCCTCGTTCCAAGGGAGTTGGGTGTTAAAACCAGTCCCTATCGTGCCTGCTAACTCATTGGCCTGGTTCTGCACTGAGAGCCTCTTAATAGTGCATGTTGCATCAAGGTGACATCGCTGCAGCCTGACACCAACATCATCAGCCAGAGCCTACAGGCACGAGAGCCGATATGTGCCCTTTCCATGGGGTTGGGGCCATCCTCACAAGTTCCCCCGCCTAGGGAACTGAATCGGGAGCATATTCAAATCCAAGAGACTGGGGTACCTACACAATTGTGATTTTGATTCGATAAATAAAAGGTCGAATTTCAGAGTTCCTTTTCCCCTCAACAAAACAGTCGAATGAGAGAGTAGCCATAATCCAGCCATGATTTCTGGTTTGCTAATGTTTTGGCCTTCCTACATATTTTTGTTACTACTAAAAAACCAATAAAAAGCACAAAAAAGGAATACTTCATTCGTGTTGCAACCTGCAGGTGACCATGCCCTCTCCCAGCTCGGAAACAGGCCGGCATGTTCAGAACGGATGAGGATGGCGGTGTTCACTTTCACGGGCACGTCCGGGCAACCAGATATCCCTTACTTTCTGCACAGTTCATACTTCAATTTTTATGGCCCTCATCTACCATTCCCTGTGCTACCCAATCACTGCCACAACTGGAAAACAACTGCACTCCCCTGGACAGTCTGAGCTGCCTGTGCATGCACCTATGCAGAATAATCCTGGCTAGGTCTCTGCTCTACCCTGGAGGACCTGGGGCCCTCTATGCAGAGGCTCTGCCCTTGATTAACCCAAACCCACTGAATCCCAGTTGGGTAGTAGTATTGTGGTGGGTGACTCTCCCAAATATGTTGCCGCTTTAAGGGGAATGTGTTTCTACTGGTGTATTGCCCTGGCCCAAGCTAATAAAAGGAGCCTCTGCAGACACGTCCCCACAACGGCTGCAGACTCCCAAACAGGAACGACTGAGTCCGTGTCTCATTTATGTAGGCCTGCAGGCCTCCACGTGGAAGCACAGGCCTGCATGCCCTGATGCCGTAGGATCCTCGTGCCAGTACGGTGGCAGAGGACCACATGGTCAGGGGCATGGCTCGCTCTGCCTCCACTCTAGATGGTGCTGGTGTCCCATAGCACCATGGGGCCTGCTGGATGTCCTTAGCAGACCCTCTGTAACAAGCATTAATTGATCAACACCCTTCCAACCCTCACCCGACGACGTGCATCTGGCCCAAATCTCTGTCCCGTCCCACGCAGAAGCTCAATGGAGCTGAAGCCAGTATTCACCCGAGTGGGAAGACAGTAGACAGGACAGTCATTTCTCTCCTTTGCAGCCCCACTTCTCCAAAAACCTCCCAGGCATGACTTTTGAGGGTTTGGGGCTGAGGCCTTCACCGCGCATATTTGGGATTGGGTTTGAGCGGTAAGAAGATGAAAAGCGTGATGTATCCCTCAAATTCGCACATCCGATTTGCACATCCTCCCGTCGCCCCAGATTGATGAATCCTGGTCTGTGGCCAACCCTCATGTGGGCCACTCTATATCGGGACAACGGAAAGGGAAGCACTTGGGCGCATGCTGGCTAACTTTGCTGAAAATTTTGGGGGGGGGCATGACATCTGAAGAAAAGGTGCCCCAGCCAAATGAATGAGGACAAAATGGTGTGCCATGAAAGTTGGGGGGGGCAAACACCCCTATCCCCCACTAAAATTACGCCCATGGGCTGCAGGTTGCCCCCAAACTCACTGCTTCTGAATGAAGAATTTGGGGGATGCGTGGGACTCACGTTATGGAACCCCAGAAAGTGATGCTCACTGCTGGAAACAAAGTCCACTGAAAACCAGAGGCTAAACAACAGATTAAAAAGGTCACATTCTTGGTCTCAGAAGAGTGACTTCTCACCCTCCCCTCCGCACCCAGGGACAGATGGGGTGTCCACTACAGCACCCCTACGTTCCTAGAGATGCCTTGTACCCCCACTGAACTCTCTCTCCCTCCCGCTCTCTGAGAGACCATTGTGCCGTTCGTTGCCGCATGACATCAGGGACTGCAGGGTTTGCTAGCGTTTGCCCAACAGGCCGCCAGCATGCTTTTTAAAACCTGCAATTTCATTATGGGAACTTCTCCTCTTTGGCCTTCCATTTTTCGGATCCGCCACAGGGTCAAGTGAGAACGTAGCAATAGGCTCTGTGGTTCTGCAGGTTGAGCCCGAAACCTCAGACTCCCAAAGCCCTGCTTTATATTCAGAAGAAAGCCAAAGGCCGGCTCTCTGGGTTTCCATGGCAACAGCAGCTACCGCTGTTCTTTCCTTTGCCGGCGGCCTGAGGGACGCCCGTGCTGGCTGTCGGAGTTGCTTGCTCGGCTGTGGGGGGTCTGCAGGCACTGTCATTACCCCTGCAGTGCCATGACACTGCAGTGCAAGGCACGCACAGTAACTCCAAATGCCAGTGGGAAGGGGTGGGCAGTGGCGTGCCATCCTAGGGCGCAGTCCTGGATCACAGTGAACCCAGCCCATTTTGGACCGGACAAGTAGGCAAAGCGTGCCACCCATTCTTTTTGGAGAGAGAGAGTAGGACATGGGGCCCCATTACGACCCTGGAGCTAAGTGGTTAACAGCACCGTAAAAGGCTGCGGTGCCATTAACCACTTAGCGCCTTACTACGAGGTCCCTTTGCGGGACCCGACCTTAACAGCTGGTCTGGACCAGCCGTTAAAGTAGGGACCCGCAAAGCGACCTCGCAGGCAATTACGGTACCGCAATTTGCTGTAACGTAATTGCCGCCTCCCCCATTCCCATTGAGCCCTATGGGGCAAAAATGGGAATGGGGAATGGCCATGGGGAAATGGGGAAATACCGCCCCGCCAATCTTGGAATGGGGCGGTTTTTCCCCATTTCACCATGGCGGACTTGTTACAACACCGGCACCAACCATGGTGCTAATAGCGCCATGGTTTAGCGCCAGTGTTGTAAACCGTACGTAAGGCACATGCTGAGGAACACCTAGCAGACATGCGCACCGCCAGGACGTAAATATAATGGCCTTCCATTCTTGCCATCTTGGAGTCACTCTAGACCAGCAGATGACCAAGCAGGCCACTGTTATTTTTGCCAACACCTCATTCGCAAGGAGTGGCAAACAGGAACTCAGATTGCATCAGTGCTCCTTGTCCTGCAACACATTCGCCATGGCAGCTAGTTCTGCCACCAATGTGCAGGCAAGCGAATACCCGGCTTCCAGCACCTTCTTCAACTTAGATGCCAGATACCTTTGTAGCCACATGGCCAATAAAAACCTGCCTTCTACCAGGTTGTGGCAACATGGCAGGAGCCCCGACTCCTGGCTGCAGCAGAGCTGGCACTGCATGCATGCTGTCAGACATACAACCCCTGGGCTGAACCACCACTACCACCAGGTTAACAAATACCGGACAGACCCAACCATGCATGGAAGGTTAATCAGAGGTTTGCGATGACCCAGGATTCGTTCATTATTCCTTCCGCACCTGCATATATATCCACATAGCTGGTATTGATAGGAGTCTGCACGGACCACTCACCCAGTGCACCGCACCCTCTGAAGACACTGGTCCCACATGCATAAAAGAAACCGCCACTTCTTCAGTGACAACATATACCCCCAGGGCCCCAAACAACACTTGAGGTGGGGGTAATAAACAAAGAGGCCCACGAACAGGCAAAACAACAAGCCTTACACAATAAGTAAGCACACAGCAGGACTCAATCACTACTGGCCCATAAGCAACTCAACAGTGATCCGACCAGTAGGTGGCCAATGCACGTGCCAATTAGGCTAAGACACCCCCTCCTTGATACAAACTCACACGCGGCCTCAAAGCAGGCCTATAGAGATGGCCCACACAATTCTGCAGGCAACGCAAGGATGCTGCCTGTGGCAGAAAGACATTCCCCACACACCACACAAGCAACTGGTAGGAGAACATGAACAATACAGGCACAAACATTCGTCAAACCAGCATTTGCACCCATCTGTCTACAAGGGGACCTGCAACTTCATCATGCTAAGAGTGTAGGGACGTGACGTACATACACGTTGGGCAAGTGTCTATAACACCAGAAGAGAAGTAACAGGGAGTGCATTCCCATTTGTAGTTTACTCCAGAACAGTGGTGGTGCTTTCATTTCTGTTGCCAATTGTCATCCTGTTGACACCTCACAGCACAATCTTCAGCGACCCCAGCAGCCACAAGAGCGGAAGAGGACCACAGACAATCCAAGAGACGCATAGAGTCTTCACGCGGAGGACAGGCCATGAGTCAGAGTTATTCATACACAGATGGCAAGTCTAGAACAACGCCTTGTGGGAGAGTGCTTGGCCCCCATCATGGGAGATGGCTTTGGACGTCCAGTTACGTCTGGAGCACATAGGGGGGTCATTATGACCCTGGCAGTAGGGGGTTAACGGGGCCGGTAGAGCTGCCGGCCCTGTTAACCACCTACCGCCTCATTACGAGTTCTCCTTGTGGAACCCGCTAAGGACACCTGGTTTTACCAGCCGTCCTTAGCAGGTCCCGCAAGCAGACCAGCATGCTAACAATGGACCCGTCATTAATGGGCCCGTTGTTAGCATGCTCCCCATTCCCATTGAGACCTATGGGGGCTCGAATGGGAATGGGGATGGGTTCCTGGAATGGGGAAATACCGGGCCCTCCAAGGTCGGAATTGCCCGGTATTTCCCCATTCCAGGAACCCAGACCCAGATTGGGTAATAATGTCCCTATATATATATAGCTGTTGTACATAATTTCGCTGGGAAAAGTTTGTGGTGACATTATATAGGGGACCATAAGGGGAAGCAGGGGTTGTGGGGGTGTCCACCGCTCACCTTGAAAAATAAAAGGTTTTGGGGATTGCAGGGGTGTCCCACGCAAAGTGTAATATTTCCTGTTTTTAGGGTCATATACCTTATGCGTCATTTCCGAGGCAGAGTTCCAAACTTTATCCATGCCAGTAGGCTATCCAGTTCCAGAATTCACATTTGCTTTCCCAACCTGCCCATCTCCATATTTTGCTTCCCACCACCTCTCCAGGTCGAGACACCTGCTCGCCGAAGAGCAGGTAAGTCCAGGTCTTTTGGAATGTACCCCTGCCAAAGCCCCCTCCTCATAAACTTCTTTTTGCCCTTAAATTGAATGAATTTATCCCAACCCCCGTGCCTTTAATTTAGTTATTTAATACCGGCCCCCTATCCCTTTTGTGAAATAAATAATTCTGACCCCTCTTCCCTCAATTGAATTAATTCCAATCCTGCTGCCCTTCATTTAATTAATTAATTCAGATCCCTCATCCCTTCATTTAATTAATTAATACTGACCCCCCACCCTTAATCTTAATAAATTACCCTCTTATTGTGTAACTGTAACGAATTTAAACCTTAAAAAGACAAAAAAGACAAAAAAAATCACCACACTCCCGGTTCTTGCCCCATCCCCAGACCCGCCCTCAAACCTTCCTCCAACCCCTGATTGGTGCTGCTAGGGGTCATGTGACCAAACCAGCACTCTTACTGGACCATCCCAGGGCAGTTTTGTCCAGTCAGCCGGCAAACGGCAGTGGATAAGGGTGAATCCTGTTGGTTTGTTCACCTGGTGCCCTACCGTGCAGCACCCCCCCCCCCCAATCCAATTCAGAGGACTACAGAAAAGAGGGTATGGGACATCGCAATATAATTAGAACCAATATGATTCTCGCCGCTTTAGAATTTAGCCACACTAGAATTGTACTAACTTGTTTTTTCCAAGCTGCTTTTTAATTTAGCCACACTAGCACTGTAATGATTTATTGAACACTGTTTTTGAAATGTAGCCACACTAGAAATGTTCTGAGTTAGTAACACTGCTTTTTGATTTTAGCCACACCAGAACTGTCCTGGTTTGGCAGTCACTGCTTTTGCATTTAGCCACACCCGAACTGTACTGATTTAGCGTCTGCTGATTTTAATTTAGCCACAATAGAATTGTATTCATTTAGTTGTTTAAATTTAGTTTAGACAAGTGCATCTACAGACCATACACCTGGACCAAACCAAACATGGATGGGACAATAAAGAATGAAGAACTGATAATAAAGCTACTCAACACCCAGCGATCACCCAAAACCAACTAACCACCCCCTTCTCTTTTCCACAACCTCACATCCAGAGAGCTAGTGAAATAACCCATTGAAAACACACAAACTACAGACCCCTCCCTAATTATTCTACAAACCCAATACCTGCAGACAACAAACAACTCAGACACTGGACGCTACCCAAATGGACACAACAAGCCCCGTGCACATAACAAAGCACACCTAGAAAGCTCACATCCATAGACACAAGTTTATCCGGGTTCTGCACACATCAACAGATGAACACAACCTCTATCCTATCCTATTCTCCCTCACTAACCAACCCTACCCACTTTTCTTACAGAGCCACGTGAGCACCTAGAGACGATGCTAATGGAAGCAGTGTATGGTATGAATCTACATAACATAATATATTTCAATTTCTTCAAATGATACTTACAAAACTCACTATGTTTAAACCAATGAAAGACATACCGGCAGTCTTGACTGTGAGAGACCCTGGCTCACATTACGAGGTTGCCGGTAGGCCGTCTGTAGTACTGGCGGCCTACCGGAAACTTCAGCTTGCCGTTTCCACCAGCCGATATCCCGGTAATACCGGGACATTACAGGCAGTGGCGGAACAGTAAGTTCCCATTCCCATGAAGTCTGATGGGACTCCATGGGAATGGGAACACTGGAGCACCAGGCACCATTGTTAACAGTGCTGGTGCGTCAGTGATTTATTTCCCGGTAGGGGCCTGAACTACCGGCAGGTCAGGCCTGCTGGTGGTTCACTGCCCCCACTGACAGACTCATAGTATACCGATCCGGAAAATGTGCCGATAATCGTTGTTACCAGCACTTTTTCACGGACCGGCTTGCTGGTAATGAGGGCCCCTGTCTTGAGCCTGACCAAGCAGGTGTTAGAACCTAACCTTTGTACTTGTTCTATTCTACCTGCGTTGAAATTCCATGAGAATAGTACCAGCTTTAATTTATGGACTAGATGTTGTTTTGCTAGACTTGGACTTATTCCTGTGAAGGCATTAGGTGGAAAAACACTAGTTTTAGGCCTTTCTGTCCCAAATTGTGTAATGAGACATGAATTAGGACTCATTTCCTTGGAATCAAAAGCTTTCTCTTAAGCCAAAATGATTAGTCCACCACCTAATTATCTTTTTTTGACTTTAAGAAGGCTCTCAATAATAACTCTATTCCCTTGTTAGTCAAATTGACAAGACCTTTAGATACGTTGTTGAAGGAGATGTGGGGGAGCTGATTAATAACCCCACTAAAACCAAGAAGAGACTATATGAGAGAGATTGAAGATGCGGTGGGTCAACTGTGCTCCTACACTTTGTATCAGGAATATTTAATGTTTATTAGGAAATGGTCAAGAATATATAGTATTCATTTATTCCCATGTAACATTATTACGGCATGTTATATTAGATTTATGTTGAACAGGTTTCTGACACTCAATTAATTACAAATTAATTAATTAATATTTTATTACGTGCTTAATGCAGGAGAACAGTCTCTAAGCGCTCGTCTTGCTTCCAAGACAAACAAGTTGCCCCTGAGCTATCATCCTGGCCCTGTTGAACCAGGTTTCTGACACGTGGATATACACGGCCTAAGAGGGGCTTAAAAAGCTCGATTGTGTACGCTATGTGGGGTGGATGAGGAACTTGAGACAGTAAAACACTTTATTGTCCAAAAGCTATACATTTAATATTTAAATGTTTGAAAATATTCATGGAATCTACTTTTATTCACCTTGGAAAAACACTTTGGATAAGACTGATGGAAGGAGAGAATATTTCTTTGATAATTGCACTTTACAGGTTTTCAACAAAACTTTATGTATGATTAAAAATCTAGCTTTTAGTTGACTTTTGATAATGGGGCAATGTTTTTAGTATTTTCAAGAAACTCATTTTTATTTGTGATCTAAATTAACAGAATATTTTCTATAATGTTGTTCGTGTAAGGTTTAAAAGAAAAATCACATTAAATAAATAGATAAAAATCAATAGGAGTAGCATTTTTGGCATTATAGTGACAAGCTTCTGTGCTTTTGAGTATGCTGTGTTACCGTATTGTTAAGCCCTGCTTTGTCATAGTTGCCAACATGGCATGTTCCAATCTGTAGGTGCACTTTTTTGTTTGCATTCTGGGAGTTGTAGTCTGAGGGTTATAATGACAGTAGCACAACCACAAGTCCGAGAATGCAAAGAAAAAACACCAGGACTGAAGCACTTACTGATTGGAATGGAATGGATCGTATTCCAAAGTATGCTTTGTGCAAGGGGCACATGCAGCAACTTCCTCTGAATGGGAGTTTATCCTGTTGGGTCTCGTCCGGAATTGAATGGAGCAGATTGGCTCATTCTCTGGAGTTTTTTAATTTCTCTCTGCAGCCATTTGCAGCAAGCTCTTTGTGCTTCTATGAAGATGTGCTGCACACATTTTTGTAGGATTGTGTGTGCCTAGGGGATGCTGGCAATTATTGGGTGTCTCAACAGGGAGGGTGAAGATTGACTGTGATTGCAGCTTTATCCAGCCCTTTTCCATCCAAAGCAGGTCGATTGAGTAATGCCTAGTTGAGGGGCATCTGTTACAATAACCTAGTCAGTGGGATTTTGAATGAAGGGAAGGTATTCCTACTGCAGATGCATTGATATTCAAGCATACAATCATGTACTACCAGGTGCTTGCATTTCTGGCAGAGGGTCTGTGTGATGTCATTAATCCAAGATGGAAGCTGGTGCGGATACTAATTTCATTTTTGAGCTGTGACTGGTTGTAGGGTGGTGCTATGAAAAATTTGCTATGTATGTTTTTTTCTAAATGTGAGCAAAGGAATAGAAAAGTTCATATAAGGAATTGTTTTATATCTTTAACTGTTTCTGTGATATAGCCTTGTATATTATTGCTACTTCATCGCAGACTTTCGAATGTAAGCTCACTAATTTAGAAAGTATGAAATAAATGTCATGATGCCTACCTCCAAGGAGCCAGGTCCGACCCAGCAACCCCAGAGGCAGGCATCATTTCCCCCAGGGGAGTGCCAGCGGGCCCAAGCTGGGGCCCTTTGGACGCAGTCCTGGGACCTTAGGCGCCAGGCTCATGTTGGACCCCTGTCCTGGCGCCTTAGGCGCCAGGCTCATAAAGCTAGACATGTGTTCAAGTGTTTTAATGTGCACTTACCTGATGCAGACCAGGCTGCCACATCCAGGCCCTCTTGAGGCCTGAATGGAACTACTTTACCTGTGGGATTACTTTCCACCCGGGTGTGGTCAGGGAAGGATACATACCTGATCGGAGGAAGGATACACACTTGGAACTTCTTCCAAAGCTATTTAAACCACACCCGATCAGCAACTCACGCTTCGCGTTGTTCTGCTCCTCGCAGCTGGACGCTCACCGTGTCAGCTCCTGCATCTGGACCTCAGCCACGCCTGTCAGTATCCTGGGTCACCTGCAAAGGAAGACAAAAGACCTTACCTGCTAAATCAGCACCACAGAGACATCACACTGACGATCTTGAAAAGGAAGACATCATTTTAAAAGCATTTCGCTACGATCGCTGCAGCGCTGCATTTCACTCACCTTTCCTGGACACCACCATCTTCTGCAGCGATCATCCGGATCCACAGCCACTTCCCAGAACCTAGAGAGAAAGACAAGAACAAGGTGAGAGAAGGAAGGGAATAGGAAAAGCTCAGTTTCCTTCTAAGTCTTACCTGTTGGGTCATTCCCATTTCATTTCGGGTCTTGCCGCTTCCAGGCATACGGACCCCGGCCCCTATGGGGAAAAAAGACAAAGACATTGAATGAGCGAATACAAAGACATTACCCGAGCGCTCATCCAGAACCTACCTGTCATTTACTGGAACTGCACGTATCACTTCGGGTCGGCGCCATATCTCTGGCATTCCGAACCCCGGTCCCTAAGGGGAAAAAGACAATGAACATTATTATTAAGCTTGGACTTTTGAACTTGCAACAGAACTTTTACAGAGCCTTACCTGAATAGTCGAGCTTACCTGAACTCCCATAATCCTCAATCCAGTGAAGTAACTGGGTTTCAACGCGCCCCTGCATCAGAAGCAGGATGGAGAGCTCATCCTTCCTGACCCTAAGGTGAGACTTCACGGGGAATCGTGGAAGGGTATCGTGGAGGGTTGGAAGAGAGTGGGAGGCTTGAGCATAACTCAGTCAGTAGGTAATACTCCCTTTTCACGCAAAGGGGAATATTCCTGCGAGCCGGAGAAGCCAGAGTAGAGGGGCCCTTCCTGTCCATCTTCAGAGTCCTGCGCTTCACCATTGAAGAAGCACCAGCACTCGAAGCCAGACCTGCGCCTCCGTGGGAATCAGGTGAGCGTTACAATAAATAGCACTTTCTCATTGAAATATACTATTTATTAAATAGTGAGGGGAGATAACTCAGCGTAACACAGGTTTGAATCCTAATTCCGTGCTTAGAAACTGATCTCTGGTATTAAATGCGTTATAAAAGAACAATCATAAAAGAACAATAGATATTTACAGTTGAAGAGAGAAATTAAGGTTTTACAGGTCATCTTCTGAGTCCCAGAGTTCATTTTCATCATTTACAAAATGGTTGTTATCACAGAGCACTTTGTCGCCACAAATCTTACACAGTTTTGTGCACTATAGTGGCTGTGATTATCATTTTTAATGCACAGCACACCATCCTTTGACACATTCAGCACAGTACCAGCTGCATGATTGATTGTGGGGCTCATGGAAACATACACATAGTAGGAGCATATTGATTATCTGCCTCCTGCCACCCGAATTCTAATGGCTCTGGGAGATTTGGGTGTTGTTCATCAGCATGTCGCCACTCCATCACTTGGTAATGGGTCTCATTACAAGTATGGTGGTAAGGCAACAATGGCGCCGGTATGACTACCGGCGCTGTTGCTACCGTACCACCATACTAGGAGTTCTGCTCACGGGTGCCCTTGGAGCCAACATGTCTGGCCTGGTGGCTGTACCAGCACCTGCGAGCAGAACATGATGGTAGCACCGGTACCGTTGTTAACGGTACCGGTGCTACCACCCTCCCCATTCCCATTGAGCCCTATGCGGCTCAATGGGAATGGGGGTGTACAGGGTCCGGAACCCACTAAAAGGGCAATTACCGGGTTGGCTGGGCGGGAATTGCCCGGTTATTGCCCATTCGCGGGTGCCGGACCCAGATGCGAGCTTGGAGTAAAACCGGCAAGGCTACCTCCAACCCATGAGTCCTTAAGACTTATGGTATTAGAGAGGTTCTTGATGGCAGCAGATTTTCAATTTGCATATCTCTTTTTGTGAACATTCATCAACGCAGTTGACCAATGTCAGAAATCTTTGTCCCTGGCGAGTAGATTTGACAAATTAATTGCTATATCAATCATTCATCTTCCTTCTTAAATTCTTCTAAACATCCAAGTCTTCCCAAAGCTTGAAGGAGTTCTTTTTCAGAATTCTTAAAAACGTTCCAGAAAGATAGTTTTCCTTTCTTCATAAAACACCCGTTAATATCACACCCTGAATGAGCCTAGTAATGCCTGCACTTTTGTAGCCACCAAGCAGGAGCACACATGTTTGAGCTCTATAAATCTTCTATTAGTTCCAACTCATGCAGTCAGATGGGAAAAACAGTGCCCACCAAAGGGAAAGGACAAAAACATTGGTGTAAGGTGAACAAATATGGCGGGTAGTAGCATGACAACGTGATACATAAAAGGGGTGAAGAATTATTTTTGTGTCTGCCTCCTCATGAGTGCTTTCAATGTCTCCGTCATCATTTCCATCTTATGACTTGGTTTCATTTCTTCAACTGGCTGCCAGCCTTCTATTTATCCTCTGTGCATGCAGAATTGCTTTATCTGAGAGGTAAGCTGTTAACTCATCTTTAGTTTTAGAATGCAATAGTAGGGTTCTCATAGAAAATGTTTCAATATTTTTAGAATCTGTGATTTTTTTGCTCAACAGGTGTTGCTTTTCCTGCTCTTTTCCTTTGCCTGGAGTTATTGGGTGAATTTTCTAGGTTGGTCTCAAATACTAAATGAGTTTCGTCATACTTGAGCAGAATAAGGTTCTATTTTCTTGTTGTATTCCATTGCAAGATCAGGACATGTCTTCACATAAAACAGTTACTGCAGTGCTTGCATTTCTGCCATTCCGCCAAGGACAGCTGCAGCATATATGTTTGCTCTGGGTCTGGGTTGTTCCTCTTCCACCATCATCATGAGCTTGCTTGTGTGTGCTTCTAAAATCATTGTACCATCTAGGTTGAACATTGAATGAGGTACTGCAGATAATCCATAATTACTCAAGCATTCCTGAAAATTCCAATTGATAATTACTCAAGCATTCCTGTAGATCAATGTCAGTTGTAGATCAATGTCAGTTCGACATTGTGAAGCAATCAGCAAACATGTGAACAAAGAACAATCTGCCTTCAACTGCACTATGGTGTGTGTCTGATACTTTTGTTTTAACAACTTTGAAGCACTTTTACACAGCTGTAGGTTCTCATTCTTCATTGGTGCCCACAGGCTACGCCTGTCTGATTCCATTCTGTTTTCTTTAAAGCCGCTGTTCGTTTTGCAACCTTTTTCTGTCATTTTTGATGTGTCCTTCTGGATTTTTCCATGTAAAACTGCCTTTGTCAAGATGTTGATGAGTTCTTTTCCATCATAATTCACATGATTAGTTAATATCATGATGGATTTGGAGATCTGTTGAACATCTTCCTTTTGATCTGTTGCTATGGATGCTGTTAGATGGGGATGTTTTGTTCATTCGTCATCTGTGATTCCTACAACTTATTTTGCTTCTGTAGAAAGCCAGCTCAGGACAGGCCAAAAAGAATTGTGCAAGTGCACACCACCAAGTATTTTCATTTCCCTGTTTCAATGTTCTAGAGATTCATCTGAACCTAAAGCACAAAAGGGTACTTTTGTCTTGCTTACGACCCAATTGCTTTCTGAAACTCAATCCACAACTCCTAGTGTTTGCTTTCAAGCTTTTTTATTTCTGCTAAGTACCATGCTATCATACTTCCATAGTTTATCAAATTGAGTGTGAAAAAGTACTTAACAAACTCTTCAAGTGATGCAAGGTGTAAATCTCACTCTGCAGTTCAGATGGATCTGATGAATAAAAGCATTGCGTCCACCATATGAATGTACTGAAAAGCAACTCTGGGTTTATTTCTTGGGAATCATCCATTTGTGAACATTAAGTAACTTCTTAAGCTCAGGTTCCATCATTTCCTTGATTTCATTGCTGCAGCGTTTCGAAACAGAAAAATAATGCTATTAGTACCCTGGTCTTGCGGGCCGGGGTACTAATAGCAATAAGATAGGCTCAGGCCTGTAATTATGGGCCCCAGGGCATTACCTGACTTGGCAATGCCCCCGCGGCTCGGGGCTTATTGCTTAATTAAAGTTGTACTTGTGATAGCCATTACCTCCTCCCCCCCTAAGCTCCGTCTAACCAGGACCCTCTGTCTATCTTGCCTACAGGGCGCTTTTCCATACATCTGCCACTGCTTATGTGCCAGTGGTTCTGGAATGCAATGGCCAGCACTGTGGTATGTAAGTTTATCGTAGAGTGGGGCGGGGCTAGTGCAGGGTCCGATAGACAACTTGGAATATCTGTCTCGATAGGGGTACCTGTTGGGCGACATCTCAGTGGTGGTTTCCCTCGAGTAAGGTCCTTGTTAGGAATATTCTGAGGTGCGCTGGCATGGGCTGGTATCTCTGGCAGTGGACAGGGTGAAGCAGCTGTTTCTGGATGAGAGTGGGGGAACACGGCGAGGAGTGGAATGCATTCGGATCATTCAGCAGGGGATCCCAAGTCCATAGTTCCTGGGAAAAGGAGAGCTCAGAGTAGTATTTCAGAGAAGCCAGAATCCTGGCATGGGCTATAGGAACAACGCTGCATTCTTTGAGACCCATATATGAATACAGTGAGGGAGGAACATGATTCCTATATATCAATGACTAGTTTTGAATTACATGACACAAATCATGTTTAGGCATAGGTCACAGGTATCAACGATTTGCATCTGTTGCTATGAAAATAACTGCTTAATAGCAAACAATGTATAATCCATTGCTTTGCCTAAATATTGGTAGTAGTATGTGTGACAAGGCCAGTTTTTGTCAAGAGGGGATAGGGACGCCTCTCAACCTAGGGTGGAATGCCTACAAGCGTGGAAGGCAGAGCCAGTCCTACCCCTGGGGACAGGGTGGCAGATCCTTGTCCCTTCTTGTAGTGCCAGTTTGCTTGCATACAGTACTACTGACAATCATCCAGTACCTCTTCCACATGATGCTAGCCAGTCTTTCTCTATTTTTTCAGAAACATTGCATCTCACACAATTCGCTGCAAGCAAAAGAACCAAAGTTATCTGGAGTGACCGGGAGCCTGTATATCCGAACCGACAATATTCAGAAGAGAGTCTGCTAGGTGAACTGGGAATCCACAATGAGCAGCACAGTGGAGGGCTGAGGCACAGACAAGAAATGGCGGGAACTGCACATGCACACAGTGCTCCAGAAACATTGTAATTCCTCAGAGTGAGACACAAAACTGCTTCTCAATCTAACGAGCAGACCGGCAGGACAACATGACCCTCACACGCACTTGGTCTAAAACGCTATAACTCAACGCTGCGAGCCACCATTTCTGAAATGCAGTGGCCCCACACAAGAGAATGGTGCGGGACTTACACCCCCTTTTGTATCCTCTGTTGTCTGTATCACGCCCCAGGTGACAATAATAGGGAAAGATTGGTCCGGGGAACCAGTGGGAAAGGACAACCAATGGGAAGAAGGAGGGCAGTACAAAGAGAAAACAGGGAGACAGAAAATTGTGGGTTATTCGAGTGATGTCATGGGAGGCAGAGGTGGATCAAGAAACCAGGCAAATGAAAGACAGTTCAGAGGAGCGTGGATGTGGATTATGCAGGTGGTCTACAAGGTGAGGCATTGGTTGGTGAGAGGAAGTGGTGCTGGAAGTGAATGAGTGTGTGAGTATATGGCAGGAAAGAGTAGGGAGTGAATGAGAAGGTGAAAGGTGAATGAGGGCGAACGAGTTGTCAGTAATATTAGTGGTGTAGTGAGTGTAGAGAAGTAGTGGTGTAGAGAGGAGAGAGTAGTACTGGAGTAGAGATGGGAGAGTAGTAGTCATGTAGAGAAGAGAGAGTAGTAGCAGTGTGGAGAGGTGAGGAAAGTAGTAGTACTGTAGACAGGGAGAAGTAATGGTAGGGAAAAAGATTGGAGGGTGGAGGTAGACCTTAGTGGGAGGAACATCAGAAAGTCAGGAGAGAGAGGGAGGAAAGAGGACTATTGGAAGGACAATAAAGAAAGTGTAAGGGAGAGCATTGTGAGACGGTGGATGGAGTAGAATAAAGGAGAATAGAAGAGGGAGAGTGGTAGACAGCCTTAGGAAGAGACATATCTGGGAAGAACAGTAAGGATGAAGACCTAAGTGTCCGAAAGGTACAATCAATAATTCCTTCCTGTGGAATAAACCTTTAGATAGGAACCGACAGATTGTCCCCTGAGGAAGTTTAGATAGAAAAGGCAATGGCCTTTAGCTCATCATCAATCTCTAGTACCAGCCAGGGATCGAGGGACACCTAGGGTAGGGCGGGCCTGCCCCTTCCTAGGTTAGAGAGCAAGTGGTGGTATTAGGCCTACTGCTGAAATTAGCACATAAATAATTGAATTGTCCTTGGGAGTTGGCGTTTTATTGAGGCCACCTGTGACACATTGTCTTCTCTTTGTGATACATATTAATATTTTTGTTTAGGTGCCTGTATATGCTTCTCCGACGGTGAGCATGTCTTAATGGCAGTGTATGGTACATGAATCCCCAATAGAATCTTTTTTTTTAAACGTAATTGGCTATTGCAACTTCCGCAATTATAACATATGTTTCCTTAATTCCTCATAAATGCAAAGGAGTATGGCACCTGATGTGGCCCGAGTAACTGCCCCACGCAGCAATTGTGCATCCTTCTCAATAAACATGAAACAGAATGCCACACTCTACAGTCATGGATGTCATTTTAAGGTCAACATCAAAGATAAAGAAGGGCCTTTCCTTGGTCTGAGCTCTCCTTTTGTTTTAAAATCATCAGCATATAAGGGCTGATGGGAGGATGATCCATCGGAGCTCCGACTAAGAGTTCCAGATAAACCTATAGAATTGGGTGTGTGTATCTTATACCTAACAGCGGCAGAATTTGCAATAACGACTTGATCACAAGTGTGTTTATGAATATGTATTCTCAATGTGCCAGCCCACACGTGTTTCGTCCTAATGTGGTCTTCCTCAGGGTTTCAGAACATAAAAACGTTGTTCTTAAAATCGCAAGAATAAAGCGTGCCAGTACACTGTTTGCCGCCTGCAAGTAAGTGTGCGTGGGCTACATCATAATATTTCGTAATGTCTAAATATCTATATTGCGGCCAAATTAGGGTCTGTGACACCAGTGTGCAAGTACACAGCATCATTTTCGGGTCGCCTTGCTGCCCCAGGCATTGATTCTGCTACTTTTGGTCATTGAGGCACTGTCAGTGGCTGTAGGAAATGTGGGACTCCCGGAAGGGATGCCAGGCTAGGAAACATGGATTCCATTTGGCAAGTCAGCTAAGTTGTTTTTGCAATTGGTACATGCATTGCATTTTATGCCAAATTGCTGCAACATATGCAAGATATGTATGAATCTCCAAGACCGTGAAGGGTCATCAGAGCACTGTATTAGCGATGGGAATGCTGCTGGGAGAGTCTTTATTTTCACAGATGAGGTTAACACAACATAACAATTTCAGGGCAGCCTCAGTCCCATTTCTAGCTCTAGGCCTTAGGGCAGTGCCTCTAGCTGCATTGGTGTAGGGATCAGCAGCTGTCACAGTCCTATAGAATTCAAAGAAGCGAACAAGGGCTGAATGACCTGTTCTATCCTGACATGGGGCAGTTTAAGATGGCTGCCACTTATTCCTTCTTGACTATCGATTTAGTATAAGTGTGTATGACCCAAAACTATACCTTTCTGACGAGAAAGTAAATCATGTTCAATACAGAATTCCTAAACTTGAAATATTAACTAGGCTACATCTAAAACAGTGAACTCATGAAAACGTTCAACCTCCAACACCAGCAGATGAGACGTTGGAAAGGAGTGTACGTCCTCATTCATAGTACGTCATCAAATCCCTTCATCGCTTCGAGGCCGACAAATTGAATATCATTAAATTAGGCATTAAGAAGCAGTATTTCTCTGTCAGGAAGCACTATATACAAAGTATTACGTTTAGTAAGATAGAATATCTGTGACACTTCCAGTCTAGCATCACACATCGCCCTCCAGACAGAAACACCAGACGTACCTCAACACCTCTGCCACTAGCATACAGCGACTACCACCTGAAAGGAACTGGTACAGCTGGCCTCACATAGACTCTCTCAACAATAGCAATCTATCTCTAACTCTCAGCAGCACCCACCCACGTGTCCGACCTCTCTTGGGCTGCTTAGTCAAGCCTTGCCAGCCACCCAAGACCTAGAACGGCAACGTGCACATATGCATCTCCTAAACTAAACTCCCTATAACTTTCTACCATATTGACTACGGTCACCAAGGGCGTTCCAACCAGGGAAAAGCACACTGAGGCCACACAAGTGGGAAAAGAGCGCTATATAATTAACCAAATACAATACAATACAAATACATAGGTTTACCTTTTGGCACATTTGGCATTAGAAAAAAACCTGCACACACAACCTGCACGCCCAATTTGCATGCCCAGCCTGCACGCCCTGCCTACACGCCCAGCCTGCGCATTGAGGCACCACGCATTAAGGTAGGAATGGCTGAAGTGGAGATGAGGCTGTATTTGAGTAAATGAAAATGCACTTGTCATGTGATGGCATTTTCTGGGCATGGAGGTTGTACTTTGAATATGATGACTATGCCAGGCATGTGATACAATAACCAACATAAGACAATACCTATCCAAATTAGGCTGAACATGCATATTAAGGCAGTGCCCTGGCGTAGGACGGTTCCGATGGGTATGCCCCTATCATGATGGCATATTAGGGCAGTAAGCCGGTCAAGTGGCACAGTGAGTAGAGCGCTCACTTTGACATTCGTGCAGAGCCTGCTAACGCAGGTTCGAATCCCGGCGGGGCCAAAATCAGCCTTTCATCCTTCCGAGGTCGATAAATGAGCACCACACACCGTGGGTAATAATAAGCAGCGCTCAGATACCTGAGGGTTCGTAGCGCTATATAAATGCCAAATTATTATTATTATTATTATTACTTTATGGTTAGAAACAAAGTGCCCTTTTACCTGCTTTATTAACTATTTCCTATCGTATTAATTTATGCTACTTGTAGATTCTTACATCAATGATGCCACTTTCTGTAATGTCATTATGATCATTGGAAGTGACATCATTAGGTGTGTGCTGTCAGTTCCACCACCTCAGAAATGTTAATGAATTGACATCCCTGCCTACAACCAGTTTACATATTACTGTACCAGACAATGCATCCTGGAAATGTCCAGTCTTGAACCTCACCAGTGCAGGAAGTGAAAAACCAGAAGACAGGCCATCTCTGTCTGCGCCCCCAGACTCTGGAATCTCCTCCCCATCAACACTGGATTCCAGTCTCACCCCCTCAATTCTACATTTCAGAAATATTCTCAGGAACTTCCTCTGCCAGGATTGGCTACTCTCCAACCTCTGGATAGCACTACTTCTATGCTCTCTAAAAAACATCTAGAAACAGTCTCTTACACAGAGATCAGGGTACTTGTGCATCAATACAACAGCTAATTTTCCTTTATCCCTATTAAGCTAACCCAGCCCCTCGCTTTATGATACACCAAAGCACCTTGACACAATGCATTTGGAATCACTGCACTGTAGACAGTAACATAACATAACATACCATAACAGGCACAAGAGCTGGGGTCAAGTCCTAAAAAAAGTGGGCGGACTCATTAACATACAAAATGTACCCAGAAATTGGCATAGAGAGGATATTTTCTTCTAGTAGTGTTTTGAAAAACGTTAAAAGGTGTGCATGTTTTAAACTCCAAGAGTCAATAACAATGTTTTCCCTGGAGCATGCAGTCCGGAAATGTGACATTTCTCCTTTGGTTGTTTGCTATTTTTTATCAGCTTATCTGGTGCAGTGGTGAACCTGGGTTTGAATCCTGAGGGCGGCGTAAATACATAAGATCAAAAAAGAAAGCCATATGTTTCTCATTTTACACACTTTGAACCAGCAGTGTTCCCAATCATTCAGCGGGATAAGCACAGCCTGGAAGGTATACCTCTTTCACCTCTTCTGGTAATGTGGGCCAAGAGCAGGCAATACTCTTCAGGAGAGGGTCTGAGCTGGTACAAAAGCTATCAAAGTAACAATAATGCAGAGCTACCAAAATAAAAACAATTTCAAAGAACTGTCTGCAATAAAGAGGAACTTTAATGAAACTCAGGGACATCATTTCACCAAAATTCCAGGGGTTGCAGAAGTGAAATCACATGCCCTTTGACCTCTGATGACATCACAGGAAGTGATGTAATTTGATCCCACCCTGAAGTGACATCACAGGAAGCAATGGAACACAACCTTTTGCCCCTTGACAAAACAGGAAGTGGCATCACGTAGCTTTGTTCCTAAGTACACTATGAAAAATATGGTTACAATATCACTAAGGTGATACGCATTTTTACAAGAATTGATCACCATATGTATTGGCAGAAGATACATGCTATAACTGCAACTTGAGAAAAGCAAAATACATAGTCTGAAATGGATGCTTATTCTACTGTAAATGCTTTTTGGAGTATTTTGACTGCATTGTGATTTTGAGGTGTTTAAGAACAGACTAAATCTCCTTGAAGTGTACCTGAAAAAACCTTTAATGTGTCTAGCAATGATTGTATAGAATCCCAGAAAGACACATTTTTTGTTATTCCTATTCTTTTTATTTAGGGTCACTGCTCAAAGTGTCACACTTGTGAAACTCCCTGTTTTTTAAGAAGCCTGCCCCAAAAGGCCAGCCACACTGGAAACAAAGAGCCACATTGCATTGGCCACAGCCCAGGAGCTTGAATTTGAAAAGGGTCTTTTTTTAGGGATAGCAAGAGAGACCACTGGGGTAGCAAGGGATTTCTCCGGGTCGCAAGTGTGACCCCTAGCCACCCCTAAATGACATCCCTGATGATACTATCAAAAAATGCACACAACTAATATAAACACTACTAGCACACACCCCTGTAAGGGAAAATGCAGAGAAAGCAGACTTTAAAATAAAGGGCACTGTGGTTGGAAGATTGGGTGCTCAGGCAAAGATTTCGGAAGCACAATGTCAAGTTTATGAAGATGTGTTTTAAAAAGGTAGAGAAGGGGCCTTAATAGTTACTTAGGTGATCTAAGGCAGACTGGGGGTACAGGACCTCTACAAAAACCTTTTAAAAAAAAATATTGTTGGCTCAACAGCATTCAGCCAGGCTTCTAGGTGCTTTACCGCAGTTGCGCTGGTGTCAAGTGGGTCGAGATGTCTTTCCCAATGATACGTCAGTTGGGAATACAATTCGAGGCATGGGCTAGCAGTGGATCAAGCCGGCATTGAAGACTGGTGCTAGTTGGCAGTGGGAAGATGTATCTTCAGGGTAGAGTGGGCGTTTGAGATGGGTGAGTCTATGGCTTCCAGCAGGTCAATTTGGTGCTTGAGTCAGGTCAACAAGATGCTTTTGTTGGCTTGAGTAGGTGGTCGAGACAGTGATTCAGTTGCTTCTACGGAGTCAAGCCGACGATCTGGTCAAGTCGAGGCAATCTACTTTAATGGGTCGAGACAGTGTCTGTGTGGTTCAAAGATCAGGTAAGTGACCGGAAGTACTTTGAGTGCCAATGCTAGCACCAAATGTTCTTAAAAAGAGGCGAGCCAGCTCAAAACGCATCTTGAGGTGGCAAACACACTATGGGATGCTTCGTAGGCTTTGTAGTTACTGGAAGACCCAGTTCAGGGTCTCAGAGGCAAGACAAGACCTTTCATTTGTCCTTCCAACCAGGACGGTTTCTTGAGGGCACTTGCAGGGGTTCCGTCACCTCCAGTGGGAGGGTCCTGGGTACCAGTGCCTCAGTTGCTGTAGGCCTTATCCAGCGAGCTGTTCATCCCACATCAGCCTTGGGGATGGTTAGGGGCAAGAGCTTGCCTCTTGCTTGGAATTCTGTCTTCACCTCTGGGGCAGAGGACTTTGGAATAGACTGCATGTATCCCAAAAGTCCAAAGATGAATCAACTAAGGGCAGTGTCTCGCCCGATTATATAGGCAAAATGATACAGCGGATTGGTCAACAGCAAGCCTGTTAAAGGTCCAATCTTGTCTGCTACAATAAATGTCCTATACCCGCTAAGGTCATATCCACAGAGCATTGTCTGCATGAAGTGGGGAGGATGGACAGGAGGTTGAGTGAGCCCTAGCAAATCCAAGATGTTGAGACTCCTCTGTGAACTTAACCACTCCTCTGGGCAGCTTTAACTCTGGCGCCTTGCTCTTTCTGCCTACTTCAAAAGGACTCCAGTAATCAGCACTCTAGTGAGAGAGGGCCATTTTCATGGCAGGACTGTCTTTGAAGCACCAGTTTCCATGGGACCTCCCAGATGGGGCGTCCTAATTCACTGGCAGACAGTGTCAACTCTCCTCAAGGGGATCAAAGATGACTTCCTGGGCTAGGTCCGATTGTAGAAGGGACAACCAGGCCACCAGCCTTGTTCTGAATTAGTTACTTTTCACCAAGCGGACAATAATATGACATCCAATGCTTCAGGCTGTATACCTATGTAATCTCAGTATCCACCATGTCAAAACCTGACATGGCTTAGGATTAGATTTTAAAAAGTTCCACCAGGCTACACAATGATAATAGTTTAAACAAGAAGTACGGACACTTAAAAAGCCACCTCTGCCTGTTGGGACTTTGAGTTCCAGCCGCTGTGTTCAGGAATGCACATGTGACCTTTGAAACTGTCCTGTCGTCAGTGCAGGGCAGTTGCTGTGGGGTGTCAGGAGACAGTCCCAGCAAGGTACATGCGAGCATTATTCTTTTTTGCATGGAACAAAATCTTCCAGAAACAGAATTACCTGTATCATTTTATTGCTAAAAATAAAAATAATAGCTTAGGCTATTTCACCTTCGCAGACGGCATTTAGTCAAAATATCCTACATAATCTATCTCTTTTCTGGTGGTAATGGGAAATCTTCACATGTAGGAGGTTATCCGTCACATAAGTACAATAATTTGTTACATGTATTGACACCTGTTACTGATCTGACAAGATAAGCAAGGAAAGCAGAATGAAACTGAGAGGGCTTGAAGAACCAAGCTAAGCATCTCATCATATGACCAGAAAGCGGTTGCATGGTTTATGCGTGCCGTGATTGGATACCCAAGGACAGGCCGCATGGTTCCTTGGCATGTTATGTTGGTTGCTTGCATGCGTAGATGAATCACTTCCTCTCCTAATGGCAACTTTGACATGTTCAGAGATTGGGCTCTATCCCTGGAGACACTTTAGCAACATTAATCTTTTATTCCTGGAGAAAATGTATTCTGTAGGAAGGCACATCCTTGAGTCCCGGGGACGTCTTTTAATCTATTGCAAGATTAATCTTTTATTCCTAGATACTTTTTTAAATCAATTGGAAAAGGGATGCTTTATCGCTGGGAACTATTTGCTTGATTGGACGATGGACGCTTTATTCCTGGAAATTAGAGCAAAGGATCAATACTTTATTGTTGGAGATGCTGACACTTCTAGGTCCCTTGGTGGGGGCAGGAGGCTCTGTGCCAGATAGGTCAACGTCCCTTTTGTGGTGCTTGTCCACATCCGCCTTCCCCCCACCGCTCCCACCTCCAGTTTGTCTGGTGAGCGGCCTCATTACCTCCATTAATCAGTGCATAGTCTGTGACAAGAGCAATCTCATTTGGCAAATGAACCAGTAATCAATGGACGGGAACCCTTGGAGGAGACGGGCTTGATAGGGTTTTAATCAGGGCAAGAGGGAAATAGACCGGAGTCTGCTGCTGCCAACATCTGCTCGTCAGAGCACCACGAAGGCCACACAAGAAAGCAACATCAGGAGATGTTTAGACTTTATTTTCTGGTCCACAAAAGTGCTAGGTTTTCAGAAGATCATCCATAGAGTTTGACCAAGTCTGGTGCAATCCTCACGGATATAAGTTTGCATACTGAGTCCTGGAATATGAAAATGCGGATATCAAAAAAGGACCCATTTTATGGCATCTGCATTTCACCACCAATATCAGAGATGCTTTGGTGGCCCATGCGACGGCGGTGCAGATTCCCAGCAACTGAGATCTCTGACCATTCTGGGATGTCACCACAATGTAGGGGTCAGCGCATGCCACGGCAGACATAGGAGATACGATTCAATTGTTAACTGGAGTAACTGGAGGATCAGGAGAACTGAGCTATAATCCCAACTAAGGACATTCTGGAATCCTGGGTAACCACTAGCTCTCTCAGGGGCTCATTATGAGTTGGCCGGTGAGGAATGAATGCGCCCGTATTAATGTTTACTGGCTTTTTTACTGGCATCTTTCCGCACTGGAAAACTACAAATTTGCTGGTCACGTGCTTGAATTACATCCAGCTAATAGCTGGAGGAGGTCAGGCACCTTACCGGCATAAATCACAGGTATTACCGGCACCTGTATTACTGGTGCTGGTAATACTGGCAAAATCCCCCATGGAGTCCTATGGGACTCCAGGTAAGGGGAGGAACACATCATACCGGTACTCGGAATTCGGCAGTAATACCGCCAGACTGAGTACCAGTAACGGTATTGCCATTTGCCGGCATCCTGGTGGATTTACTGCCAGGATACCGGCAAACTCATAGTGAGCCCCTAGACTCTTGCTTTTCCTGTTTTCCCAGATTAGGGGTACTACAGAACAGACTAACCTCGAATATTAGGCACTATAAACACAATGGCAATATTAAGACACTGCCATAACTGCTGCAGAGAGGCATGTGGGAGACTCTGCTCCGGACCGCAGCCACTCCTATGCTATCCCAAAGTCGATGCATTTAACACTGTAGCCCATCTGTATCCAAGCACGAACAGTCTGATTTCCTTTCCCTTAGTGGGTTCTAGAGGTTTCCAAAGACATCGTCATCAGCCACGCAAACTCATTCAAACATGGCAGTCAGTCTCGGATTCTCCCACGTAGTGATGCACAGAACTTTGCACCAGTAGGGAGCGGGCATTATGAAATGCATCCTAAAAAAAGGATTACCAAGGATCAGCTATGGTGAAAGGGGCCTCACCAAGCGAGTACTGGAAGATCATGAGTGTCCTTTGCATAAGGGAGGAGCAGGGACGTCATTTGGGGGTCACCACGGGTTGCAGCTGTGGTCTCCCTTGCTACCCCTATAAAAAATTTAAAAGAAATATATATATATTTTTTTAAGTGGAAGCTCTTGGGCACTGGAAGAGCAGTGGCACCACCACTCCAGGTCTAGGAGGGCCTTGGCCCAGTCCTCATCCATCAGGGTGAAGGCTGGACCGGGGCTTGCAGTGCCAGAAGGAAGTGCTCAGTAGGGTTAGTTGACCATGACATGTGGCACGCGTCACATGCCATGTTAAGCTCCAACCTCTTCACCTCCGGCTTCCTCACGGCTCATATAAAGGAACCAGGAAGCTCTCACTGCTTCCTGGTACTCGTTTGTGAGCAGCACGGAGGAGCCGAGGGTGGCCTGGAGTGACGGGCCAAAGCTGGAGAAACAAGTAAGAAGGCTTTTTTTGTTTAAAAGTGATATGTATTTTGCATGTGTGAAGTGCATGTCAGATGTATGTATGTGGTATGGGTCAGTGAGTGGTGGGTGAATGAGAAGAAATGTACTAGTGTGTGTGTTTGAATGTTCTGGGTGGGTCTGTTCCTGTGTGGTGAATGCAGTGAAAGTGGATGTAAGAGAAGGTGTATAAGTGAGTGACTGGTGGGTAAACGAGTAGGAATGTGATAGTGTGTGTTTGAATTTTCTGGGTGGAAACACAGGTGTTAGACGCATCTCAGGGTCGTGTGCCATCAATTCCCGTGATGTCACTTGGTGGTGCGGTCAAATTACACCACTTCCTGTGATGTGATCAGAGAGGTCACAGGCCGTATGATGTCACTTCCGTTACACCTGGCATTTTGCTGAAATGACGTCCTTGGGGACGAGCAGGCAGCACTTCTTCGGATGTCTTCAGGGATAGTAGACTAGGCGTGGATGTGTTAACCAGTTGGCATAATGCAATATGGCCATCATGCACTAAATGGACATAACAGAAATGTGTGAGGATGTGCTTGCTAATAGTGTATGATGGACAATGGAATTTTGTACTAACCAGCCATAATATCATCTGGCAATGCTATACCAACTGGGTATAAAGTAAAACAGCCATGCCATTGTGCGCATAAGGTCAAACATACATTCTGTGCCAATTGATCCAATTTGGCGATGCACTATGTAGGGCTAATGGTAAACCCACCATGCTGCGCTAAATGGATATAATGGAATCCACTCAAGCTGTTCTAAATGGATATAATGCAATCCAATCAAGGTGTGCTAAATGGATATAATGGAATCCATTCACGCTGTGCTAAATGGATATAATGGAATCCAGTCAAGCTGTACTAAATGGATATAATGTAACCCATTCAAGCTGTGCTAAATGTATATTATGGAATCCAGTCAAGCTGTGCTAAATGGATATAATGGAATCCAGCCAAGCTGTGCTAAATGGATATACTGTAATCCAGTGAAGCTGTGCTAACTGAGCCGCGTGCACATTGGCCATGCTGTGCTCAGTGTAGCGGAACATGCACAGCATTGGAAGTGTTCCCTTTGGTAGTCACATGATGGAGGGTACAACACTGCTTGGGCAGGTCAAACTATAGCCAGTTCTTCGAGTTTGGTCCCCTTGAGGGCTCGGTCTGCTTACACTGCAGATGCAGGTGTGAGGGAATTTGATAGGGAATCAGGGATGTCCCTCCATCATTCTCTTTTCGTCAGAGGACTGTTTCAGTGTGGTTGGTAAATCTGTTCTTCTTGTCGAAAGCTGCGCACCTATATTACATACACTTTTCACCAGGTGAGCTCCCTTTTGCAGCAGGCCGGAAAACGATCCTGTTGCCAAAACGCATTGCTGCGTTTCCGGGAGTTCACTCGTTTGCTTACGTGTTCTGATCTGGCTGGATTCAGTAAACTGCACTATCAATAATGATCTGTAAGATCTGTAAGTGGCCTTGCACACACCCACATACATTTATTTATAGAATGATTTATACGGGTGACTATGACTAAAGCACGGACCAGGCCTGGAGGAGAGCAAAGCTGCCAGGCTGTGGAACAGTGGCGGACGGGCCTAAGGATGAGCGAATTGCTGCGTTTCCTTTGTAACTCAAGATGATCAAAAGATTTGAATAAGATTTCAGATGCTCGATGAGATCAATGAACGTATTCTTACTTCCTCGATCCGAGTTGAACGTGTTGCATTTTTTTTCCACTACATTTAATTTGATCGTATTATGTTTTTGTTTTGGGTCTATTTAATTAATGTTTGTTCCTCTACCACGCCTTATTCTTTTATTACAAAAACAGTCTTCAGATTCAAATCACTTCATCCTGATTCGAGCCACCAAGGGTCTGCACGCTTGAATTGGTTGGACTGATTCTAACTAGAGACAACAACCCTTTAAGGCTCAGTTCGACTCCACTAACATCTTAGCCCTTCTAGGGTTCTGCTGACTCAAAGAAATGGCAACCATGTTGTTAATGTTTGCCAGCACTTCAAGGGCTGCCCACCAAGGTACAGAAGAAGAAGTAATCAAGCTGTGCCCCCCTTGGTACAAAAGCAGGCGCCACGACCATTCAATGATTGGCCTCTTTGCAGAAAGTGAAGATGGGCGTGCCGTTGCAGTGCCAATTGTGAGCAATAGAATGGGAGCAAAATTAAAACAATAAATACAAGTGGCTCTGACTGACCCCTCCCCTGCCTTGGTGGGCTTTCAGAGTCGCAGGCCTGGCTTGGCGCTAACTCTGCCCCAGCTCTGCCTGCCATTCATTCGATTTCACTCCAAGTCAGTCCAGCGCAGAGGCCATCAAATGGCGCTGGATCTGTGCTTTGAGGTACAATTCTTAATTGGATTCAGGGCAACCTGTAGCATCAGCGACCGATATCAGGTGTAGAGCGCTCTCTTCTGCCATCTCTTGGTACAAAATGGAGGGGAGCAAGGGGGCTGACTGCCCCCACAGGCTGGTCTCTGGCAAGAGCCCTTACCCCCAGATCCAGACATTCCAACAAATCCTCCAAATTTAACAGACGGGGTGCCCCTTGTAGCACCCTAGACTAACTATGCACATTCAAACTTAATAAACAATTATCAACCGGAGAGTAAGCAGAAAATAACAATTGGCCAACATTTGTACATGTATCTATATCACAGATGCATCAAACTTAAATCCTCTTTGAATGCCCATCAAGGGCAGTCCAAAACATTTCCTGTGATGCTCAATCGATTCCTTCAAAAAGGGCAGCGAAAACATGGATCCTTGTGTATGTCCACCAGGATGGCAGTTAAACCTCTTGCCCTAATCCACTGCTATACATTTGTCGCAATCTACAGCTACTTCTGCTCTTCTCTTCCGTGTTGGGAGGCAGTCAGAAGGTAAATACATCCTTATCTTATCCACTGGATGTATCCCTGTGCAACGAGGATGTAACTTATGACACCTGGTAAACCCTACCCACAGGTGCATACACATGACAATGGAGCTTTAACCCAAAAGCAAAATACACAGGTTTAATTTGAACATGCGTTTACTTGAACAACTGATCTAGCACAAACAAAACAATAAGGCGCTAGGTGTCGGATGACCACACTGTATGTAATCAAAATTTGATGAGCCACAATACATAAACACTACAAAGACACAACAACGGCCCAATACTGTGTAGAGGAGCAGCTGCATGCCTCTGCAGGAAATCCCGCCCCCTATCTCCTATAGGTTGGACGTCTGAGACTGTGCCATGTTTGACACCAGCAGTTGTGCCAATACCGCAGTGAAACTTTGAGAAAAGGTATCCACTGAGGAAACCCTGTTGAGTGTTTCCATGAAGAGACGACAATCTGAGGGAGGAACTCCCTGAAAGAATATGAAAAGGAGCAAAATATAGAAGCTAGTGACGTCACAAGAGACAAGCGTGACACCCTGAGAATACTGGCTGAAGAGAATGCATATATTTTACATAACCTGATGACAAAGTAAAGAATTAATTAAATGTTTACATGCAAAGAGAAGATTGAACATGTACAAAGTCCTACAGAAAATTAACTGTTTAATAATTGTACAGACACTGAAACACATGTAGACCAAGTCATCATAGAAGCTGGCTATATGTAGTGAATAGAATGCAGGCGAAGCCGCCATTGTATAGAAGCTGGACATCTGTGCCATGAACTTTAGTAAGCCTGTCCCCATGGAGAGGAAAGGCTGAGAATTGTGTCGCTGCAAGGATAAGATGAAATCATGGAAACATCTGGCAAAGCTGTCTGGTCTGGCATCAAAACAGAAGCTGACAAGTTTGGTTATCTATTCCTAAAAGCAGTGAACGTGCGAAGGATGAACTAAGGGGCAAGGAAAGAACACCAAGAGTGCCACGTTTTATTCATTTGTGACATTTAAATGCTGCAGAATAGATCAAATTGTGGTCTCCTGTCACGTGAGCCAAGGATGGAAATAGAGTTGAGCTTGGAGTCCTAGAACAGTGATAGTGAGAGCCTATACTCCCATATATTCTCACAGACAAGGATACTTTGCAAGACCAAGTTCAAAGACAATCTTCATGGCAGAAGGCATGGGTGATGAGAGATATTGGATGAAGATGGTGACAGAATACTTGGAGGGAACAGTGGGTGGCTGTTTTATAGCTGCTTCCTCTCACAGCTCTTCTTACTCCCATTTGCTGCTGCTGTGTCTCCTGTAGCGGAAATGCTCTCTTCTTGGTGTGGGTTCTTTTGGCATCCTAGTCGCAAATGTTATAAAGTCGTGTGGTGATCAGATCATAGGCACAGACAACTTTTCTAATGCCTTTCCTCTAACGCTTTGCTGAGTGTGCCAGGTTGCCTTGGCAACTGTACGACAGTCCGTTGAATCCCCAGGCGGTGTCATCATAATGGTGTCGACACAGCAGGAGAAAGGTACTGCATGGCTGCTTTGATGCCGACGTCTACAAAGGCATGCTACGCAACTCTGCAGCAGAGCCAGAATCCACTCCGGCACATTACGCACCCCCAATCATCTGCCCACCGTATGCGGCGGGCAAGCCTCCATCTCTGCACAACACGGGGGTGCACTCTTGCTCACAGTCTGGGGTGTGTGGACATTTCACTGCTGGTGTCGCAGCATATTAAGAACTTGACGTGGTGCACAACAGCAAGATGGCAGTGCATGGCATCAACAGATGAGGCATTGTATGGGTGTGATTGCAGTCACAATTATGCCTTTAAGCATTACATACAGATATAGCAAAGAAGTACTCTGTGCAATACTGAGCGACCAGTGAAGGTTGGGGGCTGTCACTCAGAGGGCCCACAAGGTAAACGCTGGATGTAGATGGTGGCAGGATACTTGGAGGGAACAGTGGGTGGCTGTTTTATAGCTGCTTCCCCTAACAGCTCTCCTTACTCCCATTTGCTGCTGCTGTGTCTCCTGTAGCCGAAAAGCTCTCTTCTTGGTGTGGGTTCTTTTGGCATCCTCGTCGCCAATGTTATGAAGTCCTGTGGTGATCAGATCATTGGCACAGACCAGCAGTGGAGCCATAGACTACTACAACAGCCTCTTTCTCAATCTTCCTACTTCTACTCTCCATCCGCTACAACTCCCCCAGAACAGAACCGCAAGACTTGTCCCTAGTGTTCAGAGCTGCAAGTGTTTCGGCTTGCTTTCCTGCAGGGAGTGCAGGGTTGTTCTGAGTTGCGGCAGTGTCAGCCGCGCAACACTTGGAGTCCCGCGATTCATCTCGGCTCAAAGTCCGTAGTGATTTCGGAGAGGTCCCCAGAGCACCTTCCCACGGCTCCGCGTTTAGATGTTTTATCACGTTTTACCCTGTGGGCGGCTTAGGTGTTGCAACATGAGTATGACTTTTCTATAGCCCCACATTCGTTTCTGATTTGAATTTTTGGGGTGACTCCTAGGAGAGTGCACCGGGTTTGCCTTTTCGAGATTGCCTTAAGATTGTGGCTATGCCAGTCACTAGACCACAATTCATGTCATGCAAAGACATAGACACTGTCCGCTCTTTAGAAGCAGAATTGGGCTCACCTCTGCAGCCATCTGTAAATCAGATGAACACGGTGGAGGGCGTGGGTTACTCGCCATAGTTTTTACCCTCACCTTCTATGGACCTTCAAAGGAGAGGCTTACGTTTCTCGGAGGTGCTAGCATTAAGCTCTAGGAGACGTCAGATGCTCCAAAAGGAACAGAAGGACCTCCTCTCTGAGCTGCTAGGTAACAACAAACAGCTCAACAGTAACATTAACACTAGTCCTAGTGTTACTCCCCCGCCATCTTGTGCTTCTCCTGTACTGCCACACCTTTCTGAAGTGCCACCTACACTGGGGTCTCCTTGTGTACAAATAAGTAATAAGACCCCAGTAACTCCCAGTTGTGGGGCAAATATACCTTTGGCTCCCTTTAACTGGACATACTATGAGGACCAGTTACTGAAAGATCTAGAGGTATGCCATACAATAGAGGACTTCACCTCTTGGGTTAAGGTAGCTGGGAGGAACTTAGCCAGGTCTCTGCAGTCCAATCCACTAACGGACAAGGCCATCAGGTCAGGAATGTCTCCCGGCCATATAGAACATCATCAAGGAACTCAAACAGATCCTGTTGCTGTTATGCACTTGACTGTGCCCGCACAGAAGAAGGGAGCAGCCGCCATTATCAGTCCTGGACCCAAAGTGCTATTAAAGGGTGTTTCTTTGGGCAACAAGCGAGTGAAACCTTTGACTAATACATCCCTTAGAGACTTACGTCTTAAAAAATCCAAAATGGCAAAAATCATCCACTCCACCGTGAGTAGCTTTTTACTTGATTCAAGAAACTTCATAATATCTAACATAGTGAAACCAACTCATCATGAAACAAGGGAGGGCCTAAAGAACAAAATCCAAGCTTGGCTTAACATAAAAGTGGTCCCCAATTGTGTCAGACCAGATGATTTTAGGGTTCTCCGAAGAATTCATATTGATGATTGGTGCAGTGAGGATAATACTGATTGTATAGTGGTGGGATGTGGATCAAGTAGTTTACCCCTCTTTTTACAGAGTATTGATAAATTGAACCACCCATCATCGACTTCAAAGATGAATATTGTATTGAATTGAACTCTCTGAATTAGCCATTTTTGTATTTTTTCTTTTATCTAATGCTGGAATTTATCTTTTTGGGATAGAATAGCACTCTTTTTATGTTTTTATGTTTCTGATTCATGTTCTATGTTTTGTGTGTCCTGTTGCGCCATCATGCCTGCAAGTCAATTGTGCACAGTATAAATAAATAAATGTAAATGTAAATCCTTGGCCTCAATCCCAGGGATTGCATTTCTCTGGCACTGAAATCCCTTCACTGGCTCCCCGTGGCTGCTAGGATCAAGTTCAAGACCCTCTGCATAGTCCACATTGCATTCTGGGGCCAGGGCCCTCTCTATCATCAAGGCTCTCTTCCTAAATACTCTCCTTTTAGAGCCCTCCACTCATCTTCCTCAAATTCTTTGCGGGTGAGCCATTTTTCTAAGCAGAGATTCGGGGGTAGATCTTTATCCTCTTCAGGTGCCTCTTTGTGGAACAGCCTCCCTATCTCTCTCCCCCTTGAGCTGGAGCTCCTTAAGTTCTGAAACTCCTCAAGACCTTCCTCTTTGCTGCCTTCTTCTCTCTCCATCTCCCCTGATAAACTCTTCTCTTTCCCTCGCCTGCCTCACTCCTCCTTCTGTTCCTAACTCTGTTCAGTTTTTACTGACTGGTCGCCTGGTTCACCTTCAGAGCCTCATAGGTCCCAGGCTTCCCCACCAGTCATTGCACTTGACTCCAGGCCTCTGCACTATACGCAGACTACTGTGGTGCAGCATACGCTCCATGAGAGGGTCCTGCTGGACTCGGTACACTTCCCCCCCACCTTGCACGTCGGTCTGTACACTTGCATAACCCAAGTTTATTAGGACCAGTAAGTTCTGTCCTGTCCACCCTTTGTCTTCCCTCCATAGTTTGGTTGCGCCAGAAACAATTCATGCACTTGCACTAGGAGAAATGCCGTCAGGCCTAGTACGCTAGTTACTTTTTGTTGGGTCATTCTGAAACTTCAAGGCCTAAGAATGACTCCTGTATTCCCTTGCTGCCTTCCTGCTTTGAAGTGCTATGTAAGGTAAGTAGGCAGGTAGCCATCAGCAGACACCATGAGACATCAAGAGACACCCACCGGTCCTCCTCTCACATCCAGCTGAAGCCCCCAAATGACATTCAAAGAATGCTCACACACAACACTCAATATTCTCCTGAACTGTTTATCCTACATTCACCAACATTCTATTAGCATGCATTCCTGGCCAGTGGGACAGAACATGACTAACTCACGTTACAACAGACCCATACTGGGACCCCAGGACATTTCTATTGCCTGTGAAAGTTCACCTGCCCGGTTTGAGGTTGCGTAGCAGAAGCTCTGGATCATTTTGGAAACCCTGACATAGGTCTAGTCTAGAAGAGGATGGCGACTGAGTCAAGCAGCTGGTTTTGTGTTAATGAGAGAGAGAGATGTCTCCATCACTGCCCTGAATTATGTTGGGTGAAGACATGATTGGAGGATGAGTGGAAACACTTTTCTCATTGAGAGGGGGCATCAGCACAGATCGTCCTTGTTCTCCTCTCTAGTTTCTTCCTTACGCTTATCCACAATACAAGATGGCGTAAAAGCCTTGCAGAGCTCGGTTTGCGTTCTGTAGTGGATCTGCGGGTCGGCATTATCACGCAGTGGTATTAATCAAGGAAATCACGTGTACCAATCCCGACCCCTACTTCTATACCAACCGCAGGTGTGTGTACTCACAGTAAGCACAGCTCTGGGGGAGGATTCGGAACTCCATAAAACATGCAAACCACCTGGCTCCAGTGTGGGTACCAGGAGGTGGCTGGGAGGAACCGTGAGAAGGCGGTTTTCTTGTACGTCTTGCAAATGTACTTTGGCCGTTCCACCGTGGCTGCGTGAGGGAGCTGAATTTGATGCAGAGTACTTTGTACCCAATGTATTATCCGTCCTCTATAGTTGGGAAGGATCTGGGACACACATGATGACAATGGACAGGGAGGAGTGCCCCAGTGGTATTATTTAAATATTCTTCATTAGGGAGTACGCAAGAGCTTGGGTCAGGAAGTTGCCTGGGTGTGGTGATCATTGAACACATTCAATAATCTCAACCAGTTCTTTCAGTCTGAGGTGTAACTGATGACTTCGTCTCAGCAACCTTAATCATCTCAGTGAGTGAGACTGGAGACTCGGATTCCTAACTTGCAGCATATTCAGTATTTAAAGGCTATTTTCAATTTGTTAGAGGTATTGAGACTCCAGTAGCATTTTAATTCTCACATTTTACTCAGTTTGCTGTGAGATTTGAACCTCAGTTTCTCAAAAGGCCCTTCGACTCGTCTTCAGCCAATCAGCTCATTGTTACTCCATGGGACTTTGGCACCTCCTCTTCTTTCATTGGCTCTGCATGTGCCCTTCTCTCTGGAGGTGTTTGTGGGTCTCTATTATCTTCTTGGTCAAATTCCATGTGTGGCCTTTCTCGGGCAGTGGCACATGTTGGCTTGGTTGCACTGGGCTTTCATGGTTAGGTCCTTCATAAATCATTCCTCTTTTTGCAGCCATCTGCACTCATCCAGTGCTATCAGAGTTGATGGTCTTGCAGGTCCCACCCTTCTCACTTGAGATGGTTTCTGTTTTGGACAGAGCCTGTAACTTTGCATCCCTCACAGGGCTTCTCAGACGCTCATGAATCGGGCAACTGGCTCTGGTTCTGCCATTCATATTCAAGCTTGCACCTCACGTCCACGTCATCACAGGTGTGGGTGGTGCACCGCCCATTGAAGACGCCTGACATTTCCTTCCCTGAGCATTTTGAACCGCAGAACAGGGTTCAGAATATTGGGTCACCTGATCATATAGAGAGAAGAAAGACTCAAGTTGCAAGACTCCATTGCCCTGTGCGGAATAGGATTCATAACACAGCTCAGAATTTTAGCAGGCTATCGCTCATTAGCATACTGCATCTTGACAGGGTGGCAGGTGGGTTAATGGCAGATTTCCCTGTGCTGCAGCACAGCACAACTTATCTCATATCTCCATCCTCATCTTGCAGGAACCTTCTGTAGACGAAGTGATAGGTGGAGATATCGACATCTTTATGGACATGGTCTCTGAACTGGTCTGTTTTTCCCCACCTCCGGAGCCAACTTCCCTAGAAAGAGCTGTTAAGTTGCAGAAGTTGCGTGCCAAGGGGCGGTCTCTGGTATCCGCCGTTTGGACGAATTGGGGTCAGGTCCGGCCCGATTGCAGGGAATGTTCTGGATCATTTAGCTTAATGGTGTTCATCATGTTGCCCATGAGCCTTGGAATGATTTTGGGGAATGGCAAGCTACCCCTGCCTACCCCATATGCTTGACTCCTCTTTTACAGATCTGCGATCTTCAGGTGCAGAGAGAAAGGGGTGTACTTAAAATCCCCCCCCCCCCTAGTGCTACTTGCAGGGTCTATTTGGGATCGAGTGTGCGTGGTTAGACTAGTCAAGCCTCAGCGGTAGGCAGTAAAGCTTCAACCTCTTCTGAGAGGCGTTCTTCATCAAAACCTTGATTTCTGGGTTTTTTATGGCTACATTTCCGGTATGTGTCACAAAACCAGTAAGATGAATGTAGCCTGTGGCCCCGCAAGGCCTGGCTAATGGGCCTAGATTCTGGCCCTCTGAGGGAACACTCAGAAAGAAAGACACAGACACCAGGGTAATAAAGGTTTGTTTAGAAAGTGTAGAGTAGTGTGTGTTTCTTTATGTGTGTTTGTGTTTGGGAGAAACCATCCAGCCCACCATGAACTACACTGCCCAAGAATGGGCTGGGCAGGGGAGAGAAGAGAATCCAAAGGGATTTTAAAAAAAAGAACAGTTGAGGAAGACAGTTAAGAGAGAGAAAGAGAGAGACTTACATGGGGGGTTGCTGCCTCGGACAGCCCATTGGGGCCTTAATCCTTTGAATAGCGCTGGCGGTGCATGGGGATCCCCCGAGAGACTATGAGCAGGTGGGACGAGCTGCTATGCCAGGGGCAGCTCAGCCACCCCTGGGCATAAGCCCCTGTCGGCCTGCCCTGAGGCCATACCGGATGGGCCCCAGAGACATTTGTGGGCCATCAAGAACAGCCCAGCCAGGACCACGTGTGGGGGGTGCCTCCACCACATGCTGCCTGGCCATGCCTACAAATGCCCATCTCCTGGCCAGCGAGGTGGCCCTTTCATCAAAGAAATCCTCTCGGGCTGCATATGTCAGGAGCAGCCCGGGAGGGAATCCAGAGATGCCCAGCGGAAGACCACTCCACCCCACAGGGTAGAGCGTTGAAGGTGAAAGCCCTGGGTTGGCCTTAGCGTGGACGCCCGGGTGAAGAGGAGGTGGTGGTGGAATCCCGGGTCGCTCCGTTGAGCGGCCCGGGTGAGGAAAGCCCTAACCTGCCCAGCGGAGCGCCCAGTTGAAGTAGCAGCCAACCCCATACGTTTCTATAATCTATTGCTGAGGGGTTGAGCCATTAAGGAGGCCACAGAGCATGATGCTGAGCACGGCCATGCCATCTGGAAGCAGCAGTGATGTCGGGTGGGAACGTGGGCGGTGACATCAGGTGGGTCCCCCAGCCAATGGGGCCCATCCTGAAAATTTGTATTACAGCGGGAGCAGCAGTGAATGTGGGCAGCCCCCATGTGCATAGGAGGTCGCCCAGGTCAGTTACGAGTGCAGGCGGTGGGATGATCCCATGTGGTGGACAAGGCCATCCTGAATGAGGACAAGGGCCCAGTGCCCCGTTATAGGTCAACAGAGGAGGTCAAGCCAGAGGAGTCAAGCACCATCTACCCATCCAGCGTCATCAGGGAATAGGCTGCCAGCCTGCAACCAGCACTTCACAGCCCTTCACCCAAGCCAGCGCCATAAGGAGAGACCTGCAAGGTACTATGAAGCTGTGACTGATTGCAGCAGTCACCCCATTGTGAGATAGCGTTTTGTGTTGCGAGTCTGTTTATATATGTATGAGTAGTTCTATGTTTATGTAGTTAATGCTATTTAGGGAAGTAGAGAGTTGGGGCATTAGGGGAATGCTAAGTAAAGTAACTGTTAAGTAGGAGTAGGAAGTTATGTACATGGCCACTGTTGTTAATAGAGGGTAGAGGGGGGAGGTACTCTGGCGTGAGGTCGAGGGCTAGGTTGGCAGCCCTGCCCGAGGCCACCTTGCAAGACGGGCCCACCCAGAGATGTCATTGTCTGGCCTCACACTCCATGTGGGTGGTACCTGAGTTGAGGAAGAGGATTGGTTGTGGCAAGCTCATCCTTAGGGTCCCTGAGACCCCTCCAAGTAAGGGTGAGTTGATGTAGCCAGACCCCGCTTAGAAGAGGCTCACGCCAGGGGAATCCTAGGGTTAAGGTTTAAAGAATAAGGGTCTGTTTAATAAAGAGGGCTCCCCATTGGGATCCCTATAAAAGTTCACTCTGG
This sequence comes from Ambystoma mexicanum, assembly GCF_040938575.1. NCBI lineage: Eukaryota > Metazoa > Chordata > Amphibia > Caudata > Ambystomatidae > Ambystoma > Ambystoma mexicanum. The sequence goes on along the minus strand of NC_090934.1, from coordinate 1,230,536,914 downwards.
TGTCTGTGTCTGTTAGTCATCAAAGAACTCAGGGTGCAGCCCATCTCCTGTTTTCAGCAATTGTATTTAGCAGATGGACCTCCCCTCCCAACCCAGCAAGATCTCAGAGACCCACTCCTTCCCATGAAATGGGACTCCGGCCCTGGTGTTCAAATCCGTATCCCAGAACATAAAATTGCAAGGGTCTACAACCTTTGGCTCTCCAGATGTTGTCGACTACAGCTCCCTCCAGCCCTAGCTACAAAAATAAGGTGTGAAGGATCATGGGAGTTGTATCATAAAACATTTGGAGCGGCACAGGTTGTCTACCCCTGACATATTGGGTTTTGATTAATTAATCAGAAAGGCAGAACACTAATGTAGGCATGTGGGTAGGAGTTTGAAAGTGTGGGCCCAGTCCTCCCAGCCATGCCCCTTTAATATTCCAGGGTCTCAGATTATAGCTTTTAAAATGTTAGTGGTGCTGCTGGCATCATTTCAGAGGAGTATGGCTAGTCCTAAATCCACTGTAAACAAGAAAGGGCATGCGGCAATACAAGTAACCACAAATTGACCTCTCTTGGTATTATGACGCATGCAAGAGCCACATTAATTCACAGAGACAATTAAAACACGTATAGAAGTTCTAGAGTTTGCAAGACGTCGATTTCACATTCGGGGTTCTAAAGCAATCCCGTTTTTTGTTGTTGAATTTTTTTATCCCAAGCCCGGCATTCAGGGCTTGAAAACACATCCATTTTTAATTTGCCATCTATAAAACAATGGAGCCGGTTGCAGACCATCACCTGGGGCACGGGGTTGGCTGGGGATACTAGGGCATGTGCATGTGCCTGGATAGGAAAACCCTTCCCATTTACAAGTGTTTTCGGACTCTAAACAAACATATTCATAAACTTAACCCAACGAAGGAGCTGTGAACGTTCGACTGGAGTTGCTTTTTCAGGATCCCCCCCAAAACTCCATAAAAACACTGGCCAAGAGTCCTCAGAGGTGCCATGCAAACAGGGCACTCTTCATGCTGGCACTACACAGTGTCTAGGTGACTAGGCCCTCAGCGGGCACACTTTACTGATCCCACCCCTTTCCACCACACATTGGAGATGAAACCACCAAAAGCAGTCTTCAATGAACACAATTGTCCTTACCTCACGCAGCTCCTTGGCCACCTCCTTCAGCTCCTGCAAGATGCCCTCCAGCTGCCCAATGACCATCTTCATCTGGCCCCTGATACGCTCCCTCTCGTCGCTGCCGCCGCCTGGGCTGTCAATGGTGCGCTCCCCGTCCTGTGAGCTCCTGCTGGACATCCTTTACCAGGCTGGGGCGCTGGGCAGAGCTCCACGGGCCGTTTCCATCTCCGTCAGCCGGTCTGTGCCTCCACGGAGCCCCTCTCAGCTGGGGAGGGCTCCACATCTTAACGTCTTCGCGCCCGCCCTCCCCTCTGCTGCGCCCAAACTCCCCAGGCCCTCACAGGATCATGGACAAAATTGGAAAATATGTAAGCCAGCATGCGGGTGATAAGAGCATAGAGCAGTAGAAAGCCAGGTCTGGCAGTCGAGAGAGAGGAATGCTTCTCGTTCAGTGCGGCATGCTGCTGCCCTCCAAGGATTCAGGGTACAAACCCCAAAACCTTACCCCTCCGGATAAAGTCTAGCTTTTAAAATCCATGATTCCATAAGCTACATGTCTGCAGTGTCGGGCGGGTTGAGTGTTTGCGGACAATCCCAGACTAAAGAAGGTGGGTGTCACCACCATTGGCAGCCGCAGCGTGATCATTCTCCTGTGTACCAAATTCAGCGTCCCGAGTCTCAGACCCTCCAAGGATTGACTTGTGAGGGGTTTAGCACTACAGATCGCTGGGCCTCCATCAACAAGGTTGGAGGGAATGCAGGAGATCACATGGTGCCTCTGGTCATCATGGCTGCGCTCCGGTGGGAAGTGTGCGCGCTTCAGTCTGCAAACTCTAGACTAGAGGCCCTTCAGAATGGAAGACGATTCACAAGAGGTTGGCAGTTTCAACAAGGACCGGCTCTGCCCTAGCCAATCGGACAAGTCTTTGTTGTACTTGGACCTAGAACAAAAGAGATGAAAAGTGTTTAGAACGGAAATACAACCAATAGCAACCAATACTATTTCAAGTATGACCAATCAGCACAAGAGGGTAGTTGGCCTTCCCAACCTATAGTAGGTGCTCAGGGATGCAGCACTGCTCATCCAGGGGCACAATAACTTGTTACCAAAGCAGTCATCGGACATGTCCTGTTTTTGCCGTCAACTATGAACCACATAGCGGTGCGCCTAGAAAAACTTGTGTACAGGTGCGTTGTAAATGCCATATCACATCATATCATATTCTGTTCATTCTCGGGTTGGGCACGTGCATATTGGTGATCGCTAATGGCAGCAGCCATGAAAAAAAACATGGCGTCCATCTTTAATGCGAATCATTTTCACATTTAAAAGAGTGGGTAGGGACCCTGGCTCCCTGCCTGCATCAAATTGGTGATGGGTACGCAGACGCCTGGGAGGGATTCCGTGTCCAGAGGGGGAAAGAGACAGAAAGGACTTCCCATTTTCCATTTCGCTCATTGTGGGGACCTCATTCACAGAGAGTTGTCTCAGTGAGTTTTCCTGTACCTGTCACAAAAAGACCCTGAGATCATTCCTAGGGCGCTGTGTGCTTTCCACTGGTGCCACAAGCCTAATGTGACATGCATGTCTCAAAGTAGTACTCAAACTGTGTTCAAAATAAAAGTAATAATCACATAGTGAGATATCTTTTAATGTGTACAATCCAGAGCAACCAAAGACATCTGTAGCCAATGCATTTCGGACAACGTCTGTCTTCAGGGCTGTGTTCCTGTTTGAACATACAGAATCTGGCTGTTGTGTGGGAACGCTAGAAAGACTTGGGTGGCACCCAAAAAGCTGCCCCTTAGTCTGTGCAGATGGATGGAGAGCACACAGCACCTTTTGAATGGTCTCAGGGACTTCTTGGGATAGGCTCTTGTAACCCTGAGTGGCAGGGGTATTAGCTGCAGTTCTCCTCGTCATTTGCATTTATTTATTTAATTATATTTTGGGAACACGCCTAATACCATACTTGAAATCGGTTTCTAAACGTGGATCTGGGATTCAAACCTCTGTTGCTCCCAAGACCAGTGTGTTGCCCCTGTGCTATTCTGTTTGTTAAATGGAAAGTACAGCTACCACCTCCACATGCAGTTAGTTTAGTTTATTATTTATAGAGCGTGCCTAACCCTAAGGCAGTGGTCTTCAAACTTTTTTGGCCAGGGCCCCCCTGAGCAAAATTTGGGCAGGTCGGGACCCCCCAGAAATGCCAAATGGACAGTATATATTGCGCGCCGTCACCTGCTCCCATCAAAGTCGCTGGGCTCCCTCATCCCACTCCTACCCAGTCGCTGGTCTCTCCCCACCCCATCACACACCCAGGGCTCTCCCCACTCTGCTCCCATCACTATCCCATGGTTCCCGCCCATTGTGCTCCCACCATAGTCCCTCGGTTCCCCCATCCCGTTCCCAACACAGTCTGAGGGCCAGTGGCGGCTGGTGAATCTTTTTTAAGTGGAGGGGCATTAAGGGGAGGTTCGGGGGGGTTTCCCCCTGTGAATTTTTTTTTAAATAATAGGTTAAAATGTTGCATTGTAGAGCATACTTTTAACAAAAAATGGGTAAATAGCCAAACAGTTTGCAATTGTTGCTGGGAGTCCAGGGGGCAGGCATTGATATTTTATTTCTATCGCGCTCGTACACAAGTGTTTCAGAGCGTGACAAGGCAAGGGAGGGGAACAGAGGAGAATAAAACAGCGATCTTACTAGGCCCAGTGACATTGAGAACGCGCAAGTGTGAGGGGAAAAGTGCATGGAAGGGGGGAGAAGTGGAAAGTGCGAAGCAGAGGAGAAACAGATAAATAACAATAAATAAATAATAAAGGCAACAAACAGTGGTAGTGCAGCCAGCAATTTGCAAGTGCTACGTTTAAGGCAGCAGACAGGGTAGGTCTGATAAGTGCAGGAAGAAAGATGGTTCTCCTCAAGTTTTAGAGTGGCAGGGTGCTGTTCCAGAGGGAGGCCCCAGCCGAAGACGGAGATCTACCCCCAGCTCGTTTCTTTGATAAACGACTGACCCTGAGGGAGTTGGAGGTAGAGGAGTGAAGAGCTCGAGAGCGGAGGTATTTGCGGAGGAATAGCTGAAGGTATTTTGGACCCAGGCCCCAGAAAGCCTTGTGGACAAGGCAGAGGGTTTTGAATGATAGATGTCCGGTAAAAAGATACCATCCCTGTCCCCTGGGCCCCACTGGTCCTAACACAATGAACATGATTATGTGTATATGCAAGGCGCTGCACATTCATACAGCAATCACTCTATCATTCACATGAGCATCCATCACCATACACTCCCTCATAACGCATCCATACACATGTTTAAATAAAAACAATGAACATAAACGTACCTTCTGCATTGGCCTGTGTGTGGGTGCTGAAACGGCCTGCTCCAGCTGCTCTGTCCGTATGTGCGAGGAGGCGCAGGAGCTCCCCCTCGGACATACAGACATGCAGTGCCCCAGCCAGAATTTCCAATGAGCTATGCAATGCTGGCGAAGCAAAACGCCCCAGCACTTGCATGGCTCAGTGAGCATGTGCGGCTGGGGAACTAAACTGAACTGTCAAAGGGAAACAGTGTTTCCCTTTGACAGTTCAGCCAGCCCAGGAGCACTCCATTAGCTGGATAAAGCAGCTGAGGGAGTGCTCACTGTTTCACTGGGCTGGCTCCTTAGCTCCTCCATAATGGGTGAGGGGCCACTGGGTGGGCGCCTCTTGCCATTATGGATGAGCCGCCAGGCTCGGACAGGCCTATAGGGCAATGCCTGTACCAAAAATGTAAAATGTAAAATGCTAGTTTGGGCCAATCAAAATGGGCCACCATTTTGGCCAATGTGGACCATTTTGATGAGTTACTTAACTATGCAGTTAGTAATGTTGACCATTGTTGCTGAATATATCACAATTTACTTACATTTTAACACAAAGCACCCCTTTGGGTACTATTGAAACAGTGGGCTTCATAACTACTCTGGCGGTAGCTGTGCCGGTAAAACTGGAGTTGCATCCGGGTCTGGCACCCGCGAATGGGCAATTACTAGGTCATGCCGAGTTAGGCGGACATGATAATTGCCCTTTCGAAGGTGCCGGTAGATCCCCATTCCCATTTGAGCCCCATATGGCTCAAATGGGAATGGGGAGCTCGGATGCACCGGCACCGTTAATAACGGTGCTGGTGCATCCGACGAGCTGAGGTCAGACCTGGCGGGGGCTGTCAAGCACCCACGAGCACAACTCTTACTATGGCGGAACGGTAGCAACGGTGCCGGTAGCTTACCAGCACCGTTGTTACTGGTCCGCCATAGTAGTAATGAGGCCCAGTCTGTGACTAAAGAAATGAATATCCATTTACAACTGTGGGCCACTTTTTCATTGTTGCCTGAGACAGTTTCATGCTTCAGCCCGCCCATGTGGGCCACCCCTGCCCATTTCTTCCAATCTAAAAAAAAAAAAAAAAAAAAAAAAAAAATCTTTTTTCATGCTGAGCTCTCAGGGCCCCCCTGGGATGCACCCGCGGACCCCTAGGGGGTCGCGACCCACAGTTTGAATACCACTGCCCTAAGGTATCTGGGCGCTTTTATGTGCACTCTTAATGGCAGAATGGAACCCAGCTTGGATTAATATCCACTCAAGAGGGGTTTAACTGCATTGCTTCACCGTCACAATAAAATGCATAAGTCCATTCACCACGCCCCCAGATCTGCTGATCTTTGGTGCCTGGACTTGTGGGGCCCACCGGAGTCGGTTTGCAAATGGGGCCATTTTAAATCCCCGGCCCCCACCTTCTGATGATATTGAATTGAATGTATGAATGCACGCGGGCGCATTTCTGCGTGGGACATTGTTTCAGAAATGACTACATTCTTTTGAAATGAAATAAAAATAATGGTACTATAATTAAAATACATCTGTGAGGATGTGTGGCGTATTCTCAGAGGTAATCATACAACAGCCTGAAAGAATGGGGATGGCAGTGATGTCCCCCAGGAGACCGCGTCAGTATTCAGGGTAATGTTCCCAGACCCATAACACAGTGTTCTGTGAAAATTGAGGACCCTATTTATCCCATGTCTTCCCACTCCAGAAATACTTTTTTCTATCTTTTATATGGATTTTAATAAAAGCACATTATTTTTCAATAGCAAACAGGAAAGAGCGCAGTGCATTTTTCCTATTGCAGTCCTCTTGGCTGGCGATATCGGCAATAGTGCCCATTTTTCATTTACCGTAACTAGCGCCTCCCATGCCATCCCATAGCGACGTCGCTGAGCAGCGGGATGCCACCATTTTGTTTAAAAGTCTAGTCTCGTGCCCATCTATGGCATAAAGGCCACGAGACTCTGTGGGGTGACCTCCCCATATGCTCCTTAGCAGGTCACCTACTAACCCTCGAACAATCCTTGCAATGTAAGTCGCATAGCCCTTGCTTGTACCAATGGCCTAAGTGCTACAGCCCCCACCGGCACCCCTGTACCACACAACTGCATCCATCCTCACCCTCTTGTGCCGCCAGCTCAGCCGCAAGCTCCTGCCTTCAATTTCACCGTCGCCTTACGAGGCTGCCTCCCTTGGAAAGCAAGCCATGCACGTGTCTATTGCCTAAACATCTCCGCACCATAACTTCTATTCTCTCTGCACGTGTGGCTGGCTTTACTTCTACCTCCTGCCAACACCCTAGCATACGTCTCCATTATTATGCACACCCTGATATTTCGTTCTTCGCCGCATTCCTCTGGATTATCTGCCGGCATCCACCTGATACCCCGCCACTCTCCCCTTTTACCTTAATGGACCTTTCCTCAGCCCTCTCTTGGATGCAACACAAAGGTAGACAATGGCTTGCCTCTCAAATCTCACTATCCTCTACCGCTACCACCTGCACGATCACTTATGGCAGAATGGCTAGCTACTGTCTGGGTACCTCGCCTCACCCTACAGCTATCCACCTTTTTTGGGGAAGGTTTAACTCCTGGTTCTCCTCCACCTTGGCTGTCCCAATCACTGTACTGCAGCCTTTCACTCTAGGAATTCTTTGAGGCACTTATCGAAGAAGCAACGACTCACCCCCCTTTCTGACGGCAAATGCATCGGGCTATCTAGCAGGCAGCTGGTGTGCATGTGCATGCAGAATTTGTGTGGCGGATGCACACCGAGCCTCAGTTCCCTGCTCCCCATCATTACAATGTATTCTGCTCTTTTTTCCTGCTTTTACTTGCGGCCTGTGGTTTGAGGGCACTTCAACCAGCACCCCTTTATCACTGCATACCAACTAATAACCTGCTTCTTCTTCCATCCCATAGCCTGCCCTCGTCCCTATAATTCTTCAGATCTTTTCCTCAAGCCTATGGGCCTCATTACAAGTCTGGTAACCTGGCAGGATACCACGAGATGGAATGAATGTTACCGGCACTTGGGCTGCCGCAATTACCGGCAGATTTCATGTGCCGGCAAGGGAGATTAATCCCCATTACATGGAGTCCCATAGGACTTCATGGGGGAAAATTTTTGTCATTTTGGTGCCTGTCTTATCTCCAGCTTTTGGATGGACGTAAATCAGGCCACCAACCGGCAAACTTATAGTTTGCTGGTGCGGAAACGCGCCGGTATACGAAACACTGGCACGTTATTTGTGCACCGGCAAACCTGTAATGAGGCCCTGTGTGTTCGTTAAACAAAGAAGGGTTTGACGCTGTGTTTGTTCAATTTTAAAAAATCACACAAAATCAATTTTTAAATTCCATGTATTGAACTAACTGAAAATATTATGCCGATGCGGTAAAAAGCCCCAGAGGCTTTTTCAGCGGTATTCCTACTTTTGCCGAATGGCAATTTCATCAAATTTATTTTCACCAATTTGTTTTCCACTTTTTTTTACCACAAACTTGCAGATGTTAAGTTTTGAGTGAGGTATATGGACGGGGTGGAGGTGGAAGAGGAGGTCTGGGGGGGGTCTCCACCCATTGTTTGTGGTAAGAAAAAAGTAGAAAATGCAATTCAGAATAAAAGACAATCATTTGTGGAACCTGATCATATGGTTATTTTATCATGCGATGTTATCGTGTGACTACCATCGGATGAAAAAGTCGATGAGACTTCCAAAGCTTATGCATTTGACCAGATCAGCCTTATAATTTCAACTAGTCCAACAAAAATATGTTAGTGTGGTTCCTCAGTTCACAGGTACCATATTAACCATTACTGACATCAGCGGGCAACATATTGAGAAGTGAATAACCCAGACTAGCACGACACACTTTAATACACCTGCAAGTGCTCCTCAACATATTATTTCACTGTTCATTTGGTTCAAAAGATTGTACATTCCAGGAGAATATAATGTCAAGTCGAGTTGATTGTTACCCTAAACATGTCGATTGAACCACATTCTATTGGCTACGAAAAAAGGCCGAGCAGTCGAGGCCAACATTAGATGCAGATGCAGTCCGAGTGGAAGGGTTTTTACCCTTCTTCAGGAGTGTATAAATCTTCAAATGAGAATAGGTGCATTATCAACAATGACTATATTATTAACACTATTAACTCAACGTAAGTTCCTGTTGGCAGGACCAGACCAGTGCAGCGTGTCCAAAACAGGAGCCACGAAATCCCCGGAAACCATGGGAAATCTATGAGGACATCCATATATAAACACAGAAAATAAGCTACAATTTAACACGCTATGATGTTAAAATGCAGAAAGAGGCCAGTGTGTCCGATTTAAAAGACAGCAAATATGAATAAAAGAATGTGATCTAATCTAACAATATAATAAAGGGCCAGATGTATGTTTGTCCATGCATGTTTGTCGGATGCAGTCATAGCTTGACTTGTTGTCACAGCTAGAGGGCGCTGTTGCCTTTGGATATACAGTGGTCCACTTTGCAGCATAGCTTCGCCTGTGTCACCGCTAGAGGGAGCTGTTGGATTAGGATATATTGTGGTCCTACTGTGTCAATGAAAACCTGCACTTTGCCCTGTGTACACAGGCCTGTACACTACTAAAACAACAATTAAGAGGACATGGTGACCAAGAAAGGGAGGAGCAGAAACTGTGCGGCCCATGCATTAACACCAAATTTACTTAAGCTATATTAGTCAAGCAACTATAGCATTGCAATGCAATGTTCAGACATCTTGCTTCAGTGTCTGCAACCTTTAGCTCTCCATATGTTTTAGACTATGGGCCTCATTACACGGACGGTGGTAACCATGGCTCTATTAGCGCCATGGTTGCCGCCGGTATTTTACCGAGTCCGCCATGGTGAATGGCGGAATTACCGCCCTATTCCAAGGTGTGTGGGGGCAGTAATTCCCCATTCACCATGGCCCTTCCCAATTCCCATCTTGCCCCATAGGGCTCAATGGGAATGGGGAATTGTGGTACCGTAATTACCTCCTAGGTCCCTTTGCGGGTCCCGCCCGGTCCCACAAAGGGACCTCGCAGTAAGGCGGTAGGGATTTGCCGGCACTGGTACCCTTTCCCGTACCAGTAAACCCTTACCACCATCCGTGTAATGAAGCCCCATGACTCCCATCATCCTTCATCAATGACCACGCCGGCTTGGGGTGTGGGAGTCGTAGTCCAAAACATCTGGAGAGCTAAAGGTTGCAGACCTGTGCGTAGATAATTCATTTTAATTGATCAAATGAAACTTAAGATAGCATATTTTAATGGACTGAATTCCGGAGGCCCTTACAATGATGATGGTGACAATTGAATGCGAGGCAAAAATAACATTCTATCTGCCAGCGTAAAACAAAACCTATTTGAAAAAATCATATTGGAAGATTTCGCAAAAAAACAAATACGTGCTGGTATAAGACAAAACGTGTCAACAAAACTCATAATTAATTTAAAGATGTCACAGACTTTTTCAGCAATGAAAAATTACCATTTAAAGGACGGTGGGAAACAATGTCTTCGACAAGTGAATGAAGAAGCACATTCACTATTAATTTTAATTCACTGGGAACACGACAACCTGATTAAAATCTTATTGCAAGAGGTGAGTAAAGGCTAGATGATTGCAAAACAAAATAATACTTGACTGAAACTCACAATTTGATATCAGTCTTCTATACACTCAAATACTACGTTAGAAGCCAAGAAACACAGAAGTAGAAGCAGATGTGCAGTGGGTTTGTGACAGAGCCTAACCGGAGGACAGACATATGTGCAGAGAGCCATGGGTGAAGTAAATCTCAGCCGTGGAATCAGGCGTTGATTGGTGCTGACCATGGGAACAGACCACCGTTGAACTAAGCAAAGGGGAGTAGTGAAGAAGCACCCGGAGCAGAAAGCTGCTCAGTGCAATGGTGGCCTGGGGAGAGTAAGAGAGAGACACTAGAGATCCAGAACAGAGAAGGACCACCGCACAAGTGAGAAGGCACTGACCTGAATCACTGAGAGCTGCGAGCCGACGAACAACAGACGAGGAATGCAGGATAGCTAAACGCTTGTGAGATTAACGAAAGCCAACCACAGAAGCCACCATAAAGAGAAACGGGAAGAGAAAGAGCGCGTGCCCAACAAACCTACCAAGTGGCAAGTGAGGAGGCAGCCATGTGCAGCCAGCATACCAACACAGTACATGTGCAAAGCATATGAACTGCTCAGTAGGAGTTGGAGTCCTGATACTGCCCACCAAGGTGAGTAAAACAAGTGGTACATGGATGAGACCAGTGCATTGCTCGATGGGATTTGTTGCATTGATAGACATCAACACGTACGAATTGAAGCGGCATGCATACCAGACCACTGCACTGCTTGATGGCAACTGTAGTCCTAAAATACTACAAGATGTAAACCAAGTCAATTGGTGCGCTGACCATGCAAGGGCACTGCTTGAAGAGAGTGGTCATCTTGATTTTCAAGCCAAGGAACTGTCGAAGTATACTAGCTAAAGGGAACTGCTGCACTAGAACTGCGACGAGGGTGAGGTATCCTACGAGTTTAAATAGAACAGACAATACAACACGTGAAGCATTGATCAAAAGGGTTAAAGAAGGAACTAGGCCTAGAGCGTGTGGTGCATTGACAGGTAAGTACATCACCGATGCGGATTAGGGTTGCAACGGATTAAGGTGCATTGAAGGAGACAAAGAGAACCAAGAGTACAACCTGGGGTTGCCCAAAGAGTGTCATGGTTCTAAGGGGATCTGGAAAATCCAGAAATAGAATAGAAGTAATTCCCCTTCATAGAAGCCGCTCATATTAATATTGAATGTTCCGGTGCAAGTCGAGGATCTCAGGGGTCAGTCCTCAAGAGCCCCAACCACACCAGGTTTTCAAGATAAGTAACTATTTGAACACCTTCTCCATGCTAACACAATAAAGCCCCGCTCTAATTCGGGCTGTGCCCTCCTGAGTCCTGCACTCATGCTTACCAATACCTTATCACAGTTGTGACCCACGCATCCCTACCTCCACATCCACATCCCCTCCCACTCCTCCCAATTGTTCTCTGTTTTTGCTAATTCTATTTTCTAGTTTCTGTCACCTCCTTGCCAACCCCCCCCTTCCTTTCTACAGACTAATGTCTGGCGCCACCCTGGCCGGGTCACAATAGGCCTCATTTTGGATGAGGCCAGGACCCGTAAGACCGCTTCGGTCGTGATGGGCGCATAATAAATATTGGGTAACATTACAGAACATAGATTCACTGTATCCAAGTGCACTTTGTGTGTCTAATGACGTATGCCCCTGCAGAGAAGATTGAGAAGGAGATTTGAGCAGAGTCTTAAGATGCTTTATTTGCATAATGTTTTTAATTTGAATCGGTTACAACCAGTTCATACCATGGGCACCCACTGGTTTAAATCAGGTGAAATAGATTCAAATGTAAATAAAGCCCTAACTTCAGAATGAAATCAAATGAAAGTAAATGAAACCTAATCGAAGCAATTTGCAATTCGAGGAAATGAAAGGAAACCTACTTCCAAACATTCAAGCCCACCTGGGTCTGCAGTTACTTTTACCTCTAGCAGCTGCTTGGATCAGGGTTTTAGTCTTTTGAATTAGTTCTGTTTCAGCTCCAAATGGTATGAATCATTTAACTCAAATCTTTATTGCTTTTGATTAGTTTGAACCTGATTCGAGCCGGTATGCCACTACCTGCTTCTTAAAAGGAGTCTGCATCGGTAGGTACTAAATTTAGTATACACTACTTTTTAAGGTTGGTTAACGTAAGAAGTGGTTGGGCATAAGTGTTTGGGAGGAAGGGCGAATTTGAATCCTTCCTTATTGGAATAAATTATTGGAATAAAAGGATCTATAAATGTCGCCAAGGTTTTTTTTCCACTTTTCTGTCAATCACGCTACATCCTTTCTCAGATGTGGAAATTGGAATTTAATGATCCAGGTTTCTTCTTTTAAATATTGGCTTATTCTGGGGGTCAGTGCTATTGTGGGATCTTGTTTTTGTTTAATTGCATTATTTCAATGGTAAGTCCCAGGGCAGTGGGCGGTACTGGGTGGTAGCAGCTGGCAGCCTGCGGCCTTCAATACAGGCTAGTGGCATTTGATGCCTCACAGATTATCGCTATTATTATCTGGGGCACAGCAGTAAAATGCCCCTTGTGAGTTGTTTCTTTCCTGGAAACACAACCACAAGCAAACGCGGTTTAATGGAAAAAAGGAAAACAGATGAACCCTTTTCTATTTCCATGGCGCGCTGCAGGTAGCACACAAGGTCTTTAGTGCAAGTGTGCAGCTGTGGCACCCAGGAAATACGCATGTGGCGGTTGTGTAATCAGAATGCAGTCTTGTACCGATGGTTTTCGCCTCCGTCCTGAGCAAACTAATTGGTTGCTCGCAAAACCAGGGTTCTCAGATCTTCGTCTTTGTCCCCTTTTGTAATGGCTTGGCAGGCGAAGAACGATGGTCTGGAGGGTTGCCCAGAGCAATGCCAGAGGTTAACATTAATTCTAAACCTTCTAGCCATCACCTCTTGTGTTTTGCTAATAGCCTTGGCAAGACGCCACTCTGATTCTTTTGTCACCTCATTTGCTTTGCCAGGATGTGTCACATACACATTTTGTAACACATTTCTGGGTCTCACTATAATTGTTGTGTAATATGGATTAAGTAATGAGGCCCAAAGACTGCACTTATTATCCCTTCCAGTTCCAAACCACTCCGTTTACTAACACCTCCTATTTCCAGGTAGGTCAACAAGCTTTCAGTCCATCCCAGGCCACAAAATCTCTTTCCAGGCCTCAGTCAATGGCTTTCTTGTAAGTTTGTTATACAATAATAATAATGTAGTTTCCTATATAGCGCTTAATGCCGGATTCTACTGCTTGTAAAGACTCCTGGTGTTCATATTAGCCAATTTAATGGTACCCAATGTATCGACCTTGTAAGGATTTGGGGTTGGATGGCCCTGTTGGCATTCCTCTCTTGCCACATAGAACAATACCAAAAGCGTTATTACTCCTATGGTAGACCAAGCCAACGGCAGCCTTCGTACCAAAGTCTTTGTTGGGATTTCACACAGTGGGGGTCATTATAAACTTGTTGGCCTGGAAACAATGGTACCGGTAAGCTTGCTGGTACTGTTGTTTTTGGACCGGCAATCTACAATTCTGCGAGCGGGTGTCTTTTCCGCCTGCCAGGTCTAACCTGGCGGGCAGAAAGGCACCCGCTCGCAGTCCTTGATGAATGCTCCGGCACCATTCATGAATAGTGCTGGTGCATCCGTCCTCCCTATTCCCATTGAGTCCAATGGGACTCAAATGGCAATGGGGAGTAATATTTTCCTGTGCCCGGGAATGGACAATTACTGTGTCCACCGGGGCTGTAATGCCCCGGTAATTGCCCATTCCCGGGCGCCAGAAAATTCATGACTCCGGCGGCAGCCGGCTACCGCCAGAGTCATAATGAGGCCCAGCGTCCTTTAAATGATTTGGTGGCGCTAGGGGAGCAAACAAGGGGCTACTTTCCAAAAATGCAGCTTTTAGTAGATGTGGTCATAAGAGGCCACCAGTGTTCAAAGCCCTGTTTATTGTGATGACCTTGTGATAAAAGTTAGATTTACGCGATCGATCTGCTGAGCTTGGGCAGTAAGGCAAATTTATGATCCTATTATTCATTTCATCTTAAAATCTAGCCTATGCCACACTATTCAAACCATCAGAGAAATTAGAGCGGTGGTGGGTGAGTGCTGACATTAATAAGGGTGTCAGTTCACATTGTCACAAACATATCTGACATCTCCTCCTGTAGGCAGCCCTTTTTCTGACAGCACTTCCTATAGCACCACACAGCCTACTTTAGGACCAAATCGCATAATGTAATTTGATATCCATGCCTCTGCGTACAATGCCCACAGTGCTGCTAAATCATGACAATGAACTCTGGGCACAGTGCAACCCACCAATGTCATTGACTTTGCCACGGTCTTCAGAGGTTTGCCTTTTTTCAGCTATTACCAACACGTATTTTATGAAACGATAGCTGATATACCCAGCGTTGCATAGGATTTAATTTTCTTATAGGTACTATTTGTTAGAAATACCTTAAGGTAGCTTTAAACTGATTGTTTGCCTGGTGTGGCAGCTGTGTCCAACAGATCTGACCCTGCTGGGTGCAGCGGCCATGATAGGCAGACTACTCATGGAAGTGCTACCACCGTTAACAACTGTGCTGGCGCTACCGAGTCCCCACTCCCATAGAGTCCTGTGGGACTCTTTGGGAATGGGGACTTACATTTTGCCAGGGCCTGACATCCCGGGGTGCATTAGTTGTAACCTCCCGGTGGCACCGGGAAGTCAGGAGCTGGTAAAATATTACGGGTCCGGCGGCAACCTGCAGGTCGCACCAGCAGAGTTACCACCAGACCCGTAATGAGGCCCAATGTATCAATGTATTTTCTTCTTAAAAACTAATTCTGAAAACAACATGGAGATTTGTGACCTACAGTTCAATATTACTAAAGTACATGTTCATTGTAAGGTTTGTTTATAAAGAACATTTTTTGTTCCCTTCACGGTGAACACTGTTGCTTCAATTACGTTGGGCAGCAATTTTCCAATGCATAACCTTGTGTAATTACACAGCCTAGGTGAGTCGAGATTGTGAAGCAGCATGATGGGTGACTCAACTTTCAGTCAAAGGTGATGTGGTGGCATTCCCAGGGGATCGATTGAGTTGTGGACTTCTGTTGAACAGTTTCACGGCTTTGTTGGCATCCACCACTGTATTGTTTGAGTTGTACTCAGCAACAGTGCCCGGAAGGATATCATGATTCTGATCCTAGGGCCTGGATCTCGAGTTTTGTTCCTCGTGTCGGGACTGGTCCTTCAACAACCACATTGATGTTTTGACTGA
This sequence comes from Ambystoma mexicanum, assembly GCF_040938575.1. NCBI lineage: Eukaryota > Metazoa > Chordata > Amphibia > Caudata > Ambystomatidae > Ambystoma > Ambystoma mexicanum. The sequence goes on along the minus strand of NC_090934.1, from coordinate 1,230,521,463 downwards.
TTTCAGGCAACCGTCTCATGTGTGAAGGTGCTTACATCCGAGGGGAAGGGGTGGGGTGTGAAAATGTCATGTAGCTAGTAATGTCTGGAGGGTCCTAACAGGTAACTATGTAAAATGTAGTTCTGATTGGTGAAACAGTGTGGAATTGTGTAAGGAACAAAGCTTTGCCAAGCCACAAACCCACAAAGTTTGACTTCTGCTGAAATCCGGGGAACTGGATGGGGTGACCAAATGTCATGTAGCCAATAATGTCTGGAGGTCCTAAGAGGTAACTTTGCAAAATATGGTGCAGATTGGTGAAACGGTGTGGAATCGTACAGGGAACAACGCTTTGCCACAAACCCACAAACACATTTTGACTTTTTTCTGAAATCCAGGGAAAGGCGTTGGGTGTCCAAATGTCATGTAGCCAGTAATGTCTGGAGGGTCCTAACATACAACTATGCAAAATGTGGTGCAGATCAGTGAAACAGTGTGAAATTGTATAAGGAACATAGCTTCACCACAAATCCTGCCACAAACAATGTTTCACTTTTATATATATAGATTATCAGCTGGCGGTCAGTGCTGATGTTCCCTCAGCCAGCTTGAATGCTCAGAATGCAGTCACTATCCACAGTTATTGACTGCATTTTGAATGCTCAGAATGCAGTCATTAACTCCAGTGGTTGACTGCACTGCGAGCATTCTGATTTCTGAAGCAGACAAGTGAACATCAGAAAGCAGTTCTTTTCAAACGCTTCTCAGGCGGAAAAGACCAACACGGTCACAACAAAAATAATCAACACTAAAAGTACAAGGAAACACAACCTACCACTTGCCGGTACAACCATATTCCACAGAAACATAATGACATCCTGTCACCAATGCCATGCAAACTGTACACCAGAATCCGAAGTCTGCACTTCAAGAGAATATGTCTGCCTCACTTCAGCTCACTCTCTCTGAGAGGTGGGCGCTAATCTGTCTTTTTCACCACACCTTTAACATGGTAAACCAGCTCCAATTTAAGGTCCCAAAGTTAAAGATAAAACAAGCAAAACATGCATTCCATTTCTGATAGAGATACCTTTCCCTTTTCCATTTTACAGAATGAAGACTCATTTTAAAAACGGGTCAATACAACCAAATGTGCAATTAAAATGCTTAACATCTAAATACAACCTTGTTATAAAAACACTATGAACTACAAAATATTTAGTTCTATTTACTTAAGTTACTTAAACGTTTTTCTTCCACAGCTCAGATATTGTTATTGGCCCAATGTGCAAGTAGCCTTCTAGACTTTGGGAGAGGTCGTTATCACTTGGAACAATACCCCTTCTCCATTTTATGGCCCTCAGTTTTACCTCTGGTCATAGGCATAGACATTGTAGGGCCTGCAAGGGTAAGGCCCACCCAAAATCTGTAACTGCCCACTCAGCAGCACTGTGTGGGCATTTCCAGATGTTCATGTCACTGCGGTGGACCCAACTTCATTAGCTTCAGGCCCCACTTGTTAGATAATCCTGGCTATGCCTAGGTTGGGGAATGGACCTTATCCTGAGATAATGACTCCTCCCCTCAGTCTATCAGCCTACATTTAGATGAATTAGGGGCAAGCTGAACTGATCTTCTGGGTCATTTAGAGATATTGTAGCTAACTTTCAGTTATATATTGGAAAAAGTACCCCCACCATTCGTAAAAGGATATTGCACGTCACCAAGGAGTTCTCTGACCACATAGAGAAGCAAGGCAGAGTTTCTTTATAAGGTCCCAGAACTCCAAGGTAACTTGCTATATCCTTTTTATGTATGGTTGGGGGTATTTTATTCCTTATAATACATGGACACACACTGTCAACTACTTTAATACCTGGCCTTTTGCCAAATGTAAAGCATCAAATCTTACAGTTGTAGATACATTTCATCAATCAATGTAGAATGGGTTTGGATACAACAAAAAAAGCACACAAATATGTTGCTTCTAATGTGTTGCAGACAAATAATGTAAGCATTTTAATAAAACGCATGTAAAAAAGATGTTTGGTTTTTGCTTTAAAAGAAGCAATAACAAAATGTTTGTATTGCTTGTGTAAAGTTCAAATTTAAACTAATTCACAAAAAATGTATTATTATAGAAGCAATAACATGCAGATTTCTGATCTCATTTGTTAAACTGCAGGAGTGCACAAAATAAACCCACTACTATAAACCGTTCCTTATCAGTTAATGGCTGTAAAGTGTCACAGAAAGCTACAAGAAAGGAATTTGCAAAGCTTGCTGTGGCTTTAATTAAGTGCTGCAGTGGCAGCTGGAATTCTGCTCAGGGCTGGATCAAGCAGCAGGCATTGTGACATCACAAGAGAAGCGCAATAACTGATTACAGAGCGGCTGTGATGTCATTTCCTTATTACAGGTCACTGGTGATATCACAACTAGCCTGCAATAAGACAATTGTTTACAGGCTTTTATGGGTATTGCAGGCTGCCATGTATTATACTTAAGTAATAGAACCCGAGCGTCGGGGGCATTACCGTCTCAGGTAATGCCCCGGGCCCATAGGTAAGGACCCGAGCGAAGCGAGGGCCTTACCGAAGGCCCCGGGGCATTACCTGAGACGGTAATGCCCCCGACGTGAGAGTTCTATTGCTATTAGTACCCCGGCGCGCAAAAATTGCGTGACCGGGGCACTAAAAGCTTTTTTTTTGTCCTGAAACGCTGCAGCGTTTCGGCGCTGCGGCGTTTCAGGAGAAAAAAAACAACCAAGAAAATGGACGCCGCCATGGAAAGGGAAAACGGAGTCCGTTTTCCCTTTCTATGGCGGGCATCGGGAACGGACGCGCTGGGAACACAAGTGTTCCCAGCGCGCCCGCTCCCGAAAAAGGATCAAAAATAAGGTAAGTGGAGTTGGGAGGGTGGGAGTGGGAGGGGGGAGAAAAAAAAAACAAAAAAAAACATACCTGCGTCCCTGGCGGGGGACGAGGGAAGCCTCCAGCCGTGTGGAGGCGGGGATGGCCCCGCTCCGAGTCTCCACACGGCTGTAGGCTTTCCTCGTCCCCCACCGGGGAGGCAGGAACAAGCAGGTAAGTAGGGGGGAGGGGATTTAGAAAAAAAAAATTCCTTACCCGAGTCCCCGGCGGGGGGTGAAGGCAGCCTCTCAGCCGCGGGGAGGCTCGGAGCGGGGATGGCCCCGCTTCAAGCATTCTCATTGGCTGAAGGGCTGCCACGCCCCCCACCGGGAACAAAGGCCGTGGAATCCCGATGAAGGGATTCCCGGCCGGGGAGCGACCTGGCGAGAGCCAATCAGAATGGCTCTTGCCTTCTGATTGTCTCTTGCCGGGTTACTAATAAACATTAAAAGCAACCTCACATCATTCATTGTGATGTGTGACTGGGGCAAGCCAATGAACCCATCAAAGCACACTACTGGCAAGCAAGGTTGTCTGGAATGACACCAGTGTATTTATTTATTTTTGAGTGTAAAAGTTCTACTCACTGGGATGCAACTTCAAAGCGCCTGGAAACAACATAACAGGATACCGGGTACAATACAGAGGTGCAACATGTAAGAGGAATAGGAAGCATGGGACGAGGTTACATGCCCAAGTAGTCTGTTTATTTACAGGCGGTATTAGAGATCTGGGTTACATATTGTGGCTAATGCTTTTGCTAAGGCACTGTGGGTTACAGAAATTCTGTTTCTTGCAGGTTATTCATATTATAACAAACTCAAAACCAGTGTAGGTAGAGACGAGTCAGGTAACCTTTTGCAGGGCCAAGGCAGGCAAGTTCAACGTCAACAGGCTCAAGACATCCTTGGGGCGGAAGTGATAGTCATAAGTTATACATGGAGTAGAGACAAATATAGGAGTCATGGGGTAAAGGGAAGGCTATTTCAATAATGTAGGCAGGCCTATCTCAGATAGACCTTCTGTTCATGAGGCCAGTTTTTCATATTCATTTTGGACCTCTTTAGGTTATGTTATGTTTTCAGGGTTGTGGGGCGATTTTCCAGAACATCGAAGGTAATACTATGAGGGATCTCCCTCGCTATTCCACTCTTTTAAGATTGTGTGTAGTTAGGTTGTTAACCTATGTTGATCTTATCTTTCTGGTAGGTACATATTTGTTGATAAAGGATTTCAGGTTTTTAGGAGCAATGTTGTAGATTATTTGGATCGTAGTATAGTTGACTTTGTGTGTGTTTCTCTTTGCAATGGGGAGCAAGTTGAGGGTTTTCATGCTGGGGAGAGCTGGTCTCAGGGCTAGATGCTTTATTTTGGATGAGTTGTAGTTGGTTTGGTTGTTATTGTTTGGTCCTAGGTAGAGACTATTACAATGGTCTAGGTATATAATGTCCAAGTAGTGGACAATTCCCCTAAAGATGTGGACCTGGAAGTGCCACTGGTGTGGTTGTAGCGACTGGTGTCGGAAATGCTGCTAAGTTTCTTTACCTGGTCCGATGGGGTGTGTCCCGTACTCACGAGAAACCAAGTGTGTATCTGGAATTGTTCCCGCTTGGCTTTGTGACACTATCGAGGCAGTTTTAGTAACAGTTTGATCTTTTGGCAGATTATCCTGAGGACAGGGAAACATAAGTGGGAGAAAGTCCCTGTCTTTCAGCTGATTGCTTCTAAGACCTCTGAGCTATCCATCCTGACACGCTGTTATACAAATTACCTCTTCAGTTTAGGTAACTATGACTATGGGGAAACCATAATCAGCCCTAGGGAGCACTTTCCCCTTCCTGAAGAAGACTTTTATGGAAGATCTGCAACCCTCTCCCATTTAACACCCATGATGACAGGTAGAAGTGCAACACTTCCCTGTCCCACAATCAGACACAGCGAGAGGACTCTGCTCCTTTCCCACACTACAAAGAGGCTTGATGAAATGGAAAATCATATTTTCCCAATAGCTACAACCACAGCAGAAGGAGCGTCTTCAACAGCCAAGACATATCCATGGAAATGTATGGAAGAAACATCCACACAACATGAAGGGCAGCAGACATGGGTTTTCAAGCTCTAAACAAGAGTGGACTCCATGAAGTGTACAGGGGTAAGACAAAAGCAGAAACAAAAGAGCTTGCAGCTCGAAACAGGAAATAAATCCAAAATGGCGGCTGACCTACTTGAAGGCTCCAGTTCCATATCCAAAACTACGAGGAGAAGCTATTCAGTCTAAGCCCTATGTAATGAGGCCCTGGGACATTTCTGATAAAAAGGCCAGGACTGGGGATGGGACCATCAGAGCAGTAAGGAGGAAGCAGCTGTGTTTTATGTCGATATCTTTCATCGGGATAAGGGTACCATATTCTTATCGCACAGAGTTCAGTTCCTGTCTTTGCTTTGTGCTTTTTGCACTGAACTGTGCATTCGGTGTGATAAGAATATGATGAAATATATCGACTTAACACACTGTCTGCTACAAAAATACACTTTCTAAAAAATCGTACAACAACATGTCAAGCGCTAACAAGGTGAGATCTACCTGAATCCGATAGGTGGCTCATCAGCACAGACTAAGGAAACCTTCCAGTCTAGTTAGGGACAGTTAGAGACCGTCTCTGTCCCCTCTTTGCCCTACAAAAACCAAACTTATGAGCACCCCAGGGTCTTGAATGATTGGGCAGCGCCTGACGTTTAACTTCTGTATAGCAGAATATAGTGAGGTTGCTGTGTGTGAAAGCTTATCTGGTTCGCCTGAGTAGGGAGAGTTACTTAAAGAGGAGAAGAAGGTGCGAAGGGTACCTTATACCAAGTGAAGAAAGACTAAGGGCCTTATTACACGGTAGGCGGTAAGGGTTTATCGGTACCGGTATTTTACCGGTACCGGTAAATCCTTACCGCCTTACTACGAGGTCCCTTTGCGGGTTGGGGAATTTTACACCTGCTTTTCGCAGGCGTTAATAACCAACCCGCAAAGGGACCCAGGGAGCTAATTATGGTACCGCAATTTGCAGTGCCGTCATTAGCACCTTCCCCTTTCCCATTATGCCCTATGGGGCAAAAATGGGAATGGAGAAGGGCAATGGTGGAAGGGGGAATTACCGCCCCGCCAACCTTGGAATGGGGCGGTAATTCCCCTTTCCACGAAGGCGGTGCCGGTATTTTACCGGCATGAACATGGCGCTAATTGCGACATGGTTCTCTGCCTACTGTGTGATGAGGCCCTAAGGCTGTGGCCCGTGGAAAGGTAGAGGAGGATAAGAAGGAGGAAGGAGGCAGAGGCTATAGATTACAAACGGGCAAAAACTGTGGTCTGTGAAAAGGCAGTAAAAGCGAAAGCAGAGATTGTGGCCAAAGAGAAGGAGGAGAGAGAACAGGCTGAACCCCAAGACAAAGAGAGAGTGTAAAGAGAAAAGGTAGAAGCACTTAGGGCCAACGAAAGGACACAGGAAGGAATTGCTGATGCTCCAGCAAAGCAAAAGTCATAAAGAGGAAAAGCTGAGGCCCTGTCCAGGTAATTGGAGACACAAGCTGGAAGAGTGGCTTGGGCACTATCCCAGGGAGACGACGAGCCAGAAGAGTGGCCTGGACACTATCCCACAGAGAAGATAAGTCAGAAGAGTGGCCTGGACACTATCCCAGGAAGAAGAGAAGCCAGAAGAGTGGCCTGGACACTATTGCAGGAAGAAGAGATACCAGAAGAGGCTTCTGGGCACTATCCCAGGCAGAAGAGATGCCAGAAGAGTCTTCTGGGCACTATCCAGGGAGAAGATATGTGTACAGGTAACAGTAGGTGCAACAAATATATTAGCCACACTGTATGTGGGTAGGATGGTGACCCAGATCTACGGTATCTTCCCTATGTGAAAGGGCCTAAGCCAGGAATTGCCAAATGCAAGGATAAAACAGGAGCGTCTTCAGTCTTATCCTGATGAAGGGGTGATTGTCATGAGATCTCAAGGAAACAGGAAGGTTGTTCCATAAGGCTACACCAGCAACATCCAACAGCCGACCACCAATTTTCCTTTTTGAAGCGTATGCCAGCCTAAGGAAGTGGAAGCCCTTGAGAGCCTGGCAGGACAGTACTTGATTATTTTGTGTTGGAGAAGGCCTGGAACAGCCTCACAGTGAGCACGATGGATGAAGTATAGTGTTTTAAAAGATGTCCGTTGGTCCAGGGGGAGTCAATGGAGAGAATCGAGAGCAAGCATAATGTAGTCTCTAGGTTTCGGATATAGGATTGACCTAACAACCTTATGTTGGATGACTTACAACAGATAAGTCCGATTTCTTGAAAGGCCTATGTATAAGCTGTTGCAATAGTAGATATGCTTGAGGACTCCTTTTTACGATACATGTTCAGGAAAGGAAGGATACGTTTCAACATGTGGAAGTGGTCATGAGATTTCTTAGCAACATCTTGGATTTGAGGCAGTGGAGGAAGAGCAGGACATCAAAGGTGATACCTAGGTTTTTGGGCTGGAGCAGCGCCCATGGTAATCGTGAAGTGAAAGGTAGGAATGGAATAATGGGACAGCCGAAATTATCCGATTTCTCTTTTTCATGTATTGAGGAATAAGCAATTTCCAGTCATCCAATCATGTATGCCAGTTAGACAAACTTAGGAGGGCAGCAGCATCTTGAGAAGGGTTGCCCAAATGGAAGACAATCTGAATATCATCTGTATAAGTCTAGAATGCAGCCGATTAAGGAGAGATCAGGTCAGCAAGCAATTTGGGATAAACTTTAAAGACATTAAAGAGCCCAGGTGAGAACACCACCGCTTAAGACAGCACACTTGCAGAGTAAGGAGCCCAACCACGCTTGTAAGTCTCTGCTCTTTCGGAGTGTTGCAATCCGTTTCAGAGCAGGATAGTTGAAGCCAACAAGTCCCTGAGGCAGTTGAGGTGGACAGAGGGGATAACAGTAGGGAAGGCAGACGAGAGTTTCCAGGAATATGAGGATGGCAGCGGAACCTTTCTCCAGAGAGTGCAATAATTCATCCTTGATTAAAAGGAACACAGATTCATTACATCTGAATGGTCAGAAGATCGGTGACCATGTAGAATGCGATTAGCCTCTATGTAGTCCAGCAGCTGGAGGGTAGACTTTTTTTAGGAATTTTCCCTAAGAGTGTGGGGTTAGCTTTTGATCTGGAGTTTGCCAAGACAGCTGGGGTAGCTGATGGCTTTTTCAGGAGGGCAACAATGCCAGCCTACTTCAAGCTGAGAGGGGTATTAACCACTTCTGCCAAACTGTGTACCATAGCCTCAACGTCATCTTTGATACTCTTTTCTGTGCAGGGATGGAGCTGCTCAGGTGGGACCCTCATTTCCCCAGCAGTTTTGATGAAGTCTATTGGGGTAACTTGATCAAAGCAGGCAAAGGAGGATTCAGGAGCAGAGACATGATGACGTGGTGCGGCAGAGCATGGGTGCTGTGTCTTATTAGACTTACTCTTCCTTTCATATTCTATCTTTCGTGCTATATCTACATTATTGCATCTGCTCCTGTATCCCCTTGTCGTGCAGCGCTCTGCTGCTTCCTAACTCTGTTGGCGCTATATAAAACCTACTGCAAATTCTGTACAAAGTTTAAGCGGAAAGTATTTGTACAGCATTACTGTTTGGAAACTACACTAACAGATTCTTTGGGCAAAAGACAGATTCAGCAATAACTTTTGCAAACAAAAACGTTGCTAGTCATACCCTGTACAATTTTGTGAAGGTCTTCATACTCTTACCTACTTCTGTGGCCCATATTACACAGCAAACAATAGTCCGTATTACACAGCAAACAATGATAAGGTGCTGCCATGTGCTTTATGATGTAAAACAAGGAAATGTAACAAAATTTGCAAAAATCTGCCTGCCTGTGTTCATGGGAAGTGTGCACAACGTGAAGACCCACCTTCTGCATGCCCACTTTAAACCAAAGGCTGAAGTGCATGTCACCTGTGCCACAGCTTTTCCTGCTAAGCTGCTTCAGATGAAAAAAACGGAGCATCTGCATTGCAGGTTTTCCAGTAAGTCCACCAGCGGTTCCCATATTTGCTACCATATTATTAACGCAACAGTCGTGCCGAGCATTAATCAGGGGGGGAGGAGCAAGCTCGGTGATGCGTTCTGAACGCCATCTATCAGTGAATATAGAGCGGCGACGCGGTGAGGTGGAACCTAACCTCAGCAGGACTGGTGCCTGGACTGCTAAACAGTATCCAGGCTGCCCCATGCACTCTGGCACTGTCATGGACTGAATGCAGTATCTACAAATGATTAAAGAGTCTTGCAATGGAAATCTTTATTTATTTTATTTATTGTGCATTTGTAAGGCGCGTGTACATCAAGTAAATTGTGTTTCCAAGCGCCCACAGGGCAACAGGGAGGGAACATGGGAATGAAATGCAAATATAACAATGAAAGATAGAAGTGGACCTACTGGGCCTTGTGAGCATTCAGAACGTGCAAGTGAAGAGAGAGAGAGAGAGAGAAGGGATAGAGGGGGTGGGAGGGTAAGTACTAGGAGTACCACTGAGGGAAGTGCTAGGGAGTAAGCAGCTGTTATGTGACTTGTTAAGAGTGGTCAACTGAGAATAAATAAGTGCAAGCCTGTGATAGCACAGGCCAATGGGTGCCTAGGCAAGTGCTGAGAGCACACAGAGGCTGAAGGTGATTGGGTGTGGGAGGCCAGGGCACGGGATGCCACATAGGGCCCTAACCACCAATCTCAGCAACTGTGGGGTTTAGCAGATGAGGTAGGGAGGGAAGGAGGAGGTGAAAAGGAAGGTCTTGAGGAGCCTTTCGGAATTTGAGGAGATCTGGCTCAAGACGAAGAGGAAAGGGGAGGCTGTTCCATAGGAGGGAGCTAGCCAAGGAAAGAGATCGGCTACAAGCTCAATGTTTAGCAAAGCGCTTGCCACATAGAGAGTTGGTGCCAGAGGAACGTAAAGATCTGGAGGGAGGGTATTTGGTTAGAGCGAGTTGCAGATAGCATGGTCCCCGGCCCCAGACAACCTTATGGATGATGCAGAGTGATTTGAATTTGATCCTTGCAGCTACTGGGAGCCATTGGAATGATTTTAGGGCTGGAGAGATGTGGTCACTGGGCTTGAGGCCAAGGATAAGTCTTGCAGCCCTATATTGGATTAGCTGGAGGGGTTATAGAGAAGAAGAGGGTAGATTAAGGAAGAGGCTATTGCAATAGTCTAGCCTAGAGAGAACCAGAGCTCTAGAGACATTGAGCTTCTGGGGGAAAGTGGGAAAAGGAAGAATACCCTTGAGGAGGTGGAGCTGAATGTGGGCCTTCTTGGCAAGGTCTTGAATGTGAGGCAGGAAGGAGGCGGCGAAGGTGACTCCAAGGTTTCTGGCTTCAGATGAAGGAGAAGGGTGGAAAGCCCATGGAGGGTGGCCAGAGTGAGGGGAAGAAAGAGGGAGCAGGAGTCCTAATGGGAAGGATCTCAGTCTTGCTGGCATTGAGGCAGAGATCATTGGAGGCACACCAGGAGCAGGTGGCAGATAGGCATTCAGGAATGATGGAGGAAGTAAGAGGAGGATCAGAGAGTAGTTTGAAGAATAGTTGTGTGTCATCTGCATAACACTGGAAGTTGGGGGAGAAGGTGGACATTTGGTGTGCAAGCGCAGTAAGATAAATATTAAAGAGCAATGGAGAAAGGGTGGAGATAGAGGGAGGGAAGAGGCATAGAATAACCTGGGAAGGATGGTCATTCAGGAAGGAGGTCAGCCAGTCCAGTGCCCGCTCCAAGCTGCCTAGGGTATTGTGGAACCCTTTTATGAGGATGGAGTATGCAGAGGAGAGATCATTTAGAATGAGAACAGCTGTAGAGTTAGAATCAAGAGATGGATGATTATTTTTGTAGACCACTCTCACTTGAACGGGTTAATCTTGCTAATCTTCACTAGGTGCCAAGATGGTGTATGATACATGCCAACATTATCCAGTGCATTTGGGAGACATTGGTCAAGGCCGGAGTTTGACTTTGCATTCTTGGACCTTTATTCCTTGGTTTATAATGGGGAAAATTCAGGACTACAAGCCCCAGAATTGAAAGTTAAAACCAAGACTTAGCTAATTTCTTCAGAATGGAACGGTGTATAGTATTGGCATATATGGGTGTATGCCCGATCACCAATTATTTGCAAATGATTCAATGTTTCTTTTATATTGGTCATCACATCTCTGCCTACATTTTTTCAGTAGCACTGAAAGGCATCATCCTCTGGTGAAATTGGTGGCTTCCTCAGGGACTGGCATCTTCAACGGGCACTGATTGCACATGCATGCATTTCTGGTTTTATTTATCCTAGACCTTGGAATTTCAAAATGGGCAGCTGATGTTTTCCATTTCCAGTAAAAGTTGCAACTTTAAAAGTGGGTCAGGTATGATAGTGACGGCAGATTAGGGCGGTCGATTGTGGTCTCTACCCTCATGTGTTTTAAAAGGTTCTTGTAGCTCCAACAGTTACCCTCCTGATTTCCTCAATGCCCCACTTGCTCTAAATGTGTGGGGTGGTTCAAGAGCACCCCCTGCATACATTTGGCCCTGCAGCCATCCGGCATCCTCAATGGGCCTTGCAAGACTGGAGAAGCAAAACACCCCCGACCTTGCATGGGCCATTCATAATGTGCAGCTGGGCTGATATACTGACTTTCAAAGGGAAGCCACATTTCCCTGCGCATTTAAAGCTCGCCCAAGTGCATTCCACAGCTGACAACGTGCTCGATGTTTACAGTGGGCTGCCTTGGCTCCTCCATAATGGGTGGCCGGTCGGTGCCCCATTGCCCATGAGGGTGAGGTGGGCCTGCCCCTGGAAAATAGCTCTAAAGATTTTTTATGTAAATACTGGCAAAATTAGTGCATGCCATTTTCCATTCCTAACACATATGCCTGATTGCAAGTACTAGACGACAACGTAACAGCCTAATAGCCAGGAATGGTTGATTTTTTTCTCACCTGACATTGGACAACCTGCGATTTCTATAAACTGTCCCATATGTCCTTCTAAGTTCAAGATTTAGATGTGCCGTTGCGATGAACTGATCTGCTTGACAAAGGCATGCACTTCTTTACGGGTAATGTGCTAAACATGTGCGCATGAAACAGTGCACGTTAACACGTAACACACCCCAGCATTATTAGATGAAAGGGCAACTCTCACAGTGTTCAGTGGCTTTTGCAGCCGTTAATTAAAATGCTGCACATTAGAGGTGCATTCCTGGAAAGAAAGTGTGTAACATAGACAGGATTTGCCAACCAGGTGCCCTGCTGCAAGAGTGGCTGGCACACTTTCTAACACTTGCAGAGCTGAGCTTTCCTGATGGATGTTGCAGAGGTAGCAGCTTGGAAAATAAAGTCTCACGTACGATTTCAAAATGGCCTCTTCATTGTGGAGCCTGCAAGGGATTCCTCACCAACAATTTCTGGATCTCCGCACGGGGACGGGGTGAGGGGGGGGGAGGGCAAAATTACATTCCTGCCCTTTTTGCACAAGAGCAATGGTGGCAGTTGCCTCCTTTGCCCTAATGGAGGCAGCGCCCATGGTTACAGTTGCCATAGAGCTCTATAGTCTTGCCTGAATAAAAATATACGCAGTCTGGGGAAGAGAAGGTAGCCTTTTTTGGAATAGTTGGGTGGCAAGGATCAGAGGTAGATTGGGCGCCGATTGGCAATAATGGTAGGTTTTTTGTTAAAAGTTTTTCTGTTATTTTGGGGGAATTATGTTAGGATGATGGGGTGAGGGGGGTTGAAGCTCCAGAGTATGACAGGAGCTGGGGTGGGTGGGAATCAGTTTGCTGAGGGTCGATACTAGCGTATTTGCCAGCAATTAGAATCCAATCAGAAGCTGAGAAGCAGCACCTTAATGGCATGCATTAGTTGTGTTACATAATATTGACTTATACAGTGCACAGAGGCGGTCTCCAGGTGCTCACGTGCCTCTGCAAGCAAGTGGACGGGGTGGGTTAGTGAGGGTAGAGTGAAAGGATAGGTCCAGAACCAGGAGAAATTGGCGTCTCTGTGTGTTGGGTTGCAGATGGGTCAATTGTGTGCACTGGCATGTTCTATCCATAAGGGTGAGGCCCAATGCCTGGGTTGTTTGTTGTATGTGAATGTCTGTTATGCTGGGTGTGTGTTTTTGTGTAGGTGGCTGGTATTTAAGGTTGAGTTTGTACGCATTGGCTTGTTGTATCCGTATGGGTTAGGTCCAGTGCCTGGGATTGTTTGTTGTATGCAAGTGTTACTTTTGTTGGGTGTGTGTTTGTGTGAATTTTGGCTGGCCCATAGGGCGTGTATGGTACTTGGGAGGTGTGCTGGCGGAAGCATGATCGGTGTGGTTTGTACATTGGATACTCTCAAAGTTATCCTGTGTGGCTAATCAACACAATTCTTTCTAATTAGATGGCGTGGGCGATCTCCGGTGAAAGACATTTTAGATCGTTCAGCCTGCAGTCATTTTCTGAATCTTAACTAGGTTCAGCCCTTAAGATCGGCACAACAGTGTTCTCGAGGTTAGGTTTGGTCCATGGTCTTTAGAGCTTTGAAATGGCCTTGAGGAAAGACATGCAGTCCTGTTCGTTTCTTGGAATTTTGAAAATTCTAGTTTTGTCTTTCCCATTTTGTAATTAGGACTACAATTCCCAGATTCCAATAAAAATACAGGACTAGTTGACTCGCTCGTGGCATGGGAGGATAGCTCAGGGGCCACAAGCTCGCCTTGGAAGCAAGACGACACGGAGCACTACAGGTTCGATCCCAACGCCCGTGCATACGAACCTCTGGGTATTAAGCGTGTTATAAATAACCTATCATATCATCATATCATGGAGAAACTTGACAACTCTGGACTACTAGGATACTGCGCTTTCATGCTCAGGCCTTCATAGTTTGTTTGGAGGACTTCATGTGCACTTGCTATCATCTCTTTCTAGCTTGTAAAGCAGTGGTGCAATTTTCTGCAGGCATCTTGGACATTTGCCCAGTAGGCTTTGGGAACAGTACACAGAACTGCCCTATTGATACTGGCTTCTTCTGGCAACCAGTGTAGAGATATCCAGGCACACCACAATCTTAAGAAGCTTCTGCAGTGGTCTGATGGCTGTCTTCAGGTACACCTGGGCGTCTCTGTTATGAAGGTGAGGGGTTCCTTCCTAAACAATCTCTAGAAATGTTTATTTTGAGTAACATTTTACACTGTGGTAAACTTTCCAAACATATATTCAATGTGATATATCATCAGTCATTTCAAGGTGGGATGCATGTGAGCGTCCACATTGCTCACCACCGATAATATATACTTTTCTACACTGAGCCGGTGTAGGAACGCAAGGGAACTGCAAGCAAGAAGATCGGAAAAGCAGAATATTCACCTCAAGGCAGGGATTACTCTTTGCCTCTACATTTCTAGGGAAAGGCGGGGAGATGTTAGCCTATATGTCCCACTTCGCCATAAACAGGCTCGGGATCCCATATACTCCAGAAAATCTCTGTTGAATTTGATTTAACGCAGGGATCACATTGGCTGGAAGCAATCTAGCTCCCGTTTGTAGCACAGAAGAGCCTGCTTAGCTTGAAACCAGCAGCCACCAGGAGCTCCTGTTGACTCACCAGGCCAATCAGTGATATATACAAACATATTTACAAGAAAACTCTTGGGAATGTGTATAAGTGAACATTAGGACTAGAAAACAGTTAAACATAATGGGTCTTATAAAATGGGCAAAAGGTTACAGTTTGTATCTTATATGGAAGTTAGGATAGATGTTTGGCAGGCTACAGGGGTGTTGCTAGTTCTAGAAAAGATCCAGGGCTACGCTAATGTCCAGGTTGTCAGGACTGGGGACTAGCTAGCCTTTTGGCTGTAGACACTGAGCTTCTATCTGGGGTGACAACTAAAGACCCCGGGACAAACCCCGCCCAAATCCCTCAAGCAACGCCTCTGGCACGCTATTTATTAACCCCTCCTTCTCCAGAGGCAGCTCCTGTTCACGGTGTGGCGCCTAATACAGAGGAGCCATTTGCAACTCTGGCTCATGAAATTTTCATTATAATCCATGTAACAGTGGAGATCAGTTTTTTATTTGGGTGCCCCTCTGGGGATAACAGCTGTGTTCCCCCACCATGCAGCAAGCTGGAACTTTCACATTTCTAAAAATTCCTGAAATCAAATGTTTTAAATTATTTTTTTTAGAGAACCCCTGCCCCCCTTCGACTTCACAAAATTGTTGAACGTCCCCTTGTCATTTGTGGCAATGCAGGCCCAATTGAGTATAAGCCTGCATCATTGTTCTTCACTGATACTTCACCCCGTAAAGCCCAAGTTATGAGGTCCACGCTATGAAAAATCCCATGACTAAGGAAACTAACCAGCCACTTCCACATATTAAATTCTAAAACTGTTCAATCTGGTGTATAACCTTTCAAAGTCTCTGACAGTTGTACTTTGATCTCCAGCATCTACCCTTTCTGCCTAGAGAGCATGTGTTTGGCGCTGGATTAACAGGGTCTGCCGATGCATCACTCAAGTTGTATTTGGATCAGCACACAGAATATATAACCTGCTTCTGGGGGGCAGTGATGGAGTACACAGGCATCAGACGTCCCCACGTGCCCACTTTTAGAAAAACAACAGGTTGGTGAGGATTCTGGGCTTGCCCTACTGGGCAATGCCAGGGTCAAGTACTACCAGGGCACTGCACTACCAGGGTAATTTTTTGGTTGAGGACAACGACAAGCCAATTGATACAGCTAACAGGCTGGTTGTGGCAGATAGCTCTACACAAATTCAGTTGGTGTCTGAGGGCTATTGTTCCTCTCTTGAAGGCAATGAATTTTACTTTTCTCCTTTCCCTTGAAAAAGTATATTGGGTTTCCTAAGCTATTTACAGACCTCAGTAGTGCCAGGAGATGCCATACGTAGCTTCTTCGTAAAAGAAATGTAAATAGTAGTGTTTACCCGAATGCCATCCCTCAAATGTGACTGAGATAACACCCATCGTCTTCGAGAATGTGGTTCTCACCGATTTTGTAGAAAAATTAGAGCCACGGTTGGCCTTCCATGGCATTGCCAGAGTGGTTGTGATACAGACTGAAAGGTTAGTTGATGCTCAAAGCTTTACAGAGACCTTCCAATCTGACTTTTGCCAGAGATGCAGGATCAAGATGGCACTGGTGTCGGCCTGGGATGCCTTCTAGACACTAGCAGATGAGGGTTGCTATCCATTCTCATCATGTTGCCCAGCTAACCGACCTTTGATACTGTAGACAAGGCCCACCTCCTGCACCTCGAGTTTTTTTTTAATCGTCATATCATCAACAGCGGCTGAGAAGAGGCGATCTTCAAATTTTTCGATAACCGGGCAGACAGCAGTAGGACAACATCTTGGGAAACAACCAGATGCGCTCTGCCTCTCACCCAGCCACAGATAAAACAACTCGAGGGCAGTGGGCGGTAGCCTGCTGTCCTCTAGCCCAGGACTCCCAGGGTGCAGAAGCCCCTTCCCCGATGAAAAAAGAAGACATCCTCTCGTGAGGCTCGGCAGAGGCCAGGCAAAGACTTCAACCAAATACGGTAGGAGTGCGGCCACTCAGGCTGTTGAACAAGAGGAACAAACACTCCAGCAGGTTATTGGGAATAATTTAGATGTCATTAAAAGCCTGTTCTACTCCTCTTCTTTTAGGATACTACAAGAGCCAGAATGCATGTAGCTGGAAAGTGGTGACCACTAAAGCAGTGCTTGACAAGTGAATCATGTGACAGCATACACATGATATCTGAGTGCATATACAAATCTCCATTCTCATTTTGAGACACAATGGTGCCCTCAACCTTTGTGGAAAGGGGTGATGGCAGTGAATCAACAGCAGCTGTTGCTTTGCAGAAGCCTGGCAATTCCTTCTGTTCACCCACTGTACTTCACTAATCCCAAACCTCCACTTACTACTCAACGACTCGTGGATACTCTCCTCTTTGACAACAATCCAAACACCAACCCTCCAAGTTCAAAGCAGCAACGATACGTCCTTCGCCCTCACATGATGTCACTATGATTGCAATCTCCCTTCTGGTGTGTAAATGTCCTTGTTTCTCCGTGACTCCAGGTTCACTCTACACATAAACCCTAAAACAAGGATAATGATACATGATTTCTAGCAGACTCCCATAAGAAGACACAACCAGTGGGCTGCAAGTTTACCGTTCGGCTGTATCCAGCCCAGGCCCTCTTTCTTGGTGTTGTCCAAATCCTTAACCTCACTACAGACTCCACCACTTACCACTCTGATTTCAACCACATGCATTGCAGTGCAATAAAATGCCAATTTTGGGGGTAAAAGTTCTTGATGAAGGAAACCAACACCCCACCCTCCCCCCGATGTTATCACCCCCATCATCCTGTTGGTAATATGGGCCAAACTCAAAGGTTACTCTTAAAAGGCATGCAAGGTATAACCAGTTGAAAAGCTAACAAAATAAGGACAGCTAAACGTTCACTATCCATAAAAGGATTACAGGGAAAAATAACCCACGGGGAAAAGGATCCCATGAAAAAAATCCTCGACTCTTTCAATGAAGTAAATGGGATTGCAGTTATCAAGGGTTTCTAATGGGAACAGTGCCAATCAAAAAAAGTCAAAACTTGATATTAAATTACCACGTCTCTGGCATGGTGCCGAAATCTCACCACTAGGGAAGGTCCAAAGGCAGGGACTGCCCAGGGCTCTGTTAAGTCAGGCAGACAAGTGGATGATTTCGCAATGAAAAATCTCCCACCAGCTCAAACCCATCTCAGTGCCCAAGCGGTCCCATCTTTACTGGCGAGGCACAAGAGTGTTGGATTGGTTGGGCCATCCCTGGTTCTTTTATGTTTTTTTGGGGACTCCTTTGCCGTCAACCCTTGGCATTTCTAGTAGCCCAGCCAATGTTCCCAGCCCCTTTGGCACCCCTTATAGTTAAGGTCTGCGGCACGCTGGTCTTGAGTCTTCTAGGCATTGCTGGCTGTGCTTGATTCCTCTTCATGCATTTGCGCGTTCTCAATGTCTCTGGGCCTAGTAAGATCATTGTTTTGTTCTCCCCTCCCTTGCTTGGTCGCGCTCTGAAACACTTGTGTACGAGCGCGATATAAATAAAATATCAATATCAATTCATCTGCAGCAATGGGCTCCCACAGCAACTTAAAGAGCATCCTTGACAAAGTGTCGGGAAGGTCCCCAGTCAGTTTCTCTCCCACTGTTCCCTATTAGAATTTAGGGATTAGTCCAATTCCAAAGCATGGCGCCAATCCGTTACAGAGTCAGCAGCCACTTTGCAAGCTGTTCCACAATGTTTATGTGCATGCCGCTTTTTCCACATACGCTGTCATGAAAATGTAATCGCCCTCTGCTCCCCAGTGCACCTGCTCTGAGGAGATCACTTATTTATCCCGTTCAAAATATTCACAGAGACACCAGGCCTCGCCGGCCCTCGGAAGAACAATCAACCATGGCCAGACCATGGAAATAAATAAACATCCTCTCCCTACTAGAAAGACTAAAAGCAACCAAATGATATGATATGATTGGTATGTATAACATGCCTTTACACAGGTGTTTCTTGGTGCCAAAAACAATCTACAGTCGCTGCAGATGGATCAATAACTACACTGGATGCAAAACTCCACCACTTTCACAACATGATTATTTCCCCATTAGACTATATTGCCTCTAAGAAGCCTTTCAAAAACGCCCATAAAAAGAAATGAGCCAAATGGTTCATCCCCAGACTAAATTAGGTATACAGTGTTTATACCGAATCCTGTATATCGAATTCCCATATATCTAATCTTTTATCTTGAAAACCTTTATAGTGAATGTATTTAGGGTGGGGCCAAGCGTTACATTTTTGGGGGAAATGGTCGAGATGGCTTTTTAGGGGTGGGAAACAGGTGTTTTTGGGGGCACTCCCCCCAAAAAAAATAAAAGAAATGCATTCACTATGAAGGTTTTCAAGATAAAAGATTTGATACATGGGCATTCATTATACATTACCTCAATATAAAGATATGTAACCACTAAATTACTTAAAAAAGGAAAATGCAAACTGGGACAATCTGGATAAAAACACAGTCTAGACACTAGCAAATTCGCCTACCATAAACAGTTCCACCTTTGCAGGGCTGAAGTACTCAAAGCAAGCACACTACTCCAAATGCATTGAATCGGCACATCACAGCTTAAGGGAACTGTATAAGATCATCAGAGAATTCAAAAACCCGACAGCCTGCAACACAACCTCTGCCATGACACAAGAGCTCTGTGACCAGATCGCTGCACACTTCAACCACAAGATCATCGACATCTAGTATCGCCTTGACAATAATGAATGCTCCCCCCGACACGCTACCAGCGAGATCCCATCCCCACCTCCCACTGCCTCCTCTCTGTTGTCTTTCCGCCTTCTGTTCGCAGAGGACTTACAAGCTACCATGGACTCATCCAACCCATTAGGATCTCCTGAGGATACATGCCCCCCAAGCTTTACAAATCAATAGTGACATCACCAGACTTGGCCCCCATCCTCCTATCCCTCCTCAGTGACTCCATCAGTACCGTAAGAGTTCCACCTCAGTAAAAATATGCAAACATCAGACATTTGCTTAAAAAGCCCAGAGCTGACCCATATGACACATCACCTATCACCCCATCTCAAACACACTTTCATGGCAAAATGTCGGGAGAAATTCATATATCGCCAAGTCTGGGATTTCATCAAAACAAACATCTCCTGAGTGAGGCGTGGATTTAGACCTTATCGGAGCAAGTAATCGGCCTCGTGCTCCATCTGACATACATTTAAAAATAATGAAGGTGAAAACTCAGAGAGTGCACTCATTCTGCTAGACATCTTAGCCGCTTTTGAATCCATCAGTCATGAGATCCTAAAAAGACTGGAAGATATTGGTATTAAAGAAAACAGCTCTACAATGGAACTCGTCCTTCCTCACTGTTAGAATAGATCCCCCTACTTTGGGCACTTACAATTCCTGGCCTTGCGCACTTACCTGTGGAGTACCCTAAGGATCCACACACTCACCTCTACTTTTCAATGTCTACATGCCAACCCTACGAGACATCATTAATAACTGGGTTTTTTCCTGGTACAACTAAACGGATGACACACAAATAATGAACACATTTGTGGACCACCCATCACCAAACACCGCAGACATTTAAAACTGCTTTGCAAAGGTGGGCGCATGGATGACAGCAAACAGACTAAAACTCAACCCCTAACAAAACAGAACTGATGCTCCATACTCCTACGGGTTCTAACTGCACCACAATCCCCGGGCCTGACGAGATGGGACCCTTCCCAAATCTGACAACCATAGTAAGGAATCTTGGAACGACAATGGACAACACCCTCACTCTTGATCCACTGGTCAAAGCCATCGCCAGAAGCTGTTTCGCACGGCTGTGCAGGCTCCGCCCAATCTTAACTTGCTTAACATTCACCCACAAGGCCATGCCCATAATTCCTCTAATAATATCCAAACTAGACTATGCAAATAACCTATAACTCCGACCCCCAGATTACCTAATGAGGAAGCCTCAAAGAGTTCAAAATGCAGTGACAAGGCTTCTTCTCAGAATTAAGCAATTTGAACATATTACACCAGCATTATGTATTCTGCACTGGCTGCCCATCAAAAAAAGAGTTCATTTAAAAACTTTTTGCATCGCCCATCATTCATACCAAGGAGGGGGCTCCTCCTCCTTCAGAAGTAAGGTTCAACACTACACTCCTTCCAGAGGATGTAGGTCCAGGAATGATGCACTAGTGCTAGTCCCCAACTTCAACAGGAAACTGCAAGGGGGATCCTTTTGCCACAAAACTGTGGAACGTCCCACACAAATCATTCCATCTTGAAGTGAACCAACTGACTTTTGGGAAACAGCTCAAGACTTGGCTTTTCAATCAACCACTTTCAAAGAAATGAAAAGTAATAGCAACCGAATAAATATTGTGCACCAGAATCTTGGGCTAATTTACGGAAAGCAATTTTTTGAAATACTTGGAACTGCCATCTTGAAATACTTGGAATTGCCATCTTTGGGAAACAATCTGATTCATCAAACCTCTGCTGTGTGACAATGATCCACACCTTAATCTCAGTGAAATCTACAACCAAGAGCCAGGAGGTAACAACACCCTCACTCCCACCACCCTCATCCCTTTCCACCCCTTCAACCTGAGAACATGTCTTTTATTTATTTAACTGTTTTTTCATAATGCGCCTAATACCATACCCGAGTTCGGTATCTAAGCGCAGATCCGGGATTTGAACCTCTGTTGCTCTATGTGGTCTTGCTTCTAAGGCCAGTGCATTGCCCCCGTGCTATCCACCATTCACAAGATGAACTATCCTCTAGCAACAGCCAATGAAGCTTGTAAGACAGTTCTAGCCGAGTAAACCCTGCATGCAGACAAACACATAGCAGAATTCCCCATGTCCACCTCAAAAGACAAGTCTTTTTCTGATCCAGAAAGTGCTGATATTTCTCTGATGGGGCATATTCCAGTCCATAGTGGGGTCACTGATGGTGTCCAGGCTGGAGTACCAAAAGACATGACCTGCCTTCCAAATTCAGCTCTTGGTCCCTTGCCAGGCTCCTACAAAGCAATGACCAGACTAGTCACTACGGTAAAAGAGATATTGACAAATTCCGCCTGTACTCTGGGGTCAGCACTTTCTTCTAAAGATAGAACCTTTGGGAAGCTGTTACGCATGGTTAAAAAATGCAGCCCGCTGAACACCCTCGCTAGCAAGCAAGCTCCCCAAATACTCTTAAAAACATCATTAGCCTTCCTAATAAATTCCCATGTAAAGAAATAAAATACACAGTAAGAGTCAGCTTGCTCAAGATCAGTTCGGGTTAGGAGATTTCCAAACAATGCCATATGTGCTCCCTTCTCTAAAACACAGAAATCCTTCCCTCTGTTCTTCTTAGACTCTCTGCCAGCAACCAAGCCTTTGATGCAATGCCTACTTAGAAATGTCTATCGCTGGTCTGAAATATTTGAGTCTACAATATCTAAATAGAACAGGATATTGAACGCCAAGGTCCTATTGCATCAGGGGCACATTTGTAGGGTACGGAGAGCACCATTTTCCGGTAACTACGCCCTGCCTTACACAGAATGAAGTGGGGTACATTCGCACAGTTTGGAAGATCCCACATCCGAAATGCCATGATTGCACTGCCCTCAGGAACAATCTCTGCACTTTATTGATCCACAGAAAGCAAAATGGGGTTCACTGACTTGCTATATTTCCCCAGGAAGATGGCTGCCCTCATCAAGGAGGTGTAGGTTATCTGCGAATGGGCACCACCGGCGTAGGGAGCCTAGCCTCCTCCATGATTTCAGATTTACTGGGGACTAAGGAGGCCACACACTCGGGAGGAATAATTCAACAAGAGCTTTATTGGAAGAGCGCCCTCCACCCCATTAAGTGCTGAAGCAACCTTCGACTAACCGCAAGTCAGTGATGGACACAGCCCTCATCTGAGAAGTCAAGGAAGGAGCTGGGTGCTACACCCCTGAGGCTGAGTCTTGCGTCAAAGATCGAGGTGGGCGCTACATCCCTGATGCTGAGTTTTGAGCCAAGGAGGGGGCTGGGCGCTAGATCCTTGAGACTAAGTCTTGAAACAAGCAGTGTGGTGTGCACTATATCCTGCAGTCTGAGTCTTGAGCCAAGGAGTGAGCATGGCTGCTTCATCTCTGAGGCTTAGTCTTGAGCTAAAGAGCGAGGTGGGCGCTACATCCCCAAGGATGAGACTTGAGCCAAGTGAGCGAGCTGGGTGCTACATCTCTGAGGCTGAGTCTTGAGCCAAGGAGCGAGCTGGGCTCTACAGGCCCGAGGTTGAGTTTTGAGCACAAGAGCGAGCTGGGTGCTACATCCCTGAGATTGAGTTTTGAGCCATGGAGTGCAATGGGTGCTGCATCCCTGAGAGACTTCTTTGTGCGCTGGGTGATATATTCCTGAAATGGAGTCTGATCCAAGGAGCGAGCTGGGTGCTATATCCCTGATACTGAGAAGTCAAGAAACATGCTGGGTGCTATATTCTTGGTCTGAGAAGCCAAAAAGCGGACTGAGGAGTCAAAAAGCGGGCTGGGTGCCATATCCCTGAGATGGAATCTGATCCAAGGAGTGAAATTGCCATTACATCCCTGAGAGTGAGTTTTGAGCAAAGGAGAAACCGGGGAGCTATATCCCTGACATTGTGTATTAGATTGGCGGCAATAAATGGACCATGTAGTCCCTTAAAATAGGGCTTTGCACCATTGGAGTGAACCTCATCCTGACGCTGTTCATGTGGTTATCCCTCTTGTGTTTTAGGTGAATCCCTAGGCCCGACAGGCATTCACCCAACGCAGCCTGTTAATTGGGAATAAAGGTGTTGCTAGATGCACCGTGACGCCTCATTTTTCTACTGATGCTTTGCCACCCCACCCAGACACAGCAGCTAACAAGGTCTGTGAAGGGGAAAAGACTTCTCTGAGCTGCCCACAAGGAAGTGGAGCTTATTACCAGAACATGTGTGCGTAGGACCATCATGTGATATTTAGAGGACATCTTAAAACGGTATCTGCAAAAGGGCTTGGGGAGTTACTGACTGACACAGGGAGTCATTTCTCTCTGTCCTGTATGGCTCACACAGGATGTAAACAATGCTGCATAAGGTGTTCTATTAGTATGTATCATGTTTTATAATTATATTTGTCTTAAATTATGTTAATATTGGGGCGTGGTCAGGAGCGCCAGCGATGTGGCAGCTCTTCTGATGGCCTCCGTCCAGGACCCGCGGCACACTACAATAATATAAGCATTCCGCTGCCCAACGAAAGCTATTACCGCAGCGACATTTATGGGAAGATCTGGAGTGTCCACTGACGGCAGTCTGGGCTCCTGAAACACCTGGGAGCCCCGAAATGAAGCAGGTGAACCTAGCCCCCTGACCCACCAGATTGAATCCAAAATGGCGGATGGAGAAAGCCATGATGCAGCCCGACGAAGGGAGACAAGCGCCAGACAGCCCTAAACGAACATTACAGCCCTGTGAAGGGCGCTGGGTGACAGTGAGCTCAGACCTGAGCGTTTCAAGACCCAATCTCGAGGCAACTCCAAAGCCGAGAGACGAGCGGCACCCAACCATCGCCGAGGGAGAACACCAAAGAGCACCGGACAGAGTTGCTGCAGATACATACATCGACTCCGGAGCCCGTGCCATACCACAGCGTTAGACTCCGGGCTGGCTTGGTGCAGAAGCCCACAAAGAGAGGCGGACTAATGCAGTGAGCGAGTCTCAACGCTGCGTGGGGGGCTCCCTGCCCACTCCGCCCATCAAGGAAGTGGGAAGCTGGGCCGCATACAGAATCAGCCCAGGGACTCGACAAGGGGACCACGCAACAGACGATTCAGAGGTGAGAGTAACACTTGGCTCACCCAGACCCAAGGGCCCAAAGTCAAGGTTACCCCACTTTTTCCCCTACCCTACCGTGCTCTCTACTCGCCCAGTGGCCCCCTCGTGATTCGCCTCTGGGTCCTGGGGGATGGGGGTGCGGGAGAGGTGACAATTCCGACAATTCCGGTAAAGAAGGGTAGAGGTGCCAGCCTGCAGACCCGCATGGTCCCTGGAGTGTCGGGCCCGGACCCTGGAGTTCCAGAGGCAGCTACCTGCAGCTGCAGTGCTCCAGCCTATCCCACGGCCTCAACTGCCTCTGGCTGCAGCATTCTGAGAGCCAGTCTCTACACTGCCTGGGTGCTTCCCAGCCCTTCTCAGCACTGCTGTGCCTCGGTGGCTCAGTAGCACCCCGGACCAGCTGTTAAGACGGATTTCTGAACTCTGTCCTGGAGGCGCAGAGGTTCAGAAGGCCAACCTAATTACTTGGAACAGGGTAACCTCTGGACAAGCCAGACCAATCAGGGTAGCGATCGCGGCGGTCAAGACTAGGTCTCAAGAGGGGTGAGGGTGACTGAAAGCCCGCAATGAGCACACAAAGCAAGGACACTTACAAATTACTCCAAACAGTTGTTATATTAAAAATATATACACATTTATTCCAAGGCCTTTGCAACAATGACCGTGGCGAGAAATCACGATAAAACTCTAGTAAACCAACACATACCAAACCAATACAATATATATACAAATACAAACGAGTCTAATGCGTTAGATGCACGAAATGTGTAGTCCACCTAGAAGGGGAGGAAAACAGGCAGTGCGAAATAATGATTAGACCCAGTCCGCCTTCAGAAACACCTAACTAAAAGGAAGTCCAAGCCCTACGAAGAGTGGAGCCTTGTGCTCAAAAGTACCTGCACACGCTGGTGCCAACGGGCAAAAAGGGGAGTCTCTTTGAGGGAATCAGGCAGTTCAGTTTGGTGCACAAATGAAGAACAGAGTTCCGCGACTCAAGCGCAGCCCCCACTGTGGGCAGAAGCAGAGCGCGAGTACGGAAAGGCGTGCTGTTTGACACAGCGAGGAAAAGCTATGGGCTCCTGCAGGAGGGCGACCAGTTCCTAGCTATGCTACTCACCGGTCCCCGATGCAAGCAGACCCAGGCTTCTCCGCATCAGTTTCAGTGCTGGCAGGTTCAGGGGAGCAGGGGACGTCTCCTCGTCGTGTAGATTCTGCAGCAGCAGAGTTGAGTTCAGGACGTCCCAAACGCAGTGAACCCGCACAGTTTGTCACCACAGCAGGGCAACGGAGCGGCCATGTGCATCTCAGCCAAATGTACACTACTCACTTCAGACCTGGGAATGCCAAGTGTACGAATCGTGTGAGAGTGACAAGGACTCGAAATACAACACAACCTGGCAGCGGTTACAGAGCAAGACTCCTGGGTAGGCTGGTCAGTCTGCTGGATGGCCCAGAGACACTTCCAAAGGCTTACGTGCAGGAGATGGTGAAGATGCCGAGAATAGCTGTCCCCGCTATTCCAAGGGTCGAAGTACCAGTACAGGCCTTCTGGTTCGATCAGAGGTAGAAAGGGTTTCACAAAGCGACAGCAGTGCAGAGGAGCAGTCCTTCAGCGGATCACCAGCGATTCCTCGGTTCAGCCTCGTGGTTGCAGGATACTTGGCTTCTGTATTCCCTTGTTCGTGAGAACTCAGGAGATCGACATGGTAGTGGCGTTTCCAGCCCCCTCTTATCCACGGTTCCCTTCGCGCCAAAACGGAGGAGACCCAATGGGAGATCCGCTCATCAAAACACTCACACCATACGTGGACCTATCACGGACCACGGTGGTCCCAGGCATTCACACCACCCTAGACTCTCTGGCACCCAGGATGTGTATTGGGACCAGACATCCCAGCGCATATCCTGGAAGGAACACAGAAGGCCTGTAGAAGCCTGCGAAAGCATCTGTGTTTCGCGGGAAAGTACATGCCCAAATAAGGAAGGCCCCGGGTCGGCTGGACCTGGGGAAGGTGAAGGGAGCAAGACGGTCAGCGGACAGGACAAAGGAGCCTCGTGGTCTGGCCATTTTGGGAGCCAGGCCACCATTTTGGGCTAAGCGCGAAAAACGCATTTAAAACGCCAAAAGGAGCTCAAAAACACAAGAAACGAATGCTGCCGCCATTCCCGTCCATGATTCACTTGCACCGATCATTTACAATCCAAACAGAGTATCTAGGGCCTGTAGAAGGCTAGAGACCCAAGAGAGCATTAACTTAGCTTACAGTGCCCTCTTGTGTCATGTTGCACGAAAGCTGCAACATGATAAAGAAACTACGGAAAACAGCGTTTCCCGGTACTGACTGTCTTAAGGGCATGTCAGTTTCCCCATAAGAATGGAGCGAAAGCCCAGAGGAGTGCGGCAGAAGGCTGCACTTCTCTGGCAAAGTCTAGATCAGGGTGAAAACAACAGCAAAAAGTTTAGGGGTTGCCACATGGAAGGAAAATTACCCACAATTAAGAAATCTTTCCTAACACCAGCGGCAACCTCAGCA
Organism: Ambystoma mexicanum; assembly: GCF_040938575.1. Lineage (NCBI taxonomy): Eukaryota > Metazoa > Chordata > Amphibia > Caudata > Ambystomatidae > Ambystoma > Ambystoma mexicanum. The sequence continues at coordinate 1,230,494,521 of NC_090934.1, read as the reverse complement.
ACACCACAGCCCCAACTGAGCGGGTGCCATCAGCCAAGATTTCACTTCTGCGGCCCGCTCTTGCAGAGGCTCTCCCTCCCTGCTGCTTCTGGGGCACCCCAGCCCACCCCCCTCTATCCACCAATGATCCGAGGCCCAGCGCCGGCTTGCTGGGAGAGGTAATAGTTTTCCCATTCGAAGCTAATCAGCAGCAATTGGAGACCCCCTCCATGCAAGTCCTGGCGGCTGTCAACCCAGCCCTTAGGAATCTGGAGGCTTGGAGGATCGGGTATTTAGAAAACCCAAGACTGGCTTCCAACAGCTGGCGAGACCAAGCCAGGTTTCTCTCTACTCATCCCTCTGGCAATGTGAAAGACCTTACCGGGAGCCCTGCCAGTAACAGAAAATCCTACCTCTCTTAGGGGCATCAATCCTAAAACTCAGCCCCCGACTCCAGCTGCCATGCTCCTCCAGACGAGATGGGCCGGTAGCCTCAGATCCCACTCGGAGGCCCTGGGAACATTCTCCTCTAGGATCTGCTCATTTCCGTTGAGTCTTCTGGGGCCGACACAGGGGGACCTGAAACAGAAACCGAGAGCTATGGCTAAACACCTCAAACAGCCCAAAAACTCAGACATTTCCACCATGCTGCTTGCTTCGGACAAAGTGAAGAATTCCGACCCCCCCTAAACTCACTCCGAAGAAGACTCCAGAAGAGCAGGGAAGGTTGGAAACCAAAGAAGATGTCCAGTCCTTCATGCTAGATATTAAAGCGGAGTTCAGATCCTGCATTTCGGAGCTCTCCACGAAGCTGGAACGAATGGATCAGAAAGTCATTGAAGCGAAACAGAGACTAGGAGAGGTTGAAGACCTAACCCAGAGACACGATGCACAGTTGGTGGAAATGCCATGCTCGATCCAGGCCCTGCAGAGCAGGTGTGAGGGGCTGGAATTCAAACAGGAGGACCTGGAAAACAGAGCTCAACATAACAACATACAGATCTGTGGGGTCCCCTCAACAGTGCTGGACAAAGACCTGGCCGTATATGTAGGCGACTTTTTTCAATCCTTGCTCCCGCACATGGATAAGGCCCAACTCATATTAGATCGCACCCACAGGCTGCGCCCAAGACGAGGGGTAGATTCGGACCCTCCTCCTGATGTGATAACGAGAGTCCACTTCTACACCACCAAAGAGGCTATTGTGGCAATAGGCCGCACCCGAGATGAGTTGGCCTTCCAAGGCGCCCCGCTCCAGATCTTTCAGGACCTTTCCCTAGTGATGTTACAGAAGAGAAGATCCCTTCGGCCCTTAACCCTGTTCCTGCAGGACCAGCATGTCTGTTACCGATGGCTATTCCCCACTACCCTGCAGTTCACCTACCAGGGAACCCAATGCAGAATCAGCCATCTAGAAGACGCTGCCACAATCCTGCATCTGGACTCTCCTGGGGGCTTGCCTTGCCTCACTCCATACCGCCCCCTGGAAGTACTAAATCAGTCCCCCCTAAGGAGACACACCCTGCCTGGACAAAGGTGCAAAGACACCAAAATGTGAAGTAGAGCTGCTGTAACTTACTGTCTGAAAAGATTAACAGTGGAACCAGAAACGAAAACAATGATTCTGCGGGCCCCGAGCGGCCCATGCCCTCCTGCAAGGTGGATGCCATCAAATTACCCTTGGAGGCAAACACAGTTTCCTTTGTCTGTCCTAGCCCTGTTGGCTGGAAGGACAGGTAAGGGTCAGTTGCCCATGGGAGTCACCGAGTTACAAAAATCGGCCTCCCGAACAATCACAAGTTTACCTTTCCATTGGAGGTCAGACAAAACCCAGCCACAGGATGACTGACCCTTCACTAAGCCAGATGTCAGTTGAGCTCCATACCCCCCGCCACCCAAGCTCCATCCCAGGAGCCTGCAGAAGCCCAGGAGGCAACCCCACCACACCGGAAACTGAAATTTCTGACGCTAAACGTCAGGGGCCTGAACTCCCCCCCTAAAAGTAAATCCACGCTGCAGCGCCTGCAGAATGAGAATGCCTCAGCGGTTTTCCTCCAAGAGACGTGCTTGATCCGGCAGACTACACCCGGCTCCGCGACAGATACTTCCCATTGCAATTCCTGGCGTTTAATGGTACCAAGAAAGGTGGAGCGGCTGTTCTCTTTGCAAAGGGCCTCAGGCCACAAATCTTGGACACATTGCTCTGTCCCGAGGGCCGCTTCGTGGCAATCAAATGCCTAATCTATGGTCAGCTTTACTCTCTCATCTTGATCTATGCGCCGAATGATAATCAGGAAGAGTTCTATTCAGCCCTAGAGGAAGCCCTCCAGCACTTCATCGAGGGCCAAATCATTATTGGAGATTTCAATGGAGTCCCGGATCTGTTCAAAGAAAAATCGCATCCTTCCGCTCGCAGAGACTTCAAGTTAGTAGAGAACCTACTCCAACTGTTCAGAACCCTCGATGTGGTGGATACGTGGAGAGTGCTGCATTCCGATGAGCGAAACTATTCGTTTTACTCATATGTTCACAGAAGCTATTCCCGCATCAACCTCCTACTGGCCTCCCCCCAAGTCTTGGCCTTCACGGACGACGTAAACATTGGTCCTAGGGTGCTCTCTGATCACGCCCCAGTCACCTTGAGACTCCGAGCCCATGACCCCGACCCTGCCCCCAGGCGCAGATGGACCCTGTACGACCCTAATATTGGGGATATGTCACTGAGGGACTCCGTAGCAAAGTCAATCAAGAATTACTTTACAGAAAACAGGAACGAAGATACCTCCCCGGCTAATACTTGGGATGCAATGAAGGCTGTGGTGAGGGGAGCACTCATTTCTCAAGGAGCAGCTTTTCACAAACACAGGCGACAGGCACACCAGACTCTGGAGGAAAAGTTCAAGAGGCGGAAGCAGTTTGAAAGACCAAAAATTGGTCCCCGAGAACCCACCGAGTCCTACAGGCAGCCCGAAAGAGGCTTGAGGCACACTATTCCGACGACACGGCCCAGTTAGTAACTAAAACGAAACAAGGCTACTATGCCAGAAGTAATAAGGCCAACAAACTCCTGGTGGAAAAACTTGCTAAGGTTAAGAAAAGAAATACCATTCTAGGCATGCGTGATCCCCAAGGCATAGTCCAATTCGCTGACCGGGACAAGCTAAAACTAGCAACCGCCCACCTCGTAGACACCATCTCAGCTTCCCTGTGGTCACTCGAGGAACATCAAAGCTACCTACTGGGTGCTACCCTTCCTATCTTCACAGATGCAATGAAAGAGGAACTAGAGACCCCTATGACAAGTGATGAGGTCGACGCAGCAATTAAGAGTCTCAAACCTAGGGCTCCAGGACTGGACGGGTATACAACCGCTGTGGTAATTCTGCCGATTTTGCCAATTATCGACAGAAAGTGGGAGGATTTACCTCCAGCATGATGCTGGAGATAAATCGCCCATTCCAGGGCCATACTCGTAGTATGGTGGTGCAGGAAAGTGATACTGCCAAATTTTTCCGGAACGCCATACTTGTATTGGGCCCCATAAGAATGTTCTTTAGATCTTGGTGCCGCTGGTTCACTTGTGCCTCATCAGCCACTCTAGAGAGGATGCTACCTCACTGTCCCGCATCGACCTTGTGCTGCCCCTTGCTTCCGCTCCTTCACCTTCATTACTGCCCTACCACTGCAATTCCCTCCCACTATCAAGAACCAAGTTTCAGCAACATCCGCCCGCAAACAGCACTTCCACAATCTTGAAGGGACACCTGCACTGGCCCTGCTCATTATGCATCCTCCTTCACCTCCCCCATCAGTAATCATCCCTGCTCCCATCTGTACATAATTGTATGTGATTGTAAACTTGTTTCAAGTATCAAACTGTCCGAGATTTGATGTACATTCTGTAAATATGCAGTAAATATGTCTACTCTGTAGCGGATCATTGATAATGGGAGACAGGGCGCAGGCACGCCACCGATTAGGGGGGCGCCAAAGCCAGCCCATTGAAAACCTGGGAGCGTGCACTTCAAGAAGTGCTCTGGTGCAAGATATCTTGTTGTGGAAACAAGGTTTGGCCTCGCGTGGACTACCACAGCTACGCATGCCCAATAAGCCCTGTAAGGCAGGGGGTGATTTGCTTCCCCATCCTTGCATGGCCCATTGGTAATTCTGGCGGGTGTGCTGCAGGCTCAAAAGCTTGTAGAGGGTGCAACCACCTGGCACAGGCTGCCTGAGAGTGTGAGCTCCGAGTTCTCTGGCACTCATGCCAGGCACCAAGACTTGGGGAGAGGTGTTGGACACCCCCTCCTGCTGTTTCCTATATGAGGGATGCAGCGGGCAAGCCTTCTAGCAGCGGTGGCGTTTGCAGGATGAAGTTCAAAGCTGACAGAGACATCTCAGCGATGTGCAGGTAAGCAGATGTGCGTTTATATGTGTATGTGTGTATGCATGTGAGGGGTTGCGTGCATAGGTTAATGTAAGTGTGTATGCACAGAGTGTATGACAGCTGGGTAGGAGGAAGCCTGTGAACACACGAGCACATTAATGTGGTGAATGCATAGCATGAATGTGGGCAGAGGCCGGAGGGATTGTGAATGATGCAGAAGGGCCAGAGTTGGGGTGGGAGGCAGCTGCTTGCTGAGTGGTGCCTGCAGAGAGGGTCCATACTGGCAAATATTGACACGGCCAGCATGAACCTTTTTTCTTATAATGGCATTACTTACTATAAGGGCCAAGTGAACATCAGTATGTTCTTAGCAGGGCCACTCGCACATATTGCTGCAGCCACCATGGACACGTTTTCATACAATGCCATTACTGGCTATATTGGTAAAGCTAACATAAGGGGGTTCTTCCAAGGTGTTACTGGCACATATTGGTGCAAACACTATGGTCATGTTTTTTGCCATGCTTTTATGGGCTCAAGTGATCAGAACTATGTTCTTATGTGGAGATATTGAAATGTATTGGTGCAGCTAGCATGGACATGTCTTGTACAATTGCAATACTGGTATTATCGGGCAGAATTCTGGCATATATTGTGGGAAAGAGCATCATGGAAATATATTGAGAAAGGCCCCTGTGCACCTTACTAAGCAGTTTGTAAATCGGATGGCTTTATACCCATTTTTTTTTTTATAAAAACGTGCACTGTATACCGCAACATTTAAAACCAATGTTTTCAAAAATTACTCAGGGGGAAGTTTCCCTGAACACCCCTAATTCGTTTGCGGTCCCTCACCATGCTCGGTCGCTCAACCACACCTGTGGCAAAGCTTTCCAGTATGCTTTTATATCCTGTCTCCCATTCATGTTTCCACTTCCTCCTCACCATCAGGGCCAGGGGGGGAGGGGAGGAGGATAGCTCAGCAGAAACACGTTTGCCTTCGAAAGCAAGACAATGCAACGCAACACAGGCTCGAATCCTGATCCCTCCCTTAGAAACCACTCGTTGATTTTAAGCGCGTTATAAAATAACAATTATAATAATCAGTTTGATGGCTCACATATTTTGTATTTAATATTTATTTAGAAAGCGCTCACGCCTGAATCTGTATTTCACTCGTCTGCCAAGCGACTGGAGATTCCTCTGGTTACTGTCTCTCTGTATGTACAGCGTTTCTGTTTAAAGCGCTATGTGACTTGCTGGGGTCCTTTGGAGCGAATGGCATTTCACTCTATGTGGGATGGCGTGGGCTACGTTTGGCAGCAGACCTGATCCAGCGCTTGCTCATTCTGAAGCAGCACTTGCGCTTACTGGCCTGACACCTCATCGCAATGGGTTAGTCAGTGAAATAGGGGGTATTCCTATAATAAAGGGTGACAGTCGCTACCCTACAGTTAAGATGAAACCTTGATCCAGTGGTATCTGGTAATATTATCCCCATGTATATGGTCACCATGCATAATGTCGCTGTGAAAAGGTTGTGCTGACATTATATATGATGATCATCTATATAGGGGAAAAGGGGGCGGGAGTGTCCCCTGCTCCCCTTGCCAAACAAAATTATGTCCTTGTAAAAACTGCAATTTATTGGCGACTTCTTTACCAGGCGAAATTTGTGCAGGGACACTGTCACATGGAACAAGCCATTGACTTCCCTAAGGTTCTACGGCTAGTAACCTTTGGCCTGTTCGATGAATCTGAATGGAAATGTAGGGAGACAGGTGTCAGTCCAGTTGCAAAAGACCTAAAAGGTTTGATGCAACTCTGTCCAATGGTTCAAAGGTTATAAAGTGTCAAATAAAAGGTGTGTTTTCAGGATTGTGCATTGGTTTTCCCAAAGGGAACAATGCACAGTTTTGGTCACAAGCACAGCCCGAACAGCTGGGCGAATTTTCACCGAATCTTTTTGAGGGGTGGGGGAAAAGTGCTTTTGTTGATTTGGTGGAAATCTGTGGGGAAGTTCTTTTATTTAAATGGAGAGCAGGGGGGGCCTGGCACCAAAAGTGTGTATCTATGTCCCAGGGTGCACTGCGGCAGCTGAAGCTTTTTTCAGAAATGAAATACGGGCATTGTTTATGACAAATTACAATGTGCTTAAACTCCTACTGGAGGTCTGCCAGGGACTCCAGAGAGACTGCAGGGAGGATGTGGAGATTGTAGGAGACCTGGAAAAATATATTTGTTTTCAGTCTTGTCCGGGTATTCACAAATATTTCGAACCAATTTTCATGAGTAATACATCAAGCACTTGAGCAAGACGTGGTCTTCAGTATCACAAAGCACAGTTATCCACATATTAACTCACTGTATTCTCATAAGGGGTGCACTCATGCTTTCACTTAATTTAGGACGAAATCCTTAGGGTGGAACATGATGAATTAAAACGTGAATTTTGTTCTAAATTACCTTAACCCATTTCTCTGGTGTTTCTTCATGGGGTACAGTGTAGTTATTCATGTAATGGATTACATCCTTCTTTGCCTCTGTTGAAGGCTTTAGCGCCTAGGTGCCTCGGCCATAGGCGCTTTGCAAATATCCACAGATTCGAATAGTATTTTGTGAAGGTAAAAATGGCTTTAGTTGCTTATTTAAGTGAGTTCCACGTCAGTTCTACTGGCATGAGTTGTGGGGATGCTTTAAACTGATTGGACCAGACATTTATATATACCCACTATGAACATTTGGGAGTATTTGTGGGAAATGCTGGAATAAAAAGGGCTTAAGCATGGTGCTCATTAAGATGGTATAAGAATGGGAGGCTTCCGCGTCCTCATCCCAGTCAGAGAAGTCTCAAGCAAATTGTATTAGGCTGGACTGATTCAACGTAATTGTCTCTTAATTAAAACCTTTCCACTGTGTCGAGTGTGTAACTATGTATTGTAGTATTCAAGTTCTATATCACTATTGTGGAGATGGTTCTATGCGCATTTTGTTTGTATACTTTTATTTATTTTTTATTTATAGTTTACATTTGTAAAGCGTGCTAATGGGCCCTGGGGCAAGAGGCTTTCTTAGAGACATGAAGCATGAAAAACAATGGAACGACAGTACGTGGCTCTTGGATACAGTGAACCTCTGACATGGTAGTTAATGGATACATATTTACTGCCTATTGGTTCCAGGGTTACAATGATCCTGTTACAAGACAGTTGTTGGTTATATTGGCAGATACATGTTGAGCAAAGGTTACAGTCTCGATGGTTCCAAGGTAACATGGGAGCCAGCGAAATTTAAGGGACCTTCTTAGGGTGACTGTAGGTGTGGGCCTCTTGTTGTGACGTGGGCTAGTTGAAGAGCGTGGTTTTGAGTGACTTGCGGAAGGAAAGGTGGGACGTCTCATTCCTTAGGGTCGAAATGAATATCTACCAAGTTTATTTTTCTTTTGTTCAGCTGAAATGGACTATCCTACTTTCACATTTCAGGTGAAAGGTCTTTTTTCAAGCCTTCCAAACCCACCATAACTTTATTGGTGTTTTGTATACATGCCCCAATGCTTGAGACACAAGGCTGTCAAGACTATATATACTGCACTGATGATCGCGAATAAGGGTGATATCTGCCTTGGGTCGATTAAGCTATGATATGATATGGCATTTGTAACGCGTCTATACACAAGTGTTTCAAGGCGCGACGCGGCAATGGACGGGGAAGAGAGGGAAGACAGAGACAGCGATCCTACTAGGCCAGGTGTCATTCAGAACGCGCATGTGCAGGGGAAGGGGGAAGAGGAAACATGCGGAGTGGGAGGGGGTGGGGACAGTGTAGTACATGGGGTAATAGACTAAATAAAAACAATAAGAGAAGTATGGCCAGCTGGTGGCAAGGGTAAGTGCAGACATCAGGTGTCAAGTGCTGGTGGGCGACTGTAGGGATGCAGAAAACAGTCACCAAGTGCAGGGTTTGCCAGGGAGGCAGTGCAGGTGTGTAACTGACAGGGAAGGGAACCTGGGCCCGAGATCCGAGAGTGGCCAGGTAACCAGTACAGTTTCAGCAAGGAATTCAGCAGGGGAGAGGAGGAGAGAAAGCAGAAGCAAAGAGTAAGGATTTGAGGTGCTTCAGGAACCGGAGATGGTTCTCCTCAAGTTTCAGGGAGGCTGTTCCAGAGGGAGGCCCCAGCCGAAGAAAAAGATCTATCACCAACTCGTTGCTTGGAGAAGCGACTGACCCTGAGGGAGTTGGAGGCGGATGAGCGAAGTAGCGATGTATAAAGTAGCAGTGCCTTGTAAAAAAAGGCAATTTTCTGGAGAAAAAAGCATGTATTTCGGCTAATTTGCATACCCACAATACCTTGCGAATGTGGCTCAGAACTGGAAGTGTACTTCCAGTGAGGGCTACTAGGTGGCGTTGTGGAACGTGTGACTTGGCTGAAATGGACTATCTAAAAAAAAATATATATATATATATATATATATTACACAGCCACAGATATTACACAGCCACAGTAGTGGCTGTGTAGTTATGGTTCAGTTGCTGTTTCCATAGGAAGATCACTTTTTGGGCGGCTTCTAACTTCGCTCTCCCTGGACGAATCCTCACCAAACTTTGCAAAAAGCGTATATAGCCCAGTGATATCTATGTTCAGTCCGCGGACACACTTCCCTGTTCGGTCCGTGGACAGTGCCCTGATTGGCTAATCAGCTTACATCATGTCCGTGGACATGCAACGTGTTTGCTGATTGGATGGTGAAGAGCGTGAAGTGCGTCAGATTTTTGGAAATGCCCGCCATCTTGGATTTGCGGACTTCGCCGCTGTCCGCGGACATCGTGGTAAAAATATGTTAAAAAACACAACATTGCAGTTGTCAAACTTATGAAATAATCTCTGGGGAGGTGAGGGGTGATGAGGATGGGATAGGATATGGCTGTAAGAAGCAAAAAAACGGGTGTTTTCTGACGCGAAAGTCTGCGAACAGTTCGGATGTTCGCGAACATTCCTGTGAAAGTTCATTGTCACCTCAGCATTACAGGGTTGGTGAAATGCAGTTCTTGGATGGCTTATAACTTTGGCGCCACTTAATGGAACTGCATGCAATTTTGCATGTATATTCCTGACCCGATTCTGAGTGAGTATGCAAAGATTGGTGGGATTCTGTCCTGAGGGGGAAAAATTAGAGGGGGGGTCCCAAAATAATGTAAAGCCTTATAAATGAGGTGCCATTTGACAAATCTACACTTAATTTGGGAAATTGATCATATATTTAGATATGATTGTTTTTGCGAAGTTTGGTGGGATTTTGTGAAGAGGCGGCAAAATTAGAAGGGGGTCTCAAAATAATGTAAAGGTTTATAAATGAGGTGCCATTTGACGAATCTACACTACATTTGTCAAACTGATAATAGATCCAGATATACATGTTTTTGCGAAGTTTGGTGAGATTCTGCCAAGAGGGAGCAAAATTAGAGGGGGGGTCCCAAAATATTGTACAGGTTTATAAATGTGGTGTCTTTTGACAAATCTACACAAAGGTTTGCAAACCGATGATGTTTTCGTAAAGTCTGAATGGATTTTGTCAAGTGGGGGCTAGGTTATATGAGGATTGTATGTGCATACATTTGACACTTTTGAAAAAATAAAACATGAGTGGATTTCTAGCGAACTTGCCTAAGGAGCATTGGCAAGGACCTACAAGCATGGGTTTGCAAATGTGCCAGTGTTTTATTATTTGACAAGTGTCATAATGTAGCTACAAAAAATAGCGGTATACCTTTAGTGACTGAGGGGTAGCCTGTGGCCATGGACAGTGTCCAGATTGTCCGGGTCATGGAATAAGGTCATGATCCAGACTATCTGGCTACTGGCCATGACCATAAGGGACAGAACATAGGATTCAAGTGGCCATGTCCACCTGGGACTGGCTTTGTGGTAAAGTTATTCAAAATTAGGATAGATCTGAAAGGGAATGTGCTTGTGGTAATATGGTCATAGGGTTGTCTTTTTGCCTTCTTCAGGCTGCAATGGAAGGCGAAGAGGGGCCTGTATGGAACCCTCGCCTTCCCTTTCTATGGTGGACATATTGGAAAAGGATTTTCCTTCCTACACCGGGACGCTGCAGGCGTCCCGCTGTAGGAAGAAAAATCCTCTTTTTTAGCACCCCGGGTTCCCGCTTTGGGAACCTGGGGTGCTAATGGCATTCATCCCCCATTTCAGGGGCTGGAATGAGGGGATAATGGTCCAGAGACCTCGTTATCCACCCTCGCTTCGCTTGGGCTGATAACCTGGGCTGCTGAGCCGGTATCCATCAATATCAATCCAGTCCCTAGAACGGAGGATGAACGCCACAATATTCCCATTAGCATAACACAAAATGCATATGGAAATGTTGAAAAATCTTATTGAGTCTATGTACTTTACTGATAAATATAAAGTAGATGGAGTCAATACATGTTTTTTTTAGTTCTATTTCTTAACTGAGAAAGGTGGTTCCTAAAGGAATATGTCTTTTGTTGTTTGTGGATGTATTTTTTTGGCAGGAGAGCTGAGAACGAAAGGTGGGGAGGGAAATGAGGGAAGAGGAACCAAACACTAATATGGAGGGGTAGGTGGACAAGGGAAAATGTTGCGCGTGTGTTATTTCTAAGGTAGGAGGCAGTGTTTCTCATGCCCCTTGATTACAGCAGTGGTGGTGGCTCTTGGGGAGGAGGGATGGCATTAACCAATGTCATTTTAAGATAAATAGCAGTTTTGCTAAAAGTATGTACTGTGTACTAGATTGTTAATGGATAATGAGTAGGAATAGGTGTTGGAGCTGTGCAAGGGAAAAATGCAGTTCTGAACTGTCCGCGAAGCAGAGATATTATTGTGAAGTGCGGACGGGTTCTCAGACACGTCATCATGCCGCGCGCCAACGTATGGTCATGTGGCACTGTCTGGAAGGTCCGCTGTGAAGTCAGATGTTCGTAGACGTTTACGGATGCAAAACTAGTTGAATTAGTTGCAAAATGTGTATAGAAGTGTTAAAAATGATTCTGGAAGTTGGGAAATGGCAGAGGTTTAAGGTGACACTTTATAAATGGGACACAAATATTGCTATATTGGGTAAATATGATTTTACTAAGTTGTAGGACAATAGCATGCACTGGTAAAAACCCATGAAATTCACTGAAAAGAACGTTGTGAAAGGGACGTTATGGTTAAGTTGCACTAATAAAAAAAAATATGAAATTCAATGAAAAAACTTTGTTAAGGGTACGTTATGATTAAGTTGCACTAATAAAAACCTATGAAATTCAATTAAAAAACTTTGTTAAGGGGACGTTATAGTTAAGTTGCACTAATAAAAACCTATGAAATTCAAAGAAAAAACGTTGTTAAAAGGGACGGTATGGTTAAGTTGCGCTACTAAAAACCTATGAAATTCAGTGAAAAAACTTTGTTAAAGGGACGTTATGGTTCCAAGTAAAACCGAAAAACCCCTGAAATTCGCCAGTTATGGTAAGCTAAGCAACCATAACTCACACCACCACGGTGCACTGCTAAGACTAACACCCAAGACATCAAAGATGTCAGAATATACATTTCTCTCAGAATGATTCACAGTCAATATTATCGCATAGGACAAACGTTTTACAAATGCACACGTCTTTGAATCTTAAGACCGGAACATTCGATTAGAAGGTGCTTCAGAGTTTCAGTTGAGTGAAGTTGATCGCAATATCTACAGCCCGCCATACCCTACTGAATGATCTTATGTCTAAGTAAGACTTTGGCCCTCATTACAACCTTGGCGGAGGACCATGGTGCTTTTAGCTCCATGGTCCATGCCGCTAAGGTTATGATTCCGCCATGGTGGATGCCGGAATTACCGCCCCATTCCAAGGTGAGTGGGGCGGTAATTCCCCATTCACCATTTGCCCTTCCCCATTCCCATTTTTGCCCCCATAGGGCATAATGGGAATGGGGAAGGCGCTAATTACGGCACCGTGAATTACGGTGCCGTAATTAGTTCCAAAGTCCCTTTGCGGGTTGGATTTTTAACGCCTGCAAGAAGCAGGCGTTAAACACCAACCCGCAAAGGGACACTTGTAATCAGGCGTTAAGGGTTGGCGCCGTTAAACCCTTAACGCCCGAGTTGTAATGAGGGCCTTTGCCTGTATGATACAAGTTCCAACGGAATCGAAAAAAAAGTCTTTTCTAATCCTAATGTCACTGTATAAAGTATGATCACTGGAAACTAAACATTTTCCATACACTGTCCTCTAGATTTGAATGAATTCAGCCCCAGCTCAAATCTTATTGCTGCCAGTGGGACCACATTTGGGATCCCAAAGACTCTGCGACAAATAACTCCTTCAAGCACTGTTAGATATTCCAGTGCCCAGCCTTTCAACAATTCAATACCATATCGGAGCTTCGGGCATATTTTCCCCTCATAATACGTAATGCATGGAATACACGAAAATGTACAGGGACGGCTTTTAAAGAGTTTCATTTGGGCAATGTATAGCTCTGCTTTCCCTCTCATATGATTAATTATTCACATATACGTATGTAATAGGTTGATTTGACCAAAAGTGCACAAACAAAAAGCAGACATTAAACAAAAGTCTTTTAAAACATGTATTTTGCTTCGGTCTATGCTTCCAGGCGGCTGAAGGCTGTGGGGTTTGTATTTGTCACCAGACCTCCGACAAAGCATTCATGAACAATATTTCACATTGCAGATTTATTTTTTTTATTTTTTTTACCTAAATGCAGACTTCTTAATTTTTTTTAAATGGATGATGAGAATATGGTGCACCATAAGTGTTGAGAGTGAGCTAAAAAGATCTGCAACCTGCACTTCCAAGTGTGTTTTGAACTATGACTTCCATGATTCCCCATCATTGATTTCTCTGCTGAGGGCTGATGGGAGTTGTTGTCCAAAACATGTGGAGAGCCAAAGGTTGTAGACCCATGTAGGACAACTTTGCCCACAGTGGGGAGAAATGTGCCCTATATTTCTGTCTCCCATCCCAGTGCGATTACCAGCCGCTGAGTAGGCAACATGATGCATTGTGTGGTGGGCGTGGCATCGTTTTTCGATTTAATGACAGTCCAACACCACCGGCAAATTCAACGAAGTGTGTTACCTTAAAAAATAGGGCGTTTGATGACAGCCCGTCTGAGATACAGTGGGTAATCATTGTCATGTTGAGATGTGCAGAGTGTAATGAAAGCTTCCCAGTGATGTGTGTCAACTCACAATGCATGATGGATGACACCCAGGAGATGAGACTTTATTTGTAAGGGTTGTCATTCCAAGTGCCTATAATGAAGGCTTGCCTAACACACATCCTTAATAATTTAGAATGTATGGGGTGGCGCGACTACGCGTCCGTAAGGGATCTTTAATCAACATCAACAAAAGATGAATATTGATCAACAGCAGTCGTCGACACATCTACCCTATAATCTATGCCCACTAGTATTGCATCCCATTAATACCCCACCCCCTATGAGACACTGCATAGTATACCTACGAGGCTCCTTGCATGGGTTTTTATGGCAGTATCCTTGGGTACCTTTTGGTGGTCTATCATGCCTTCCATGCTACCCAAAGGCCCCCCGCAGAGGGACATCATCTTCAAACGGAGAAGTGAGTCTGGGTGATAACATCAGTTCCACATCACTAACTCTGCTCCACGGTTTTACATTTGGCGACAAGGATGGCAGTGCCAGGTCCCAGTGCCTTTTCCTGGTGTTTCTTACAGATCTGGCAATGGCGTTAATAACACTTAAAATAGTCCTGATGACATTTGAGGGGCCATCATGGCACTGAAGGTAGTCATAGGGCCACAGGATAGGGAGGCATAACAGTACTTAAGGTTGTCATGATGCCACTTGAGAGGGCCATAATGAAGTGAAGGTAGTCCTTCTGCCACTTTAGTTGTCTAGAATGGCACTGAAGGTAGTCATGGTGCCCTTGGAGAGGGACATAATGGCACTGAAGGTGGTGGTCATGATGCCACTGGAGAGGGAGACCTAATAGTATTTAAGGTCATAATAATGCCACTTGCGACAGCCAAAATGAACTGGAGATGGTCATGATGTCAATTTAGTGGTCTAGAATGACACTGAAGGTAATCATGATGGCACTGGAGAGGGCCATACTGGCAAGGAAGGTAGTTATGGTGCCACTGGGGGCGGAGGGATAATAGCACTTAAGATAGTCATGGTTCCTCTTCCACACTCAGCATAGACAAAGCATGGTGCACCAATATACAAAATGCCATGCTCTGCAAAATTGATACTCTACACAAACAAATCCTTAGCAAAAAATCCTTGCTGAAACCTTCTGACCCGGCCCCAGCTGCCACTACCCCACCTACAGCTACGAGCCTGGGCCACCCAATATTTTGCTTCCAAAAAGTCCCTGAGTTAGAAGCACTAGATATCTTAAAGAGTCTGAAACCTTGAGATGTAAAGGTGATGTATGCCCAGCCTCTTTCATCAAAGAGCGCAAAGTCCTGGCACCCTTCATCACTACATTTATTAATGCCTCATTTGCTGCGGGCATACTGCCCTCCTGTCTCAAGAAAGCCTGGGTGCTCCCCTTACTAAAAAAGGCACCCCATTGACCCTGCAGTCCCAAATAACTACTGGCCGATCACCACCGTCCCATTTCTTTTAAAAATCTTGGACAGAGCAGCCTATGGCCAAATTCAGCTTTACTTGGAAGCAACCCATATTTTGGGAGCTCACCAATCTGGATTCCGTCCAGGACACAGCAGTGAGTCAGCTTCCCTCAACCTAAAAAAAAACAGCTCAACGAGATAAGGGGTGAAGGAAGACCTGCCCTTCTTCTCCTCTAAGATATGTCGGCAGTCTTTGGTTTAGTGGACCAGAAAATCCTCTGCAACCATCTCACCACTTTTGTGTGCTTCTCCCCCAAAGCCACATCATGGATCACCTCCTTTATAGAGGGCAGAGCAATGAGAAGGTTCTATGAGAATGCCTGTGTTCCGCCAGCACCAATCAGTCGTGGTGTACCCCAAGGATCATGTGTCTCCCCCACACTCTATAATATCTTTACAAAACCACTCTTTCACCTTATTGACTCCATTGGCATAGCCTACACCAACTATGCCGATGATACACACATTTTCCTACCCCTCTCTGGAAACTACCCGACAGATGCTGTTGCACTTTATGGGGTCTACTCGACCATCCAAGACTGGATGGCTATGCACGGCCTCTATCTTAATGATGATAAGGTGGAGATCCTTCTTGCTGGGCCCTCAGCAGTGCTAAAAAAGCCTGACCCCAAATACACAGCCTTCAATATAGATGGTACACAGATTCCAGTCTCCACCGTGGTGAAAACTCTGGGTGTCTACCTTGATGCCACCCTTTTGCTGACACACCAAGTGAATGCCATCTCCTCCTCTGCAACCTACACAACTAAACTGATAAACGCCTCCAGACCCTTCCTAACCACAGGCAGTTGTCTAACCATCGCATGCAAAGTCATCAGCACCAGGCTAGTCTACTGCAATTTACTCTTAGCTAGTACCTCTGCATACAACCTCCGAAAAATGCAGACCAGCGAAAACAATGATCTTCGGGCGGCCCGCAACATTCCAAAATCTGAACACATATCGGCCGCACGCAGAGCCGTGCACTGGTTTCTGAATATTCAAAACTTTGCCTATTACGCATAGGTGCATCTCCAAGTCTGCCACCCACCACCCCCCTTACCTATCCCAGAAAATCTCCAAGGTTCACTGCTCTAGGCCCACTAGAACCCCCTATTCCCACCAACTTGTCCAGCTTAAATTCAAACGCATAAAAGCAGGAGGGTCCAGCTTCCCATTCATAGCAGCTAAACAATGGAACTCCCTTCCGACCAGCATTGAGGGTGGAAGAATCCTACTGGATCTTCCGAAGAGCTCTCAAAACTTGGCTGTTCTCCTAAACTATGGAAAACACACACCGGCCATCCAGGTCATTATGGTATTGCAAATGTCATTGCCAATGGAATTGCTTGTAACTGTAACCACTATTTCTCAGGATGTAACTGGTCTCTGTAACAGCGCCAAAATGCCTACGGGTTATGTGCGCTTTATAAATAAATAAATACAAAGGTAGTCATGTTGGGGTCATGATGGAACTGAAGGTAGTCTTGATGTCACTGCGAGGGGGGGTGGGTGGCACAATAGCACTTAAGGTCATCATGATGCCACTCGAGAGGTCCATAATGAACGGAGGGTGGTCATTCTGCCACTTTAGTGGTCTAGAATGGCCCTGAAGGTCGTCGTGATGCTGCTAAAGAAGGCCATACTGCCAATGAAGGTGTCATGATGCCACTGCAGGGTATAACAGTACTAAAGGTAATCATGGTGCCAGAAGGTAGTCGTGATGCCCTTGAGCGGGGGATAATGGAATTGAAGGTAGTCATGATGCCACTTTTCGGGTCTATAATGGAACTGAAGGTGGTCATGATGCCACTTTTCTGGGCTATAATGGATCTGAATGTGCCACTTTCGGGGCTATACTGGCACTGATGGTAATCATGATGCCACTTTACAGGTCTATAATGGCACTGAAGGTAGTCATGATGCCACTTTTTTGGGCTATAGTGGAACTGAAGTTGCCACTTTTCTGCTTTATAATGGCACTGAAGGTAGTTTTGATGCAGGGGGCATAATAGCACTTATGTTTGTTAGGATGTCACTTTACTGTCTACAATGGCACTGAATGTAGTCATGATGCCACTCGAGAGGGCCATACTGGCACTGAAGGTGGCCTTCAGCCATGATGCACGGGGAGTCGTTCAGCTGGACAGGCGAAGAGCCAGGTAGCCAGCTGCAGGGCTTGGGGCTGCCTAAATGTGATGAATCAGAGGAACAGGATGCAGGACAATGGGGCTCGTTCCAAGTCAGGCGGTCCAGTAAAAAAGTGCTGGTATCCAAGGATACCAGCACTTTACTGGACCACCCCACTACGGGGAGTGGTAAGCCAGGCGCCCTACCGGACAAAAAAGCCCTTGACAGCAAATCCCCTCATGGAGTCATATGGGACTCTATGAATGTGGATCAACACTGCTCCGCCAGAACCCGTAATCTGACAGGTGCCGGAAACAGTATCCACATTTGCCGGTATCCTGACGGCTCTACCGGCAGGGTCGGAATGAGGCACAATGCTAGGTAGCATTGGCTACTAAGGCACTGACTGTAAAGGGAGGTCACCTATAAAGCTCTACATAGCGGGCATGGTACAGAGGCTTGCCGCACACTGATAGCGCTGTCTGGATGTGCAAGTGCTACAATGTAGCGAATGTGAAAGCAGCAGCGAGCAGAACTCTACGGCCGACCCCTTCCCAAAACTCCATCCTGCCGCAAAACCAGCCCCGCCAGCCTGCCTGCCTGCTAGGTATCCGCGCCCCCACCTCCCGCCGTGACAGCACTGCTGCCTCTGGTGCAATGTGGAGGGAGAAAGGGTGGGTGAGATATGGGAAGAGACAGACAGGGCAGGGGAGACGGGCGGAAGGTGAGGAGCAGAGGTGTAGACAGTGTAGGGCCTGAGTGAGCAAGGCTCACCCAGAATCTGTAAATGCCCACTCGACAGCACTGTGTGGGCATTTACAGATGTTAATGTCACCGCAGTGGACCCAACTACATTAGCTTCAGGCCCCACTTGTTAGACAATCCTGGCTACCCCTCTGGTGAGGAGATAAGGGTCGGGCGATGGAACGGAGCATGACGGGAAATAAAAGCACAGGCAGTGGCATCGTTAAGCATAGCTCAGGCAGGCAGAACAAGGGGAGACAGAGAGGGCAGGCTTGCGGGAGTACCCATTCTGTAGAGAAACGAGTTAGTAGCGGGACGCCCACCTCTCCTGCTGAGCAAGGAGGGCGAAGTGGGTGGTTTTCGTGGCGGGGATGCCATTCAGGTCATTGGTAACATTGCTGGGAGTGTGCTGGATGGTGGTCCCATTGAAATCTATGAGGGGCATGTGCATTATTGCATAGGTGAAAGGGAGTTCTCCTCGTGTGGGTTTCTGGTTGGCCATTAATAATAATAATTATTCTTTAATGTGATATAGGTTGAAAATAAATTCAAACTTTACACATATTACAAATTACAAATATGAATATCAAATCATGAAATCATTAATAAAACAACAAATCATCAACAAATATAAAAACAGCAATAATACAGCAACAAAAATGAATTAAACATTTTCCCATTGGAATATGTGTGAATTATTTTCTTTTCACATGATTCTGAGCAATTTAGCGGTGCAAATAATACATGTTCATTACACAAGACCGCTTGAGTCTTAGACAAAAATAAGTGTGAGAAATGAGTAATAAAGGGCCTCTTCCTAATCAAAATGATCTGACCATTCTTGCCTTCTCCAGTACTAAGAAAATTTAAATCAGAGTGCCAGACCTGATTCAATCTGCTGCCAGACATTAAACAATGCAATGAATAAGTGCATGTTGCGGGTGTTAGTGCAATAAAGCCAAAAAGCGGTTTCACATATACTTAGGGGATCATGCACAAATTCACCCAGGTGATACAAGATTGTCTCCTTTAGTGTCTGACATTCCGTTAGAAGGAGTCTGGCTGTCTCTAAACATTCTGGGGAATTACATAGGCGGCATACTCGTTCTTTAATTGGATATTATTCCTGGGACCCACATTATACAGAGTAGGCAATTGTTCTAATTGGAACAGAATAATAAAGCACCTGAGCCTCCTAGTGGGACAAAGGTAGAGATAGGCTTGAGGTTTCATGAAATCATACAATCTGTATTTCACAAAATGGTAGCTCTTAAGACTACTCAGATGAGAAAAGTTTTCAAGCCAATCCCAAAGGTCCACTTTTTTTCCGAGTGCATTTAGTACTTCCTTGGTAACAGTTACCCCTCTGTGAGTCCAGCCAATATCTATAAAGAATTTTGTCATGGCTTTCTGTAAGGGTGAGGTGGTGTGTTTTTTGGTCACCTCCTGATGGATCACAGTCAATAGGGGATTAGTAGAGCCACCAATCACCTTGAGGTAAAACCCTTCTCTCCTTTTTAATACCATCACTTTCAGTGATGGCAGGCCCAATTCAAGTCTGATCAGGGCCATCGGGACACCCAGGGATAACCCCAGTATTAGTCGCCAGAACTTGCCCTCCATCAATTGTAGCCATGCCAGGTCAAAAGAGAGCAAAGACTCAAGGCCATAGATGATCATGGGGGCAAGCACGTGGATGTATAGATGGCGAGTCCCCCAAAGGGTAAAACCACCCTGCTTATTAGTAAAAGAAGAGATTAATGCGGTAACTTGCGTTGCCCTAGTGATGCGTCCCTGTCTACACATTGGGTAATCACCAAGGGGCTCTATTTCAACTCCTAAATAACGATAAAATGGCGCCTACAGTATATGATTTTTATGTACCATCAGTTTCACTCGAGATGCTCTTTTCCTAGTAAATCTAAGCACCTGTGTCTTCTCTAGGTTAATTGTCAAGCTATTTGCCCTGGCATAGTCCCATAGAGTGGATGCATTACGCCTAAGTCAACCTATGGTATTATCAAAAACAACCAGATCGTCCGCATATGCGAGTACTGCACAGGAAGCATCGCCAATATTAGGAGGGCAGTTATCCGCCTCTGCCAACACCTCAGGGATATCATACACCAGATTGTAAATGAGGGGTGCTGTGACACAGACCTGCTTTAGCCCCCTATTCTGCGTCACCTTTCTCGTCATCTTGCCTTCCTGATTTAATCTAAGGCAAGCAGAAGTATTTTGGTGTAAAAGCCTCAGGTAATATAAGAGGCCTGACGGGCATCCCAATTTTTCAAGCTTAGTCCATAGTCTAGCTTGGGGGATGGAATCAAAGGCAGCCTTAAAGTCAATATATAGGGCGTAGAGCGGGGGCTGCCCCTTACTAAGCGCCCGTGTGCGCAAAATATCCATGACCAGTAGGTTATGCGAGGTGGAAAAATCCTGCCTGAAGCCACATTGAAATCTGCTGAGTATTTTATTCTTTTCTACCCATTTCTGCATCTCACTAAGAAGTAATGATGCAAAAAGTTTGCCCGTAATATCCAGCATGGATAGAAGCCTGTAGTTGTTGGGATCTGTCCGACTGCCCTTTTTAAAAACCAGAATAAGAATGGCTGTTTGCCAGGTGCTAGGAATTTTCCCCTGCACTAAGATCTTATTAAAAAGTAGAGAAAACAAGTCTGCCCAGAATACTGGGTGATTCTTGATCACTGCATTAGCCAGCCCATTAGGGCAGCGGGCTCTAGAAGACTTAAGTGCAATCATTTTATTCAGGATAGCCTCCACTGAGACATCAAAAGGAGGATGGATGGGGGCCTTCTGCATAGGGCTGTTTACAGATTCCTCCTCCTCGGAGTTTCGACCCAATAGGAATTGTACCCAAGCCTCCTCACCGATAAGGTTGACTAAAGAGCATTTGACCTTATCTCTGTTCTCATTAAGGAGTAACCAAATACTGCGGGAATTTCTAGAGCAGATTGTCTCGATAAGCCTTTGGTTTCTATTGTTCCTCTCGACTGCCTTAATGCTCCTAATATAAGCTATGTATCTATTTTTAGCCTTTCTTACTTTCTCGCAGTAGAGGGCTCCAAGTGAGTACAAAGACTTCAGGCCTCGAATCTCAGATCTTAACCCTCTCTTGGCATCCCTGATTTCCCTATTATAGGGGAGTATAATGCCCCCCGTTTTTACCATGTGTCCCTTTTTAGCCGTTGCATGATGGCCTGTGAATCTTAATATCCAATCTTCTGTCATTCACCGACAAAAGATTGAAATCAAAGAAGCCGTCTAACGCAACGGGTTTAAGAGCTTCCGTGGCCGCTCTAATGTTCTTCTCAGACCACACAATTCTTGATCCTGTGGGATTGCTTTGAATGTTACCAATATTCAATGAGTGGGGGGGCGGGGTGGGGAGGCAAAGTGTACAAAGCAGCGACGCATGGTCGCTCCACTTGTTAGGTATAATTCTCATATCAACCACTCTGGTCAGCATCTCGGGGGACATGAATATATAGTCTAAGGTACTTAACGAGGATCCATTGGACCAAGTGTGTTTCCCAGGTCATTTATCATCGGCCATTTATCATCGTAAGATCCCAGGAATCAAACAATTGCAACCATCCTAATCCTTCACCATCTCTCTTTCCATGGGTCATCAGACATCTTGCATTAAGATCGGGATTAGAGGATATTAATACCTCGTCAGTCATGTGGCAATTAAAGTCCCCCATAACTGCCACGGCTACATTGCCAGGTCTCGATGACCAAGATTACAGTAAATCCTGTATTGCCTCTTGTAGCATGTCTATTGCCACCGCTCCTGGAGGGTTATAAAGATTAATTAGGAGAAACCTCCCTAAACCACTTTCATCAAGATGTTCCACCTCCACCGCCATAAGATGTTCCTCAGCTTTACATTGGATTTTTCTAGACATAACCGTGTTAACTACCCCCGTGAGTAATCCCCCATAGGGGCGGCCCTTATAGCCCTGGTTAGCAGGTGATTGGTGTATGACAAAACCATCTAGCAGCAGAGGGTCCAGTGACCACGTTTCTTGGAGACAAAAGTAACTGTGTTGGGATAATGAGGCTACCGAACCCTCCGACCTCAGGAGATGAGCAAAGCTTCGGCAGTTCCAAGTGACTAATGAGAAGCTTCAATGGTTCTGTATCAGTTGCGGCAGGGATTCCAACAATGACTTAAGTACCTGCTGTATTTCAGCCAGGGCAGGATTGACCCCTCCCCCAGACTTAAGCTCATTTGCCAACGGGGCTGGTGTGCACATCACTTCAGATTCAGCACAAGGGTCATTCTCCTGCGGGTCCACATCAATGTCAATGTCTACTGCTCTCAGTTCTTCTTTATATTTTCTAATCAATTGTGTTGTAGACAAAAAAGTACAGTGTACGGCAGAGACGTGGCAATTGGGGCCCTGCAAAGGTTCAATGAACAGGAAGCCCTCAGATTTTAAAACGTGAAGTTGGGGTATGTGATAAAGTCTGGCTAGTAGCTCAGAGCGCGCCAACCAAGGGTTTTTTCCACTAGGATATAGGTTCTTGCTAAAACAAATGCGGTTCATGTTGTTGTCCTTAGCTACACTCTTCTGGTCAGGCGGAATATGCTCCAGTGGTTCTTCCGACGCCAAAGTCCCGGGAGGGCATATAGGATATGTTGTCAAACTGGATTCAAGATCCAGCTCAGAGACCATGAAAGAGACTTCATTTGGGACCACACAGATGGACTTCTCTTCAGGTACCAACCAGTCTGTAAGCAGTCCTTTTCTCGTTGCCGCCCGTGCGGCTGCTCTCACAAGTCTTTTCCTGGCTTTTTTAGAACCTATTTGTGGCACAGGCCTGGGCTTGGCTGCAGACGATGGAACACTCGTTGTGGGTATCCTATTTTTAAGAGCTTTCTTTGCCGCTCTACGTTGTTTCCGTGAAGGGAAAACCATCGAGCTTTGATCTAGTTCTTGGTCGTCTGCCTCCAAGGATGCTTCCTCAGATTGGCTATTCCCATTGGGCTCAGCATGCTCCACAGCCACCTCTCCCCTAGTTTCCAGCTCTTCGATCTCCTCAGCAATGTGGAGGGCGTCGGATAAGTTAGCTTCTGTTTCTTCCCTGACGGGATTCTTCAGATCTAAAGCCATGGAGATGGAATTGGTGTTTGCCAGGATACGTCCTGACATTTGCAGAAGTATCTTAAGCACAAATTCGAGGGCGGCCACTGATGATTGAAGCTCATTTAACTCAGTTGCGCTTGCATATGTGCTGATGTTAACCTCCCCCTCGTTATCTGGAACGTCCTCCATCGATGCCATTGCAAGATTCGGGGAGGCAGATAATCGACCCCTGGTTCCGTCCAAATTATATTCCCCCAAGGGGGTATTCCTGCTATTTTCTTTCAGTGGCGTTACGCCACTGGATATCATCTGTGGTAGTTGTGTGGACATCCCTCTCTGCATAGTTAAACAGAGATCCAAGAGAGAATTATTGTCTATGTCATCGAAATTAGTGGCATTTAAAGAAATGCCACCACTTGGCCCCGGAGCAGCAGTTTCCTCAATTATGGTGGAATTAGTTTCAGGGGGAGGGTTAACAGTAAAAAACTCTGTGATCGCCCCTTGTGCCACAGGTTTTGCGTATTGAGCTTTCTTCTTCGATTTATCCCCTTTCTTGTAGGTCTCCTTAGATTCCTTAACGGTTGAGACTTGGCTTTCCGGAGATTATAAATTGAATGGGGGGCTCTTTTCCCCCGCTGCATGTTTGCAATGTAGCTCACTTTCGGTAAAAAGAATGTATTTATCCAGATACTGTGAAGCTACCGGGGCGACTGTGATAGTGGGTACTGATGTCAGTAGGGAGAGATTATTGTTTCCTTGTGCCGCCTAAAGGAAATACGATATTATCCTACCGTCTCCAGCACCCCCTGAAAGGCTCTTCTCACCAGACCACCCTATTCCTGAACTCCAGGTGTTTACGCTCTACCTGCCGGGATCAAAGGCTAGAAGCCAAAAGTTTCCGGGACGTGCTTTCTAGTTCCACTTCACCCAAGTGTCTATACTGGAGTGATACTCGGGAGCAATGCTGCAGAGACCACCTCTTGCTCAGAAATCCGGACCCGGCGGTGCTTCACTCAACCCCCTGACCCAACTCTGGGGACCTTCAGCCTTCAGTCAGGGCGCTCGCACCCCGTGCTTTTCCCTGCTCACCCTTTCCTCCTGATGGGCACACAATGGAGCAGGCAACCAAACGCTATATCTGCGTGCCTGTGTGTCAAGCCGCACCTCACCTCCAATTACTCCCCTCTGGGGCCGCTTCAGGCCACAATGAGCCAGGCACACCACCTTAATAACCAATGCTGTCCTGTGCTTTACACTGCATAGACAGCTTGGTCAAAGTCAAGGGGAGATTACCCAACCACCGCCTCACCACATGAGGGAAAGCTCCAACACTCCAAGAGCTGACTGAGAGCGCGACTCTGAGCTCGACACAGCCGGCGGCTCCCGCCGCAGCAGACACAACACACACCGTGAGTGCGCTCTCCGCCTCGTGGGGGCAGGGGGCAGGGGGAAGGGGGCAGTCTTACCCTAGTTTTCTCCAAGGGCTGTCAGGCTCCCCTCCCCTGTGGGCTTCGGGCAGGTCTGGGCTCCGGGCTGGGCTCCGATTAGCCAGCTACAGCCTACAGCCTTCAGTCCAGCTTCAGTAGTCTCAGAGCAGCCCGCGTCAGCCACACACTCTCGAGGAGGGCGAAAGACGTGGTTAGAGGAAAGAACCTCTGGACGTATGGTAGCTTGACTCAAGCAGCACCTCTCTCTCGTCTCTCTCGTCTCGTAAAGAGGCCGCTTCCGAGTCCGCAAACACCCGGAACCATTAAACACTAACAACTTACATCCATGCCGAAATGAAACAATCTTATTTAAATTAATTATGGAAAAAAAAAACCTGGAGTGCATAACACAGGGCCCAGTAAAGTGGGGAGTGAGAGCACATGATGGGAGGAGGTAAACACGTGAAAGGTAAATATATTTCCACCGGCAGAGACGGTGAGAGAGAGCAGGGGGTGCACGAGAGAAAAGTGAAATGGAAGATGACAGTCAGGGGGACTGGACTGTCCACGGAGGAGGAATGCTGAGCAGCAGGCAGAGGATACAGGGACGGTCTTTGCCCGGGATCCTGGCACAGTGGACCAATGGGACGCAGAGGGGGAGGGGCTATCCACAGAGGATTTATGCAACGGTTGGTGGCGACTGCTCTTTCCAAGAGTTGCCTCGAGCCCTGCAGGTTTCTGTGGAAATAACGGGAAGTGGATTGGTCCGGGAGAGTAATCGGGGCGCTGGGACAAAGAGTGGGAAATAGATAAGGGGGTTCTGGAGTGAAAAGAAAAAGTGGAAGGGAAGGGGCCTCATGGGGTGTGAGAGGAAAGATGGGAGGATAGTCGGGGGTGCGGAGGGGGGTTTCTGAAGGGGTGATGGAAGAGAAGGATGTGTCTAAAAGGAAAAGAAACGAGGGAGAGGGGAGATCCGAGTGTAGAGGAAATGGGAGGAAGGAGTGGGCAAAATAAGAGAAGCAGGTAGGTGCTGCAAGGTAAGTGGGTGGGCGGGCATTGTAATAGGCGTTGGGGAGTTGCTAGGAGGAAATAAGGGTGCAATCTAATAAGGGGATTGGAAGACGGATAGAAAGGGGGGCACAGAAAGAGAGCATTATGCGCGAGAACATTGGGACAGAAGCCGAAAGGGATCATACAAATAGGGGTACAATGATAGACCAAGGGTGGAGGCAAACAGGGGGACGAGGGTGGTCCAGCAAAGTCAGGGAAGAAGCGAAAAGGCGGAGCGGCGAAGGGAGCAAACCAATTGGTGACATGTGACCAGGGAGTGACGGGGGACACCAGCGGAGGAGGGAGAGAGGCAGGGGGCTATAGGGAGAGGTGAAAATGACAGCAGCAGAAGGCAACACTGGTAGAGGAAGCATCAGAAGAAACGTGAGTGGCTGTGAAATAGGGCGAAGGAGGACTAGGAAGAGGGGGTCATAGCAAGAAGGGGAAGATAAGGGAAAGGTGTGTGGGGAAGGGAACAGGCTCCGAGCGAGGTGGGGAGACTGGGTGCAATGGCAGCCGCGGACATAGAAGGGAGTGTCAAGAACAGGAGTGGGAAGAGAAAGAAAGGGACCTTGAATCAACGGGGAAGTAAACAATGACACATAAGGGGGAATGAGAGAAACAAAGATTAAAAAAACGAGAGGCAGAGGGGAAGAGAAACACGCGAAGTGTGGGTAGGGGGTGGAGAAGGGTTCAGCAGGGTGTGAGTAAGACACAGCATGGTGGAGGATAATGGCATGGCAAGAGAGAGAGCGCGAGAAAGCGAAACATTCTGAGAGGTGAGGTTGAGTGTATGATAATCAGTAAGGAAAACGGACATGGAGGAGTAGGAGAAACGGCGGCCGAGTACGAAACACAGAAGGAAGAGTTCGAGATCAAAACAACTGATTCCGAAAGAGAAAGGGAAGTGAAGGCTGAAAGGGAAAACGGCAAAAAAGAGAGGGAACAGCACAGGGAGTTGGGAAAACAGGGGGAGACAGGAAGAACAGAGGGAGAGGGGAAGAACAGAGGGAGGAGGGAACAGCTAAGAGAAAGAGACCAGCAGAGGGAGAGGGGAAGAACAGAGGGAGAAGGGAACAGCAGAGGGAGAAGGGAACAGCTAAGAGAAAGACCAGCAGAGGGAGAGGGGAAGAACAGGGAGAGAGGGGAAGAACAGAGGGAGGGGGAAGAACAGAGGGAGAAGGGACAGCTAAGAGAAAGAGACCCGCAGAGGGAGAGGGGAAGAACAGAGGGAGAAGGGAACAGCAGAGGGAGAAGGGACAGCTAAGAGAAAGAGACCAGCAGAGGGAGAGGGAGAACAGAAGGAGAGGGGAAAAACAGGGGGAGAGGGAGAGAACCGAAGGAGAAGGGAACAGCAGAGAGAGAGGGGAACAGCAAAGAGAAAGAGAACAGCAGATGGAGAGGGGAAGAACAGAGGGAGAGGGGAAGGACAGAGGGAGATGGGAACAGCAGAGGGAGAAGGGGACAGATAAGAGAAAGAGACCAGCAGAGGGAGAGGGGAAGATTAGAGGGAAAAAGTGACAGCAGAGGAAGAGGTGAACAACAAAGAGAGAGACCAGCAGAGGGAGAGGGGAAGGACATAGAGGGAGAGGGGAAGGACAGAGAGGGAGAGGGGAAGGACAGAGCGGGAGAGGGGAAGGACAAGGGAACAGCAAATAGAGTACAGGATGAGGGAATGGAGAGACCAGGGGGAGATTGGAAAAGCGGAGGGGTGAGCGGCCAAAAGGAGAGAGTGAGTTCCTCAAAGGACAGACGTCCCTTAAGGAATCATGCGAAACGTGACTGGCTGCTCGTGATGGGCTGACCTGAGAGTGGCTCTCACCTCGCAGGGGAGAGAGACGCACGAGTAGAGGGTTAGCGCCAGTGGGGAGCCAGGCGACTGGAGAGGGGGTCGAGGGGCGTGTCAGCCTGCGAGGAAGAATGGAAAACAGCAACGGGAGAGTGTTAACAAAACTTTCCTCAGCCAGCAGGTGGCCCCAGGTCACGCACGACAAATGCGGCCATGTCCGGATGTGTAGACCATCATACCAAAGGCAACGGTGAGAATGAAGTCACAGAATGGAAAGTGTTGCTGTTTTAAAAGCCGGGATTGTCAAAAGGTGTGACATTGGACGCGGGACCACTTGGAAGCTATGCAGAACGGCAGGTGAAATACGGAGAAGCCGCCAATGGGGTGGGGGGTGGTCAGAAGGGAAGGAGATAAACAGCATGAGCGTTACTGTAACTCCAGGGAGAATACGAGAGAACGGTTCCACAGTAGAGGGACACGATAGACGCAGTAACTTTGGGGGCAGAGAGGTAAGTAAGGAGGCGAGGGACCGATCGATGATTGGGAGACGGGTGAAGTACACTAGAGAGCACCTGCAGAGTGTAGAGGAGAAACAGAAGGCATCAGATTGGGGGACGGGTGGAGTACACTAGAGAGCACCTGCAGAGTGTAGAGGAGAAACAGAAGGCATCAGATTGGAGGACAGGTAAGTACACTAGAGAGCACCTGCAGAGTGTAGGGGAGAAACAGAAGGCATTAGATTGAGGGACGGGTGGAGTACACTAGAGAGCACCTGCAGAGTGTAGAGCAGAAACAGAAGGCATCAGAGTGTAAGGGAGAAACAGAAGGCATCAGATTGGAGGACGGGTGAAGTAAACTAGAGATAACCTGCAGAGTGTAGGGGAGAAACTGAAGGCATCAGATTGGGGGACGGGTGAAGTACACTAGAGAGCGCGTGCAGAGTGTCAGGGAGAAACCGAAGGCATCAGAGTGTAAGGTAGAAACACAAGGCATCAGATTGGGGGACGAGTGAAGTACACTAGAGATAACCTGCAGAGTGTAGGGGAGAAACGGAAGGCATCAGATTGGGGGACGGGTGAAGTACACTAGAGAGCACCTGCAGAGTGTAAACGAGAAGCAGAAGGCACCAGAGTGTAAGAAAGAAACACAAGGCATCAGATTGGGGGACAGGTGAAGTACACTAGAGAGCACATGCAGAGTGTAGGGGAGAAACAGAAGGCATCAGATTGGGGGACGGGTGAAGTACACTAGAGAGCACCTGCAGACTGTAAAAGAGAAACATAAGGCATCAGAGTGTAAGGGAGAAACAGAAGGCATCAATTTGGGGACAGGTGAAGTACACTACAGAACACCAGCAGAGTGTAAGGGAGAAACAGAAGGCATCAGAGTGTAAGGGAGAAACAGAAGGCATCAGATTGGGGGACGGGTGAAGTACACTAGAGAGCACCTGCAGAGTGTAGAGGAGAAACAGAAGGCATCAGAGTGTAAGGGAGAAACAGAAGGCATCAGATTGGGGGACGGGTGAAGTATAATGGAGCACTTGCAGAGTGTAAGGGAGAAACAGAAGGCATCAGATTGGGGGACGGGTGAAGTACACTAGAGAGCACCTGCAGAGTGTAGAGGAGAAACAGAAGGCATCAGAGTGTAAGGGAGAAACAGAAGGCATCAGATTGGGGGACGGGTGAAGTATAATGGAGCACTTGCAGAGTGTAAGGGAGAAACAGAAGGCATCAGATTGGGGGACGGGTGAAGTACAACGGAGTACTTGCAGAGTGTAAGGGAGAAACAGAAGGCATCAGATTGGGGGACGGGTGAAGTACACTAGAGAGCACCTGCAGAGTGTAGGGGAGAAACAGAAGGCATCAAATTGGGGGACGGGTGAAGTACACTAGAGAGCACCTGCAGAGTGTAGGGGAGAAACAGAAGGCATCAAATTGGGGGACGGGTGAAGTACACTAGAGAGCACCTGCAGAGTGTAGAAGAGAAACAGAAGGCATCAGAGTGTAAGGGAGAAACAGAAGGCATCAGATTGGGGGACGGGTAAAGTACAATGGAGCACTTGCAGAGTGTAGGGGAGAAACCGAAGGCATCAGATTGGGGGATGGGTGAAGTACACTAGAGAGCACCTGCAGAGTGTAGGGGAGAAACAGAAGGTATCAAATTGGGGGACGGGTGAAGTACAATAGAGAGCACCTGCAGAGTGTTAAAGAGAAACAGAAGGCATCAGAGTGTAAGGGAGAAACAGAAGGCATCAGATTGGGGGACGGGTGAAGTACACTAGAGAGCACATGCAAAGTGTAGGGGAGAAACAGAAGGCATCGGTTTGGGGGATGGGTGAAGTACACTAGAGAGCACCTGCCGAGTGTAAAGGAGAAACAGAAGGCATCAGAGTGTAAGGGACAAACAGAAGGCATCATAGTGTAAGGGAGAAACAGTGAAAGAGAGAAGCAGAGGGGGCAAGAGGAGCACATTACAGCAGGTGAGGAGGGAAGGGAGACAGAAGAAGTCTAACAAGGGGTGTTGGGCTGATAGATCACAGAAGAGGGTAGGAGAAGCAGGCAGTGGGGGCAAAACAGCAGCAGGGAAGAGTTAACCCAGTGAAACAGCGTGGCAAATTGGCACAGCAGGGAGCGGGGGCAGGGGTGGAAGCGATATCGCAGTGTGATGCTGAGTGAAACAGCAGTAGGGGATGGAAAACGTAAGGGGCAAAGGAGGAACCAGAAACGGTGAGGACCAAGAGAAACAGCAGGGAGAAAAAGAGAAACTTCGATGACAGTGGAAGATACAGGAGAGGGCATCGGAGAGAACAGGGAGAAAAGGGGGATACTGAGGAGGACAGTGGCAGCTACAGGAGGGGGCAACGCAGGTGACAGGGATAAAAAGAGAAACTGAGAGGACAGTGGCAGATACAGGAAGGGGTATCGCAGAGGACAGGGAGAAACAACAGGGAGAAAAGGGGAAACAGAGGATAGTGGCAGATATAGGAGGGGCATCGAAGATGACAGGGAGAAACTGCAGGCAGAAAAAGAGACCCTGAGGGGGCAGTGGCAGATACAGGAGGGGGGCATCGGAGATGACAGGGAGAAATAGCAGGGAGAAAAAGAGAAACTGAAAGCACTGTGGAAGATACAGGAGGGGGCATCGGAGATGACAGGGAGAAACAGCAGGGAGAAAATGAGAAACTGGGAGCACAGTGGCAGATACATGGGGGCATCAGAGAGGACAGGGAGAAACAGCAGGGAGAAACGCGGAAACAGAGGACAGTGGCAGGTATAGGAGGGGGCATCAGAGAGAACAAGGAGAAAAAGAAACAAAGGGCATTGGCAGATACAGAAGGGGGCATCCGACGAGGCAAGAGAAACAGCAGGGAGAAAATGTAAACTAAGAGGACAGTGGCAGATACAGGAGGAGGCATCAGAAAGGACAGGGAGAAACAGCATGGAGAAAAAGAGAAACTGAGAGCACAGTGGCATACATGAGGGGGCATTGGAGAGGACAGGGAGAAACAGCAGGCAGAAAAGGAGAAACTACAAGGACAGTGGAAGATAAAGGAGTGGGCATCGGAGAGAACAGGGAGAAAAAGAAACGGAGGACAGTGGCAGATACAGAAGGGGCATCAGAGATGATAGGAAGAAAAGGAGAAACTGAGAGGACAGTGGCAGATACAGGAGGCAGCATAGGAGAGGACAGGGAGAAACAGCAGGCAGAAAGAGAAAAACTAAGAGGACAGTGGCAGACACAGGAGGGGGCATCGGAGAGAACAAGGAGAAAAAGAAACAGAACAGTGGCAGAAACAGAAGGGGCATTAGACGAGGCAAGAGAAACAGCAGGGAGAAAAAGAGAAACTAAGAGGACAGTGGCAGATTCAGGAGGAGGCATCGGAGAGGACAGGGAGAAACAGCCGGGAGAAAAAGAGAAACTAAGAGGACAGTGGTGGATACAGGAGAGGGCATCGGAGGGAACAGGGAGAAAAAGAGAAACAGAGTACAGTGGCAGACACAGGAGGAGGCATGGGAGAGGACAGGGGGGAAAAGAAACTAAGAGGACAGGGGCATCAGAGAGGACCGAGATTAACAGCAGGACGAAAAGGAGAAACTTGGAAGACAGTGGCAGATACAGAATAGGGCATGGGGACGACAGGGAGAAGCAGCAAGGACAGTGGCAGACACAGGGGGGGCATCGGGGAGGAAAGGGAGAAATGGCAGGGAGAAAAAGAGAAACAGAGAGGACAGTGGCAGACACAGGAGGCGGCATCAGAAAGGGCAGGGAGAAAGGTGGATATGAGAGCACCCTGGCTGATACAGCAGAGGACATCAGAGAGGGCAGGGAGAAAAGGGGATACCGAGGAGGACAGTGGCAAATCGAGCAGGGGACATCGGGGGTGGGTGAGAGAAACAACAGGGAGAGAAACAGACTGGCAGGGCAGCTACAGGAGGGGGAATAAAAGAGGGCAGGGAGAACCGGCAGGGAGAAAAAGGGAACCCGAGAGCACATTGGCAGATACAGGAGGGGCTATCGGAGAAACAACAGCAGCGGAAGAGGGCAAACAGAGAGGAGGAACAGCAAGTGATGTATAAAGATGGCACGGCAATATACGGGTCTGCGCAATGGCATCGCAGAGTCACCGCGAATAGGATACTTACCTGGTGAGGAGAGGGGTGTCCCCAGAGATGAGCATGCAGGGATGAGAGCCAGTGCCCCTGGCACTCAGCTTCAGGCCCCTGGCTCCCAAGGGCTGCCAAGTATGACTGTGGCAACGGCCTCGACCACTACCCTCACCGCCAGGGTGAGCAGCAGCGGAGTACTGGCCCATCCTTTACGATGGCATAGCGAAGCAGGATGCGTGCATCCTTGAAAAACATAAACATCCAGCACAAAATACGAGAAATGCACGAACCAATCCTAGAATCCAGGACATAGGCGCTGGTCCAGAGCCGAGCGAGGTGCAGGCTGTTGCGGAGCCGGGGTGCTGCTGCTCTGTTCATCAGCTGCGACTGGCATCTCAGCGGCGTTACAAGCCTCGGATGTTGGTCGATCTACATCCATGAGGGCTAGTCTTTTTCCTGGCGGGGCTTCCTAGAGAATCAGTGGTCCAAGCGAAAGCGGGCACCAGCCCCTTCCTAAGGAGCCTCCTCTGACAGATCCTGCCCCTCCCCCTTGGAGAACATCTCTTGATGAACGGGCTTCCCCAGGTGGCCCAGCCTCCACCTCCCTCCCCTGGCGCAGTCCGCCTCCCAGCCCAGGGCCCTGCTCCGCCTTCCCAGGTGTGCTGCTGCGCCTGACAGTGCCCGCTGCTCCCCCTCCCCTGGCAGTGCCCCCTGCTCCCCTCCTCGCTGGGGATGCGGACAGTGCCTGCGTGCTTTCACCGCCGGTCTGTTCAGCCAGCCCTGTGTCAGCAGCGGGAGTGGGGCAGGAGGCGGAGGCGGCCCTAGCAGGCTAGTATGTGTTTAAAGCGGCAGCATGGGCTGCACGGAGCGAGCCTGCAGAGAGCGGCAATCAGGGGGTCCTCCAATGGCGCTCCCGGGGCCTTCCCCTCACAACAAGCATGGACGCCGCAGAGCGGCTCCCCTCTTCATCACGCGCCCGCCTCTGCATGCCTTTGCCGTGCATCACCGGTGGCCACTCCCAGACACACAGGTGCCACCTCTGCCCATTAGGATAAGTGCATAATGCAGTTTGGTAGGCCTACATATTATAATAAGACCGCGAATTCTGGCCGGCGCTATGTGTTTTGGGTTGAGGGTCAGCGCCAGCTCAAGGTGCGCTCAGAGGGTGTGGCTGCACAAGGGCGCCCCCACGGCATCACACAGAAAGGGTGCATTGCCTCTAGCTTAGTGTCATGTAAACAGCGCCTACTAAATGATAGGTGCTGCTGTTTGCATGACACTAATCTGGATACAAGGCGCCCTTAAATAGACTTTACAAGAACAGCAGGGGGCTCCCCCTGCAGTTCTGAATTTATGGTGATTGGGGGGCACTCACATCTTGCACAGGGCGATGGCAGACCTGGGGCCGGGAAACCCTGTGCTGCCACATCTGAGTGGGTCCACGGCCGCCCAGTTTCCCCCAAAAGCAGGGACGTCATTTCACCAAAATGCCAGGGGTAGCGGAAGTGACATCACACAACCCTTGACCTCTGATGACATCACGTCATTTGACCCCACCCTGAAGTCGCATCATGGAAAGCGATGGAAAACAAGTTTTCACCCCTTGACAAAACAGGAAGTGGCATCATCACATAGCATTGTTTCTGAGTACACTATGAAAAATATGGTTACAGTATCACTGTAAAGTGATAGACAGTTCATACAAGAATGGATCACCAAATGTATCACTGACGTCCCTGCCCAAAAGTACCTACTAGCTTCTTCCTCTTCATGTTAAAGTATTGAAAATGCCTGCTGAAAACAACCCAAGGTCTTTTATGGATAGATGCACGCCCCTGTGTCTTATCAAATGTACGCCCATGCTCCTGCAAAACTTGAATACTGCTTTGTTCACTTTCCTCTTTGGTATGTCCAGTGCTTTATTGGAGAAGGCCCTAGGCCATTGCCTTCTGGATTATTTCAGACATAATACATCTGGGTGTCCTTCCAACAATGAAGTATGTTCTTCAGTGGTGAGCAAATTTCGTATACCCTTTCCTCGCTGATTGACCAGTGTGGGGTGCAATCAAAGGCCCCAAACAGAAGTCCCTTTCACATGAACAGCAGGATTTTAAACGCTGAAACAAAAACGGTTTGGACTTTGTTTTTGTAAAATTAAAGAACCATGTGGAAAGGGGCCTACCTGCCATTACCAAAGGAAAAGCAGCATTTTAATTTACAAAAGAAGGAGGAATAAAAGTTCCCTTTCACATGGAAAACAGGATTTTTAAACACTGAAAAAAATGGCTTGCACAGTTTAAACGTGAAATGTATCACTGCTCACAGTAAAATGTCAGGTAAAAGACATGATGTGCGGATTGACAAAAAGCAATGTTTATTAGGTTTCAATACAAAACTTCACTAACATTTGAAAAGCCACTTTGTGTTCATTAAAAAATGTCAGCCCAAGACAAACCCTTTTGCTGGCTGTCGGAAACTTCACAAGAAAATCTCCCCGTCTGGATGTCACATCTCCCAGCTAATTACCAACTGCAATATAGTGTCCTGCTAAAGGTGTCTTAATTCAGTGTTCTCCAGACATGTTGGATATCAAGGCATTGACAGCATGGCAATCTCCAGTTGGCTGGAGCATGACTAATATGTGTGAAAATGAGGGCCACAACTTCAAAGAGAAAGTGTCTAACACAAAGAGATTGATACAAAAAAACTCTGGGTACAGGCAGACCCAGTGAAAAGAAATGGCCAGAAGGCAGGAGGAAGCTCATTAGTCCCACATGAAGATTCACAATTAATTTAAAAGGGCTATTATCATTGAGGCC
Source organism: Ambystoma mexicanum (assembly GCF_040938575.1). Taxonomy (NCBI): domain Eukaryota; kingdom Metazoa; phylum Chordata; class Amphibia; order Caudata; family Ambystomatidae; genus Ambystoma; species Ambystoma mexicanum. The sequence continues at coordinate 1,230,459,801 of NC_090934.1, read as the reverse complement.
CTTTTCTCAGCAATGATAAAACAGATTGATTTCATGCATGTAGCGTTTTTAGGTAATTTCCAGGCACTTTTGAAGATATAAAATTCATCCACCTGCGACTCCTTGCACTGTAATGGCTATCTAAGATTTGTTTCTGGCTGATCTGAACATGTTCCACGTGTGAGAGTTGGTGAGAGGGAGAAGAATAAAATTAGGGATATGGGTAATAACGTACACATTCATAACTGTTATGCTTTTTAAGGAAACAGCAGAAAGGTGCCACATGGCCGTGCTACATGGTATGGACTTGGTGGTTGGCTTATCACATTCCGCAGGAATAACTGAATCAGAAAATATCTATATTATGGCAATTGATAGTAAAATTATGATGTTGTGATACATAACTCGTTTTTGCCAACAATTTGAAAGGAGAACAAAGGGCAATTACAAATGGGAATTGCCATATGTTGCTTGAGACCCCTAAACCAATCCTGACTTGGAGGCTGGGTTTGGGGAGAGAGAGAAGGGTAACTGTCTAATCCTAGCGGCAGGAATTATTGCAGGGTACGTCTCCAAGATTGTACATTGGTGGTGCCATCACTGCTATATAAGGGGGACTGCACCAGGAGGAGGTAAGACACACAGAAGGAGACAGACAAGAGACAGACCACCACAAAGGCTGCTGAAACTTACAATCTGACAGCTGTAACAAAACTCCAGAGGAGATTACTGAGAGTGCACCTGGGTGGGGCTGTCTAATTTTAGGATGGCCTCAATACTGACTGGGTGCTATGGTGGAGAGCGGGGGCCATTTTTGAGAGTGGAGTGATCAGACCCCTGCCCTATCTTTCCAGAGTGTCCTGAGATGCAGCTGTCTTTCCTGAACTTTAAACAGAGGTTTTCTAGGTAAGTAGAACTGAGCCCTGGGAAACCAAAAGGTGAGGGAGTCTGCTTGCCTTAAATCCTTTTCCTTTATAGTGGGCGGGGGTGAAAGGCAAAACTGTGCAGATACTTAGCCTATTTAACTAAAACTACCAATTTGATGAATTCCCCCTTTGGCTGAAAACTATGGGGTACATTTTGTTAAAATTAGAAATTAACAAAGCTCACTTCTCAGTGTGCGCCGAAAACGATAGCCTATGGTTTAATTGGGTAATACTTTTTGTCCTGCTGACGCCAACTTCTTTAAGGAAGAGGGGTGTCTTTGTTCTTAAATCAACCCAACCTTTTTATCCAGCTTCCCCAACACAGGGCTTTCAGTGGAGGGGATCTGAAATCCAAAATTCCCCAAATCATTCAAATTTTTCTGTCTTACTTCCTCAACACAAACTAAAGTCTGAAAAAAAACACTAAATCACCCTGTATTTATTTTAAACAAAAAGTGTGGACAAAATCATAATTGCCATAGGTATATGTACCGATCTTGAAATCCTAGTGCTAGCTTTTAAGCCAGCAGTAAATTTATAACCACACACCACTACATGATAATTGCTTTAGTTATTGATCAGTGTAATTATTTCTTGAAGTGAAGAGTTGTGATTGTGTTCTTTTCAACTCACTTTTGTGATTTATTTATGCTGAGAGAAGTTGATTGAGTTGTGCCACGGTGGTGTTTGACATTTTCACGCACATTTCTATTACTTTTTATTTAAATAAATACCAATATATTTCCCATACATCAGCCTGGTTTTCAGCTCATTGTTAGATCAGGGAAGAGGGATTCAAGGGACATGATATGTGTCTGAGATAGGGTTAAAGAAAATAATCAGTTAATCAGTTTGTTGCATCACACCTTTAGTGGGGAAGGAAGGAAATCTCTGGTTGAGGGTGGCTTCTCAATAAACCGTTACACCACATCATTGCCCCCTAAGAGGATCACTAGATATTTTGGGGGCTCCCTGAAGCCAGCCAGGTCTGTTAATTACTCAGGGATGTCTTCCCATAATATGCCTGGGGTGCCGCTCCACGCAGTGATGGTCTTCTCAAAATATAGGCTGTGTTGTGTGTCCTCAAGCCACCTTCCTGTTCGAGTGACAAAGGAGTGCTCTACAATCCAGGAAGAGCTGAAAGGGGCCTTACCTGCCAAAAGAACATGCTACATAAGATCAAGCCTTGCCTTATTTATTTTCTATAACAATCAGTCATGCAGGCCCCCATCTGTTTCATTTCTCAGGGGCCCAAACCTCCCCTCCATGCTGATGTCCCCACCCCAATGTGGAAGGAGTGAGTGCCATACTCTGTTGGGTCCCACTGTACCGCTGTTTTTGCCCTTTCCAACACTGCTTGAAATTGAAACCGGCTAGGGGCTCTGCCATGGTTATGAATCAAAAGTTGCCCAGCCAACCAGGGACAGATACTGATGAAGCTCAGTGTGATGCATATGGGACAGTGGTTGTTGTCTTCTATGCAGTACAAATGAATCAACTTTCCTTTTCCCTGTTGATCTGTTTTGGACTTCCTCAACATTATACCCATGCTTGCTTTACTCATGCGCACATTCACCCTGGCTAGCCCATCCTCAGCTGTGGGGCTTTTGGCTATAAGTTATCTCATTCTAAATGCTCCAAAGTATGCCAGTGCAAAATCAGCCCTACATATTGCCGCCTCATAAGAGCTGGTGCACATATCATACCATACAGTATGTCAAGCATTATTACTAATTATAAAATTCAAAGTGTGTCGCATATCTCTCTTGGGCCCTTCCAACCTGGGTCAGCCCTTGAACATATATTTGACCAATACACTGTGCTTTGGATCCACACCTCCTGCCACTGTTGCCTTTTTTCTGATTTGATGATTTAGTGATTGTAGCCAGTAGGTCCTCTACCTTATCTCTGGGGATGCAGCATTCACTCTTCTTTGAATCAATTTCTGTACCCAAGAATGGCATTGTTTGTGAAGGATCGGCTGTCTTGTCCAGTGCCAGGGGTATACCTCACTCTTCAGTGATTTCTTTAAATGTATCCAGTGCCTGTCTGTAGAAGTCAGACCCCTCTGCTTCCATGGACAAGAAATCATCGAACAAATGCACCAGCAGGGCATCTGGCATAGACTTCTGAAACAGCTATTTAAGGAAACAACTCAATTTCTCAAAGAAGGCACATGAGATGGCACAGCCCATCGGTAGATATTTATCAAAACAATATTTGTCATCAAACTTAAAGCATAGCCGCGTTTTGTTAAACCAGATATTATGTGAAGAGGCCTGGTATGTTATCATTACTCATTTAGTGAATCATTGGTAATTAGTTACTTATTTATGGATTCATTTATCCATCATTCATTCTGAATAGTAGTGGTATTAGTTATTAATTATCCATATATTATTCAGCCATTTGGTTTGCTAGAGAAAGAGGCCCTGTTATATGAAGTGCCTTGTAGAGACATGTTTAGAGAAAGACATATCTTATTATGTAATATGTATGCATTTAGAGACACGCATGAGTGTGCACTTAGAAGTATGCATAGAGCTATGGTATAGCGCTTGTCTTAGTGAGAGGTTGAGTAAATGCTAAAATGCATGAGGCCTTTGGCTCTGAAGCCATTGACGAGACACATAGAGCAGCACCACAGCAAAGAATGTTTTGAGTTACACAGGTACGAGGAATCTGTAAACAGTTTCTTGGCAGACAGAGATATCGTGACTCTTGCCGGAGTAGAGAAAACCATGGTATCAGCAGGCCTTGGCTTGTTCGCAGACAGACAAGAAGGTGGGGCCCATGGAGGGAGCGAGGAGCTTTAGAGAGAGACATGCACGGACAGAGAGGGGGATTTCAGTGAATGCAGTGAATGAGAGAAATGGGAGGATGGTATGGTTTCGTAACATAGTAACACAGATAGCATGTACAAGATAGGCTGAAATGACACGATGACAGAACACACTGAAATAATACAGAACAAGAGATGTGTATACAGACTTTCAGGTGCTTGGCTAGAGAAATGCAGGTTTGGCAGAAACAAGTGAATGCTTAATGTAACCATAGTGATTTATGTACGTCATTGAATAGTATATCCAGGGGTGAGGGTTTGGGAGTTTTGAGATGTACTTCGAGATGGCTTTGGGGAAGCATTCTGATGAGAGCTCATGCAGATCGATCTAGCATGGAGACTGGCAGAGAGTTGGCAGGAGATCAGATGAGCTTGGCAGAGGCTTGAGGCAGGTCGAGTGACCAGACTGGCAGAGGGAGCTGGAGAGGAAAGAGACAAGATTGGGAAGCTTGCACATGCAGAGGGGAGTATTGCTGATTGATTATGAGGTCCTAGTTGATCTGAATAAGACACGTGAAATGGGGAATTAGGACAGACACTCACACAGAGTTTTGGGTTGATTGAAGGGGAAATCAGACAGGGATTGTCTTGGAGAGAGAGTGTGAAGTGTGGTGTGGATTGGAGAGGAATGCTGAATGCTGACACTTGTGAATTGTTAGTAGGCTGCGTTTGTTGTTATTGGGCTGCATTAGCATAATAGATCCAGCAGGACTGGATACATTGATATGATATTGGTTGCATTAGAGGCCTGTCAGGCTTACATTTATTGCATTGCATTGTAGGATACACCCAAGCTTAAGGGGTGCAAATTCGGTTTTGCTAGAAGTGCTTGTTATGCCTTGCTGTGTATGAATAAATGTATTCCATTGTTATAATTGAGACTGACTTGTGTGTTTTCATTTGTGTCCATTGTTAGCTTATTTTTCGTGTCATTTCTTAGTGTTTGGTTTGTCGTGCATTTTATTTCATTTTGAGTCTATTCTTAGGGTTATGGTATTAGGGTATGTTTGTGTGTCCATAGCATAGTAACTTAGGAGCAACACAGTCCACAATTGCCCTGAGATACATGAGCAGGGAGGGCATAGTGGTCCATACCCCATTGAGGTAGATTCTCCTACTAGCGAGTGGTCGCCCATGTGGGGCTAGGCCAAAGGTAGATTTGTTTTCAGACGAACAAATGGCGCCCAACATGGGGCTCTTCCTTACACAGCTGATATCGATGAGGGCTGGAACAGATGTGCAGTCTGCAGATTTTTGGCAACTGTCTTCTGATCCACTGATCATCGACTTGGCTGAAGGCAAGGTTTGAACACAATGTTTGCATGTGCAGCTGTGTTGTCTGTTTGTTCATGGGAATGTTTTATGTTTGATTTTGTGTCCTGGTGGATGTTATGAATTAGAGCATGCTTTGTCCACAATTTTGTTCACCGTAGGAAGGGGAACATAGTTGTCTAACTGACTTTGTTTGAATCCGGAATTTGTATTGGAATTGATACAGAGCAGTTTTTTATGATTGGCAATTTTGAAATGTTTGTACATCAATTTTGCCAAGCTACAGAAATGTTTTTTCTTGATGATGCCTGAGGTATTTTGTTTGGAAATCCACATAGACTGACAATTTTTGGAAAATCTGACCATTGTTTGGATTTCAAAGGATTGGATTGTGTGTACAAATTTGGCAAGTGGATGACTGTATCTGCATGTTTAGAGAAGTCTTGAAGCTTGTTTTTTGAAACTCACTTAAGTGTCGTGAGGTTTGGTTGAAGAACATCCTGACGGTGAATTAATAATTGAACTGCAGAATGAGCAAATTTTTTAGTGACTTGAAAGCAATAAGAAATCGGCTAAGACATATGCTTGTTGCCTGGGATGATTCGCCAGCACCAACCATAATGATGGGAGGGTTGAGAGTGAATAATGAGCAGTTATTTGAAGCATTTGCATTCTAGATTTGTGGGAAGAGATGAGATGGTTAAAATCTTTGATTTGAATGGTAATGGCATTTGTAATGGCAGTTTCGGCAGAATTTGTGGCAGCAGTTCTTTGACTACGTATGGGAGTGAAAATCTTGTTTTGTCTAACGACTTTATAACATGGTTAGCAAGCGAATGGAAAGTGAATCAACTGAATCGTGCTAATTTTGGATGTTCTGAGATATTGCATTCTTTGAATATTTTGAGTTGGAGAGAACAGGTGTTTACATTCTGATAGCAATGATGCAGAAACATTGTGTGGCATTAGCAGACTGTTGTTTTAAAGAAGGAGTAGGCCGAGAGGGGAAGGAATGTTTACTGAATCTAAATTGCATTGCACATGTAGGAAGCAGTGTCCATTTGAATGAAATACATTTGTTTTGTCAACATGGAGTGCAATTTAGTGAAATGCATCTGTTTAGAGAACATGGATGGATTCAGATTGAATCATTGATGTTCAAAAGGGAGATGGATTGTGTGACTAGAGAAGGTTTTGTCACAGAGAGTAACACAAAGGAATGCAATTTTCAAATTAGCATTTTCTGAATTATGTGAAATGGACTGTCCTGTTTTGTTTTGAGAAGGACAGAGATGGAGGCAGGAATAATGCATCATGCAGAATGGAGAGATAGGCTATGTTAGACAGAAGCACTGGCACACTGAATTAGATACTGACTGATATTGGGCAGACACTGAGAAATTAGCATTGATGTCTTTAGAGAGACATTGGGAGTTTAGAACTAGCTATGTTCACTGAAGCACAATGAGAAATGCTGTTTTGTTTTTGGCTTGAATACATCTGAATCTGATTAAACTGATACTTGCACTTTTGTTTTCCTTGCATGACACCTGGAGAGACACTTTGACCAGACCAAGTCTTGCAGACTGTGAGACCTTGATGATTAACCAGATCGCCTTGATGACTGGCGAGATTGCATTGCATGGATTGACCAGACCTTGATGGCTGTTGTTTTGAGATCCATGATGGCTGACACCTTTTGACATTTGCATTCTGGCTGTCTTGAAGCAGCAATGAAAGACACTAGCTTTTATCATCTTGTGATGTGACATATTTGACACCTACGCTTTGTAGCAGCACTTCTAGGGAATGTCTCAGATTTGAGGCTTTGGGGTGTAGCTTTGTCAATGGCTGTGCTCTGAGAAGCTACTCAGAAGACTGTTTGCTGCCTGATTTCCTGGCTGAAAACTGAAGTGCCATGAGAAGTGAAGATCCTGCCTGACTGTTTTGAAAGTTGACACCTTGCAGCATTCTGTGCTAGAGTGAAAGATGTTCAGCAGTGGAGAGAAAACGTTTTGTGGGCTGTTTTGTAATCTGCAACGAGAAGAGAATCCATCTGGAAGGCCTTACCTTGTGACTTCTTCTGGTTTCACACAAGCTTGGGGCAAAAGGAAAAGGAGAGAAATGTAAATGAGCAGGAAGACACGATCTGCTAGTGCATTTGATTTCCCGGTGCTAACTATGTTTGAAGAGCAGTGAAGTTATTTGTCTCTTGCGGGAGTGAGTGAGAGAGCATTGATCCAACACCATTGTGCTTTGAAATCAGCGCTTGCATCCAACGTTGGCTGGTCCATCATGTGAAGAGCAGGGACTGGCATGAATTGGCATGGCAAGGAAGGAGTGAGTCTGATAGTGGTCTGAATCTGAATCTGAGTTTTTGCCTATGTGAAGGGCCATTGAAATGCCATTGAATTGCCACTAGAGAGTTGCCATCTGCATTGTTTTGCTACAACACTCTGAATGAGTGCCACGTGAATGATACATCGGTATCAAGAGGATAGAGAGGGAGAGCTTTGGAGATAGGAATAGAGAGGAAAGTCCTTGAGAATCTGTTTTGATGGCACCAATAGAAAGCTTGCATCAGTGAGCATGATTTGCTCTGAAGAAACATCTGTCAACTGTTGTCAGAGAGCTTGCAGCAGTGAGGCTCTGAAATCTGTCACTGAAAATTGTCCATTTACAGGACACACACACTTGGGTTCCATTTGCAGCTGGAACACCACTTCTGCTTTGGGTTATGCTTTGATGCCCAAACATGTTTGCTTAACACACGCTCGTTGTTGACATTTGTGACCACATTTGTGTGTTGCTTTGTTGACACGCTTTGTTGACATTCCTTGGCTGAAACCTTTGCATTGGCTTTGTTGCCGTACTGACTGAGAATTTCGCACAGATATGAGGAAACACATACTGTTCTGATTGGCTACAACCTGAACGAAGTGATCACAGATGTTGAACTGGAAATGAACTTGAATTGAATTGACCTAATTGGCCTGCATGACCAATCCAGTTTGGCTACTGATCTGAAATGAGTCTTTGACACCTTGACACCTGTGAAAGTGAAAAATTGTCATTTTGTGCTTGACACACTGAAATGGAATACATCTTGATGTCCACAGTACATATGCTTTCTTTTCGTATTGAATTAAATCTGCTTGCAGACACTTTTGGTTTTACACTTTCTGACTTGACTTTTTGCTTGAATTGCTACATTAGAGATTGGATTAGCAACTTGAATATGCAATTCTGAATTCTGACATGCTTTTAGCTATGCATTCTTGAGCTTGACAGTGATAGAGTGTAATTTTTGCATTTTCTTTTTTTTGCATTATTGAGAGATAGAATGCTTCTTCCCTTTGCAATTTTGCTTGTTGTTAGCATGCCATATTTAGAGAATTTTGTATCTAGTAATATATTATCTAATGATAAGAGGCACGATTTGTGAAACCAGATATTATATGAAGAGGCCTGGTATGTTATCATTAGAAATCCATTACTCATTTAGTCAATCATTGGTAATTAGTTAGTCATTTAGGGATTCATTTATCCATCATTAATTCTGAATAGTAGTGATATTAGTTATCCATTAGCCATATATTACTCAGCCATTTGGTTTGCTAGAGAAAGGGGCCCTGTTATATGAAGTGCCTTGTAGAGAAATGTTTAGAGAAAGACATATGTTATTATGTATGCATTTAGAGACACACATGAGCGTGTACTTAGAAGTATGCATTGAGCTATGGTATAGCGCTTGTTTTAGTGAGAGGTTGAGTAAACACTAGAATGCACGAGGTCTCTGGCTCTGAAGCCATTGACGAGACACATAGAGCAGCACCACAGCGAAGAATGTTTTGAGTTACACAGGTACAAGGAATCTGTAAACAGTTTCTTGGCAGACAGAGATATCGTGACTCTTGCCGGAGTAGAGAAAACCATGGTATCAGCAGGCCTTGGCTTGTTCGCAGACAGACAAGAAGGTGGGGCCCATGGAGGGAGCGAGGAGCTTTAGAGAGAGACATGCACAGACAGAGAGGGGGATTTCAGTGAATGCAGTGAATGAGAGAAATGGGAGGATGGTATGGTTTCGTAACATAGTAACACAGATAGCATGTACAAGATAGGCTGAAATGTCACGATGACAGAACACACTGAAATAATACAGAACAAGAGATGCGTATACAGACTTTCAGGTGCTTGGCTAGAGAAATGCAGGTTTGGCAGAAACGAGTGAATGCTTAATGTAACCATAGTGATTTATGTACGTCATTGAATAGTATATCCAGGGGTGAGGGTTTGGGAGTTTTGAGATGTACTTCGAGATGGCTTTGGGGAAGCATTCTGATGAGAGCTCATGCAGATCGATCTAGCATGGAGACTGGCAGAGAGTTGGCAGGAGATCAGATGAGCTTGGCAGAGGCTTGAGGCAGGTCGAGTGACCAGACTGGCAGAGGGAGCTGGAGAGGAGAGAGACAAGATTGGGAAGCTTGCACATGCAGAGGGGAGTATTGCTGATTGATTATGAGGCCCTAGTTGATCTGAATAAGACACGTGAAATGGGGAATTAGGACAGACACTCACACAGAGTTTTGGGTTGATTGAAGGGGAAATCAGACAGGGATTGTCTTGGAGAGAGAGTGTGAAGTGTGGTGTGGATTGGTGAGGAATGCTGAATGCTGACACTTGTGAATTGTTAGTAGGCTGCGTTTGTTGTTATTGGGCTGCATTAGCATAATAGATCCAGCAGGACTGGATACATTGATATGAGATTGCTTGCATTAGAGGCCTGTCAGGCTTACATTTATTGCATTGCATTGTAGGATACACCCAAGCTTAAGGGGTGCAAATTCGGTTTTGCTAGAAGTGCTTGTTATGCCTTGCTGTGTATGAATAAATGTATTCCATTGTTATAATTGAGACTGACTTGTGTGTTTTCATTTGTGTCCATTGTTAGCTTATTTTTCGTGTCATTTCTTAGTGTTTGGTTTGTCGTGCATTTTATTTCATTTTGAGTCTATTCTTAGGGTTATGGTATTAGGGTATGTTTGTGTGTCCATAGCATAGTAACTTAGGAGCAACACAGTCCACAATTGCCCTGAGATACATGAGCAGGGAGGGCATAGTGGTCCATACCCCATTGAGGTAGATTCTCCTACTAGCGAGTGGTCGCCCATGTGGGGCTAGGCCAAAGGTAGATTTGTTTTCAGACGAACAAATGGCGCCCAACATGGGGCTCTTCCTTACACAGCTGATATCGATGAGGGCTGGAACAGATGTGCAGTCTGCAGATTTTTGGCAACTGTCTTCTGATCCACTGATCATCGACTTGGCTGAAGGCAAGGTTTGAACACAATGTTTGCATGTGCAGCTGTGTTGTCTGTTTGTTCATGGGAATGTTTTATGTTTGATTTTGTGTCCTGGTGGATGTTATGAATTAGAGCATGCTTTGTCCACAATTTTGTTCACCGTAGGAAGGGGAACATAGTTGTCTAACTGACTTTGTTTGAATCCGGAATTTGTATTGGAATTGATACAGAGCAGTTTTTTATGATTGGCAATTTTGAAATGTTTGTACATCAATTTTGCCAAGCTACAGAAATGTTTTTTCTTGATGATGCCTGAGGTATTTTGTTTGGAAATCCACATAGACTGACAATTTTTGGAAAATCTGACCATTGTTTGGATTTCAAAGGATTGGATTGTGTGTACAAATTTGGCAAGTGGATGACTGTATCTGCATGTTTAGAGAAGTCTTGAAGCTTGTTTTTTGAAACTCACTTAAGTGTCGTGAGGTTTGGTTGAAGAACATCCTGACGGTGAATTAATAATTGAACTGCAGAATGAGCAAATTTTTTAGTGACTTGAAAGCAATAAGAAATCGGCTAAGACATATGCTTGTTGCCTGGGATGATTCGCCAGCACCAACCATAATGATGGGAGGGTTGAGAGTGAATAATGAGCAGTTATTTGAAGCATTTGCATTCTAGATTTGTGGGAAGAGATGAGATGGTTAAAATCTTTGATTTGAATGGTAATGGCATTTGTAATGGCAGTTTCGGCAGAATTTGTGGCAGCAGTTCTTTGACTACGTATGGGAGTGAAAATCTTGTTTTGTCTAACGACTTTATAACATGGTTAGCAAGCGAATGGAAAGTGAATCAACTGAATCGTGCTAATTTTGGATGTTCTGAGATATTGCATTCTTTGAATATTTTGAGTTGGAGAGAACAGGTGTTTACATTCTGATAGCAATGATGCAGAAACATTGTGTGGCATTAGCAGACTGTTGTTTTAAAGAAGGAGTAGGCCGAGAGGGGAAGGAATGTTTACTGAATCTAAATTGCATTGCACATGTAGGAAGCAGTGTCCATTTGAATGAAATACATTTGTTTTGTCAACATGGAGTGCAATTTAGTGAAATGCATCTGTTTAGAGAACATGGATGGATTCAGATTGAATCATTGATGTTCAAAAGGGAGATGGATTGTGTGACTAGAGAAGGTTTTGTCACAGAGAGTAACACAAAGGAATGCAATTTTCAAATTAGCATTTTCTGAATTATGTGAAATGGACTGTCCTGTTTTGTTTTGAGAAGGACAGAGATGGAGGCAGGAATAATGCATCATGCAGAATGGAGAGATAGGCTATGTTAGACAGAAGCACTGGCACACTGAATTAGATACTGACTGATATTGGGCAGACACTGAGAAATTAGCATTGATGTCTTTAGAGAGACATTGGGAGTTTAGAACTAGCTATGTTCACTGAAGCACAATGAGAAATGCTGTTTTGTTTTTGGCTTGAATACATCTGAATCTGATTAAACTGATACTTGCACTTTTGTTTTCCTTGCATGACACCTGGAGAGACACTTTGACCAGACCAAGTCTTGCAGACTGTGAGACCTTGATGATTAACCAGATCGCCTTGATGACTGGCGAGATTGCATTGCATGGATTGACCAGACCTTGATGGCTGTTGTTTTGAGATCCATGATGGCTGACACCTTTTGACATTTGCATTCTGGCTGTCTTGAAGCAGCAATGAAAGACACTAGCTTTTATCATCTTGTGATGTGACATATTTGACACCTACGCTTTGTAGCAGCACTTCTAGGGAATGTCTCAGATTTGAGGCTTTGGGGTGTAGCTTTGTCAATGGCTGTGCTCTGAGAAGCTACTCAGAAGACTGTTTGCTGCCTGATTTCCTGGCTGAAAACTGAAGTGCCATGAGAAGTGAAGATCCTGCCTGACTGTTTTGAAAGTTGACACCTTGCAGCATTCTGTGCTAGAGTGAAAGATGTTCAGCAGTGGAGAGAAAACGTTTTGTGGGCTGTTTTGTAATCTGCAACGAGAAGAGAATCCATCTGGAAGGCCTTACCTTGTGACTTCTTCTGGTTTCACACAAGCTTGGGGCAAAAGGAAAAGGAGAGAAATGTAAATGAGCAGGAAGACACGATCTGCTAGTGCATTTGATTTCCCGGTGCTAACTATGTTTGAAGAGCAGTGAAGTTATTTGTCTCTTGCGGGAGTGAGTGAGAGAGCATTGATCCAACACCATTGTGCTTTGAAATCAGCGCTTGCATCCAACGTTGGCTGGTCCATCATGTGAAGAGCAGGGACTGGCATGAATTGGCATGGCAAGGAAGGAGTGAGTCTGATAGTGGTCTGAATCTGAATCTGAGTTTTTGCCTATGTGAAGGGCCATTGAAATGCCATTGAATTGCCACTAGAGAGTTGCCATCTGCATTGTTTTGCTACAACACTCTGAATGAGTGCCACGTGAATGATACATCGGTATCAAGAGGATAGAGAGGGAGAGCTTTGGAGATAGGAATAGAGAGGAAAGTCCTTGAGAATCTGTTTTGATGGCACCAATAGAAAGCTTGCATCAGTGAGCATGATTTGCTCTGAAGAAACATCTGTCAACTGTTGTCAGAGAGCTTGCAGCAGTGAGGCTCTGAAATCTGTCACTGAAAATTGTCCATTTACAGGACACACACACTTGGGTTCCATTTGCAGCTGGAACACCACTTCTGCTTTGGGTTATGCTTTGATGCCCAAACATGTTTGCTTAACACACGCTCGTTGTTGACATTTGTGACCACATTTGTGTGTTGCTTTGTTGACACGCTTTGTTGACATTCCTTGGCTGAAACCTTTGCATTGGCTTTGTTGCCGTACTGACTGAGAATTTCGCACAGATATGAGGAAACACATACTGTTCTGATTGGCTACAACCTGAACGAAGTGATCACAGATGTTGAACTGGAAATGAACTTGAATTGAATTGACCTAATTGGCCTGCATGACCAATCCAGTTTGGCTACTGATCTGAAATGAGTCTTTGACACCTTGACACCTGTGAAAGTGAAAAATTGTCATTTTGTGCTTGACACACTGAAATGGAATACATCTTGATGTCCACAGTACATATGCTTTCTTTTCGTATTGAATTAAATCTGCTTGCAGACACTTTTGGTTTTACACTTTCTGACTTGACTTTTTGCTTGAATTGCTACATTAGAGATTGGATTAGCAACTTGAATATGCAATTCTGAATTCTGACATGCTTTTAGCTATGCATTCTTGAGCTTGACAGTGATAGAGTGTAATTTTTGCATTTTCTTTTTTTTGCATTATTGAGAGATAGAATGCTTCTTCCCTTTGCAATTTTGCTTGTTGTTAGCATGCCATATTTAGAGAATTTTGTATCTAGTAATATATTATCTAATGATAAGAGGCACGATTTGTGAAACCAGATATTATATGAAGAGGCCTGGTATGTTATCATTAGAAATCCATTACTCATTTAGTCAATCATTGGTAATTAGTTAGTCATTTAGGGATTCATTTATCCATCATTAATTCTGAATAGTAGTGATATTAGTTATCCATTAGCCATATATTACTCAGCCATTTGGTTTGCTAGAGAAAGGGGCCCTGTTATATGAAGTGCCTTGTAGAGAAATGTTTAGAGAAAGACATATGTTATTATGTATGCATTTAGAGACACACATGAGCGTGTACTTAGAAGTATGCATTGAGCTATGGTATAGCGCTTGTTTTAGTGAGAGGTTGAGTAAACACTAGAATGCACGAGGTCTCTGGCTCTGAAGCCATTGACGAGACACATAGAGCAGCACCACAGCGAAGAATGTTTTGAGTTACACAGGTACAAGGAATCTGTAAACAGTTTCTTGGCAGACAGAGATATCGTGACTCTTGCCGGAGTAGAGAAAACCATGGTATCAGCAGGCCTTGGCTTGTTCGCAGACAGACAAGAAGGTGGGGCCCATGGAGGGAGCGAGGAGCTTTAGAGAGAGACATGCACAGACAGAGAGGGGGATTTCAGTGAATGCAGTGAATGAGAGAAATGGGAGGATGGTATGGTTTCGTAACATAGTAACACAGATAGCATGTACAAGATAGGCTGAAATGTCACGATGACAGAACACACTGAAATAATACAGAACAAGAGATGCGTATACAGACTTTCAGGTGCTTGGCTAGAGAAATGCAGGTTTGGCAGAAACGAGTGAATGCTTAATGTAACCATAGTGATTTATGTACGTCATTGAATAGTATATCCAGGGGTGAGGGTTTGGGAGTTTTGAGATGTACTTCGAGATGGCTTTGGGGAAGCATTCTGATGAGAGCTCATGCAGATCGATCTAGCATGGAGACTGGCAGAGAGTTGGCAGGAGATCAGATGAGCTTGGCAGAGGCTTGAGGCAGGTCGAGTGACCAGACTGGCAGAGGGAGCTGGAGAGGAGAGAGACAAGATTGGGAAGCTTGCACATGCAGAGGGGAGTATTGCTGATTGATTATGAGGCCCTAGTTGATCTGAATAAGACACGTGAAATGGGGAATTAGGACAGACACTCACACAGAGTTTTGGGTTGATTGAAGGGGAAATCAGACAGGGATTGTCTTGGAGAGAGAGTGTGAAGTGTGGTGTGGATTGGCGAGGAATGCTGAATGCTGACACTTGTGAATTGTTAGTAGGCTGCGTTTGTTGTTATTGGGCTGCATTAGCATAATAGATCCAGCAGGACTGGATACATTGATATGAGATTGCTTGCATTAGAGGCCTGTCAGGCTTACATTTATTGCATTGCATTGTAGGATACACCCAAGCTTAAGGGGTGCAAATTCGGTTTTGCTAGAAGTGCTTGTTATGCCTTGCTGTGTATGAATAAATGTATTCCATTCTTATAATTGAGACTGACTTGTGTGTTTTCATTTGTGTCCATTGTTAGCTTATTTTTCGTGTCATTTCTTAGTGTTTGGTTTGTCGTGCATTTTATTTCATTTTGAGTCTATTCTTAGGGTTATGGTATTAGGGTATGTTTGTGTGTCCATAGCATAGTAACTTAGGAGCAACACAGTCCACAATTGCCCTGAGATACATGAGCAGGGAGGGCATAGTGGTCCATACCCCATTGAGGTAGATTCTCCTACTAGCGAGTGGTCGCCCATGTGGGGCTAGGCCAAAGGTAGATTTGTTTTCAGACGAACAAATGGCGCCCAACATGGGGCTCTTCCTTACACAGCTGATATCGATGAGGGCTGGAACAGATGTGCAGTCTGCAGATTTTTGGCAACTGTCTTCTGATCCACTGATCATCGACTTGGCTGAAGGCAAGGTTTGAACACAATGTTCGCATGTGCAGCTGTGTTGTCTGTTTGTTCATGGGAATGTTTTATGTTTGATTTTGTGTCCTAGCGGATGTTATGAATTAGAGCATGCTTTGTCCACAATTTTGTTCACCGTAGGAAGGGGAACATAGTTGTCTAACTGACTTTGTTTGAATCCGGAATTTGTATTGGAATTGATACAGAGCAGTTTTTTATGATTGGCAATTTTGAAATGTTTGTACATCAATTTGGCCAAGCTACAGAAATGTTTTTTCTTGATGATGCCTGAGATATTTTGTTTGGAAATCCACATAGACTGACACTTTTTGGAAAATCTGACCATTGTTTGGATTTCAAAGGATTGGATTGTGTGTACAAATTTGGAAAGTGGATGACTGTATCTGCATGTTTAGAGAAGTCTTGAAGCTTGTTTTTTGAAACTCACTTAAGTGTCGTGAGGTTTGGTTGAAGAACATCCTGAGGGTGAATTAATAATTGAACTGCAGAATGAGCAAATTTTTTAGTGACTTGAAAGCAATAAGAAATCGGCTAAGACATATGCTTGATGCCTGGGATGATTCGCCAGCACCAACCATAATGATGGGAGGGTTGAGAGTGAATAATGAAGCTTCAGGAACACAAATGACACCATATATTGTTGACTTGAGAGCAATAATATATTGTCTCAGACATATAATTGATAACTGGTAAGATGTCTCAGCAGCACCTGCAGACCCATTGAAAGACCCGTTGAAACCACTGACAGCCATAGTGAGGGAAAACCCAGCAGGGGTGATGCACGATGTAATGCATGGAGAAAATGTGAATATTGTTTGTGAGGAGAAAGAGTTACCTCAGGGCAATAATAGAGAGAGTGTGACCCAGACAATTTGTTCCACTGCATCAGGAACTGAAGAGATCGCCACAACAGCAGAGCAACAAATTGATCAGGATGTTTGCTATGAAGAGAAAATGGAGAGTGCATTTTTGTCAGACATCTGCAGTATGCCTAGAGAAATGCATAGAGGGAATGGCTATGAGGATCTGCATTGTGAAACTGTATCATTGGAGACACCTTTTCATGGAAGCAGTTATGTGCATGGAGCAGTTATTTGAAGCATTTGCATTCTAGATTTGTGGGAAGAGATGAGATGGTTAAAATCTTTGATTTGAATGGTAATGGCATTTGTAATGACAGTTTCGGCAGAATTTGTGGCAGCAGTTCTTTGACTACGTATGGGAGTGAAAATCTTGTTTTGTCTAACGACTTTATAACATGGTTAGCAAGCGAATGGAAAGTGAATCAACTGAATCGTGCTAATTTTGGATGTTCTGAGATATTGCATTCTTTGAATATTTTGAGTTGGAGAGAACAGGTGTTTACATTCTGATAGCAATGATGCAGAAACATTGCGTGGCATTAGCAGACTGTTGTTTTAAGGAAGGAGTAGGCCGAGAGGGGAAGGAATGTTTACTGAATCTAAATTGCATTGCACATGCAGGAAGCAGTGTCCATTTGAATGAAATACATTTGTTTTGTCAACATGGAGTGCAATTTAGTGAAATGCATCTGTTTAGAGAACATGGATGGATTCGGAATGAATCATTGATGTTCAAAAGGGAGATGGATTGTGTGACTAGAGAAGGTTTTGTCACAGAGAGTAACACAAAGGAATGCAATTTTCAAATTAGCATTTTCTGAATTATGTGAAATGGACTGTCCTGTTTTGTTTTGAGAAGGACAGAGATGGAGGCAGGAATAATGCATCATGCAGAATGGAGAGATAGGATTTGTTAGACAGAAGCACTGGCACACTGAATTAGATACTGACTGATATTGGGCAGACACTGAGAAATTAGCATTGATGTCTTTAGAGAGACATTGGGAGTTTAGAACTAGCTATGTTCACTGAAGCACAATGAGAAATGCTGTTTTGTTTTTGGCTTGAATACATCTGAATCTGATTAAACTGATACTTGCACTTTTGTTTTCCTTGCATGACACCTGGAGAGACACTTTGACCAGACCAAGTCTTGCAGACTGTGAGACCTTGATGATTAACCAGATCGCCTTGATGACTGACGAGATTGCATCGCATGGATTGACCAGACCTTGATGGCTGTTGTTTTGAGATCCATGATGGCTGACACCTTTTGACATTTGCATTCTGGCTGTCTTGAAGCAGCAATGAAAGACACTAGCTTTTATCATCTTGTGATGTGACACATTTGACACCTACGCTTTGTAGCAGCACTTCTAGGGAATGTCTCAGATTTGAGGCTTTGGGGTGTAGCTTTGTCAATGGCTGTGCTCTGAGAAGCTACTCAGAAGACTGTTTGCTGCCTGATTTCCTGGCTGAAAACTGAAGTGCCATGAGAAGTGAAGATCCTGCCTGACTGTTTTGAAAGTTGACACCTTGCAGCATTCTGTGCTAGAGTGAAAGATGTTCAGCAGTGGAGAGAAAACGTTTTGTGGGCTGTTTTGTAATCTGCAACGAGAAGAGAATCCATCTGGAAGGCCTTACCTTGTGACTTCTTCTGGTTTCACACAAGCTTGGGGCAAAAGGAAAAGGAGAGAAATGTAAATGAGCAGGAAGACACGCTCTGCTAGTGCATTTGATTTCCCGGTGCTAACTATGTTTGAAGAGCAGTGAAGTTATTTGTCTCTTGCGGGAGTGAGTGAGAGAGCATTGATCCAACACCATTGTGCTTTGAAATCAGCGCTTGCATCCAACGTTGGCTGGTCCATCATGTGAAGAGCAGGGACTGGCATGAATTGGCATGGCAAGGAAGGAGTGAGTCTGATAGTGCTCTGAATCTGAATCTGAGTTTTTGCCTATGTGAAGGGCCATTGAAATGCCATTGAATTGCCACTAGAGAGTTGCATCTGCATTGTTTTGCTACAACACTCTGAATGAGTGCCACGTGAATGATACATCGGTATCAAGAGGATAGAGAGGGAGAGCTTTGGAGATAGGAATAGAGAGGAAAGTGCTTGAGAATCTGTTTTGATGGCACCAATAGAAAGCTTGCATCAGTGAGCATGATTTGCTCTGAAGAAACATCTGTCAACTGTTGTCAGAGAGCTTGCAGCAGTGAGGCTCTGAAATCTGTCACTGAAAATTGCCCATTTACAGGACACACACACTTGGGTTCCATTTGCAGCTGGAACACCACTTCTGCTTTGGGTTATGCTTTGATACCCAAACATGTTTGCTTAACACACGCTCGTTGTTGACATTTGTGACCACATTTGTGTGTTGCTTTGTTGACACGATTTGTTGACATTCCTTGGCTGAAACCTTTGCATTGGCTTTGTTGCCGTACTGACTGAGAATTTCGCACAGATATGAGGAAACACATACTGTTCTGATTGGCTACAACCTGAACGAAGTGATCACAGATGTTGAACTGGAAATGAACTTGAATTGAATTGACCTAATTGGCCTGCATGACCAATCCAGTTTGGCTACTGATCTGAAATGAGTCTTTGACACCTTGACACCTGTGAAAGTGAAAAATTGTCATTTTGTGCTTGACACACTGAAATGGAATACATCTTGATGTCCACAGTACATATGCTTTCTTTTCGTATTGAATTAAATCTGCTTGCAGACACTTTTGGTTTTACACTTTCTGACTTGACTTTTTGCTTGAATTGCTACATTAGAGATTGGATTAGCAACTTGAATATGCAATTCTGAATTCTGACATGCTTTTAGCTATGCATTCTTGAGCTTGACACTGATAGAGTGTAATTTTTGCATTTTCTTTTTTTTTGCATTATTGAGAGATAGAATGCTTTTTCCCTTTGCAATTTTGCTTGTTGTTAGCATGCCACATTTAGAGAATGTTGTATCTAGTAATGTATTATCTAATGATAAGAGGCACGATTTGTGAAACCAGATATTATATGAAGAGGCCTGATATGTTATCATTAGAAATCCATTACTCATTTAGTCAATCATTGGTAATTAGTTAGTCATTTAGGGATTCATTTATCCATCATTAATTCTGAATAGTAGTGACATTAGTTATCCATTAGCCATATATTATTCAGCCATTTGGTTTGCTAGAGAAAGGGGCCCTGTTATATGAAGTGCCTTGTAGAGAAATGTTTAGAGAAAGACATATGTTATTATGTATGCATTTAGAGACACACATGAGCGTGTACTTAGAAGTATGCATTGAGCTATGGTATAGCGCTTGTCTTAGTGAGAGGTTGAGTAAACACTAGAATGCACGAGGTCTCTGGCTCTGAAGCCATTGAAGAGACACACAGAGCAGCGCCACAGCGAAGAGTGTTTTGAATTACACTGGTACGAGGAATGTGTAAACAGTTTCTTGACAGACAGAGATAAAGTGACTCTTGCCCGGGTAGAGAAGGGCTTGGTATCAGCAGGCCCTGGCTTGTTCGCAGACAGACGAGAAGGTGGGTGCCATGCAGGGAGCAAGGAGCTTTAGAGAGACACATGAACGGACAGAGAGAGGGATTTCAGTGAATGCAGTGAATGAGAGAAATGGGAGGATGGTATTGTTTCGTAACACAGTAACACAGATAGCATGTACAAGATAGGCTGAAATGTCACGATGACAGAACACACTGAAATAGTACAGAACAAGAGATGCGTACACAGACTTTCAGGCGCTTGGCTAGAGAAATGCTGGTTTGACAGAAACAAGTTAATGCTTACTGTAACCATAGAGATTTATGTACGTCATTGAATAGTATATCCAAGGGTGAGAGTTTGGGAGTTTTGAGATGTGCTTTGAGAAGTGTTTTGGGTGCAGTAGAATCTGATGGCTTTGGCTGACATGCAGCTTTGGGAAGCATTCTGATGAGAGCTGATGCAGATCAATCTAACAGGGAGACTGGCAGAGAGTTGGCAGGAGATCAGATGAGCTTGGCAGAAGCTTGAGGCAGTTCGAGTGACCAGACTGGCAGAGGGAGCTGGAGAGGAGAGAGAGAGATGAGATTGGGAAACTTGCACATGGAGAGGGGAGTATTGCTGATTGATTGAGTCCTAATTGATCTGAACAAGACACGTGCAATCGGGAATTAGGACAGACACTCATGCAGAGTTTTGGGTTTGATAGAAGGGGAAATCAGGCAGGGATTGTCTTGGAGAGAGAGTGTGAAGTGTGGTGTGGATTGGAGAAGAATGCTGAATGCTTACACTTGCAAATTGTTATTAGGCTGCATTTGTCGTTATTGGGCTGCATTAGCATAATAGATCCAGCAGGACTGGATACATTGATATGATATTGGTTGCATTAGAGGCCTGTCAGGCTTACATTTATTGCATTGCATTGTAGGATACACCCAAGCTTAAGGGGTGGAAATTCGGTTTTGCTAGAAGTTCTTGTTATGCCTTGCTGTGTATGAATAAATGTATTCCATTGTTATAATTGAGACTGACTTGTGTGTTTTCATTTGTGTCCATTGTTAGCTTATTTCTCGTGTCATTTCTTAGTGTTTGGTTTGTCGTGCATGTTATTTCGTTTTGTGTCTATTCTTAGGGTTATGGTATTAGGGTATGTTTGTGTGTCCATAGAATATTAACTTAGGAGTAACACAGTGCACAATTGCCCTGAGATACATGAGCAAGGGGAGGCATAGTGGTCCACATACCCCTGAGGTAGTTTTGGAGACTAGCAAGTGGTCGCCCATGTGGGGCTAGGCCAAAAGTAGATTTGTTTTCAGACTAACAGGTTATGAGCTTCTGTGTACTGGCAGCAATCTGAAAGCAGAGTGCATGTCTGCCTTGGCTACTAGGGCTTGTTTCCTCCGCTTTTTTAACTATCTCAATCGTCACCTAGAAACTGGTATATGACTCTTTTGCCTCAATGGGCCTCATCACGATTTCGGCAGTAGCCGTGCATGGCTTACAGGCATGGCTACCACTGAACCCGCTACCAGCACCTGCAAATCGGCCATAACCGGCCCATTACATGTTAATTGGGCCGGTAATTGCCCATTCCCGGGTGCCGGTGTGGGCGGGCTCCCGATCCCCATTCTGCCCAATAGGGCAGAATAGGTATGGGGAGCATGGTTGCACCGGCACCGGTGATAACAGTGCCAGTGCAATCATGAGTTCTGCTTGCGGGTGCCGCTCTGCACGCCTGCATGCCTGGTCTGACAATGTAGAGGGTTTTGAATTTAATCCTTAACCAGGTGTGCAAAACCGGCGCCGTTGTCTGAAATGCCGTCATTCAGTCACTTGCCCAGGCAGTGAAGTAACTTTGCGGAAAATGTTGGGGGGGACATGGCATCTGAAGAAAAGGTGCCCCAGCCAAACGAATGGGGACAAAATGGTGTGCCATGAAAGTTGGGGGGGACCAACACCCCAGCCCCCCTAAAATTATGCCCATGTGCCTAGGGGTAAAATAGGGTGTGGTTGAGCCTGTATTCTCCATTTTACTTTTTGGGAACCAGTCCCAGATGTATTCAGTGAACAGTATTTTCTCTGAGGGGCCACTCACACTACCTAGGTCTATTTCCTTAAGTATTTTCTTCCTCTCTAGTTCAGGTCTTTCTCTTACTGACTTGTGGTCATTGTAATTCCCTGTGGGCTGCTGTCCTGGAAGGGGATGATGAAACCATGTGTGAAGCCTTGTGTAATGAAATTGCTGGTGTCTCTGTCTGGGAAGGCCTGTAGCCATTTTTGCCTTGCTTGCAATCTGATTGGCGATCTCCCCAGGACCGGTTCAAGCTCAGGCGTTCTAGCCTTCCACTGGGCTGGGTATGAATTTTGCACATTGCGTGCTGCTTTTCCACTCCACATTTGCTACACTGTTGTCTATACCTACACTCTTTTCCCCAGTTGCAGAAGCCCTTAACGAGTTTTTAGCAAATGGTTGCGCTTCCATATTTTTGCAAACCCCTGAGCTGTGGGGGAAACCTGTGGTGTGTTGCGGATATATGTTTTTTTACCCTCAAGATTGTCTTTTGCAAAAGGGCTGGCACCCTTTGTTTTGCTGATAATAGATGTCATTAGATCTGTGTGTTTTGTGGTAGTTGTAGCATGGCTTCCCTGTTTGTTGCCCCAATGTTTTTTTTTTATTCTTCTGTGCTGAACATTTCCCACAGTATACCTCCCGAACATTATCTTAAATGCTCCCTGTACTATTTTGCTCTTTCCTTCATGTTGTTATTTTTGAGTTTACCTTTATCCCACACCCAGACTCTAAGGTGATCTCTCTCTCCATAGTCACTCCTATCCGTATCTCCTGTATTGGTCTCTTACCCCCTTTTCTTTTCCCGCACACATTTCATCAAATGTTCAATCTTCCATTACATTTTCTTGTCTTGTCTTGTCTTCCAAAACCTTAAACACTGATTTCCCCAAATACCCTTCTGTGGTATCTGTATTCTTTTTCTTTTCTGTGTGTTACTTCCCAGTAGAAGTGTTCACTGTTTTCGTGGGTTTTGCTGCGATATCTTTCTTGTGCCGTGCCTTCTTATATGCTGTTATTTCAATGATATTCAAGTCGCTGTAATCCTCATCTTCGTTCTCGCTGAACTCGCTGTAGATTTGACTTCTGTCGTCCCCTTTTTTGATAAATTGATTAATTGATATTTTATTTCTATTGCGCTCATACACAAGTGTTTCAGAGCGCGACAAGGCAAGGGAGCGGAACAGGGGAAAACAAAACAGCAATCTTACTAGGCTCAGTGACATTGAGAACGCACAAGTGCATGGGAGAGGGGTAGGGGAAAAGTGCATGGAAGGGGGAGAAGTGGAAAGTGCGAAGCAAAGGAGAAACAGATAATAAATAAATAAATAAAGAAATAAATAAATAAATAAATAAATAAATAAAGGCAACAGTGGTAGTGCAGCCAGCAATTTGCAAGTACTAGGATTAAGGCAGCAGACAGGGTCGGTCTGATAAGTGCAGGAAGAAAAAGGGGGTGGGGGCTGTATGGGTACAGATACAGACCCAAGTGCAAGGGGTGGCCCGGAGGCAGTGCGGGAGGGTGGCAGGGTGAGCAGGTACCGGGGCCCAGAGGACCGAGGGTGGCCAGGTGCACAGTGCAGAGAACAGATCAGCAGCGGAGAGGGGGAGCGAAGGCAGAAGAAAAGAGGAAGGTCTTGAGGTGCTTCCGGAACCAGAGATGGTTCTCCCCAAGTTTTAGAGTGGCAGGGAGGCTGTTCTAGAGGGAGGCCCCAGCCAAAGAAAGAGATCTACCCACAGCTTGTTTCTTTGAAAAACGACTGACCCTGAGGGAGTTAGAGGTAGAGGAGCGAAGAGCTCGAGTGGGGAGGTATTTGCAGAGGGATAGTTGAAGGTATTTTGGACCCAGGCCCAAGAAAGCCTTTTGGACAATGTAGAGAGAACCAGAGTTTGGGATACCATAAGCTTCTGGGGGAAGGAGAGGAAAGGCAGAGTATCTCTGAGGAGGTGCAGTAGGAAGTTTGACTTTTTAGAGACCTCAGAGATGTGGGCGGAGAAGGAAAGGGTGGAGTCAAAGATGCTCCTGAGGTTCTTAGCCTTGCAGGTGGGGGTAGGAGGAAGGCCAAGGGAAGCCAGCCAGAGAGTGAGGAGAAAGGATGGTGTGCCGATGAGGAGGATCTCCGTCTTGCTGGCATTCAGACAAAGATCATTGGCGGCACACCAATCTTGAATTGCAGTCAGGCAATCAGAGATGAGAGAGGAGGTGGCTGAGGGCAGCCTGAAAAGAAGTGTCACATCGTAACTTCCTTTTAACCCCTTCTTGGCCAAACTCCTTCTCTGCAGTGACAGACCACACCAAAAGCTGGGTCTCCTTTTCTCCAAGCACAGCCATGTTCTGCTCCTCGGGGGAACTCCAAGTTGCTTCCTCAGCAGGTCTGGCACTTCACCAGCAGATACAGGTATGTGTATGCAGACCTGCTGTGATATGTTGTCTTGCTTGACCAGGAAGGTCGGCACCCAGTTCCAACTCTGACCTGGCTCCCAAGTATGTCATGCCGAACAAGATTTGAGTTTTGTGCCGAGTGTGGCAAAGGAAGGAATTTAAGGAAATCACCAGCAAATTGTGCTCTGTGCATAGTGCGAAGTGAAAAACAGAAAAACATGCTCCATGCAGAGTGCAATAGGAAAATCTCAGAGCCACTTCGTCGGTGGGCCCAGTGAAGAGCAAATCATGCACTGTGCAGAGCACAAACTAAAAGGAGGCCAAATGTGCTCAGCGCAGTAAGAAACATGGCTTTTAAACCAGTTGTGGATCATGCTCCATTCAGAGCATGATTGTTGTAGTTCTGCTCCTTGTGCCCCAGGCCTTGCTATTTAAAGGGCAAAACCTGCCCTGCGCAAAATTGGTCCTGCTGCCGGGTGGCAAGATCTAAAGCCCAGTCAGTTGGGAGCTTCCTGTTGTTTCCCATATGTCCCAGTTTCTTTTGTTCCCCCAGTCTTCGTAATGAAATGAGAGGTGTTGAGCCTAGGGTGGCCAACGTTTTTATATCCTTTTGCGGGACACTTGCCCACAAGGCGATGATGACATCACAGCATCATTCAAGTTTGGCCCGCCCCATTTGCAATTTAAATTTGTTAGTGGCTTTTAACACCTAGCTTAATTGCAATGCAAATGGTTTGTCCTTGGAAGGTGATGGTCACGTTTTTTAACTGCAAACATGACCATCACGACCACAGCAACAAAGCATTAGCATTGGAATGAAGACAGGTGTCAGAGCGTTAGCAGCTCGACCTGCATGCTCAAAGGGAGCCGGGCTGTGGAACTGCCCAGAGAAAGAAAGCAGCAGGCTACAGCACCGTGGTGGGTAGACAGCCACTTCAGTTTGCAGAGTGGCTGTGCTGGACGTAGGTATCCCTACTTGCTGTCTCCCGAGAGTCACACTCCAGGGAACAAAGCAAGTCAGGACAGTCTGCATCCTGCAAAGCCACTCTGCAAACTGCAGGACAGAGTCAACAATACAGGACAGTTGGTGTTACGCTCACCTGGCTCCCACAGAGGCGTCGATCTGAACTGGACAGCTGCGGTCTCCACCAATGTGACGCGTAGGGCCGAGATGACGGACTGGACTGGCCCATCTAGCTTCGTTTGCTTGGCCCGTAGGAATATTCTTCTGCAAATGGAGAAAGGGAATTAACCACCCGTGGAGTTCCGTGTAAATTCCCCCCAACCCCGCTGTTCTCCCCACAGATCACCTTTGATGTCCCCTCTTATAGTCTCACCTGATGGTTTGAAAAGATGAGCTCTCCATCCTGCATTGAGCGCAGGGGCGCATTGATAATCAGTTGCTTCACTGGCTCGAAGGCATTGGTGAGTTCCAGAACAATATTGACTCCGAAAAATATGTAGTTCGTAAGAGTTCACATGTCTGACTTTAACTCTTGTCCGATTCCTTGCAGTTTGCAGCTTGACCCCAGCGAAGAGTTCCTCGTGGTAGCTGACAAAGTTCAGGTAAGGATTTAGCTTATCCTACTCAGTTCAATAAAATAAGGCCAGAATGTAAGCTGCTTGTTCCCTTATTCAGGTGTGGCGAGAAAATATGAAGTTCGGGGAATTATGCCTCCGGCGGTAAATTAGGTAAGTCTATTGCAGTGAGACGAGTTCCCCTTATTTGTCCCGTTGTCTCACCTTGTCGTCCCTTTGTTCCCCTTAAGGGCTGGGGTGCGGCGAGGATGCAATGGAGAATGCGCCGACCCGTGAAGAGGAATAGTACCCCCGGCGGTAATCAGGTAAGTCTATGGGGGTAGTTACTATTGCCTCTGTTTATTTCCTTGGCTCACCTTTGCTGTTCTTGTGTTGCCCTTAGGTGCTAGAATGCGGCGGGAACGTGCAGAAGGATGAGGTGGATTGTGAGGATGTTGCGAAGGCCGGTGAGTTCAGCGCTGCGCTGCAGCAGGCGAGGCGGCACGCGTAAATGCTTCTTTCTTCCAGCTCGAAGGTGCGGTGGATCCGGAATTCAGGTAAGGATCCAAGGTTTGCTCTTATTCTAACCTTTCTCCTTCTGTTTCTCCCTTTTTCTAGGAGCTGAAGATTCGAGGCGGGCGTGGCAGAAGACTGGATGCAGGCTTTCAGACACGGTGAGCGTTACGCTGCTGGATGCAGAATAACGCGAAGCGTGTGCTGCTCTTCGGGCGTGGTTTAAATAGCCTCCAAAGTAGCCCCAGGTAAGTATTCTTCCCCAGTCCCACCCGAGTAAAAAAATAGTCCCTAGGTAAAATAGTCCCTTCCAAGCCTCATTTGACTTGGAGCTCTGCAGCATGGTCTGCACCAGGTAAGCTTGCAACATGGTCTGCATTAGGTAAGTTCTACTCTATGAGCCTGGTGCCTATGTTGCCAGGACTGACTCTCCATATGAGCCTGGTGCCATAGGCACCAGGACCGCACCCAAACAGCCCCTAGCAGGGGCTTTTGGGCTTGCTCAAAACAACTTGATGCCTGCTTCCGGGGTTGCTGAACCTGGTCTGGTTCCCCGAGGGTAGGCATCATGACAGTTGGCCACCCTAGTTGGGCCACCTCTCACTTCTGTTTCTACTGCTAGACTGCCCTGTCCATTGTCCCTATTCAGGGACTGGCCTGCACTGGACACTGAGGGCAGGGGAGGAGAAGCACTTGACCGGTGTCCACAAACAAAAATCAATACCCCAGCCCAGTAAACACAAGTGCATGCGCCCACACACATTCACTCGCTAATTTTATTGCTTATGCACACGCACACGCATACACCATGCACTCCCTCATTCACACGCAGCGAGAGAATTATTTTTCAGCAAAATCCTATGACAATATTTCATATGAGAATGAACTGTTCAGCAAGACGGCAAGGATAATGATAGCTATATTTTTGACAGGATTTCAAGCTGCAGTAAACGCCAAGTGTCTGCGGATTACAAGATGGAAGCTACAGCAAATGATCAATGTGACAATAAAAGGATTTAATTTTATCAGAGAACAATTGAGAGCCGTCACGCTGATGACTCTCCAGAACAGATAAGTCCTGGACCTGATTAGAGCAATGGAAGGAGGCGTGTTCACCAAAATTGGGCCTTATTGCTGTATGTTCATACCATCTCATGATGGAAGAAATGGAACCCTGATAGAGGCAATAACTACGCTGACAACTCTGCACACGAAAATGGAGGATGAAGCTGATGATAAAGTAGGAGATGATTATTTTTCATCTTTATTGTCGTAGATTTCAACCTGGCTGGCAAATGCTTTTAAAATACTTGGAGCAATACTAGTGTTGGTTTTGCTAG
Source organism: Ambystoma mexicanum (assembly GCF_040938575.1). Classification (NCBI taxonomy): domain Eukaryota; kingdom Metazoa; phylum Chordata; class Amphibia; order Caudata; family Ambystomatidae; genus Ambystoma; species Ambystoma mexicanum. Next base: position 1,230,431,935 of record NC_090934.1, on the reverse strand, counting down.
GATTCTGTCTCAAAAGGGTAATCTTGGTACAAACAAAAAAGCCAGTGGCATGAAGATAATGATTGATATTGACTCTGGAACTGGTGAGCAGATGCAAAATGAGGGAAGCATTTGTGAGAATATAAAGAAAAGTCCCCTTGCACATCTGGGAACCACGTTCTACTACTCCAAGGATCATAAAAAATATGTAGGACGTTGGATATTCTGTCCACCATCTGGAGAGTGCTGTCACATGACCTGTAGTGTGGATGAACATATAAAGAATAGAGTTCACCTGAGTGGGGTGACAAAGATATGGATTAAAAAGAAATGATCATATGAAGAAATTATGAAGGAGAATGAAAAACAGTATGACGAGAAGCTGAAGACGAATAATGAAGAGAAGATGAAGATAATGGAAAAAGAGAATATGGTCGAACATTCAACCACCACCATTATATTGGAATAGTAGAAGAAGAGCAGTAAATGGGACCCCTGTATTGTTCCTGTCCCGCATTGAGTGTATGAAAGATGTTATGCACTCAGATAGCAATACAGAATGTACCCTCACACTGAAAGGGTGTAAGGATGGTGCATTGAAGACTGTCAGCATGCACATATGGACATCATGGAACGTTAAAGGGAAATCTGACAAGGGCAGAGGGTTGTCATGAAGAAGATATATAAACCTACATTGAAATGATATGAAAATCCTTAAGAGGTAACAATGTGACTGAAGCACCAAGAGAAACATGTACCTAAGCCTAAAGTAATAATCAATACAAAGAAGATGGAGTAACTTACTGGTCAATAACTGTAAATATGTAGTAATGCAAGGTAGCAGGGAAACAAATAGAAGCTTGCTATAGAGGAATATATAATGTGCCAAGGAGAGCCATGATAGGAAAAGGGATGCTGGCTCATGTCGAATTCAACCAAGCTACCTCAGAGAGAGACTAAGGTTGCAGAATCAGGAGAGGCTGGAAGGCTCTCTATGCAGAACAACAGAAAGGCTACGTTGTCCTAGTACCAACGATGCTTTTCTAAGGAAATGCAAGGCACAAGGGGAGTTAACCAGGATAAGCTATGAACGAAGGAGACAATCCTCTCAGATTAAAGAAGAAGAAAACATCTGCAATGGCCAAAGTATTGGACAATAAATAGTGTAAGAAGTCTATGTATGGTAGAGTGAGCACGTCTCTAGAGGCCAAGAGGAGCTACAACTCCCTGCATAATTTAATCAAATAACAGTAAATAAGAGGCTTAAATGGACAAATCCGTGGTGTCTTCGCATGTGGCTCATAAGTCGAACACACAGGCTATACATTAGAGCCTAAAACTAAGATAGTGGTGTGCTCACATCCCCTTTAATGTTCCAGGACAGTGAACAGGCTACAAGGATTATTTGAAATTCCATCTAGTACAAAAGATGCTTCAAGGTGCTAGAGCACAGTGCCACAATATGGCCTTGCATGCAGACAGTCCGCTCCAGATCTATGTGTGCAGCATACAGCCACGGTACCCAATACAACGTACGTCATCACGCTGACAATGTAGTCCTGAGTGCAAGTTGCGTCCAGAAACACATTTTTTTTTTCTTGTGGAAATTCTGCATGCCAGTCTTCCATAACATTCTGCCGAACATTGCATGTTTTGACTTTTAAGTTGAGGGCCAACAGGGAACTTTGGTTCATTTGCTATGGCTGATCATTTTTCTAATTACACCCGTCTAGCTTTATGGGTCGTTGTACGTCCACACGCCACTTAATAGGAGTTTGCATTTTCTGTTTACCTAGCCCCTCGCAGTGGAATATGCATTCCCATGCACGTGGTCATGTGGGTTATCTTTTCCTATAAGGGTTGTCAGCAGTCCGAGATTTTTTCTAAAAAGGCTGTTTCGTCTTAAGGAAGGGGTAAGCTGTCAGGTATATATATTTCTATGCATTCACTTATCAACTAGTCGTTCCAATTTTCTACTCTGTTCATTATTTGTCTTGATTTTAGATAAGCTTTTGGAATGGACCCCTCAGCCATTGATCCCACTCCATTCTGCCCAGTTTAGGCCCCAACAAGGGTTGACAAATCTTTGAATCTTGGCAAGTGTCTCCTGATTTTAATTTTATTTCTATGTTGTGGTTTATTTCCAGGGCATGAAACAATGTTCTCCCGACGAAGGCGGTTGCAATAACATGATCTGCCGAAACGTATGGTTGAAGTCAGACAAATGAATGTTTGATTTTGTCACTATGCAGTGCAAGAAAAAATTAGGGCGCCTGGCGGGGTCCTGATATACCCAGGTGGGCACATTTATAAATATCAAAAATAATCAGGATGAGAGATCACTGCTTATAGGATCTTTCATCCTGATTATTTTTGATATTTATACTATGCAGTGCATGGCCTCTGTTATTTATTGTAGGACTGGCCATAGGGCTATACGTGGAATGCATCTCTACTGATTTGTTGTGGAATGTGATCAAGAATAGGCATAGTAGAACTTTGTTAGTTATTTTAGGCATCATATTTTCTATGGTGTAAATCTTCTTGTATAGTAGCTATGCACTATTCCTGTTTGTCCCCTATTCATTTCGGTCTTGGGTGGCAGTGTTTCAAATCAACAGGTGTATTTTTCCTGTCATGCTTTAAGTTTTTACAGTTTTAGAATAAATAATATTTTCCAATTCATTGGGGTTTAACTAACTCTGAGTCATTTATTATAGTTCGGATACAAAGTGATTTAGTAAGAGGATTGCCTCAGCACAACCCTATGGGTATGCAGCAGTTAAAATAATTGTCTATATCTATTTGACATTCATAAATCATCCCTGGTGTGGACAGCTTTGCTTGTTGTTACATACGTCTTCCCCAGTTCCCACTGGAGGCGAGATTTGCCCTTTAATGAAATACAAATATTAACCTGGTATGTGGCCAAATACCAGTGCCTACTGACTCTGGGGATGAGGATGTCATAATATGCATAAACTTCTACCTCCGCTCCCCTCTCCTCTCTGGCTTTGACAGATGAACTCCCCCTTGAGCACTAGCTACATCCAAGGGAAAAGAGAGTCTCTGGGCCTCATTACAAGTTTAGCAGTGCAGGAAAAGAGTGGCGGTAATTCCATTTCCGCCACTTTTCACGCACCACCAAACTGCAAATTTGCAGGTGGGGTTACCTGATTTACCTCCAGCCACGAGCTGGAGGTAACTCAGCCTCCCACCAGTTAAACAGCCAGTATTACAGGCCCTGGCATTACCGGTGCCGAGTATGGGGACTCAATGGAATGGGGGCATTACCTACCATTGCCGGCACCTGTAATATGCCAGTAATTCCGTCATATCGGGCACTGGTAACGGTAGGTCCGTTTGCTAATATCCTGCTGGAATTACTGGCGAGATACCGGCAAACTTCTAATGAGGGCCATTGTCATGCGTTACTACTAGAAAAAAACTGGCGGCATGTTGTGGCACCTAAACTACCCGGGCCTGATGTGTGAAGCGATGAGGTGAACGAGATTGCCTGATCTAGCTTTCTCTGACCCTTAGAGGGAGATCTGGGACTTTGCTGTTTTGTGCCAAGCATCCCACAAGTCCCTCCAGGACTGGATGTCAGCGTGTAGGTGCCCTGTGCTCTTTCAGTCCAATGTGGTCATCGCCTGTATCTGCCTCAGGTTTGTCACTATCTCATATGTGTGTCTCCTTTCCATGAGGCTGCCATTGTGTGCCCGCTGGGCAAGTATGGAGGCCTGTGCATTCTTTGTCGAGCAGTTCCAGTAGGCACCTTATCTTTGTCATCGACCTTTTATGTCTGCTATCCCGCAGTCAATCAGTGTCTCCTGTATAAGTCAACCGCCCCGCACATCTCCTTTTGTCTTCATTATCAGCGTGTCCCCTTTCAGTATTTTCCAACCCATGTTTCTTCTTCCTGTGTCATCTCCAAAGTCCATGTTCGTCTTATTGTCATGTAATCAGATCTATGTCTCAAGTTGCTTCAGAGCGCAATGGGGAATTGGGAATAGCAAAAGCGTAGGGGTTTCAAGGTGAACCTCTCAATCAATACCTCACAAGGCAGCCGCATTATTTCAGATATTTATTTCTTTATTTATTATTAGTTTTGTTTTATACAGTGTTCACTGCACCTAGGAGAGTGTGGAAAGGGGCACCAGGATAACACCCGCAGCAAGTTAGGGTCTCATTCAGTCAAAGGTCTCATGGCAGGGACGTCATTTGGGGATCGCCAGGAGACACAGCCGCGACCCCTGGGGTCTCCCTTGCTACCTCAGCTGTGTCCTTTGCTACCCATGTATTCAATTTTATTTTAATATAAACTCCTGGGCACTGGGATTAGTAAGGGCCCCTGTAGCACCTGAGGTGCAGGGGCCCTTGCCATTGCATCAGGGTGAAGGCTGGTCCGGGGCTTGAAGCACAAGAAGTAGGAGCTGAGTTGGGGTTGGAGCTGATCTTGACATGCGGCACTTGTCACATGCCGCATTCATCTACAACCCCTTGTCCTCCCGCATTCTTGCAACTCATATACAGGAACCAGGAAGCTCTTGCAGCTTCCTGGTTCCTGTTTGTGAGCAGCACGGAGGAGTCGAGGGTAGCCTGCAGTGACGGGCCAAAGCTGGAGAAACAGGTAAAAAGGATTTTCTTTTTAATTTTGCATGTGTGAAGCGCGGGTCAGCTGTATGTATGTGCTATGGGTCAGTGAGTGGTGGGTGAAAGAAGAAATATGATAGTGTGTGTGTGTGTGTGTCTGTGTGGAGAATGCAGTGAGAGTGGATGTAAGAGAATGTGTATGAGTGAGTGGCTGCTGGGTGAATGAGTAGGAATGTGATAGTTTGTTTCAATGTTCTCGATGGATATGTGTCTTTGAGGTGAATGCAGTGTGCGTGAACGCGAGAGAAGGTGTATGAGTCAGTGAGTGGTGGGTGAATGAGTAGGAATGTTTTAGTGTGTATTTGAATGTTTCGGGTGGGTCGGTGCGTTCCTGTGCGGAGAATGCAGTGCAAGTGGACGTGAGAGGTTTAGGAGTGAGTGAACGGTGGGTGAGTGAGTAAGAATGTGAGTGTGTACATGTGTAATTATTCTGGGTGGGTAAGTGGGTGGGTGGATGCCAGTGTGAGTGTAAATGAGAGAAGGTCTATGGGTGAGTGACTGGGGTGAAGGGAGATGTATGGGCAGGTGAAAGGGGATTCCTGCGATTGTGTGTGTAAGACCCTGGGAGACTGGCAATCACTGGAGCATTTTTGACACATCCTTGATTGACTTTGCTTGTTTTACTGGTATTTTTGGCAAAGTCAAGTTCAGGTGTGTTTACCTGGCTAGACTGGAATTTTGGTACAGCTAGTGTAGTCGTTGCTTACTGTGGCATGCCATTTATTACTCTGCATCTTTGATAAAGTATACATGATAAGTAGTATTACCTTGCTAGACAGAGGTTTTGGTGTAGCGGCCTGTATATTTCTTACTATAGCATGAGATTTTAACTGAGCATCTATGATGAAGCAAAGATGATAAGTGTTCTTATGGGTCTAGATTGGCTCACATTGGAATTAATTTGGACATATTTTCTTATTGTGAAATGTCACTTTTCATGGCCAAACAAATGGGAGTATTTTCTTACGTAGGAGTACTGGCATATATTGTCAGAGCCAGCTTTGTGCCTACTGCCAGTAATGATACTCAAAGCGAACTGGAGTATGTTCTGATATGGAAAAACTACCATATGCTGGTGGAGCCAGCATGGAAATGTATGGGCACAGCCAGCATGAAAATGCTTTTTATACTGCCATATATTGAAGGGACCGGCATGACAATGCATTGGGAAATGTGCTTGTGCACTTTTGGTGACTTGCATCTATTGTACTTTTTTCATGAGTTACTCTACACCCTACAAAACCGATTGCAAACTGTCGGGCCTTTGCTCAAATTTTCACAAGAAGTGCTTCGTGTAATGCACTATTTTAATCCATTATTCAAAACATTTTCTCATGGGAGGGAAAAGAATTCCCCCGAACCTCCCAAACCCATTTTCGTTGGTTCTGGACCCCTCACTATTCTCAGTCGCAATCGCATACTTGTGGCACATATTTACACCTTTGAATAAAACAACTCATCAACCACCACTGGTGGCTGGTATATTTGGGGACCAGGCACACCCCCTTCTTTCTACACTAGGTGAAATATTTAAGCTTTGAAAAAAAAAACATATTTACTTCTTTCACTTGGCGTAGTGCATGCCTCTGCAGCGGTATAACCTTAATGGACATTGGATGCATGTGGTCATCCAGGCCGTCCTGGGCTTGGGCGGGGTGGGGAGGGCCCCCAAAGTTTGTGCTACGCCGCTTATTGGGCTCTGCTCAGCTTGACCTCATTCAAATGTGGTGTGAATGGTTCAGACGGGCCGCAAACTCAACCAGGACCCTGCTCTGGTGCAACACTGTTTAAGAAAATAAGTGCTGGACATAGAAACTCAGACGTGAGAGAGGCATGGAGTGAACCACACCCCTACCTCCTTCTTGGGTTGCCCATGGATATGGCTGACGGGTTCACGCAATCATCGAGGATGGATCTGTGTTGCAAAGATTTGTAGAATGTGTCACTGGCAGGGGCTGTTTTCAGGGGGCTTCAGGCCACAAAGGCAAAAGTTTGCCACAGATATTGAAGAATGGCTTTTGGGGTAGTTCAAGGAGCTCCAGCAACACGTGTCTTGGGAATGCACAGGGTTGCTGGATGTCCCCGTTATCCGTAAGGCCGAGAGCCTGTAATGGCCCCTATTGTTTCATTATTACTAGAGGACATGTAGCTGTGAGAATGCCACAGCCATCAAGATATCAATAATGGGGTGCTATAGATAGTGGTTCTGACCCCAAGAACCGGCACTACAGGATGTGATGATGCCACTACAGTATTTAACTGTGAAGCATTGCTTTGAGGGTCCGAGGATGGGTCCACCAGTTTTTGTCAAATAATCAATGGCCATGGAATGTCTGAGAGCCCCAAAGAGTGGAGTTGTTTTTTTTTAATGTTTAATCAAGGGCCATGGAATCTCTGGGGGCCCGACGAGTGGAGTTGTTCTTTTGATTTATCAACGGGTTTCAAGAACAGGTGTTATGGAGTGTCTGACAAACGGCAACCCATTGTTTTCTTCAGGGGTGATAGGATGGGGCAGTATACCTTGGATGATTCATTAGAACATCTAAAGGTATGTTGTGTATCATATACAATGGATGTTTGTTTTATATTGTCTTTTATGTCATATTGTTGAAGAAAATATGCAAAAATGGTCACATGTTTTTTATTCGCTTCTTCTAGATATGCTAGGGAAGAACATGCATTTTAGTTGTAAGTTTTCACGTGCTGCTAAAGCGCCAAATATACATGCCCAGATAGAGTGGTGTTTCTTTTACCAACCCCTAGAAAGTTGAAAGGCTAACCACCTGCTGTGGCGTGAAGGGCTCTCTTCATGAACCCCTTGTTATTGCCGTCCATAGCAGTTTTGTCGAAATGCCCTGCATTGTGAGACCCGCTGAGAGCTGCTAATCCAGGACATCATGGCTACAATTTAGTAGGCTCTCTATATATGCCTGGTAGGCATACATATTATTGCTCTGTCTTATCATTCGATCACCCAACAACACGTCCACCTGGTTGAACACGGTGGCTATCGGGTAGGCGATCATTCCCACTGGTGCTGTACCAGCGATGTTGGTCCCATCCGCCTTCGTTATTTTACAGGTTAGATGCAGCAGCGTATCATTCAAATCCAGATACTTGTCAGTCGACCCCAATACAAAGAACTTTATGGGCGCTAGCAGTAATAGAGCTGCCAGAGGCGAGACCTCCATGTAGAAACTGTTATCAATGCTTGTTTGGTTCAGGGCTACGGTGAAGAGATCGAGCTCCAATTTCACACTTTCCCCAGAGGCTCGTGTAAGAAGGCCATTGTTCTTTAAAAGATATCACCACCTGTGTGTCTTCTAGCGATAACATGCTTCTTCTTCTTATTTGGCTGTCCGCATCAGGCTTTTGATCTGCTTTTCTTGGTGGATTTTGGGCGGCTGGGCCGCAGGGATGCTGACCGCTTCCTCTTAACACTCCTGCGTGGTTTATAAATGAGTCCTGATCTGTCTTGGCAGTCCTTTTTCTTTTTGGCGAGATGCTCAGCAACCACTGTTGTCACGCTTCCCATGATGTCTTTTGCAATATTGGTGGCTACCGTTTTCACATGTGGTTTAGCCAATTCAAAGCCACGGCATAGGAATGGCATTGTGTGTCTGAAAAGATTTCTAAAGATACCGCAGAGCCCTGCAACATACAATACGGGGGTTCTGCTAAAATACGGCTGATCGCTGTAATCAGTGTGGTTCATGTAATATTCCATATAGGACCCAGAGTCTCCATAGTTCTTCACCACAGCCATCATAACGTTGTTTTATTAGTCTTTCAGCCGGAACAGTGTGAAGTGCAACCGCAGCCAGAGTTTTCCATATTTAAATGATACAAACTCCCCCTGGTCATCTCTTATCTGAATGCTGGTGTGGGAATGTTTTTTACACACAGGGACGTAATCTGGCTTGTTGTATTGAATGTTCACAATATCGCTGTTGTTCCCTTTAATCTCCATAGTTCTAAACAGCGGGGTGTAGCTATCCCCCATCCTTTGATACGCCATGATATCACTGCAAAGCAGTAAGCTATAAATACCCAACTTAATGTCGCTGCAGGTATTGTTCCACGGTTCTTTACTTCCAATCTGCTGCACGCTTCCTAATATGTTGCACAGTCTTCCCGCTGTTGAACGGATGCGTCTGGACTCTGTAAAAAAGATTCTGATGGTGTGGGTCTAAGTGTAGTGTCGTATCACTGCACTCTGGTATGATTGATGCAGCTTTGTTGATGACTCTGACAAGTTCCTGGTTATTTGGAGCCTCGGTGGGTTTGTTTGTTTTATGATAATCGTGGCTTCCCCGGGGGCTAAAGTGTCCCATGATCGGACGTACTGAACTTCAGTGAGTGCCACCATCCATTGCCCTTGCAAATTTACAGCCTTGGTCAGCTTTACCATAAAGTTGGATATTTTGTTTGATGGGAAAGTCTCAGCTAAAGCGTTGCTGCGGAGCATAATATAGAAAAGTGCAGACTCCATGCCACCCTGTTACACATCGGTGGCCTCTTGGGCTCCGGTGGGCACCCAACTGTTCAATTTTCCAGGCCACCCTAGCCATTTGACTAGATACTGTTTCCTGGATCTATGACCTTTACTCTTTATGACTTTTTTTTTAAACTCTTTTTATTGATTTTCACAAGACAACAAAGAAACCTTCCCCTCCCCCCGCCACTCCCATGCCCACCTCAGTTCCCCCCGGCAACAAGCTAACCCCTTCAACCACCCTCTGCATGAGCAGAAATTCTACAGTCAATGCAAGTCCAACAGTCTCAATCGTTGTGGGCACCACATCACTGTGTAATCGCCTTTAAGGACGTTCAATAATTCCTCCCAGTCCGTTGCAAAATGCTGAATATGATTGTCCTTGGCGTAAGTCGCCCATTCCAGAGCCACTATCTCCCACATCTTTCTGAAGCAATCTTGAATTGTGGGGACCTCTGGGCCCTTCCACCTCTGGGCTATTAATAGCATTAACAGCATTGCGGCAAAAGTCGTTATAACTTTGGCTTTTTCCCGCCCTCTGGGTTCCCCTGCCTCCACCCCCTCTCGCCAGCCCAACAGGATTTGCGCCGGAGTCCTTATATCATCCCGCCCGAAGGCCTGTTCCTGGGCTTCCCTCACCTCCCCCCAAAACAAAACAATCTTTTGGCATTTCCACCAGACCTGCTCCGCGAGCCCACCATCCCACAGCCCCTCCAGCAAAGCCCCGACACTGTTGGGTAAAATCTATGAAGCCGGACCGGGGTATAATGCCACCCAAACAAAATCTTGTACCACGCTTCTTGCAGGCAGCGGGCCTTGACCAATTTGGGGATCCTCCTCCACAGCCTTTCCCAGTATGACCTACTAATCGCACCTCCCATAATCCGCTCCCATTCCCTCATGTAGGCCCATTGGACCCCCACCCTGGAGCCATCTAGAATCTTATAGATATTAGAGATAAGGCCCCTCGCCCCATCATTAGTGAGCAGAAATTTTTCAAAGAGTGTTGGGTCCCTCGTGGCCGCCTGCTTGACCCCAGGATGTAGCACCCAATAGCGTATCTGAGCATATCGTAATCTCTCTCCTTCCTGGACTGCAAAGAGCCTCTTACAGTCATTAAATGATAATAGTTCCCCTCCAATAAACATATCACATAATTTCCGACAGCCACCCTCCTGCCACTTCGCGAATGCTCCCCTCTCCAAGCCCGGTGAGAAATCCCCATTACCAAAGATGGGGGTGAAGGGAGACGGAAATGTTGTGATCCCCTCGGAGCCCGCCAACCTGTCCCAAATATCTGCATGAGTTTAGTGATGGAACTCTCGTACAGGTGTCGAGGTCTAAGTGGTTTCGGGAGCCACAATACCTCCGCTAAGTTGCGATGGGCTACTGCTCTATCCATCCGCACCCATAATTTGTCCTGCGCCCCTTCCTCCCCCTTCAGCCATTCCCTGATAATATGTAGCTGTGATGCCTCATAATATAGCCGGAAATTCAGCAAAGCAAGACCGCCCACACTCTTCGGGGCCATCAGAAGACTGACCCCCACCCTAGGTCTCTTCCCCTCCCAAATGAAACCCTTAGTCAGCAACCCCAACTCCTTAAAGTAACTCGCCGGGACTGGCTGCGGGACCGCTTGAAAAAGATACAAGAGCCGCGGGAGTGTGACCATTTTAACCGCAGCTATCCGCCCTATCCAGGACACTCTTAGATCCCTCCACCTTTGAAAGTCCCTCTTAATAGCTTTAAGAAGCGGTGGAAAATTAGCCGAGAACCAACCCGCCAACGACGCCGTAATTTTCACTCCAAGATACCGAATCCCACCCGGGCTCCACCGGAAGTTAATATTCGCTCTCAGGTTCTCCCTCTCTTCTGCCCCCAATGTTAAACTCAGGACCTCTGATTTAGTAGTGTTAATTTTGAGCCCCGAAGCTGCCCCAAATGTCTCCAAAAGGGACATACTACCCTGTAAAGATTCCCTTGGGGCCGTGAGCATGAGCAACATGTCGTCGGCAAAAGCTGCTACCTTATGTTGTTCGCCTCCGAAAGGGACACCCGGAATCTCCTCTGCCTCCCGAAAAGCCTGGAGCAGGGGCTCCAGATAGATTGCAAATAGGATAGGGGAAAGTGGGCAGCCCTGTTTAGTCCCCCTCTGCAAGGATATCCGTCTGGAGGCGATCCCGTTCACTATCACTCTGATGGAGGGTGCCTGATAGTTAGCCTTGACCATCGACAAAAAGCCCCCCCAAAAGCCCATCTTCCCGGAAGAGAAAAGACCACTCCACGCGGTCAAAAGCCTTTTCCGCGTCTAAGGCCACCAGGACCGCGAGAGTGTGTGTCTTTTACACTTACTCAATTATATGGGCCACTCGACGGATGCTGTCCGTGGTTTGTTGTCCCCTAATTAACCCAGCCTGATCGGGATGTATCAGATCCGGGAGGATAGAGTTGAGCCTGTTGGCCAATATCTTGGCATAAATCTTGGCGTCAAGATTTATCATCGCTATAGGGCGAAAAGAGGCCCTCTCCTCCGGGTTTTTATCTGGTTTCAGGATCAAGGTAACTTTGGCCTCCTCCATGGACGGGGTAATTCTGCCAGTGAGGCGGAAAGAGTTAAAGAGCGAGGTGAGATGCAGGCTTAGCAGCGCACTAAACAGCTTATAAAAGGCAGCTGTAAAGCCGTCCGGGCCCGGGGCTTTGCCCTGTGGGAGAGCTCTTATCACCCCCCTCACCTCCTCCTCCGTGATTTCCCGATTTATGGTCTGACTCACCTCCCTGCTAACTTTCGGCAGCCGGAATCTTTGGAGGAAGTCCTACTGTCCCTCAGCCGAAGGGTGTTTGGAGGTATAGAGCAATTCATAGTACTCAGCAAAGGCCTCCTGCACCCCCCCATGGTCCGTTACTCGTTCCCCCGTGGACAACCTCAGGGCCGCAATTGCATTCTTCGTCCTTTCACCTCTGAGCAACCGCGCCAGAAGGGGGCCAGTTCTATTGGCCTTAGCATAATATTGTTGTCGCACTCACAGTAAGGCTCCCTCCGCCCTCTTGTTACGTAGGAGTTCCAGCTGCCCCACTGCCTTCCTGTATGCCCGCATTGCCCTCCTCGAGGGGGTACCCCCCGCCCCCTGACGAGCCACCTCCACATCCACCTCCAGTTGCGATTCCAGGGCACGGAGTTGCTTCTCGCCGTGGGCAGCCAGCGCTATCAATTCCCCCCTGAGTGTGGGCTTGAAGGCATCCCACCTCATGTCCTCCCCTGTTTCCCCTTTCTTGTTGGTGTCGAAAAAGAACTTGATCTTCTCTTCAATGCCTTTTATGATAACCGGATCCCTCAATAAGTCCCCCAGGAGTTTCCAACCCCAGATCCCCCTCCTCCTCCGACCTACATCCAGCTCCAAAGAGACTACTTTGTGATCCGCTATCCCTATCGGCCCTGTGGCTACCTCCCGAATGTCTCCGACCAAGGCCACCGAGACCCAAATGTAATCGATTCTTGATTGGGAACCGTGGACGCCCAATAAGAATGTGTGCCCCTCTGTTAGAAAACGGTTCCAGATTCACGGCATCCCTCTCGTTACACCATCCTCTCGCAGGCAGCAGCAGGTACGCTTACCCGGTAGAACGCGGAGGGGCGCAGTGTTTTGTCCGCGAGCCAACTTGTGCAGACGCGCTCATCAGAAACCACCTTGCCAACGCTTTGGAAGTTGCCATGGCGATTACGGCAATGGGCGCATCGTGTCCCATGTGATTCCTTACGTAGCAGATCACGTGATCGGGGTATTGCCGGAAGTCCGGTATTTAACTCCTCCTCGCCCTCCAGTCAGTGCTTCTGATCGTGTTTTGACAGCGCGTTTTTTTTTCTCTTGGATTTGCCGGTACTTTGATCTCGGATTACTTCTCTTGGATTTGCGCCTGGATAGCCCTTGTATTGCTGTTTTCTTGGATATTTGACCTCGGATCGTTCTTGGATTGCCTTGCTTTGTGATTTTGTGGGTTTTTTGATTGTGGACTTGGGTGGGTTCGAGACCGCTCCCTACCTGATACTTCTGCCTGTTTCTCCATCATTCCTGGGGCTCTCCTCTACTGTTTGTCCTATTCCTCTTCTATACTGTTTTTCTGCTCCTCTTCTACTTACCTCTGTCTGGCTCAACTTAGGTCTTAGGCGTCCTCGTGCCGGTGGGCACAGGTTTAGGTGCTGGACTAGAGACTGCCTTGGCACCTTAGGTGTCCTCGTGCCGGCGGGCACAGGTTTAGGTGCTGGACTAGAGACTGCCTTGGCACCTTAGGCGTCCTCGTGCCGTCGGGGTAGGTGCATGGTGCATTGAAGTCCGCTTATCACCAAACTGGACTCCGTTTACAAGAGGCGACAAAGACAAGTACTCACCTAGGGGTCTATCATATCCCGAGCACACTGGTAAGAACTCTTCCCTTTCTTGCCATTTTTTCCTGTACCTTTTGTTATCTGCTATGCTAAATACCTTTCTTGTGGTCTACAGAACCCATCATTCTTGAGGATAAAATTATACGGAACTTCTGTGGTTAATGTTACGTTCCTCTGCAGGTTAGTGTTCTGAATTATGTGAGGTATCACTAGAGGTTCCTATAATAGTTGGTAATTAGTTGTATTTCTTCTGCAGTCATCAGGAGTTGCCCGGATCTCCTCGTTTTCGTGCAGCTGTCGCGGTTCCAGCGAGGTCACAAAATCTTTCGACCAATTGGTTTCTCAGTCTGTCCTTTCATACCCCTGAGAATCACATTGGTAGAAAGAATTCTTTACTTCACGACGCGTTCAACAAGAGGCAATCGTTTAAAGGATTCTGACACCCTCTTCGTCCCTCCTCAGCTCCCTCCATGAGTCCTGTAGCCCCAATCTTCTAATTCTGTCCTTCAAGTCTGCGGACATTACCGCTCCTCCACCCTCCCACTTGCCCCCTGTCCTATCCTTTCTCTTATCCCGTGCTACGTTAAGGTCCCCCAGGAGGACAATATGGCCTCACGAATGCTCTTCTAACAAATTCAGGACCCGTTGCAAAAAGGGATCTTGGCCCGAGTTGGGAGCATATATTACGGCTATCGTCAGAGGGACCCCCTGGCACGTCCCTTTTGCGACAATATACCTCCCTTCCTTATCTCTGAGATCCTCACAGAGCTTGAAGTCCGCCATATTCCTGATCACCAGAGCTACCCCCCTAGCCTTACATGGGGCTGAGGCATGCAAAATCTGGTCAAAGCCTCGCAATTTCAATCTGCCCTGGTCCTTGAGGAGTAAGTGTGTCTCCTGCAAACCCATAACATCCGGCTTCTCCTTTTGTGTGAAATGCTCCAGCTTTTTCCTTTTGAGAGGGGTATTCAACCCCCTCACATTATGTGTGAGCCACTTAAGGGAGCCCCCCGAGGAGAAGAAAGCCTAATAGTGGGAGTGCCACCCCCCAGTGCCCTTCCAAGTTTAGCTCATTGCCGCCCCCCCAAACTGCCCAAAAGCCCTCCCCACCCACCCTCTTGCCCCCCTGAAGGCTACCACCTTCCCGCCCACACCACACACTAACCTCGGGCATCGTCACCCTTTTGCTTCCAATATGGTTGCGCTCCCCATGACCCCTAAGCGCATAGACTCCATAGTGAGGCCCACCACCTCTGCCAGCCGGTATCCGATCAGGATTGCTCCGGGGAGCCGCTTTGAGCTTCACTAGGCGTTCCATCGTTCCGCCGACCATTTCCTCTGGGTCCCCTTTTCCTCTTTTCTCGTACCATCGTCCAGTCCCAGGGCCTGGGGCCCGCACGACCACTCGGGCCCGGGGGGTCAGCACCAGGGGGTGGTCTTCCAGGTCGAGATGTAGAAGAGCAGCACTTTCTTGGAGAGACGTAATTCGCTTCTGGGATCCCTCCCATTCAAAGAGCAGGCCGAAAGGGAAGGTCCACCTGTATCGAATCGCTTTCTCGTTGGGGACCCTCACCACCGGTCCCATTTGTCGCCTCTTTAAAAGTGTACTGCTGGCCAGGTCCTGGAAGAGAGCGATCTGCCGGCCCCCGAACATGATCGGTTCCCGTACTCTCGCTTCTCTGAGCACCGCCTCCTTCTGGGAATATCGAGTGAAAACTGCCAAGACATCCCTAGGCCTCGCCATCTTGGCTTTAGCCAATCGTCCAGCTCTATGGAAACGATCCAGCTCCACCATCTCCGGGTTGCTCTCGCCCAGAATGTCCTTGAGTGTTGCCTTCAGAGCTTTATCAGAAACCGATTCAGGCAGCAGTTTCACCCGTATGTTGACTCTACGGGACCTGTTTTCTAGGTCTTCTACTTGGAGCTCAAGGTTCCTGGTATCTACATCCAGCCTCTCAATAGCTTCACTGTTTGCTGCATTGTCTTTATCTACCTCTTGGAGGCCTTTCTCCAGAATATCAGTCCTCTCCCCCAGTTGCCGCAGCTCTTGCTTCAACTCCCCCACAGCTGCCGACAGGTTTGATCGCATTGATTGAAACTGTTCCTGGAAAGTCTTAGCCAAATTGGCTTGCAAGGAATGTAACTCCCCAATGAACTCATGTCTGGGCATATTCGCCAAGTCCTCAGTTCGCTTTGGTGCAGGGTGCTCCCTCGTTGGGCCCCCCTGGGCCTTGGATTCCTCTGGCGAGGTCCGCACCGACCTCATGGCCAGGAGGGTGCCCGTGTTCTCCCCCGAGGCCTGTGTCTGATTCTCCCCTCTACCCCTGGATTTCGTGGGCATGCCGGCCACCTCCTCCCCTCCAGCCGGCACCTGCCCAGAGACCCTCCACCGACCTCCTCCTATAGCAGGGTCCGGGCCCAGGAGCAGGCCCTTGCAGCGGCTCCCACAAGTTTCTCCCGCTCCCCAGTCCCTGGGGCATCTGTAATGTTTTAGGGGCTTCGACCGCCTGCCTCCTCACTCACCCCCAGACCTGGCACAGTGCGGCCCGATGCACGGATGAAGGGCCTTCAGGCCAAGCGCGCCTCAGTCAGCTCCAAATGGTCCACAAGTGTTCTCTCCCGTCCCCCAGGAGAACCAAGCCCCCCCAGGCCCCTCTCCTCACCTCTGGGCTGCAGTAGGAGGCAGGCCCCCAAGTCTCCCCCAACACTGGCAGGGCGCGCCTCCGGCTGGGCTGAGTACTCCTTTAGGGTCGGCGCAGTCCAGCTCTCCGTCGCCGGCCTCTACCAGCACTGCGGGAGCCTCGATGGTGCAATCCCCCGTGCTCCACGCCCGTGCGTACACCTCAGGGTGCCCGCTTCCGCTCCTTGTCGCAGCCCCCAGCAGCAGGGCCCCGACCGCCAAGCTCGCCGCGGCCTCCATCTTCCCGGGCCGCCTCAGCGCTCAGGTTGCTTCCTCCGGGGGGCGCCGGGACCCGTAGCTCAGCAAACAGCCAGCAGGGGGCCGTCCCCGGCCACGGCCTCCCACGGCATCGGGCATCGGTAACACTCCTCCTCCAAACGCTCCCAGTGCGCACGACAGGACACCGGCCACTCTCTCTAGCGCTGCCCGGGACTCCCACCTCTCGGCGCGCTTCGCAACTCACGCAGGCGGGCGGGCCACCACAGGCCCCGCAACTCCTCCTTGCCTCGCCGGCTCCGGCGCTGTTATCGCGCCACTGCTTCCCTGGGGCGGCACTTGCCAGCGGCCCGCTCCTCGCTCCTCAGCAGCCTCAGGTGACCGCTGGCTGCTCTGCGACGGCCGTGGGATGGTTGGTGGGCACCTTCCACTCAAACGGGGCCAGAGAGCGCCGTCGGCACAACTACTCCATGCCGGCGGCCATCTTGGAATCCCCTCTTTATGACTTTTTATACAATTCTATAAACTCGCTGTTGATCTTTACTGACTTTCTGGATATCCTCCCTGTAAAAAACAACTTGAACACCCTTGCCCGAAAAATCAATAATTAGTGTGATTAAATAGATGCCCTCTGTTTGAGTCACTCCATCTACGATAAAAATCTTGCTGCTGTAGTTCTGCTCATAGCCCTTTGTTAGACAGTCTTGTGCTTTGAGATCCACACATGATCCCTCGTTCTAAGGGGCAAAAACATATTTTTAAAAAGTCTTTCGCCGTACAATTTTTTCCAGACCTCCAGGGAATTCTGCAGCATTACATCAGCGGTGGTGGTTTTAATAGATGTTTGATGCATGTTGTTATACACATTTACAAAAGCGGGTAACGCCTCCACATATCTACGGGTGTTTTTAGCTGTGAAAAATCACCAGAGCCTTGTTTAAAAGGTTTGGATAACACTTCTACAATAGAGGCTTTAACTTCAGTGTGTGTGATGGAGTGATGAACCCCGTGTTGCTTTAGAAGACATGGTAGCAGCTTATTTAAAAACTCCTTACTGGCATCCGTCTGTAGTTTAGCGGGGGCTCTGCCTTTGTTAAATATGCATTTAAAAGCTGTCTTCAGGGTGTGACCCGTCTTGTTCTTTAAGTCTTCAACATAGGCGTATTTTGATAGAAAGTCAATGATGGCTACAATGTAGGAGAAACCATTGTTGTCTTCTCGGAACTGGCTCAAATCCATGATATCTGCCTGTTATTGTTGGGGGACATCAGATACCACGGTCATTCGTCGTTTAAAATGTTTTCGGGTCAGCTTATATAGCGTGTAGGCTGCCTCTCATGAAAGCCACCGCTTGACCGCTTCCCGTGACATCTTCTCACCATCGGTTTGCAGTTTACAGAACAGGCTGTCTACCCCGCCATAACTACCAACAGTAAGTTTATATCAAAGCACATCAAAAGGGGGAGGGAGAAAGACTGGAAGCAGGGGGAGTGATCACCTGTCAAAATGTTAACTTGTGCATAAGGGGACTCCTTCTACTACTCTGATAGCATCAGCTAGTAAAGCTTTGGGGTGTTTAAAAAGATCTTCCATATGATCAACCCTTCCCATCTCTTAAACTCCTTGTTGGACAATGATGAAAGAATTTCTGTTCCATGCAGTGAAATTGGTGCATGTTTTTGCAAAAATAATAAAAGTAAAGGAGACAGACTAAAACCACAATTTTGTAAATAACATCTTTTAAACTTGATAACAAGAGGAACACACCTTGTTCCTTGGATTCCCAAACAACGAGAATTGGACTTAGAATTGATAATTGTAAAATACAAATAGGTTGCTTGATTTCAATCTGTCAATGGATAGCTGTCAAGGTATCATTTATAGGCTCTTTTTCTACCTGGTTTTCCAGTAATCTGAACAATAAAGGTTTTTATGACAGTAAGTCTGTTTTCTATGCCACCGTAGGAATTTCAGCTGGAATGTGAGATACAGAGAGTTACTAGGCAACTCACTAAAGATATGTCACACTAAAGATATGTCAGGTCCTGTAACACCTGGGACGCATTTGGATATCAACCCCCTCTCTTCTATCTCGGCAGCAATCAAACAGGGTTGGAAACACTGTGAGCTGATTAGCAGTGGCAGGCAGGAAAGTAGGGAGTAAACCCTGGATCACGCAAGGCATCAATTCTTCCTGGGATACTGATAAAATGGACATGCCCATTATGAGTCACCCAAACATTTCTATGTTTACCTCTTTTTTACCTGGAATCATATGCTTATAGATAATGCAGACAGGTCCTACTCAAGCTGGGACATCTGGGCACCTGATGCCAAAGGATCCCACGAGTGCCCAAGGATCCAGTGGATTGTTTGAAAACCCATATGGAGAAAAAACCCTTTCAGCCAAAAGAGGAAACGCCCAACTCTTTTGCCAGAAGGCAACATGCTTGTCCCAAGAGCATGGTAAGGAAGGTAGAAGAGCACAGTTGTAATTGAGTGGGCATAGAGGCTCAGGGGGTAAAAAGGGGACAACGAAGAGCCCTGAGAGCCACCGTGGAAGTTGCAGTCGGACAGGCCACTCTGTGCGGAGCAGACTGTGAGCGTTCACGTGCTCTGGGAGGGATTGCAGAGAGCAGATCTCATCCGCAGAGGAGTAGAGTGCACAGTAGATAACATCTGTTACTTTTAAGGGATTAGAGGAATCAAAGATTGGAGGGTCCAACAAGACAGGTGAAACCAAAGAGCAGAGCTGGACCGCCAAGCCAGAGGGAAAACAACACACACAACCCAGAAGATATTGCCAAGGAACTAGCCATCTGCCTTCAGGTTTTACCATTGTTTGCAGCTCACTATGCCCCGGAAGACCTCCCCTAACATCCTGCCCCATTTCCTTCCCATTTGCTTGCCATTTCAAAGTGGTTTTAACTGTACTCTTGGTCTGTAAAGTTTAAACCTAATCCCCTTTGTTTCTGCTCCCACATTTCCATTGTTTTGTCCACTTTTCACATCCATTGTACCCTGCACTTCTGGGATCCCGCACCCTTTCCCAAGCTTTCTAATTGCCTATTAGCCATCCAGCCTTGGAAGCACTCCCAATTTCTCCATGTCAAACCTGTGAAAACCTAGTTACTCTTCCTTCCTTCCTCAACCCTCCCCGCCTCTTCCTCACACTCTTTTCCTCCTTCTCTTCCCCGGTTTCCAGCTACTCGAAAACTAAATGTCACCTTTTATCCCCCTGTCTCTTTCTCTTTTCACATTTCTTTTTAAGTCTAATGATTTTTATTAAAGTTATCAAACATGTGATACAGAAGTGATACAGCAGCCACCGTCATTTTACATGGCAAATTGCCACATAACTATTATATAACCATATCCACAGCAGCCCTCATAATGTTAATAAGGCAACTACCGGAAGAACATGCAACAGTTGGCTCGGCCCTACACTACCGCACATGTCCCCCTTCCAATAACGTGTTAAAATAGCACCCAACACCCTCTGTGCTTTTATTCAAAACCCATGAAATGCGAAGTTAAAGGAAATAACCCTGATACCGTCCTGATGACATGAGAAACGTAATGGCTTGTACAATTACAACAATAATGAGCATGCATAAGGAGAAGGTAGGGAGTTGAAAGATAAAGCGAGAAAAGAAGGAAGGAAGAAGGGAGAAGGAGAGGAGAGAAAAAGAGGAAAGAGAGAGAAACACAGACATAATAACCACATCTTAGTACCAATGCCGAGTGTAGTCTCAAGTGTAGTCTCAACCGATCTTTGCCATACTATTCACCTTATATGGCAACGCAATACCATTCTGGGACTTGTGGATTCCATCTTTACAACATCCCCAAAGCTTGCTAATTTCATTCCTTTAAGGCTACTAAGCTCCTAATTTCCTTTTTTATCTTGTGCCGACTTCGCTAATGTTGCGCCATTTTGGCAGGACTCCCTGCTTCTGAAGTTGCCCTCTTCACACAGTCTTCAAATCGGCTGTAAACCCTTTCCCTTTCCCCTGAAACGTCCATTACTTCTTCTCCACTCTGAGTTTCACGGCTTCACCTTGACTCTCATCTCCTTTTTCATTTCTTATGCAGAGTCTTGAAAAGTATCCATGGCCTCACTCTGTTCTATGTTTTCATGTTGGTCTCCTTCTACCACACATCTCATCCACTTCTCTCCCAATCACAGCATTTGCTTTTTGTTCCTAAACATCACAGACAGGGACGTCATTTGTAGGTCGCCAGGGGGGTCACAGTCCCTTGCTTCCCCAGTGGTCTTCTTCCACCAAGCATCTCGTTCACTTCTCTCCCAATTTCAGCATTTCCTTTCTGTTCCTAAACATCACAGACACTGTGTTACGCTCACCTGGTCTCTGCGGAGGCATTGGGGCACGGTTGCAGCCCTCCCGGGGGTGAGGCCGCTCGGGTCTGACTTCACCCTCTCCGCTTATGTGGTGACTGGTGGTAATAGGTGATGCTGTTCGGGACTGCTCCTGTTGATTGGTTTTGGCGAGCACTCCGGCGCTTGTGCGATCTGGACTGAGTTCCTTCACTGGTCCCTTGCACGTGGTAGTCTAGTCCTGCTGCCACTAAGCCACTATACTTCAGGTAAGTGTTCCTGTTGCCTTTGTCTTTCCTCGTCTGTTTTTGATGTATTGTAAAGTTTGTTGTCTTGTATTGCTGTCTGTTCAACTTTTGATGATTGCTCTTTTGCTTTCTTCCCTTGCAGGTGATGTTGTCGGCCCGGCAGAAGTTGCAGAGCTTGAGGCGGCAGCCGGAGGGAATGAGGGTCGAAGTTGCAGTGGTACAGTAGCTGGTAAGTTGTTAACTAGGGGTGCGTGGGGTTCAAATGTGGCACCGCCCTAGGACGGATATTCTAACCTTGTCTTTCTTCTTCTTCACAGGGTCCGAGTTTGTGGATGCGGAGTGCGTAGTGCAGTGGTGCAGCGGTGGGATCATGATCACAGGATGTCAGGAGATGAGTTTGCAGATGAAGCGATGAAGCACTGGTTTCCTGGAGGTGAGTATGCAGGAGAATGCCTGGTTTCAAAGGTAAGTAAACTGGTCCAAGCAGCGGTGAGCGTCACGTTGCACGCGAGTGCACAGTAACGCGAAGCACCAGCCTTAAGAATGGAGCAGCTTATATAGCTGAGCTTCTGAAGGCGCGCCCACCAAGGTCAGCCTGCCTTCCACACCCTGCCACACCCAATGAGTCAGCACATGAAGATCAGACCTAGGGAACCACACCCGATGAGTCAGCATATGAGGATGTTCTCTGGAATAAAGGTTTTCAGCTCCTGGAAAGTTCTTGTAAAATAAAAGCACTCCTGCACTGAAATAAAGTGTTCCTGCTCACATCTCTATATGAGTCTGGCGCCAAAGGCGCCAGGACTGAGTCCAGCCAGGGCTCCTCTATTTATGGGTCCCAAAGGGACATAAGTGAGTCAAGTGACCCAATGCCCCCATCACTAGATGTGTGGTCTTTGTGTTCTGGGGCCTGTGGCCATGACAGCATTCCCCCTCAAGGCCCCTCTCATGGGTGGTTCCCCCCCTGGCCTTGCTTTAGTGGGGTTATTGCTGTGGAACTGCCTGATTAATCGTGGCACGTGGACATGCTCACTGGATTCCCAGGTCCGATCTTGGGGTCCATAAACTTTCCAGTCTATAAGGTAGTATAACTTGGACCGGACCATCTAAGAGTCTAGGATCCTTTTAACTTCATATTCTGGTACTCCTTCCACTAATTCGGGATCTGGTGGAGTATCAATCCGTATACTTGGTCTCAATGGTTTTAGGATGGAGACATGAAACACTGGGTGGATCTGCATGTGGGCCGGTAATTCTAATTTCATGGCCACAGGGTTGAACACAGCCTTGTGTAGATATTGTTGGGTCCCAGATATCTGGGACGGAACACCCATGGTCCTTTCAGGGGGATGTTTTTGGATGCTAAACAAACCTTGTCTCTGACTTGGTAGTTGGGAGCTTCCCTTCGGTGTCGATTCGCAAACTGCTTCTGTTTCTCTTTGGCTCTGGCAAAATGCTCTGCTGCTTCCTTAAAAACCTGGGTGATGGTTTTGTTTAAGGTCGTTACAGCGGGCATTTCTAATGATTCGAGTGGGTCAAAAATGGATGTCCGTGGATGTCGACTGTACACTATGTAGAATGGGCTTTGTCCCGTACTTGTGTGAATGGAGTTATTATATGCGTATTCTGCTAACCAAAGTATGTCCTTCGAGGTATCCTCGGTTTGTTGCAGCATACACCTTATGTATTGCTCGAGGGTCTGGTTAGTCCATTCAGCCTGGCCGTCGGTTTGGGGGTGATGGCTTGTAGATAACCGGAGGTCGATTTTGCCAATTTTACAACACCTTTTCTAGAATGCAGAGACAAACTGAGTTTGTCGGTCTGATATCAATATTAATGGGAACCCGGGTAGCCGGACGATCTGTTCCAAAAACACGGTAGGCAGAGTAGAAGCAGTTGGGAGACCTCTCAGGGGAATAAAGTGGCCATTTTGGAAAACATATCTACGACGACTTAGATGGTGTTGTATCCATTACAGGCAGGAAAGTCTGTAATAAAATCCATTGATAGCATATGCAAAGGTGCTGGGGGTACTTCTAAACGTAGCAGACCTGCAGGACTTTGTTTTTGGGACTCGTGTTGTGCACAGGTGCCACAGGTTGCGATGAACTGGACAATGTCCTCTCGCCAAGTTGGCCACCAGTAATTTTTCTTTATTTTAGCTTTGGGTTTGGCTATTCCCGGATGCCCTTCTACTAATGACTCGTGATAGTTTGCAATGATTTGATTCTGTAATATCTTATCCGGGATGTACAATCATCCTTGGTAGTATGGTAGGTTGTCCACGATCGTATACTGGTCTCCCTTCCCTAGCCATCATGTTGCGCTGGTGGACTCATCAAGTGTTGCAGGTTAGATTTTAAGTTGTCTAGAGTGGTGGTTGCGGCAATCATGCCTTGGATTCGTCCTTCAGGGATGATGGCCACGGTGTAGTGAATGCCTCTTCTCCCTCACTCATGCGAGACAGGGCGACCGCTTTTACATTGCGTACTCTGGGTCTATAGGTGATGACGAAGTCGTATTCCTCAAAGAAGAGAAATAAAGTAAAAGCACTACTGCACTGAAATAAAGTGTTCCTGCTCACATCTCTATATGAGCTTGATGCCAAAGGCACCATGACTGAGTCCAGCCAGGGCCCCTGTGTTTATGGGTCCCAAAGAGACATAAGTGAGTCAAGTGACCCATTGCCCCCATCACTAGATTGTCTGGTTTTTGTGTTCTGGGGCCTGTGGCTATAACATAGGGACATCATTTGTGGGTCGCCAGGGGTTACACTCCCTTGCTACCCCAGTGGTCTTCTTCTACCAAGCATCTCATTCACTTCTCTCCAAATCACAGCATTTCCTTTCTGTTCCTAAACATCATAGACATGCACGCCATTTGGGGGTCTGTGACAAGGCAGAAGCAAGTAAAGGAGATCAGATACAGAGCCAGAGGGGTTCGTCCAGTCTCATCAGGCATCATGACAAGGAGAGAGTAAATGCCATGATCCACAGAACACGCCCCTTTTGGACTTGCTAGTCCCTATCACAATGGGGCTCGCACTCCTTGGTACTCCCAACATGGCCGTTTAACGTGGTATGCCTTCCACCAGCCTCCACGTCGGACGTAGCACATTCTACAAATAGACCACGCCCCTGCGGCCCGGCGCGTCTCAACGCTATCGCTGGTAGTGGCTAGATGTGTGCTCCGTAGTTCGCGGAACTATTCTCCTGTTCCTGGTTCTCGGACCCTCTAAATCCCATCTCCCTTCCTCCCTCTTCTCTCTACCTTGCTTCCTGGATTTCGTGTGCCGTCTTCGTGTACACCTTCCTTGTTTCCTGGACTTTCCGGAGCCTCCGAGTATCCCGGAACACTGAACGCACGCTGGAGCCAGAAGAGGCTCGCGTGGGCTTGTACAAAACCCGATCCATGCGCAAGAAGACTCCTCCCAAGAAATCCTGCAAGGATCGATCTCAGGTGAGAAAGGGGGAAATCCAAGACAGTTTGAGACGCCAAACGACTGAAGTTGAATTTAACATGGAAGCGGCCGTTCAGGATCTCATGCGTGGCATGCAAGAATTAACGACCGAGGTGCAGAATTTAAAGGTGGAAAACGCTGCTTTGAAACAATTAGTTTTGTCCCGTGATTCCGCCACAAAGGAAAGCGTACTACTGGGCGGCATTGTAGACAAATACGATGGGTCTGCAAAAACACTTTGTGGATTCCTTGATTCCTGTTTAGTCCACTTTACCTTTACGCCCTACTGCTTTTCAACTCCCAGGGCTAAGGTGGGCCTACACCTTTGGTCAATTCTGGAGATGCCCTCCTGGATGATTACGACAGATTTATACAGGCCCTTAAGAGCATGTTTGACCCCCCAGAACAGGTTTATAGCGCCCAGGAACGTCTACTTGATTTTCAGCAAGGATCCCAGGACATGCTTACGTATGTAACTCGATTCAAAGAATTGGCTAAGGAAGCGGATTGGTCTTCAGAAGCAAGTTTTACTCTTTTCTGAAGGGGGTTAAATGAGGAGATCAAGGACGAATTAGCCAGAGTGGCTCGCCCAAGTTCATTCCAGGCCCTTATGGATCTTGCCATGCAGATAGACTTTCGTATCCAGGAAAGGAAGGCAGAGAAGAAAAAGTCCAAGATTCCCTTCCAGAAGGTGTCCTTTGAGACCTCATTGAAACCTGACCCTACTCCAGTCTCTGTCAATGACCCAGAACCCATGCAAATAGGGGCTTTCCGTAGACCCATATCCCCGCAAGAGAGCATGAGAAGGATCCATACGGGGTTATGTTTGTATTGTGCCTCAGATAAACACCTAGTTAGAGAGTGCCCTCTAGCCCCTCCACAGCGTTCGGGAAACACCAGCTCCCGATCCTTGATGGAGCAAGGCTTCGGGAGAGAGATGTTTTCTCCACATCTATTCCATCCTTGAACTCTCCTGGACAGAACAACTTAGTGATTCTACAGGCCTTCCTATCGCCATCCAAGAATGAAACCTACCCCATTTTGGCCTTGGTGGATTGTGGGGCTATGGGAATATTCATTGATCAAGATTGGGTCTTTAGCCACCACATTCCATACAAAACACGAAGCATCATGCAACCTGTGGAGGCGATCGACAGAAGACCTCTCACTTCAGGATCTATAACCTTGCAGACCAAAGAGTTCCAACTCTCAATAAACCATCACTGAGAGGTGATCAAATTTGACATCATTAAGTCGGCTCATTACCCCATGATACTGGGCATGGCCTGGTTACAGAAACACAATCCACATATCAACTGGGCAGCAGGATCCTTGTTTCTTGGTTCTGAGTTTTGCATGTCTCACTGTCTATTCCTGGATTCCTCCTTGACATCTTCCGAAAACATGCCAATAGACCAGTAAGGCCAACTCATGGTTTCTAATATCATACAGGTTCCTAAGGCCTATCAGGAATACACTGATGTGTTTCCAACTGCTATAGTCCAGGCCCTACCCCCTTACAGAACTGAAGACTGCGCTATAGATACAGAACCTTCAGCAGTGATTCCTTTTGGAAGGATGTTCATTCTATCTGAACCGGAAAAAAGGACCGCTACCCCTTGCCCTTAATCTCTGATATCCTGGAAGCGGTGAGAGGAGCTGTAATCTTCAGGAAATTGGATCTCAGGGGTGCCTACCATCTGATCCGTATTAGGGAAGGAGACGAATGGAAAACAGCCTTTAGAACACCCTTTGGTCACTTTGAATACTTGGTCATGCCCTTTGGACTTGCTAATGCCCCTGCGGTCTTCCAACGTTTCATGGATAGGGTGTTTTCTGACATGCTGCTCCTCTTCGTCATCGCTTACCTGGATGATATCTTGTTTTACTCCAAGGACCTTCTAAAGCATGAAGAGCATGTAAAGGTAGACTTACAACGGCTATGTGAACACAAACTCCTAGCTAAACCTGAGAAATGCCTTTTTCATGTCAGTTCTGTTCATTACCTAGGATTTGTCCTTAGTCCAGAAGGAATTGGAATGGACCATTCAAAGGTAAAAGCCATACTGTCTTGGCCAGTTCCCACTTCCGTGAAACAGATTCAATCCTTCCTGGGGCTTGCCAATTTCTACCGGAAGTTCATACCGTCCTTTTCTGAGATAGTTCAACTGATCATTGCTCTCTTGAAGAAAGATATTCCCTTTCTCTGGACCTCAGCTCAAGTCAAGGCATTCCAATGATTGAAAACAGAGTTTACTCAAGCCCCCATCCTAGATCAACCCGATATTTATCGACCATTCCTAGTGGAGACGGATGCCTCTAACTACACCATAGGAGCAGTGCTAAAGCAGGAATTCGAGGACAAATGGGAGCACCCCATTGCTTACCTTTCACAAACCCTAACTCCCAGCGAGACTCATTATTCCGTCTTGGAAAAGGAGCTGTTTGCCATCCGACAAGCCTTCACAGAATGGCGACATCTACTTCTGGGAGCTAAACATCCTGTCCAGGTCTGTACGGACCATTGAAATCTCCAAGTTCTACAATCTTTGGAGTGTAGGAACAGTCGTCAAGCCCGTTGGGCCTTCTTCTTTGCCCAGTACCAGTTCCACATCCATCACGTCCCTGGATCACAGAACATAATTGCTGACGCCTTATCTAGACGTCCTGATTACGAAACTCTTGAAGATCGGGCCTACCCAAAGATGTTTCCCCACACAATCTTTGTAGCCCAAGCAGTCAGTCTCCTGGAAGATATTCAAATGCAAACCCAGTCCTCTGAGATCTGGAAAGAATTCCCAGGGAAAAATCAGTGGAGTCTTGGAACTAGTGACGGGTTCCTGTTCAAGCACAATGCCCTGGTCATTCCCACACAGAGACTGCAACTATGGATCATTAACCTCTGTCATGACACTCTTCACTACGGGTACTGTGGCGTCACCAACACCCTCTGTCTAATACAAAGACAATTTTGGTGGCCTAAAATGAAAATTGACGTTCAACGGTACATTCAAGCCTGTGCAGTCTGCAATCAAAACAAGCATGATAACAAGAAACCGGCAGGTCTCCTATTTCAACCTTTGTTACCTTCTAGGCCCTGGGAATTCCTCGCTACAGACTTTATCATGGAATTACCACCATCTAGGGGCTATATGACTATTATGGTCACCATTGATTTATTCACCCACATGGCCCATTTTACACACTTATACAAGTCGCCATCTTCCTCAGAACTCGCTGGCATTTTCCTAGAACATATATTTCACCTTCATGGACTCCCTTCCAAGATCATATCAGACCGAGGACCTCAATACGTCTCACAATTCTGGAAATATCTATGTCGCATTCTAGGAATCCAACGTGTCATCTCATCAGGTTACCACCCACAGACTAACAGAGCTACGGAACGTGTGAACCAGACCCTGGAACAAAACCTTCGTTGTTTCACCACCAAGGTACAGGACGACTGGTCGCTCCTTATACCCATGGCTGAATTCGCCTACAACAATTCTGATCACTCGGCAGTCAAGACCAGCCACTTTTATTGCAGCAAAGGATTCCACCCATCAGTTCTACCTTCCATTCTCCCACATCCCACACCAGTACCAACCGTCGACTCCTGGATTGAAACTCTCATCAACGTACACAAGGAAGCCAAAGAACATTTAGAAAAGGCCCGAACACACACTAAGAGTTCTGCGGATACCAAAAAAAGACCAGGGCCTTCTTATGCCGTCGGTGATCAAGTCTGGCTGTCCTCAAAACTACTGCCTCGACATTTACGACCAAACAAACTGGCCCCCCGATACTACAGCCCCTTTTCCATAAAGGAAATCATAAACCCAGTCTCATTCCGGCTAAAGTTGCCAGAGCCCTGGAAGAAGATTCATCCAGTTTTTCACACTTCTTTATTAAAACCTTAGATCCGCTCCTCCCGGATCCAACCCCGTGGTTGTGGACAACCAGCTGGAATATGAAGTTTCCAGAATATGCGACTCCAGGTATAAACGGGGTCAACTCTAATACCTGGTCGAGTGGAAAGGATATCCTCCTAGTGAAAGAACCTGGGAACCAATTTCTAATCTGAACACCCCTCGATTGCTCAGAAGGTATCATCTCATACACCCGGGCAAACCTGATGGAACAGGTTTTCAGAGGAGGCATGCTGTCATGATCAACAGAACACGCCCCTTTTGGACTTCCTGGTCACTATCACAATGGGGCTTGCACTCCTTGGTACTCCCAACATGGCCGTCTAACGTGGTATACCTTCCACCAGCCTCCACGTCGGACGTAGCACATTCTACAAATAGACCACGCCCCCACGGCCCCGTGCATCTCAACGCTATCACTGGTAGTGGCTAGATGTGTGCTCCGTAGTTTGCTGAACTACTCTCCTGTTCCTGGTTCCCAGACCCTCTAAATCCCATCTCCTTTTCCCCCTCTTCTCTCTACCTTGCTTCCCGGATTTCATGTGCCATCTTCGTGTACACCTTCCTTGTTTCCTGGACTTTCCGGAGCCTCCGAGTATCCCTGAACACTGAACGCACACTGGAGCCAGAAGAGGCTCGCGTGGGCTTTTACAAAATCCGATCCGTGAGCAAGAAGACTCCTCCCAAGAAATCCTGCAAGGATCAATCTCAGGTGAGAAAGGGCGAAATCCGTGACAGTAAAAGGATGAATATGGGAGTAGTCCTTATTATGTTTGATGGAGACTTATATAGACCAATAGGAATCTTGCTTCCTGGACTGTAGGTACCTTCTTCTAATAATACTGGTCGTATTTGTTTTTGTTTTGGGTTTACAGGGACCAGCTGTGCAGGAGGAGGAGCCCTGTTACGAGTGGGCCTATTAGAGATTAATCACCAAATGGAGTTATAAATAGTTAGTTTGTTAAAAGTATATTGCAAGTTGGCCCGTTGGCTGTAGCGACCGAAGTAAGAGAAAGAAAGAAAGAAAGAAAGAAAGAAAGAAAGAAAGAAAGAAAGAAAGAAAGAAAGAAAGAAAGAAAGAAAGAAAGAAAGAAAGAAAGAAAGAAATCATGTTGAGGTCATTCTTTCAAAGTCAAGTTATGCTGGTGAGACTCTCCTAACATACGGATTACATCCGCTTTCACCCCATCCTACTCTGAGGCAGCCGCAAGCTTATGAAGGCGAAATAGCTTGCTGAAAATCCCCGGAGCATAAGTGCTGCAGCTGTGCACAGCCCACTCTCAGCCCTCATCAACGCGAAGGCGGAGCTTCCCTTCGACAGACGCCGAATACCATCGCAGATGAAGGAAGGTGTGTCTCCAGCTCTCGGAGGCCGCATAGATCAGCTGTTGGGGACGGATCTGCAGAGCGGCTACAGAAGGTGAGGAAAAACAATAATTCCTGGCCA
The DNA here is from genome assembly GCF_040938575.1 of Ambystoma mexicanum. NCBI lineage: Eukaryota > Metazoa > Chordata > Amphibia > Caudata > Ambystomatidae > Ambystoma > Ambystoma mexicanum. The sequence continues at coordinate 1,230,402,102 of NC_090934.1, read as the reverse complement.
TTTGTTACGAAGACAGCTGCTACAACAGTGCGGCGAAGGAGGAGGGGCCCAGTAAAGGAGTCCTTTCGCATCGGAAAGCTCGAAGAGAATAAAACATTACAGTTAGTAACCAGAAACTGTGCAGTTAATAGATAAGGGTAGAATACCCTGAAGGTAAAAGAAGAAGAAAAAAGGGAAGGTTGAAAGAAAAGAGGGGGAAATAATTCCACAGTAACCCTTATGTGACAGGAAGGAGGATATACATATATATGAACATTGATCAGTTCCCAGTGAGTAAGGAGAGAGGAGAAGCCAGAGTAACCCTTTTCAAGAAAGGAAAAGAACTTTACATTCTACAAGATTAAAATAGTTCCTTGTTCATGTTGGCTGAAGTTAAAACTGAATAAACCACGAAGGTAATAGACTAAAGAGTGTGTTTGTCATTTATCCCACCTTAAAGATATTTGCCATTTGGTGGCACCAATGGGATAAAGCGAAACAACATGGAGGGTCTAATAAAAATCCTAAGTGAGGGGCAACACTTATTACAGCAAGCCCTCCAACTACAAAGCCAACAGGCTCAGGCTGACTGCTAGATTTTCCAACAGGCCTTACGGGTCCAACATGCCCAGTTAATAGAAGCAACAAACTTAAGAAGGCATGTTCAGGTGCCCGCCTCCCTCTTACAGAAGTTCACGTCTGGTGAAGACCCGGCCCACTTCTTTGTAAATTTCGAGCAAGTGGCTAGAAACGCCCAGTGGCCAATAGACAGGTGGTGTCAATACATCGCTCCTTTGATGACAGGGGAGATGCAGAGTGCCTATCAAGTGGCAAATCCAATGGGAGATACCAACTATGTAGATATGAAACGAGTCGTGCTAGAGAGACTGGGACACGATGAGGAGGCATATCGGATCAAGTTTAGGGAAACCAAGTTGCAAGCTGACGAAGCTCCCTGTCAACTGTTTCATAGAGTGAAAGGGATGGGGAATAAGTGGCTGCAGACGGCCACAAACTCTACTCATGAGATGGCAGAAAAGGTAGAGCTGGAACAGTTTGTAGAGGCACTGCCACTGCCTATACGGCGATGGGTCAGACAACACCATCCACTCAGCCTAGTGGAAGCTGTAAACATTGCTTCAGCTTATCAAAAGGCCAGCTAAGGAAGGATGCTGACTTATATTGCCTCCCCCAAGGTTGGGAATGGTCCTTCAAACACTATGGCCAGATCTACCAATGGTCAAAGATGGCCGAATTCGATGATTCGTAGGACAGACTGGGAGAGTACAAGGTTTCAGCCTAACAGTGAAGGATCACCAGCTACATCTATGGCCAGACCCCCCAGCCTCAGTGCTGAGGGCCCCAATGTTTCAAATGTGGAGAGTGGGGACATTTGGCACAACTCTGTCCAAAGCGAAGTAAAGCAGAATCTACGGCTGTGGGGAACTTCAAGGTGATTAAATAGAGCGACCAACATGAAGCTTCACCAGCCATAAAGTCTCCTTATCCATACACTTGTGAGGCAGATATGGAGGGAACAACCAACCAGGGCAATGATAGACTCCGGAAGTATGCAGACAGCCGTCAGCCCCGAACTAGTGGGTGGTGTGCCAGAGTTGAATGAAAGCATCCCTATTCGGTGTGTGGATGGCGACATAAAGAGGTATCCAACCTGAGAGATAAAGATAAAGATAGCTGGGGAGCAAATGGAAGTGAAAGCGGCTGTGATGCCTGTGTTACCGGAACCCCTACTGGTTGGGTCTGATGTGCCTGATCTTCCCCGTCTGATTCAAAATTTAGATAAGAAGTGGTTGGAGAATTCTCCATTCCATGATCAAGAAATTGCTATGCCAACCCTCAAGCCAAGGAAGAGCCAGATGGATAGAAGAAAGGAGAAGCAGGTGTGGGTTGGAAAAAATATGTATCCCGTCACAGTGGATTGGAGGCTGGATGAACAGGGTATAGTTTCCAAATGGCACTGGAGCTGGACCCTGTGTTGAAACATTCAAGAGCAGCCGTTGTCGAAAAACCTGATGGGGCACAAGATAATCAAATGGCTGCGCGCTAATGACACATAACTTGACTAACACCTAGCCTACTCCCACCTTAGCCCTTACCTACCTCTGCTTACCCGTATTTCTCCACCCTTAAAATTGCCGAGCATGCATCCCTCCTACATACCTAGCCTATATGTGACACCTGATTTATAGTCTGACCTATAAACTTGATCATATAGCCCTCTGTTTAGATAGTCTCACTAGAGTGCCTGGACATCCCAAGACTTGCCCTGTTCCTGTAGATATATTTGTATATATTGTTGCATATATTAGCTTTTTTGCCATTGTGTTGTATATACTCATGCCAAATACTGTAACAAACTTAAGTTTCCCTGTACACTGTTGCGCCCGGCTACCTAAGGGTTTGGCGCGCATTACCAAATAAATAAACAAACAAACAAACAAACAAGACCCCCTGTTTCATCAAGGACCATGGATTGTATTACTGCATTGCACAAGGCCAGGGTGAAGAAACAATATGCCAACTTTTAGTCCCCAGTAAATATTACAGGCCAGTACTGAAAGCCACCCACTTGCAAAGAGGAGAAGGACATCTGAGAACCGAGAAAACGACTCAAAAGATCCAAGCAAGATTGTTTTGGCCTGGTGTATATGGTCAAGTGGCTCGCTTCTGTCAACAGTGTGGTGAATGTCAGAAGACGAATAAAGCTAATGTCTCGAAGGTCCCCTTACAATCAATGCCTATAATTCTCGAACTGTTTCATCGCATTGGAATGGGTATAGTGGGCCCATTAGACCCCACCAGCCGAGGCCATAAGTATTTACTGGTAATTGTGGACTATGCTACAAGATATGCCAAGGCTTTTCCCCTACTGTCCACTAATGCGCAGAAGATCTGTGATGCGTTAGTTCAATTTATTGCCCGTGTGGGCATTCCCAAGGAAATTATAATGGATAGGGGTACCAATTTTATGTCTACTATCTTGAAACAGGTATGCAAGACCCTTCACATTGAACAAATTAAAACTGCTGTTTATCATCCCCAGACGGATGGATTGGTCGAGAGGTACAACCATACCATCAAGCAGATGTTGCGAAAAACAATAATACCGGGAGAGAGAAACTGGGACAGGCTGCTTCCCTGGATCTTGATGACGCTAAGAAACACACTGCAATCCTCAACTGGCTTTGCGCCTTTCGAACTCTTATTCAGCAGACCAGTTAGAACCCTGCTGGACATCTTAAAAGAGGGTTGGGAAGAAAAGCGGAATCAAGAAGTTACCCTCACTGAGTATGCTTCACAGTTAAAGGAAAGAGTAGAAAAACTTCAATCGGGGGCCCAAAGTCACCTTCTGCAGGCTCAAAGGCGACAAGAACAGTATTATAATCAACATACTCGGGTGCGGAACTTTCAGGTGGGCGATCAGGTCCTCATCCTTCTGCCTACCAGTGAGAACAAAATGTTAGCATCATGGAGAGGACCTTATACTGTAGAAGAAGTGTTGGGTCCAGTAACTTATAGAGTTCGTCAAACCAGATAGAAAAGTACCTCTACTAACTTACCATATTAACCTGTTGAAAAAATGGGTGGAGCCAACACCTACGGTTGCGATGATAAATGTGGAAGAAGGACCAACTGAATATCTTTCCTCACCGGGGAATGAAGTAGGAAAAGAGGTTTTGAATATTAATCAAGAACTGGGACCGCTTCAAAAGTTAGAACTTTCCACATTAATTGACAGATATGCTGACGTGTTCTCCTCGATTCCTGGAAGAACCACATTAATTTACCATCATGTACATACATTTGCAGGAACTAAGGTTAGGCTGCACCCTTATCGAATTCCTGAGGCTAGGGTGCAAGCCATCAATCAGGAAGTCCAAGAGATGCTTCGCTTGGGAGTTATAGAACCCTCTCATAGTGATTGGTGTTCTCATTTGGTCCTCCTACCTAAACCCGATGGAAGTTCAAGGTTCTGCATGGATTTTCGGAAGCTCAATGAGGTGTCTAAATTCGATGCATACCCTATGCCCAGAATTGAAGATCTCTTGGACAAGCTTGGGAAAGCAGAGTTTCTGACCACTATAGATCTAACAAAAGGTTATTGGCAAATCCCTTTATACCCGACTTTTGCGTCCCCCACTGGATTGTACCAGTTTACAGTTTTACCATTTGGTCTTCATGGGGCTCCAGCCACCTTTCAGAGACTGATGAATTTTCGGATCAAAGGTCATGAGAAATATGTGGGAGCATATCTGGATGACATTATTGTGTATATTCAAAATTGGCCGGATCATCTGAAACATCTGGAGGCTATATTACAGACCTTACAAAAAGCGGGTTTGCACATAAACCCAAAGAAAACACACTTGCCAAACTTTCATACAAAGTACCTTTGATATTTTGTGGGTCAAGGGACTATTAGACCTCAACTAGAGAAAATGGAGGCGATACAACGCTTACAATTTCCAGCTACCGCCAGACAAGTCAGAGCATTCCTCGGGTTTGTATGATATTATCGGCAGTTTATTCCACATTTCTCAACAATTGCAGCCCCCTTAACAGATCTCCTGAGATCATCTGCCCCCCCCAAAAGGGAGTGGCGAACTGAGACGACAGAGAAAGCCTTTGATGCGCTCAAGAATGCTCTTTCAAACCAAGCAGTGCTACAACGTCCTAACTTTTATATGCCTTTCTTCTTACATACAGATGCTTCTGGCACCAGTCTGGGAGCAGTTCTGTTCCAAAATAAAGTAGAAACAGAAAGACCCATTCTATTTATCAGTTGCAAACTTCTACCTCATGAAATGGCCTATGCGACAATTGAAAAAGAATGCCTAGCAGTAAAATGGGCAATAGAAGCTCTCAGGTACTATCTACTGGGGAGGCAGTTCAATTTAGTAACTGACCATGTGCCTTTGGTATGGCTGTCTCGGAACAAAGATACAAATCCCAGAGTCTTAAGGTGGTTTTTATCTCTGCAACCATACTCCTTTCAAACCATCCATCGCCCTGGACGTGCGATGGTTCAAGCAGACTTTTTGTCTCATGTTCATGCCCTTCCCGAACGTAAGGGCTCAGGAGAGGGGGTCTGTGATAAGGCAGAAGCAAGTAAAGGAGATCAGAGCCAGAGCCAGAGGGGTTTGTCCGATCTCATCAGGCATCATGACAAGGAGAGTAAAAGGATGAACATGGGAGTGGTCCTTTTTATGTTTGATGGGCACTTATATTGACCAATAGGAAGCTTGCTTCCAGGACTGTAGGTACTTTCTTCTAATAATACTGGTCGTATTTGTTTTTGTTTTGGGTTGACAGGGACCAGCTGTGCAGGAGGAGGAGCCTTGTTACAAGTGGGCCTATTAGAGATTAATCACCAAATGGAGTTATAAATAGTTAGTTTGTTAAAAGTATATTTGCAAGTTGGCCCGTTGGCTGTAGCGACCGAAGTAAGAGAAAGAAAGAAAGAAAGACATAAATCATGGTCCAGTGTGAGCCTTTAAAGTCAAGTTATGCTGGTGAGACTCTCCGAACATACAGATTACATTCACTTTCACCCCATCCTACTCTGAGGAAGCCGCAAGCTTATGAAGGCGAAATTGCTTGCTGAAACTCCCCGGAGCATAAGAGCCGCAGCTGTGCTCAGCCCATAACCACTGCATTTGTCCATTTGCCTATTCCTGCCAATTACTCCTTTGCGCATGCACCCTTCTGCGCTTTGTTATTCTCCCACAATCAATTGGCATGACACAGTATTTCAAATGGCAAACTTGGCCGCAGTTTTATTTGCATGACAACAGGCATATTGTACACATTTGTGACCTTCAGTCTGCAAGTGTGGCGCTTGCTTTCCGGCTTTCCCTTGCTTCCCCCTATACTTTGTATAGTAGGCCCCCAACTCCCCCGACCCTTTGTACCTGAGTCTATCCTGCCCGTGCAGGTGTCCGTGGGTGGGGAGAGCGCCGTTTGTTTTGGGGGAAGCTGAGCCTTGTTCGTTGCCACCAGACGCCCCCGCCGTTTAGGCCCCCAAGAGGCACTGGTCCGGAAGAGCGAAGACCCATTCTGTTTCCTTCGGGCTCGTCCGGAGTCTATCATTTGTGCTTGGTTGCCCAAACACTGCCAACACTGTCCTCAATAGTCCTGACCGTCCTGCGACAGCGACGTCCAGGTATCACCCTCCTTCCCTGCCCTTTCGTGGGTGGGTGGGTGGAAAACGAAATCCTTCTGGTCCGGCGAGTCGGCGGGGTCCCACTGCAGGAGTGAGATGTCTTCTGCAGGCTGGCCCCACCGCTTATAAGGTCCTTGCCCCGCCCCTTTCTTTTGTCAGCCCTTCGCAGTCTTTTTGTGTTGTTTGGCGCCCTAGCGCCGTTCCGCCCCTTGCCCTCCCTTTCCCAGGGGAAGTGTCAGAGGTTGTTGGGCATGACCCCGCAGCGGTTACAAGGCTGCCTCCTCCATTTTGTTTTGGGGTCATCTTTTCATTGTCAGCGACATAACCACTGCATTTGTCCATTTGCCTCTTCCTGCCAATTACTCCTTTGCACATGCACCATGCTGCGCTTTGTTATTCTCCCACAATCAATTGGCATGACATAGTATTTCAAATGGCAAACTTGGCCGCAGTTTTATTTGCATGACAACAGGAACATTGTACACATTTGTGACCTTCAGTCTGCAAGTGTGGCGCTTGCTTTCCGGCTTTCCCTTGCTTCCCCCTATACTTTGTATAGTAGGCCCCCAATTCCCCCGACCCTTTGTACCTGAGCCTATCCTGCCCGTGCAGGTGTCCGTGGGTGGGGAGAGCGCCGTTTGTTTTGGGGGAAGCTGAGCCTTGTTCGTTGCCACCAGACGCCCCCGCCGTTTAGGCCCCCAAGAGGCGCTGGTCCGGAAGAGCGAAGACCCATTCCGTTTCCTTCTGGCTCGTCCGGAGTCTATCATTTGTGCTTGGTTGCCCAAACACCGCCACGCCACTTAGTGGGTTCTCGCCCACTGTGGCTCCCCTCCTTCCTGTCTCCTTCTCATAACTCCAGCAATTTGGTACAAATGTTCCAGAAAAAGAGTTCCATTCCCTTTGTAGACAAGTGTACTCCATCCTTCAGGAAGTACTCAGGTGACTTTTCATCGATCAAGCCATGCCTGATTTGATGGAAACCTCTGCCGCTGCAGAATTTTGCAACGACCCCATTCAGCTTCCTCCTTGATTTTTCAACTGCTGAATGGTTCTCTGCCCCTCTCCATTTCGCCCAGGGAATAACTTCAGACCATACAATTTCCATTTCGCCCAACTGTGCTGAGATTTCCTGCAATGAGCTCGTAATGTCCCTCAGCAGGACCCCCCTCCCCAGGCTGGTCAGGTCGTTCCCTCCCAAGTGTATTACCAACACCTCTGGCTTCGGCTGCCTACTCAGCAATCCCCGCAATCGCCCCTTTAGCTGCGCCCACTTCATCCCTGGCACCCCGTGCCACTCAATCCTGAACTCACTGGCCGTCAGCGCCTCCTGCTGCTGAGTCCAGCTCGCCTTGGCCCTTGAGATGAATGAGTGCCCCACTACCCACACGGTCCGTTTCCCGCTCCCTTGTGCTGCTGGGAAACGACAAATGGAGGGAACGGCATGGTTATCTTACATTTTTTCAGGCCTGATATAACATTTGTAACATCCCGAAGACCATCTCCCCAATTTCTTGATGTCCTCAGCCCCCAATCCCCCGACTGCCGCGGAGGTGGCGGCCCCTATTCGGAATGAATGTGTCCCAAACCGGCCCCCTGTCAGCCCCATCCTTGCCAAACCCTGCACCATTACTTTTTAAAATTGAAAGCGGCTTAATGCGGACCTGTCTCTGTGCAAGAGCCATGGTGCCTCTGCCTCAGATGGCAGCCGCTGCCGGAGAAAGTTGGCCACCGCTGTCACTGGGCATACACTGCTTGTCTGAATGGCCTGCAGCGTTAATGCCTCCCCTTCCCCTTCTGATCCGTTTTTGACCTTCTCACATAGATGACAACCTGGGTGCTGGTTACCTGTACATCCCTTAAGCGCTAAAACCCGTTACCCTTGCCATCCTTGTTCTCCGGCACCAGCTCGCTGACCCTAAGCGCCTCAAAGAATGCCACCGTAAAGGCGGCCGTGAACAGTACCCTCTCGGCCTCGTTGGTACATACTGCGCCCAATCATTTAACCAATCCGTGCAATTTAAAAATGTCAATTGGCCGCCTCTCATCCGGTTTTGTCACTGTTTGTTTTGCCCATGGCTGGCGTGATGTAATGTTCCTTGGTGGGGTCCTTCTCCCCTTTCATCTTTGCATAATGCGCAATGGCCGCCAAGTGGCATCCTACCCATGCCCGGGTCTTCCCCGTCCTCCAGCACCATCCCACAAATGCCCGTACTGGGTTCTCACCCCGGTCGCCTGTTAGCACTTCTTCCTGAAATTGCGTAAAGCGGTCCCAACACGCCCTGTACCTTTTAGCTGTACCAGGCGCCAGTGCTGTCTCTACCAGAGAGCTCTGATTGGCCCAATCATTTCCCGCCATTGTTCTTTGAACGGGGCCATTTCTTTCCTTGCTTCGGGGCAGCTTTCCTGGAACCGGTCCCACTGTAAACGAGTCAGAGAATCAGCAGCCATATTTTTTACCCCGGGAATGTGCCGTGCCCTGACCTCAATGTTTAGACTTAACAGGCTTTTGATCAGTTCCCTGAGTAACCGAAGCACCCTCGGATTGCCGGACGACCCTGTGTTAATAATCTGCACCACTGCCAAATTATCCGACCCTAAGGCAACTCTTGTATTCAGCAGGTGCTTCCCCCACAATTTAAATGCCACTACTATGGGGAATAGTTCCAATAGCGTGATGTCCTTAGTCACCCCTTCCTTGTGCCATTCCACTGGCCACGCCACACCACCTGTCCCCAGGATCGCACCAAAACCTAAGGACCCCGATGAATCGGTAAATAGTTTAAGTCTCTGACTGCTCGCCCATTCCTCCCGCCAGATCGCCACCCCATTGGATTCCGTTAAGAAGGTGTCCCACATCCTGAGGTCCTCTTTTACCTCGGTTCCCAACCGGACGTGCTGAGCGGCGTGTCGCAAGCCTACTGTTTTGAGCTCCACACTTCTGGCGAATGCCCTGCCCAATGGGATTACCCTCCCTGCAAAATTGATGTTACCCGCCAATGACTGTAGCTCCCGCAAGGTCGCCTTGTTTTTCCCCAATAGGCCTCGTATCAGGGCTTGTAACTTCTGAACCTTGTGCTGCGGGAGCCTGCACTCCCCTTTCACTGAATCAATCTCAATCCCCAGGAATGTCAATGTTGTAGCTGGACCCATGGTCTTCCCTGGTGCCAAAGGCACCCCCAACTGTTCCATACTCCCTTGAAATTCCCCCAGGAGTGCACTCCTCCGTCCCCTTTCTCCCAATGAAGAGGAAATCATCTAGGTAGTGCAATATTCCCCCTTCCTTCTTCCCCAGCCTCACTGTAAATTCCAAGAAGGAGCTGAATGTTTCAAAATATGTGCATGAAATAGCGCAACCCATTGGCAGGCTCCTGTCATAGTAGTAGTTGTCACCTACTTTGAAACCCAGCAAGTGGTAACTGTCTTTGTGGATTGGTAACAGTCAGAAGGCTGACTCTATGTCTGCCTTCCCTAACAACGCCCCTTCCCCTGCTGCTTTCACCATTTGTACCGCATCCTCCAGGGAGGCCTATTGTACCCTGCACTGCTCCTCGGGAATGCCATCATTCTCAGACTGCCCCTCTGGGAAGGATAGATGGTGTATCAAGCGGAATTGGCCCTCTTCCTTCTTTGGTACCAACCCCAGTGGGGACACTACCAGATTGCTCATGGGTGGTGCCGAGAATGGGCCCGCCACTCTCCCTAGTTGCACCTTCTTCGCCACCTTCCTTTCTACCACCTCGGGTTTCTCCAATGCTGACCGCAAGTTGGCCGCCTCCTTCCCCCCTTGGCTACCTGCCCCCGGGATCTGAAAGCCCCACCTGAACCCTTGCCACAACAACTTTGCATCCGCCTTGTTGTGATAAATATTCAGAAAGGGAGTCATGGCAAGGAGGCTAACTGGTGTGGGTAATGTCCCTTTAATCATACGTTTGTCATTTACAATTTCCCCAACATTGTATTGTTTTGCCGGCATATTAATCAACATTTGTTTTCTCTTTAGGTTTGCTATTGTCCCTGAGCTTGGCTTCGCCTGGGGTGGCTTTGTGGGGACCAGTGCTGCCACCTCTTTGATGCTTGTATCTGTGTGTCTTCCCATAGGAACAGTAGCCCTTTGCAAATCTCCAGCTGATCTCTTGCTCCCCCTGGTGAGCTGCTGCCCGATACACCCAGGAGGAGGGCCCGCGAAAGGACCCCCTCCCCCGCTGAGTGTACCCACCTCTCCCTCTCCCTGCCCGGGACCTCTCCCCTTACGGCTTCTCCTCCGGCTCCCTGCAGGGTACCACCTTGTCCATGTATCCCCCGACATCCATTTTGTCCCATGACATTGCTGGCCATATCTGCATTTTTAATCTAAAACCCCGGTCATGCTTCAACCACCCTTCGCCGCCATATTTCTGATACAAGTCATGCACATACTGCTCATACGCTATCATTGCCAGTGCATCATGCGGATACCTTTCCAACATTACTGATATGTACATTCTATAAGCCTTGATCCAATTGTCAATGGAGTGCTCCACCTTGGTGCTCTCTCTGTGCCTCTTTTCTTTCTCCTTCTCTGACAGCTCTTTCAGCCCTCCCCCCATGGGTACAATCCCCAACAAGTCGAAGATCTCAATGAATTCCTTCCTCCACAACCTCTCTTTGACCGCCCATGGAATATGCCATACTAAGGAATTCACTGTTGCCCGCATTGGTGCGAACCCTGGCATGGGCCTCCCATACTGGCCCCACGCCCCTCCTGCATCGATGCTGGTCGGGCCTGTTGCTGGGAGCTGCGCTGCGCTCTGCACCCCTGGAGCAACTGCCCCTGGCCCCAGCCCCCATTCCATCTGGCCCGCCGGCGCCCCTGTTGTGACCACTGGTATAGGCGGTTGGGCCATCCCCGTGGAAACCGGAGCCTTCCGCCCTTGACTCCACCATTCATGTCCCCCTGGCAACCCTGCTGAGCCTGCCATCTGTGCCTGCTGACTGCCCCCGGGCGGTGGACCCACGCTAGGTAACCCCACCGATAGGAAACCCCTGGGTGGGATCCGCACCTCTGTGGCAGCTGACTTACTCCCCCTATTTGTGACCAGCCCTGACTCCCATTACCGTACCATGACACCCCCAGGCCCCGGGCTGGCCCGGGTTGAATTTCTGTTCCCCCACTATTCATCATCCCTTCCATCACACTAGCGTTAGCAATAACATTTGGCACTTGCCCATTTTTTCCCCATGCTTGCATGCATTCCATCACCATACCTTTCACCATCTCCAGGGATGTGGTTCCTTCCCCAGCGACTTCCACCGTTCTGGTCACAGGAGTGCTGGGTGGGCTCACATGGCTCCCTGGAGCCTCAGCAGGTGTAGGAGCCGTTAAGGCCACATCCTCCTGCGCCCTCCCCTTCTGACGAGGCCTCTTGGTGCCGTTGGCTTGTTCCTGACTTGCTTTGGCCTTCACCGTCAATGTCCTCTTTCTTTTAGTCGGCTGCACCTCCTCCTCCTCGTCCTCTTCTATGCCGTGGATTTCCACTTCCACCACCGTTGGCTCATTGGTGATGTCCTGAAACAAAAGTGGTGAGCTTTCCACCATCTGGCTGTGTCCTCTCCTCTCCTGGCCTGGTTGGCCCACCATGGTTGTCATCCAGTCTGGCCCGTGGGAAGCCGCTGCCACCCTGGCCATTTCTAAAAAGGCAGCCAGATCCATTGCCTTGTGGGCCCTGCAGGGCCGATTATCTTCTTCCCCCTGGGTGGAGTGGGGTTCAGCGTGAGCGCTTCTGCCCTTCCTTGGTCTCTGCAGCTTAACTTGCCGTGGACCTTCCGTGCCTTCTTGCGCTGGCCGCCTCCCCCTCAGGCCGGCCCGCGTAGTCCTCGGTGTGCTGCGGTAAGAAGTGAAGGTACGCCCGAACAGGGCTTGCACCCTGGATCCTTAGTTTAACTCTCTGATGCTCTATCCACTGAGCTATCCGGGCTTTGGGCGAGTGCCGGCGTTGCTCGGTACGGGCCCAGTCCTACCCGTCACTGCCTGCACGGACCGGCCGTGCCTTCCTGCTGTGACGGCACTGGGGACAGACTCACCCCGCATGCCGCTGCCCGCTTGGCCTCCAATCTCCTCCGGCGGGCGCGTACTGTCTGTGCTCGGGTACTTCCGCCCGCCGCCGCCCGCTAGCACCCTCTGAGTCCTTCAGCGGGGCCCCGGCTCACCTGGGCGCACTGGTGTCAGCGTCCGGCTGCTCCTTTCCGCTCTCACCGGTCCTGCTCCTCTGCGCTGGATCGCCGCTACTGTGCTCCTTTCAGCGGTTTCCCGGTCTTTGCCTCTGTCCCGATCCTTCTTCTGGCTTCTGCTTCCTCCGTCAGCTGGGCTCGCCTTGTGCTGCCGTTCCGGTCCCTCTTGCTCAAGAGGCTTCCCGCCGGGTGTGGAGTGGGACGAACTCCAGGACACTTCTCCTCGACTTCTCCTCGATCGTCCACGAAAGCGAACTCCTTCAATCTCCAAAACGAAATCCTTCTGGTCCGGCGAGTCGGCGGGGTCCCACTGCAGGAGCGAGATGTCTTCTGCAGGCTGGCCCCGCCGCTTATAAGGTGCTTGCCCCGCCCCTTTCTTTTGTCAGCCCTTCGCAGGCTTTTTGTGTTGTTTGGCGCCCTGGCGCCATTCTGCCCCTTGCCCTCCCTTTCCCAGGGGAAGGGTCAGAGGTTGTTGGGCATGACCCCGCAGTGGTTACAAGGCTGCCTCCTCCATTTTGTTTTGGGGTCGTCTTTTCGTCGTCAGCGACACTCTCAGCCCTCACCAACGCGAAGGCGGAGCTTCCCTTCGACGGCCGCCGAATACCATCGCAGATGAAGGAAGGTGTGTCTCCAGCTCTCGGAGGCCGCAGAGATCAGCTGTTGGGGGCGGATCTGCAGAGCGGCTACAGAAGGTGAGGGAAAACGACAATTCCTGGCCATATGTTACGAAGACAGCTGCTACAACAGTGCGGCGAAGGAGGAGGGACCCATTGAAGGAGTCCTTTCGCACAGGAAAGCTCGAAGAGAATAAAACATTATAGTTAGTAACCAGAAACTGTGCAGTTATTAGATAAGGGAAAGAATACCCCGAATGTAAAAGAAGAAGAAAAAAGGGAAGGTTGAAAGAAAAGAGGGGGAAATAATTCCACAGTGACCCTTATGTGACATGAAGGAGGATATACATATATATGAACATTGATCGGTTCCCAGTGAGTAAAGAGAGAGGAGAAGCCAGAGTAACCCTTTTCAAGAAAGGAAAAGAACTTTATATTCTACGAGATTAAAATAGTTCCTTGTTCATGTTGGCTGAAGTTAAAACTGAATAAAACATGAGGGTAATAGACTAAAGAGTGTGTTTGTTGTTTATCCCACCTTAAAGATATTTGACAGGGTCACAAGGGTCACACTTCATTGCTACCCCAGTGGTCTCCTTCTACCAAGCATCTGATTCACTTCTCTCCTAATTACAGCATTTCCTTTCTGTTCCTAAATATCACAGACAGGGACATCCGTTGGGGGTTGCCAGGGGCCGCGCTCCCTTGCTACCCCTGTGGTGTCCTTCTACCAAGCATCTCATCCAGTTCTCTCCCAATCTCAGCATTTCCTTTCTGTTCCTAAACATCAAACAGGGACGTCATTTGGGGGTCACCAGGGGCCACACTCCCTTGCTATCCCTGTGGTCTCCTTCTACCAAGCCTCACATTCACTTCTCTCCCAATCACAGCATTTCCTTTCTGTTCCTAAACATCACAGACAGGTATGTCAATTGTGGGTCACCAGGGGTCGCACTCTCTTGCTACCCCTGTAGGCTCCTTCTACCAAGCATCTCATCCAATTCTCACCCAATCACAGCATGACACAGGGACGTCATTTGGGGGTTGCCAGGTGTCACGCTCCCTTGCTACCCCTGTGGTCTCCTTCTAACAAGCATCTCATCCACTTCTCTCCCAATTAGGGACCCCCAAATGACATCCTTGCCCCCGCATATATATGCATTTAAAAGTGCTTTTTAAACGGCGGCTTTTTCGGCCGTAGGAATCTTTCAGCGACATTTACACTGCTCACGAGAACCAGTGTGTCCAGTGAAGCGGTTTCATCTACTATGCAAGGGGTGGATGTTTAAGTGTGTTGATTACAATCACATGCACGTGCAAGAGTCAAATGTAACCTTGCTTGAGAACACAGACAAAATGGAACTGCGTGGCCAAAAGTGACTTATGAGAATGCCTGAGCCGCTGCTTGCTGTCCCAACTGGCACGGAGATAAGGAGCCTGATTAGCCTTAACCTGCTGCAGATATCCATGATCTGAACTGGGTGGAGTTGCCATTGCTTCACTGCATGTTCCCTCAAACATGTTTGTCTGTACCAAGTTATGCTTAATGTTCGTTAACCTACTGGGACATCACAACACGGTCCACAGAGCCCTAGCATTCAAGGGGCCATGGAATTCTCAGAATTTTCTAAAGTTTGATTTTCAGTACGTTTTTACCCTTTTGAGGCCTTGATGGAGTATTTGGGGTATGACAAGAGACATCATATGCCAACAAATGTGGGTTTCTGGAAGCAGTCCTCTTACCCACAGGACTAAGGAAGAATTGGGGTCTGGGGATTCCTCCTTATCCATCCTCAGGTGCCAGAATCGTGGTGCAGACAGTGATTCCCAACCTCCAGGGTTCCTAAATCCTCCTCCCCTACCCTCCTGCATGCATATGACCTTATTACACAGTGCCCCTCCTTCAGCTCTAAAGCTCCCCGACCCTTTGGGACTGGTACTAGCGGCAAGTCTTGGATCGCTCTTTCTAGTCTTGGTTGTTACTCAGAACATACAACTCCATAGGATTGGTTTTTAAAGTCCTGGGGTCATTCCGTGGGTCCTGCCCCCACTCCTTGACTAGTTTTTCCCGCAAGCCCTGGGAGTCCTTTGGCCTCATTATGAGGTTGCCGGTAGGCTGCTGGTACCGGCAAACTTGGCTTAGCATTTCTGCCGCTCGATAGCACAGTAATAACGGGATACTACGGGCAGCAGTGGAACAGTAAATTCCCATTCCTGTGTGGTCCCATACCACTCCATGGACAGGACTGCCGTTAGTTTACAGCCCCTACCGGCAAACACGGAGTGAGCCGGTCTGGAAAAGGTGCCAGTAATGTTGTTCACGGACCGGCTCACGTCTAATGATGCCCCTTGTCTCCTTTATGGGGCTCGTCTCTGATAGCACAGTATCTTTCCCCTTTTTCCGAGCTTTAATCAACCACCCGGAAAAGGAGGGTAGGAGAGTTCCCAAAATGATCTTTTCTGACAATTCGACATCACAACTTTATCTTCCAGGATCTTCCCTCCCTGTGCCACAAGGTCCACTTTCGCGTTTGAATTGACTTCCTGGTTGCCATGAATGCAGGTTTTGCGGATGGCCTAGTTGGTCATGACCTGCTCCATGAAGATGAGATCTGCATGGGTGGCAGTATATATCAGCTCTCAGATTCTATTAGAGTAGTGACAATACAGCCGATACTCCTTCCCTGTGCCTTGAGCCAACGTTCCTTCTGGCTCCACCAGACTTCTTGATCTTCTGAGATATGGTTGCGGTAACAATAGCTATTGACCATGGATTCCTCAGGGAATTTTACCAGGCATGCCTGAGTGATGTGCCATATCTTCCCACAGGTGTAGCACTTTAGAACTAGCCTTTCTACTCATCCATGTGGAGGTCATGGACCATGCTCTTCTATGTTCCCTCCAGCTCATGAATCGGACCTCCATGTGCTTTCTGTTTGGGACCTACTACCAACTGTGGGAGGGACTTAGGGTTTGGCCAGTTGCTGCGTGGTCTCCTTGTGGGCTTCCTGCTTGGTTCCTCTCTTGACTGGGGCTTTGACTTCTATAAGGTGTGAGGTGTATGCCTTCTGGTGCCCGTTGACAGTCTGCATGCCCGTCATTGAGTGGCCCTTTTTATCTGTTGTATGGCCCTTTGTAGCAAGGGGGTAAGGAGTTGCACAGTTGTTTCAAGCCAAGAGTTTCTTTTGGGTTCTCCAAGGTAATCTCCTCGACCCATTTTTTAAGCAGGTTTTGAATCTAATAAAAGCATTGCCAGTGTGTATCTAGAGGCTGCTGAGGGAAATACGGTAGTATCTATTGAGGAAACTCTGATTTCCCCCTTCATAGTACTTCTGTACGAGAGCCCAGGAAGGTTGTAGGGCTAGGGCATGCTGGGTTACGACCTCAATCCAGCTCCCATCACCTTCATCGGCCCCCCACAAGTTCTTACAGGGGCCCATCCAAAGACATTGCAGGGTCTGGGTTGGGTCTCGCTTTGCCTTCTCCTTGTCCACAGGGTTCAATTGCACTTCGGGGAATAAATGGGTGAGGCCTCCAGAGGATCAGTCACTTTGATTAATTCCTGGGTCTCTGGACTTTCTAATCGCCATGCGGAAAATAGGTTAATACAGCGGGGACTCCAGGGCTCATTTGTTCACGTGGTCGTCTTCCCTTCTGGCAGCTGAGGAATTGTTCACATGGTCGTCTTCCCTTCTGGCAGCTGAGGAATTGTTCACGTGGTCGTCTTCCCTTCTGGCAGCTGAGGAATTGTTCACGTGGTCGTCTTCCCTTCTGGCAGCTGAGGAATTGTTCACGTGGTCGTCTTCCCTTCTGGCAGCTGACTTACTTCCTCGAGTTGGCTGTCCAGGGCTAGGGCAAACTCCTCTGCAGGTACACTGTAACAACTTGTAAAACCTCTCATTTGGGAGGCTTTCATTCTCGCTATCTTGACAATGTCAGTAGGCTGGCCCTGTCAAGATGGGGTGGAGGCCCCTCTCAGCCTATGGTGGGAGGCATACTGAGGTGGAAACCAGTGCCATTCCTACCTAGGAGGGGGGAAGTGGCAGCTGGGAGGGGCCCAATCCGTGCCACTGTACCCCCACACCATTCTAGCATGATGTTGGCCAGTCTTTTTTCTATTTCTTCCAGAAACTACATATCCTAGCACCCCCTACGAGTGAAAGGATAATCACCAGCTGAAATGAATCTGCCTGAGTGACCAGGAAACTCTGAACCGCAACCGGCGATGTATTGAAAAGAGGTTGCTGTGTGAAACTGCACAACCAGAATTGTATTGAAGAAAGGCTGCTGCGCTAACCGTGGATTGCGCATATACAGAATGCTCCAAAAACATTACACTTACGTGGGAGAGAGCCACAGAGAAGCTCCCCGGTGAAACAAGCGGGCTGACAGGGCTACAAGGTCCTCGCATGAACTGGGACTTAAGCGGCATAACTCACCACCTTTGGCCGTGTTGCAAAACCTAGGCGGACCAGTGCACAAAAAAGGGGTGGGAATTAGACACACTTTTTTTGTCTGTTGATGTTTGTACCACCTCTTGGTAGGGGATACCAAGGAAAGATTGGCCCGGGAAGCCAGCGGGTAGGGGCATCCAATGGGAAGAAGGACAGTATAAATGGGGACTGGGAGACAGGGATTGTGGGTTGTTCGGGTGAGGTCAGAGGAGGAGGCGTACTTGGAGACCAGCAGAGGAGTGATGGAGTAGAGGAGTGTGGAGGAGGATTATGCATGCAGTGTGCAAGGCAAGGTATTGCTCGGTGAGAGGAAGTGGCACTGCAAGTGACTGGGCATGTGTGTGTTTGAGTGGAGTGGTAGGAAAGAGTAAGAAGTAAATGAGAAGGTGAGCGGGGAAGTGAAAGGAGAGTGAATGCAAGATAAAGGTTTGGAGGAGTAGTAGTAATGGTGTGGAGAGGGGAGGGTAGTAGTAGTGTGGAGAAGGGAGAGAATAGTGGTGTGGAGGAGAGAGTAGTAGTTGTGTGGAGAGGGGAGAGTAGTAGTGGTGTGAGGGGAAAGTAGTAATGGTGTGGAAAAGGGAGAGTAGTAGTAGGGTAGAGAGGTGTAGTGGTACGGAGAGAGAAGAGGACAGACAGTGAGATGGCAGGGTAGAGGGAAGCAGGAGAGGAAATAGGACCATTAGAGGGACAGTAGAGAGAGCGTGAGAGCATTAGAGGAGAGACAGTGGGTGGAGTACAGGGTGAGAGTAGAAGGAGAAGTGGGTGAGTGGCAGGGAGACTTAGGGAGAGGAATATCACAGGTGGATACATGGGTGTCTGAAAGGTACAAATCTTAAGTCATTCATGTAGGGAAAACCATTGGTTAGGAACCCCTCGATTGTTCCCTGATGAAGCTTAAGTGAGAAAGGCCTTAGCCTTCAGGCCATCACCAGAAGACAGTTTTTTTTTCAGATAATAGCAGTTACCAATCTCTATTATCAGTCTGGTATCAAAGGGTGCCTGGATTAGGTTGGGGGTGCCCCTTCTTACATTACCGAGTTAGGGACGTCCATTAGGTCTCTTGCTAGATTCAAAGTAATAAAATCCCCTGAACCATCTCTGGGAGTTGGCATGTTATTGAGGCCATCTGTGACACTATGGACAATTCTCCTGCTACTAGGGTGAGAAAAATAACGTAGCGGGGGTTTCCCCAATGGGCCAGCGTTCATCACATTTAATGAAAGCTGAGGTGGACCCTATCGTCTCAAACGTTGTAATTTAGTCTCAGACAAAATATGTAGCATCTGATCGATGAACAGAAGACTCAAAGCCTATATAGAGTTCTCTGATTATTCTATGATCACAGAAGAATGGATTAGAATTGACTGTATCAACAGCGGTGGTATGTGAAAGGTTACATCAAACAATTGGGCAACCAATCAGAACTTTAATTTCCTTAAGGATCGTGATCCGCAGTCATACCTCTCTCCTTTTATGTCAAGGCGGCCTCTCAGGCAGTTTCAACAGTCACTCACAGTCTATGAGGCTTTATAGCAGGGGTCTCCAACCTTTACACTAGCAAGAGCTACTTGTAGTTAATGGCCAAGAGACGGGAGCTACTGGTGAGAGCTAGTGGGGTGGTGATGTCCATGAGTACAGGAATTTGTGCCAATATTTGTTTGAATGTTTTATTTACTATTTATATAAAAAAGGAGTAACACATGGATATACCATGATATTTATAACTTCAAAAACATCTTTATTTCATTATTTTGTATTAGTAGCTGTTTCTTATGTGAAGGCTGACACTGCATGCTATCCAACATTGCTCAGTAATCTGGTGTGTAGCTTCAAATAGCAACAGCACTCAGAAGCTGTCAGACGGGATCAATGCTTTGATTTCAGGAAGTTTGTCTGGAAAAGGCAGATTGGTGAGAGTGCAGATACCATCTTTGCCACAGTGTTTGCACCTAACTGCACACCTGACATGACAGACAAAACATCGGGACAGTTTTAAAAATCTTTTACAACAGACCCAGCCACGGGAGTCACTGCACCCATTACAACTGCACCATCTGTAAAAGTACGTTTGTTTTTCACCAAATAATTCGCGACTTTGAGGGATGCCTCTGTAGCAGCATTTGCATTTCAGCATTTAGTTTACCTACTTTTTAGGATCGCGGACAGCTTCCTTGTGGAAAATTGTTTCCATAATGTGTGTGTGTATTATTGCAAAATACCTCACACGGTTATGCTTTTTTCCTCTGTAATTTGGCCACGGTAGATTAAAGATGAACATTTTCTTTTTACGCGGGAAGAAAATAATCGTTTTCCCACTTTGGATGGAAATGGTACATTTTTGGCTTTTATTGGATGATGCATCTGCATCCAGGATTTCAACAAGGGTAGTTTATTTGTTTCTTTTGGGGCTGCATGTGCAAAAACAATCTGAGGAGTATTTCAATCAATGTGTTAGATGGTTTAAAAAAAATCTGCATATCCTGCTATGTCCAAAAATAAAATGCACTGCCAGGTTAGCATATCCCAATTCATGCAAATTGCTCACATGCCAGGTCATGGTATTCAGCCAAGGAAAAGTATGCCAAAGCCTACTTTGTTGACTACCCTTAAAGGTTTTAATGTCAAAATTATTGGCAAGATCAAAAAATTAACACATGCAAACTATGTTATTAAGGTATGTGCAAAAAATGTGTAAATTACAGGACTATGTAGTGAGGTGGACCTACTGGCATATACCCCCCCCCCCCACCAGTATACCGCCAAGCTGACAGATGGCACTCACTGAAGCAGCCCTACTGACCATAACCAGATGACATCACTGAAGTAATCATGAAGAGGCGACATGGCTGAACGCACACATATGCACATACACACACGCAGATGCGTTAGACATGAAGCACATGCATCCCTGCACGAAGTTACACAGACACGTAGGCCACCCTGCTCTTAGAAATGAAGAACATATTTATGACCCACTTAGATAGAGGACAGATACACCTTTACTCTGCAGTAACCGCAAGTTGCACAATAATAAATATAAACCGCTTGCTGACACTAAATGCAACTAACATGAATGGCCATGTAAATCAAGATGGAAGCCACAGCTGCATTGAAATTAATGGAAGGCACTGAGGCAGAGTTGTCTTGATGGGAGGGCAAAATGGGCACTTGCCCCGGGCCCCCACCTTCGAGGGGGCCCCAAGAAGGAAGCTTATTAAAAAAAAGTCAGTTTCCCTGAGTCAACAAAATTAATTATCACACATCAGCATTTTCTACTGTGTGCTGCTAAGGCTAAACCTATTTTCTGTCTTTTGTTGACAAGCACATTTTGTTCTGATTGTTTTCATCTTGTAATGCTATGTTCACTTTGGTATACATTGTTTGTGTGGCACAACACCTAGATGGTGCTCACCTTTCTATGGGTATTATATTGATCATGTGCAATAGCCAAAGTTGAAATACATATTGGTACAATTGAGTGCCACAATGGTTCAGAGGATAGCTCAGTGTGTTAAGCACTCATTGCAGAGATATGTGTTCATATGCAAGATTACAATACCAAATTCCAGTAAGGCCAACTGAGCGTTTCGAATATATGAATTTGTTAAGCCTGCATGTATATGTACTTTGTTTTATAGCATTCCGGGTGTTATCATAACCAATGTACCTGCACCAGATAGCGGTTGCTATAGAAACTAACATAGCATCAGTTTGGTGAAGGTCTAGAAATTGGTTTGTTTAGATGGGGAGTTGCAAAACCTAGACAGGCACCTCCAATGATGACAATAAAGTGTTAGCGGTGCTTATGTATCCATATTCCAGACTGTGGAACCAAAGCATTCATGCTTGGATCCTGGCTTTGCTAGAAGACAATGGGCCTCATTACAAGCATGGCGGTCCGGGAACTACGGTACCGGTAAGAATGCTGATACCGTAGTTCCCGGACCGCCATACTACGTGCTCTGCTCGTGGGTGCCGTTTCACCTGCCAGGCTTTTCCTGGCGGGTGTAACGGCACCCGTGAGCAGAGCACGTCGGATGCACCGGCACAACTCTGTATGTGCCGGTGTATCAGACCTTCCCATCCCCATTCAGCCCATTGGGGCAGAATGGGGTTCGGGAGGCCCTTGATTCTGGCACCTGTAAATGGGCAATTACCGGGTCTGCCGACCTTGGCATGACCCAGTTATTGCCCATTCGCGGGTGCCAGAAAAAAAGCAACTCTGGCGGCAGCCGGGGCCTTTATTAGGGCACGGCTACCGCCAGAGTTGTAATGAGGCCCATTACAGTGATCCTGGACAAATCTTACATCACTGACAGTATAGTACTGCCTTCTATGAAAAGGTTTGCTTCTCACATTCTGGTGGCAATGTTTGGCCAATTACCTGATCTTTCCTATCATGCAGGCCATTTGAGTGTAATGAGTTCTAGTAAGAAGAGAGCAGACCAGATATTGCAGACTTCTTACAAGCATATTCTAAGGTCTGCTTATGTGACACAAAATGGTTTGCTTTTTTTGTACAATTCAAAGATTTTTCTGCACGTTTCAAAATACTTTTGCGCAAGCCTGTGTTTGGGGTGTATTTAAAGCTTTAAAATACAAAAGAAAAACCTATCTGAAATCTTTTAAGATCACATCCTGTAGTATGCTGGTATTTACATACTTTCCTTGTTGATAGAGATAATGAAGCTAGAATAATTCCCATTTTGCATAATATGTTTATAACGTTTTGTTTTTCTAAATGTTTGTATTGGGTTATGTGATTTTCATGTTTTCCAAGTCAGTTCTGTAAAATGGGATTATTTTAGTTCAGGGCACCAACTAGAAAAGAAATTGGTAAAGAGCAGAAATTGCAGAGTAGGGGTGAATCCCTGCTTCACCTCTTAATCAATGTGTGATCCTCGCTATCACATTTAATCGTGTATTTCCTCACCTGTCAAAATTGCAAGTCCCTAAACCTTTCAAAATTGTCAGCCCTTAAGAGTGATTTTGTTCTCAGGGTATGCTCTTAAAAAAAGACTAACTCATGGTTTCACTGGCTATATGTAGTGTTGCTTCCTCTATAATAATAGTGAGCATTGATATATTACACACCACAGCCACCTGTTTCTTTGCTCTTGAATGGCAACACTGCTTGAAAACCATGTCCCACTTCTAATCTCAGTCTGTCTGGATAGAGACACCTTCCTGGTATCTTCAAATCATCCAATCTCTATGCTATGGTATGTGTAGTTTCATCCTTGCTTCCCATCGGTCACCTGTATCCATGCTTGAGCACTTTTGCTCTCCCTCAGGCAGCTAATCTGAGTTGTTTGACTATTCAGGATTATGTGTACCTTTGTCATAAAATCTCTGTCCTGCAGTTATGCTATGTCCAGTATACCTTACACATGGCTGCTATTCATGAAATGTTTGCTGTACCCATGCTTGAACACACGTATCCTCGTCGTAGACTGATAATGTTGCCCTTGAAATGCTACTTGTTTATCACTCTGATTACAAGAATGAAGAGTCAAAGGTATCTGAAAGGGAGTTTGCCTTGCTTATTTTGATCTTTGCGAGGCAGCATATAAAGCGAAGGGTTATTATCGTGACACGGGGAGCGGCACACGAGATATGTTCCTTAATTCCTTTGGTTTATTGGAGGGTGATGTGTCCGTGCCCCGGTCCCCCAAAGTGCTTAAGATGGCCCTGCAGTGAGAAGGCTCAAGAACAAAGGGAGAGACCTGATACACTGATTCTGCTGAAAAATGCAGACCAGGCTATCAGTGCAGCCATTGTGCAAATTTGTGCCAAGGATGCAGAGGGAGAGAAAGTTGTACATTGGCAGAAGAGATAAGGCATGTGTAAAAGCTGAAAATCCTCATAATTGTGAGCAGGCAATTTATGTTTGTGGTACCTGCACACATGATCTGAACCTGGAAGCTAAAGCCTATTCATTTGAGTCAGCCATGGACTGTTGTTGCCACCCAACTGAAGACAGATGATACAAAAGTAATACAGCATGAAGTTGAAAGCTATATTGTCCTTGCTTGTGGCCACGGGAGTCAGAGAGTGGTACCTCATTGGAACACACGGCACCCTGCAGCCCTTCTAACACCCCCAATTCTGCTCATATACTGGTACCTTTCTGAGGCTGAGAAACCTCCCACTGGCCAATCCTTAAGCACCTTCCACAATAGTTCACACTTTCTTGCAAGACCCAATAGCAGTGCACTAGCCTGATACATGCCATGGTTTTGCAACATTTAGGAGGTGGTTGCACCTCCTGTTTCTTTCCTCTCAAGTTCTACTTTCTTCAGTCCTTCCATTAATTTTTTGCTTCTCTGTCTCTCCCCGCACTACCTCTCCAAATGGCTCGTAACTCCCACACCCCATGCCAGGGTTGCTCGCCTTTTCATACCCTAGCAAGCTTTTAAACTGGGGCATTGTGTATGAGAGGCATAGCATCTGTGCACTGACTGGGAGCGTGATGCATGATCGGTGCAGACTTGGGTGAACCACAGTATCGCCAGCTGAACATGATTGTGCGATGCACCGTTCTGTGGCTCTGCACACCAAAACTATTTCAGGCCTGCTGCTATCTTTAAATTATACTGCATCCAACTCTCTGACACTTGGTCCCTGATGCCTGTGCCATTGCCTGCTGCCCAATTAGTGCTGCAGTGTAGAGTCCAATTTTTTTTACCCTGACACAGATTTCCACGTTCTTAGAAGGCAGGGTTTGTCCTTGCTTTGTGAGTTGCACACACAAGCCTGTTCATCTCAATCAAGTTACATTTGCTGTCATTAACATGTGGTCTGCAGTGCCCCCAATTGACAGTCCACAAACAGGAATTCTGCAAACGTGAAATGTCAATGTCCGGCTTACCTTTCTAGGGCCATAATGGAATTTTCGGGCATTGTCAAGAGTCTTCAAATGCTGGCCATGGTGGGGCTCTGGGGATGGTAGCATCCCCCTTACATACAAGGCTAGGAATTAGTTAGGGAATCTGGGGTACCCTCTGTGGACCACCATCTCTGCCAGCATCGTGGAGTGAGTGGCAGTTCCCAGCACCCAGGATTTTGCAGCTCTCATCCTTTAGCCCAGGGGCTTTCAACTACAGGCTTTGAGGGCCAGAATCCTGATGGGTATTCAGGATATCACTCATTAACCTCATTAAATTTCCCTGTAAAGCTAGTTGGTGTGGCAGCTAACCAATAATACCCCTAGGGGTGTTAACATGTGGGAGGAACTTCTCGAGGAGGATTCCCTTCTTGAGGATGGAGACGTTCATTCTGTGGCTCCCTTTCCTGACCCCCTTCCATCTGAAACCCCAAGCTACCCAACACACTCTTAGAACATTCTTCATAGTGCTAACATGTTATATTGTAATGCGGTGGACTCCACAGGCACTA
Organism: Ambystoma mexicanum; assembly: GCF_040938575.1. Taxonomy (NCBI): domain Eukaryota; kingdom Metazoa; phylum Chordata; class Amphibia; order Caudata; family Ambystomatidae; genus Ambystoma; species Ambystoma mexicanum. The sequence goes on along the minus strand of NC_090934.1, from coordinate 1,230,377,266 downwards.
AGACGAGGAAGACCAGAGGAGGCATGAAGATCAATCCCATGAAAGTGATAAAGGACTCTGATAGTCCCCTGGGGAGGAAATGAAAACATTGTATAAAAAGAGACAATGGAATTAAAAGTCCAGCTGGGAACAGCAGCAGGAGTGGAGCAGAATGCAGGGGGTTGTTACAAACTCCAAAGACAGACTGCAGAATGGAGGACACCGGTACCAAGCTGAGAGAATCCTTCAGGGGTCTAACAGGAGCAAACCTGACTGTAAGACCAGAGAGGAGAAGCAGTGGCATGACCTTGATGAGGTGGAAAGTTTGGTCCAGCAAATATGCCTAACCAGTGCAGCGACGAGGACTGCAGAGCCATCTGGAACAGCAGAAACAAAACAGAGAAACCAGAGCTACCCCCAACATGGACCCCAGTCCTTGGAAGAACCGATGACATGCCGCAGCCCAGAAGCAGGTAAAGGGAGGCACGGGTGATCCAGTGGGAAAACGGGGGTGGCGGAGCGAAAGGCTGCTAGTGAAAGAAACTAATCTGTGCATTGGGAGTATTCTCCCTCATCTTAGTGGCAGAGATAAGGCCAGTGGTGAACGTGATTGTAACCTGAGCATCAGGGGTAATCTCCCTTGGCTGAGTGGCAGAGATAAGGCTACTGGTGAAAGAGTTTGTAAACATGTGCATCTAAGTCCTGTGATCAAAAGTAAACTCCCTCATACCATTCTCATCAAGAAATGACTAATGACGTCACATGCTTCAGGTGCAATGTCACTAAATCATAAAGAGGGTGTCCAAACAAAATGGTGAATTGACAAGGGGGGTCCTGGGAGTCTCTCTGCCAGAGATTAGTCCTGGTTACGAGAGACTTACCCAGAGTCTTTAGCTCACTATTTTTCACAGAAAAGAAATATCCCAAACATATCAGTCTTTGTCCTGCTCTGGGGCAGTCCAGCACCGAAATACTAGGCTATTCTCCTCTGAACAAGAGTACCTACAGCATCCCCAGACACATGTTTCAGTGTGGTTGGACCTCATCAGTAGGGAGGAGCTGTGCCTCTCTAAGAATAGTGAGCAAGGGGTCCACGTCTGGATTCCCCTAGCAACTTAGGGTGAGACCCAAAGTTACTTAAATATGCAAATTGACAAGGGGGGGGGGGGTCCTGGGAGTCTCTCTGCCAGACATTAGTCCTGGTTATGAGAGACTTACCCAGAGTCTTTAGCTCACTATCTTTCACAGAAAAGAAATATCCCAAACATATCAGTCTTTGTCCTGCCCTGGGGCAGTCCAGCACCGAAATGCTTTTTTTTTGGGGTTTATTTTTTTCTCCTGCTAAGAGTGAGACTCTTTTTCTCCTCTGAACAAGAGTACCAACAGCATCCCCAGACACGTGTTTCGGTCTGGTTGGACCTCATCAGTAGGGAGGAGCTGTGCCTCTCTAAGAATAGTGAGCAAGGGGTCCACGTCTGGATTCCCCTAGTAACTTAGGGTGAGACCCAAAGTTACTTTAATATGCAAATTGACAAGGGGGGTCCTGGGAGTCTCTCTGCCAGACATTAGTCCTGGTTATGAGAGACTTACCCAGAGTCTTTGGCTCACTATCTTTCACAGAAAAGAAATATCCCAAACATATTAGTCTTTGTCCTGCCCTGGGGCAGTCCAGCACCGAAATGCTAGGCAATTCTCCTCTGAACAAGAGTACCAACAGCATCCCCAGACACTGTTTCGGTCTGGTTGAACCTCATCAGTAGGGAAGAGCTGTGCCTCTCTAAGAATAGTGAGCAAGGGGTCCACGTCTGGATTCTCCTAGTAACTTAGGGTGAGACCCAAAGTTACTTAAATATGCAAATTGACAAGGGGGGTCCTGGGAGTCTCTCTGCCAGACATTAGTCCTGGTTACCCATGGCAGGACAAAGACTGATATGTTTGGGATTTTTCTTCTCTGTGAAAGATAGTGAGCTAAAGACTCTTGGTAAGTCTCTCGTACCAAGGACTAATGTCTGGCAGAGAGACTCCCAGGACCCCCTTGTCAATTTGCAAACAAAATGGCGGCCATGATCAGCACGCTGCGGGACTGCCCGCATTGTGGTTTTGCAGACTAGTGTTTCTCACCAACACACTTCAAATGTGAGTTATTGGGACTTTTTGCTTTACTGTTTTTCACCCTTTAGTTGAGACACTGTAGTTCCAATCTTAAGCCCCCAATTCTAGTATAATACCCCTTTTTCAGTGGGAATTCCGAGTAAGATCAGTGCAACATGAGAACTGGCCTCATGACTAAAGATTGAATGAAACCATCCATATCACAAATATTAGGTAAGAGATGAACAATTATTTGATTGATGATTGTTTTTGGACCTAATCAGGCATCACTTTGCAACGGGCATCAGTATACATATATATATTCAGTAAAAAAACTTTGTTAAAAGGGACGTTATGGTTAAGTTGCGCTACTAAAAACCTATCAAATTCAGTAAAAAAACTTTGTTAAAGGGACGTTATGGTTCAAAGTAAAACCGAAGAACCCTTGAAATTCGGCAGTTATGGTCAGATAAGCAACCATAACTCGCGCCAACGTGCACTGCTAACACTAACACCCAGGACATCAAAGAGTGTGACTCTAATGTCCTTTGACTTTGTAATGTGTTTTATGGGCTACGGGGTCTTTTACTCCATAGGGCTTCATGTGTTTTTGGTATGTGTGTTACACAGCACCCTCAGTGCAGTAACACAGGGTGTCATAGTGACCCCCAAACATAGACTCCATACCCTGAGACTGACTTCTGTCTCCCAGGGCATGTAAAGTCACCATTGACTTTACTAGTCTTAAATTGTGAACGGAACCAGTACAAACCATCATATTGTGGAAGTAATGGTAGGGGTAATTATTGCCCATGGGTCTGTTTTCCAAGGGGGCACTATCCCCTTGTCGAGTTTCTGGCTGGTGGCAGTGGATACCATGCGAAATATTCCACCGGAATATTTCCTATGGGATTTTCCCATTCATTTTAAACGCACCACTTTTTGGTGCAATGTTAAAGATACCGCCGGGTTATTTATTTAATATTTATTCCCCGGTTGGGTCTTTTTGCCAGGACTCGGTTTTAAAATGGCGTTTGTGTTCGCCTTGAAACCCTAACCCAAGTCGAGCCCTTTGTTCCACTTTTGGAGGGCTTCTGCACAGAATCCTCCAAAAGTGGTGCCACTCTGTCTGGGTCTACAGGATGTGTGGGAGGGGGGAATAGGTACCCTGGACTGAGTTACTGAGGCAACTCAAGTCGCACTCTTGTGTGAATGGCCCAGTGGTGAGCCTCCTGGCTCACCACTTAGCATGTTTGATTGACAGCTAGGCTGATGAATGGGGGTTTTCTGCATAAAAGCAGGGCTTTGGGGACTGGAACTTCAGAAGTCGCCACAGGACCTAAAGAATCCGAAGAGGGGAGAAGCTGAGCCATCTACAACGATGACACCACCGGTGGAGCCCTGCTGTACGAAACTCACCACTTTCCAGACGACAGAGAAGATCTTCTTCCAGGAGAGTCTTCTTCCCTTTGAGCTGGTGGGACCAACCAGTTTGCCTTTTTTGCCTTCCTGGATCCGTGCCAAGCACCCCGGTGGCCGGATAGCCACGCTTCACCACTACTGCGAATAAAAGGGTAGTACCTTTTAACCGGGAAATTCCGCGGCTGGTTTCTTCCCTGGCAGTGCAACGACCTCCAGCTTTCCTCCACGCTGAGATCTTCTTGTCCTCTGGACGAAGCCCCGACTTGCACCCGCTGCCAGGAACAACTGCCCCGCTGGAGTGTTCTCACCATTTCAGGTACTGTGTCCTGCCTAGTCTCCCTTGCAACAGACTGTCCAAGGTGTCCCGTAAATCCTTGACTCTCTATCCTGGGGTGACCTCGGACCTGTTAACATTACCTTTCTAACTTGATCCAACCTCTTTTGACTTTTCTGCAAAGACTTTGAGTGCATTTCCACTGTGTGATCTTGGGCACATTCCGCCTTGCTCTCTCCAAGAGTGGGCCTAGCCTATGAACTTTTTGCTCTACAGTAGACCCTGCCTTTCTTGACTTGCTGTGGGGTCTTAAAAGTGTTGATACTGTGTGATTTTCCTATTCTGTCTTTTCTCTCCCTTTTTAAACTAATTATTGGAGTGCCATCTGTGGTTACACACTCACCTCTGTTTTGCTAAATAAGTGGTGTATTAACCTAGACTTGTCAAATAATTAATTAGGGAGGTGTATATATTTCTAGTGACTGTGTTTGAACTTGCTTGACATACTAGTGCCAGTGTATTTTTACAAGTGTGTTTTTTAAATAAATAATTATATACTTATACCCAAGCTCTGGTCAGTGTTTGCTTGTACTACTGTATTTCTAGCCCTATTGTGTATACTCTATATACTGCCTAACTGTTCTTGAGAGAAGTCTGACTGCTCAGCCACAGCTACCAGGTAAATCTGGGTGGTACAGACTGCTACCAATTGGGTTTACTGCTAACACCTGCAGTCTTAAACTTTTTGCAGTGGTCCCTATGGGAACTGCACAGGTTTCTGCCTAACAGTGTGTCAATGTCAATTATGTCTAATTTGAACATCATGGTTCAAGCCAAAAAATCAATAATCAGCTCGTACTAGATTACAATAAGAATTAAGTATTTTGAGTTAAGGTTTGCATGGATCACTGCTAGAGAGATACTGTTCAAAGTTGGGAATCATTGGTAAATCATCAGAGAACCAAAGAGAGGATCTTTGGACCATTACCCAGGGTGCAAAGGAGCAAAGCAACACCCATTGGGGGAACTGTAGCAGAATTTACAACATTTTATGGAAAGTGTTACCAGGGAACTATTTATACCAGGAGAAGGGAGACATTCTCCTGGTTGGAAAATCAGACCCTTGAGTAACAGATGAACTAACATTTTGGAAATGCTAGTTGGAACTGAGTCAGGATAAGGAAGTCATTCTCTTGGCATCCCGATTTGAATTATTAGTGTTTAGTGTCAGAAGGTTAAAACCATTTGTTAATTAGGAGGAGGGAGACATCCTTCTGAATAGCATTTAGTGATTTTTCTGTTAGTAGTGATAGGGCTATAGCAGGATTGTTGGACAGAGGACAGATTTCATAGTTGAACAGACATTCTGAATCGACTGACCCGAGATATGGTTTATTTGGTAGGGGAATTCCCCTAGAGATGGGGGTAGTTAGGTTTTCTTAAAAATACATCTCACTTTGAATAATGCCAACACAGTGTCCGACACATGCTTCTAGCTGCCATGTCACGCATGGTGTCAGCAGTGGGATGTGGCCCAACTGATAAAAATCGGGGGAATCTTAGGAATTGTTTTAAAATTATGTTTGTTTTCTTTTTGTCTTTTGTTGATCATTAGGGTTTCATGAGATAGTATATGGCACATCCTTGCGACCTGAGATTGCGTTTAAATTTGTTTGGAGTAAAACCAAGCCTTCAGAAACCTGTAAATCCAACTCCCTTAACATCATACCTCCCTAGTGACTCCATGAAATATAATTTTGATGAAGAGACCCCGCAAGAAAACTCTTTTACAACCGCTCCAATATTTCATAAAATGAGCATCATCGAAACTTTGCTGGAACGGTTGGTTTTATCAGATACAAACAGACCAGAGATAGCAAGACAGTTTACATAATTATTTCAAGCCAACATCGTTCTACTCTTCCACATGGGGTTTTACAACGTTACAAGGAAGCAGAAGATCTGGGGAATTTCTTCCTAAATTTTTAGAGACTGGCCTGGCAGTTTGAATGGAGCAAGGAGTCAAAAACTTTCTATCTTTCCTTCTCTGTTGAAAGGTGAATTACACCAAGGTTTACAAAAAAGGGTCGGTCAAACTGTGAACATTTTCAATCATAAATTTAGGGAAATACATTTCAATAACACTGGAACCCCACTAGAGTTAGGAGCAAGAGTTCAAAATAATTGGTCCTGTTGGTTAGAAGAAAAAAAACCTACCAGAGGTCCTAAAAACTCTTGCCCTTGAACAATTTACCAATGTCTTTCCATCCAACAATCAGAAGGCAGTGTTAAAACACAGTAAACCCACCTTCAATGAAGCAGTAGAAATTTCCCAGGCCCATGCTGAGGCTGTGAAGCACATGTGGTCTTACACAAGGGGTACGAATCACAAAAATAGGTAAAATCCACTCTTACAAATATCCCCGCTGAGAGGATCTCTGTGGAAATAAAACCCTTTTCAGAGAAAAAAAAGATGGTGAGAAATATATGGGGTCAAGAGGAAGTTCAATAATGAAATCTGGGACAGAGAAAGTAGACATTTCCATAGGGCCCATGGGTACCTGTTTTTGCTGTGGTGAGAAGGGCCACCTGGCAAGATACTTCGTTAAAACATGAAGGATGAGCTCATGGAGATCGAATGATCCCTGGGAAAGGGACGAGATAGGTTATGAAGGAGAATTGGAAACAACTACTAGAAGTTTGTAAATGGGACTGATGCCTTGGCACTTACAGACTCGGGTAGCAAGCAAACATTTTTACACCTGACTTAATTTGCCCAGAAAATATACAAATAGGAAAGCCTATCTGGATCACTTGTGTACATGGAGATGTTGAGGTGTATCACTGAGCCCCTATTACAATTTCTATCGAAGGAAGAGATGTTACTCTCCCCTATGCTATAACTCCCGGCTCCGCGAAGAAGTTATAATTGAAAAGGACTTCCCAAACTTGGATCAGCTATTAAGCATGGGTAACACATCCTCTTCCTATTATTCCCCCTTACAAAGAAGCAGAAGATCTGGGGAATTTCTTCCTAAATTTTCAGAGACTTGCCCAGCAGTTTGAATGGAGCAGTGAGTTAAAAATGCTGTATCTTTCATTCTCTGTTGAAGGGTGAATTACATGGGAAGAACAGAATTGGGAGGAAGAAAGTCATGTTTGGGAATGGGGACAAATATCTCCTGACTCAATGGAGGGAAAGATCCTTGTTAAGAGAACGACTGTACCTTCAGATTTGACAGCCACCATTTCGAGGGTAAGGATATGTGATGAACCATTGGATGATGTCCTTTTTTCCCAGGAGGGAGACCTTCCCTGTAAGGCTAAGGTGGTATGACAGCTAATGATCCCCCTAGGGGTGGTAATTCCCAATTTGAATTCTAAGTGTACAGTGTTGGAAGGTTAAAACCTTTTGTTAATCATGAGGAGGGAGTCATCCTCCTGAATAGTATTTAGTGATTTTCTGATGGTAGTGATAGGGCTAGACCAGGGGTTTTGGACGGAGGACAGATTTATTAGTTGAACAGACATACTGACTAGACTGACCAGAGACAATTGTTTATTAGGAAGGAGAATCCCTCTAGAGTTAAGGATAGTTAGGTTTCTTATCTTATAAATAATTCTCACTTTGAATCATGCCACCTCTGTGTCCGACTCCTGCTTCTGGTGACTTGTCACTGTATGCAGAGGGAGTACTTGGGAAATGAGGGTGTGAGTAAGCTGAGGGAACACCTGGGAAATGATAGAAGGTGACTGTGAAGAGGGGGTACCTGGCAATTGATGCAGGGGTTGATTATGTGAGAAAACACCTAGCAAGTATGAATAGGGAGTAATTATGCAGAACAAATACCAAGAAAAATGACGTGGGATGAGTATACAAAAGGAGTACCTGGGAAATGATGGGGTAGTGAGCATGGAGAGGCAATACCTAGGAAAGTATGGGGGATGATTATTCATCGAAACTACCTGGCAATTGACAGGGGGTTGGTTTAGTGTTTAGAGGGAGTACCTGGGAAATGATGGTGGGCTGAGTATTCAGAGGTAATATTCTTTTTCATTCTTTTTGGGCTCTCTGCCCACCTCTTCCCTCTTTCCCTCCCCCCTTGTTTTCCCAAGTTTGAGTTCAATTTTCCCTCCTTCTCTAAACCTACACTTCTTTGCTTGCTTATTCTTTCTCGACCTTCCGGGTCTCTTCTCAATTTCTATGATCATCTCGACTCTTTTCTTTCTTTGATTCTATCTATCTCCCGACCTCGCAGTCTTCTTGGTGATTTTAATCTGCATCTTGCAACTACCCACTCCTCTTCACCACTTCTCCCACTTCTTTATTCTTATCGCCTGTCTGAGATTCCCACTCCTCCATCACATATTTCTGGAACTTCTCTTGATCTTATTTTCACATCTTGATTTTCCTGTCACTGCCCACCTTCTCTATTAATCTAATCACATTGTCCTTCCTCCTACCCCTTCTATCCATTCCCCACTTATATTCTCTCAACGCAATCCATAATATTTTGAGTCCCTCTCATTACTCTCTTCACTCTCCTCCTCGCTAACTTCTATTGATAGTTTCTCCTCTGTATTCTCTGAAAATTCCAGAAAAATAAAGCCGAATGTGTGCTTTTGGTGCACATTTGGCATGCTCAAAAATCCTGAATCCCACAATGCTGATCAAGGGAAGCATGGGTTGCGACGATGTACCTCACTCCCCTTGTTTGGCATTATCGGTGAGGGGGTTGCAGGGTTGTCCCCCTCTTCCATTACATGGAAAGCGGTTGACGTTACCGAACACCAAGCAGCCTTCTATGCTGAAGCTAACATGAATGAATGTACCCCTAGTTTGTCTGTCCTTATTTCTCACCCAACCGACTGACTCCTGTCTAAAATCTCCTATCATTTCACGCTGCAAACACAAATCTCCCACACAAGGCCACTGCAGGCCTACCGGTTACCTACCAGTACACTGCTCAAGCTATGACTAAGCTCTCCTCTTCAGTCCTATCACACCCAAACCCCCTTCAAAAGGCATCTAACCCAGACCCAAAGTACTGCAACCAAAAAATGGCTGCAAGGCGCTATATAAGCCCATTTTACCGTATTACTCGCTTGAAGTTTGGGTGCACAGACTTGTCTGCTGCTTCATCATTATTTTGGAACTGGTGTAGTGCATTTACTGAACCTCCAATTTGTGGGCAGTGCATAGAAAAGTGCAAAGTCGTGCTGTCTACTGAAAGGGGAGACTGCTCCCTGCCTGGAATGTCTGCCATAGGCTAACCTGCTTCAGCGCATGTGCGTGTGTTCGGCTGCGCCCTGCCTTTGGGGAAGTACGGGCAGAGCCTTCAGCCTGGGCATGGGCTGTGCGGTCCCGTGCCCAGCGTTGGCAGGGGAGAGGCTGTCAGAGCCCATTTAGTCATGGAGATTGGAGCTCAGGGTCACACCTGCACTGGGACTGCCAAAGCTGTCAGCACTGGTGTCTTTGTCCGGGATGTGAGTGCTGGCAGGCTACTGCAGGCTGATTAGGGATGCCAGGCAGATCCTGGCAGCAGGCCCATTCTGGACAGTCAGACCTGGCGGGCCCAATGCCTGCTGCTGCAGGCGGCACTGCTAATGGGTCCGCTGCCCTAGATCTGCCAGAGGTGCCCAGTGTCACTGAGCAAAGAGAATCATCTCTCTCTTAGCTTTCTATTTCATCTTAACTCAATATCTCCAGTGATCACTCATTTCCCCTCATTATCTCCATTTGCTCGGCCCTCGTTCTTTCAGTTTTATTCCCTCACTAAGTTTAGCTCCATGGCTCCCTGTATGCCCCTCTCTGTCCCCTATTCTTCCCCCCGCCACTTTATATGTATAGTACCTGTTCTTGTCCAGGGGTGGACTAGGGGCCAAACGAGGCTCTGGAAATATTTATGAAAGTGGCCCTATATTGCACATGTTCACCAAGTCCAACCCTTTTTCTACGGGAAAATTTGGAAATAAAATAGGTTACCACACAAAAGAGACCCAGGGTGCAGTTGCCTACCAGGAGATCTCCAGAGTTCCCTACAAGCCCACCGACCTTCCCCACGTTATCTTGATGCTAGAGACAGATAACAGATGTTGTACTCAGATCAATAGCACTCATTTTATCAACCTTGGAAGGATTAAGGACTGAGTGGACCTGCTGGGATTCGAACCTGAGCCCATGAAGTCAAACACAAATCTCTATAGGGGATGCATTAATCCACTGGGCCACACATGTGTGTCTGTCATTGCTCCTCAGCTCAGTGCTTTCACTCTCACTCGTCTCTTACTCTCCTTCTCTCAGATTCTCTCAGCCCGCTTATACCTTTCCAGATCTTTCCTGAGACATCTTTCTCTTGACAGATCTCTTTTAGACACTCTTTTTCTTGACCTGTTTCCCTCCCACCCTCTCATGCATTTTCAGCCTCCATCTTTCACTCTGATAGGTTTTTTACTCTATGGGCCTCATTACACGGATGGCGGTAAGGGTTTACCGGTACCGGTAAGGGTACCAGTGCCGGTAAACCCTTAACGCCTTACTACGAGGTCCCTTTGTGGGACCCTATCTTAACTGCTGGCTTTACCAGCAGTTAAGGACGGGACCCGCAAAGGGATCTTGGAGGTAATTACGGTATCGCAATTTGCGGTACCGTAATTACCGCCTTCCCCATTCCCGTTGAGCCCTATGGGGGCAAAAATGGGAATGGGGAAGTGCCATGGTGAATGGGGAATTACTGCCCCCACACACCTTGGAATAGGGCGGTAATTCCGCCATTCACCATGGCGGACTCGGTAAAATACCGGCGGCAACCATGGCGCTAATAGCGCCATGGTTACCGCCGTCCGTGTAATGAGGCCCTATATCTCGGGACTTCTGGGTCCTCCTGATCTTTCAGCTCCGCTGAGGAATTGTTGTACTTTGCTTTCTTTCCCCAATCATTATGTTTTTAGTAACCTGTGCCACAACGTACAGTAGGATCAAACACGAGCCAGCTGCTAAGAGACCATTTTCTAACACTTTTTTATTGGTGAATCTTGCAGAGAAAATCAAAACTAGTTCCCTCATAGTCAACTCCGTAAATGGGGGTCGAGTAAATAGGAGCTCCGGCCCCCGCCCCACTGCCAGGAAAGGCCATCTGCGAAAGAGTCCCTATACTTTCAATGGGACTTTTTGTTGATCCCCTGCAGCAAAAACCTCAAGTCGGGGCTCCGTAAAATAACAAATCAGGATCTGGGTACCAGTTCACCAGGATGAGGGTAGTTCTCAGGGTAAACATCAAAAGTCAGCATCTCTCTGGGAAAATCACAGTATTCAAAGCAAACGTTCTTGTGTTCTTGTGACACACCAAAACAGAAGGAAGGTCTTTGTTACAGTAGGACTGGGCACACATATAAGGAAATTCAAATATCATGACCATTTCCCGTGCTTCTCATTCGGTCTGTCTCAGTCTTAGAGCCAACAACTTAATCTCTGGTAATTGTGCCCTCTTTGTGATGTTCTTGTGTAGCTAGAGAATGGTGGGGAGACCTCTTCCTGGGTCACAAGTCCAAACTGGAGAATGTTGGCTGGTTCTTCGTTGAGTGTTACATTGGAGACGTCTTAAATGAAGGGACAGAGACATAGAAAATAAGAGGCCATCTTAGAGGGTTCTCACGGTTCTTAGTAGGGCTCTCACCACCCTCTATCACAGGGTGCCTTGGTTCTAGAGCCCACCAGTTTCTCTTCTCACCAGCTTGCCATGTGCTCATACCTATGGGACCTACCCTTATTGCCTTCTCTTGATTCCCCTCTGTCCTTGTGCTTCAAATGCACCTCCTCTTGCCTTGTCACATGCTCATTGCTCCACTTGCTCAGGGCTCACTCTTTACAGGCTCAGGTCTCGCCTTTGTCCATGCCACTGCCTTCACTTTCTCAAGGGCTGACATACCCTTCTTCTGTCCACTACTGGAGCCTCTCCTCTCCTCTCCTCTCCTCTCCTCTCCTCTCCTCTCCTCTCCTCTCCTCTCCTCTCCTCTCCTCTCCTCTCCTCTCCTCTCCTCTCCTCTCCTCTCCTCTCCTCTCTTCCCCTCTCCTCTCCTCTTCTCTCCTCTCCTCTCCTCCCCTCTCCTCTCCTCTCCCTCTTCTCCTCTCCTCTCCCGTTCTCTCCTCTCCTCTCCTCCTCTCCTCACCTCTCCTATTCTCTCCTCCCCTCTCCTCTCCTCTCCTCTCCTCTCCTCTCCTCTCCTCTCCTCTTCTCTCCTCTCCTCTCCTCTGCTCCCTCTCCTCTCCTCTCCTCTCCTCTCCTCTCCTCTTCTCTTCTCTCTTCTCCTCTGCTCTCCTCGTCTCTCCTCTCCTCTGCTCTCCTTTCCTCCCCTCTCCTCTTCTCGCCTCGACCCCTCTTTCTCTTGTTCCTCTATTTTCCACCTGATTTTCCTCTGTTGGTTCTCTCTCTTCATCTCAACCTCCTCTTTCCAAGCACTTTTACTTCTTTTCTCCACCTCCTCCTTCCACTGCCTTCTGGTTTTTCTACTCTCCGCCCCTCTTATTTGCCCAACTACTCACCACCTCCTCCTCTGGCAACTCTGTACTAGGTGCAACCTCCTCACCCACCTTCATCTCTCCCCAGCCTCCTGGGTTCTCTCCTCCATCTTCCGGTTTGTTCTCCCCAGCCTTCTCTGTCTCTCCGCCAGCCTCCTCTCTACTCCTCTTCCCCAGACTTGTGTCTCATTCGCTCACTATCCTACTGCCTCCTGTTTCAGCTTCTTCTGTTTTTCTCTTGAGCCATCTACAAATAAGCTCCTCCTCCAAACTCTCACATGTCTCTCTGTTCCTCTCACCCTTTCATATGTTTCTTTGCCTGCTCCTAGGTAGGGCTCTTTCCTTACCGGTTTCAGTTGTAAACAATGTTGGGTTTGAATTGGGGATTGGTGTTTCTCTGTGCTTGGGCAGTTCTCTCCCTGCTTTCTACACCCTGGCCCACACTTTTGGGGAGGACTCCCATTCTCTTGGGTTCCAGTGTGGGTAATTCTGCTCTGGACCTTGGGATTGGCTGCCCCAGATTGCTAGGTGGCGCTCTTGTCATTTGTAAAATAGACCCTTCTTACATGCCATCTGCCATCTTGATTGCTCACACTGACTGGGCCTCATGGAGGTCTGTTGTACATGTGGCCAACACAATTCTCTTTCTTGCTACTAATGACATTTTTTCATGTAAGTTAGTGAGTCTGCACGTACAGAGAATGCAGACCCACGTCAGTTCAAGAGGTTTCACTTGTTCCTGGGTTACGGGATACTCCCTGGAGGGCTCCAGTGACTTGACGTTCCTCGCTCTTTATTTGGCTTGCCCCTTTGGGGCGTCAGGACTTTACAGGAAGAGGTCCCTGGTGAAGCCAGTGCATCAGATGTAATGGGCTGAAGCTGGAGAATCATTTGAGAGGTAGGCAGGCAGTTTTTTTCTCCGATTCTACAAGCCTATGCTCCCAGCATAACCAGGGGTGGACTGGGAACCAAAAGAGGCCCTGGAAATAATTTTCAAAGTGACCCCATATTAGAAATGTTCAGCAGGCCCAACCCTTTTCGTATGAGAACATTTGGAAATAAAATAAGGTACCACAAAAAAGAGGCCCAGGGTGCAGAGGCCTATCCGGAGATCTCCAGAGTTCCCTATAGGACAGTCCACACCTGGCTACTTTTACCCTAAGGGCCTTGCACCCAGTACAAGTCAAAATGCACAAGGGTGTGTAAAGCAATATGAGGTATGTCAACCCCCGGACTTGACTTGCAACGTCATGGGACATGAAATTTGTTAGGTCAAAGAGGTTCACTGTAGTGTTAGTTGCAGGCGGTTCAAAGGCACCGGGTTCAAGGCTTCCAGTGACTGTTAGGTCAGGCTCAGCCAGAGACCCCAGGACAAGGAAAAGGAGGCTCAAATTGGGTTCCAGCAGCGCAGGAGTACCCCGAAGGAGCAGCAGACAGGAGTGGCTGTTGCTGTGATCAGAACAGGGTCGGCATGCCCAAGGAAGCAGCATGGTTAGACTTTGGGATCCAGCAGGCCCTTCCTTGTTGAGGGAGACAGCAGTAGCAGATTTGGTAATGTACCAGCAGAGCACTGATCATGCAAGTGAAGTTTTCAGCTTTGAGGCAGCAAAGAGCCTGTGGAAATCTGCATGATTTCGATTTCCAGTTAGGTTCAGGACAAATGCAGACCGGTTGACGACTCCAACCTTCAAATGGCAATGGATGCAGAAAAGGGCTTCAGACTGGTTGGTCGCTCCAGTTCAAAGGAGGGAGGTCCCAGGTTCAGGTCTTCCCAGTTGATTTGAAGACTTGAGAGCTGAAATACAGCCTTTGGCTTGGCCAGTGCTGGTTGCAGAAGCACTCCTCCTGCGGCTCTCTTGCGGTCCTTTGGCATCAGATGCTTGGATCCTTTGGTTGGCATTTCCAAATGGCTCCAGGACCTCTCCTTTTATCCAGATTTCATGCTGTGGTTTGATTTAGCCCACTTATTATAAGTGACCTGCAACATTCTAACAGTTGAAATCTGTCCAGTCAGGGACTGCCTGCCAACTTCCCTTCTGCCCAGCAACAGAACATCCTCTGGCTGAATTATGGATTGACACTAGACAGTCCAAAATGTCAGTTCCAGGTAGTTCACACGCAAAGCACTGCTCACGAGTCCAAAGCTGAACTTCCGTGAAAGTGCATTACCTTATTTGCAAGTTTCCAATGTGGAAAGGAAAGCTGACGGCAAACAAAAAACTGGGCTTGTACTATGAGCAACAGCCATTTTGGGTAGATACTTGTAAAAAGCATTATTGCAGTAAAAAATAAAGTGGAAGATTATGCACCAGGAAAAAGATAAACGGTTTCACAGCCACCAACCTGCTCAGCACACATCACAAAAGTAACTGTGATGTTACTTCAAGAAAAATAAAAGGTAGACAAGAACATGTTCTAAGGGGCGAAACGGTAAAGCAAGCGTAATGTGTGTGTGCCTTGCTTTACTGCCCTGTGGTATTTCAGTGTCTTTGAAGATGGACAAGGGGCACAAAACGGAATTAACATTTTTGCTGTGCTTTACTCCTCTTCAAACTGCAGTGTTTTAAGCCTGCATGTGATGTTCATGCAGATTGAAAACGAATGGATTCCTATGTTTTCTGCCTCAATTTAGCAAATATTAAAAGCAGGCGGGTCTCGTAGCAACACATTGTAAATGGTTTTTGCAAAGAATAATTTGCAGGTAGTGTTTCCGTTTTTTACAAAACGGAGCGTAAACCCGTATTTCTGCCAGATTTTACTTTTTACCTCCGCTCTGCAAATGTTTATATGCACAGCACCCAACAGCATTTAAGTACTAACATTTGCAGTCCCCTTCCTTCATGCATTTAACAGTTCTAATAAAATGACATTGAAAGTGTCCCTGCAGCACTCAAAATGTAGGTGAAATGCGAGGGGACTCTGGATTTTCACACTTGCCCCACTGTGCACGCAGATCAAGACCTGGAAGCCCATCTTAGAAGGAATCACGCTGGCAGCTTATGCCAAGTGATTCTCGCTACGTCTGGTCATCCTACACAAGTGTGAAACGGATGCTGCGCCTCAGGGAAGTTTCACTTGTCATAATCACATGTTTAAAATGTTCTATCGTAGCTCATCCACTGCCAGGTAACGCGGTGGCTGGCCTGGCACCAGAGACCACGGACCCCGACCACTCCCCACACGCAGAACAGACCCTTTGCAGGGCATGCCAACGCCAAACAAACATGGCACTGAGCGCACCAGGTGGGTTGAGAGCGAGCTTCCCCCATGCTGCAAAGCAAGGCCCCCTGAACCCCAAAAGGGCAGTGACTATTCTGATGCATGGGGGCGGCGGCGATGCAGCGTGGTTTGCACGAGAATGCTCACGCTGATCTCACTGCCCTCCCTCCAATGCAGGATTATTTATACGCCGCGTCGATGCCATTCACAAGGCAGGGAATATATTTGCTTTAATTGCTTCCTTCCGGATAGAACTGTCCGAGACTCCGAGGACCCTAGGTCCGACTAGCATTCCATGTTTGAAGGGAAGGGGGAATGGGCCATGGCCCTGTTCCAGGCCAGCACTGCAGCAGCTACACGATACACTACTACACATCACTGACCCACCCCCAAACCTCCAGTCCCACCGGACCAGCGCCACCGGCCACCGCACACAAACCAAAAAATCTTTATTTTTCTTAAATCTTCAACGTTTGTGAAGGTGTGAAAAAAGGCATTTATTGTACGTTGAAAATCGACGTATACAATTATGAAATGCCTTTTTTCACCCCGTTCTGGAGCCGTCCGACTCTGCCACCAACAGTCAGCTGCTCTCCGTTCTCTTATCAATTTAATTCTCACCTTAGTGGTGTGGTCGTCGCTTGTCATCGTTGGAATTGGAAAGAAGCAGGCCTGGCTGGCTGACTGTTGTTGCTGCCTGCCCACTGCCGCCAGTGCCCTTTAGCTACCCAACTGCCCTGCATCTGACCTGCGCAATTATTTGTGAGTAGCAGGCAGGGCACGTGCGGTTCCCCGGTGCCCAGTCCCTCATGCGCAGGGGTGAGCCAGCATCATCTGATCAGCCCAGCTGCCCATGCCCAGCCCTGCTGGAAAGAAAAGAAATTCACAAGCCTGCATGCCTTGGTCAGTGGTGCAGCCAATTTAATGCAAACCACCCAGGTGGAATCAACGCACGCGATCATCGTAATTGGCCCTCTATTGTGTATCCTTCCACAGCAAAGAGGCCCTATGCCCAGAGGACTACTGGGTGATGTCCCAGTGTCCCGGTGGGGCAGTCCAGCCCTGCGAAAAACCTATCATTTCTTCCGATTTGGGGTCCCCCACGTGCTTCGGCGCATTCGTCAGTAGGTTTCCTAATAAAATGCTCTGATGCTCAAGGTAAAGGTGGGTCTCCAGGACCAGCAAAGAGGAATGTGTCTCTGTTTATTCAACGCATTCAAGGTGGGCTGTGCCTCTCCACATCATCGCCACCCCTGTTCACCGAGGTGGTGGTTTCAATGAGATCTTCTAAGAAGCACCACCAAATTCTCTGGATATTTATTGAGGACTACGGCAGCGGTGACCTTTAATGGAGGTTTGAACACAGATGCGCGTGGTAGTGACAGACGCCCTTAGAAACCTGATAAAAGTTCTACATGCTCATTAGCTCTTTTCCGCCAGGGGATGTAGTAATTGTATGCAAAAATAAATCCATAGGTTTCACTCGCTGGACCTGATCCAGTGGGCATGCAAGCATCAGGAGTCATCTATGGACAGCGTAAGCGAGGGATTCTTTCGGCCAATACTCCATTAGGCCAACAGGTCTCCTCCGCCTCTTGGCTTAACTTATGAACCTCCTTCATCTGGTCTGTTGTGTCTTCTCTATAATTGGTCTGCACATGAAGACCCCATGGTAGGGTGCCCCCCAATGATTATAGTGGGGCCAAGTCTGGAAGGGCTTCTTATGGGGACCTTTCCTGCCTTTTGTACCCTGAACCCTAAGGGGTACATTTTTTAAAAACATATTCTTTGTTGAATCTAGTGCTGGGCAGACTACTGAGTCTAGGCCATCGGTATTCAAACTTTGTTATACTGAACCCCATTTTAGTAAAAATATTCTCTCTGCACCCCCTCCCCACAAGTTCAAACTAAATATATTTTCTATTAATATCAGTCACCAAAATCCTTTTTTTAAGCGCCTCAACTCCCCCCTGGATATCATTGTGACCCCCGGGTCGGCAGCCCCACAGTTTGAGGTCCAGCCACTGGTCTAGGCCAATTGATCCCACTTCTCACATTATCCATCACAGAGGATCAAACATGAGCTAGAGGCTAAGAGACCATTTTCTATAACTTTTTTTTTTATTGGCGATTCTGTAGAGAGGGAATCCAACCCATTTCCCACAGGTTAACCACTGTGTATAAACTACAAAGTGTTCAAAACAAACGTCCTTCAGTTCTTGTTAAGTCTGGGACCTGGACTCTCCCTGCATCTTAACACAACAAAACAAAAGGACAGTCTAGTGTTCAAATGGCAGAACTGAAATATAATGAAATCTAAGTAAAGTGACTGTTGTGATGTTCCTTGTCATTTCTTGTGTTCCTCTTCCTGTCATCTCAGTCTTTGAACCAACAACTCAGTGTCTGCTATTTTCAGGTCTCTTGGTGCTGTTCTTGTGTAGCTGGAGTATGGTGGGAGACATCCTCCTGCATCTGAAGTCAGAAGTGGAGTCTGTTGGCTGTTTCTGTGTTGAGCTTTACTTTGGAGCTGGTGTTTAAACCACGAGCCAGAGACATAGGAAAGCAGGAGGTCACCCTAATGAGTCTTCAGGGTACTTACTAGCCCTCTCACCACATCCCTCTCACAGGGGTGTGGCTCTTAGCTCACCAACCAACCAATCTCTCTTTCCAACTCAACATCTCACCACATGCTCACACCTAGAGGATCTGCTCATATCACCTTCTCCTAATTTTCTCTGTCCTGTGCTTCACCTATGCTAGTTCCTCCAACGTCTACAGGCTTTCCAGACCTTCTGTCCTCTCCTCCCACCCTCCTCCTCTTTCTCTTGTTCCTCTATTTGCCACGGGATCATTCTCTTCGCCTCTCCTGTTGTCTCCTCCTCATCCTTCCAACCTCTGTTATCTTTTCTCTGCACCTCCTCATTTCTCCGACTCCTGTTATTTCATCTCTACACCTCTCCACTTTCCTCATCCTCCTCATTAATCAGACCCCTGTCTGGCAGCCCTCTATCATGCAGCATCACCTCCTCACTATTCACCTCCTCCTGCATCCCTGTGTCAGTTAGAAACGCCTTAAATATCTGTCGCTCCCCTTTTCTCTCTAGCCTTCTGCAGCCTGCTCCAACTTTTCTGCTCTCCTCTTCAGCCTTCTCCAAATTATCTACTTCTCCATGCTCCCACATGCCACTCTTTTCCTATCACCCCTCAATATGGGTCTTGGCCCACTTCTAGATAGGATTCTACACCCTATTTGTTTCAGTAGCAAGCCATTTTGTGTTGTGACCGGGGATTGGAATTTCCCTGTGCCGCGACAGTGCCTTCTGCTTGCCACAATGTGGCTTTGACTATGGACTCCCAGTATGTTTGACTCAATTGTGGGTCATTCTGCATGGGCTTTTGGGATTGGCTACCCCTGGTTGCTAGGCATCTCCCTATAATACTTTGGTAGGCCTTCTTGAATCTTCGCACTGACTCGGCTGAGAGAGATCTACCACGCGATTGCCGAAACACTGTTCTCTTTCTTGCGCCCAGCTGCATTCTTCTCATATATGTAGTGAATATGTGAGCACAGTAGCTCTCAAATCCAGACTCTCACTCTCTCTCTCTGTCTGCATTTTTGTGTGAAATCAGAAATCAGAAAAGAACTCAAGACCCACTTCTTCAAGGAGTCTCCCCTCCTCAACATCTAAGCCATCACGTTGACCCCTGCAGTTCCTGACTCGCTAGACGTCATCCACGCCTCTCCTCCTCGCCTCCCTGTACAGCTGTACCCCTCGGCGTCCTACCCCGTGCTGTATATCTGTTCTGTTGTTACCCCTGAAAAGTGCTCCGTTATGCATCTGTACTGTTGTATACCTCTCTAAAGCACTCCGTTGTGTATCTGTATTGTGGTATACCTCTGTAAAGCGCTCTGTTGCTTCTCCAAGCTAGGCCCACACTCAATAAATACAACAATAATAATAACAACTCTGTGCTGGGCATAAGGTATTGTGATCTACAAGTCTTACAGGGTGTATTGTGACATGGCCAGAGATCCGTCCCTGTCAGGTGGGGGTAAGAACCCCTCTGAGTCTGGAGTGCAGGTCTATCAAGATGAACTCATGCCCCAGTTCCTGTCCAATTCAATTGTGCCTAGTGATATGTCAGCAGTACCACTCTCGTCACTTCAGCCTGCCCCAGTCATCTTGAGCCTGAGTGGGGTAGGGGGAAAGGTTTAGGTAATGTTTGTAGTGATGTGATTACAACAAATCAAGGGAAGCGGATTTGCTGGTCCCAGATTAATATTGAAAGAATGAGGACCTTGATCTTTCCTGAGGGTTGCTGTTTTCAGAGTACATTAAGGTGGAAATCCCCTGAGGAGATAGAGTTATGGATACAATCCCTCACACAATCCCTGTTTAAGCCCACTCAGGTTCCCAAAATCAAATGGAAAGCTGTTGAAAGGGGTAAGTTTGATGCTAAGATTCGAGACCGTAAAAGGCAAATGAGGTGAGAAATTCGAACCTATAAACTTTCCTCCGCTTATAACAGGAGCCTACAGGAGAGGCTAACTGCGATTAAGTGTATCAAGCGACAGTACCGCACATGGCTCTTTCACTATCGCAAGTCCCAAGTACGTGAAAAAGGGGAGGGCTTTATACAGACACTTTTGAGTAGAAATACCCGTAGAATCTGGCAGCTATTAGGGGAGGCAGGAGGAGATCAGGGTCTAAGAATAGTCAATCCTATTGGTGAGGATCAGTGGGTTGCACATATTAAGCATATGTTTTTTAATGCAAATATACCCACCTCTAATATGGTATTGAATGTATCCCCTTGGCCCTTGCCTCTAAGCCTTAAAGAGATAAAGCAGACCATAATAGCACTCAAACCCTCTAAAGCCCCTTGGCCAAATGGCTTGGTGAATGTGGTGCTAAAAAGCAACCCGGATAACTGGGCTCATGTACTTTTAACACTTTTTGCACGTATCTGTAGGACGGCTGCAATTCCGTCTTCATGGAGAAGGTCGGTGCTTATTCCAGTACATAAAAAGGGAGATCGCAGTAATGCTGATAACTACTAACTTCTCTCCATGCTTGACGTAACTAGCAAAATATTTATGACACTCGTCCTCAAAGTACTTGAAGTGTGGTGTCACTAGAAATAACATCTTGAACTATGCACAGACGGCGTTCAGACCTGGCTCTGGGACAGCCCATAATATCAGGGTTTTGGACCTTCTGATCAACAACACCCTGAGTAATAAAAATGCCACCTTGTATATACTTTTTGTTGATTTTAGTAGTGCATTTGACCAGGTCAAGTGGGAGATCCTGTGGGACAAGCTAAGGAACATGAAGTGCCCTGGCTGGATTCTGCATGTATTGGTGAGTCTACATAGTAATAACAGCACCAGGGTCAGACTTAACAACGAGGGAGAGGCCACTGATTCTATCTGCAACAACATGGGAGTAAAACAGGGCTGTGTTGGTGCGCCCATGTGCTACAACCTATATATAGCTGATTTGCTACCCCGAATGGCCGCTAAAGCAAATTGCCCCCCAAAACTGGGGGATACCCCTATTGTAGGGATGCTTTATGCAGACGATTTAATTCTGTTTGATCGTACATTGACAGGGGTAAAGAGTATGTTAGAAGAGCTGTCTCTCTACTCAGCAGAGCTGGGACTCACCATTAATCTTAGGAAAACCAAGATTTTGTTAATTGCCAAAAGTGGCCCCTGTCGGTCTGGAGTCAAGACCAGCCTTGGGAACATAAGTATTGATCAATCACATCCATACTTAGGGTTGGATTTTAATACTCAACCAAATTATAATCTGATTATCTCGCAAAAAAGAGGCGGGCAAAACTCCTTACTTTACAGGCCTGTAAATTTGCCAAAAGCACAGCGGGGTTTAGCATTGCAGGGATTATTAGATTATATCAAAAGTGTTTTGTCCCCGCTATTTTGTATGGCCTGGAGGCTTTAGCTATCCAGGATACGAATTGGCTCAATATACTTGAAGGTCAGTACTGGCAAGCAGTTTTTGGCTTGGGCCCGGCCTGTTCTGTTCAGAATCTTAGGCTAGAATTGGGCTTAACATCTTTAAAAGGTATGGCACTGCGAGCCCGAGGTGTATTCTACCTGAAAGCTATCTCCTCCTCACCTTGTAAATGCTAAGTCTGGCCGGCTCTAACTTTGATAAAGAAAGGTCACCACAAGGAAATAGCTACAAACAGCTAAACGAATCTCTCTTTGTTGACATTGACTGGTGAGTCTAAGCGGCGATTAATGCCATTTATCCACCAGAAAAAATCGTTTATACAGAAAATGAACAGATGGTATTGGACCCAGAATTACGTGCATCTGTCAACTTTGAAGGGGTACGAAGCTGTTACACATGTAGTTCATAGATATAGAAAGCCTCAAAAATACTTGTTACTATGCCCAGACCCGGAGGTACGCCAATTTATGTTAAGGCTTCGTACGAATCAGTTACAGGTATTAGCAGTCATTGGGCCACGGCTGGGTATCCTACCCAAGGACAGGAGCTGCCGTATCTATGAAAAGGAGGAACATGTAGAAACGTCTAGGCATGTCCTGACCTTGTGTCCCCGTTTGGGCCCATATGCCCATGAGCATATTGGGAAAACTAGTTAACAACTATGACACTATTAAGGGAGAGACCTTCTAGGATTATTGTTTAAATTCGGTCTCAATTAGGACTCAACTGGCTCTATATAGGGTTTGGTGCGAAGTTAAAAGTTTACTACCTATGCTGCCGGCTCTAGAGGATACGTGTGGGGATTCTAAGGAATCTTAGGCATCAGTCCCTTTGTTAGAAGGCTGAAATTGAGGTTAGATTATTTGGTTGATACCTGGTACTAAATTGTCTGTGTCTAATTGCGCAAGACATTTAGTGTACAGAGCGGCACATATAACACATACGGAGTGGGCTACACATTTTACCCATCCTTCCATTGCACCTAATTTCTGTATTGCATTATAGCATTATCATTGTACTGTACTGTATCTGTTTTCGACGCACAACTAGATTTTTAAAAATCTTAGATGACTTTTATATAATCTACATGTACTTAACGTTGTATCAAGTTTTATGCATTTATATTTGTATCAAGTTTTATGTATTTGTATTTGTAATTTTGTGTAAAGTTCAAATTTGAACTAAATCACAATAAATGAAATAATAATAATAATATCACAAATTTAACAAAAAGAATCATTATTTGTTCAAAGCGAAAGGATGCAGATCTCTTCTTGAATATGAATTCATCTCATTTAAGAGGCAACTCAGGTTTCATTGATGTGTATGGATATTCCACACCTATAGTCACAAGCCAGTAGTGTTCTTGCCAAGTTATTTTACTGAGTTGAGTTCTTGTAAAATTGGTCTGCTATCTCATACATAAAACAGACGTTCTTTCACCAAGGGATTCAAAAGACAATCAATAAACTTTGAAATTGGTTTAAAAAATAGACTGTATTCCACTATCGGTCTAACTATTGATAATTCTTCAAACTCCTTATGCATTTTTGGTTTGAAATAAATGGTGGGAATAGTAGGGTATTTGATAACTAGCGGATTTATGTCCATTTGTTAAATGATTTCCAAGGCAGCCTAATGCAAGGTGAGTCTGTCTTAGAATAGTTTCTGCCATTAGGAGTGCAGTTTGCTTTGATTTCTGTATACCAACCTGGTCTCTGGAAATGGGCCAACATGGCATATGTGACATTTCTGTGTCAATGCCCTTTGACCCTGCTTACAAGACATGGTTACATTAGAGGAAAAACTTTTACCCACCAACCCGCTGGTTGAATGCCTGGCCAGTGTCAGCTGATGATATGTTTAAATGAGGGGGGAGGGGGTCAATACTGCCCACAAATACGTGAAACAAGCAAGCATAGTGAGGGAACTCAAACCAACCAATGAAGGTTTGAGGGGGTTCCCCCTCAAGAAATAGGTTTAAATGGTGCATTTTTCAGCACACTTTCTCCAGAAATTGGGTAAAAGCCTCACAGATTGCAACTGATTTTGGAGGGTAACACAGGAAATAATATAATAGATGAAAGTCACTGACAGTGCACAAGAGCTTTTCCTATGTATTTTAATTAAGACATTTTCCACAATATATATCAGTATAAAAGCACAATTTCATGCTGACTGTTCTGATATATGTCCAAGTTGGCAGCACCAATATATGCGTGTATTACATATCAGAACACACTCATGTTTGCTTTGCACATAATGGAAAGAAAATATACTATGGGAACAAATGTGTCCATGATGGGGCTTTGCCAATATATGAAGTTTCTTATATTAGAATATATTCCTTTTGGCTTGGCTAGAAAAATGCCATGAGACACTGAGAATACCTGTTCAGACTTGAAGCAACAATGTAGGCCAGTGTGGCCAGATAACAACAATCATCATGCTGGCTTTACCCTTGATGCCCAGCAATACATGCCATGCCACAGTGTGCAAATATGTTCAGACTTGCTGCACCAATGATCGCCAGTTTAACAGGCCACATAATAACACGTATTATGTTTGGTTCACCCTGGGTGCCCAATAAAAATAACATGCCACAATAAGAAAACATATCCAGACTAGCAACACCAATGTAGGCCAGGATAGAAATGTAATGACACTCATCATATATCCTTTATCTTTGATTTCCATTAAAAAAAATCCATGCAACATTTAGAATATATATCCAACAGGCTGCACCAATGAAGGCCATTCTAGCCATTTTTGGTTTACGTGTGATGCTCATTAAGCAATGTTGTTCCACAGTAAGAGAGCATGTCCATATTGGCTACACCAATTTAGGCAGTCTATCCACATAATAGCACTTATGTTTGCTTTACCTGTGATGCTCAGTAAAAACTGCTGCACCACAGTAAGAATGTATGGCCATGTAAGAACACTCACCATGCTGTCTTTATCCTTGATGCCCAATAAGAACACCAGGCCACAATAAGAATTAAATGCCAGAGTGGCACCACCAATGTAGGCCTGTATGGCAACTTAAATACGCTCATCATGCTGGCTTTACCCTTGATGAACAGTAAGAGGCACAGATGTCTTTTTATGCACAGTAATAATATTTGGGCACACTGGCACTACCAATATAGGCATGTATGGCCACTTAAGAACACTCATCATGCTGGCCTTACCATATCGAAGCACAGTAAAAATGTCATGCCATAGAAAAAATAAACATGTCCAGGTTGCTACTGCACAGATGTAGGCCAGTCTAGCCACATCACAAAACTTATCATGTTTACTTCACCTTTGATAATCAGTAAAGAAAAAGCCATGGCATAGTAAACAAATACGAACAGACTGGCAACACCAATTAGGTCCACTAGGCAATTTAAGAGCACATGCTGGTGCTTTTGCCATGTTGATGTCCAGTAAAAAAAAGAATACTGCAGCAAAAAACATGTCCCGGCCTGCAGTGTACAAATAGACCTCCCACACCCCCCACAAGAAGAGGCCCGCCCACCAGCACACATGTATTCATACAGCCATACATTTCTCTAATTCAGTCATGTCACATACAACACACGGGGCCTCATTACACGGTAGGGGGTAAGGGATTACCGGCACCTGTAAGGGCACCAGTGCCAGTAGTCCTTTACCGCCCTACTACCAGGTCCCTTAACGGGTCCCTCCCCTAACGCCTGGTTTTACCAGGCGTTATGGAAGAGACCCGCTAATGGACTTCAGAGCTAATAACGGTACCGCAAATTGCGTAACCGTTATTAGCTCCTTCCCTATTCCCATTGAGCCCTATGGGGGCTCAAATGGGAATGGGGAATGGTTCACGGAATGGGGACTTAACGGGTCCTCCAGGGTCGGAATGACCCGGTAAGTCCCTATTCCGGGAACACGGACCCGGAATGCAGTAAGGGGGTAGCCATGGCACTATTAGCGCCATGGCTACCGCCTACCGTGTAATGAGGCCCACGGTCTCTCATTCACATGTGTGCACAAGCATACGCTCTCTTTAACATGTATACTTACCGACACAACCTCTCACACGCACACATACACACCTATAATTGTTTTCCTTACCTGCAGTCCCTTTCGAGACTCTGCCTGTCACAAAGCACTCTGGCTCCAGCTCAGGATGCAACAGGAACTAGGAAGCAGAGAGAGTCTCCTGGTTCCTGAGGGCATGCAGACTAGAGTCAGAGCACCTCCTCATGCCGTCCAGGGAGACCTAGATGTAGAGAGAGGCACAGGGGCACCCGCCATGCACATTTAGGCCGACAATTCCCTAGCTTACATCTGCAATGGGCCGTGTAAGGCTGGGGAAGCAAAAAGCCCCCTGCATTGTTTGGCCCATTGGGAATGCATGCTTGCTTGGGAACTGAAACAGTCAAAGGGAAACCATGTTTCCCTGTGGCAGTTAAAGCCAGCCCAGGAGCACTCCTTCCGCTGCTTGATGCCTCTGGAGTAGCACTCAGTCTTTTCACTGGGCTGCCTTTGGTTGGTCCATAATGAGTGGTGACTTGGCATCCCATCACCCATTATGGACCAGCTACTCCTGTGTTTGGTCCTGTGGGATTTGGGGCTCTTCTCTCTGGCTCTTGTTTCCGTTCCAGCTCCTTCTCTAACATTTTCCTTGCTCCACTTTCCTCTAGTTTTCCAATATACTCCAGAGGATTCCCTCCTTTCTTTCTCCTCTTCCAACCGGCCTCTTACTTTTCTTTTCTTCTTTCTCTTCTTCTCCAATCTGCCCCTTGCTCTTCTCTCCTTCTCTTTCAATGAAATATTTCTCTCTCTTTCTCTGTCCCTCTCTCTCACTCTTTATTTCTCGCTCTCGCCACCTTGGAACACTGTCCTTACATCATCAACGTCTTCTTGGCTCTGGTGCCTTTCATATGATGGAGCCAGAGCCACAACAACCTCTCTGCTCCTGGATTGGTGTTTGGCTCTTGCCAGTTTCACAGGCACTCGGGATTGGCTGAAGTGGGCTAATCATGCCTTTTTCCCAGGTTTGTTTGCTAATGTGATGTTTTGGGGTCCCAGGTGTGCCGTGTGTACCTTTTCAATTTCTGCCACATTTGCATAATAACCTGTAGCTCTGCTTTGCTTAGAAATCAAAGAGGGCTGCTACCATCGTGAAATCAGGTGCCCTAAAATGGTGGCTATTTGACTGTAAGATAACTCCCAAGCAGTCCCTGCATGTGCACTCTTCCCTCCCCAGCCCATGTGCAGCTTGCAACTTGGGAGGGAACACTTCCACGATCCTTCTGCCTATCATGGGCGAGTGTCGGAGTGGTCCCACTATCAAAACCGCAGACTGCTCGCTCTTGTTTTTTCCTTTTGTAGCAATTCTCTTATGGTCCTTGAATGCCAGTTGTGCACCTCATCTTCTGGTCTCGATTGCTTCTCAAAGGGTTTCGGGGTAATGGGAATCACTTTGCTCATTAGGCTAGTGAGGAGAGAGGGGCTCTGGGAGATCCCCTATATACCGCCTCCAGACTCAGCATTGTGTAGTGGGTGCCATCCCTTGGCCTCCAGATTCTTAGGAACACACTCTGGGGCATTGCCACTATTCATACTAGGCTGGGTTGTTAAAGCTGAAGTACCTTTTCATCTTCATCAATGCAAGATCTGACAGGACTTCATCATTGTATGTTCAAAGACCTTTTGAATGGCCTTCTGCGACTACCCTGGTACCCCTGAGATGTGTTCTGCATGCTGCAGCATGACTCTATGCAAATTCGACTACATCACCCAACCCTCATCGAACTGAACTGGCTCCCGCTACAAGCTTGTATGATCTTCAAATCATGCTGCATCATATAGAAGGCAGTCGCCCTGAAGTCCCTAAGCTTCCTAAATTACAAAAACTCAGCCTCTCCAGAGGCCTGAACTCAGACACCGCAGAAAGAAAAGAACGAGAAGAGAGGTCATCTCTCTCTGACCCACATACACTGAAATCGCCTTTCCTTCAACACCAGACTCCCCCCCTCACTTATACATTTCAGGAATGAGCTTGAAATCCCCCTCTTCAAGGAATGTTCCTCTGGAACACTTAGGTCCACACACCCTCCACTCTGCACCCAACTTCACACTGGGTGATATGCTTCTTCCTGTTGGTAGCTCCTTGCTCCCTTGTATCTCTGCTTTCCTCACTGTGTCCTTCCCCCCAGTGGTGTAATACAAAATTTGGGGGCCCCCTTGCGAGCCATGATGAGGGTTCCCCCTTAACTCGGCAACAAATCGCGGGTCCCGCCACACTCTGGGCCAGCCTATATTACCACAATTGTGCAATTTGTATGAACGTGCTTCTGCAGGGGTATGCCGCACCCTGCAATTGGACAAAGACATAAATATGTGTTTTAATGTAATATAGAGCACACTTTCTGAGAAAAATTGGCTAAAATGCCAGAGTGTTTGCAATTGTTTTGTAGGGTAACAGCAATCCAAAAATACAATACATGCAAGTCACCAGCAGTGCACAGGAACATTAATGCTTTGCTATTAAAAAAACCTTGCCACAAAGAAAACATGTCCAACTGGCTGCACAATGTAGACCAGTGTAGACACATGATAATATATTGCCATAAAGCATGCCATGCCACATTTAGACATACCTAGACTGATTGCACCAAAACGCCAGTCGAAGCAGTAACACTTATCATGGTTATTTTATCACTTGATGCCGAGAAAAATATACAACGCCACAGTAAGAAAAGGCTAAACTGGCAGCACCCAAATGCCAGTCTAGCCAGGTAATTACACATATTAGGACTGCTTTATCAGAAATGCCCAGTTAAAAAAAAGTCAAGCCAAACTAACAAATGACTAGACTGGCTGCACCAAAATTCCCCTTTAGCCACTATTACCACATATCATGCCTGTTTAGCCTGGACATGGACGACCATTATGATTTAACGCATATTCCCACACCCCTACACATACCATCTCCCTCCCACCCCCTACCCCAACCTCCAAAATTAGCTCCTTGGCCGAGAATTACCTCCACATCCCTATTTCCTGTCCCAGTACTTCAGTGTGAGGTTCCTTGCCTCATGGGCAAGTACTGGGACGAGGAAGAGTGGGACTAGGAGTAATGAAAATTGCAGGTAACTAAGTCAGGCATTACCTCCACGTACCTCTACCTCATCCCAGTACTTGTGTATGAGGCAAGGTGCTGGGACGAGGACAAATAGGGCTAGGAGTAATGAAGATTACCAATAAGTAATCAAGGCATTAAACACAAGTAGTGGTGCAAGACCATTGAGCTGGGCTGACTGGGCTTCAGCACTCCTCCCTACCCCCTAACAATTTGGGATAAGTTAAACAGCACCTGGGTTTTGCTGTTAACAAAGGCCGGGCAATTACTAATGTAAAGCATTTCCCTGTTAGTACCTGCATTCAAATGCATAATTGTTTAGGCAATTGAAATCGTGATGGGGGTTTAGTACTTGCATGCAAGGGGAGTGATTGGAAGGGTAGAGAGGGCAGAGGAGAATGCTCATTCTCAAAGCAGTCGATAGGTGGGTGCTTTCAGACTTAAAGGAGATAGCTAACTGCTTGTAAAATTGAGGCAGCACTAGAATAGTCTCATTAAAATGCGTAAAGTTGCCCCTCCCCACCGCCTTTAAAGTTAGTGCCTCTACCAACATCTGAAGGGTTAGCCCCCCTGAAATGTAGGTTTTGTTGTGCCCCTGAACAAAAGCACACACACCATTCACCATTTACAAACACGCACACCCAGCCGTCCATACATTTAAGTGTGCAACCTTTCACCATACACGAACAGTCAGCCACTCATGCATTTAAGTGTGCACTATTTCACCATACAGGCACACCTAGGCATCCACCTGTACATTTAGGTGTGCACCCTTTCACCATACAGGCACACACACCCAGGCACCAACCCATACAGTTAATTGTGCACCCTTTCACGGTACAGTCACAGAGGCAGCCATCTATACATTTAAGTGTGCGCCTTTTCACCATACAGGCACACCCAGGCAGCTAGTCATACATTTAGGTGTGTACCCTTTCACCGTACACGCACACACGCACACGTCATGTGGTTGAAGGGAGCCCTATTAATTCTAAAAGAAATGTCTTTATGAATGGAAAAAATGTCTTAATGAAGTCAAAGGGCTCCCTCCACCCCATGACATGGATGCATCCAGCCTAGAGACTGCCATGTCATTGGGTACAGGGGACCCACAGACTTCAAAAAGAAAATGTCCTTTTGTAGTCACTGTGCCAGGGGAGTTGCTAGGTCTGGAAAAGACCCGGGGCTAAACTGCTGTCGGAACTGTTGGGACTGGGGGCTAGCTAGACTTTTGGCTGTAGCTCCTGAGATTCTATCCGGGGCTACAACCAAAAGATCAGGGGCTATAGCCCCCTTAGCACCCCCCCGCTAGCATCGCCCCTGCACTGTGCCTTCATAAAGAAATTATTTCTGATACCGAAATTATTTCTTTATGAATGCAGAGTGACTTAAAAAATAAACATTTTTTTTGTTTTCATTTTTTATTTTTTGCAGAAAAAATAGATTTCTTTTTCCTCCAAGTGGGGCCACCTCCCAATATATGGGATGGCGACTCCCCTCCCCCATAACACCGTTGTTTCCCCCCTATGATTTATAAAGCACTCCATTGCTCCCCAAAACTACATATCTGGTCAATAAATACCCAAATAAAAATATTATAATTACACAGACTGACTGCAAACCAAGGGTTCCTTTTCTTAGCAGTCCACCTGCTGATTCTGAATGCTTTCCCCCCAGTTCTTTGGCTTGTATAAGGGGTCTGTGTTACTAAGACCACCTAGAGAAATCTTGGAAGTGTTTCAGACTACCTTTAGTGTAGAACCTCATTATTTTATTTGTCTTTCATCATTTGGAAAATTAATAATATAAAAATATACAAACCAACGCTTAAATGAAAAACATTTTAAATAAAAGATGAGCTGAAAAAACTCAACTGTGCATAGAATTTATAGCCAAATCTCGACTGAAATCCCATATCAATCTTTCCCGAGGACTGTGTCAAATGATTTTCAAAGGATACTTTTTTGTTAGGTTGTGATTCCTGGGCACAAGTCCACAAGGCCCAGAGAAGAGAGACAGCTAGCCTTACATCCTAATGTGAACCAGATCACACAAGGAAAATGAGATAAGTAAAAGGTACAATAATATTTTTTTACAGGATCAACAAACTTCAATTCACAAAGAGACCCTCTAAACTAGGT
This sequence comes from Ambystoma mexicanum, assembly GCF_040938575.1. Classification (NCBI taxonomy): domain Eukaryota; kingdom Metazoa; phylum Chordata; class Amphibia; order Caudata; family Ambystomatidae; genus Ambystoma; species Ambystoma mexicanum. Next base: position 1,230,346,524 of record NC_090934.1, on the reverse strand, counting down.
CCGGGCAAAGTAATAATGTCTAGCACCGTTGCCGTCTCTGGGGAAGTTGCAATAAATGAGTGTTGCACATACTCTGTCATTATTTTTCAGGCTGCTGAAGTGCTATTTCAGCTATCAAAAGATAAAATGTATAGTGCCAACAAAAAGAACACATGATGCTACCTTCTTCATCAATGTGCAACATTTGAGAGAAGCAGGAATAGATGTGGCAATATCATTATTTACTGGCTCCTCAATTTTGCAGACTTCCAACAAATTTTCATTACAGCGGATTGAGTAAAACAATCACAGCTCACACAGTCTTCTTCTCAAAAGAGCACTTGCCGAAAATGAGCCCATCACACAACCAATCCTGGCAGAATCTGCTTGTAAGAAGTGTTCAGAAATTGATATCTCAACGCTGTTCCAGACTTCAGGAGTGGGCGACGCAAATATATCCGGCGGTGACTTGCCTGATGGGAATAGATTCACATAAAGTTCTCCAGATTCTGTAGCTCTCCTATGCTACAGCTCTGAATCCATTGACACGATTGATCCCCTGTTGGCCACATCTTAAACCGTGGCAGTGGAGGCTGGTGAGTTTGAAAGGTGGTGGGCCGTACATTTCCTAGGGGTAACTTGGGAGCGAGCGCGTGCAGCGTGCAAGCCCACACCAGACAAAGAGGGTTTGGTGGGGGGATGGGGTTCTCTCCCAGTGAAATGTTTTGAAAAATGGCCTCCAAAATGTGCAATTTACTATCCAAACCCACTGAAATATGACATAAAAAGCATTAGGTTTTACGTACTAATGGTGGTACATTATTCTTACGTGTGCAAGTGTGATGGTGTATTTTACAGCAGCTTGCATTGAGAATAGCTGGTACTATGGTGTATGCATACATACATTTGTTATATAGATAGCCAATAATGATGGAAAAATATCATTTTGTCATGCTGTTACTGGCATTCATGTGCGTTCATCCTCTTACTAAGGTGGGATTTTTGGCATTTTCATAAAAGGGAGAAACTAAGCTAAAATATTACTTGTTAACCACTTAATTAATGCAGAATTTATCCTACCTCCAATGGCTAAGGACAAAGCAAACCAAATTTGAAAAAAGGCCTAATTTCAGAATAACATCAAATACAATTATTTTGAACCAAATACAAATTAAAGGAAAGCACAAAAAAATGAAAAACCCAGAAACACACCTGAAACAAGCCAGCTGGTTCATTCGAGAGGATTGGACCCATAAATGGTTAGATACATCAAGTCAAGTTGGTTTAGCTGTAGTTTTTGCAGCTGCCCAATTTACACTCCCCCTCCCTGGTAACTGGCCCACGTTTAGTATGCATAGGGCTATTTTGGCCTAATCTGGCACACCGGGGCTGTGGGGGTGGTCTAGACACTGGCTAGTGTGGCCTTGCAAAGCCCTTAAGGAGCACCCACTTAAAGCAGAAACCAATGCAGACTCCTCTCTCCAGGGGCAGAGCTCTAATAACACATTACAACCATCAAGCAGACTTACTGACAGTATTTCAACATAGAGAGGTCCGCAGGGAGAGGATTCTAGCTAAACCCCTTCCTAGTAGGCAAATAATCAAGTAGGAATTTACTACCTACCACCACCATGTACTAATTCACAGAGCGTTTTCCAATGGGGTTTTGCCATTATAAAACGGTTCTGGGAATTCTCTTGTTGGGTAGAGAAATGTGTGACTCAGCACAGAAAACCAGGAGTACATGGAGGTTGGAAAGCGAGAGGAGAGAAAACACAGACAAGAGAGGACGCAAAGGAACAGAAGTACCGAAAGTAACTGGGTTTTGTTTCTGTGGGAAGGTGTGCAGCACAGTGCACGCATTATTTCTGCAGTAACTTCAGATATCTGTGCAAAGAGATTGTGTTCTTTATACGTGCGAGTGTGTACAACATTTACCAAAAGAGGCGCACCGCTTAGCGTTTCCGAGAGCAATGCGCGTCATTGTCCAGATTCAGAAGCAACTGTTCTAGATTTTACCTGTCCACAGCCAATGTAACATTCTCTTACTAGAGTGGTGAGACTGACAACTGGAAGTTTCATTTTGTTTTTAATGTAATGTGCACACGCCGCAAAGAAATGTTCTGCCAAATGGTTTTGACCATTGCGCAAACATTTTAGTAAATCGTCAAAAATAGTTAAATCATGCCACATTAGAAATTCATCAAGCCTTGTAGTTCATGATCCAAGGTGGGACGTTTGAGTTAAAGAAGTGGAACCCTGGCCTGTCAGGAGCTAATAACTTTCATTTCCCCTCACTCTACAAGGAGAGAGAAAGAAAGCATGGGCGTCAGCCGACCGTGACCACCAGAGACAGCCCAGGTCATGGCATCGACGCTGGGCTGGGCTCTCTTGCTAGGCTAGCACTGAGAGCCACAGCCGAGCGCCAATCGTGCCGCGTGGCTACTGGGCCCTGCTGCATCGCCGATGCAGCAGGGCCTAGTAGCCACGCGGCATGCATGGTCCAAGTAGGCCCTACATTCCAACCAGGACCAGGGCAGTGCGCCTAGGACTGTCCACCTGACCAGAGCCAGCCCAGGCCATCGATGCTCAGCTGGGCTCTCGTGCTAGGCTAGCACTTAGTAGAGAGAGAGCCATGGCCGAGCGCCGATGCAGCAGGGCCTAGTAGCCATGTAGCCATGTGGCACGGACGGTGCAACTAGGACCGGCATTCCAGGCCCAGGGCAGTACTTGATCCTCCTGGGCCTTGAGCACTGTCCTGACCTGGGCTCTTGGCTGGTGGAATGAAACTTTAGTTTACACTTACCGGCTACTCGAAGTTCTGCACACTGGTCTGGTACACGGCTCACAAGACGAGAGAAGTCAAACACGATGTGTGGACGACGATCCAAAGTGAAGGTGGCACGCACCCACTAACTGTACATGTTGTTGGCTGCTACCCTAAATGGCATGCAGAAATACATGCTCTGTTTTATTATTCAGACCCCTCAAATTTACTAATGTATGCCCGCAACCACTACCAAAGCCTGGCCCCAAACGTAAAAGAAAGACTCCCCATTCCCACTGCAACCAAAGAGGCCATGTAAGAGGCGTCCACTTTATGCTCCTCCCATCTTTCTTAAGAGGAAACTGCTAGATCTAAGAAGAACTATGCTCTAACAACCTCTACCCCACCCTCAATAATCCACTAGCATGATTTAATTTGAGGACAATTTACATCATTTTCGGGTTTGCCAGGATTATGAATATATATATATTTTTAAATAGTCATAAATCACCATGAGTCTTCTTTGAAGCCCCTTAGTGTTAAATCCAAGAGAGTAGAAACGTGAGCTAGGAGCCGAACGAGGATTTAAATGCCCCCTCCCCTATTCCCCAAGTCTGGTGGACACCCTAATACAGGTGTATGCAACGTTCCAACGCCCAGATGTTCTGGACTTCAATTCCCATGAGGCCAGGCTAGTCAATGATGCAACATCATGAGAGTAATAGTCCACAACCTCTGGTGGTTCACGAGTTGCATATCCGTGCCCTAAAGTCATTTCAAAGTCGAAGTGGTGGAGCAAAAGTAGCATTGGTTCAGAGGGCATCAGTACCTCTTTCCTTTACTCGCAGGGAAATCACCTGTGACTCCCCCTGGAAGCTCGCCTCTTACTGCAAATGAGAAGGCCCTAGCGTCCCGCTAAAGCAAGGCTAGTGGCCCCCACCCATACCCAGCTTATCCAGGTGGGCCCAGGGAAGAAAGTTGAGCTTCTATCTGTTAAGCTTTTGATTGATGTTGGTAAAAAAAACACATAGTGATGCTACATTCCAAATGGTCTATGTGTGCCGTTATAATTGTTTCGTGAAAACAAGCACCATTGAGCCTCAAAGGTGTCAAGAGCACAACAGAAGATGTGTATCTGCTGAATGATCACAATGCACTCTGAGGATTGAAAATGCATGCGTGTTGTTCTCCGTCGCGCAGTGTCAAATGCAGTGCTAGGAACACAGTACATTATGTGAACATCTCTATTACATGCCGCAGACTATTTGCCAAGTTGGACAGTTGTTTAAATGCGTCATCCTTGCAGGTAATAATAGCGGTGAAGAACTGTTCAATTAACAAGACTATAAGACCACTGAAGCGGCGAACCTGCTCCAAGGTTCCATGTTAAAGAACTGTGAAGGCCAACTGGATGAATGTCTGTTGACTTGTTTTCACGTTGATATCTGAATGAGTCAGTGCTGGGCGCTGGCAGCTTGATGCCTTTGACTATCAGGCCAGGCGGTCCAGAGATAATGAAGACGTTGGTCAGAGGGGCCCGACAAGGGGGCACTGCATGAAGATCCATCCATTTTGGCTGACTTTTGCCAATCCTTAAATCCTCCTCTACCAGCAGACATCTATCTTAATTTGCAGTAGCACCAAGTCTAAAGGTGCTTTAATTGTCTCGGGAAGATAGCTCAGCGGCAATGTGCTTGCCTTGGAAGCAAGACGACACAGAGCAACAAAGGTTCAATCCCGGGGTCCGCGCTTAAAAACCTCAGGGTATTAAGCACGTTAAAAAAAACCTATCATATCATAATCCATGGATGACCAGCAATCTCCTTGCCATGACACATGGCCAACACCTCTCTTTGGATTTCTACTCCTGGTACAAAAAAAAGTGCAGTCACAAAAAAAATCAGCCACACCATCCGAATCAGTTTTATGCAGGATGGCAATAATGGTGCTTCTTGTACAGTAGCTGCTGAGGCTAGGTTAAAAAAGACTGATTAAGGCCCGTTATAAGCTCTGGCAAAGTCAATAAAGGTGGTGGGTTGTCCATGAGGTCTACTTTGGGGTACCACCTTGACAAGGTATGACCCTTCATATTCAATTAAGGAACTGTAAATTCATACTGTGCAACGAAATATAAGCAGCAGGCAAACGACAATGCCTACAGTGTACCCGACAAATACATTCCTTTGATCTGTATGAATGACTCTCAAAAAGCGAGAGCGATCCGAATTCTGACGTGTCTGCGTGCACCTCCCAAAGGTTCAGTCTGAGTATTAACTGGTCCTGAAGACAGAACGGTACCATCAAGTGCATGCACCACGTCTTTCATGATCTTACTCGTTGATAGCATGCAATTCTGCTTCCCCCGAGCCTTGCCCCTATATAGTCCAAAGGCCCCAACATCTAATGATATTGGTTCCTCATGAGTCTTTCTAAAAAGGGCAGCATCACCTTCAACAACAGTAACGAAGTATAAACAATGAATGCGTTACATCCAAAAGAACTGGATACCTGAGGATAAGCAACCGCCTCACTCAACCTCGTCTTCCTCAATCTCGTGTCCTTCCTTTAATTTGAAGGAACTCCTAATCTCTGTAGGACAGACATGTCCACCGTGGCCTTTGTTGACATTCTCTTCTAATTTTAGCAGACTGCAAACTGTGCTTCAGTGCAAGGGCTCTGCTGACTCAGAAACAACAATGGCTTCGAACCTGAACAAGCACACATTTCATCTCTTGATATTGCTAAGAGGATAAGCCAGCAGAGGAAATCCCTCCCTAAGCCATCTCTTACTTGCTCTCATTCAGGCAAAAGATGCTTTGCATCGCAGGCTCGATCAACTCCTGAAAGGACCCTGAAAGGAGGATGGCGGGCTACCGTGGCCCGCTCATACTGTGATGTCATCCTTAGAACACTTGCAAAACAGTGCACACTACTTCCTCTACAATGGCATAGGGGGTCATTATAACTATTGCAGTGAAGGAAATGTGCAGGTAAAAGTGGTGGAAATTCTGTTACCGCCACTTTTCCTGCACCACAAACGTTCAGGTTTGCTGGTGGGGGTCACTGATTTATCTCCAGCCAAGAGATGGAGGTAAATCAGGCCCCCTCCATCAAAAAACAGCCGCATTTCCGGCACCAGTAATGACGACAATCAACTCCATGGAATCCCATGGGACTCCATGGAATGAGGATGTACTGCCCTTTCCGCCATCTGCAATATACCAGTAATACCGACATAGCAGATAGCAAAAACTATAGGTTAATTTGCCGGAATTACGGGCGGGATACCAGAAAATATATAATGACCGCCTATAGTCCCTGCAAGTAATTTGTTAATCCTTATGATATAAGAGAGCCTGTTTGTGGTACCCTTTTCTACTGCACAAGTGCCTCATCAGCAGATAACTCCTTATCTGGTTAACCAAATAACGGCATTGTCTGAGGTCAGTACAGGACCTGATAAATTACCTATCTGGAATCCCACTTTCATCTTGTAAGCATAAACACAACTTGGGGGAGCCAAGTGGCATCAGATGTTACCCCCCCTCAGCATTTCTAGCACCGATCTTGCAAACGCTAGGTCAGGGACCACACGAACTGTGCGAGGAAAAAAGGGAAACACATTTCTCAAACAATCACGGGAATTGCCTCGCTGCCATTTTACCAATCACGTTTGAGATGTCAAACATAGTTGCTCTTTAGCACATAGGAGCACATGGGTGTGGGGTGCTGCAGGGCCTTGGGGCCAGTGAGCAAATCATTCTTGATGACAGCTCTTCAAAGTTGCACTGGGTACATTAGGCATGAATGAATGAAGGCTTTAACAGCAAAGTCTGCAGTGCATAGAATGCGCTGATATGTTGACATTCATGGCACATCCTGTGGAACTCACTGGTGTTCTCGTCTTCTATTTATTTATTCATTCTAATTGGTTTTTTATAACGCGCCTAATACCATACCTGAGTTCGCTTTCTAAGTGCGGATGCGGGATTCGAACCTCTGGTGCTCTTCGTGGCCTTGCTTCCAAGACCAGCGCTTTGCCCCATCAGATAAGACAGTCCATCCCCATAAAAGAATTGCAATGGGGGAACCCGCCCTGTCTATAGATTCTGGGGATACCAGAAGTACTTTCTCCATCTAGCTCAAAGCACTGGCACTAGGGACCTGGCAGGCTGGATTTCCTTGTCTCCGGGGTCCTCTTTCTTGCGCTTCACCACTAGTGCAGCTTGTACATACAATTGGTGGTAGTTGCCTTGTTAGTCCTTAACTGTAATTCGTTACTAGTAGAAACAAACCAAAAGAAGTGTTAAGCAAGTCATGTGGCTGCTTCATTATATAAACACATTCATATGTCATCTTAAAAAAAGGATCTGACAGGTTTTTTCAATTTCTTATTTTTTTGCCGAATTACACTTCGCCTTCTTTTTTTGTTGCCATTTTTGCCACGCCTTACACCTTCCCTTCCTTCCTATATACCAAACCATAACCCACCATATCCATTCTGCACATTATCTGTGCATTCAAAAACAATTGTGTTATATATTGACTTATTGCTTCCAGAACAATATTCAGAAATGCCCAATACAGCAACATTCTGCATGGAGTGTTCAGAACTGACTGTAGAACAACTCAAAGGACCTCATTCCAACCCTGACGTTAACCAAGGCGCTACTAGCGCCTTGGTTGACGCCGTTATCTCTCCGACTCCGCCATGGTGAATGGCGGAATTACCGCCCCATTCCAAGGTTGGAGGGGTCGGTAATTCCCCATTCACCATGGGCCCTTCCCCATTCCCATTTTTGCCCCATAGGGCTCAATGGGAATGGGGAAGGTGCTAATTACGGCACCGTAAATTACGGTGCCGTAATTAGCTCCAAGGTCCCTTTGCGGGTTGGTTTTTTAACGCCTGCAAAAAGCAGGTGTTAAGTTCCAACCCGCAAAGGGAACTCGGAATGAGGCCCAAAGTGTTTATTTCTAATTAGTACCCAGCGAGGGACAATGAGATTGGAACATGCAATCACATTGGTCCTCTCCGGGGCCTTATCCGACCGGAATCCCTCTCCCCCACAATGTTCCTTCCTTTCTGTCCCCAGCGGGGGTGGGAGTGGCACCCACTCAGCCAATGAGGAGAGGCTTGGAACAGGGTAATCCCTGCTCCAAACCACCACACGGCTGGAGGCTGCCAACTTCCCCAGCTGGGGATTGAGGGGATTGAAGTGTTGTACCCTCCCCCCATACACCCAATCCAAAGAATCCCCTGCCCGCCTTGCCAACCCCGCTTACCTTCTTTTTTATCAATTTCGGGAGCAGATGTGCTGGGAACACTTCTGTCCCCATGTATCCGCTCCCGATCCGAGACAGGCCATCATGGAAAGGAAGAAGGGACTACACAAAGTCCCTTCGCTACACGTACACGTAGTCCCTTCGCTCCTTTCCATGGCAGCCATTTTATTTGTTTACATTTCCCCCTATTTTTTGAATGGCCGCTAAGGAAAGGGAGAAGGGACTACTTGTAGTGCCTTCTCCCTTTCCAATGCGGCTATTTTGTTTGTTTACCTTTTTACATTCGTTTTCAATGGCCGCCATGGAACGGGGAAGTGGACTTCGTTTTGCCTTCCCTGGCGGCCATTTTTTTGACATTTTTATTTTTTCTGTTCCGAAATGCAAGAGCGTTTCGGAACAGAAAAAATATGCTCTTAGTACCCTGGTCTTATGGGCCGGGGTACTAATAGCAATAGGCTCCTCGCATGGGGGCATTACCACTTCAGGTAATGCCCTGGCACTTTCGTTAAGGCCCTCGTTTCGTTTGGCCTGTAACTACGGGCTCCGGGACATTACCTGAAGTGGTAATGCCCCCCCTGTTAGGGTCCTATTGCTTAAGTGGAAGTTCTGGAAGTTTCGCTGGAGTTGGTGCTGGGAGCTGAAAGGCTGAGGTGCTCTTGGGAGCCTTGCTTGGAAGTGAAATTATCTGAACCTTAAAACAAATAGCAGTTCTTGTATGTGCCAACTCAGTCACCCTTATTATAGTGGCGACCACCAGCAAATGTACTGTAGACCCAATGCTGCTGGAGTATCCTATCAATGCCTCATCTCAGTGGGAGCGGTGGTGCTGCAGAGGTGCAGAAGCGCTGGCCACAGTGCGTAGAAAGTGGCGCTCCCGTGCAAAAGCATAAGGTCTAGAAGGAAATAAAGCAAGAATGGCAGCTGTGTGGAAAGGCGTGGCCATCTTAAAGTAGAGTGATGGTGTGCAGAGGTCCGTGGCAGACTGTGAGGAATCATATGATCATATGGTGACAGGGAGGTTACCAGACTAACCCCAACATTCTAGTGAAAAGACATGAGCAATCTTCTGCCACAATTCCTTGCAAGTTTTAATGAACCAACAGTAAAATGGGAAATGTGGAAAGAGGACCTTGAAGGCTGTGTTAGCCATACATTGACCTTTCTATAGCATGCAAATGAGAAGGACCTTGTTAATGCACAGCTTAGGGTTTGAGGGGAGGAGAATCCCAAAGAGCCTTCCTGATCTCACTTAGAGGAGCAGTGAGTAGGGGCAGGGGGCTAGCTAAGGGGAAACCCTCAACTCCTATAAAACCATCAGGAAGAAAATGTATCTGCAGAAGAAGGAGCACCTCATCCTAGAGAGATAGCATTTTGGGATATGAGTGCAAGGAGACATTGAAACAGTAGAGGATTTTGTCACAGGTCTAAGGGAGCTGTCCAACAGATGCAATTTGGGGAACTCATGATATGATATGATATATGTCACTTATTGTCAAAAGAGAAAAATAATATGAGGCCGGGAAACCCAAAGGAAACACACCAAACACCGGTTACAAAGGAACATACAAAGTGCTTTATTTTAAGGTCAAGCAATGACAAAGTCAAATGACAGATCGGATAGCTATCGGCCCTCAGTACAACACAACGAACTTCAACAGGGTTCGATGTATTCAGTGAGAGACTGTACATTGGGACATTCAGGCTTTTACACATTTCTCCAGCCTGTTGTCCAACCCCTTCGCGGGTTAACCAATCCATGAATGTATTACTGGTCTAGGGTCTCTGCCAGGTCAACTCTAATTTATTCAACAGTATGTGCATAGATCAGTTACGTTGATACAGGTAATACATTTACATGCAGGTCAACAGAAGGACAAGGTCTCAGTTCACGACCCTAACAAGTGGCCTGAAGGCAAGTTATACATTAGCTGTACAGAGGTCAAAACGACCTAGATTCTATTCGGAATGGCATTGTCCACCATTTTGATGTACAGGGTGACTTTTACACAACAAGAGAACCTAAAATGGCGGTTTGATTCAAGAAGGCGGCCTACATCAATTTCTAAGGTCAAGACTTTGCCGTAGAGAGTTATTCGCGTACAGTTTTAAGCAACCTGGCGTAGGTCAATATACATACAATCCTTTACAATAGGAGGCATAATTTAATATCCAGTTTGACATTAGAATGCGCCTATACAAAAGTGTTTCAGGGCGCGACAAGACAAGGCAGGAATGACAGAGGGAGGACAAGACAAACGATCTTACTAGGCACTTGAGTCACTCAGATCGTGCAAGTGCGACATGCATTGTGCACATACTTGATCAGTTCAGGTTAACGGTGAAAGAACCCAAGATCTGAGGAGATTTGGAGCAAAGGAGACCCTACTCTGGAGGAAGTGTTCAATATTTCAAAGAGGATGGCGCACATGGTGTTGTTTCTAAAGGAGATGGAGAGGGAAGATGGGAGGTTCAAAGAGTATGCTTTGGTAAAAGAAGGAAAAGGCACTAACGTTATGCCCGGGATGGGGAGGGACCCCAGCTCCAAAATATAACTATAACTAATAAAGGTACTTTGGCCAAAGTTGAACGGTAGGTGAAATAAGGTTTTAAAACGTGCAGGTACAAAGGAATTTATTTAAAAGTTTGGAGTGTTCACATTCGATTCTGGTCTTTCCATGTTGTGGGAAGGGAGGCGTGTTATATATTGACTTGTTTCCTGAACATTATTCCGGAATGCCCAGCACAGCTAGATGCTGTACTGGAGTCTTCAATGTGCTTAACAACTTTGATCTGTTTGCTGGTACCACTCTACCAGCCCACCGCCTTTTACATACATTCAACCTTGTTCTTACCATGCACAATGTTTACTGTAGTGCTTTTTAAACATTACATCTATGCATATATACATCTCCTTCTATTAGTATTGCCACACAATCCGTAGCCGAAACCACAGCCCAACACGTTTCTTTCTGTATTTTACATTCTTCAGGAGATTTATCATTCACATCCTAAGTACATTGGCTCTGTCAAGCTCGGTTTCATTTCTTCAAAGACTTGTCATGTAAACATAACAACACTGGTAGGTTGGTGGGGGACAAAGTCTGACACAAACCCCCACAAATTATGGTATCCATTTTCTTTGTTTGCAGCTAGATTTTCCCCTGGTATAGTTGCCACCTTACAGTCTTCTCCACTTCTTTTATTCTCCAGTGGAATATAGTGTCTTCAAAGATAAAAGAAAAGACACTGAGGCCATTTTCTCCATTACAGTTATTATTATTATTATTATTATTATTATTAGGGTATTTATTGAGGGCGGATCTAGCTTCAGGAAGCAATGGAGTTCTTTAAAATAATAAGGGGAAGAATGCAGAGACGGAAGCAAAGAAAAAATGAGCAGGGAGCTAACAGGGATGGGTGGGCAATTGACAGCATAGGGGGAAGACAGTGGGGAGCAGATCACGCAGTCTCAGGTAGGGTGGGGGAGTTCAGGGTGTGTGGACCAAGGTGTTAAGGAGGAGCCGTTCCATGGTGGGGAAGGTCTTCAGCTCTTTCCTGAACTTTAGAAGTCATGGGGCAACTCTGATGTTGATGGGGAGGAGGTTCCAGTGTCTTCGAGTGTAGGCAGAGAAGGCATGTCTTCTGTTTCTTTCTCTGCTGCACTGGCGTAATTCAAGTCTGCACATTTCCTTACTTCTGGATTGTGGCTTCATTGTGCTGTAATTGGTATCATACTTCAGTTCTGGATTCTTTTAAAACAATCATGTTTGAGCGGGGACCACTAGCATAATTAATGTGCCCTTCCACTACTCTTCTTGCCTTACCCTGGGTTCCCATGTATCTGAACAACTCCTCTCTGAATACGGAGGCAGTCCTGACTGCCTTGTCCGCATGAATGCTAAGGAAGGGCACCATAAGCATGGTATGAAAAGCACATGTTTGTGAAGGCACCCCGTGGCTGCCTTTGAAAATTCTGAGCGTGAGCCTCAGCATTTTTCCATTTAGCCTGCATGATTAATCCAAAGATGGCAGAGCCCTCTTTTTGTTCAGACTGTCTGTCATTTTACCCCGGGCATCTCTTAGTGATGCTGTGCCCAATCACAGGCCAATTTGTAGTGTTCACAGATGCAGTTCTACTGAACAGAAATGGAGGAGTGCATGTACCGGCTTGTATGAACTACTGCATGTCGTGTTGCCTGCTCATGCTCGATGCAACGCCATGCAACACTTTCTGAATCTGTTGGCTAGAAACTCTCTGTGCAATGCACCAGCTGGTTGCATATGTGTGTCCAGAACAGAGGGGGAACAACAGAAACTCCAGTGTTTAAATCACCTAATTCTTGAGTTCTTCCAAAGTGTCTGTGAGTTCTCTCATCTGCTACCGGTGCTAGGTCACTCCTCATTTTGGGGTATAATTAATTTTCCTTGTATTGAAGACAGCGTTTTTCATAATCCTTACTGGGGTGGTATAAAGGTACAAAAGCATCTTTCTATCCCATTAACTTGCTACTTTTGTCTATTGTGTTGTCTTGATGGATTTATAGGTGGATCATATGATCCTAAAAGCATTGCCATATGATCAGATGTATCCATTCATAAACAACCACTCATTGCATAGTCGATCTAACTTTGCTCCATTTCACATTTTCGTTTAGTCCAGTAATGCAACTATTGGCCATGAAGATGAACTTCTGTTCTTTTGTATCTAAAGTCTTCAACTGCCATTTTCTTATTCCTGTCCTGATTTGTTGAATCGCTGTCCCCTACAAGTCTTCAGCCATGCGTTACACCATGGTATGGTTTGATATTATAAGAACTGTTATCACTCTGTTCCTAAAACAGCCACGATTTCAATCATGTGTCTCCTGCCTTTGTAAACTCCATTTTACCATGAAGCTCCTGAGCACACAATTTGGTATATTACCATCTCTGGCATGTTCTTGTTTTTGCCAAGGTTTAAGGGAGCTTATATCTATATCTGTGGACCTTTTGGTAAACAGATACACACCCACACACCCTATGTGACCCAGAATGGGCATGGGCGACCACCCTCGATAATAAACATGTTTCTGTAATGGTGGTGGGGTGGTGCTGCTAAGTCTTGCATCTTATGCCTCTTCTGAGCAAGTGATTCCCTCTGTGGAGAAAAGATAAGGGACTGAGTCAGACCTTCCTGGATACCCACTTGCGAAGTGCAGGCTGGCTCTATGTTAGGGGCAAGAGCTTTAAGTGGCGGAGTTAACCATGGGGCTCAATGTTTTTGGAAACTCTAATTAGGGTTAGTCTATTATGCAAGTTAGCTCAGTTGGGGCTACTGTTAAATTGCTCATTTGGTGATGGTGGCAGATAGCTTAGTTGCTAAGTCTAACATATTTAAGCTGGTGATGTGGCATACTTGATGATACTTTCCTATTGGTCCAGCAAAGTCTCAAATAGTGTGGTCAAGTCTTAGTGCAACGCTCGGTTCTGTCTGGATCAAGCCCTGCAATCAGCGAGAATATGGAAGTCCACATGTGGAGGCCATAGTAATTTGGTTGCTGAATGGTGACAGGAGGAGGTGATTTTAAACATTGACTGGCCGACCTTACACACAGTGAAGCCATGTGGTGCTTTCCTGCTTATCAATGCACCAGATCCAGCAAGGTTCATTCAAGTACCAGCCAACATGGCAGCAGGCAGAGGATCAGGCAGCTGGTTGGTGAAGGAGGACGTGGCTACTCTTTCATTTGCCAACATGGGCTACCACCATTATATTATCCGTGAAAGGATAGGCATGGCGCCAGTCTTTTGCCTGGCCCATAGTGTATGTACTTATGACAGGGGTGCAATTTAGTGGCAAGCAGGTGCTGTGTCTAATCTTCACCCATTGGAGGTCGCATACGAAAACAGCATTGTTTATTAGGCTGATTGGGTGCAGCCTTGAACTGGCGGCAAAATTGCCAATTCTGGGTTTGTACCCCGTCCATTGCCTCCCACATTAGCGATATTTACTTTTAATCAGGGGGGTTTCGCCTCTGAACTCCCTTTTCTCACCCAACCCTTCACACACCCCATTCCACACATCCACACACTGACACACATAAAATGTGCCGTCATCTTCCATCTTCCAGGCTGTTTCGAGGTCGGGCCGGTATCTAGTCAATTCATCTAAACCCATACCATCTAATGCCACACCATCGAATTATATTCAACGAAAAGCACTAACATCGAATTACCTTTTCATTGACTATAATTCGATGGTATAGGGTTAGATTAAGGGTTACATTAGGGTTAGGGTTGGGGCTAGGGTTAGATTAAGGGTTAGATTAGGGTTAGGGTTGGGGCTATGGTTAGATTAAGGGTTACATTAGGGTTAAGATTGGGGGGGTCAATGTGGGGGTTGGGGAGGTATACCAAAAAAAACATTAAAACGTTAAAAGGAGCTGGCCAGTGTCGACATTTTAGCACTGGACAGCTCCATGTGACGTTTTAACGTTACAAAAAATGCATTGAAATGCTATCTTTTACATGTAAAACTGCCTTTCCATTGAAACTAGTCCATTTATATTTTCGATGGTTAGTGCCTGCGTGCACTCGTGTGCAGCGTCGGGTATGGCTCTGCCTCGGAGCTCTTCGTGCCTCTGTTTACTGTCTTCTGTGCCCGTGATATAATGACCATGAACAAGCAGGTGGGGGTACCCCTTTTCTGCTAATTGCATCCCATATTAATTGCTTTGCAACACGTTATTTAACCAATGTGATTAATGACACTCATGCGTTATATTGAACACATGTTTAAGTATTGCTAGTTTACTCTTTGCGGGGGAGGGGCTGTTTATGCCAATCACCAAGGCTACTCCTTCCGTTTTCAGCACTTCCTTTGATGCCAGCAGGGCAAGTATATTAGGTGTATACAATATGAGACCATGCAGCCTGTGCCTAGGCAGGGCAAGTATATTAGGTGTATACAATATGAGACCATGCAGCCTGTGCCTAGGTAGTAACAGTGGGTGCCCACCCCACATCAGCATGGTAATCCTTAGTAAAACAATTGCCCCAGGGCACTAACGCGCATAGCTTGATGTTAAAGCAAGCCAATCATTTCACATTGGACTTCCAAAATTAGTCACATGTTGAATGGTATTTAAGTGAATTCAAAACAAATTTCAATAGTGCCAGCATATCTAAGTGAACTATCTCATAGGAACAGCCATGTGAATCCACAACGAATTTCAGCAGTGGTAACACATTTAAATAGACAATCTCAAAGAAACAGCCAACACGTGTTTCGAGCATGCATGTGTCTTTCTCAAGGCTCTAGATTAGTGTTGCAAGGTGAACTATAGTCCCTGTATGCAAATATTTCTCCAGTAAGCCTATTGCTCCAGTAAGTTTTCTTTACTAAGTATATTCAAGCGTCCGATTACAATTAAGGTGCACAATGGTTCTGCATTTGAATATGTAATTAATGGCCTATTAAAATGACAATCCTTGTCAATTGGGCGCAGGGCTGTGCAGGACCCACCCATGACAGCGAGCCTTTCATTGTTATGTGGGCGATTTTGGTGAAATGATGCAGGTGACCTATGGATATTATTTAATTGAGCAATGATGCAGTATGACAGGTTTTTGATTGTTCATTGTCCATGATATGACATATTTCGAATTTAACCATAGCAGTAAACCCTATTTAAGATACTGCTACTGTCTGCACAAATATCATTGCCTTATACTCAAGTGCGTGGCACATTTGGAAGCTCTCTGAGAGTGGTCTGATTCGAAGATTCTGGCACAGAGTTTCAGCTTGGTCTGCTCCCCAACTTTTTTTTCCCACCTCTTGTTTGATTGGTCTGCTCTTGGAATGCAAACAATTAGATTTTATAATTGTTTCTTTGTGCAATTCTATGTGCCATTTTGACAATAAAAACATCTGCCTAATCACTGTACCATGCACCCTCCTTCAAACAGGTTATTACAGTGCTAAAGGCATAGCCTCTGGAATTTGTTATCCAGTGACAGGTGGATAAATCATGAGTTAGGCACTTGCCTCAGACATGCCGGTTAGATGGCCCTGACAAGTTCAAACCCCTGAGTCCTTCATCTTATGGAAGTCAATAAATTAAGTACTCTTAATTGGGCTAATAATAAAAGCTTTTATTACAGCACTTAGAAGTGGGAGGACTCTGACGTGAAGCACGGTAGGAAAACCTGGTACTGTTGCTGGAGCAGTATTCTACCTGAGAAGTGAGACATACAAAAACAAATTCATGTGCGGATGGGCCTTTAATCACCTTAACTCAAACAGGCCCACCACTTAAGAAGTGAGTACATGTTTGTACATAGAGCAAGTTTATTGTACAATTCTCCGGGGAGCATTTAGATTGTATTGCAGGACCAAACTAACCCAAGTTTCAACAAACCACATCAGTTCCCATGTTTTATACAGTTTTGCAACAGTTAAAACACTCCCAAATACTTTATTGCAATCTAACCTCAAACATGATTGGACAAAACCCTCCTCAAAGAAATCCCATCTTTTTCCAAGTACAACGTTTTCATTGGTCAGCTTTGTCTTAATAGTCATCTTCAGATCATGTTCATAACACACCTCTTCTTAGGATTCGTCCGTAGTAGGTCAGGATGTCAGCACATGGTTAACATTGGTATTGAAACATAATTTATTACTAGCAATAACTGGCATAAGCCGTTTCAACCCTAACTCTTGATTTGCACATGACTCACATGAATATTCCCTGCGACATGAGGAAGGCTGGGTGAATAATTTCTCTTTGAGTTAGTGACGCTATCTGCTTTCCCGGGTCACTGGTCAGTTGTCACTTTGCAATCTACAAAATTCCCACTACATTGCACAAGTGAAACTCCTGAATAGCCTTAGGCAATGGCTTACCCCGCTTTTTACTACGGGCCAAAATAAGTAATTAAACTCCTTCTGTCATGCTCTCAGGTATCAGGAGATTAGATGGATTATCTATGATACTTATCAGACCATAAAACCCATGGCTATTAGCTACAGCTGTACTGACCGTAAAGGTTGAATTTACTCATTCACCTGCCTTGTGACTTCTGAAAACCTAGCAAAGTCAGTTTAAGGGGCCGATTCATGGAATAAACGTGCGCCGAAAATCTATGCGCAAGCAGGCGCAAGCAGGCGCAAGCAGGCGCAAGCGCGAAAAAACAGGCGCACGCGCACACGTGCAATTCATGGAAGTCCCTGCGTGTGTTTTCCTCGGGATGTGCACCAAACCCGTGCATGGCGCACACGTCACTGAAACATCCCAAACGGCGTGCGCGACGCGCACAGTGAAAGCGCACAACCTCGGCGCACACACCAAAAAGGGGGCAGAACATGGGGCGTAACGCGCGGAATGGGGAACAACGTGCAAAAATAAGGGCGTAACTGGGATGTACTGCTGGGAAGCAGACGGAACGCCCACACGCACGCGAACCACACGTATTCATGGAATCAAATAGGGCAAAGCCGCGCACGGCCAAAGACACGCACAGGCCTAAACACGTCCGCCACACAAAGGCAGGCGGTAGCGTCCCTGCGCATCACAAAAGCGCCAACATACAGCAATGATGAATGTCCCATACTGCTATTGTGCCTGGGGTTGGCTACGTGTATTTCAGGGGTTCGCGTGAAGTTTTTCACGCGATCGGGCCTGGGGGAGCGGGCTACGTGTATTACAGGGGTTCGTGTGAAGTTTTTCACGCGATCGGGCCTGGGGGAGCAGCTACGTGTATTTCAGGGGTTCGCGTGAAGTTTTTCACACGATCGGGCCTGGGGGAGCAGGCTATGTGTATTTCAGGGGTTCGCGTGAAGTTTTTCATGCGATTGGGCCTGGGGGAGCGGGCTACGTGTATTACAGGGGTTCACGTGAAGTTTTTCACGCGATCGGGCCTGGGGGAGCGGGCTACGTGTATTTCAGGGGTTCGTGTGAAGTTTTTCACGCAATCGGGCCTGGGGGAGCGGGCTACGTGTATTTCAGGGGTTCGCGTGAAGTTTTTCACGCGATCGGGCCTGGGGGAGCAGGCTACGTGTATTTCAGGGGTTCGCGGGAAGTTTCACACGCGATCGGCCTGGGGGAGCGGGCTACCACTCACCGTCTGCCTTGCGTGTAGAAGAACGCGTAGCCAACACCCGCTGTGAAGTAATAGCGTGTGAACCCCAACGGCTGGAAAACACACGCACCGCACCCCACGAAAAGCACGTACAGAGCAATGTAAAGGCACGTGGGATCTACAAGCCCTGCCAGGGAAACGCCCGTGTGCGAAACGTCACAGACGCGCTTACGCGCTAAGGGCCTTTGGTCCAATGAAATTGCGTATGCGTGCTGACGCGCTTACGCACTAAGGGCCTTTTCTCGAATTACACGCAGACGTGCAAGATTTTCACGTGCCAAATCACTCCGTATCAAGCTGGCCACGCGGAAGCACACGGAAGACCACGCTCCTGCCCAAAAGGCCGAATTACTGCCCCCCAGAGCCCCGAGCAGCCTCCCACGAGCCATCTGCTGCTGCCTGCCTGCCTGCATGCCTGCTGCCACCATGCCCTGCCATTTGGTGCCTGCACATCAGCCATCTGCAGGGGTCCATTTGCTGTGTCCACCCCTGCTGGAACAGAAGACTCCCGACTGGGATACCATCGCTCCACAGCCCAGCCCCAGGACCCAGTTGCCCACCCACTCCTGCCTCTGGGGTTGCCATGTCGGGCACTGCAACATATGGCACCACTGGCAACCCCCGGCCAGAGAGGCAGAGGGGCACCAGCTTCACTGCCACCGAAGTTGGTGTCCTGGTGGAGCAAGTCCTGGGGCAGTATGATGCCCTCTTCGGAAGTAAGCGCGCCAACAAGGAAGGACGGACTCGGATCTGGACGGACATCGTGACTGCCATCAACGCGGAGGGGGTGGCAGTCCGTGACTACCAACATGTCAAGAAGCGCTGGGATGACTGCAGGTCCAGGACCCTCTTGAAGGCCCGGCGCCTCGTGGAGGGGGGCCGGGGCCGCATGAGTACCATCCAGATGAGGGTCCTGGAACGCGTAGGCCCAGCGCTCCACACCCAGATCCTTGAGAGGCAGACCCGTCTGGAGTTGAGTGGTAAGTGGCCAAGCATTGCTGTGTGAGACAGGGCATGTCGCAGTGTGCTGGTTGTCTGATACTTGCCTGTATGTGTGACATAGGCCATGTATGCATGTGTGTGTGCAGGGACGTCATGCATGTGAGACCAGTAATGTGTGAACCACACGGTTGGTGCATGTGTTCAAATGCAACATGGGTTGCCCTATCCGGAATGGCCACATGAAAGCATGCCAGTCTCTGTTCCTGGACATGGGTGGGGGTGAGGGATGGGTGCTGATGCCATGTACATGTATGCTGTCCATGTCTGTGTGTCTGACCTGCGTGTCTGTGACTTGTGAATGCCAGGGATGCATGACACATGCCTGTCGCAATGTTCAGGTTCACTGATGCAGCCTAGTCATCCTTGTATCCACTGTGTCTGTGGTGTACGAGGCCAGATGGATGAAACTAGGGTGAAGTGTGTGCATGTGATAGGCATGGCCCATGATGCGTGTGAGTTCCAAAACAACATTGTATGTTTCAAGAATCCCTTGGACATGTATGCTAATGTCCATAGCATGCGCCATGCCTGTTACTGCATGTGTTTTACCTGCACTGACCCATGTGTTGTGGAGGGACATGATGGAAGTGATCTTTGACAGTGCCACTCATCTGCTATTGCTTCCTGTCTAGGGGACCATTGTATAGTACCCTGATGCTTGTGTTCTATGTCTCCCTCTACACAGCGCCACGTGAAGAAGAGGGCGGAGACGGCGCTGTGGAGCAAAGCGGCGGGGATGCCCCCACGGCTGCAGCGGAAGGGGTGGGTGAGCCCCCACAGGGGCTTGCAATGGCGGAAGAAGGGGTGGAGCAATCCAGGTTGGTGGTTTCCACAGAGGAGGAGGAGGCCGCTACTGTGGCACACATGGGGCCTGGTGGGGGCATCCCTGCTGGTGCAAGTGTTGCAGTCCAGGGGCAGGGGCAGGAGGCAGCACAGGTTGCCGTGGAGGGGCCTGTGCATGTCACTGTCCCTGACACTGTGACTGCACCACCATGCACCAGCAGGGATGCCCCATCCCAGGCCCGTCCGCAGGTAGGGGGGATGTCCATGTCATCTGACTCCCCTGCACCTGCGGACGAGGGGACCCCTGGCCGTATGGAGAAGGTCCTGATTGGTGTCGCGTTGCGCACAGGTGCAATTCGTGATGAGGTGCGTGCTTCGCGGGAGGAGCATGCCCGTCATCACGGAGAGCACCGTGCCGACGTGGCCCAGTTGGGATCGGCCATGGTCGGGGGTTTCCTACATGTGTCGGCCAATCTGGCGACCCTCTCCTCCTCTGTGGAGACTATGCACCAGTCGTTCTCCATGCCGTCTTCCGGCCCAGATGCCACCAGGGCCCCCTGTGGACCTGCCCCGACCAATGCAGCCAGCTCGGTGGGGATCCCATCCCTGCCACAGTCGGGAGTCGGAGGTCCAGCAGGGGTGGACATACCAGCAACTGGACCCCAGCAGGTGGAGGATGTGACGGCATCATCGGGCAGGGCACGTGCACGACGGCGTTGGTGGATTCCATCAGCCTGGATGCCGTTGTGCTTGCACAGGCAGTTACGTCGCAGGCAGTGGCAGGCTCGATGTGGGAGGCATCATGGCTCGGGGCCATCAACATCAGGGGTGCAGGCATCGGCCGGAGGGCAGGAGAACCCTGTAATGGGAGTGGCTTCCGTGTGGGAGCGGTTGGGCCAGCAGATAGGTGCGGAGCGGCAGCGGGCAGAGGAGGAACGGCTCACAATTGTCAGGGCGGAGAACTCCATGCGGAGGGCGCTGAGGCGGGCTGAGTGCCTCGAGGGTCTTTGCAGGGAGTTGGAGCTGGACACTGCTTTATCCCTGCGAGACCTCGGGGCCAGGGAACATGCCCGCCTCCAAGCCATTGAACAGGAGTTCGATGATGCCCTGGCCCATGACAACATCCAGTGAACCGTTGGACTAGCCCGCTGCCCTTGTAAATAGTTATGTAGTTAGTGTTAGGTTTCCTTTGTTTTTGCATTTTTTTTGGACCTTTTGGACAATGGGCCACATTTTTGTATATAGTTTTTTTTTATTAGGTAGTGTTGTTAGATAGATTTCATTTCTTTTGTTGGGATCATGGACCCTGGCTTGTTCATCTGTACATAGTTCACTGTTGGATTTTATTTTAATTTTACAATTTACCCATGGAGCAATGGCTTTCAATTATAATTTCCCATTGGATTTTCTTTTGTGGACTGTGACTTTGGACACCATTCCTTTGGATTATGATTTTTGGTTTTGCATTTTTTCACGGACATGCTTCTTTTTATTTTTTACACTCCCATTTCTGTTTGTTTATTTTTGATTCAATTCATGTTTCCTTTAATACATATTTTTTGATCAAACTTCAACGTGTAGAATCATCTCATTGGTTTCATGCATATCATGAGATGGGTTTTGAGATTCACTGACACCCATTGGGTGTATGTGAGGGACATGTGTTCGTTTCCAAACTTGCAATTGGTGTTCTATCATGTTATTGCCATTTCTAAGTAGGTGGATGCAATACTCGGGTGGGTGTTTTGCATTTGGAGGCTGACCATAGGGACAGGGATCTAGATTGTGATAACATATTGGCTGGGGAACATGAGTTGGGGCCTGGTGGAGGGTGCCCCACAGTGCTGGAGGGTGGGGGTGAAGGGGAACATGAGTTGGACATGAGTGGGGGCCTGCTGTCAGGTGCCCCACAGTGCTGGGGGGTGGGGGTGCAGGGGAACATGAGTTGGGGCCTGGTGGAGGGTGCCCCACAGTGCTGGGGGGTGGGGGTGCAGGGGAACATGAGTTGGGGCCTGGTGGAGGGTGCACCACAGTGCTGGGGTGTGGGGGTGCAGGGGAACATGAGTTGGGGTCTGGTGGAGGGTGCCCCACAGTGCTGGGGGGTGGGGGTGCAGGGGAACATGAGTTGGGGCCTGGTGGAGGGTGCACCACAGTGCTGGGGGTGCAGGGGAACATGAGTTGGACATGAGTGGGGGCCTGCTGGCAGGTGCCCCACAGTGCTGGGGGGTGGGGGTGCAGGGGAACATGAGTTGGGGCCTGGTGGAGGGTGCCCCACAGTGCTGGGTGGTGGGGGTGCAGGGGAACATGAGTTGGGGCCTGGTGGAGGGTGCACCACAGTGCTGGGGTGTGGGGGTGCAGGGGAACATGAGTTGGGGCCTGGTGGAGGGTGCCCCACAGTGCTGGGGGGTGGGGGTGCAGAGGAACATGAGTTGGGGCCTGGTGGAGGGTGCACCACAGTGCTGGAGGGTGGGGGTGCAGGGGAACATGAGTTGGACATGAGTGGGGGCCTGCTGGCAGGTGCCCCACAGTGCTGGCTGGGGGGTGGGGGTGCAGGGGAACATGAGTTGGACATGAGTGGGGGCCTGCTGGCAGGTGCCCCACAGTGCTGGGGGGTGGGGGTGCAGGGGAACATGAGTTGGGGCCTGGTGGAGGGTGCCCCACAGTGCTGGTGGGTGGGGGTGCAGGGGAACATGAGTTGGGGCCTGGTGGAGGGTGCACCAAATCCTGGGGAGTGGGGGTGCAGGGGAACATGAGTTGGACATGAGTGGGGGCCTGCTGGCAGGTGCCCCACAGTGCTGGGGGGTGGGGGTGCAGGGGAACATGAGTTGGGGCCAGGTGGAGGGTGCCCCACAGTGCTGGGGGGTGGGGGTGCAGGGGGACGAGTGGGGGTGCAGGCTAGTCCCCCGTGGTGTAGGCTTCCTGCAGGGGCCGTGGAGGTTGTGGAGCGAACACCTCGGAGGACCGACACGGCCAATTCACGTGTAGTACTCCACGGAACCCCTGAAATACACGTACCCTGCTGATATCGCGTGTGAAACTTCCCGCGCACCCCGGAATACACGTACCCAGGACATTCGCGTGTGGAACTTCCCCCGCACCCCTGATATACACGTACCCTGCTGATATCGCGTGTGAAACTTCCCGCGCACCCCTGATATACACGTACCCTGCTGATATCGCGTGTGAAACTTCCCGCGCACCCCTGATATACACGTACCCGCTGATATCGCGTGTGGAACTTCCCGCGCACCCCGAAATACACGTACCCAGGACATTCGCGTGTGGAACTTCCCGCGCACCCCGAAATACACATACCCAGGACATTCGCGTGTGGAACTTCCCGCGCACCCCTGATATACACGTACCCTGCTGATATCGCGTGTGAACCTTCCCGCGCACCCCAAGATACACGTAGCCAGGACATTCGTGTGTGGAACTTCCAGCGCACCCCTGGAATACACGTACCCAGATGAAATGACGTGACGTACTTCCCGCGCACCCCAGTGATACACGTAGCCCGCTTGCCGTGCTGGTACAGGGTTAGCGCAGCCCTTTGCGCTGGATTGGGGATTTTGATGGCTTTTTCCTGCGCGAGAGGCGTTCTTGGGGGCGTAACTGGCGCTGCTGCAGGGTCGCTGCACCACTGTGCGCCACAGCTGGTTTTGGTAGCTGGAATCCATGAATACGCTGTGCGCGGAAATGGATTTTAGCGCACGCGGCTGGCGCAGGGATTCGCACGCGCACACTGTGCGCCAGCCGCGTGTGCCACTTGTGTGCTGAATTCTATGAATTACCCCCTAAAAGTCAAAGGGCCTTATTACAAGTGTGCCGGCCCGGGAACAACAGTGCTGGTAAGCCTACCAGCACCATTGTTAATGGACTGGCACACTCTGAGTCATGGAAGCACTGCACCGTTATTAACGGTGCCGGTGCTTCCGTCATCCCCACTGCCATTAAGTCCTATGGGACTGAAATGGGAATGGGGATTAACATATTTCCGGTGCCTGACCACCAGGAACACTGGCAATGTAATCCCCCAGTGTTTCTGTGAAGCCAGGCGCTGGAAAAATTCACGAGTCCGGCGGCAGCCTGCCGGTCTTACCGGCACGGCTACCGCCTGACTCGTAATGAGGCCCAAAGTACATTTAGCAAAAAGCATCCCAACTACCGTGTTTCTGATTCATTTGTGAGATTCATGAATTTCCCAGGTATTGTATATTGTACATGTATGTTTTTACATTTGGTGGTTTTAACATTTTATCTTTCTGCATGAATGCAAGCTAATTTGTATACATTTTTAGACCAGCACGAACACAAAAGTAACGTATCTCATCCATAATTAACTACACTTTGATACCTATGAAACTGCAACATGGCACCGAGCTCGTCACAACCCCCAGACATCAATATGGTGCGCTCAACATAAACTCTTCATAATCATGGAGACCCTTCCTGGCCACCTCAACATTCACACTGGCAATATTTGTCTGTGGCGCGATCCATGCAGTCTTATCCATCAATATTTTGTATTTTCATTCTATGACCTTTCATGGATGGCTTCAGCAACTCAAAAACTCTGAAGAAAGGTATGACGCCTTTATTTTTTTCAAACAAAATGGCTCTGATGGGTTTCCCTATGTCAACCTCCTATGGTCTCCCAACTCCCAAACCCAGGCTTCCCTAACACGAAGTTTGGCAACTAGCGATGATTGACCCCTACTCTCTTACAGCTAGCTATAGGAGAGGGCCTAAAGACCAAAGCCTTAACTATCTTACTTCCTCTGGGCATTCCTAGGGGCAGGATAGTAAAGTTGTCTTCATTGTGCTGGCAACAAACACCATGGTCCCACTTGCTTCCATCGTATTTACCCCTTCCCTGATTTTACTAATCCTCTCTCATCCCTCTACTTCTCTGCTCCAATGCAACCTCTCCTCCCTCTCTCATTTTCCGTATCACTTTCCTTCCCCCTCCCCTGTCCCTCTGATGTTGCACACTCTCATCCTGTCTTTTCCTTGCTCTTCTTCTCTCACCTCTCCTTTCTCTTCCCCTCTCAGCCGTCCTCACTCTTCTACTCCCAGCCCTACTCACTCCTCTACTCTCATCTCTCCTTGCTCCTCTACTCTCACCCCTACTCACTCTGATACTCTCACCCCCTTTTTCCCAACATCTACTCACACTCATAATTTCTACTATAATCACTCTAATATAGTCTCACATGCACAGCGTCAAACTTAAAAACAAATACCACTCTCACAAGTAGTACCACACTTGTACTGTGCTCCAACTCTGCCACCAACTCTTCAGCTCTCTGCTCCCCTATCCGTCCTCTGCTTGGTCTCTCGGTCAACCTCTGCACCTCCTGACCACACCCATACAATCCACACTCTGCCTTCTATTCATTCCCCTTACATACTGTGTTCTTCCTGATTCTAACCCCACTTCCATTGGTACCAGAGCTCACCAGACCCTGAAAGCCCACCTGTGCCTGTCCTTCCTCCAAGGGCTGGGTCGACCAGGCGCAAGACTTTAGTAATCCCTCTTAGCCCCACCCCCTCCCCCTGCACAGATTAGTTTGCAGTCTCTCCTGGTTTCACATTGTGCAGTAGGTTTGCTATTTTATTTTTATTTTTCAGTTTTAAGTTGTTTGCTTTACACATGTTTTGGACGCTGCTTCTCGTGGTGGTTGTGCAGGTCGTGCTATGTGCACTATGTCTTTCTCTGATTATTTTGCCTGTTCGCCACTGTCAAGGATTCTGGTCATTGTAGTCCTAAAAAAAGACAGGAAAGAGATTTGTGGCCAGTACAAGTATTGGTGGGCATTGTGTGACGAAGGGTGGTATGGTGGTATATGCATTTACATTCATGGCACATAGGATGTCCACCATGACACTGCTGCCTGATCCGGACATGGCAGACAGGCATTTTGTAATCTCAAACCAAGAGGGTCAGGCCATGGGCCGATTTCCATTATTGAATCAGGGACAACCCCGGTCACACAGTCAACCTTACTGGGAGACAAATGGGGAGTAGGTGGAACCACTAGTACACATCAAATCATCAAACCACTTTCGAATCGGGAAATGGGTCCAGCAACCAGAGCATTGTCACAGATGACCTCAATAACATATCAACTTCCAAAAACAGTTCAAGGCTTTTTATTCAGTTTTGTAAAATGGAATCTAAAGGCCACCCCTGTTTGTGTTTTCTATAGAATGTTAGGCCCTCCCGAACCAGGCATCCCTACTCCCCAGGTTAGCATATAATGCTTATTTAACCCTACTATGTAGTTCTTACTGACTGTCAGTGAGGGCCTAAAGGCAAACGCCTTATTTATTTAACCTCTGTCTGGGACTTCCTAGGTGGGACCTACACTACCGCAGAGTTAGTTACTAAGGGTTTGTAGAGTTTGTGGATACTCAAGCCCCAGTCTATCTCCTATGTCTTCTTCCTCTGTCTCTGCTATGTCACTCATTCTCTACACTCTACCTCTATCTTCCAATGTTACTCCGTCCTATTCTCACCCCTAGTACTCTTTCCTCTCCACTAGATTGCAACTCTCTCCTCTCCACTCCACTTCTACTCTCCCCAACACTGCTTGCCCCTCTCCACTCCACCCCACTTAGCTCAGCCACCCTCCTTTCACTCTCAGTCACCTTCCACTTGCCCTCTACTCTTTCACTAGCACTCTCACTCTCCCACCTTGTATGCATACTCACAACACAGTATCATTTGTTCTCAACTGGCAATACATCACCTTCTCTGCAAAATGCCTCTGCACTCCAGCCCACCATCTTCCTCCTTCTGGTCTCTTTGCAGACTTCCTCCACCCCTGACCACACCGTACAACTCACACCTTAATATTTCGTGTCCTCCTTCTTATATTTCCCCTCATTCTCCCATTGGTTCTCTTCCCCTGGCAAATCTCACCCTGTCTTCCCTGCTCAGGAGCTGCTACAAATGCCAAAACCCATATAAATGGGGCTAAACACTGCCCCTTTTTACTATGCAAACACAAGTCGTAATAATCTGTCTTGGGGGGCTCTGTTTCAGCTGCTGGTGCATGGCATGCAATGGTGTTAGTGGGTGGTGGGCAGCTTCCTGATGGCTGTGCAGACCTCTGCTGTTTCGCTTAGTGGCTCTCTCTTCCTGCTTGTCAGAGCACTTTGATGACCGGAGTAGTATATGTGGAAGCTCCAGTGGTCTGTTGTGTTACGGACGATCATCCCAGCCCTTTGCTCTATGTTGTTGTTGCCTGAAAGGAAAAGAATGAAACTGGCCCGAATGTGGTGTTCAAGAGGTATGTCGTTTTCCACAGTGGTACTGTCTAAACACATTCAGGCACTTAGATAAGGGACAGGGACCTGGGCCCTCCCAACTGCCACCTCCCACCTCTTAGGTAGGAAATGCTATGTCTTCCACCCTGAGAGGCCTGTCACCCAGCCAGAGAGGGGTTCCCATCCTCTCAAGACAAGTTCAATTTACTAACCTTGTTGCAGCACTTATTGGGACAATTATTCCTACGGCACACCTAGGAAAAGAGGCACAGCCCTACGGACTTCAGGCAGGAGTGTTAGGACAGTCTTCCAGAAGGCTTGCTGTCTTGTATAATGAGAAGGGGGAGAGGGAAAAGAGAGTATGATCATTGATTGGCCAAGACAAATAGTTCCTTAGAACAGTTGGCGTCTAAGCCAAGTGGCCACACTGTGGATCAGGCCAGGCTGAAAGGAAAGGCTAGATTGGAGAGCCTGCTTGAAGCATGGGTCTTGTGGCTCATAGGAGACGGAGCTTGAAGGAAGAATTTGGAAAACAGCCTACTCAGGGTTTGAGCTTAGACACTGGTGGTAGCTGGAAGTTCACAAACTTTGATAAACCAGGGAGGGAAGGGAATGCCTTCCCAGAATTTGCCAGGAAGGGAGAGAATTTCTAACCAGAAAATCACTGAGGGAAAAAGGTGAAGTTACAAGCCTTGCCTCCGTAAAGAATCCAAGGAACCCTTCCTACACAAGTCATGCCCAGGTAGACGTTTAAAGGATACAGCATCAATGGAGGGTAATCGGAATTAGGATTGTTTGAAGGCTAAGACGCGGGCAAGAAAGTTGTGCATGGTAACTTAAAAAAGACACTGATGCTGTGTGGACCCTGGAACCTGTGCTTTATTTCAGGGAATGGACATTGGACTGAGAACACCAGGCCATTCAATGAACTTTATGTTCCCCTCCTCCCTCCCGCTGTTGCCTCACAATGGGCCTCATTACAAGTGAGGCGGTAAGGGGTTAACAGCGCTGGTAAAGGTGCCGGTGCCGTTAACCCCATACCGCCTCATTACGAGGTCCCCTCGCGGGGCCCGCGAGGGGCCAGCATGCTAACAACGGGCCCGTCATTAACGGGCCCGTTGTTAGCATGCTCCCCATTCCCATTGAGCCCTATGGGAGCTCAAATGGGAATGAGGATGGTCTGGGTTCCCTGAATGGGGAAATACCGGGCCCTCCAAAGTCGGAATGGCCCGGTATTTCCCGATTCAGGGACCACGGACCCGGACCCGAGTTTGGAGGCGGCCATGCCCTTATTAAGGGCATGGCCGCCTTCAAACTCGTAATGAGGCCCAATATCCTCTTGGGTCATGCCGCGGTTCCCAAGGACTTTCTCCATTCTGTCTTGTTAAGAACTAACATGAAGGTTTTGAAACTACTTTATGTGTGGTGTGTGTTGTACCCACCAATGACCCTAGGTATTTTAGATAAGGAGTGAGGGTCCTGGACAGTTTTCTTGAAATATAAAGCTTCTTTGCAAGTGATTCTCAATTGCGTTTTTAAGATAAGGAGTATGTATTTCTTACCCGGTAATCCATATCACTCACGCCTCGCTTTCTCTTCAAAACGCAGGATGTAAAAGTACTCCACAATCCCCCATTCTCTGGGGTCACCTTTTCTGGCTCTTCTTACCAGTCATGTGGATTAAGGGCCCTAAATGAGGTTGCTACATAGTCAACCCAAGGTATGGGTCTCTGTTCGGCCAATCTACAGATCTGGAGGACAATGCTCAACTGGTGAGAGTGGATCAACATCCGACCAGAGTGGATATATGATTGATGCTCTGGTGTGTGGGACTCTGCTTTTGATCCCTTCACTTTTGTCAGGTAAACTGTGTCCCTCTGTCCGTCTCGTCCCACTCTTCCTGTACTAGGAATCTATGGAGGGTGTCCTGAGGATTCTCTGCCCTTTCCTTCCAACACATCAAACTAAAGTCTCTTTCATGTTTTCATGTAACCCAATCTATCGGTTTCGCTTTGATCACAACTTTAGTTCAACATGACAGTCCGTTGATTACTAATTATGAGGATTTCATCAAAGAGCGCTCTGTAATGTTTGAGCGACGCTACGCTACGTGAGCCAGTCAGGCAGAATTATTAGATCTGCAAGAAAGAATTCACAAGCTTAATATGCATGTTGCTCTTTTTTCGGGAGACTTGTAGCAGAGGATTGCGTGGCCTGGAATGCAGAAGAAGCCTTGTTTGGCCGAGGGTTGTCGCCTTTTCATTTGAAGGACCGATGCGCCTATGCCGTTCCTGGCCTTAACGCTTAGCAATGGTCATTATCCCTTTTGGCAAGCACGATCAGATGCTCCATGCGACCTGGAAATCCAAGTGAAGTCTATATTGAATGCCAGAAAAAGATGACCTACACAATACTATGGGCCTCATTCCGAGTTGGGCGGTAAGGGTTAACGGGCACCGGTAAGGAGACCGGTGCCGTTAAACCCTTACCGCCCAATTCCGAGGTCCCTTAGCGGGACCCATAAAGGCTGTGTGGTCTGACCACACATCCTTTGCGGGTCCCGCTAAGGGACCAGGGCGCTAATAAAAGGCCCGTAAATTACGGGCCCGTAATTAGCGCCTTCCACATTCCCATTGAGCCCTACGGGGCCTCAAATGGGAATGGGGAATGGTTGGTTGAATGGGGATTTACCGGGTCCGCACAGGTCGGAATGTGCCGGTAAGTCCCCATTCACCCAGACCTGACACGGACCCGGGTTTGGAGGCAGCCATGGCGCAAATAGCGCAATGGCTACCTCCAAACTCGGAATGAGGCCCTACGAGTTTAATCTGAGCCAGACCGCATGGCACAAAAGGAAAATATTCACAGCAACAGCCTACAAAATAACAGCAAGATTGAACCAAGTGGGAATATTAAAGTATAACTACAATATTGAAACACTGTGTTAAAATCCTAATCGCAAGAAAATCATACATAAGGCACGATTAAACCCTCCTGATGAACCATCTGAAAGGATGGAGAAACACGTATAGAGGGAGATAAGAGGATGATAAGAGGAATAGAAAAAGAAAAAGAGAGCAATGTATACTCTGGTTAATCCAGTTTGAATTGTAAGAATGGAATACACATCAAATGCATTGTTTGAATCTTAAGGAATGCATGATTTTGAATATAAACCTAAGAAGATAAATCTTTATTTGCAGCGCACCAAAGAGTCCTTGTGAGTATTATTTTTTTTTTGGACAATTTAAGCACTGGGCACTCGCAGTGTGTCAAGGGCAGGGTGTTACAAACAATAAAAAACTTGTACTTTGACAAAACTAAGAGGGTAATTCATAGAAATTCGCAGAAAAGTGTCACAAGCGGCTGGCGCAGAGTGTCCGCGTGCGATTGTCTGCGCCAGGCACGTGCGCTAAAACCGATTTCCACGCACAGCGTATTCATGGATTTTAGGGTCCCAAACCAGCCGTGGCGCAGAGAATCGCAGCGACCCTGCAGCAGCGCCAGTAACGCCCCGAAGAACGCCCTCGCGCAAGGAAAAGCCATCAAAATCGCTAAATCATCGCAAAGGGCTGCGCTAACCCTGGACCAGTTCACCGGGCTGGCAAACAGCAAACGGCAAGCGGGGAACGTGTATTTCAGAGGTGCGCGGGAATTCCCACACGCGATTGGCCCAGTGCGGGCAAGGTATGTGAATTTCAGGGGTGCGCGGGAAGTTCCACACGCGATTTCAGCAGGGTACGTGTATTTCAGGGGTTCGCGGGAAGTTTCTCACGCGATCGGGCCTGGGGGAGCGGGCTACGTGTATTACAGGGGTTCGCGTGAACTTACTCACGCGATCGGGCCTGGGGGAGCGGGCTACGTGTATTACAGGGGTTTGCGTGAACTTTCTCACGCGATCGGGCCTGGGGGAGCAGGCTACGTGTATTTCAGGGGTTGGCGTGAATTTTTTCACGCGATCGGGCCTGGGGGAGCGGGCTATGTGTATTACAGGGGTTTGCGTGAACTTTCTCACGCGATCGGGCCTGGGGGAGCGGGCTACGTGTATTTCAGGGCTTCGCGTTAATTTTTTCACGCGATCGGGCCTGGGGGAGCGGGCTACGTGTATTACAGGGCTTCGCGTGAACTTTCTCACGCGATCGGGCCTGGGGAGCGGGCTACGTGTATTTCAGGGGTTCGCGTGAATTTTTTCACGCGATCGGGCCTGGGGGAGCGGGCTATGTGTATTACAGGGGTTCGCGTGAACTTTCTCACGCGATCGGGCCTGGGGGAGCTGGCTATGTGTATTTCAGGGCTTCGTGTGAACTTTCTCACGCGATCGGGCCTGGGGGAGCGGCCTACGTGTATTTCAGGGGTTAGCGTGAAGTTGCACACGCGATAGTCCCAGTGCGAGCAGGGTACGTGTATTTCAGGGGTGCGCGGGAAGTTCCACACGCGATAGTCCCAGTGCGAGCAGGGTACGTGTATTTCAGGGGAGCGCGGGAAGTTCCACACGCGATACCAGCAGGGAATGTGTATTTCAGGGGTTCTGGGGAGTACTACACGTGAATTGGACGTGTGGGTCCTCCCAGGTGTACGCTCCACAACCTCCACGGCCCCTGCAGGCAGCCCACACCACGGGGGACTACCCTGCACCCCTGCCCATGTCCCGCAGGCAGCCCATTCACCATGGGCATGCCCCCCAGCCAACACACATGTCACCTTACACTACTGATCAACAATGCATGTCTCCCACCACCCCCACCCCCCAGCAGTGCAGGGGCAGCCTCCACCAGGCCCCCACTCATGTCCCCCTGCACCCCCACCCCCCAGCATCCAGGGTCACCCTCCACCAGGCCCCCACTCATGTCTCCCACCACCCCCACCCCCCAGCCACCATGGGCAGCCTCCACCAGGCCCCCACTCATGTCTCCCACCACCCCCACCCCCCAGCCACCATGGGCAGCCTCCACCAGGCCCCCACTCATGTCTCCCACCACCCCCACCCCCCTGCCACCATGGGCAGCCTCCACCAGGCCCCCACTCATGTCCCCCACCACCCCCACCCCCCGGCAGTGCAGGGGCAGCCTCCACCAGCCCCCCACTCATGTCTCCCACCACCCCCACCCCCCAGCCACCATGGGCAGCCCCCACCAGGCCCCCACTCATGTCTCCCACCACCCCCACCCCCCGGCAGTGCAGGGGCAGCCTCCACCAGGCCCCCACTCATGTCCCCCTGCACCCCCACCCCCAGCATCCAGGGTCACCCTCCACCAGGCCCCCACTCATGTCTCCCACCACCCCCACCCCCCGGCAGTGCAGGGGCAGCCTCCACCAGGCCCCCACTCATGTCTCCCACCACCCCCACACCCCCTGCCACCATGGGCAGCCCCCACCAGGCCCCCACTCATGTCTCCCACCACCCCCACCCCCCGGCAGTGCAGGGGCAGCCTCCACCAGG
Source organism: Ambystoma mexicanum (assembly GCF_040938575.1). NCBI lineage: Eukaryota > Metazoa > Chordata > Amphibia > Caudata > Ambystomatidae > Ambystoma > Ambystoma mexicanum. The sequence goes on along the minus strand of NC_090934.1, from coordinate 1,230,313,873 downwards.
CCCCCACTCATGTCCCCCTGCACCCCCACCCCCCAGCATCCAGGGTCACCCTCCACCAGGCCCCCACTCATGTCTCCCACCACCCCCCAGCCACCATGGGCAGCCTCCACCAGGCCCCCACTCATGTCTCCCACCACCCCCACCCCCCTGCCACCATGGGCAGCCCCCACCAGGCCCCCACTCATGTCTCCCACCACCCCCACCCCCCGGCAGTGCAGGGGCAGCCTCCACCAGGCCCCCAATCATGTCTCCCACCACCCCCACCCCCAGCCACCATGGGCAGCCCCCACCAGGCCCCCACTCATGTCTCCCACCACCCCACCCCCCGGCAGTGCAGGGTCACCCTCCACCAGGCCCCCACTCATGTCTCCCACCACCCCCACCCCCCAGCCACCATGGGCAGCCCCCACCAGGCCCACACTCATGTCTCCCACCCCCCCCACCCCCCGGCAGTGCAGGGTCACCCTCCACCAGGCCCCCACTCATGTCTCCCACCACCCCCAACCCCCGGCAGTGCAGGGTCACCCTCCACCAGGCCCCCACTCATGTCCCCCTGCACCCCCACCCCCCAGCATCCAGGGTCACCCTCCACCAGGCCCCCACTCATGTCTCCCACCACCCCCACCCCCCGGCAGTGCAGGGTCACCCTCCACCAGGCCCCCACTCATGTCTCCCACCACCCCCACCCCCCTGCCACCATGGGCAGCCCCCACCAGGTCCTCACAATCCCCAATCATGTGCGTAATGGTCAGCCTCCACAGCCAAAAAGCCCTACCAAGTAACCCATTCACCCACATGGAAAGAAAATCACATGTTACACCCCCAATGTTCATGAAGCTAATGAACCCATGTCCGTCACACACATTTTTTGCAATTGTATGTGAAAACACACAACATGAAATGCATGAAACCAATGAGATGATACCACACAGTGAACTATGCCAACAAAATTGTATTTAAAAAAATAAAGAATGCTAAAGAAAGAAAACTAACTACAATGTAAATGTGAAAGAATAAGCTGCATGTCTGCATAAAAACACAAAACAGGAAATCCAAATCCTAAAAAATTTTGTCCAAAGTCAAATGTAAAAAAATCTCCATGCAACAAAGAACTATTTACAAAAATAACAAGGGTCCATGAGCCCAACTGAACTAAGGAAACCTCCTAAAAAACCTACCTAAATATCAACTATATACAAAAAGTGGAGCAGTGTCCGTCAACTCCAAATCATAATAAGAACGAAAGGAAACCTAAAACTAAAGAACTATATACAAAGGCGGCGGGCAAGTCCAGCGGCTCACTCTGTGGTGTCCCGGGCCAGGGCATCATCGAACTCCTGTTCGATGTCCCGGAGGCGGTCCAGTTCCATGGCCCCGAGGGTCCGCAGGGACGACGCTGTGTCCTCCTCCAACCCCCTGCGGATTGCCTCGAGGCACTCGGCCCACCTCAGAGCCCTACGCATGGAGTTCTCCGCCCTGACCATTGTGAGCCGCGCCTCTTCCGCCCGCCGCCGCTCCGCACCTATGGCGTGGCCCAACCGGTGCCAAACGGAAGACACTCTCTGTCCTGGGTCCCCCTGCCCTCCGGCCGATGCCTGCCCCTCCGATGTCGAAAGCCCCGAGCCTTCATGTCTCCCACCATGTTGCTGCTGCTGCTGCTGTGCCTCTGCCCGTGCACTGCCTCCTGCTGCCTGCACATCCTCCGCCGGCTGGGGTGCACTTGTTGATGTGGCCACCCCTGCTGGACCTCCGACTCCCGACTGTGGCAGGGATGCCTCCTCCACCAGCCTGGCCGCACCGTCAGAGGCAGCTCCACAGGGCACCCAGGTGACTGATGGGTGGGAGGATGGCACAGAGGATGACTGGCGCGTAGGGGGTCCAGTTGAGGAGGGGGTCGGAGCAAGCCCCATCAGACAGCGGAATCCGGCCTGGGTGACCTGTCCCAGCAGGCTGACGTGGTCAACGAGCCATTCGAGATGACGTGCAGTCTCTCCATGAAAAGACTGCAGGTCACCTCGCATGGCCCGTTGACGCAACGCCACACCAGCCAGGACAGGCTCAACCCGGACCTGGATGGCCACGTCCGCAGGCAGAGGAAGGCCAGTTGACGTCAGCTCATCCCCTGCCTGAAAACGGGTCTGGACGTAGGCATCCCTGCTGGTGCAAGATGATGCAGGGACAGGATCGGGGACAGGATTGCACACAGGCACCTCCGCGGCCGCCTGTGCTGCCTCCTGTCCCTGGTCCTGCACTGCACCACTAGCACCAGTGGGATCCCCACCTCCAGACCGCGTCTCTGGTGCTTGCGCGGCCCCCTCCTCCACCAAACCCCCCACCAACCTGGATGACTCCGTGCCATCTTCCCCTGTTGGGCCCTGTGGGGTCCCAGCTGCCCCTTCTGCTGCCGAGGAGTCCAACTGCAACCTCCGCCTCTTGGACCTCCCCCCGGCAGCTGCGGCCTGGGATGCGGCACCGGACTCCTCACTCCCCGACGAGATGACAACACGGGAGGGGAGCCGGGCCTTGCGTCTCCGGCTGGCGGTCGGATCCCCGCCGCTGTGCTCCACAGCACCTTCTCCGCCCTCTTCATCAGTTGACGCTGCAGTCAGGGAGAAACAAAACACAGGCATCAGGGCACTGTACAATGGACACATACACGCATGACAGTTGCACAGGAGTGGCATTGGCAAACCTCAGACATGTCATCACAATCCCCAACACACATGTCATTGCAACTGGCACACATGAGCCATACCACAGCCATATGGCAACTGCCACCACCATCCCTACACATACAACAGCATCAGCAGCCAAAGGGGAGCCAGACATCACATGCAACACAGGAAGTGCACCACACATGTACACACACCACCACACTTGCATGCATGTCTACACCTCTGCCAAGTGTCGCACTGTTCAGACGGGCATCCATGTCACATCTGCCAATCAGGCTTCCACATACCGCTGTCACATGCATCCATGTTGCATCACTGTTGCACCCTTGTCAAATACACACACATGCACATGTACACAGTGCTCATACATGCAGCCAAAAACAACATACATGCCTGACATCACGGACATGTCTACTTACATACACATTCATCCAAACATGTGTGCACGCACAACTGCATTTGCAATGCAAGCCCACACACACAAGCACCATCCATGTCTCACACATTACAGCCCTCGCATGTGTCATCCCCACGGCACTGTACACCCCCACCCATACTCGACCCCATACAAACAGATGTGCAACCGGCACAATGGCGAATGATCACCACACGCACTGCTCACAACCAGGATGCATGTACACTCACCGCTCGACTCCAGACGGGTCTGCTTCTCTAGGACCTGGACGTGGAGCGCTGGGGATATGCGTTCCAGGACCCCCATCTGTTCTTCCGACAAGTGTTCCCGGCGCCCCTTGGCATCCGCTGCCTTCAAGAGGCGCCGGGCCTTGTTCAGGGTCCTGGACCTGAAGTCCTCCCAGCGCTTCCTGACATGTTGTAAGTCCCGGACTGCCACCCCCTCCGCGTTGATGGCAGTCACAATGTCAGTCCAGATCCGAGTCCGTCCTTCCTTGTCGGCGCGGGAACTTCCAAAGAGGGCATCATACTGCCCCAGGACTTGCTCCACCAGGACACCAACTTCGGTGGGACTGAAGCTGGTGCCCCTCTGCCTCTCTGGCCGGGGGTTGTCAGTGGTCACAGATGGTGTTTGCCCCGACATGACAACCCCAGAGGCAGGAGTGGGTGGGCAACTGGGTCCTGGGGCTGGGCTGTGGAGCGATGGAATTCCAGTCGGGAGTCTTCGGTTCCAGCAGGGGTGGTCACAGCAACAGCACCCCTGGCTGATGTGCAGGCAGCAAATGGCAGTGCACGTGGGCAGCAGGCAGTCAGGCAGCAGCAGATGGCAGGTGGGAGCGTGCTCGGGGCTCTGGGGGGCAGTAGTTTGGCCTTATGGGCAGGAGCGTGGTCTTCCGTGTGCTTACGCGTGGCCAGCTTGGTACGGAGTGATTTGGCACGTGAAAATCCTGCACGTCAGCGTGAAAACCGAGGAAAGGCCCTTAGCGCATAAGCGCGTCAGCACGCATACGCGATTCTATTGGACCAAAGGCCCTCAGCGCGTAAGCGCGTCTGTGATGTGACCCGCACGGGTGTTTCCCACACAGCACGTGATGACAGAGCACACGTGGAAAGACTGCACGTCAGAGTCTCATCGCGTGTGATTGGTGGAAATGGCCGTACACGCAGAAGTGACAAAGCGTGTAATTGGTGGAAATGGCCGTACACGCAGAAGTCACAAAGCGTGTAATTGGTGGAAATGGCCGTACACGCAGAAGTCACAAAGCGTGTAATTGGTGGAAATGGCCCTAGCGCATACACGCCCCGTAAGTGACGTTGGACGTGTGGGCCTGTATAAAAGGTACGCGTAGAACACCATTTCCTTGTACGTGCTTTTCGTGGAGAGCGAGTGGGTGAATTCTGTACTTCTTGTCGGTTCACACGCGATTTACTTCACGGCGTTTCAAGTTCGTATTCCCTGTTACCTCTGACAGATTTTTCTCTTTTTTCTCTTTTACTGGTTTACCTGGGCCTGTTCCCTCAAACAGTGTTCCCTTCTACTGTTGTCCTGTCTCCTCAGACAGCGTACAAATCTTCTTTTGGCGGGGGTGTTGCCAACCAAACGCGCTCCTTTTTCACGCTCTTTTACCTGTCAGACGGTGAGTCACGCACGTATCTAACATCTGTGCTTGCCCCGTGTGTAGCCTACCCCTTCAGAGGTCATTCTAGGCTGCGTGTGACACGCATACGTTCATTCTTGTGTTACTGGGTGCCACAGCGTAGTGCAGGTTTTTCTTTCTGCACACGTGGTCTAGGAGGGGTTGCGTGCACGTCATCTCCCTATTTTGGGGCTCTTGTGCGTAGCGTGACACGTCATCTTTCCCCAGGGGTTACAATCAGCCTTGCAAGAGCACTAGGGTACAATTACCATCTGGTACCCAACCCCTTTAACCCCCAATTGCCCAGGACAATATTTTACAGCCACTCCCATACGCACATCAACATCAGTGCCATGGGTGGGAGGCGAGGATTCCGTAAGGGTGGCAAAGGTGGAAGAGCCACAAGTGGTGGCCGTGGTGGATCCGGTAGGGGACGTGGTCGTTACTTGCAGGGTGAGCCTGTCCCCCCATTTGTGGAGGACCAGTAAAGGGCACCCATTATCCCCCCCCCCTCCCGTTGAGGCTGATGTGGCTGACACCATCCATGCTCAGCCCTTGTTGGACCAGCCCATTGTGGCACCAGACCTGGCTGACTCCATGGCTGACTTCCAGGTCAGCAGGCCTATGACACGTGCGCTGGTGCACGTTGATGTCACCATGCCACGTGCATCTGGGGCAGCAAGGTCATCTGCTGCACCAAGTAGGCAGGGCGGAGAGGCTGCAGGGGCAGCTGCGGCTCCATCCACCCCAGCCCTCACACACACAGCCCGGACAGTGTCGGTCCTAGTCCATGCTGCTGATATTCCCCCTGACACCATCACACTAGAGCCAATGCCTGCACCAACTCCCATGCTGAGTGTGCAATCCCACACTCCTGATACAGAGTCCACCAGGGCTCCTGCCCCTAGTGTCCAGAGCGGCGCAGGACACTCAGGATCACCACCACCTTCCAAGCGGAAGAGGAAGAGTGCTCGTCCGGCACAGGCTGATGCCCCAGACACGGCTAAACAGTCCGGCCCGTCCAGGAAGCCCGGCTTCACGGATGACGAACTGAATGCACTTGTCGAGTATGTGCCCGCACATGACAACGAGATGGTCATTGTTGCAGGATCCAAGACCACACCTGCACAACGCCAGGCACACTGGCAGACCGCTGCGGACATCGTAAGTGCCCTTGGAATCGTGAGGCGCACAGCCAATGATTGCTATAAGCGCTGGAATGACCTAAAGCGCAGGGCAAAGAGTAACCTGGCCTCAAGTCATGCCGCAACTCTAGTGACTAGAGGTGGGTCTCCAGTAGTAGACATGGAACTCACTCCACATGAGTCAGTCGCTGGGACCTACGTCACAGAGGAACAGATCCAAGGCGTGGGAGATCTCCCTGATTACGAGGCATTGTCCGGTGAGTGCACATGCATGTGTGTGTCATCCATGTGCATGGTGTGTGTGAGGGCTTCTGTTTGTGTGCCAGGTGAGAGTGTGTGCGCCTAACTCGTATGGGTCAGCCATGTGCTTCATGCAATACATCCTGCGCAGCTGCATTTGGCCATAGCTGTATCCCTTCTGCCAACAGTAGACATGTAGTCCAACTGCACGCCAGTTGCCCTTGAAGTGTCACCTTGCCACAACATTGTAGCAAAATTTAGCACTATTCATTTAGTCAGATATTTTCCATTCCACCACTTTTAGTAGGCATGTCGCAGTCCTCTAGTCACATGTCTGACATGGCTATGGTAAAGTTGAGTGACTTTGTTACCTGGATATCATTTACTCAAACATGTCCCTGTGCAATTGCACCATTTCGGACTGGCAGCTCCAGGTGAAGAATCTGACCTGTTAGAATTAGAACAGCTATTACATGCGGGAACTGGACAGTATGCATAGGTGCTGCCCTCCTCTCCATCTTCACTGAATAGCAATGGTAGATGCCATCTGTGTGATGGCATGTGTGTTTCACCTGCCAATCACAGGCCAATGTGTGATGCCACTGCCAGGCAGCATGCAGAAAATGTGTTCATCTTCAATCTTGGTGTCATCAGTGTGTGCCATTTGCTCCCTTCATACGCAGTGAGGGTGCATGCATGGGAGGGTTTTAGTCATGTGGGACATGTGTCAAACAAGTACTGTTTCTCTTGCTTCTCAGCCCTCATTGTGTGCCATGGTGCTAATGCCTGTTTCCATTTCTTTGTTTTTATGTCTTTGCAGGGGAAGACGCACCTGATACTGCTGGGGTTGTGGAGATGGTGCAGACCCAGGGGGGGCCCGAGGGCCGACCAACCACCAGTGAGGGACGTGGTGTGGTGGTGGGTGAGAACCCACAAGTGCTGCAGGTCCTGCTCTCAAGGGGTGTCTCTGGCTGCACCTCCCCCGAGCTGTACTCAGGTGTTGATTCGGATGAGACCTACGTGCCGTCGCAGGTGAGTGTTCCAGGGAGGGATTCTGTTCTGTCTCACCCACCTGCACCAGGGTCAGAACCCTCAATGGGGATGTCAGTGTTGGCAGCTACTCCTTTGGTGGTTACGGATGCAGGGTCACACTCCGCAACATCTGATCCTGTTCCTGGGCCAGCAGATCAGAGGGGGAATGCAGTCCTGCAGCCTCAGGCAGTGCCGGCACAGCAAAGCGCAGTTCGCCTTGCCCCAGACAGGTGTGGTGCCCGCCGACGTGGTGGCCGTACGGCACCTGGCAATACTGCATGGGAGCAATCCATTTACGGTATGGCAACCCAACAGGCAGCATCATCCGAGATGATGGCTCAGGCCATGGATAGGGTGGCCACTTCCATTGTCCCCCCTGAAAGGCTGATGGAGCGACTAGAGCAGGCAACCAACACCATCTGCCAGTCACACAGGGAGGACATGTTGGGGTCCAACAGGGACAGGCGGGCGGCACTGGCGACTCTGCAGGAGGCCATCTCCATTGAGTCCCAGGGCCACAGGGAAGCCCTGAGGCAGGAGCTCCTTCACCTCAGGACGACTCTTGTTGAGCTTGAGGCTTCTACACACCAAAGGACAGAACAGCAGCTGGAGCGTCTCACCCGTACGCTCTCAGCTGAGATGCAGGCAACGAGGGCGGAGGTCCGGGCATCCTGTGAGTTGTTGCATGGGGACCTCCGCACACTCATCCTCCAGAACCAGACCTACCACACCCGCATGCTTGCAGCCATGGAGGAGCAGACTAGGGCCTTGCGTGGGCTGCCTTCCATAGTGCAACCACCTCGGGATGCAGCTGCACAGGGTGATAATAGCGACAGCAGTGATACTCCCACAATAGGGTAGCCGTGTGGGCCATGAGCCCATGGAGGTGTTTTTTTTCCCCAGGATCCACGCAGGTGGGTTCTGGTGTGCATCCTGTCCTCGGACCTCCTGGGTGGCCTCCCCAACCCCCCCGGGCCCTTCAATGGCCATTTTTGATTTTTATTTTTATTTATTTATTTTTTTTTATTTCTTTTATTCCCAATTTTTTTGGGACGATTTGTTGGCTTCCGTGGTTCCTGTGGGCATACGCTGCATTGTGGCTGGGCACATGCAGGCTTGTAATGTATTTGGTTCAGATGCTTGGGTTTGAGTCACACACACCCCTCCTGCTTCCCGTTTCCATGGGCTTGCAAAGGGTGTGCCCAAGTGACAGTGAATTACACAGTGACGTTGGACTCCCATGAGCTGTGTGGGCAGTCTGTAGTCAATACTGTGTATACATTCCTAGTGCATATTGCTGTTGTGTTGTACACTGCATGATGCATTGATGTGTAACTCATCTTCTGTGTCTACCTCCCAATTTGCAGGTCCCTTCCTCATGTCTACACAAGGACCTCTAGTCTGGAGATGTGGTCCATGTTGGCAGCAGTGCACCTACAACTCTACAGGCGCCAACACTGCACAGTTGGTAGTGGTGGGAGTGCAGGCATTTCCAGGTGGTGAGACTACTAATATTATACATTAGTGATGTCATGTTAATGGTAGTACGTGTTCAAGTTTGTTGTTGGTCCGGCATTACTGTGAGCATTTCAGGTGTTGCAAGTTTCTAATAGGGACACTGTACATTGTGACACTAGTGTCATGTTGTGGGGATTACTTTGTTTACGTGCAAATAGCATGACATGGCACGGTGTGTCGTGTGGCGGTGCTGGGGTTGGGTTGGCTGACATGGCACTGTCCTCTTGTTGCATTTTGCAAGTGGGTATTCATTTCAGCTGCTTGAATTTGTAACTTCACAAAACTGCATTGGTGGTGTCAGTGTGGGTAGGGATGCACACATTGTGACACTTCCAGGTGAACAATCTCAGGCTGATATGGTTTTCACGGTTCTTTCTCCAGACATTCAGGATCAGTGTCAGGTTGAGTCATCATTGATTGTCAGATGGAATGTGCCAGGGCAGTGTGCACTCCACAGGGGTGTGATTTCTATGTGAAGTAATTAGCCACTGCCTCCCCCCGTGCCCTTTCCCCTCCCATGCGCAGCGGCTGTGCATGTGGTTGGGGATGGGGGGCACCACCATGTCCACGGCCAGGCCCCGGCGTGTTGCAACGTTGTGCAGGACACATGCTGCCACTATGATCCTGCACACTACTAGGGGAGTGTACAACAGCTGCCCGGCAGAACGGTCAAGGGAGCGAAAGCGTGACTTCAGCACTCCAAATGTGCGCTCCACTATGCCCCGGGTTGTAATGTGGGCTGCGTTATATCTTACCTGGGGTGGCGTGGTGGGGTTCCGAATTGGCGTCATCATGTGGGGGCTGAGAGGGTAGGCACTGTCCCCTGTGGAGGTGGTGATTGGTATCATTGGTGGGGTTGTGACCTTGCTCAGTATCTGACATGCATGCATGTGCAGTGGCATTCATACTCACCAAGTAGCCATGTATCGCCATGCCGGCCAGCTTCTAGGTCCCGGCTTAGGCTGGACATTCGGTAAATGAAGCTGTCGTGGGTTGACCCAGGATAGTTGGCATATACTGAGGTGATGATTCCCTTGGTATTACATACTACCTGCACGTTGATGGAATGCCAGTGCTTGCGGTTCCTATAGATGTGCTCAGATGCCCTGGGGGGACGTAGAGCCACATGGGTGCAGTCAATGGCACCTAGCACTTTGGGGAATCGTGCCACAGCGTAGAAATCCAGGGCGGCAGCATGCCTTTCTGCAGGGGTTCTGGGCAGGTATATGTGCCTGCGGACTGATGGGCGTGCAGTGATGATGTTCAAGACCTGGTGTAGGCAGCGTGACTGGGTGGCCTGTGATACACCACCCACAATGGCGCTTGTCCGCTAAATTGATCCAGTGGCTAAGAAGTGCAGTACATTGAGGACCTTCTCCAGGGGGCTGAGTGCTTGGGAGCACAGGGTGGGTGATGTGAGGTCGTCCTCCCACTCACTCACCAGGTCCAGTATGATGTGTGGTGGAAACCTGTACCTCCCATGCACCTGGTCATCAGGCATCCCGAAAAGGCTGGTTCTGGGTGTGAATGTTCTGGCCCTGACTATCCTCCTCCTCCTCCTTTGGTAGGCCACGCCCACTGCTGCTAGGAACGGTATGTTCATCGTGGGTCTGAGCTAGTTATTTTGTTAGCGCGCAAATTAATGCGTTGCGCGTGTTGTAGGCGAGCGTATGACCCGCGCACCCCTCAAATCCAGTGCCCAGTCCAATAGCGTGTGGAAATTGGCGCGCACACCGGGATACAGGTGCGCTGACGTACTTGCGTGTGTAAGTGTCCGCGCACACCTGATATACACGTACATAGGCCAATCGCGTGTACACGCACTTTTGTCCAATTACACGCGATGAGACTCTGACGTGCTGTCCAATTACACGCGATGAGACTCTGACGTGCAGTCTTTCCACGTGTGCTCTGTCATCACGTGCTGTGTGGGAAACCCCCGTGCGGGTCACGTCACAGACATGCTTACGCGCTGAGGGCCTTTGGTCCAATGGATTTGCGTATGCGTGCTGACGCGCTTACGCGCTAAGGGCCTTTCCTCGGTTTTCACGCTGACGTGCAGGATTTTCACGTGCCAAATCACTCCGTACCAAGCTGGCCACGCGTAAGCACACGGAAGACCACGCTCCTGCCCAGAAGGCCGAACTACTGCCCCCCAGAGCCCCGAGCACGCTCCCACCTGCCATCTGCTGCTGCCTGACTACCTGCTGCCCACGTGCACTGCCATTTGCTGCCTGCACATCAGCCAGGGGTGCTGTTGCTGTGACAACCCCTGCTGGAACCGAAGACTCCCGACTGGAATTCCATCGCTCCACAGCCCAGCCCCAGGACCCAGTTGCCCACACACTCCTGCCTCTGGGGTTGTCATGTCGGGGCATACACCATCTGTGACCACTGACAACCCCCGGCCAGAGAGGCAGAGGGGCACCAGCTTCAGTGCCACCAAAGTTGGTGTCCTGGTGGAGCAAGTCCTGGGGCAGTATGATGCCCTCTTTGTAAGTTCCCGCGCCGACAAGGAAGGACGGACTCGGATCTGGACTGACATCGTGACTGCCATCAACGCGGAGGGGGTGGCAGTCCGGGACTTACAACATGTCAGGAAGCGCTGGGAGGACTTCAGGTCCAGGACCCTGAACAAGGCCCGGCGCCTCTTGAAGGCAGCGGATGTCAAGGGGCGCCGGGGCCACTTGTCGGAAGAACAGATGGGGGTCCTGGAACGCATATCCCCAGCGCTCCATGTCCAGGTCCTAGAGAAGCAGACCGGTCTGGAGTCGAGCGGTGAGTGTACATGCATCCTGGTTGTGAGCAGTGCGTGTGGTGATCATTCGCCATTGTGCCGGTTGCACACCTGTTTGTATGGGGTCGAGTATGGGTGGGGGTGTACAGGGCGGTGGGGCTGACACATGCGAGGGATGTAATGTGTGAGACATGGATGGTGCTTGTGTGTGTGGGCTTTCATGGCAAATGCAGTTGTGCGTGCACACATGTTTGGATGAATGTGTATGTAAGTAGACATGTCTGTGATGTCAGGCATGTATGTTGTTTTCGGCTGCATGTATGAGCACTGTGTACATGTGCATGTGTGTGTATTTGACAAGGGTGCAACAGTGATGCAACATGGATGCATGTGACAGCGGTATGTGGAAGCCTGATTGGCAGATGTGACATGGATGCCCGTCTGAACAGTGCGACACTTGGGAGAGGTGTAGACATGCATGCAAGTGTGGTGGTGTGTGTACATGTGTGGTGCACTTCCTGTGTTGCATGTGATGTCTGGCTCCCCTTTGGCTGCTGATGCTGTTGTATGTGTAGGGATGGTGGTGGCAGTTGTGATATGGCTGTGGTATGGCTCATGTGTGCCAGTTGCAATGACATGTGTGTTGGGGATTGTGATGACATGTCTGAGGTTTGCCAATGCCACTCATGTGCAACTGTCATGCGTGTATGTGTCCATTGTACAGTGCCCTGATGCCTGTGTTTTGTTTCTCCCTGTCTGCAGCGTCAACTGATGAAGAGGGCGGAGAAGGTGCTGTGGAGCACAGCGGTGGGGATCCGACCGCCAGCCGGAGATGCAAGGCCCGGCTCCCCTCCCGTGTTGTCATCTCGTCGGGGATTGAGGAGTCCGGTGCCGCGTCCCAGGCCCCAGCTGCCGGGGGGAGGTCCAAGAGGCGGAGGTTGCAGTTGGACTCCTCGGCAGCAGAAGGGGCAGCTGGGACCCCACAGGGCCCAACAGGGGAAGATGGCACGGAGTCATCCAGGTTGGTGGGGGGTTTGGTGGAGGAGGGGGCCGCGCAAGCACCAGAGACGGGGTCTGGAGGTGGGGATCCCACTGGTGCTAGTTGTGCAGTACAGGACCAGGGACAGGAGGCAGCACAGGCGGCCGCGGAGGTGCCTGTCTGCAATCCTGTCCCCGATCCTGTCCCTGCATCATCTTGCACCAGCAGGGATTCCTACGTCCAGACCCGTTTTCAGGCAGGGGATGAGCTGACGTCAACTGGCCTTCCTCTGCCTGCGGACGTGGCCATCCAGGTCCGGGTTGAGCCTGTCCTGGCTGGTGTGGCGTTGCGTCAACGGGCCATGCGAGGTGACCTGCAGTCTTTTCATGGAGAGACTGCACGTCATCTCGAATGGCTCGTTGACCACGTCAGCCTGCTGGGACAGGTCACCCAGGCCGGATTCCTCCGTCTGATGGGGCTTGCTCCGACCCCCTCCTCAACTGGACCCCCTACGCGCCAGTCATCCTCTGTGCCATCTTCCCACCCATCAGTCATCTGGGTGCCCTGTGGAGCTGCCTCTGACGGTGCGGCCAGGCTGGTGGAGGAGGCATCCCTGCCACAGTCGGGAGTCGGAGGTCCAGCAGGGGTGGCCACATCAACAAGTGCACCCCAGCCGGCGAAGGATGTGCAGGCAGCAGGAGGCAGTGCACGGGCAGAGGCAGAGCAGCAGCAGCAGCAACATGGTGGGAGACATGAAGGCTCGGGGCTTTCGACATCGGAGGGGCGGCCATCGGCCGGAGGGCAGGGGGACCCAGAACAGAGAGTGTCTTCCGTGTGGCAGCGGTTGGGCCACGCCATAGGTGCGGAGCGGCGGCGGGCGGAAGAGGCGCGGCTCACAATGGTCAGGGCGGAGAACTCCATGCGGAGGGCCCTGAGGCGGGCCGAGTGCCTCGAGACAATCCGCAGGGGGTTGGAGGAGGACACAGCGTCGTCCCTGTGGACCCTCGGGGCCATGGAACTGGACCGCCTCCGGGACATCGAACAGGAGTTCGATGATGCCCTGGCCCGGGCACCACAGAGTGAGCCGCTGGACTTGCCCGCCGCCATTGTATATAGTTCTTTAGTTTTAGGTTTCCTTTCTTTCTAATTATGATTTGGAGTCGACGGACACTGCTCCACTTTTTGTATATAGCTGATTTTTAGGTAGGTTTTTTAGTAGGTTTCCTTTGTTCAGTTGGGCTCATGGACCCTTGGTATTTTTTTATACGGACATGCATGTTTTTTTTTCTCATTCACATTGTAGTTAGTTTTCTTTCTTTGGCATTCTTAATTTTTTTAATACAATTTTGTTAGCATACTTCACTGTGTGGTATCATCTCATTGGTTTCATGCATGTCATGTTGTGTGTTTTCCCATTATATTGCAACCATTGTGTGTGACGGACATGGGTTCATTAGCTTCATGTGCATTGGGGGTGTAACATGTGATTTCCATTTCCATGTGGGTGAATGGGTTACTTGGTAGGGCTTTTTGGATGTGGAGGCTGTCCATTACGCACATGATTGGGGATTGTGAGCACCTGGTGGAGGCTGCCCCTGCACTGCTGGGGGTGGGGGTGGCGGGAGACATGAGTGGGGGCCTGGTGGAGGGTGACCCTGCACTGCCGAGGGGTGGGGGTGGTGGGAGACATGAGTGGGGGCCTGGTGGAGGGTGACCCTGGATGCTGGGGGGTGGGGGTGCAGGGGGACATGAGTGGGGGCCTGGTGGAGGCTGCCCCTGCACTGCCGGGGGGTGGGGGTGGTGGCAGACATGAGTGGGGGCCTGGTGGGGGCTGCCCATGGTGGCAGGGGGTGGGGGTGGTGGGAGAAATGAGTGGGGGCCTGGTGGAGGGTGACCCTGCACTGCCGGGGGGTGGGGGTGGTGGTAGACATGAGTGGGGGCCTGGTGGAGGCTGCCCATGGTGGCAGGGTGGTGGGGGTGGTGGGAGACATGAGTGGGGGCCTGGTGGAGGCTGCCCCTGGTGGCTGGGGGGTGGGGGTGCAGGGGGACATGAGTGGGGGCCTGGTGGAGGGTGCCCCTGCACTGCTGGGGGGTGGGGGTGCAGGGGGACATGAGTGGGGGCCTGGTGGAGGCTGCCCCTGCACTGCCGGGGGGTGGGGGTGGTGGGAGACATGAGTGGGGGCCTGGTGGGGGCTGCCCATGGTGGCAGGAGGGTGGGGGTGGTGGGACACATGAGTGGGGGCCTGGTGGAGGCTGCCCCTGGATGCTGGGGGGTGGGGGTGCAGGGGGACATGAGTGGGGGCCTGGTGGAGGCTGCCCCTGCACTGCCGGGGGGTGGGGATGCTGGGAGACATGAGTGGGGGCCTGGTGGAGGGTGCCCCTGCACTGCTGGGGGGTGGGGATGCTGGGAGACATGAGTGGGGGCCTGGTGGAGGCTGCCCCTTTTGGCTGGGGGGTGGGGGTGGCGGGAGACATGAGTGGGGGCCTGGTGGAGGCTGCCCCTGCACTGCTGGGGGGTGAGGGTGGTGGGAGACATGAGTGGGGGCCTGGAGGAGGGTGACCCTGGATGCTGGGGGGTGGGCGTGCAGGGGGACATGAGTGGGGGCCTGGTGGAGGATGCCCATGGTGGCAGGGGGGTGGGGGTGGTGGGACACATGAGTGGGGGCCTGGTGGGGGCTGCCCATGGTGGCAGGGGGGTGGGGGTGGTGGGACACATGAGTGGGGGCCTGGTGGAGACTGCCCCTGGATGCTGGGGGGTGGGGGTGCAGGGGGACATGAGTGGGGGCCTGGTGGAGGCTGCCCCTGCACTGCCGGGGGGTGGGGGTGGTGGGAGACATGAGTGGGGGCCTGGTGGGGGCTGCCCATGGTGGCAGGGGGGTGGGGGTGGTGGGACACATGAGTGCGGGCCTGGTGGGGGCTGCCCATGGTGGCAGGGGGGTGGGGGTGGTGGGACACATGAGTGGGGGCCTGGTGGAGGCTGCCCCTGGATCCTGGGGGGTGGGGGTGCAGGGGGACATGAGTGGGGGCCTGGTGGAGGCTGCCCCTGCACTGCCCGGGGGGTGGGGGTGGTGGGAGACATGAGTGGGAGCCTGGTGGGGGCTGCCCATGGTGGCAGGGGGGTGGGGGTGGTGGGAGACATGAGTGGGGGCCTGGTGGAGGCTGCCCCTGGTGGCTGGGGGGTGGGGGTGGTGGGAGACATGAGTGGGGGCCTGGTGGAGGCTGCCCCTGGTGGCTGGGGGGTGGGGGTGGTGGGCGACATGAGTGGGGGCCTGGTGGAGGCTGGCCATGGTGGCAGGGGGGTGGGGGTGGTGGGAGACATGAGTGGGTGCCTGGTGGAGGCTGCCCCTGCACTGCTGGGGGGTGGGGGTGGTGGGAGACATGAGTGGGGGCCTGGTGGAGGGTGACCCTGGATGCTGGGGGGTGGGGGTGCAGGGGGACATGAGTGGGGGCCTGGTGGAGGATGCCCATGGTGGCAGGGGGGTGTGGGTGGTGGGAGACATGGGTGGGGGCCTGGTGGAGGCTGCCCCTGGTGGCTGGGGGGTGGGGGTGGTGGGACACATGAGTGGGGGCCTGGTGGAGGCTGCCCATGGTGGCTGGGGGGTGGGGGTGGTGGGACACATGAGTGGGGGCCTGGTGGAGGCTGCCCCTGGTGGCTGGGGGGTGGGGGTGGTGGGTGACATGAGTGGGGGCCTGGTGGAGGCTGCCCATGGTGGCAGGGGGGTGGGGGTAGTGGGAGACATGAGTGGGTGCCTGGTGGAGGCTGCCCCTGCACTGCTGGGGGGTGGGGGTGGTGGGAGACATGAGTGGGGGCCTGGTGGAGGGTGACCCTGGATGCTGGGGGGTGGGGGTGCAGGGGGACATGAGTGGGGGCCTGGTGGAGGATGCCCATGGTGGCAAGGAGGTGGGGGTGGTGGGACACATGAGTGGGGGCCTGGTGGGGGCTGCCCATGGTGGCAGGGGGTGGGGGTGGTGGGACACATGAGTGGGGGCCTGGTGGAGGCTGCCCCTGGATGCTGGGGGGTGGGGGTGCAGGGGGACATGAGTGGGGGCCTGGTGGAGGCTGCCCCTGCACTGCCGGGGGGTGGGGTGGTGGGAGACATGAGTGGGGGCCTGGTGGGGGCTGCCCATGGTGGCAGGGGGGTGGGGGTGGTGGGAGACATGAGTGGGGGCCTGGTGGAGGCTGCCCCTGGTGGCTGGGGGGTGGGGGTGGTGGGACACATGAGTGGGGGCCTGCTGGAGGCTGCCCCTGGAGGCTGGGGGGTGGGGGTGCAGGGGGCATGAGTGGGGGCCTGGTGGAGGGTGCCCCTGCACTTCTGGGGGGTGAGGATGCTGGGAGACATGAGTGAGGGCCTGGTGGAGGGTGCCCCTGCACTGCTGGGGTGTGGGGATGCTGGGAGACATGAGTGGGGGCCTGGTGGAGGCTGCCCCTGGTGGCTGGGGGGTGGGGGTGGCGGGAGACATGAGTGGGGGCCTGGTGGAGGCTGCCCCTGCACTGCTGGGGGGTGGGGGTGGTGGGAGACATGAGTGGGGGCCTGGTGGAGGCTGCCCCTGCACTGCTGGGGGGTGGGGGTGGTGGGAGACATGAGTGGGGGCCTGGTGGAGGGTGACCCTGGATGCTGGGGGGTGGGGGTGCAGGGGGACATGAGTGGGGGCCTGGTGGAGGAAGCCCATGGTGGCAGGGGGGTGGGGGTGGTGGGAGACATGGGTGGGGGCCTGGTGGAGGCTGCCCCTGGTGGCTGGGGGGTGGGGGTGGTGGGACACATGAGTGGGGGCCTGGTGGAGGCTGCCCCTGGTGGCAGGGGGGTGGGGGTGGTGGGAGACATGAGTGGGGGGTGGGGGTGGTGGGACACATGAGTGGGGGCCTGGTGGAGGCTGCCCCTGGTGGCAGGGGGGTGGGGGTGGTGGGAGACATGAGTGGGTGCCTGGTGGAGGCTGCCCCTGCACTGCTGGGGGGTGGGAGTGGTGGGAGACATGAGTGGGGGCCTGGTGGAGGGTGACCCTGGATGCTGGGGGGTGGGGGTGCAGGGGGACATGAGTGGGGGCCTGGTGGAGGATGCCCATGGTGGCAGGGGGGTGGGGGTGGTGGGAGACATGGGTGGGGGCCTGGTGGAGGCTGCCCCTGGTGGCTGGGGGGTGGGGGTGGTGGGACACATGAGTGGGGACCTGCTGGAGGCTGCCCCTGGTGGCTGGGGGTGGTGGGACACATGAGTGGGGGCCTGGTGGAGGCTGCCCATGGTGGCAGGGGGGTGGGGGTGGTGGGAGACATGAGTGGGGGCCTGGTGGAGGCTGCCCATGGTGGCAGGGGGGTGGGGGTGGTGGGAGACATGAGTGGGGGCCTGGTGGAGGCTGCCCCTGCACTGCTGGGGGGTGGGGGTGGTGGGAGACATGCATTGTTGATCAGTAGTGCAAGGTGACATGTGGGTTGGCTGGGGGCATGCCCATGGTGGATGGGCTGCCTGCAGGACATGAGCAGGGGTGCAGGGTAGTCCCCCGTGGTGTGGGCTGCCTGCAGGGGCCATGGAGGTTGTGGAGCGTACACCTGGGAGGACCCACAAGGCCAATTCACGTGTAGTACTCCCCAGAACCCCTGAAATACACATTCCCTGCTGGTATCGCGTGTGCAACTTACCGCGCACCCCTGAAATACACGTACCCTGCTCGCACTGGGCCAATCGCGTGTGGAACTTCCCGTGCACCCCTGAAATACACGTACCCTGCTCGCACTGGGCAAATCGCGTGTGGAACTTCCCGCGCACCCCTGAAATACACGTACCCTGCTCGCACTGGGACTATCACGTGTGGAACTTCCCGCGCACCCCTGAAATACACGTACCCTGATGGAATCGCATGTGGAACTTCCCGCGCACCCATGTAATACACGTACCCTGCTCGCACTGGCCCATTCACGTGTGGAACTTCCCGCGCACCCCTGAAATGCACGTACCCTGCAGAATTCGCGTGTGGTACTTCCCGCGCACCCATGAAATACACGTACCCTGCTCGCACTGGGCCAACGCGTGTGGAACTTCCCGCGCACCCCTGAAATACAGGTACCCTGCTCGCACTGGGACTATCGCGTGTGGAACTTCACGCGTACCCCTGATGGAATCGCGTGTGGAACTTCCCGCGCACCCATGTAATACACGTACCCTGCTCGCACTGGCCCATTCGCGTGTGGAACTTCCCGCGCATCCCTGAAATGCACGTACCCTGCAGAATTCGCGTGTGGAAATTCCTGCGCACCCCTGAAATACACGTACCCTGCTCGCACTGGGACTATCGCGTGTGTAACTTCCCGCGCACCCCTGGAATACACGTACCCTGATGGAATCGCGTGTGGAACTTCCCGCGCACCCATGTAATACACGTACCCTGCTCGCACTGGCCCATTCGCGTGTGGAACTTCCCGCGCACCCCTGAAATGCACGTACCCTGCAGAATTCGCGTGTTCAACTTCCCGCGCACCCCTGAAATACACGTACCCTGCTGAAATCGCGTGTGGAACTTCCCGCGCACCCCTGAAATACACATACCTTGCTGAAATCACGTGTGGAACTTCCCGCGCACCCCTGAAATCCACGTACCCGGCCAAATCGCGTGTGACACTTCCCGCGCACCCCGGTATACACGCACACGTATTTTTTGTCAGCAGGTCTGTGTTTGTGGGTACCCCTTTGCACGTCATTTGTCCTGGAGGGCCACAGTATAGGACATTCATCATGGCAGTATATAGGTGCTATTTGTTGGCGCACCTTTTGGCGCACATTTCTTACAGCCGCAGAGACGCTACCGCCTGCTTTCTTGTGGCGGTCGTGTTTGTGCCTGTGCGCTGGTTTGAGCGTGCGCTTTTTTGCCCTATTCTTTTCCATGAATACCGGTTGTAGGCGAGCGTGTGGGCGTTCCGTGCACTTGTGCCCTGTACTTCCCCCGTGACGCCCACGTTTTGGCAAGTTGTTCCCCATTCCGAGTGTTACGCCCGTGTTCCGCCTACTTTTGTTGCATGCGCCGCGCTATGTGCGATTTTCGCTCTGGCCTGTGCGATTTTCGCTGTGACCTGGCGCACGCTGTTAGATGGCCTGTGCGCCAACGTGCGCCGCGCACTTTTTTATCGCACATCCGCTGGTTTTCTCGCGCACGGACTTCCATGAATCGATGTGCGCTGCTTTTCGTGCGATTTTCGCTATTCCACTTCGATTCGCACGTTTTTGCCCACTTGCGCCGCGCTAATTATTCCATGAATCGGCCTGCAAGTTACGAAACTCGCCATAGTCGTTACAGACTGAATGCATACTTACATGTCATTATTCCTTTTGATGCAATGTTAAAGCGCAACCAGAAACAGAAGGAAGTTAGATTGCCCCGTGACCTTGCTGCAAAAGCCAGTCTTTTGATTCATCTGAAAGAAGAGGGGCAGCCCTCTTGTCCCACACTGGTACCCATACAGCATTAAGGGGATGTCTAACTCCTCTTACGTATTATTGTGCATTGACGGCTATTTTCACTGAAGGATATACAGTGTGGCTCTAACGGTTCTAATCAGGTAGATGTAGCTAGGACAACAATCAGCTGGTAGCAGAGATGTTTAATCGCTGATCCATAGCACAACCTAAACAGCATGAGCTCGGGCTACACGTGACTGTGCTTCAATCACACTTGAACACCACTGAGCTTGACTGGGAAACAGGTGATTCTTAGTTTCGGAAATGAACTCTGACCCGGAAGGAAATTCTCCACAAGCGACCTGAGGCCTGGAAGTTCCTGTTTTTCCATGCATGTGTGTGGAACCACAATTTCCACCTTTGGGGTGCATCAACTGTTGCTGACTAAATAATAATGCAATTTAAGTACATTATTTAGTGCACTTCCGCAAGAAAGTAAAAACTCAGTGCCTAAGGAGTCCATATTATAAAATCGCAGGCACTAATACCCATACCACCAATCATGGAGAAAAAAAAAACTTCCAGTCCCCCTTCCTACTCTATAGCTGATATGTATATGGTAGTCTGTACGGATCGAACATTAGGTAAGTGATTTCTGATATAAACTAATAGTCACTTCTGAGCTTGGCTCTCCTGTGTGGATGCAGAACGTAAGTGAGTTTAGGAAAAAAAGAACAGGATAAGTCCCGAAATGCACTGAGTAAGAAACCGTGATTTCTGGACTAAATACCAATAATTAGATGAAAAATGTGAGCCAAGTCCGTCCATTTTTTGTGTTTTAGAATTTATGAACGTAGTGTGTTTGGAGACTAAGGTTTTTGACAAACAAAATATTTGAGTTTTATAAATGAAGATAAAATAATGAATAACGAATCTGCTACTCCACGAAATTTGGATTGGAATGGTTCTCCCTTGGGGCGCTGCTGTGCCTCACATATCCTTTTTGCTTTACTTTGCCACGGAAGTACTTGTTTCCAGAAGTGATTCCTTACACCTGAACAGCTACATTTCAGAGACTATCGTCGGCTCTAATGGAAAGCGCCAGTGCTGAATATTTAAAGAATATTTAAATAATTGCTGTATGAGAATCATCTTCATGCGTCCCTGTGTTCAGAATATTTGTTTTACAAATGCTAAAAAGCAAACGGCGCGCCTGTTTCCTCTTAAACAAACGTGCTTTTATTTTATTTGAAATAATATCATGGGAAGTATGGTTAAACAGGAACCAATGAGGATTGAGAAAGAGGATAGCAACACTAATACTATTAACTAATACATATCTTTCTATAGAGCTTCATACCGGATCCCTGCCGTATTGAGTCACTTTAATAGGATCACATGATTGTCCATTTCTGCGACCTAAAGGGGCAGTTATTTTCCCATTCAGAACCCCGACCTATAGAGTGAAGCAAGAGTGCATAACTGCCTATAATGCCCTGTTGGGCTGGGCAGTAAGGCCTGAGTACCATTACATTGGGTAATAGCACACATTAGCATCCGGAGTATGATGTCAGAATCCTGAGAGCCAGTCATGATCTGGGAGTTCTGAGCAGTGTGCTAAGGGGTGGCCATGAATCCTAATGGCGCTCAGAATTCCACTCAGCTTGCCAGGTGCCATCAGCTCGTGCAACTCTTGGCTCGCCTCTGACCTTCGACCTCACGCTACAATCTTCATAAACGCTGCCACTCCACAAATCTACTGCCTTCTTCATTGGGCCCGCTGTGGCGTTCCCATGCACTGCAGGTGCCCAAATCACAAAAGGGGGACAGTTTCCCCAAGGCAGCCGCCCTTCTGTTGTTCAGCGGCAACATGGCATAGCTTATACTACTTTCAGACATTTTGGGGGGAAATTTAGGGGCAAAGTGTAGCACCCAACCTGGACGGGGTGTGCATTATTGCATATTTCTGTGGTAGTAATATGGGCAGGCAAGTGCGCTGAGCCTTCCTTATCTGCCATTGTTTTGTTCAGACCCACAAGTGAGGCTTCCGGGCATTTAATTGCCTGTATTGCCAAGAGGAACAGGCAGCAATGAGAATTACTGTTACCTCATTTAAATGGAACTCAATGCATCAACCTCAGAAGGAAGGACTACGCAAGATAAACATGACCGTAAAAGAGCCAGTGCTGCAGATCAGCAAACATGACTTCATGGAAAGCCATGCCTTGCCTTCACCACCAGGACATTTACACTGGGGAAACTGACGGAGATCGCTAACTGCAGAGGATGACAAGCTCAGTGGTTTATATTGCAGTTGAGCATTTTCACAAAGATGGAGGACATAGAAGAAGGACATTATCAGCTTTGAAAAACAAACCCATTGCACACAGCGTCTTCAGTATCCATTACCAATAATATCCCCCTGATTCCCATACTATCTGACTCACCTTCATTGGGATCAATGCTCAGGGCCTATGTTCTCACGTTTATGTTAATTTCTACAGTTCTGAAGTATTTGGACATTTGTTGAACTACCTGTGACAAGGTCCAAGGACAGCAAAGGGCTAGTGGATTTATTAAGAGCCAGTGAAAGTGCTTACAGGATCCACTCTCATGGCTGATCCCATATGCAGACAATCTTTCTTCCGAATGAGCAAATAATACAATTTAAAGATCACTTTTTACTCAGTCACCAGTGGGCACAACCAGTCAACTCGTAGAACTCTTCGTTGACTGGTGCTGATTCCTTCTGTACCACGCAGAACAGAGAGAAGGATTGACATCACCTCGCAGAGGGTATTACTGTTCTCCTAAATACTATCTCATAGAAACGACTTAGAAAAGTGCATGGCTGGGCACATTCCTATAGTGTCTTGGCAAAACCGGCTGCCCCTTGGTGTGGCACTTGAAAGTCCTGATGAAGGCTATAACATTTGAACGTAAGGCCCTTTGAGTACTGTGTCATGCAGTGGATGGGAAGCAGAGTAACTCTTACACCACATAAAGGAACCAGCTCAGGTAGATAGCAAAGGTCTTCTGTTTTATTATCAATGTCTAAAACAGGCATTTACAACGGACTTCAACGGACGTCGCACAAGCTTTCTCGGTGCATCATACAAAAAAATAGCAAAAATGAATCATTTGTGACGTTATGCTATGTGGCAAATAAGGGAAACCTACGGGGGTTGTGATAGGCTCAAGGGAAACATATAAGTATACTTTCTATAAGGGGTTGGGTTGTGGTTGGGTCTCTACTGACAGGTGGACATCTTGTGCCCACCTCTAGTGCAAGTCATCTTCATCATTATTAAGTACACAGTATATTATTGGCTCTCAAACCATAAGGCCCTACATTATACGACCCTCTACAATTGGTTGGCATGCTAATACCAGTCTGGCACTTTCGGCTCGCTAGCAGCACGTAAGCTCATACCCCAGGTGCCAGGAGGTGGACTTGACTGGATGTGTGACCCAATGTCTCTCATCACCCATGCCTTCTGCCATGAAGATTGTATTTGAACTTGGCCTTGCAAAGTATCCTTGCCTCTGGGAATATAAGGGAGTGCAGGCAACCACTATCACTGTTCTCAAATTCTTCACCAGATTCTATTTCCATCCATGGCTCATGTGACAGGAGAACATGATCTGGTCCATTTTGCTGCATTTAATTGTCTTTAATGAATAAAACTTGCCACTCATGGTGTTATTTCTTTGCACCTTAACAAGGGATGATTCAGTATCTCACGTTCACTGCCTTCAAGAATAGATACCCTGTCTTCGCTGCTTCTGCCTTGACACCAGGCCAGACAGCCCTTCCAGACTCAACCATGATCTTGGTCAATTCTTTGCTGCGACACAGCTCTCGGCTCTTCCCACCATGAGTTTGAGCTTACTAAAGTTGTGATACCCATGTCCAGTTTCTATACAATGGTGGCTTCACCAGCAGTCTATTCACTACATATAGCCAGCTTCTAAGATTACTTCTACTTGCGTTGCTGCATCTGTACAATAATTAAACGACTTGCATTGTCTGAAGTGCTCTTCAGACATGCAATCTTCTTTTTGCATATGGAAGTTTACTCAATTCCTTATTTCATCATCAATTTCTATAAGAGTCATACATCTTCATCAGCCAGTCTTCTCTGTGCATCACCCTCGCTTCTTGTGATGTCACCAGCTCCTTTTCTTGCTCTCTTTCATATTCATTTGAAGATTTCCTCCATGAGATTGGCATCTCTTCGGGAGAACTTCTGATAGGAATTTATTAGTGGATACCTTTTACCGAAGATTTGCTGAGGAATGGTCACAGTTGCTGGTGTAAAGCATGGCACAATTTCAGGCTTCCAACATATAAGTGGGAGGGGGCGGGACTTCCTGCAGAGGCATTCAGTGGCTCCTCTACACATTAACTGCAGATGGGTTAGTGCAGGTGTCTTCAGCTTGTGGATGTCCAGATGTTTTAGACTAAGATTTCCATGACTCCTGCCCACTCACCATGCTGGCTAGGGCTGATGAGTGTTGCAGTGCAAGGTATTTGTCGAGCCAAAGTTTGAGGACCTGTGGGTTACTAATATTGTTCCAACAGGCATTGCATCCCATGTTAGCTTACAATTTTTATGGACGGAGTGTCAAGGAGATTCAGTGGCAACTATTCAAGGCTTTTTCAGGTATCGTTCTAAAATACTGCAAACCTCCCCCACACCCCAGAATGCACGTATAACGTGCATTCGGCAGTAATGAAAAGGTTGAATCACATTTAACCATCCTCCCAAAATGTCCCCAAACCTGGGCACTCCCTCCATATGTGTGTCCAATCCCCTTTCATACCACAACCCTTCCAGCATTGTTCCCTAGTTGGCAGGAACATTTTATGTAGCCTCTCAGGGGTATAATGCCATTGGACGATGATCTTACACCATGCTTCCCTGACCTGAATTGACCTTGTCAGTTTGGGAATGTTTGCCCATAAACGTTTCCAATGATCCCTGGTTAGATCCATCCCTAATGTCTTCTCCCACTTATGCTTATATCCCCAGACCTGTCCCCCTTCCGAATATAACTTTGACACCATTTGTCTATTGCCATGTGCGTGTGATACACTTTTCAAACACTGTAAGCTCCCTCACCGCTGCTGCTTTACCCACTGACACGGCTATCCAATGTCTTAATTGATAGCATTCCAGCCTGTTCTTCTCCGAGAGACCTACCAACTGTTTACATTCCCCAAATGTACAAATATCTCCTCCCTGCATCATATCTCGCATCTTTTTACATCCCACTTTCCGCAATTGTCTGAACACTCCCTGTACCATCCCTGGGCGAAATTGTGGATTCCCAAATAATGGAGTGAATGGGGATGGATGCATAAATAAGTTTCCCTTTTCTAACAGCCAGTCCCATATAACACATACCACTGCCAGTAGATGGCTGGCCTGTGTATTTGGGGCTCTATCTTGTCTATATAACCAAAGGACCCCTTCCAATGGACACACCACTGCCACTGCCTTATCCATCCTTACTCAGGGTTTCATGGTATCTTCCATAAACCATTCACAGATTACACGTAACTGTGCTGCCTCGTAATATTTTACAAAATTTGTAAGCCCCACCCCCTATCATCTCTAGGTGCCATTCTCGTTTGTAATGCAACTCTTGGGGTTTTATTACACCAAGAAATCTCGAACTCACTTTATTCAGTGCCTTAAAAAATGAACGTGTAACCGTTATCGAAAGAGCCTGGAACTTGTAGAGCAGTCTCTGGAGAGTCACCATCTTAATAGAAGCTACGTTTCCTAACCATGAGATTCGGAGTGGGGTCCATTTCCCTAAATCTTCCTTTACCTTTTGTAATAGTTGCGGATAATTGCTATCATACAGCTGTGAGACCACCTCAGCTAGTACTTGATACAACTATCAGTATTAACAAACGGAGAATAGGTGGATAGAGCCTCCTTCTGTATTGTACAGAGTCCCAATTCTAGGAGCTCTGACTTCCCCATGTTAACCTTCAAGCACACAACTTGCTCTATATCTATCAATTCCACCAGCAATGCAGATATTGACTGTTCGGGATGTTTCAATGTTATCAACATATCATCTGCAAAGGCGACAATCTTATGCTCCTCGCCTCCAAAGGCGATGCCCTATATTGTCGACCTCAATCTCATTTTGGGCAACAACGGTTCCAAATACAATGCATAAATGATATTGGGCATCCCTGCCGTGTTCCCCGACCTATTTCTATAATAAGGGACACTTGTTTATTAACCGCCAACCATATATTGGGGCCTGGTAATTTGCCTGTAACATCTGTATGAACTTAGTCCCCATTCCCATCTGTTCCATAGCGCTGAACAGAAAGGGCCACTCAAACCGATCAAATGCCTTTATGGCATTCAATAACACCAACACTGATGGAATTTGTTTGGAGTTAACTTTCTCTATCAGGTGGATCACTCTGCTAATGTTACCAGAAGTCTGTCTACCTATGATAAATCCCGATTGATCAGCGTTTATCAATTCAGGTGTGAGAGGTGCTAATCTCGCAGTGAGAATGCCCGTATAGAGTTTCGCGTCAATATTAATTAAAGCAATGGGTCTTTATGACCAGCATTTCGTCAGGTTTTTACATGGTTTCCTGTACACAACCACTTTTGCCTCTGGCATGGTCGGTGTTACCACACCATTTGCCACTTCCATATTAAATAACTCTGCCAATCTTGGAGCCAGTTGCCTTTTTTATAAAAAGCAGCCAGAAACCAATCTGGTCCTGGTGCTTTATTCAATGGCAATGCCCTTATTGCTGCCTCCATCTCCTTCTCCTTGATATCTCCATCTAGCTCTTCCGGCTCCACAGCCATTATCTTTGGCAGACATACGTCTAAAAAATAGCATTGTATCTCCTGAGGATCAAGGAGGTTAGACGTATATAATGTTTCATAAAATTTGGCAAAGGTTTCAGTTATGGCCACTGATTCGGTTTTTATCGATCCATCGGGCTGTAAAAACCGCTGGATTGTCTTAACTGCCTCTAATTCCTTTAACTGTTGAGCCAACAGCTTACCTGATTTGTTGGCCTGCACATAATACCTCTCTTTGGTCATCAACATGGATCTCTCTGCCCGGCGGGTCCAAAACATATCTAATTGGCTATGTAGTTCCTTTAACCTTTTACATAGGGCCCTCCTTCTGCGTTTCACTATATTCTGTTGGGTATCTCGCAATTGAGCTTCAAGGTACCCTTCCATTTTCGACCTCTGTTTCTCCCGCTGAGCTAGCAATGCAATATGTTCCCCCTGCATTACTGCCTTAAAAGCATCCCAGGTCCCTTCGGCGAGACCATTTGATTGCTGCTAACAGAAAAATACCCTTCTATCTTGTTCCTTATCATTTCTACCACCACTTCCTCATTCAGCAATTCTACTGGAAACGTCCAGGCCCACAACTCTATAAGCGGCCCGAAATCCCTAACGTCACTATTAGAGGGGCATGATCCAACAGTGAAATTGACCCAGATCTATTTCCCTTACCTCCCCCATTAAGTTGGATGTTACCCCTGCATAATCTATTCTGGACAGGGATTGATATATATGTGAGAAGTACGTGTACCGACTTTCATCTTCTCTCTTAGTTCGCCAGACATCTTGCAATGTTACATTTTCAAAACTTTCCTTTAACGCTTGTGTGGGGAGTGCTGTCCCCTTCCCTCCGCCCCCACTTCTATCTACTGTAGGGTCCCATTCCCAATTAAAATCACCCATGGATATTATTTTCCCTATTGCAAAGTCCTCCGACCTAGTTACTACCTCCCGTAAGAACCCAACCTGCCCAGTGTTAGGCGCATTTACCATTGCCAAGGTGATTTGTTTATATTCCAATTGCACGGATAGAAAAATATATCTCCCCACCGTATCCACCAGGGACCGCACAACCCTAGCCCTGAGTGTATCGCTAAATCCTATCATGACCCCTGAGGTCTTACCCACTGCATTAGATTGATAGATTCGAGAGAAAAAATGGACCTTCACCCCAAGTTTATCTACCTTATTAATATGTGTCTCCTGTAAAATGATGACATCCACCTTTTCCTTTTTCATCAGCGCTTCCACCTTTTTTTCACTTTACAGGGGAATTAATCCCCTAACATTATAAGATATAACCTTGAATGCAAAGCATACTTAAGCTATTCACTACCATGTTTAGATTGTTCCCCGGCTTTAGTAGTTGCCATTTCCTCAATTCCTCTGCCCCTCTAGCCCCTCAACCCCCCCCCAACTTCCCCAACCAAACCCCTCTCCCCCAAAAAAGCCTCTCAGGACCAGGCCGAAGATCCTATGATACCCTCAGGGACAATCCCCAAAGCTTGGGCCAGAAAATTGCCTGAGGTCAACCCCTCTGGGAAATTTCCTACCACTCCCTTTGATTCCAAGACATCCTCTGCCAGTTCTCCCCACCTGGTAAATCCCTATATCCAGCCCGCTTGTCTATCCACCACCCTTTCTGTTTACACGCCACCTTTCCCTCCTAGGAGACACCGTTCCCTCCCCCCACGCTCCTCCCCCTTACCCCGCCTGCAGACCTTTCAGTTTTGCCCCTCTAACACCCCTCTTCCCTTGCAACATAGACCAGTCCCATTGCTGCATCCCACGTTGGGAGGAGCACCTCGATCCCCTCTCTCCATGCCCATCTTCTTCCTCCAAATTCAGCAGTGCAAGACCTTCTAAACATGATGTTATGCAATGTTGTATCCTTTCCAGGTTAAAAAGCAACCCAAAAGGAAACGTCCACTTATACGGAATATGTTTTCAGATTAAAGCACCAATTACCTGGCCCATATCTCTTTGTTTCTGGAATGTTACCAACACCAAATCCTGATACAGCTGAACTTGTGTCCCGTTCACTGTGATATTCCCATCCATTCTTGCTGCACGCAAAATGTTCTCTTTTAATCCAAATGAGGTTAAGGCAACCAAAATGTCTCTAGGCCTAGCACCCAGTTCCGTTCTCCTTGGGCCCAATCTATGGACTCAGTTGATTTCAATGTCTTATGGCAGTACTTCCTTCAGTATGTTTCCAAAGGATTTTTGAACCGTACACTTAAAATTTGTGTACAGTATTGACATGCTTAAGCCTTTCACCCGGATGTTAGACATCCTTGAGCGGTTCTCCAAGTCCTCCGCCTGTAGTTCTAAGTTAAATGAGACTCAGCCAACTGGTCTAGCAGTTCACTATTCTGCCATACCTCATCTGACATTGCCATCAGGTCCTGTTCAGTTACATCCACTCTTTCGACCAGCTCTTTCACTTCCCCCTTAACTTCTATTAGGAGTTTCTCAGATCTTCTCGCAATGAAGTGAACTATTCTTGAAAATTGTTTGTGATTCTTCCTTCCAATTCGCTGAGGCATTCTTTAAGGTCATCCTTACTGAAAGCCATTTCCCCACTCATCGGGATGTGCCCTTTCTCTTCCACAACCTCTTTCTTTTTGGCCCGTGTTATAGCCTCACCACTCTGTTTACAGCACCGCTCCAATTGACCTTCCTGCTCTGCTTGAGGTTGCCTTCTCTTGGCCAGGGTGGTCTTTCTTTGGGTTTTGGCATCAGGAAGGCGTCACCCCACTTGTATATAGTATGCGTTCCTCAGCCTCTATTAACATGGGGCATCCTCCCCTCCAACATGTGATCCACTCCCTTGCTTCCCAGTTTCTTATGGTTTTGAGCCCTTCAGTTGTATGCTCAGTAGTCTTTCAATATTTCCTGTGCATCAGAGTTACTCTCCTTTTCCCAACTTTCAGACCCACCAGTTGTCTCCTTTTGGGGGCTGCCCCAAATATCTTGGTGTTGGGATCTGTCAAATTGTAGCACCCCTATGTGCTTCCTCTGGGTCAATTACTCTCCACACAATCTCATGCTATAGAGGAATCAATTTTATTGCCTGGGGGTATTTCCAGATCTGCCTTTATTTCCCCATCCTCTTTCACGTTGTGAATGATGTCACCTGGCCCTTGACTCGCCCCCTCCTCCGCCAGCTACTGTTTGGCTGTGTAATACCCATTTGGGCGGGGGTCGCAGTGATATACAGACTGCTGCAAAGTTGTAGGTTTTGCCTGCTGGACACTTGCCTAAACCTTATCGTAAATCTTGTTCCCGCTCACACATCAGTGCATCAAAAGTTATTGTTCTCCCTGCCGAGCTGCATCCGAGGTCAGGATCACCTCCTTGATCATCGTTCCACCTCCCAGCTACCGCGGGTCTTTTCCGACGTTCGTCCTCATCGCCGGGTCCACATATTGGCCACGCCCTGCTTGCGCAATACTGCAGGAACTTTCTTATACTCACTGGGGAAGGGGGGTGAATGCTGTTGTGGGTCTACAGCTGCATTCACCCTTTGTTTTGGGGTCTTGCACTGCCGCCCAGCCTGCCTCCAACTTTGGATAGCAGGCTTGCTTAGTCGACCAGGGGCATACCCGAGGACAACTCGTCCTTACCCACTGATGGCCATCTTGGAATCTTCAATCACTTTTAAAATCTTATTTAGTGTGTGTTGTTTTACCTTTAAGAACTGACCTTGCACATAGAATTGAAATTCCTGTGCTAGCCCACCAGGAGTTACCCGAGATTTCTATCTCTGTACTATGTGCAACCTTTTGCGATCACTATGGACTGACTAGGGGTCTTGCTCTGGCTGAAGATGTATAAATGCATCTTGGCAGGCCTACCACCAGATGACCAGCTGCACCTTGTACCTTCTGTATGTTCTGCATGGTGTTCCTAAGGTGCAAAGTCTAAAGGGAGTGAACATGTGCTCGAACAGCAACTATCCTGTTTCTTTATGGATAAAAGGGTCAACGCAACGATAACTCTCTCCAATTCAAATCTGCAAACAAGCATTCTCAGCAAGTAGAACAAGGGTCTGCAACCTGCAGACCTCCAGATATTTTGGAATAGGACTCCCATAATCCCATAATCCCCTACCATTGATATATTTGATTGTAGTCCCAAAAATCTGGAGACCAACAATTTTGAGACCTCTAAAGTAGAAGAAGGCAAAGCCAACAGCACACAAGGACTGACATCGATCCGATACTCACACCAAAGCTCAGCCCACGGTGTATACCGAGATGAAGCTGACAACAGCACACCACCCCTCTCACTATCCTACTCCCTCTTCACGTTACTAACCCATCCCGTCTCCTCATTTGCAGTTCCACCAGAGCACCTGGGGACCAACTCCGTTTGTGACAGTGCCCAGTACAAATACCTTTTAACATTTAACATTTAACATACAAGCCTGCAAATGCTAGATGTATGAGCAAGGTGATCTGGGTGTCATAGAAAATGAGGTCCACTTCAGCGTACTCCCCTTCCACTCCCCCAATTGGCCGGTCCAACCTGCTCCAGATGTATACAGCAAGTCACTGGGTGATGACAGTGTAATCCTGACTGTGAGAAGGTTGTCACAGTCCAATCCAAGTACTCATGACAGTATTCTCCCTGCTCCTGCCATGGCTGCAGGGAGTCAGGGGACACAGCCCTGTACTGACGGGCAGAGGTTATAGGAGACAAAAGACGATACACTGAAGCAGAGCGTTAGTAGCCGCAATACCTCACTTCCGGGTTTAGGCAGTGTGCATACTGCCGCATCACTTCCGTGAGCTCAACTAGTGTGGTCAGAGATCCATCCACTTGGTCCTGGTATTGCAGAAGCCCTGGACCATCCAAGCAGTGGTCTCCAGCTGGCGATGACCTTTTACTCCTACTGGTGAGTTGGACCCAGAAGTGGTTTACCCAGTATTCATGGGTAATGGTGGCGACTGGAAATTTGTTGTGGAACAAAGTTTGCAAGGAATTAAGTTAGTAACAGGATTCTTTTTGGGGGATATGCAGTTATTTTGCCAAGAACAAAGCACATGTCATGAAACATAACAGCCTTGGTTTTTGTTTTTATTAAGCAGACTCGTAGTAAGATTAGTAATTCTAGTACTGGAAAACTATCCAAGCTTTATAGATTTTCGCCAGTAATTTCAGAATCAAGTAAGACGATTACGCTTTCATTAGAATTAAAATATTTCCCCAGGCTCAAGATTTGTACGCTTTTATTGCACCTGTATAATTTGAAAGTAACCTTCTTCAGGTGATAAGGAGAGCCTCATTAATTTAATACCTGATCTAAGTTACCGTACATAGCAACATATGGCCCAGTGAAAGCAAATATTAAAGATATATATGGGTAAGAACCTTAAAAAACGAATTGTTATTCAAATTCCTCCAGTGCAGCAACACTATCCATTTGGGCACAAAAAGATAGTGGATTCTGGCACCATTAATTGCATTGCAGGTGAAGCATCTGCAGAGGGCAAATATCCATTCTAAAAGCTGGTCAGACAGTTCAGGTCACTGCTGACATGTGTCTTACCTATCATCACATATTTTTACCCTGATACCGCTGAATCAAGACCTGACCCTTGAGCGATCGATAATATTAATACCACAAAGTAGTGTTATGGAGCAAATATTATTACAGGGCTAAGACAGGCATCAGAGAGGCAATTTCCACAAATTCAGTTCTGTTATAGCAATTGAAGAGAGCTACAATTGTTTTCATAAAATGGACATCTCAGGGGCATGCAATACTATCCTTGTGAAGGCGAGAAGATGGACCACTCCGGGGACATGCCTTCCTATCCTTATGAAGGCTAGAAGATGGACCACTCCGCGGACATGCATTCCTATCCTTATGAAGGCTAGAAGATGGACCACTCCGGGAACATCCCTTCCCATCCTTATGAAGGTTAGAAGGTGGACCACTCAGGGGAATTCCTATCCTGCTGTTATGAATGCTGGAAGGATATTACATTACTACAGAAACTTGATAGTCTGCAATTTGGTCATGCACATTTGGTTGATTTGACCAAAGACACGCACACACACACAAACAAATATGTATATTTTACAGGGCCTGTGGTAGAGGCCCTGTAGTTATGGTTAAGTTGCTCAACCCATAGGACGAGCACTTTTGTTGGCCGGCTTATAACTGTGCCCACCCTGGACGAATCCTCACCAAACTTTACAAAAAAAACTATATGGCCCCCTCGTATTGATTCTGCAAAGTTTTTGAGGTTTCGTCCACTGGGGCAAAGTTATAGGGGGGTGTCACAAAATGTGTGGTTTTTTCCCATAGACGCAATGGAAAAAAAGATGTGCTCACGCCTACAGCCCAAACCGCTGGATGGAATTTAAACACATTTGCGGCAGGAGTGGCGGCTTGGTCCCAAAAGCATGCTTTTGTAAATTTGGTGTAAATCCATTGATTTTTCTTTTTTTCAACTGGCCAAAAAGTAGGTAAAGAAATGTGTAATATCTGGGTTCGGTCCGCTGACTCACTTCCCTGTTCGGTCCGCGGACAGGCCTCTGATTGGTCCAGGCGCCGTTGTGATGTCTGCAGACATCGGGCGTGCCGGCTGATTGGTCAATAAAAAGTGTGAGGTGCGTCATATTTTTGGGAAATGCCCACCAGGTTGGATTAGCAGACAGCGGCCAGTGTCTGCGAACATCGAAGTAAAACATATTAAAAAACACTACATTGCACTTGTCAAACTAATGAAACAATCTCTGGGGAGGTGAGGGGTGATGAGGATGGGATGGGATATGGCCATAAAAAGCAAAAAAAAACAGGCATTTTTTCATCCCTGATATCCGTGAACAGTTCAGGGACAGCCCTGTGATGATCACAAACATTTTATACGTTTGGCTGCATCCAGACATATTTTTGCATTACAGGGTTGATGAAAAGCAGTTTCTGGATGGTGTATAACCTTGCCGGCACTCAATGGAATTGTATGACATTTTGTGATATCATTCTAGAGGTGACCATGAATAGTTATACAAAGTTTGGTGCTGTTTTGCCAAGAGGGATCAAAATGAGAGGGGGGCCCCAAAATATTTGAAAGGCTTATAAATTTGATGCCGTTTTACGAATCTGCACAAAAGTTTGGAAAAAAAGTTTAAGACCCAGATTTGAATGTTTTTGCAAAGGTTGGTGGGATTTTGTGAAGAGGGGGCAAAATTAGAAGGGGGTTTCAACATGTTGTTATGGGTTATAACTTTTTTGCCATTTGACGAATGCACACAAATATTTTTCAAAAGACTGCAGACCCAACTTTGAATTTTTCTGCAAAATATGAACGGATTTTGTCAACTGGGAGCTACGTTATATGACTATTTTACGCTTGTACATTTTGACCCTTTTCAAACAATAAAACATAGATGGATTTGAAGGAAAGTTGTGCGTATAGCATTGGCAAGGACATGAACGTGTGGTTTTGCAAATGTGTCAGTGTTTTATTTTTTTTAAAGTATTATAAGGTAGGTCCAAAAAATTGTGATATATCTTTGGTGAATGAGTTATAGCTGGTGGCCATTAGCAGTGGCTGGATTGTCTGAGTCATGGCTTGTGGCCATGGGTAGGGGCCAAATTACCATGACTCGTATACTCTGGCTACTGGCCGTTACCACGAGGGACTGGCAATGGGGTTAAAGTGGGCATGGCCGCCCGTACTGGCAATGTGGTGACATTTTTGAAAATTGGGATAGATTTGAATGGGAAAATAAAATCTGCCTGTGACTAAAATTCTGTCCGTGGCTACAGCCCGAAATGTTGCACATGATTACATCAACAGATCGCTGTGACTATCGCTGCATACACTCTGAGACAATTCTAATCAGCAGATAATTACCAAGCACACCAAACTAGGTGCCCACGTGGTCACCAGTCCACCCCTTCAAATCATTAACCACCTTTATTTGCGACCATAGTGTGACAAGATATTGGGATTGGATGCCAGACTCATTTCCACAACCTTACAGCAATGACTGGACCACAATCCATATGCCTTGACAAAGACACTAGAGAGTCTAATCACGTGTCGGCTGACTTCTAACAATAAATATAGCATCAAGAATGGTTTTGGAGACTGCTTCATTTCGACAACAGTTACTTATTGAGTAACCCAGAGCTGAGCTGAACTGAGCTCACTCTCCTATTCAAAACCTAACACTAAAAGAAGGAAGGGCACCTTTACAAAAGAAACCCATCACCAGCAGCAGGGTGACCTGTTTAAGTAGTAGATGAAGTACAGTGATCTACCCATTCTACCGCCATGCAATTACTTGATAATCGGTCACTTTGATTTGATTATTGGGGCATGCAGCATGGCCGAACCCTAGGTTTCAATGGGAATAAATATTTTGCTTGCAGCTATAGCCTGAATTGGGATACTCAATTGCAACAAACCTGCACGATGAGCACCAGCAAGGACCTGAAAGCATGGTTTTGCAAATCTGATTTGTGTTTTATTTTTCCAAAGTGTTCAAATGCAAGCACAAAAATAGTGGTGTAAGTTTGGTGTATGGACAATGGGCCTGGCCTTCGGCAAGTATGAGTGCCTACTCTGATTTACTTATTGGGGCATGCGGCATGGCTGAAACTGTAGGGTTAAATGGGAAAACAAATCTGCTTGTAGCTGTACTGGACCAGATTTCAGCAAAGTTGTGCAAGGAGCATCAGCAAAGACCTGGAAGGATGCTTTTGGAAATGTGTCCTGTGTTTGTTGTTAAAACATAAGTACAAAAATAGTGATGTAACTTTACTGCCATGGGCAGAGGCCCTGGCCTATGGCAAGGACAAATGTGTACTCTGATTTGCCTACTGAGGTATGCGCTGCTGATAACAACTTACATAAGTATGTATTGCAAAATATATGTTTGTTAAAGGAGGTTTATAGTTATTTCATATATGCTAAAAGATGAATTATTAATAACGTATATAGAGTGGTGCAACATTGTGAAACATTTTCACTAATGAAAACATATTCAACTGACAGAAATAACTTTGTTAAAGGGACGTTACGGTTAAGATGTACCCCACCCTTGGGACTCCTCTGCCCCAGCAGTTAGCTAGTGGCCTCCCAAATTCGCATCCGTGGGCACTGCCCTCCTGGGCTCCCATGAGCACTTGTCCATCCGTACTGCCCCTTTTATTTATGCATTTCTGTCACTGCAAAATGCATGTGTGCGTAGGAGCACTATGTACAATTTTTTTGTATAAGTATGGGAAACCTAGATGTAAAGATTTGTTAAGTGGCAGTTGGTGGATGGAAGTTTAATATGTTGATGGGCTATATGTAGAGTTGTTTTAGGTGATTGGTGGATATATGTGTGAATGGTTTAAAGCAGGGAATTAGGACGTGTTGGAAATATAACAGTAAAAAAGAATAGAAGGGCTGTTTTGTGTGATGGTGTAGCGGCGGCTTGGTTCTGAAAGCGTGCTTTTGCAAATTTGGTGTAAATCTGTCCAGTAGTTTTTAAAAAGAATTGGCAAAAAGTAGGTACAAACAAATTAGTGATATCTGTGTCTGGTCCGTGAATACATTTCCTGATTCAGAGTCTGCGGACACCTCTGGACCAATCAGAGATGTTTGCGGACATCATACTCACCTGCTAATTGGTCAATTACAAATTTGAGGTGCATCAAAAAGTTTGAAATGGACGCCATGTTGAATATTCGAACTGCACTCATAGTCGAAGGAAATTGCGGTAAAAACACAAAAAACCACAACACTGTGGACTGTGTGTCAAACTAATGAAACAAATTATGGGGGAGTGAGGGGTGATGAGGATGGGATCGGATATGGCCATGAAAAGCAAAAAAACAGGTGTTTTTCTTTCTGCAAAGTCCACAAACATCTCAGATGTTCGGGGACATACCTGAGATGTTCGTGAACATCTCAAATATTCAGGGACATCCATGCATATTTCTGCATTACAAGGTGAAAAGCAATTTTTGGATGGTTAATAACTTTGGCGCCACTCAATGAAATTTTGGAATACCATTTTGGACTTGGCTCTGAATAGTTCTGCAAGTTTGGTGGGTTTCGTCAAGAGGGGGGGTCTCAACATATGTGATAGTCTTATAAATGTGGTGCCGCTTGACAAATCTACACAAATGTTTGCAAAAAGATTTTAGACCCAGATTTAAATGTTTTTGCAAAGTTTGGTGGGATTTTGTCAAGAGGGGGCGACATCAGAGGGAGGGTCTCCACATTTTTAGATGGCTTGTAACTTTGTTGCTGTTTGACCGATCTGTACAAACGTTTTCAGAAAGATTAGAGACACAAACTAGAATGTGTGTGCAAGGTCTGAATGGATTTTGTCAAGTGGGGGCTAAGTGATATGACAATTTTTTGTAGGTACATTTTAACACTTTTCAAAAAAATAAAACATGGACGGATT
This sequence comes from Ambystoma mexicanum, assembly GCF_040938575.1. Lineage (NCBI taxonomy): Eukaryota > Metazoa > Chordata > Amphibia > Caudata > Ambystomatidae > Ambystoma > Ambystoma mexicanum. The sequence goes on along the minus strand of NC_090934.1, from coordinate 1,230,276,829 downwards.
TGCAGCAAACTCGTACAAGGAGCATTGGCAAGGACCCGAAAGCAAGGTTTTGCAAATGTGTCCGTGTTTTATTTTTTGAAAAAGTGCCATAATGTAGGTACAAAAAATTGTGATATACCTTTGTTGAATGAAGTATAGCCTGTGCACATGGGCAGTGGCCAGGTTATCCGGGTCGTGGCCAGAGGCTACTGACTGCGAGGGACCGGCAATGGGCTTAAAGTGGGCATGGCCACCAGTGACCAGCTATGTGGATAAATAGTTTGAAATCGGGATAGATTTAAATGGGAAAAGAAATTCTGCTCATGGTGACAGCCCTAAGTGCTGGACAGGATTGCAGAAAACATTCACGAGGAGCATCTGCAAGGACCTCAATGCATGGTTTTACAAATCTGTCCTTTGTTTCATTTTTTCTAAAGTGTCAAACTGTAAATACAAAAAATTGTGATATGACTTTGATGCTTGGGCAATGGGCCTAGCCCTGAGCAGGGACAAATGTGTGCTCTGATTTGTTTATTGGGGCGTGCGGCATGGCCGAAGTTCTAGGTTTGAGTGGGAAAAAATATTCTGCTTGCGCTACAGCCTGAAGTGCTGCACCGGATGACAACAGACCTGCGCGAGGAGCAAAGAATGCTTTTTTCAAATCTGTCTTGTGTCTTATTTTTCCAAAGTGTCAAAATGTAAGTACAAAAATAGTGATATAACTTTGGTGCATGGACAGTGGGCAAGGATGAATGCCTACTCTGATTTACTTATTGGGGCATGCAGCATGGACGAAGCTCTAGGTTTAAATGTGAAAAACAATTCTGCTTGCGGCTGCAGCCCGAAGTGCTGGACGTTATTGTAGCAAACCTGCGCGAGGAGCTTCAGCAAGGGCCTGAAAGCATGCTTTTGCAAATCTGCTCTGTGTTTTACTTTTTTTTTAAAGTGTCAAAAAGTAAGTACAAAAAATAGTGATATAACTGTTACCTGTAGTGAGTCTACTCTGATTTGCCTATTGGGCATTGCGGCATGACCAAAGCCCTGCCCTATTGATTGTGGAGACTGGCCATGACTGCAAGCCATGAGCACTGACCATTGGCCACATTATGAGGGTATAGTGGACACTGCACTAGGATGCAGGGTAGGTGCAGTGGATAACAGGGGTGGTTTGGAGGGGCTGCGGTCATGGTCGAGCCTCATGCCCTAGGCAATTCAACCATGACTTGCATCCCCAGCATGTGGCGCTGGCAACGACACACATCAAAAAACTCCAGATACTCCAGAATTATGCAGTCCGGATTATTAAAGGCACCGCAAGACAGGATCCGGTGTCCGCACATAGGAGGGAACTGCGCTGGCTTCCAGTAGAGGTCAGAAATTGTTTCAAGATTAGTACTATTGTGCATAAATGCCTATATGGACAAGCACCAGAATACCTGAAATAATGCCTGGTATTGGAAAAACATAACAGAGTCAGTGATGACATTTGTGATGTCATCTTTGATGTCCTGGGTGTTAGTCTTAGCAGTGCACGACGGTGGCGCGAGTTATGGTTGTTTAGCTTACCATAACTGGCGAATTTCTGGGGGTTTTTGATTTTACTTGTAACCATAAAGTCCCTTTAACAATGTTTTTTCAATGCATTTCATGGGTTTTTATAGGTACAACTTAACCATAACGTCCCTTTAACAAAGTTTTTCCATGGAATATATATATATAGTCACTCAAAAAACTTTTGTTAAAGTGTAGTTAAGTTGAGCAGATTTTTTTTTTGATCAAAGATTTTATTGGTTTTCAAGATTAAACATAATTACAAACATCTCTCAACATTCCAGGGAGGGGGCATGGGAGGGGGGGGAGGAGTGGGGAGGGCAGGAAAGGGGGGGAGAGGGGGGGAAGTGCCAAGGCAGGGGTGTGGTGGGGAGAGAGCAAAGTAATCAAAAGAAACAACATTAACCGTTACGAACTCAGCTTCAGGGACCTTGGTCCAACAGACCATCACATTTTACATAGGATGATTTCATGGCACAGGGCGCTCTTAACAGAGTTAGTATTTCCCTTTCAATGGGTCTCACACAGTCACAGTGGATACAGGGTCGGCCTTGGCCTTCAGCCGTCCTCTTCCCATCTTCTCCATATTTTTCCTGCTTTTTGGGGGCACACTCTTGCTTTGTACACCCGGTGCTCCGTTACCGCACATATGTCCACGTCCGTGACCCACTGGTTATAGCTGGGTGTGCACTCCGAACCCCATAGTTGTGCAATGTTCCGTCTAAGGACTACGAACGCGGTTGACCACAGCAGTTTCTCATAGCGAGATAAGTCAGTTTCCCCGGAGACCCCCCAGAAGCAATTGTTTCGGGCACCTCTGTATCGTCTTTCCCAGAACGTTAGACAGTTTATCGCAGCATTTCTGCCAGAGCAACTGAATACTGCTACACTCCCACAGGATATGAAAAAAGGTACCTTACTCTCGCTTGCAGAGTAGGCACTTTGTGTCCACGGCCCTGCCCCATCGGAAGAGTGCCACTCTCGGGTAGTAGGTGCGGTGCAAGATCTTCAGCTGGACGAGTCGGAGTCTCGAAGAGATGGTGGTTTCACGCGGGTAGATCAGGGCCTCCGTCCAGTCTTCCAGAAGGAGGGGGCCCACATCTCGTTCCCATTTTGTTTTCAGGTCGGATAGCTCTGATGTTGCGAAGGAGGTTATTACAGTGTACATGGTGGAGGTGACCTTCCGCTCTACCCAATCCAGGACTATGTTTCGTTCAAGTGGGGAGCTTTCGGCCAGATCTTGTATGGTCCGTCGGTGGGCTGTCCAGGCATGATTTAGCTGCATGTGGTGGAACCTTTCCGTGTCCGGCAGGGAGAACCTTTCTTGCATTATCTCGAACGTTGCCAGGTTGTCTTCCTGTACCACATCCCCAACGGTGGAGATTCCATTCGGGCCATTTCGGCAGTTTCCGTACTTCGGGAAGGTTGCAATTGTTCCACAACAGCTGGGCCAGTCTTGTTTTCCCGCCCCACCCCAATAATCGAAGCGCTTCCTACCAAATTCTCGTTATGTGGGATGCCATGTCAGATTTGGGAGGGCGGTCCAAGTCTCTGTAGAGGTGCTCTATTGGCTTATTTGTAGTGTTGCAATGGAAGCCCTTGATGTGCGGGAGACTCCTGTCACCGTGAAGCATGTTGTTTACTACCACCATCTGACTGGCCCAGTAGTATGATTGCATCCTGGGCAGCCCGATCCCCCCCTCCCAAACGGACCACTGAAGGGTCGCAAGTGCAATTCTCGGGTGGCCTCCTTTCCAGAGCAGTTTCCGGAGGGTGCATTCGATTTTGTGGAAGTCCCATTCGTCGATATGCAATGGCGCATTTTGCAGGATGTATAGAAATTTTGGGAGGGCGATCATTTTAAACAATGCGGCCCTACCCATCAGTGTCAGCGGCAAGGAGATCCAGTGGTGAGTGTCGTCTGCAAATTTTGCCATCAAGGGGGACAGGTTCAGGGCAGTATATTTAGTAAGGTGCATTGTGATGTGTATCCCCAGGTATTTGAACTGTTCCTTCTCGATTTGATAGGGGCCTGTCGCCAGACACGACGATGGAGCGTTCCCTATAGGAAAAAGGATGGACTTGGACCAGTTCACGCGTAGTCCACAGAATGCCTCATATTGGCCCAGCAGCTGCACGACTCTGTGGCAGGAGGTATTTGGGTCCTTCAGGTAGATGAGTAGGTCATCCGCGTAAAGGGATATTCTGTCTTCCCAGGTATCGGACCATCGGAAACCCTCCCATGTTGAGTCATTTCGCAACAGGATCGCCAGGGGTTCGATCACAATAGCAAAGATCATGGCCGATAGTGGGCAGCCCTGCCTTGTACCCCTTCCCAGACCGAAAAGTTCTGATCGCCAACCGTTGACCCTGGTCCTAGCAACCGGGGATTTGTATAATAGCCTCACCCAACTCATGAAGTTCTCGCCAAAGCCCATGCGGCGCATAATGGTCCAGACAGCCTCCCATCTCACCGAATCGAAGGCTTTTTCAAAGTCAATTGCCAACAGGGCCAGTGGTTCCTGTATGCTGCCGGATCTTTCCAAAGCCGCGAATAGTCTGCGGAGGTTCATGCGAGTTGATCTTTGTGGCATGAAAACGCACTGGTCCGGGTGGATCAAGGAGGGAATTACCTCTTGTAGACGGTCCGCTAGAAGCTTCGCCAGTATTTTAGTTTCAGAGTTGATGAGTGAGATGGGCCTGTACGAGCTACATCTGTCTGGGGGCTTGTCCGGCTTAGGGATCACTACAATTGTTGCTTCTCGGAGATCTGGAGGGAGAATGCCCTTTTCACGTGCATTGAGGTACATTTGCAGGAGCTGGGGGGCTATCACGTTAGTGCCCACCCTTTGCCATAGCTCTACCGGGAAGCCGTTTGGACCAGGAGACTTACCGGTCTGGAGCCCAGAAATGGCAGCTAGGATCTCATCCTCTGTAATCTCCCACTCCAGTCGTTGCCTTTGCGCCTCATTCAGGGTAGGGGTTTCAATTCGGTCCATAATCGTAGCATCCATCGGGGTTGTGGATTCACTATATAGCTCTGCGTAATATTTCGCAAAGCCCTGGGTTATTTCCTGGTCCGTCACCCTTGCGTTCGATCCGTCCGCTTCGAGTCTCCGGACATGGCTACGTCCCTGCTCCTTCCTTTCCAGCCATGCCAGCATCTTGCCTGCCTTGTCACTGGTTTCATAGATCCTTGCTCTTATTGCAGTGTGCGCTTGGCGCGCATTGTCCATCGCTATGCTTTGCAATCTTTTTTGTGCAAGTAGCAACGTCCGGTTAGAGGCCGGCGTATTTTCATCTATGTGCCTCTCCTCTGCCTGTTTGACCTGGAGCTCCGCTTCAAGGATCTTACTCGTGTGCACCCTCTTTTTGGCCGCCGTCCATAATATTAGTTCGCCCCTTAGCACCGTTTTATAGGCTTCCCATAGCATTTCAGTGTTCGTTGCAGTCTGTGTGTTTAACTCAAAGTATGAGTTGGTGGTCTCCTGTAGTTTGTCTACCAGCTCCGGGTCTCCCAGATTGTAACTGTTCAGGCGCCAACATGGCGGTGGGACCCTCCGGGACATTATAAGTAGCATTTCTAGCAGAGAGTGATCAGAGATGCCTCTAGGTAGCATGTTTATTTCTTGTGCCCTGTGTAGGTCAGTTGGAGGAGTGAAGAAGTAGTCCAGCCTGGAGAGCGAGGCATGGGCCCCCGAGTGGAAAGAGTACGCTTTAGGCTCTGGGTGCAGTTCCCTCCACACATCGCACAGGCTGAGTGCATTGGCGAATGTAGCAAGCCTAGTGGGGACTTTGGAGTTCCTATTTCGTATATGGGATCTATCCAGGGTAACATTCATGACTTCATTGAAGTCACCACCTAGTATCAGGCAGTCGGAGGTGTCATTAGCAATTAACGGGATAATGTCAGTGAGCAGTGATTCTAGAAGGGTCGGTGGTGCATAGATGGCTATCAGTGCAATGGACTGCCCCCATAGGTCGCCCGTCACATATATGTATCTGCCTCCTGTATCATGAGTCACTGTGTAGAGGTGGAGGGGCAGGTTTTTGTGTATCAGGATCATATCGCCTCTTGAGCCCATCGTAAAGCCTGAGTGAAATATCAGCTTATAATTTGTACGCTTAAATAGGGTGCATTTTGTGCCTGCGAGATGTGTCTCGGACAGGAACACTATGTCAGTTCAACAATTGGCGCACCAGGCGGCGCTTAATTGCATTGCCTAGGCCATTGACGTTCCACGACATGAGCCTCAGTGTTCTGAGAGTGTCGACTTTATTTTGATACTCTGCCATGTGAGTATGTGTCGGTGGCTGCCCTGCTTGTCCCTGGCAGGTTATGTGCCTATTGGAAACATGCCTGTGGTGTATTGGTGACCTTCCTGGCCATGTTACTCCATTAGCTTGATAGGTCCCTGATGAAGCTGTGCTTAACAAACCCAAAACCCCCCACCCCATACTCCTCCCAACTAGAAGCATCGGTCGCCCATACAAAGACTCTATGGTGTCAACTGGACACCTAACATGCACCGAAAAGTGGCCTTCCTCTAGGAGGAGCCCGGGGGGGAGGTAGTACTCCTCTAAAGGTGATCTCAGAGGGAATCCACTCGTAAACTACACCTGGAATTTGTTGCACTCTCGGGGGGGGGGGCTCTTTTCCTATCGTAGGGCCTAGGGCATACCGCGGACGCTACAGGTGGGTGTGTGCTGCCTATCATTGTGTGTGTGTGTGTACTGTGAGAAGATCTATGGTCTGACTTGATATCTCCTTATGGACACAGGATTGACAGCCATGGTGAGAGGGTTATCACCCCTCTAGGTCTTCCGGTGGGTCCTGCATTGGTGGTCGGTGGGGTTCTCGCCGCTGGTCTGGCGGAGGTCTTCGGTTTCTCCCCTTATTTTCACGGGGGGCGGACCAGTCTCCCTCTATGTTTTGCTCGGCCCAGCCCCAAGACTCCTTAGGGTCACCAAAGTGGACTGTTGTGCCTTTATGGTAAATCTTGAGCTGTGCAGGGAAGAGCAGGCCGTATTTCACGCCCATCGTGTGTAGCTGTCTTTTCAGAGTGTCAAAGGATTGCCTCGCCTTTTGCACTTCCCTCGTGCAATCTGGAAAAAAGGTGATTTTGGAGCCATTGAACGTGACCGCTCCTTTGGCGCGCGCATGTTCAAGCAGGGCGTCGCTGTCTCTGTAATTTAAGAATCGTGCTATCACAGTTCTTGGAGGGACGCCAGGCAGTGGCCTGCCCGTGGGCACCCTGTGTGCCCTTTCTATGGAAAAGAACTTGGAAAAGGCATCGGGCTCGTATAGGTCGGAAAGCCATTGTTCTAGAAAGAGTTCCATGCAGGGGCCCTCTGCCTTTTCGGGTATACCCAGGATGCGTACATTATTGCGCCTGGACCTGCCCTCTCCCTCTTCAATTCTGTCATCCAGCACCTTCAGTTTGGACATTGTGTTATGAAGTTGTTGTTGCACGGTGTTCATTCTGTCCTCCGTGTTAGAAATGCGCTGCTCAGCTTCCCCGGTGCGTGCCGTCAGTTTTTGGAGGTTGTGCCTGAGGAGGGAGACATCCATGCTAATTCCGTCCATTTTCTGCTCCATGGACTTGCGGGTGTCGGTAATGACAGCCATGATGTCTTTGAGCGATATTCCTTGGTCCGTCTCTATGTCGTCTGAGAGTTCAGTGGGCTGGGGAGGAGGAATGGTGTACTGATCCATTTTGCTTTGGGCGTGAAACTTCCTCAGCTGTCTTTCCCCATAGCGCCCAGTCCACCGTGTACGCTATATAGGCCGATGTGGGCGCCCGTCTAGTCAGCTTTTGCCTGAGCACCACGCTGCCAGGTGTGCCCCTTGTCTCTTTTACCTTGTCGGCAAATCACACTTTGTAGCTGCTGTACTCCGGGGATATGTCCACCCTCCAGGGCCGACGGAACCGCCTGTCGCCCAACCGTAGCGTGCCTCCCTGTCCCTCGCTCTCGCACCGGCCCACGGGTCCACGCGTATGATACTGGGGTCGCCTCACAAGGCCACCCCGCTCCCCTATTGCGGAGGGCAGGGCACACCGGGGTGTACGGTCTTCTCTCCCCTTGAAGGCCTTCTTGACTTCCCGGCCAGTGATGGTGCTCCGGTCAGGCCCCCGAGGGCCGGGAGCCGGCGTGGGAGGCCTAGGCTCCACTCTTCGGCAGGCTCTCCCGCTACCTTCTTGTCTGTGCTGTCCTGCTAGAGCGCGTCCGCCGATCGAGGCCTCCCCGGGTCCGCACCTTTCTCCCGCTGTGATCGACCAGTCCGTTGCGGTTCGGCCACCGTCTCAGCGCGGCCTCGCTGGGTGTGCACATGATGCACAGCTGCGTGCGCCTGTGGCCATTTTGAAGGCGGGCCGGCTGCTGTCGCTAGAAAAGTTTACACGGTCGTCTCCGGGGAATCCGACCACAGTTCTCTTCGATCTTCGCTATCGTATTGGAGTATTTCCAGCTCTTATTACCCCCGAAAACAGGCTTTTTTATATCAGGATGTTAGTGCGGACGCGGGAGCCAAGCAGACGCACGTCTACTGCATCCCGCGGTTAGCCATGTCCCAGTTGAGCAGATTTAATGCAACAACACCAATGAAATTCAGTGGATGTGGGAAGTCATGACCAGCCTAACTCAGCACATTCCTGTTGAAAAGCTTTTGAGCGCATAAATATTATAAAAGAAGGGAGTCACAATGACATACCCAATGGAATTATGGGGGAAATAGCATTATGGGGGACATCAACATATTGCTCCAATAGGTTTTCTAAATGGGCCCACTAGCCATGACCTTTGACCGTGGCCACACCATTAGGTTTCCTTTGGGCACCTTGGCCATGGCATTTCGCTGTGGCCCCTTCTCAGGTTGCCCACTGGGTTTCATTGCGACCCTCTAGCCATGGCCTTCGACCATGGCCACTTTCCATATTTTACAATTCGGTTCCTCAAAGTTACCCAGTAGCCATAGACTTTGGTCACACCCATTGCCACCCACTTCACTGTAGCTGTAAATCTCCCCTTTTTTGGTTTTTATCTCATTTTATTTTACTCTCTTTTTAAAAAAAACAATTTCCACATAACAACAGTATCAATATACTACAGATAACCACAGTTATCCGTAAATTAACACAAATAACAGCATTTATCTGTCACAAGCACATAAACGCCAAACTCTTCCAGGCCCTCCCAGGCACTCACCAAGTGCCCCCCTACTCGTACCATGCTCCTCCCACTCCCATTACATTATTTTCCCTCCATAGCCCTCTCCCATTCCCTTCAACACTCGTCCTTTCTCCTGAAGCACTTTCATTCCAAATCTAGTTTTTCATCCTAACCACGGTTATCCCCCCCAGATAAGCCCAGTAATGCAAAAACATTTGACCTCCTAGGTCCACCCCCCAGCTCCCCAATTTCACATGGTGTCCTGTACCCCCCAGCCCCCTAACCTCTAGTTTGATGCCAATTCATCCTTTTTCTTCCTCCAAATGGAATTTTTTCCACTTTTAGTTTTTGGCTAACCCCGGTTACATCCATTGTAACTGCGTTTATATCTCACATTGAGCACCAAAAAAAAGTCTGATTTTTCATTTTTGAAAATCCTCGCTGATTCATTGTGGGACACATATAAAGCTATAATTTTGGGTGAAGGGGGCATGCCCTTCTGCATCAAATATTTTAAAAACTACTTTACTGATTAACCCCAGAATCAGACTCTCAAAGGAAATCCTTTGTTGGTTTGACGTAAACCTGTGCAGTGGTTTTTTTATTTCCCATAGAGCGAGTTGACCCCATACTCAAAAAGTGTAACGCTCACCAGATTCCCGTAGAGGCGCCGGTCTTGACTCGGCGTATTCCGTATCTTCAAAGGTGATGTGTACCACACGGCTGGCTCTTTGGGCTGGACCTCTGTGCACTGTATGTCTGACTCGAAGGGTAAGATGTCTGCAGATAGAAAATATGGGATTAATGAACTGGGTTATTGAATGTCTCTCTCTTCTTCCCTTTCTCTTCTCCTGTAGAACCCCAAAGGTTAACGCTCTCACCTTAGGTAAGTGAACGCCGTGCTCTCCATCTGCCTCGGGGCAGGGTGCTGTAACCAGTTTCTTCACTGGATAAGGGGAGCAGGCCTCTTGACTTCAGAGGACTGCTGTCCGTCGTTTACTGCACGAACGGTAAGTTTCGAGCAATTCTAATGTCTTTAAAAGTCTTTAGTAATGATGTCTCTTGTTTTGCAGGGTTCCGGCGATGGCGGATGACGGGCCGAAGTGAGTTGAAGATGGAGCCCGTGTGATGAATAGAAGCGCCTGGAAGCACGTAAGTAAGCGCTTGTTGCCTGCTTCACAATGCGCTCTAACTGTCTTTTTATTTTGCAGGTACAAGTTCGGAGCGGCTGCAGGGTGCCGGAATACCCACTGGGTTAGATGTGGAAAGGAGTAATGGCACGTGAGTATTAAAGTTCCCCAATGTCTTTAAACGCACCTTGTTTTGTCTTTCAGATGCGGGATGCAGCGCCGAAGGCCTCCGGAGCGCACGAAGAGTAGGTAAGCCTTTGTCTTTCAGATGCCGGAATGCAGCGCGAGGCGTTGGTGACAGCCGATGGACCAGGTAAGTGAAGCGCTGTCACTGAAGACCGCAATGCTAACCTGTTCTTTCTTGTCTTTATAGGTGTTGCTGAAGACTGGATTCAGGATGGTAAGCCTTTTTCTTTAGGCCCAGGATCAGATGCAGAAGACACGATGAGCGTTCTGCTGCAGAGGATGCAGAATAACGCAAAGCAAGATTCATCCATCGGGTGTGGTTTAAATAGCCTCCTGTAGTGCTTAGGTGTCTCCTTCCACAGCCACGCCTAGGTAAGAAAAGAGTTCCTGCTTTCCAGAGGAGTTCCAGTGTTCTGAACCTAGGGGTGGCTCCTGCCCCACCCAACAGGAAAAGTAGTTCCAAACAGAAGAGGATCAGAGGCTCAACTGGCAGGCAAGTAAGCAGCATGGCCTGCTGCAGGTAAGTCCACCCAAGCATTATGAGCCCGGCGCTTCCAGCACTGGGACTGGGCATATTTATGAGCCTGGTGCCACTGGCGCCAGGACTGGGTCCAAAAGGTCCCAATTGGGACTGCTTGGCACTCGGAACCTGAGTTATGGATCTGCTTCCAAGGGAGTTGGGAAAACCCTGACCTTTTGGAAGCAGAGATCATGACAAAAAGTTAGTTATATCTTCCATGATGCATTGCTGGTGCCAAGGTTTTTCCGTTCTGGAAATCCACCAATACTCAATAAAGTTCTCTAATCGATTTTGGAAAGTGCCCTAAAATGATATAAGGGTGTAGTTAGGGCAGTTTTGAAGTCATAGAGCATGTGGGCCGGGTAAGAAAGTCTACTGGTGAAGGTTTGGGTATGATGTTGGTTTAAAAAAAAATGTTTTTCAGAGTTCGAGAATCGGCACAAACAGCAGAAAAAGAGAAAATACTTCAAAATATATGTAATATATTGAGATGTGGCAAGCATTGCGATAGCTAGTTATAGAATAGGAAGAGGAGTATTTTAAGTTAATTTTGTAAGAAATCTGTTTTTTATATTAAAAAAGTACAGCGATTGCTTCCTAAATTATCTTAAAATGTGTGGGAGAGGGATGGGGCTATTCGTGTTTTTGGGGTGTTGAATTAGTTTAAAGAGCTTATAATTACAAAATTAATTGAATAAATAGTGCATCACCAAGATGCGATGAAAGCTGTGGTATATTTACATTGTCCTTTGTTTTCATTGGATAGCTTTTCACATGACTGAACACTGAAGATCTCGATTCACGCTAGACGTCAGCAGGGAAGATATTTACATTATCACATCTCCCTCTCCTTCGTCACAGTACCTAGTCAGCAATCCTATGTGAACACCTCTATCCCCTTCCTCGTCCCATTACAGAACAGTAATCTTACCTATATACGCCCACTTCACTCTTCCTCATCACAGTCCCCCACTAATCCCACCTTGCTCTTATTCATCACAAGGCACAAAAACCACCATGTCACTCTTCCTTGTCACAGCACCCCAATACCACCAACTAGCTCCTTCTCATCACAATTCTGCACTATCACCAAGTCACTCTTCCTTGTCACAGTACCACACTACCATAAAATCACTCTTCCCCGTCACAGTACCCCACTACCACCAAATCACTCTTCCTCTTCGCAGCCCTCAACTACCATCATGTCACACTTCCTCATCAGTCTCGAACTACACAACCTGACTCTTCCTCATCACAGTCCCCCACTACCACCAACTCACTCTTCCTTGTCACAGTCCCCAACTACTGCACCTTACTCTTCATCATCACAGTCCCCAATTACACAACTTCAGTCTTCCACATCACAGGCCCCCACTAATGCCACCCCACTCTTCCTCATCACAGTACACCACTACAACTCACGCTTCCTTGTCACAATACCCCAGTACCACCAACTAACTCTTACTCATCACAGTACCCAACTACCACTACCTCACTCTTCCTCGTACAATTCTGCACTACAACCATGACACTCTTCCTTGTCACAGTACCACACTACCATCAAATCACTCTTCCTCTTCACAGCCCTATACTACCATAATGTCACTCTTCCTCATCAGTCTCCCACTTCCACAACCTCACTCTTCCTCATCACAGTATCACACTATCACCATGTCACAATACCTCACTACCACCAACTAATTATTACATTTCAGAGTCCCCCACTATCACCAATTAATTATTCCTTGCCACTGCCACTTACCAGAATCTCACTCTTCCCCATCACAGTTTCCCACTACCACCACATCACTATTTCTCATTGCTGTGCCCCACTACCGCCAGCTCACTCTTCCATGTCACAGTCCCTCACTACCACCACCTCAATCTTCCTCATCACAGTCCTCCACTTCCACAATCTTACTTTTCCTCGCCACAGTACCCCAAAACCAGCAACTCACTCTTCCCTATCACAGTCCCCCACTACCACCACATCGCTATTTCTCATTGCTGTACCCCACTACCACCAGCTCACTCTTCCATGTCACAGTCCCTCACTACCACCACCACCTCAATCTTCCTCATCACAGTCCTCCACTTCCACCATCTCACTCTTCCTCACCACAGTACCCCAATACCAGCAACTCACTCTTCCCCATCACAGTCCCCCACTACCACCGCATCACTATTTCTCATTGCTGTATCCAGTGGAGTAGGAGACACACAGAATCTGGGGGGGACAGGGGACACCTTTGGGACTGTGTTAAAAGCACAATATAACCCAATACAAACTGCCAGAGGGTTGAGTGCCAGTCCTTAAAGCAATTTAAATATATGTGTTCTTTGTTCTTAAAAAAAGAAAAAGAAATAATTACATTTTTAAAAACACAGTCACACTTCAATAAGTTGCAGATTTCTCACCAACAGCACAAAAGCTCATTATAAACACATTTTCAGCAAAACTGTGTTAGAAATAAAGTACCTGTAGGCTAGTAAAACTAACTTTCAAGCATGTGCCATCTCACAGCAGGGATTTTAACTAAGCAAAGTGCTATTCATCTTTTTGAAGCTCTCAGTGGAACTGTTGTAAGGGGGCTTTGATGTTTCTTTTTTTTGTTGCTTCCTTTAGATTCCCAAGCAAATGATGTTGCTATTGCTTGTATTTCTACCAGATGCAGGATATCTTTATGTATTGCAGAAGAATATAATTCAGTATTTTATGAGATGTACTTGAACACAGTCAGGTTTTCAGTCGTCGCAAAACACTAACGCTTCTCTCAGCCTCAGAGAAAGAAACTGGAACCGTTAGGCTTCACCTGTGCAAAGAAAGCTGTCTGTCTGGCAAAATTCCTTAGAAACATATCTACCCGTTTTGGGACTGAAGAAGACTTGTGGATGCTTGATAAGATGGTGAATTGTGCAGAGAGAGAGGAGGTCGTATTTGATTACCCGGTATTTAAGTGCTTCTCCCTGGTTAGTGAAAGAGTGGAATGGAAGAGTTCAGAAGGGGAAGTGGGGGAGCTTGAAAGAAGGGAGTAGTGGACAGGTGGATAGTTGCTGAGAGTGGTGGAAAAAAGATGATCAGTGAGGAGGAACATTGAAGGGGGAGAGAGCGCTATAGATAATCTCCATAAAAAAGGTTGATAGATGAAATGACTCATTTGGCTATTAGCAGGCCTGCTGCAACATTTTAGACTCCACTTAAAGCAAGCACTGGCAAAGCAAATAGTGTTGGCCTGTCGTGTAAGCATTTTATATGCATTGGTGTTCATCTCCAGGTGCCCATGCTAATTACCAGCTATTCCATCATAGGCCCATAAAGTACCACTGTTTCTCAGCTATGGTCATGATGTGCTCTGGTACTCACACCATGCACCATATATTTCTACCCTGTACCAAGTAATGCAATCAAAAGCCCAAGTACTTATAATTGAAATGTTTTCTGATCATAATCCAAGGTACTCATACCATTACTAGGTATTGGCATCAATACATCAGGTTCAGGCACAATTACCATCCAATGCCGAGGTACTCAATCGATTATCGAGGCTATGCAAAATTAGCATAGTATAGCCAGTGTCCACGATTGCCCAGTTAAAAGGCAGTGCCAGATTCCATTATGTCCATTTAGCAAAGAGGTTACTGGCTACATTATGCCCATTTAGCATAGCAGTGCAATATTCTGTTTTGCTCAATTATGAGGTTAATGCAAGGTTACATTATATCTACTTAGCACAAATAGGCTAGATACCAATATGCCAACTTATCATATGCAATGGCAGATTCAAATATGAGCAACTAGCACAGTGATGCCACGTTAAATTATTTGTAGTTTTCAAAGTAGAGCAAGATAGCATTATGAACACCAGAACTGTAAGCCCAAACTTCAGTATGCTTGGATAGCACTGCACTTCTGCATATTCTGTAGGGGCTGTATGTGTGTGGTGGTGGGGGCAGCTGTAGTGTACAGTGCAGTGCTTGGGTACTCTATGCACAGTAGGGTGAAGTATGTGCATTGCTATGCTGGGGGCAGTGTTAAGTGTTGTGTTGGAATGCTCTGTGTGTGCGCAGTGTGGTGATGTGTATGTGCAAGGTTGGGTGGTGTGAGCATAGAGCAGTGGGGTGGTGTGTATGCACAGTGCTGCGTTGGGTTTATACTCAGGACTGTGTGGTGTGCGTGCGCAGTAGGGTGTATACTCCATGATAGGCCTTGCTGCCTATGCAATTCTGGCATGTTTATTGCCAAAGCATGCTTGGGCATGTGTTGTGCCTGCTTCATACTTAGCAATTAAAGAAGTTTCTTAATGTTGACCACATCTCAGAATGCATGTCCTTCGATGTACCTAATTAATCAAAAAGAAATGCATTCAAGTGTTATTCTCACACTTTTTAAAGATGTTCTGCTTTGCCATCTTTCAGCCAAAATGAAAAATAAGCATTGGCAAATGCCAACAGTTTGGCCATTTGTGTAGGCATTGGAAAGGAACTTGCCAGGCCCTGCTGTAGTGCTATTAACTGCCCATTGATGACAGCAGGTGCAACATTGTGAGAATACCTGGGCATCTAATAGCAGTGCTTGACACATGCCAAATACTAATACAGAAACCAAAATTGGTGGCTTTGCCAATGCTTGTTTTTCATAAGACTTCAATGTAGGAAATCCATAGTGCCTACAAATCGAGTGGCTGAATGCAGACTTGGTTAAGACATTTTTATTGCATTCATTGCGCATTTAAAGCTCCAATTAT
Source organism: Ambystoma mexicanum (assembly GCF_040938575.1). Lineage (NCBI taxonomy): Eukaryota > Metazoa > Chordata > Amphibia > Caudata > Ambystomatidae > Ambystoma > Ambystoma mexicanum. The sequence continues at coordinate 1,230,261,548 of NC_090934.1, read as the reverse complement.
GTAATTAACTTTCAGAAGACTGCTTTGAAAACACATTGGCAGGCACTTTGAGTGCAGATGGTAAGGCTTGATTAAAGCAAGCTCAAACCTTTGTGTCCCTTCTCATATGCCATTTCTCTCTAGCTGTAATGTAATGCAATAGTTGTGGCTTATAGGTGGAGCAAGGCCAAGGGTGGATCATTAGAAAAATTAAATGGGTCAGATTTTCATAACCTTTTTGACGCATGTGAGATGTGCTAGCGCATCTCCTCACTTGAGCCAAAAAAAGGAGAAGCACAATTCACAAGGGTCATCTGAATGAATGCAACCTAGATGCACTCATTCAGATGCCCTTTTCTCCCCTTTGCACATTTGCACATTTGTGCAAATAACAGGGAATTCCAGGGTATTTAAATGCCCTGGAATGAGAGTCATCCCCCTCCGCCTTTGGAAGAAGGTGCAGTGAGGAGGAGCACGTCATGACAGGGTCATTTCTCACTCTGCCATGATTGTTTGTTTTAAATGTGACAGCCCTGGTAATCCTCAACAGAAGCACAGAGGGCAAACACAAAAAAACAACCAACCCCAGCAAACTAGTAGATAACCCACATATTTGACCAACACTAACATCCAGGAAAAGCATCCAACAAAGAGTCATCCAGAGCACACATGCTACACTGCAGCCTGCTTAACATATGATCTATGGCAAAACACCAAACAGAAATGTACGACCTCGTTAGCGAAGGCAGCATTGACGCCCTCTTCCTCACAGAAACATAGCTATCAGACACCTATTAAGTAATCGCTCATGGAGCCATACCCGGCAGCTATAAACTAATGCAATCAAACAGAGAAGGCAGATAGGAGGCAGATAGGAGGAATTGCCATGGCAAAAAAAACAAATCAGCTCCACATACTTACCTTCAACAGACATAGAAAACGGAGAATCACTCTTAGTCAAACCCAGCGAACAATCCAACATACTCTTCCCTACTCTTCCTTCTTATCTAGAGACTGCTGAAACCAAAACTAACTCTATCAGCGCACTGCTGGAAATTCTCCATCTCAAACAAATGGTGAACCGACCCACCCACAGAGCTGGACACATCTTTGATGCAATATTCTTCAGGCATGAACTCTTCACTACTGCCCCACTGGTACCAATCATCTGGAGGGACCATCATATGATCCCTTTCACCGTTAGAACACCAACCCGTACAATACCCACAAACTTAAAGCAATCAATGACAAACAAAAAAAATAAACTGGAAAAGGCTTGATCTAGAAACACTAACCCAACTACTAGAAACCACCAAACCCGATTCCTCTCAACTTCATGAAACAACACCAGACACTGTTGAAAAGAACCTTGGCACCTGGTTCGCAGGTGGAGTAGACCATTTGGCACCCTTAAAAACCTTCAAACCCACACCGAACAAATGTGCTGGTTAGATGGTTTACAGAGGAACTGTGAGAACTCAAGAAAATAACCCATAAACTAGAAAAGACATGAAGAAAAACTACAAACAACTGGACAAAAATAACTACCAAACACAAATTTATCTAGACAGATTAGCAGTCTTCAAAGCTAAGAATGCACATTACGCTGCACAAATCCAATCGGAAACAAACCCCCAAATGGAAATGTACAGAAATATCAAGGATATATAAAACTCAACCCCATGCAGTAACAACACTGTACTCTCACAAATGTTATGTGAGAGTATTCCAGACCACCTTGGAGTAAAAATACGCTCAATCCAGCAAGCCATAGAGGCATCCAGGAGGATCACTAACAACACCCTCCCAGAAACCACATCTCCAATAACCAGCGCAATATTCACCCAATCACTGACATAGCCGGGGCTCCTACAGCCCCCATGCTGTAGGGGGGCGCCCCACAGCCACGTGTCCTGTGGGTCACTTGGACTTCAAAAATAAATAGTTTATTGTTTAAGTCACTCTTCCTTTATGAAGAAATTATTTCCAAACAGAAATAATGTCTTCATAAAGGCAGAGCGACTTCAAAAAGAAACTATTTATTTTTGAAGTTCGATGGCTCCCCCCACCACATGGCATGGAAGCCTCTAGGAAGAAATCACCCAATACCAACCCAGAAGATCCTTAAGTTCTAGCACTGACGTCCAAAAAGAAACAAAACACAGAGTAACTGTTTTCTCTGTTCTCAAAGCCAAATTATAGAACTCGATCCCGAAGGAAATGAGGATAGCGGAAGACCAGCTAATCTTCTGGAAATGGCTTAAAACTTGGTTATTCAACTCGCCGAGATAAAAACAGATCAACAACAACTATACAATGATCACCCACATGGGCAGGCCATTTCCACCTCATACAATGTACAAACCATGGGTAGGCTCTTTCAACCCCATAAAATGCCCAAACCACATCCACAAAGGCATTGGAACTCTAGCCTAAAGGGACAGAACCGCAAGGATCCCTACAACCGAACACTGCTCAATTCTCTGACCAATGTTTCAAGAAACATGCACACAAGTTTGCATAATGGGTCAGGAGGACCCTAGAAACCAAATATCTAGATAATTACCCACCCCAGTGATAGCTAACAGTCTCCTACACAATACTTTCTACCATATTAATCTATTTCCTTCCCTGTAGTCTCGTCCCACCAATTCAATTCTAACCTCAAGCTAATGTAAAGGTGAATGCCTTGCAAAAGGAAAACAATAGCATAGCTGCACAATATCGAGATATCACCCAACAATCTACTAACCACTTCCTCTTCTCTACCACCTGCTGTCACCACACACTTACCACCATGCCCAGATGGCCAAGGAACCACCCTGCTAAACATCCAAAACTGCACATCACTATCAAAGCAACTCACAAACCACAATATTCTCCAACACTCAACAACACAAACACTGGACCCTGCCCATCTGGAAACAATAAGCATGCAGTGTACAAAACAAAACACACCCAGAAAGCACACATGCACAGACTCTAGTTACTCCTGGTTCTGCATGCATTGAAGGGGCCCCTGAGGGGCCCTCGGATGTGGAAACAAGGCACACTCACCACACACAAACTGATACGCCAGACACGAGGTTGTATTCCCAAAATCTAGGGTTTATTGCAAAGCAAATAGTCTCAGTTGGCCAAATGGTCCCACGCCCCGTGACGTGTGTCTAACAGACTTCGGGGAACGCAAGAGAGCGAAAAACATAGATCAGTTGCATATATACAAAATGAGCAACTTACAATCAGTAATGACACATTTGATGCAGCCAGTAATTCATTTCCTTTGAATTGGAAGCAATGATTGCCAATAGTGATCAATATGACACATTAGACCATCATATTTAGCAACAGTTTGCAATCTTGGATTTTACAGACACCATTCTTTATTTAAAAGAACACAGCGCTTCTGTTTTCATGGACAAGCTGCGCGTAGGGGACTGGCACATTCCAGGCCTTACTATCTCCTGGTTTTAATTCACGCTCTAGAGGTCAGCTTGCTCTCTGGGGCCCAAGAAGGTGGGCCGTAAAGAAGAACATAATTCAAACCTTTTAATATTAGTTTTGTTCACTGTTATTATTTTAAGGAGGCTCGCTGGCATCCGTGTACTGATTAAAATGCCTTGCTCCTTGCCTTCAAGGATATGTGAGGGAGGGAACTGGGCATTTCTGTCTGGCTTTCCAGCGTAATGTTTCAACATGTCTTTAGTAACCTTGGACCATTGAAGCGGAATAATATCTACAGCAAAGCAGTTTTACATTAGGCAAAGTGGCAGCGTTAGAGAGAACAGAGAGAAAACAAAATGGCGATTCTGGTCATCTTAAAATGGCTGCACTCTAGTTGAGCCAATAACTACGTAATGACTAATGAGCATATATTCTTAACACTTTAAATGAGGCGGTTGGCCTTCGGCCAACCACTTATCCTGCATTGCCTTCCGTTCGAGGGGTGTCTAATTTTTCTAGATTGACAAACCCTCGTCTTGGCCGTATGCCAAACGCCTCATCCATACATTGCATCCTCCTCCGACCAAGTGTTTAGATCAGACTCGGTATCTGATTCGAACTCTGACTCATATACACTCATTGTTTCCTCCTTATTATCATCAATATCGATCGCCATGAATTCTTTAATTGTTTTGGATTCATTACTATTGTGAGTGTTTGGTCTAGTAATGTTTTTTCTTTCTACCATTTGTACACATTCCTCACTAATTTCAGTGCATACTATGGGGAGACTATGGATGCAACAACAACATGTCACGAATATTCCTAGAATTGCTACTAAGATTGCAAATAGCTTCCATCCCCAGGACCGCAACACTTCCCAGAACCAGGAGCTTATGTTCAATTCCCAGCCTCCTTCATGGGGGTGAAGATCAGAACTCAATACATGCAATTTTCTTATCGCTTCGAAAATCGTGGTGGAGGAGTCGCTTACAAATACGCAACATGCTGATACCACAATTTTGCAAACACTAAGATTATATCAAGGGCCATTCTATTTTGTAGTGACATCAATCTAATTCCTTTTTTCTCAAGAGTCATATTATATAATATGTTGGTTGTTCCATGTATTGTTTCTTCTAATATTCTGGACAGTCGTCTTATATTATAAGACTTTATTGCTTGGCCCCAGAATGATATAAATGATTTTGCTATGTCTTCTACAATCAACCCGTCTTCAATATTCCGGTGAGGTCATGACCTGGTCAATTTGGCTATATCTGCTGTTTTTGAAAGAAACACCCCAGGAAACAGAAAGCCTAAATAACAAGTACCTCCCCAGTTTCTAGGTAACCAAGGATATGCTTTTTCTCCACATATAAAGTACACAGGATCTCCCACATATATTGGTTCAACTTCTTTATCAATGAATGCTATGTTCTTGCATCTGCTTAATGTCCCCACCTGAAAATACCCCTTTTTCTGTAAACAATAAGGGACAGAATGTGGATTATAATTTACTGTATAGGAAGGGGGCTCCGCATCCTTGTTTCCTTCTGGGCTCATATGAAACGTGATCACAGATGATTTGTAAGGCACAGACAATCTATCCTGTGGCATTACTTCTGGTGTAATCAATCGTGTTTTATGAAATATGGAGCAACCCACGGGTTTCATAATAACATCCTCGAATTCATTCATGTTTGTCTTGTCTAGTTGACCAGTATCACCCTCATTCCATTTCCCATAATATAAGGCACTCAGAGAGGCATAGCATGCAGAAGTCAATGGCAGGGGCTGTACATACATCCTATTCCCTTACCACCATGCTGGGGCAAGTGGGCACAAACCCAACAATTGTTTTTTCTTAATATTGAGTGTGTCATGTTCATTATCAATAGTAATGTGTTGTTCCCATACCCTTCCCTATGTCTCTCTTCCATTGGGGACAAGGTATAGGAAATCACATGCACTGGGCTTTCCGTCGTGGAAGTGTTCACAACAGGCAAAAGTACCTCTAGAGAGTGCATTTCCTCCAGGTGCCATAATACTGATACGGTCAATATTGGGGCTAGTATACTCATTATACACATTATTATTGTTAGACCCAGCATACAATTCTTCCGACTATTCCCTTTTTTCACCTTTCTATGCACTGTGTTTAACTCATTATCAGCATTGGTGCAGGAGGGGACGTTAGCTGGTTCCGGCATCTTCCCTCGTCGTTCTTCTTCCGCCGTGTTCGTCGTGAATATGTCCTGTCGATGCGCTTGTTGGAATGTTAGAGAGTTCGATAAATGTCTACAGTCTTTCCATGCCAGTTCTTATCAGCCTGGATTGCTTAGTCGTTTGGCAGGATCTCCGTGCATTTGCACATTGCTCGAGAGTTTCAGAGCAGTTGCCTTTGTACCATGTGCGCCCCGCATGTCCGCTCGGGTTCCGGACACATGGATTTAACACCGAGGAGTCGCGTTTTTTGAGCTGTCTGGCTTGCACAACCCTCACGCCACTCTCCCGTAGGCATCCCCTACTTCATCCGAGAATAGGAAAAAGAGGCAATAAAATCACAAAAGGATGAAGATGTGATCACTCCTTTTTTCTGCTCCGCAGGTTATACCGATTTGCTCCCAGTATCGTGTGGTTGACAAATAGTGCGGGTGCACTTCCAGTCTCAAGCTTGGAGTCAGCCTGGGGCGTAATGGCAGATGATGATGGTCGCCCAGGCGATGATGCAGGCTGTGGCGCAACAGAAGATGGTGGCCGCCAAATAGGTATATGCTTGGTGTCGGCCAGCAGCGAGGCAGAACCTGCTGGACAATGTTGGGCATTCTTTGCCCTTCCTCTTTTATGGCAATCTCATCAGGCTTTGTTTCAGAATCAGTATCAGACAGTTTCTGTGGCAAAGAACTGGCAATTGTATTTTTCGTTTCTGGAACCGCTGTCCCTTTCTGGTCATTGTCCCGATCAGTCAAAGTGTCAAGTGGCGGCGGGACTTTCTCGGCGTGCGTGGCATGCATCCACGCCTTTCGTCCATCCACTCGTATCGCTGTCTGCATAGTCAGGAGGATCTGGTAGGGCCCACGCCACCTGGGTGCTAATGATGTTTTATGTACAAAATGTTTCACTAGCACCCAGTTTCCTGGCTCCAATGCGTGTCCTCGGCCAGTGTATCTTATGGGCAACGCCTCCTGCACCTGCTGATGAATGAAACACAATTTTTTGCATTAACAGATTACAATAAATGCTGAGTACAGGATGTTCCACTTCCCTCAGCCTTTTCGGCTGAGGTGTACACCAAACATTCGCCGGTCTCCCCATGATAATTTCATACGGGGAGAGCCCAGTTCTCGCCTGCACAGATGTTCGCATACACAATAGTGCTATTGGCAATGCATCCACCCAACTTAGCTTGCTGCCTGCACAGATCTTGCTTATTTTGGATTTCAAGATTCTGTTATGGCGTTCAATAAGACCGGCCGACATCGGATGTCTCGATCAATGGAATTGCTTATCAATCTGTAGACCTGCGCAAATCTGCAGTATCACTACACCTACAAAATGCGGACCATTGTCCGACCATATGACACGGGGCAGACCAAAACAGGAGAAGTACTCCTTCAACATTACTTTCGCTGTGCTCATGGCAGTATAATCTTTTAATGGCTACGCTTCCACCCACTTGCTGAACGCACATATGACCACCAGAACATACTTCAAGTTTTGGCATCTCTCCATTTCTATGAAATCAAAATGGATCACCTCAAATGGCATAGAGGGAGGGCCAAAACTGCCTGTTGGAGTCATCGTTCCGTTTCCTACATTGTGTTGTAGGCACATGATACAATTCTGTACCAGCCTCTCGGCATTCTTTTTTATGAGTGGATTTTCCCAGATTGTGGCTAGATGTTGAATTATTTTCTTTTCACAAATATGGTTGGGATTGTGAGCCATTGTAACCATTGCATTTACATAGGCATTTGGCAACATCCAATGCCCGTTCTTCTTGTCCACCCAACAACCCTCCAGATCCAATTCTGCAGAGCCCTCAGCCCACCCTTGTATTTCATCGACAGTGGCTTCCGCCTGCATCTCTTTAACAGTGAAAATTCCATTCTCTTTCATACAGGGTACTTTTTGTATTCAAATCAGTGGCCGTTTCTTTCGCAATTCTGTCTGAAAATGCATTTCCCTCTCCCACCTTGCATGTCACCTTTTTATGTGCTTCACATTTTACTATCGCCAAGTGCTTTGGACACATAAGAGCAGACAGCAGTCATACAATCAAAGGGCCATGTTGGATTCTAGCCCCGTGTGATGTTAGAATGATGTCTGTTTCATTTGTCGATATGGTTTTCCCAATGGGTACCTCGGCCCACAGTCGGCCAAAATTATGAACCACGCCAAAGGCGTAATGGCTGTCAGTGTATATGTTCACGCTTAGATTTTCAGAAATTTCACAGGCTCTCGTTAAGGCAAGTATTTCTGCTGCTTGGACGGAGTTGTAAGAAATTATTTTACTCTCTACAATGCTTTTTAACGTGGTGATGGCATAGGCGCCAGTTGATGTGCCATCAGGTCATTTAAATCAGGAAACGTCACAAAACAGTTCTCCATCTGGTTCTTTTAGTGGAGTATCACTTAAATCAATTCTCCCTTTTGTTTCTTCCTCAGTAACCATTAAGCAATCATGGGGGGGGTGATTCATTTTCACCAAGGTCTTCCCCGGGCATTGGCATCAATTCTGCTGTATTCAAAGCGCTACACCTCATAATTTGGATGTGGGGTGCGAACAACACTATTTCATATCTAGTCAATCTAGCAGAGGTGAGGTGTTGTGTCTGCGTTCTATTGACTAGAACATCTATGGCATGTGGCACCATCAAAACTAAAGTGTGCCCCAATACCATCCCTTCTGTTTGTTTCACTGATGCAGCAGCTGCTGCAACAGCTCGAAAACATTGTGGTAGTGTGCGCGCTACAGGGTCCAGCACAGAAGAAAAATAACCGCACAGCCTATTTCTTCCACCTTGTTCCTGTGCTAAAACAGATAACGCGCACCTTCATTCTCATGCACAAACAACTTAAAAACTTTTTCATAATTTGGCGTGCCCAAAACTGGAGCAGAACACAATACAGTTTTAAGCAAATCAAATGCTTTCTGACATTCTTCATTCCACTGCAACGGCATCACTACACCCTTCTTTGTCAACTCCACCATTGGCTTCACAATTAATGCAAAATTCACAATCCACTGACGCCAATAAGAAGCCATGCCAATTATAGCTCTGACTCCTTTCTGTGTCTTTGGAATAGGCATACCAGAAATGCTCTCTATTCTCTCTGGCGTTAGTCTCCTTCCTTCTTTTGATAGTAGGTAACCCAAATAAGCTACCTCCTTCTGACAATACTGACATTTCTTTAAGCTTGCTTTATGACCATGCACAGCTAGATGAGTCAATAACAAGACAGTACTTTTTTTACAAATCTCTTCCGTGTCAGCAGCAATTAATAGGTCGTCAATATACTGGAGCAATACACAGCCTGTCGGAAGTTCTAACATGTCTAGCTGTTCTTTTAATGCTCTACTGTATATACTCGGACTTTCAGTGTAACCTTGTGGAATGCGTGTGAATGTGAATGATCATCCTCCTAACGTGAAGGCGAACAAATATCTGCTTTCTTTTGTACTGGAATGCTGAAGAAAGCTTTCTTCAAATCAATAACACTAAAGTATTCTGCCGTAACATCTGGAACTAACAGAAATTGGGGATCTACTACTTTGTTTAATGCACGCAAATCAATTATGAAATGGTACGGTACCTCATTACCCCCTTTCTTATACACTGGAAGAATGGGGCTGTTACAAGTACTGCCTGTAATCTCTTCAATCACTCCCAATTTCACCAAATCAGAAACAATACTTTTCAATCCTTTCTCACCTTCTGCTGAAATTGTATACTGCGGGATGCGCGGTAACGTTACTCCTTCTTTTAAAACAATTTTTACTGGCTCTATCTTCAAGCATCCCACATCATTGTCATTCACTGACCAAATACAAGTTGGCACCTCACTGAATTCCCCTGTTAAAGGTTTAGTCACAAATTCAGATGTTGGCACATTCTGAGGAGAAATAGTCAAGAATACGCCATCTGGTGTACAGTGGATAATTGCACTCAGTTTTTTCAATAAATTGAATCTCAGGAGATTTTTCCCACAATTCTCTGTTAAAAGAAATGGACAATGTTCTGTAAAAGGCCCAATTGTCACTGGTACTGATTTGGACTCGGGATTTATTACTGGGGTACCTGCAAACCCTACTGAGATATTTTGTCACCCTGACAGTGGTATATCTGGAACCAAGTGATGGTCTATCGAGTACTTCTGTGCCCCCGTATCTACGAGGAATCTATGCTCTTCATTCCTGACTTTCATCGCTACGTAGGGTCCTTTCTGATTCACCGGAATAGGCTCCAGTTCTGACCCCTGTCTTGGGCTGTCCTATTGCGGTAACAACACATCATCCGAAGTGTAGTCACTGCTATTACTGTAGTATGCACCCGATTGAGTATCAAAAGTTTTCCCGCCTCTTCCTCTATTTCCATTTTGTATAGCCTGTTGATTTTGACTCTGGGTAAAAGTAGTTTGATTCGGGGCCTGGCCTTGATTCTGTGCACCATTCCCTTGATTATTTTGGTGCTGCTGCATGTGGTTTCTGTTGTGGCCATTTGTTCCTTGGTGCCCTCTGTGCTGCCTTCTCTGACCATACCCGCCTCTATTTTGGAAGTGCGGACATTGCGTTCGCCAGTGTCTTTCCTCTCTGAAATACGCACATTGATTTAGTCCCAAAGGCCCTCCTTGCATATTCAAATTACTCCTGCCTTGTGCATTTCCCCTGCCCCTGTTGTGTCCTGATACTTGCTGGAGTAACACCCCTACTATCATCCGCAGGGCTTCTATTCTTATTTGCAAAGGGTACTCATTACATATCTCATTTATTTCCCCCACGGAAGTCCTAGGGCTTGACATCCATCTCATTCTCTCCCGCATACACACTCACAGTCTTTGTCTATCACCTGTCTGCCCCGGTGGCGGCAAGAATCGCTGCTATCTCTTAGGTAATGCTTCTTTTCTACCCCTCTCAATATCCTTCCTCCTATACCCCAGTGTGGCAAGTATTTCAGAATATTCTCCATCAACTTCATTCTTAAGTTCAAACAGTCGGCTTACATGCTCTTTTATTTCTTCATCTCTCCCTCTACAACGGGCTAATGCATTCAAATCCAACAATCGTTGCCGTGGTAACTTCCCAATTAACTTTTTCCATTGTGCCGACAAATATTCCCCCATGCATTCCAACAATACCTGTCTTTCATTGCTCCTTCTGAAGTCACACATTGACGCTAGCGTGGACTCCCCATCATTCTCGTCTATATACATTTCAGCCTGCCCTTGCAGCTCTCGCTTTCTCTCCTTGCTGATCGTGCTGCGGGTCACTCTCATACATTCACTTTGTTAGAATTCGCTTATTGGGGGGCAGTCAGGACAGAGGCACCCTCTTGGCCGGGAGATGCGGAGGGGGCAGTGAGAGTGGGAGATGTCTGTTAGGGCTGTGGTAATTGTGAAACACTCGGGCTGGCTGACTAGTGGGCAGTGCAGTTACTGATGCAGCCTGTGGCTGTGCTGGGGTTGGGAGGGGTTGAGCAACGGGAGGGGGTTGAGCGGCAGCTACTGACGTAGTCTTTTTAGTCTCACTCCTCTGGCCTTGTTTTGTTTCAGTTAATATTTTGTTTATTAATTCGTCTGATGAGTGGAGCTCTCTTTGTGGATATATTTTTTCTATATTCAATTGATCACGTAGATTTGCCTTCCTCAAACTATTACTCCACTCCTCTTCCTCCTTTTCCTCAGCTTTCTCCGCTTTTGACTTATGCCTGCGCGCATGTTTCTCTCTACTTCTAAATCGGAGCATTGCTTCCCTCCTCCAGTCCCTAAGGATATCAAGTGCCGCAGGGCGTGCTTTCTTACTTATCAAACCTTTTCCAGGTTATCTATCCGATCCATCTCAAAACTACCATTTCTCGGCCACTGAAGATCTTCCTGCTTTCTGGTTTGCTTATGCCAAATTTCTCAAAACATTATCGTTCCCACACCATACTTCACATACATATCATAAGCCGGCGTTCCCCCCGGAGGTGCGACATGGCCAGTTTCCAAAGATTGTTCACCGCAGCAGAAAAACCCTGCTAGGGTGGACAATACCCCAGGCATGTTTTAACCTTACCCTTGGCTAATCAAACTTACTCTGGGTGTTTGATTTTGCAAAATCAACTCTCAACCAATATCAGGATTACTTACGAATCGGGGCACGACTCACCTGATTAGTCAATTTGTCTTTTCAAGAAACAATTCGTCCATATACTGACGGAACCAATGACGTTGTGTCTGCGTATCTTGGCTCGGCCTCGTTTCGGGACCCTCGCCTCCTTGTTCGCTGGCGGGGCATGCCGATCAGGGATCAGCTGTGTGCAGATCTGCAGAAAGGAATCTCATCACTTACGCATGGTGCCCCGAACACCTCTTGATCCCGGCTCGATCGTTCCCGTCCTCGCCATTCTTACCGCCTTCCTTATTTTGCAATGTACACGATGGAACAAGTGGGGGAGGGTCCCTATTCGGGCGCCATCTTGAAGGGGCTCCTGAGGTACCCTTAGATGTGGAAACAAGGCACAATCACCACACACGAACTGATACGCCAGACACAAGGTTGTATTCCCAAAATCTAGGGTATTTTGCAAAGCAAATAGTCTCAGTTGGCCATTTGGTCCCACGCCCCGCGACATGTGTCTAACAGACCTCGGGGGACGCAAGAGAGTGAAAAACGTACATCAGTTACATATATACAAAATGAGCATCTTACAATCAGTAATGACACATTCGATGCCGCCCCTAATTCATTTCCTTTGAATTGGAGGCGATGATTGACCATAGTGATGAATATGACACCTTAGACCATCATATTTAGCAACAGTTTGCAATCTCGGATTTTACAGACACCATTCTTTATTTAAAAGAACACAGCGCTTCTGTTTTCATGGACAAGCTGCGCGTAGGGGACTGGCACATTCCAGGCCTTACTATCTCCTGGTTTTGATTCACGCTCTAGAGGTCAGCTTGCTCACTGGGGCCTCACAGTGCTCAAGAAGGAGGGCCGTAAAGAAGAACATAATTCAAACCTTTTAATATTAGTTTTGTACACTGTTATTATTTTAAGGAGACTCACTGGCATCCGTGTACTGATTAAAATGCCTTGCTCCTTGCCTTCAAGGATATGTGAAGGAGGGAACCGGGCATTTCTGTCTAGCTTTCCAGCGTAATGTTTCAACATGTCTTTAGTAACCTTGGACCATTGAAGCAGAATAATATCTACAACAAAGCAGTTTTACATGAGGCAAAGTGGCAGCGTTAGAGAGAACAGAGAGAAAACAAAATGGCGATTCTGGTCATCTTAAAATGGCCACACTCTAGTTGAGCTAATAACTACATAATGACTAATGAGCATATATTCTTAACACTTTAAATGAGGCGGTTGGCCTTCGGCCAACCAATTATCCTGCATTGCCTTCCGTTCGAGGGGTGTCTAATTTTTCTAGAGTGACAGCATCAACCCACCCCACTTTACCTTACAGATCCATGGGAGCCCCTGGAGACCATGGAAATGGCAGCAGTTTGCAGTATAAATAACTTAACAAAATATTCCATTTCCATCCCCCAAACAGGAATGGAAAGGCTTTTTTTTCCTCTGGGCATTTCGCATAGATGGGCCCTTTAATAGGCCGTCTTGGTGAAATGTGCATGCAGCAATCGCATGGTTGCCTGGAACCTGTCATACATTAGTGTCTGGAGCACGCTAATATATGCAAAGGGGCTCAACAAAAATGCTCAGGTCACTTGGTGAATATGGTGATCTGAGAAATTCTGAAAGCAGCAAAATGAAATGGAGTTCACTTGCTGCGCTCCTTTCATTTGCGCTGCGCTGCTCTTTGATAACCTGGCCCAATGTCTGACTATACCATCACATGAGCAAATAATGATTCAATATTTCTTCTTGTTGGAGAAGGATACCTTAATGGTTAAATTATCTGCTAAACTCTTGTTTATTAGAAGGTGACATTTGCATAGAAATATTTAATTACAAAGGCTTTAATAAATTACAATTACATACATTGTATTTGTATGATAATACTTGTTTTACTGTGAACTATACAAGGTAAATGTTACTTTGTGGACTTAATACTGCTATCTTTTCACTGTCTTTGACTGGGTCATTCTCTTATCATTGATGTCTGGGATTAGCCCTGCAGCCTCTTACATAAAGGGGGGAGGGGTTGTGAAAGCTGTGCATCCACTCATCCCCTATCCCACTGATACAATGACCTTACTTTTGCTCCTTAAGTAACCCCCTCTTATAGGAGGAGAAGCCCTGCAAACCCACGTTACCGGACCAACATGACTTCCTGCTCCCTTGCGCAGCCCCTTGCAATATGAGGAGAGGCGCTCCCAGTCTGCATATACTTGCCAACTTGTCTTAATTGTTGCCTGAGATAGCCCCTTGTATCTAGAGGCGAGGCTTTCCCAGTCAGTATATTCGAGTGTCAATATTGAACTGTACCTATATGTAATTACCGTTCCCAGTCCTGCATTGTGACTGAACAGCATCTATATGTATCTACCTAATGTGACCTACCCAGCACTGCACTGGGACTGAACTGTACCTACATGTAACTAGTTAATGCGACCCATCCAGCCTTGTGCTGTGCCTGAACTGGTGCTATATGCAACTACCTAATGTGACCTATCCAGCACTGCACTGGGACTGAACTGTACCTACATGCAAGTACCTAATGTGACCTATCCAGCACTGCACTGGGACTGAACTGTACCTACATGCAACTACCCAATCTGACCTACACAGCACTGCACTGGGACAGAACTGTACCTACATGCAACTACCCAATCTGACCTACACAGCACTGCACTGGGACAGAACTGTACCTACATGAAACTACCTAATGTGACCTACCCAGCACTGCACTGGGACTGAACTGTACCTACATGCAACTAACTAATGTGACCTACCCAGCACTGCACTGGGACTGAACTGTACCTACATGCAACTACCTAATGTTACCTACACAGCACTGCACTGGGTCTGAACTGTACCTACATGTAACTACCTAATGTGACCTATCCAGCAATGCACTCGGACTGAACTGTACCTACATGCAACTACCTAATGTGACCCATACAGCCTTGCGCTGTGACTGAACCGTACCTACATGCAACTACCTAATGTGACCCATCCAGCCTTGCGCTGTGCCTGAACTGTAACTACATGCAACTACCTAATGTGACCTACCCAGCACTGCACTGGGACTGAACTGTACCTACATGTAACTACCTAATGTGACCTATCCAGCAATGCACTCGGACTGAACTGTACCTACATGCAACTACCTAATGTGACCCATACAGCCTTGCGCTGTGCCTGAACTGTACCTACATGCAACTACCTAATGTGACCCATCCAGCCTTGTGCTGTACCTGAACTGTACCTACATGCAACTACTTAAAGTGACCTACCCAGCACTGCACTAGGACAGAACTGTACCTACATGCAACTACCTAATGTGACCCATCCAGCCTTGCACTGTGCCTGAACTGTACCTACATGGAACTACCTAATGTGACCTACCCAGCACTGCACTGGGACTGAACTGTACCTACATGCAACTACCTAATGTGACCCCCAGCACTGCACTGGGACTGAACTGTACCTACATGCAACTACCTAATGCAACCCATTCAGCCTTGCGCTGTGGTTGAACTGCTTCTATATAAAACGACCTAATGTGACCTACCCAGCATTTCACTGGGACTGAACTGTACCTACATGCAACTACCCAATGCGACCTACACAGCACTGCACTGGGATGGAACTGTACCTACATGCAACTACCTAATGTGACCTACCCAGCACTGTACTGGGACTGAACTGTACCTACATGCAACTACCTAATGTGACCTACCCAGCACTGTACTGGGACTGAACTGTACCTACATGGAACTACCTAATGTGACCTACCCAGCACTGTACTGGGACTGAACTGTACCTACATGCAACTACCTAATGTGACCTACCCAGCACTGTACTGGGACTGAACTGTACCTACATGGAACTACCTAATGTGACCTACCCAGCACTGTACTGGGACTGAACTGTACCTATATGTAACTACCTAATTGTGACCCAGCCAGCCTAGCGCTGTGATCAAATTGTACCACCTGTAACTTCCAAAGTTGAATATGCACTTTCTGTAACTATTGCCTAGATAACTCTGGGTTTTGTGCACTGAAATAAATGTCAAAAATAAATAAATACTGAGCAGTTAATTGCAAGGTAAGCAGTGTCTGTATATATTTCAAGCATTTGGAATAAGAAAGGCGCATTTCCCAAAAGATGCCCTACACTGCAATTGGAAAAATAAAGAGCCCTTCTTTCCCCTTGCTCCAGATTCTGGGGGGGTAAATCATATGATATCCCCCCTGCCTAAAATTGTGGGGGGGATTTATCCCCGCTGTCCCCCCATTTCCTAGGCCCATGGCTGTATCCCACGACCACCAGCTCACTCTTCCATGTCACAGTCCCTCACTACCACCACCTCAAACCTCCTCATCACAAGTCCTCCACTACCACCATCACACTCTTCCTCATCACAGTCCCCAATTACACAACTTCAGTCTTCCAAGCCACAGTCCCCCACTAACCCCACCTCACTCTTCCTCGTCACAGTACACCATTACTAATCCCTTCTTATATAACGAACAAACAAAAAGAAGAAATATTTCATAGAACTGATGTTGCGTAGCTGAAGAACAGATATTGAAAACAAATGTGACATCAGCTATGCTATCAGAAAAAAAGACAGAATTACAGGTGGTGGGAGGCATTGCATTAAAAAAAAAACATGAAATTCAGTGAAAATATCTTTAGTTGAAGAGATGTAAAGGTGCCAATATAAAGCAACACAAACCCTGAAATTAAGAAGGGATTGGAAATGATGCCACCTTAACTATTAGGCCCCATTGCACAGCCCCTAAGCACACTGATATCACAAATGACATTTCACACATTAAACTCACATTTCAGGTTATGTGCCCCATGGTATGATATCAACTGCATTCTACGCATACGCCTGATCTTTCTCACGTGTGGCCTGCAGTCTCTCTCTTCCCTGATAATCTTGCAGTTTTAAGAACACATACAACGTGGCTCAAAGTGTGTCTCCCCTGCAGTGCATGTTTTGACTGCAGTCTGTCTCTTTCGCCTCTAATATATCTCTTCCGTTGCAGTCACTCATTTTCTCCTGGAATCGTTCTGCTGCAGTCTCTGTTTATTCAGTCTCACTCTTTCCACAGCACAGTCTCTTTTGCTTCACAATCCTTTTTCTGACAAGGGTTTGGCACGAGACTCTGCAAGAACATTTGGACCCTGTGTACTTCCAAATCCCCTCTTCCTGGATTTCTGCAGTGCCCGCTCAACTCTGGCTTTAACTAGAGAGTTTCCCCTTCGTCTCTCTTTATCTCCGGTCTTGACCAGGATATTCCTGCCCTAGCCTTCTAGAGTTATTTGCTTTGATCCATCCCCACCATCTTAGGAGTACTTCCTGGCCCAGGCCTTGCAGCGTTCCCCACTCTCCTTCGTTCTCACAGTACTTGTTCACCTCCTCTCCTACTGCCCGAATCTTCCCCACTCTACCTTTTGTCTTTCTTCACTGCCTGCCGGGTTTCTCCCTTACCCCGCTCCATCATATTTGTCTCCGTTGCTCTTTCTGTGCCTTTTTTCCTTCTCCTCCTCTCTCAATCTGTGGGGGTTTTCCCCCTCTGCCGGATCTCCTCTATCACTCTGTATCCCTCCTCCACTTTCCTCTGAAGATGTTCCTCTTTTCCCATTTTCTCCATTTCTTTGTGATATTCAATCATCTGCTCTCCTTCCCTCATCTCTCTGGATGCTCATCCTCCCTGCCTTCTTCTCTACTGCGTACTTATTCCCCTGCTTCTTCCATCCTTTTGTTTCTTCTCCTCTCGCCCCTCTCTCTAAGATGTTTCTTCATCTCTTCTCTACCTCCTCATTTTCTGTAACCCCGTCCTCCCTTCTAGTTTCTCTCTGTCATACCACCTCAACTTCTTCCGACTCTCCCGTCCTTCCAATCGCCTCTGTCTGTATTTGCTACTGCTTTTATAATTCCCACACTTCCCTCACAATCAGCCTTGCGTTTATACTCTCACTGAAAGTGATTTGGGGGCATGCATAGCTGATCCGTGGCAGTTGGGGAAGAATTTAGAATCAGGTGCTCTGATTAGAGTAACTCTGAACCAACTGAAATTCCTTTGTGTTTGTTTAATTGTGCTTGGGCAGCCTCAGAACTTTGCTCCCGAGGGATTATTAATGCTGGCTGTCATCTTGGATTCAGGCAGCTCTTCCTCCTTGGCTGCCTGGCTCCAGGATGGCAGTGCTGGGGAAGTGCGTTGAATCCATGTGTGCGATTCTCTGCGTCTTTGGACTGACTATGAGCTCCTCTATTTAAAAGTGGTGCGGACTAGCAGTACACCACCTCACAACTAAGCGTACGTTCTTGTCTTCCTATAATGACCGGTCTCTGCTGAAGTTGGAACGCTGCTTGCTGAGTGCCATAGATGAGGACACATATGTGGGTTTTACTACAAAGCCACACTTCTGATTGAATGTGATAGTCTAGGGACAGTAGGTGGATCTCAGGAACCTTTGAGACCTATAGCACACAGAGGTAGGGATTGGTTGCAGGGCCTGGTGATTTCCCTGTACGCCCCTCTGGGGGCCAGTATCAAGGAGAGGGCAGACCCCAGAGTATACAAGGCCCCAAACCCACGCCTAGCAGCTGTGACCTTGTCATAGCTGTCAGTCTCAAACACCTGTATATTCTGGTGGAATGGGTACTAAGGGCTACCCAGCTGACATTTCTATTTACTAACAATAATTTAACCTAAAAAACAACAGAAGCCTATCTTCCAGTTGCCATCTGTCAAATTTGAGATGTACTGGTTGTATGTTCCTTTGCCAGCGGGAGTTTTTATAATGTACTTTTTTACGTTAAAAGTACATCGACATGTTTTTAAAAAATATATATATATTGGGGATTCTGCCCCAAACTCGCGTTTACAATATTTGTATCCCTACCCCAATCCCCTTACCTTCATATTTTATTTGATTCATTTTTTTCAATGTACATTTTTCATTAAAAAAACATCAAAAAACTCCCATCGGCAAAAAATCTGTATACCATTCAGAAGATCCTGGATTTTTTGGCACATGGCATTCCCGATTCATGTCATTTTATTTTTACATTACACATGCAGGACTACAAATAACAGTATTCGAATGATGACAATCTAAAGTCCTGAGCTTCTTCATTAACAAAATTGAATAAATCATTGGTCACATCAATGCCTTAAAACTTGAAAGAGCTCTGCTAGCCAACCCCCAGGGCACTGCCCTCCTGGACAGATTTCAGCCTCTTCTTTCCTAAGGATCTCTCAGATGCACTCACTTCACTCAAACCCACTACATACATGGATGACTTCCTCCCAGCATCCCTAATTGAACAACTCACTGGCACTGGCACTTTTCCCAGGGTCCAAAAAGTGGCTTGAGCCCCCACTAAATGCCCCCCACCGCAGGAGTTTAGCAGGACTTTGATAGGAACATGCCCTCCTGGACCGGAGCCAAAATTTGGAGGAAATTGGTGTAGGAGTTCCTGAGAAATCGTCTATTTTACATTCGCGTATTTTGCCCTCTGCCTGGTCTGACCCGTGCCGCTGAAAGTGAAAGTAAATCAGCACCAGGTGCGCAGCTGGAAATCCTGATGGGAACTCGGCTGTGGAACACCGCCAGACAAGCAGCCCAAAGTGGAGATATCCTCACTTCCGGAGGGCGTCCTATCTGTGGCCGGTGACATAAACAGCCGCCCTCCGGTGACATACGACAGGAGGAGACACGGCTGCAGGCATGGTCAAGGAGCAGCACCCCGCCTCACACCCGAAGGTGAGCAAGCCGGTGCCTCTCTCCCCTCTGGTCCAGTGCTGTGGCCCGAACCCTCTTCCTCAGTACGCTAGCAAGCACACGAGGTGGCCGCTTTGGGGAAAATAAGACTGCAAAAAGGCACAGTTCTTCCCTGTGGGACCCTTACCAGGAGAGCGGATGCCCGCACTGTAAACACACTGCACCCTGTAACGAGGACAAGCAAAGGGCACTGAGAGCAGTCTCCTTATTGTGAAGCGGACCGTGGATACTTCGCAACAGAAGCACCGTCCGGTGCCCTAGACCTCATAGTGCCTGGTCCATGTGGTGACAACCCAGGAAAAGGAGGTTAGAGAACCCCTCTTGATCACACCATAACTAGTGCTGGCATATCGGTGTCATGATATGCAGCCTCTGACTGCTTCGCCTCGGCGCACATACTCATTCGAGGTCCTCTACTGGCACCCACATCCTGGCCACCCCACACCAACTATTGGACCCCAGAGACGACAGAGGAAGCTGGAGACCTTAATCACCCCCGCTTTCTTTATCTGACCTCTGGATCAACAAGGTAAGGGGTTGTGGGTGACAGTCAGCCAACCCACTGGTCCAAACGCCACACCAGAAGGGCATATACGTTCTCTCACAGGACCTGATACTCTGGGACAGACACATTGAATGAAAACAGTGGCAGATTCGTGGCGCTGAACACAGAATATAATTATGACTTGTAGGGGATAAGCAGACACTTGCAGAGCGACCCCTGGCACATGAGGGCGTTTTCTACTGGCCCGCACTCCTGGAATCATCCTGAAGACGTCTGAATCGAATACTGATAATGTCATATAGTATTTGGTGTCCTGGCATTACTTACGAAGGGAGGGAATCACATAGAGGTGTCCATGAGTCACCCCACGGACCAGTAAAGGCTGCACTGGTAGACAGTCCTGACCTGGAGAAACATAGGAGGTGAACCCTCCTCCAACAGAGAAGACCTGCAGCCCTCTAAGCACCAAGGCAAGGCAGATTAAGGCCTCACAGTCTGAAAAAACTACGGAGCCCTGCACACCGGAAGAAGAATCACAGTCTTCACGAATCGCAGTTGATGCAACTGGCCAGACTGCGCAAGGGACTATTAGAGGGTTGGGCCCCAACACTGGGGCGTGTGCCCTCCTCTAGGTGTTGCAGACACAGCCATCACGAGGAGAAGACCCTTCCCAGAATTACAAGTCATCGTCGGACCAACGTCCTAGGAGTTACGACAATAATCATTGGCGATCCCTTGTGAACAGAGGTGTGGCCGCCCTCCCCCTCAAGGGCACATCCCTAAAACAGGTGACCGAATTCTGTGGTTTCTACTGCTATTGAGAGGGTTGGGACCCCTTCCTAGGGGCGTGTGACCTCCTCCACAGACAGCTTATCACAGACTGGAGCTTGCATACATTGCAACTGGAGAACGGAACGGATTGCAATACCAGAACAGGTCCTCCTCAGAAACTGTGACTTCACTGTGAAGCAGCTGGCGCGGTAGTGTACGGGACGAAACATAGCACATCCCGCTGACACAGTACCAAGTAGGAGGTATATGGACATAAGGCGGAAGTTTGCAGCACATCAGTTTGTTCCACACCGCACCGTCTCAAGCTCTTCCCCAAGTTCCAGAATGCCGACACCAGGAACAAAAGCTGCCGCAATTAAGAGTGATGTAGCGGCCCTGCTAACTGAAATCAAAAGCATGAGGGCGGACATTGGTGGGAAAGTTGATAAAATAACACTGAGTATTGACAAGATGGAAGAAAGACTGGAAGAGTTTGAACATAATCAGACCTCCCTTGGCATGCTTAAGTTCCAAATAGATCAAAGGATTATGGAGATAGGAGCCAGGGAGGAGGAGTTCTGTCCTAAAATGGATGATTTGGAGAACCAGAAACATCATAACAACCTACGTATCTTTGGCATTCCAGACAGAGAAGGGGAAACTGAACAGGACTTGAAAAGGTCTCTTCATCGATCATGAAAATCCTGTTTGAGGACGAGTCCATCGACAAACCCAAAATTGACTGCATACATAGAGACGGAGGGACTGCAGGGGATTTGAAGACAGTCCTAGCACTGTTCCACAACCATGCTGATAAGGCTAGGGTCCTTGAGAAAGCCAAGCACACCCCACAGATCCTTCTGGACACAGCGAGAGTGTTGATTTTCCAGGACGTGTCGTCACTCACACTGGCTATGAGACGGATGTGTATGCCACTTACCAAATGGCTCAAATAAAAAAGTGTCCGGTATCGCTGCTGATGCCCATTTTCGCTCACATTTAAGTGGGAGGGAAGCATGAGACAACTGAGAATGGAGAAGGATATCCAGAATTGAACAACTGATCTTTTGGGAAACCAGGAGACTGAGGCGAATCAAGGAGGGAGACGGGATGACGACAGGCAATGATGCATCCATGGCCCAAAATGGAGGCGAATACCAGGGTCCAGGAAGTATAGGAGGATGAATGCCTCACCAGTTTCGGACCACTGAGAACCTTATGGGTGCATAACATTGATGCGTTGATCGACTGCGTGCCCGGCAGGACACGATGTCGCCTGCGACGAGGATCTACATGGGAGAATGCAAGGGTTCATATCAGTTAGTGATGACTACAAATGCACGCACCAACGCTCTAATGATACTCCACTTGAAAGGCAGAGCTTCTAGGGGACCCCATGGAGCAAATGCCGATGAGTGTCAAGAGGTACTCGCGAGTGGGCCAAGTTAAAATTGAGTTAATGAGAAAATGTAATAATTCAAGGGAACCGGGAGGGTCGGGGGGCGGGAGTGGGGGCTCAATGTTTAGTTGGATGTTGTGTGAATGTACCGTGGCAGTTCCGGTTCTCACTGGTGGTCCAACCCCGGATAGGTGACGTTAACCGAGCTGGATCAGATGGTGCCATGGAATCAGGGGGGGGGTTTGTGGGGAAAGGGGAGGGGAGTGGCACAGGAACCAAGCATTCTGTATGTACAAGCTATGTGGTCTAGAATGTTATAAACAGAAGTCAGATTTGTTAGGGTCTGCCACACGTGCACGACATGTAATAGATAGGTAATGGCAGGAAAACTTACTTCAAAGAAAGGCCTGCTCTCTAGAGTCTGTACACTGAATGTCAAAGGGCTGAACTCCCCTACAAAACAGTGTCTTGTGTGCAGGGAATTCCAGAGGTCTGAGATAGACGTGCTATTTCTACAAGAGACCAAGTATGCACACAGGGAAGAACGTAGTATTCTACAACCAAGGGTCGGGATGAAATACTGGGGATCGGGCCCTCTTAAGAAAGCGGGAGTGGGGATGCTCATTAGAAAGGGCTAGAACCTGAAGGTCTCCAAGGTATGGATGGATGTGGAAGGGAGGGCACTTATGGTGGTTGGTACCATCTGTGACCTAACGGTCACGCTAGCGACACTGTATGCCCCGAATGCGGGACAAGCCAGGTTCCTACGGCGAACAATATCGAAAATATTGTTAGAAGCTGCTAGGCATGTGATAATTGGGGGAGACTTCAATCTATGGGCGAGTACTGAAATGGACGGACACGCATATAACTCTGATCTGCCCGAACCGACCAATGCCGGTCGAATGGCGGTAGTAGAGATGATGGCGACATATGGGTTACGAGATATATGGCGGGAATCACATCCGAAAGAAACAGGTTACACCTTCTACTCTGCACCCCATGGCACTTATACCAGAATTGATTATGTATACATTTCAGAAGAATTGGTAGGAGTAACGGCCTGTTCTGAGATTGTACCCATTTCTTGGTCAGATCATGATATGGTTACCGCTGATATAGACCTCAGTGCCCTTCCACGCAAAGGGTCGAAGTGACAATGCAATGAGACGCTGTGGATGGATCCTGTCTTCCGGACAGAAAATGAAACCGAGATAATGGAGTACCTCAAGATTAATAACACGGGGGAGATATCAAAGAGGACAGTATGGGACACAGGGAAAGCAACAAGCAACATGGCGGGGGATACTGATCAGGGAGGGTGCCAAGAAGAAAAGGCAAATGGGTTCGATAGAAAGAAAATTGAGGGAGGAGATAACACAACTAGATTGGGCCACACGGACCGCTACTGAGGGCAGGGCAGAGTAGATTGCTGTAGCCAGGCAAAGGCGGGAAGAACTCTGTCTTCTTGAGGAAGGCTGAGTCGTCCGTAAACTACAACTCCTCAAACAAAACATTATGAGAAGGGAGACAAAGCAGATGCTCTCCTGGCAGCTAGACTATGAGGCCAGAGGGAAGATAGATGGGTGACAACCATAGATGAGGGGGGACGAGATGCCCAGGACATGCACGGGAAGAACATCTGAGAAGCGTTTGTGTGGTTTTATGAGCATTTATATGATTCTGAAGCAAACCAAGATAGAGCTGAGATAGAGGAATACTTGGGAGGTGTGGAGATGCCGAAGCTCATCTGTGTAGAGGCAGATGCGACGTATGCCCCCATTACGGCTGAAGAGGTAGAGAAGGCAGTGAAGCGGTTACCACTAGGGATGGCCCCTGGGAATGACGGCTACACGGCAGGCTTTTATAAGACCTTCCTGTCGCCCCTCCTCCCCTTTCTGGTTGAACTATTCAACAACATATTGGAGACAGGATTAACGTCAGATTCCTTCTCAGAGGCTTTGATAACTGTAATCCCCAAGGAAGGGAGATGTCCCAAATACTGTGGATCGCACCGACCGATATCGTTACTCAATATTGACTCAAAGATATACACTAGGATCCTAGTGGCGAGGCTGGAGATATATATGCCTCGGCTCATACATTCAGATCAAGTGGGTTTTATCTTGGGGAGGCAGGGTGGGGACACGATGCGCAAAACATTACACCTGATAAATGAATCCAAGACGATGACAGGGGAACCTGCTCTCATGTCCGTTGATGCAGAGAAAGCCTTCGACCGGGTGGAATGGGGATTCCTGGAAGCGGTTTTGAATAAGGTATGACTGGGTGAGAGATTTAGAAGGGGGGTAAAGGCAGTCTATAAGTCGCCTAAAGCCTCTGTGTCAGTTTACTCTGACTACTTGTGATGGTTCGCCCTGGGTAGGGGTAAAAGGCAAGGCTGCCCTCTGTCCATGATATTGTTTTGCCCTATCGCTCGAGCCTCTTGCAAAGGAAATCAGATTTGACCAACTAGTAGAGGGAATGAGAGTGAATGAGAAGGAATATAAGATAGCTTTAATTATGACGACCTATTACTACATGTAAAAAAAAACGTTGATATCTATACCAAGAGCCATACAATTGATAGAGCGCTACAGATCACTTTCTGGTTTTAAAATTAGCAGGACTAAATTGATCTTGTTCCCCTTGAATGAACCCACTCAGCTAGACACTGATAGGTACTGAGTACTGGGCCTCACCATTGGAGAATCCACATTGCGATAGTTAGGGATAAATCTCACACATAATTTAGATACCCTGTACGAGGCCAACTTCCCCCCTCTGCTCGATAGGTTTCAGGCTGACCTAGCAAAGTGGCAGAAGCTTACGATCTCATGGATGGGGAGGCTAAATGCAGTTAAGGTTTCTATATCCGTTTCAGATGCTCCCAATTAGTATACCCAGGTCATTCTTCAGGGAGGTGAAGAGGGCTACCTTAAGATTTCTGTGGTAAGGGAAGAAATGAGAATTGCATATTACGTACTGACGCTACCCAAGGAGAAAGGGGGGTAGGTATGCCTGACCATGAAAAATATTATGTAGCAGTCCAATTAAGGATTCTAGTTCCTCATTCGAGAAATCAAACACACTTGCAGAGGGTAAATCTTGACAATTATAGTTTCTTGCCGGCCACCCTATCAGAGTGCCTCTGGGTACCAAGGGACAAACTGACTCGCAGGATCCGACACCATCCTATTCAAGGGACTATCTGGGAAATCTGGAGAGAGAGCACAGATATGCGGGCCATCACAACGTGGCCATCACCTTTGAGCCATATTTGGGCACCATGGATCCGAGAGGAGATCCCAGACCATAGTAGATTTCAATCCAGGTTTGGGGCGGGTCTCGAGAGAGTGAGACAACTTTGGAAGGAGGCTAAATTCCTCATGATTAAAGAACTCGAAAGTGCATTGGGCATAGGACCCCGCACGGTTTTCCCTTTCCTCCAACTTAAAGGTACCCTAATGAGAGAACCATGGAAGGAGAAAATACAGAGAGACCATACTCCCTTCGAAACACTTGTCAACACTCTCACTGAAACCAAAGGGTTGATCTCCTCTGTGTATAAAACACTGATAAATGCTGGGAAAGAGCCCACCACTAAATTGAATGATCGGTGGGAGAAAGATATGAATCTGGAAATAGACCCTGAGTTGTGGACGAGAATGTGCAGGGGCTCCTCAGCGGTGTCGATTTCCTGTCAGTACAAATTTCACACCACCAAGCTCCTACATAGATGGCAATATGACCCCCGCAGGTTGTCTAAAATGTTCCAATCAATGAACCCCCTATGCTGGCGACAGTGTGGTGAAAGGGCTGACTATTGGCATATGTGGTGAGGATGTCCTCGGATTAGAGTGTACTGGGATGAGGTCCTTGGATGGATCAGAGATTTAGATGGAATCCAGCAGGAAATCACTCCCTCTTTTGTATTGTTTGGTTTGGAAAAAAGAGACGATTAAATTATAAGGGTGACAGACATAGTTGGGCCCCTTCTCCTGGCAGCTCAAGCATGTATTGCAATGCACTGGAAGGCAGTCATGACCCTGAGTAAGAAGGAATGGACGAATGTGGCCACCAACATTTGTGTAATGGAGAGAATCACTGCGACCCTGCATGGGAAATCCAGGCAGTATGAGACATTATGGAGTGACTTTGTTAACAATTATGTAACCAGTACTTAAACAAATGTATAGTTTGAAACCCTAAGGTATGACACCCATAACACTCACGGTCACGTGAAGTGGACCAATGTAACGTAATGAGAATTGCTCACCTAGTAAACATGAGACAGTACCTCTGAGAGCACCTTTGTGAGAATACCCACGATATTGTATGAGATCCAAATCTAACTAGGATCGGCAGGTCATAGATAAAACCACTTTTCTGAGAGGAATCATCATGGATAACGCAACGTTCCTGAGGGGGTGTGGAGAGGATGATGGGGGAGTTTGTTTTGAGTTAAGGTTCTATGGTTTATGGGAGGTTGGGTAAGAGGGTTTACATTTTTGTTGAAATATTGTGCACCAATTAATACCTGCATAATGTTTAATCTGTTCTGCTGAAAACTCATTAAAACTAAATACATTTTCTTTTTAAAAACTCACTGGCCCAGCACTTAATGCATTCCTCGCAGGACTCAAGTCAAGGGTACATGCGGGTGGACAGAGTCTACCCACTTTTTTCCAAAGCAGGATACCGTCGCCCCCAATGTATTTTAGAGGCTTTGTGTAAAATTAAAACAGTTGACTGTCTTATTTAACTTAGGAATTTTCACCATCCTCTGGATTCAAACGGTTCTCAGGTCTGGCAATATACCACTGCACCAGATAAGCAGATGAGAACTGGCAAGCAAATAAAGATGAAATATCACATTTCGGGGCTTCATGTAGCAAGGAAAGCATTGTTATTGATTCTTCAAGTTTAACACATGCACACCTTTTAACATTTTCAAAACTCTATTAGAAGAAAATATCCTCTCTTGTTTTTTTGTTTGTGTTGATTTTATGAAAGGCAAATGCCATTCATCCTGTACAATTTGTATTGTTATGCATAGCCAGTTGAATTACATTTTCATATTTCACCTAGATATGCTAATTTCTGGTGATGCCACATCCCATTGCATGTGTCAATGAGTCCCCCCACTTTTGATTTAGGACTTGACTCCTGATTCCTCTGTATTGTGGATACCCCCTTCAGTGAAGTTGCATTCCCAGATGTGTTGAAGACAGATCTCATATGACCCCTTCTCTAAAAACCCTTGCTTGTCCCAGAGAACGTAGCCAACTGTAGAGCTATCACAAGCCCCCCTTTCACCTGGAAGCTTATCGAGAATGTAGTTTCGACCCAACTACTTGCCAAAATCAACCAGCTTGACCTCCTCTGCGAATTCTAGTCTGGCTTCTGACCCAAAAGCAGCACTGAAACTGCAGCCATCCAAGTGGTGGATGATGCACTCAGAATCACCGACACTTGGGACTCATGTCTCCTAGTCCTCTTAGACCTTTTAGCTGCCTTCGACACAGTTGATAACCAAATACTCCTCTGCCTCCTCGACTGACAGGATGGGCTTCTCGCGAACTGTCCTAAAATGGTTTGCATCCTACTTTTTCGATTAGCAGCAGGTCGTACAGATGGGCTGATTCAGATCCATGCATCTATCACCTACAAATGAGTCTCAAATAGAACACCAAAATACTTGGCGGCTAAACTCCACACGTCTGGAGGCCCCCCCACCTCACGTAGCAAAACTATCAAAAGGGTGGAGTCAATGCTAGCCCACAAAGAGAAGACTTGCAAGCAGTCCTTTTCCTGATACGCACCAACCATTGGGAACTTAATCAGGGTAGAGGCTCAAAATGCCCCTGCCAGCTTCCAGTTCGGCAAAACACTATAAACGCAGCTTATTCAACAATACCTGTTGAATGAATAACAATCCCTCTCTCCCTCCACCAACAGTAGAGCATTACTGTATTAAATACCAACCTCAATTTTGGCACAATCCTTTTGTAAAGCGCTCTGCTGCTCTTGAGCTATGTTCGCGCTAAAAAACAATAAAAATAGGAAAATAAATGAATGTAGGAGCATCTCACATTGATCAAGGGATAAAATGTGATCTCTGTAAAGTTGCCCTCTTACTTATGTCCATGTGATAAAGTCCACTGCCTTTAGCCACTGTTTGAAACATGTATGCAACTTGTTGTCAACCATGATGTACAGCAAATTTGCAGCCGCTCAGAAATATCAGCAGAAATCATGCAAACAGATTACATAGATTAGTAAAGTTTAAGTAAGGGCTAATACTTAGGCAATAAACCCTGAGCCTGAGGGCCATTACTGCATGAAGAGGTAATGCCCCCGGGGCCCAAAGTTACAGGCCCGAGCATAGCAAGGGCCTTAACGAAGGCCCCTGGAGCATTATTTTATGCAGTATTACCTTATGTGGTAATGGCCCGCAGGCTCAGGGATTATTGCCATTAGTTCCCCAGCCCGTTAGACCGGTGGTATGGAGTAAAGGTAGATATCCTTTTCAATTCAGGTATGCTCAGAGTGTGTTCTTCAATGTCTAAGTCTTTGAGGACGATCAGGTGCGTCTGATCCAGATTTTCCAAACTGATGTCACTTATTATTGTTCTTTCTTTTCTTTGTTCATTCCATGTTATTTTTCTAGAGAACATTTTTTTTAATTTGAGTTTTCTTGTATATTTAAAAAGGTTAATATGGGCATCGATGAGATCAACAGAGCTGGTCGGTGCAAAAGACAGCCCCTTGCTGAGCATGGTGATTTCTGATGTGGAAAGTACATGTTTAGAAAGGTTGAGTAGCAGTTTTAACTCCTGTGTTCCCTTTGTTAGAGTTGAGCTCGAGATCTTATCAGTCTTAGAATACCTTCGTTTTCTGAGGTTGTGCTTCTTGCAGCCACCTCTCTTGCCTCTTGCTTGGTTCTTCCTGATTCTGTACTTTCCTCTAAGGGGTCCTGAAAGCAAACATGTTTCGTGTTCTGGTTTCTGGTGCCTTTCTTGTACCTCTTCATTTTGTCTAAAAAATGGTAACCCTTGATTGTACTGGTACTAGGTTCTGTCATTAGTTCCTTGGTGGGTCTCCTTGTTGTGTCTGCCGTCCGGGTTTGGTTATGATGTCCATTTCACTTTCTATGTCAGAGCTTGCTGTAGAGCTATTTGGTGTACTCTCTGTTTAGGAGGCTTTATAGTGTTCATCACGTTTGGGCTGCAATGTAAAGACTCAGTTGTCTTGGTAGTCTCTCTCATCTCTTGAAAATGTTCTGCATTTTCTCATTTTTACCTTGTCTTGATGTCTTTTGAAGATGTCGTACATTGTCTTGAAATTCTTATCCTTTGTACCCACCAGTGCATTGCATGTTTCAATTTTCTCTTTGGTAGTGTCAATGGCTGTAACTAATCTCTTGTGTTCATGGTCTGCATGCTCTATTAGAAGTTCTACCATGACCTTGAGCCTGTTATTAAATTCTCCTCCCATTTGCCTGTTAAGTCTGCTTCCTCCGGGTTGTTGAAGTCAGGAAAGATAATTATCCTAAGACCTCTGGGTATCTTGTCCTGTTCTAGATAGGTATGGAGAGTGAATCTCTCCCAAAATGTATTAATTTCCTTGGTGCATAGCAGTTCATGTTTGATGAATTTGTGACGTTGATTCTCTGGTGCATTAGGTCCTGGTGGAAATGCATGAATGATGGAACCTCTTGGAGTGAAGAGACACTTAATGCCATCATTTCTGGATAGAAGCTAGTTAGCCACTGTGATCCGTGATGATTTTGAGCAGCAGCAAAATTGTTCAGTTATTGTGTATATGGTGTGAGATTTGAGCACTAGGAACAATAGGGTGCCGCGCTGACCAGCGTTTTCTTAAAGCATAGGTCATGCTGCCGGTTTGAAGGTTCCCAAAGGACAGTGCTCATTTGTCCCAATGGTTAAGAAGGAGAAAGGTTTAACAGGAACCAAACAAAACAAAGGCGCTTCGTATTTTGATTCCTGTGTGAACCTGGTCGGAAAAAGCCTTCTGCCAACCCTTCATGTCCTGCTAACTACCGCCCCAACTCTCTCATGCCCCTTCCTTTGGAAACCTCTGGAGAAGTTGGTTTTCCCCGAACTGACCCAGAATACTGAACTTGTTGTTTGCCTGCACGACCATCAATCTGGATTCCGAGTATCCGGAGACACGTAAACTGCTCTTCTGAACACCCGTGAAGAATTGTTCACCTCTCTTGACTCCAACTCACCTGCTGTTCTCATTCTACACAATCTACAATCTCTCCTCTGCTTTTGACCTGGTTAATCACTCCATCCTCATAAAACAGCTCTATGACACCCTTGGCATTTCGGAGTGGGCATTGGACTGGCTGACCTCCTTCCTCATGACTGGCCGGCCCAGGTTATCCTGGGTCCTTTCTCCTCACCCACCTCTTTCCCCACATGTGGCATCCCCAGGGCTCTATCCTTTTGCCCTGGCTATTGTGGGATGTTTTAACCCACTAGTCCAGGCCCTGCAACATTACAGTGCGCTGTGTGCATCAGGAACATCAGAATGGCCGCCAGTAAGCATGATGCTCGCTAAAAATCACCCAGAAGTGCGCAGGAAAACCAGAAAAATAGGCCGCCAACCCACTTTTGTCTAGGTCAGTGGTAACACAGGAGACCACTGCAAAAGCCCACCATTGGGCTACCTACAGAGCAGCCTGAAACTACTTGAAAAAGCAATGCTAGGGGGGGGGGGTGCTGTTGCGCATGACCAGCGAGAGCTCCGGCCTGACAGAAATCCAAACTATATTTGAATCTTGTTTCGGAGCCACCAGCGGACAGCGTAGTCGAGCAGAGGGTTCACCTTGACCCGGTCCACACCCGACTGAAATCCTGAGAGCAGCGACCGGGAAAAAGGAAGGCCCGATGGACTCGTTCACCAGTAGCCAGGCAGTTGGCCACGAGCCAGACCTGTCGACAACATCAACGGCTGAACCTGGCATGGACAGCGGTGACAGGGTTGATCGCCTTACCACGATAGTACAGAATGGCTTCCTATCCCTAAATGTGAAGCTAGATGACATTGTTAACACCATAGGAGCACTGAAAACCAGAGTCGACAAGGAGAGCCTCAGAATCACCGAGGCTGAAGACAACAGAGGGGGCGACCGGGAAAAAGAAAGGCCCGATGGACTCGTTCACCAGTAGCCAGGCAGTTGGCCACGAGCCAGACCTGTCGACAACATCAACGGCTGAACTTGGCATGGACAGCGGTGACAGGGTTGTTCGCCTTACCACGATAGTACAGAATGGCTTCCTATCCCTAAATGTGAAGCTAGATGACATTGTTAACACCATAGGAGCACTGAAAACCAGAGTCGACAAGGAGAGCCTCAGAATCACTGAGGCTGAAGACAGAATTGGTACAAAGGAAGACACCATTGCGCGACACGATCGCGACATAGCGCAGCTTAAGGCAGGCATGAATGCGTTGCAAAGTAAATGCGAGGGTCTAGAATCCAGATCCCGAAGGAACAATATTCGGATTGTGGGGGTTTCTGAAATATTTGGGAAAGGCTCAATGGAACAGCAAGTGGGAAACCTTCTTAAGACTCTTTTTGGGACAGAATCCTTTTCGAGCCAATTCCTGGTTGAGCGAGCACATCGCACTCTGGCCCCCGTGCCGAAACCCGGAGCCGCACCGCACACCATCATTGCCAGGCTGTTGAATTACAGAGACAGAGATACAATTCTCAGAAAGGCTAGAGAAATTGGGACACTACAATATGAGGAGAACCGCATACATGTTTATCCGGACTTTGCTGCGGGAGTACAGGCTAGCAGGCAATAATACGAGCCGGTCAAGCGGCTACTGAGGGCACGACAGGTCCCATATGCGCTAATGTTCCCGGCCAAAATGCGAATCCAGTATGGAGGAAGAACACACTTTTTTGAGACCCCGGCCGCCGCTCAGGCGTATGTGGAAGCAACTATACCCCTACGACCTAGAGGCCGTGGGCCGGACCAGAACGGAAGAGTACCTCCGGGAGGTGGAGACCGGGGCCCTGCTGACTGAACCTGGTTGCGCACATATCCTCTGTTGCTGCTTTAGTGATGTGTAACGGATTTCTGCTCCCGCTGGGGGGCTCTGAGTAACCTTCGAAGCGGGTCATGAGCCCACTCTGGTTGCCCCGTGACGACAACGTGGAACCCACAGGAAAGTTCCTAAAAGGTTTAAGGGTACATCGTCAAGTTGGGGTGGATGATGTGGGTGGAGGGTGGGATTGGGGAAATCGGGAAGTTACAGAATGTTATTGCTGCCAGGGCATGTTAGGGACCTGGGATTTGGAGGAGTCTGGAGAGGGAGCATGCACTGTTGGAAGTTGTAGGTTAATGAAAACATGGTCTCGCAGGCACAGGTGCTTCTCTAATGTTAGTCACTTGAGCATTGATGGTCATTACTGTATGGAACAATGTAAAAATGCAAAAAATGGGTGACGGGCTGAAGATAAGATTAATGTCATGGAATGTCCGGGGCCTAAACAATCCAATGAAGGTCAGAAAGGTTGGCAATTATGTCACTAGACATGGGCCTCGCATTTTAATGTTACAGGAAACACATGCACAGGGCTCGGTTAACGAGAAAATACTGGCAAAATGGGGCAAAAGGCGCTACTACACAAACTATTCATCGCAGTCCAGAGGGGTCTTCACCCTCATACATAATTCTCTTAGCTTTGTTGCCAAAGGCCACTTGGCGGACCCGATGTGTAGATACGTTCTGGTTTGGGGGGAAATAGCAGGGAAACAAATAACCTTATTGAACACCTATGGTCCCAATCTGGACAATCCTGATTTTTACCCACACATGCTCGAGATCCTTGCAAAACATGATGCGACCACGGTACTATGGGGAGGGGACTTTAATGTGATATTAGACCAGACCCTGGACAGATCTACTAAGGTAACCAGGGCACCCACCAAGGCGGCACTAGTTCTGAAGCAAATTATCCCGCAACTATCTATGGTGGACGCCTGCAGTGTGCTCCACCCAACCAGCAGAGGGTACACGTTCTATTCTTCTGTACATAATAGTGAGTCATGTATAGATTACTGGTTTATATCCACAAACATAGCGCATACCCTACAGAATTGCGAAATCCTTCCTCGTACACTATCGGACCACTCCCCGGTGATGTTGGAGATAGTTTTGAAAGATGCCCCCAGATCAACTAGGAGGTGGAGAATGCCAAGAGACATACTAAAAGACCCGAATGTTGTTGAAACCCTACACATTGAAATTGCCAACTTTTTCACAGACAACATTGGTTCTGTAGAACACATATCGTCAGTATGGGAGGCTTTCAAAGTCTGGGCGAGGGGTGCCCTAATATCTAAGACCACTGGTCTTTTGAGGGAAGTGCGCCGTGGGCTGGAAGGGGTGGAGAAAGAGTTGAACGCACTAGAAGAAAGCTACAGCCGCACGCATGGTGGAGACACCTTGGCTGCAATACGTAAGTTACTTAGGGATTTTGACCGACTGGCAATAAGGGAAGTACAATATACAGCAGCCCCTACCAGGGCTCGCAGATACAGAGAAGGAAATAAAGCAGGGAAAATGTTGGCCAACTTGGTTAAGCACGAAAAACATATGACCCCGATTACAGCGATCCAAACGGCACAAAACGAGACAATAACAAGTGAACAGGGAATAAATGATGAGTTTGTTCACTTTTACAAACATTTGTATAAGAATAGAGATGGAAAATCCCCTGATGAGATTAAAAGATATTTTGCTATGCTAGATCTCCCTACAATCCCAGAAGAAAGCAAACTAGCACTCGAACAACCTATCATTGCCGAGGAGCTTACTGAGGCAACAAAAGGGCGCACGTCTGGAAAGGCACCTGGCTTGGATGGGCTTGGTGCTGAATTCTATAAAGAATTCCAGGAAGAATTGATACCTGTGCTATTAGAGATGTGGGGAGAGGCTCTGGGGAAATAACTACTGCCCCCGACAATGCGTGAGGCCATCATTACAGTGTTGGCCAAACCCAGACGCCCACCACAAAACATGGCATCCTATAGGCCCCTGTCCCTGATAAATGTAAACACCAACATTTTCGCGAAGGTGCTGGCGAATCGCATGTTACCCATAACACCTACGCTGGTTCATGCAGATCAAAGCGGGTTTATTCCCCATAGGTCCACTGCCCTAAATTTGCGTAGGCTATTCGGCATAATGTCGCAAATCAACCCGAGCAAGCAAGCAGTCGCGGTGTGCCTTGACGCCGAGAAGGCGTTTGACTCGGTCTCCTGGGAGTACCTCTTTTTGGTGCTGGAGGCGTTTGGGGTGGGCCCCAACTACATCAAGTACATCAGGCTGCTTTACACAGCCTCGGGTGCAAGGGTGTGCACGAATAGAACTATATCTGAGCACATGGCACCAGACAGGGATGCCCCTTCTCCCCTATCCTCTTTGCTTTGACAATAGAGCCCATGGCAGCTGCGGTTCGTCTGAGACATATTAACAAGGGTGTACCACTGAAAGGTGCCACTCAAATAATATCCCTATACGCGGACGATACCTTGCTGTACGTCCGACCCCTCCCACCCGTGCATACAACTGGTTACAACACAAGGTGGGCTGGGAATCTCCAAGTTGTATATGACGATACAGACCCACACTCATACGACCAACCGAGTGAAAGAGAAATGGGAAGCTGATATGAAAATGCTAATTCCTGAAGAGAAATGGGTAAGATACTGTACGCTTACAAGAAGGGTGTTCCTCAATGCGGGATTGCGCCAAATACAGTTTAAAATCCTTAACAGACTGCACTATACCCTGGCCAGATTTGCTAAATTCACGCCGGTTGATACAGGTGACTGCCCCAAATGTAAGTCCCCGCAAGCGGGATCCTATCATATGTACTGGGAGTGCCCGGTTGTGTCTCGATTCTGGGAGAAGGTTGCAGCTACGCTGACAGAATTTACACAAATCCCTCCGTATTTGTCCCTCCAAAAATACTTGTTTGGGGATATTGGGAAATGTTCCGAAAAAATTAGAAGGCTGTTTAATGTGTCATGTGCTATCGCCAAAAAATGTATACTGCAATCATGGAAAAGCTCGATCTCCCCTACCATGAATACCTTTTTACGCGAATTAACCTATGCAAATGAATGCGAGGAACAATATGTGCTAACCCAACCGAGCATGAGCCGACCAAAGGACCTCTGGAGCCCCTTCAGGACGTATCTATGTGACCTGCCCTCGGATAACGAAACAGCTATGTAGACTGTAAATTATTGAACTTTTGGTGAAGACATTGTTGTATGTAAGACCATGTGATGTATTGATTGGGTGCCACTGTAACTGCTGATACCTTAATAAAAAGTTGTTTAAAAAAAAAAAAGAAAAAGCAATGCTGATTGCAAAAGAAACATAGAGCTGTTTGGAAATGCGTTTTTCTTGGTTGTCAAATTTTCAAAAATCATGGTTCACAAACCACACAAAAGATCCAACTTCCTTGTTGGATGTTAAACATCATTCTACTTCAAGAATCCACATAAATATAATGTCAGCAGAAGTACATTTATCAGAAGAAAATCCACATTTAAAGATGCTTACTTGGAAAAATATGTTGAAAATAGGCACAATACCGCTGCTCGCCTCTCTCAGAAGCTAGTGATCTCTAAATCGGTCATGTTAAAACTTGTGTCGCAAAATCTAAGGTGGGGAAAGAAGAGACTTCCATCAAATGCAATAGGTTGCCACAGCTTAATTTTCATGTTGGAAAAGACTGGAATTGAAGATATGTTTGCTTATTTTAAAATTGTAACTTTAATTTTGAAAAGGAACAATGTCACAATTGACTGTAAGGTAGCCTGATTCAGCTAAACTACAAAGAGGTTTTCCCCCACTGAGAACACACCACCCTTTGTCTTCCCACCAAAAGGAGAGGATATCTCATTTGGATGCTAATGAGAAGAGGAGGAGACTTGCTCTGCTGCTCTGCGAAATGGGCCTCATTACGACCCAGGCGGTAACCATGGCGCTATTACCGATTGGTAAGGTTGGCGGGGGCGGTAATTCCTCATTCACCTTCCCCATTCCCATTTGAGTCCCCATAGGGCTCAATGGGAATGGGGAAGGCGCTAATAACGGTACCGCTAATTAGCTCCAAAGTCCCTTTGCGGGTCCTGTCCTTAACGCCTGGTAAAACCAGGCGTTAAGGGAGGACCCGCAAAGGGACCTCGGAATAGGGCGGTAAGGGATTACCGGCACCAGTGCCCTTACCGGTACCGGTATTCCCTTACCGCCCAGGTCGTAATGAGGCCCAATGGGTTTCTTGAACTGAAAGAAAATGCTAATTCGGGTGTAACTGAAACCAACTGCCCAGTAAGACAAGCCCATGTGACTCTCTGGCCCAGCCAAGACCTTGGAGGCGGAGACAAACCGTTTGTGGATTCAGAAAGCACAGAAACTGTATGTTTAAGAAAAAGACTCACAGACAAGTGTACTGAACTGATAAAAATATGGAATTTAGAGGTTATTAAAATGAAAAGTTCGCTCACAATTTAAAACTAATTTGGAATCTGTGCGACATTCAGAGACTGAACCATGAAAATGTTCATATTCTAGCTATTGTGATTATGCTAGGAACATGAAAATTTACAGGGATATACCCAGATGTTATGTGCAGATATGTATAAAAAATTGTTCAGATCCGAAAATGGGTAACCCACCAAAAGCACGGAAAACTGTCATTTGGGAACCAAAACTCGTAGGAACATGAGGCTTTGACAGAAACGTACCTTAGAGAATCTGTAATGTAAATATGTATTATTAACAAGTTGGGGATATTGGAAATATGTTTTTTTATGAAAAATAAGATATACTGTAAAGAAACAATGGGGAGGTTTTCTCCCTGGGCCATACACATGACACATCATGACACATCATGACACACTTTTCCCTTCTCAAATCAGGGGAGAGGGAATTCTCTGACCTATCAGATTCTTAGAGAGTTTGGCGTAGTATAATCAGCATCCCCACCCATTTGGAAAATACAGAAATAGGGACTTTTGAGGACCCATAGACAGACACACATTCACCCATCACTGATCTAGCGGCTCTCACTAGTTCTGAATCCCATTTAGCGAATTAAAATCATTTTTAGTATTTTTCCTATTAATTTCAAATCACATTTAAAAGCATTTGACCTGTTTTAATATCAATCCTGTTCTCTCTAAGTTTGCTGGGGGGAATCGGGATTGAAACTGCATTTGTTGATTGCATATTCCTGAAACCTGTGTGCCCCCATTCCATCTCTTCATATTGCATATTGGGGGGAGTGAGTAGTAACAGGGGGGAAAGAGTGATTACATTGTCTTTGATTGAATTCATATCAAGTTTAATTTCTGTGTTGCATTAATTTCACCTCATTGCATTTCATTGAACCCACACAAAGTTTTATTCTCAACTACCTTTTTTTCCTATTCCCACCATTCAAGTTGGGTTCGAGGAGCCTGTGAAAGAACTGTGGCTTGAGGGTGCAGAGGAGAGAGTGGGCTGGTACTCGGTAGTCAGTGAGCCAGAGAGGCTGGTGGAATAAAGTGGAGGCTGTGTTTTGGAGAAGTTGATTCATTGTTGATAATAATTGTGATATTGAATTGGTGAAGTGTCAAGTGTTTGAGGTCAAGGAAGTATCAGCAGTCTGAGAGTGATGTGCCCAATGGGGATTGCACCTCTTAAGCACCCGTGCAAGCCCCTTCCATGGTATCAGGACAGAATATGCAAGTAAACTGTAGAATGGACTTGCAATACTGAGGGCAACCTGGCAAAGCCATGGCACAGTCAGGGCTTGCTTTCAAAATCTGTGCTGCAACACATGTCCACATATCTACATGCTGCGTAGAAAGGGAAGAAATTGAACATCAGGTTTGCAATATTGGAGCTATGGAAGATGTTTCAGGACAAGGAAGAGGACCCTTCCAAAAGAAGTGGATGCTCAGCCAGCATGACGCGGGGGTTGAAGTGCTCATGGCTCCTCCTCCTCCTCCTCAAACCACTGACCCTCCGACAGAGGGCCAGGGATTTTACCCCTTGAAGGAACTAAAAGCAGCGGCTGGGTACACTAACCCTGTCTATGCAGCTCCTGATTATAGTAGCGAAGAGGCACTTCAAGGCACTAAGCTGGCAATTGAGAAGATAGGGACTATGATTGATGAACGCAAGGAACACAGCAATTTGCAGGTGAGGTTGACTGGGGGTGTTGAGGTAACAAAGGGAGGCAAGGGGGGCGAAGAAGCGATTGCTCCTACGAATGAGTGGGTGGGAGGACAGATATCGCTTAAACTGGACGGAAGGAGTGTAACAGAGCCTAGAGACATTGAAGAGGGAATTAAGAGATACAGGGAAGAAGGGGCAGAGAACAGACAGATAATAGAGTAGTGGAAGAGAAAGGGAGGAAAGGAAGGAACACTTGAGAAAGGAGGCAGAGAAAGTAGAAGCGAAAGAGAGAGAGGAGATAGAAAAGAGGAAAAGACAGAAAGAAATAGAGGAAAAGGCGAAGAGAAAGGCAGAAGAGGAAAAGGAAAGGCAGATGCAATTAAAAAGGGAAAGAGGAAAATGGAAATTGAAAGACTTCTTAAAGAACGTCGATGCAGAGAAAAAGAGGAGAGAGATAGAAGGTGGAGGTGAAGCCATGGTCAGAAATTCAGTTCACTATAGGGTTCAATGTCATTTTTATAGATGTTTGTTTTTTCGATTGATTTTTTGCTGACAAAAATTAATTGAAAAAATAAATTAAAATGTATTTTTTTACATTTGGGCTGTCCTCCCGCAAACCCTACATTTTCCTATGTTGTTACCCCCCAACCCCACCACTTTTTAACCCTTCCCCACCCCATATACATTTTGATGAGTTTTTTTGATGGATTTATTTCAGAAAAAAATCCATCGCAAAAAACAACCATTAGCAAAGTATGGTGTATCGACTATAGTGCAGTATTTTCGATTAATGCAGGAGAATGCGAGAAGGAAATGTGAGGAGAGAAAACAGGAAGTAGCAAAGTTAGGTCAAAAAAATTATACAATGGAAGGGGCGATGGTGGCTACCCCGAACATACAGTATCGGCAGCCAATAGAAGGGGGAAGCTCCGCAGGCAGAGGTCACAGTAACTATTGGCTGCTTGGGAGAGGAGACATGCCCATGGGGAGAGGAGCAGGGCACCCAGAGCAACAGTGAGGAGACGGATTTAACGGGGACAGCCCAGAGCCATGGGAGGTCCACCACAGTGTTGGATATGTGGGATGACAGGCCATATATCCTGATAGTGTAGAATTAGAGAGGGAATGCAGCAGGATGGAGAGGTGGCATACATGCCAACCCATAGTACTGAGCAATCCGCATACTATGCCCAAGATCACATGCAGACGCAGACATATGCACTGCAACTGGCAACAGCACAGCATGCAATGGTCCAGTCACAACAGCCTATGATGTATATATCACAGGCTTGGTTGTACACACAGCCATCAGAAACACCGGCCCAGCAGAGCCCTCTAGCCAAGAGACATACAGACACCTCAATGTAGACTCCTACACTGAGACTAGGGGGGAGTGACCATGGTAGGAGGGAATCCTTTAGGGCCAGAGATGACTTTATACCAACATTAGTATGGCCCAGAGACTGACTTGATCTGTTACACCCGAACCGAATGAGGAACCACATGTG
This sequence comes from Ambystoma mexicanum, assembly GCF_040938575.1. Taxonomy (NCBI): domain Eukaryota; kingdom Metazoa; phylum Chordata; class Amphibia; order Caudata; family Ambystomatidae; genus Ambystoma; species Ambystoma mexicanum. The sequence continues at coordinate 1,230,221,556 of NC_090934.1, read as the reverse complement.
GGGGTAACCATAGGTGACAAAATGTCCTCTTTTCTTGTAGATACGGGGGCGACTAGGTCCTCTATTAGGGAGGGGAGATACCCAATGACAGGTATTGCCACCAATGCTCAAGGTTTCTCTGGGGCTACGGATTTGGTTCCGTTTACTGACAAATTGCCAACTCCATTGGGGAACATCACCTTACCATGCCATTGTTATATTCCTGCCAGATGCCAGTTAACATAATGGGAAGGGACACGATGAGTAAATCTCATTTACTGAGCAAGGGATAGTGTGTTCTACTCCAGGAATGTACTACTATGAATTTTCATTCATGCATTTTGCAGGCAGACTGTACAGAAGGGGGTGCCCGTACACCCCAAGCTATTTCAATATAGAGTGAAGGTGCTCTTAGCATGGCTTCCAGTGACAGTGGGCAAGCTGCTTTGCTTGCCCAAAAAAGTGTTGTTTCGACCAAAATTTCCTTAGACGAGGAAAAAGGACAAGTGTTCCCACTCAAGTTGGAGACAATTACAGTAAGAGACGAGAGAATAGTAATGCACAGGGCTAATGATACAAGGCGTGCGTGAAGAGGAGTAGTTGCAGTAGGAGAAGGGCGTGGACTGACTGATTTGACAGACAAAGAAATGTTTACGGATGACTATTCAGACCTTGAAACAGTGTTCTTTATGAGCATTACATACTGGGTAAGGATTAATTACAGGGAAGTCCCGTAGAGAATGGCCCTGATGAAAAAGGCACCACAGCCCGTCCTCGAGGAAGATCTGGCGCAGGGACAGAGCGTACTGTGGACCAACTGCCCCTATGATGTTGGCCTATTGAAAGGGGTATGAACTGTTAAAATCAACCTCAAGTCAGGGCCAATCTTGCAGAGAGCAAAGCAATATCCTCTTTCTACGGAGGCAGATGAAGGTATTTTTGAAACAATTTCTGCACTAGTGCAGCACAGAAATTTGGTACCATCCGAATATCAATGTAACACAGCTGTGTACCCAGTGAACAAGGCAACAGGGGGATTGTGGCATTTCATTCAGGATTTGCACCCTTGAAACAATATTGTTGAATCAGAATTGCCATTAGCACCCTGCTGGGGGAGCCAGACAAACAGATGGCTAAGAATGCATGCTTGATCCGTCGGTGAAAGCCTGCATTCCATGCAGCCTGACGGCTGGCTCCCCCCACCACCATCTTCCTCTCACCCTTCGTCCCCTTAGTTTATAATTTTTTTAATTCCACTGACCCCACTTACTTTATTTTGGCAACTTCCGCTCTGCTTCCGACGGCTGTCATGAAAAGGGAAGAGGGGCTCCATATGGAGCCCTGCCTTCCCTTTCCATGGTGGCCATCTTGGAACAATCATTTTGCTCACAGAGCGAAAATACTGAAAATTAGCCCTGTCCCATGGCTGTGAAGGGTGCTAATGGTCTTAGTAAGGTAGTTGTTTTTGTTTTCCCTTGTTACCATCCCTTGACTTGTCGCTCTCTGGAATACCTGTGTACAAGCACAATATAAATAAAAGATCAATATCAATATGTACAAGTTCCATGGGCATCACTGGGGGGTAATGACATTTGACAGCTAATATGACAGGAGGGTAGAAAAGTGACCTCGAGAGACCAGAGGTGATTTTCACGACACCACCACCAAAGACAGTGAGGGAGATGCAGCAGTTCTTGGGCCTTTGCAATTATTGCAGGGTCTGGATGTTTGATTATAGCACGCACACTAGACCTCGTTTAAACAGTCTTAAGGAGGCTCAGAGGGGGGGGCAGAAAAAATTAACATGGACTGGGGAGAGGACAGACGCATCTGATGAATTGAAAGGGACAATCTGCACAGCTCCAGGTTAGGGGATTCCTGATTATGGTGCAGAATTGTATTTGTTTTCACACAAAAATAGAACAGTAATGACAGCAGTGCTCACACAGAAGACGACCTTAGGGCACAAACCCATAGCTTATTAAAGTGGACATTTAGACCCAGTGATGAGAGTCCACTATCCTTACGATCAAGTACTGGCTGCTGATAAATTTACAGTAGAGAAGTTTGCAAGTGTTACAATGGGCTCTAGCACCACTCTGTACACAGAGGATTCCCTTTTGCAATTCTTGAAAAGCCCAAGAACACGTTGACCACACAAAGAGCATTAGGCTATGAGGTAATTATCTCAAATCCGGCGATTAAAGTAGTGAGGTATAGAGTTGTAAATCCAGCAACATTTATAGCAGAGCCAATAGAGGAAGGAACTATATACATGACCTTGCTACATATACTGAATATTATGATGACATTTCTAGAGTGCAAGAGAATGGGAGAGGGGAGGTACTCTTTGTTGACTGATCCTCAACAATTGACCAGGCAACGGGAGGACGACATACTGGGACAGCAGTTGTGAAGTCAGAGCAGAGTGGGACATTTGAAGTGGTGAAGATGGCGAGATTACCCTCTCCTTTTTCAGCGCAAGTGGCAGAATTAGGAGCACTCATAATAGCGCTAGAGACACATGAGGACAAGGCGATCACAGTGTACACCAACTCCACCTACGCATCGTCAGCCGTACATGCAGGATTGTCACATTGGAAGAGGAGGGGCTTACGACCAATTGATGGCATGCCAGTGCTGCATGCGCCCCTATTGGATAGACTCTTAGGAGCACTACAGCTCCCAGCAACCTTGCGGTAGTGAAATGCCAAGACTACACGAAGAGGGCCCATTACCCAGATAATATAACTGCAAGGGCATCAGTAGAGGAAAAGGAGCTATGGATAAGGAGGTGGTGGTCAATTTCCCCCACCGACGCGATGCGGCAACAGGAGAGCACTGGAAAGCCAGTGACCGTATATTATTGCAAGTAGCGCTTATGCAGCTAAACTACATGACCCTTCTGAGTAAAACAGTTCTTGAAGCACAGATTGCGGAAGACTGGTTCTGCCCTAACCTTGTGGAACAGGTTGCTGCATTTATGAATAATTGCCTTGTGTGTCAACAGTTTACAACAGGACATATGCTGCGTGTAGTGAGAGGAGCAATACCCTGTCCTAATGGGCCCTTCCAACATCTCCACATGGATTATGTAGACAGGGTTCAAGAATGTAATGGCTATAGGTATATGCTTGAAGTAATGTGCCAATTATCTTGCTGGATCAAAGCCGGTCCATGCTCACACCCCGACACCCTCTGTTCAGTGAAATTCCTCACCAGAAAGGTTTTACCACAGTGGGGATGTGCAAGGTCTTACAATCTGAAAACAGGCTTTGAACTAATCACAGCCCTGCTGGGAATTAAGTGCATGTTTTCTTGTACTTATCAACCACAAGGAATGGAATTTGTGAAGGCCTCAATGGCTTGCTCAAAGAAAAAATTGCAAAGATAAAGACAACACTGAAAAGGGGATGGCCCCATTGCCAATCCATTGCATTATTCGCGTTGCACAATCAGCCTGCATCTGACCACCATTTAACTCCTCATGAGGTGGTGACAGGGTGACGCATGCATCTGCCACTTGCTCCTCTCACTAGAGCATTGACGGACAACCCAAAATTCTGCTTCTGTTCTTGGAAACTAAATGTACAAATGTCTTGCTTTGATGATGGTTAGTGGTTCTTTTATATCTCCACAGGTGGACACTAGGCTGAGGAGGTCGAAAAAGAATGATGAAGATGACACACCAGTACAACCACATGAACTGCTCTAAGCACCTTTTCTTTATGCGCGGGACCGAGTATTACTGGAAAACTTTACTAGAGCGTGGCACAAGCCTTCCTTTCAAGGTCCCTACATCAGAGAGCAAGCAACAAACAAGGCAGTGGAATTGGTGGGGAAAGAAACATGGAATTACCTTGGAGACGTCAAGCCCTGCGGAGGTGAGACCCACCAGGTCCAACTTGTAGATCATACACCCTAAGAAGAAGAAGTAGAAACACAGCGTTAGATGCAGATACGGTCAAGAACCAGAGCTAGACAGGAGCATATTGAAATCTAGATTAGGCACATTGGGCTTCATTACAGGTTTGACTGCACGGAAATAAGGGCGTGGTTGCAAAGTACAGTCATCCTTTCCGGAACGCCAAACTAAGTATCTGCCAGTAGGGGCTCGGAACTCGTGACAGGCCTAACCTACCGGGAGTTCAGGCCCCTACCGGCAAGCTTTTCACTGAAGCAACGGAACTGTTACTAACAGTGCTGGTGCTTCAGTTTTCCAAATCCCATGGAGTCCTATTGGACTCCATGGGACTGGAATATAACAGTTCCGCAGCCGCCTATGATATCCTGTTGGCACCGGGATGTCAGGCGGCAGAAACAGTGTTATGGGGTTGGCGGTAGCCTGCCACCTACTGGCTTGTTTTACTGCTTACCCCGTAATGAGGCTGACTGTCTTTTCTTCACACTACATGCTGCTGTGAGTACCCAAACTGATTTTTGACGAGTAATTTCACACTTGCACAAACACTGAAAGACCCTTTTTGAACTCATAGTTGCCTTGGAACAAATGATATTAGCAAAAGGTTTTGTTTAAGCTTTTCTTCTCTACGTTGCACACACCTATCTGATACTGGCAAGAAGTAATGTGTACATTATTACTTTGCTTGATCACACAAAGGGCCTCATTACAACTCAGGCATTAAGGGTTAACGCCACCGTTAACCCTCAACGCCTGATTCTGATTTTAACGCCTGCTTTTAGCAGGCGTTAAAATCCATGGCGCTAACCTGCCATGGTGCTAATTACGCCGCCGTAATTTACGGCGGCGTAATTAGCGCCTTCCCCACTCCCATTATGCCCTATGGGGCAAAAATGGGAATGGGGAAGGGAAAATGGGAAATGGGGATTTACCGCCCCACTCACCTTGGAATGGGGCGGTAAATCCGCCATCCACCATGGTGTAAACGGAGTTTACACCATGGTGGTAAAGTTGGTGCACTTAGGACCAAGGTTGTAATGAGGCCCAAAGGCATCATTTATTTGTGAGCAACTGTTTGTTGCTGTATTAGCACATTATTACCATAGGGGCACATTATTATCACAGGGGAGCCTTACTATCCCAACAAATGATAATGTTGAACATTAAGAGTTTTGGTAAGAGTTTCTGTCAAATTAATGGACAGAGCCAGGAGCGCACAGCTCTACCAGAAATGGAAGCCGCAGCCAGAGCCATTGTGTTGACATTTTTTGCATTCTGCTGTCTCTATATCTTTACCCTCTTTGTGTTGAAAAAGGCTGCATCGGCTCACACACACTCTGAAGTATATGTTAACACAACCCCAATTCACGTTATCACCAAAGCTATATTTGAGCAGTCACCAGTGCTTCCTGAGAAGTAAAAAGACTCACAGGCCGATTCATGGAATAATTATCGCGGCGCAAGTGGGCAAAAACGTGCGAATCGCAGTGGAATAGGGAAAATCGCAGTGCAAGTGCGAAAATCGCACGAAAAGCAGCGCACGTCGATTCATGGAAGTCCGTGCGCGAGAAAACCAGCGGATGTGCGATAAAAAAGTGCGCGGCGCACGTTGGCGCACAGGCCATCTAACAGCGTGCGCCAGATCACAGCGAAAATCGCACAGGCCACAGCGAAATTCGCACATAGCGCGGCGCACGCAACAAAAGTAGGCGGAACACGGGCGTAACACTCGGAATGGGGAACAACTTGCCAAAACGTGGGCGTCACGGGGGAAGTACAGGGCACAAGTGCGTGGAACGCCCACACGCTCACCTACAACACGTATTCATGGAATAGAATAGGGCAAAAAAGCGCACGCTCAAACCAGCGCACAGGCACAAACACGACCGCCACAAGAAAGCAGGCGGTAGCGTCTCTGCGGCTGTAAGAAATGTGCGCCAAAAGGTGCGCCAACAAATAGCACCTATATACTGCCATGATGAATGTCCTATACTGTGGCCCTCCAGGACAAATGACCTGCAAAGGGGTACCCACAAACACGGACACCCGCTGACAAAAAATACGTGTGCGTGTATACCGGGGTGCGCGGGAAGTCTCACACGCGATTTGGCCGGGTACGTGGATTTCAGGGGTGCGCGGGAAGTTCCACACGCGATTTGTCAGGGTACGTGGATTTCAGGGGTGCGCGGGAAGTTCCACACGCGATATGGCCGGGTACGTGGATTTCAGGGGTGCGCGGGAGGTTCCACACGCGATTAGGCCGGGTACGTGGATTTCAGGGGTGCGCGGGAAGTTCCACACGCGATTAGTCAGGGTACGTGGATTGCAGGGGTGCGCGGGAAGTTCCACGCGCGATTAGGCAGGGTACGTGGATTTCAGGGGTGCACGGGAAGTTCCACACGCGATTTGGCCGGGTACGTGGATTTCAGGGTATGCGCGGGAAGTTCCACACGCGATTAGTCAGGGTACGTGGATTACAGGGGTGCGCGGGAAGTTCCACACGCGATTTGGCCGGGTACGTGGATTTCAGGGGTGCGCGGGAAGTTCCACACGCGATTAGGCAGGGTACGTGGATTGCAGGGGTGCGCGGGAAGTTCCACACGCGATTTGGCCGTGTACGTGGATTTCAGGGGTGCGCGGGAAGTACCACACGCGATTTGTCAGGGTACGTGGATTTCAGGGGTGCGCGGGAAGTTACACATGCGATTAGGCAGGGTACGTGGATTTCAGGGGTGCACGGGAAGTTCCACACGCGATTTGGCCGGGTACATGGATTTCAGGGGTGCGCGGGAAGTTCCACACACGATTAGTCAGGGTACGTGGATTGCAGGGGTGCGCGGGAAGTTCCACACGCGATTAGGCAGGGTACGTGGATTTCAGGGGTGCGCGGGAAGTTCCACACGCGATTTGGCCGGGTACGTGGATTTCAGGGGTGCGCGGGAAGTTCCACACGCGATTAGTCAGGGTACGTGGATTACAGGGGTGCGCGGGAAGTTTCACACGTGATTTGGCTGGGTACGTGGATTTCAGGGGTGCGCGGGAAGTTCCACACGCGATTAGGCAGGGTACGTGGATTGCAGGGGTGCGCGGGAAGTTCCACACGCGATTTGGCGGTGTACGTGGATTTCAGGGGTGCGCGGGAAGTTACACACGCGATTTGGCCGGGTATGTGGATTTCAGGGGTGCGCGGGAAGTTCCACACGCGATTTGCCCGGGTACGTGGATTTCAGGGGTGCGCGGGAAGTTCCACACGCGATTAGGCAGGGTACGTGGATTGCAGGGGTGCGCGGGAAGTTCCACACGCGATTTGGCTGTGTGCTCCCAGGTATTACCTGTACACCCTCCACGGCCCCTGCAGGCAGCACACACCACAGGGGACTACCCTACACACCTGCTCATGTCACCCACCACCCCCACCCCCCAGCCACCAAGGGCACCCTCCACCAGGCCCCCACCCATGTCACCCACCACCCCCACCCCCCAGCCACCAGGGGCACCCTCCACCAGGCCCCCACCCATGTCACCCACCACCCCCACCCCCCAGCAGTGCAGGGGCATCCTCCACCAGGCCCCCACCCATGTCACCCACCACCCCCACCCCCCAGCCACCAGGGGCACCCTCCACCAGGCCCCCACCCATGTCTCCCACCACCCCCACCCCCCAGCACTGTGGGGCACCTGCCAGCAGGCCCCCACCCATGTCCAACCCCTGTCTCCCACCACCCCCACCCCCCAGCCACCAGGGGCACCCTCCACAAGGCCCCCACCTATGTCTCCCACCACCCCCACCCCCCAGCCACCAGGGGCAGCCTCCACCAGGCCCCCACCCATGTCTCCCACCACCCCCACCCCCCAGCCACCAGGGGCACCCTCCACCAGGCCCCCACCCATGTCTCCCACCACCCCCACCCCCCAGCCACCAGGGGCAGCCTCCACCAGGCCCCCACCCATGTCTCCCACCACCCCCACCCCCCAGCACTGTGGGGCACCTGCCAGCAGGCCCCCACCCATGTCCAACCCATGTCTCCCACCACCCCCACCCCCCAGCCACCAGGGGCACCCTCCACCAGGCCCCCACTCATGTCTCCAACCACCCCCACCCACCACCAGTGCAGGGGCAGCCTCCACCAGGCCCCCACCCATGTCTCCCACCACCCCCACCCCCCAGCCACCAGGGGCAGCCTCCACCAGGCCCCCACCCATGTCTCCCACCACCCCCACCCACCAGCAGTGCAGGGGCAGCCTCCACCAGGCCCCCACCCATGTCTCCCACCACCCCCACACCCCAGCCACCAGGGGCACCCTCCACCAGGCCCCCACCCATGTCTCCCACCACCCCCACCCACCAGCAGTGCAGGGGCAGCCTCCACCAGGCCCCCACCCATGTCTCCCACCACCCCCACCCCCCAGCCACCAGGGGCACCCTCCACCAGGCCCCCACCCATGTCTCCCACCACCCCCACCCCCCAGCCACCAGGGGCAGCCTCCAGCAGGCCCTCACCCATGTCTCCCACCACCCCCACCGCCGAGCACTGTGGGGCACCTGCCAGCAGGCCCCCACCCATGTCCAACCCATGTCTCCCACCACCCCCACCCCCCAGCCACCAGGGGCACCCTCCACCAGGCCCCCACCCATGTCTCCCACCACCCCCACCCACCACCAGTGCAGGGGCAGCCTCCACCAGGCCCCCACCCATGTCCCCCACCACCCCCACCCCCCAGCCACCAGGGGCACCCTCCACCAGGCCCCCACCCATGTCTCCCACCACCCCCACCCACCAGCAGTGCAGGGGCAGCCTCCACCAGGCCCCCACCCATGTCTCCCACCACCCCCACCCCCCAGCCACCAGGGGCAGCCTCCACCAGGCCCCCACCCATGTCTCCCACCACCCCCACCCCCCCAGCCACCAGGGGCACCCTCCACCAGGCCCCCACCCATGTCTCCCACCACCCCCACCCCCCAGCCACCAGGGGCAGCCTCCACCAGGCCCCCACCCATGTCTCCCACCACCCCCACCCCCCAGCACTGTGGGGCACCTGCCAGCAGGCCCCCACCCATGTCCAACCCATGTCTCCCACCACCCCCACCCCCCAGCCACCAGGGGCCCCCTCCACCAGGCCCCCACCCATGTCTCCCACCACCCCCACCCACCACCAGTGCAGGGGCAGCCTCCACCAGGCCCCCACCCATGTCTCCCACCACCCCCACCCCCCAGCCACCAGGGGCACCCTCCACCAGGCCCCCACCCATGTCTCCCACCACCCCCACCCACCAGCAGTGCAGGGGCAGCCTCCACCAGGCCCCCACCCATGTCTCCCACCCCCCCCACCCCCCAGCCACCAGGGGCACCCTCCACCAGGCCCCCACCCATGTCTCCCACCACCCCCACCCACCAGCCACCAGGGGCACCCTCCACCATGCCCCCACCTATTTCTCCCACCACCCCCACCCCCCAGCCACCAGGGGCACCCTCCACCAGGCCCCCACCCATGTCTCCCACCACCCCCACCCCCCAGCCACCAGGGGCACCCTCCACCAGGCCCCCACCGATGTCTCCCACCACCCCCACCCACCAGCCACCAGGGGCAGCCTCCACCAGGCCCCCACCCATGTCTCCCACCACCCCCACCCACCAGCCACCAGGGGCAGCCTCCACCAGGCCCCCACCCATGTCTCCCACCACCCCCACCCCCCAGCCACCAGGGGCACCCTCCACCAGGCCCCCACCCATGTCTCCCACCACCCCCACCCCCCAGCCACCAGGGGCAGCCTCCACCAGGCCCCCACCCATGTCTCCCACCACCCCCACCCCCCAGCACTTTGGGGCACCTGCCAGCAGGCCCCCACCCATGTCCAACCCATGTCTCCCACCACCCCCACCCCCCAGCCACCAGGGGCACCCTCCACCAGGCCCCCACCCATGTCTCCAACCACCCCCACCCACCACCAGTGCAGGGGCAGCCTCCACCAGGCCCCCACCCATGTCTCCCACCACCCCCACCCCCCAGCCACCAGGGGCAGCCTCCACCAGGCCCCCACCCATGTCTCCCACCACCCCCACCCACCAGCAGTGCAGGGGCAGCCTCCACCAGGCCCCCACCCATGTCTCCCACCACCCCCACACCCCAGCCACCAGGGGCACCCTCCACCAGGCCCCCACCCATGTCTCCCACCACCCCCACCCACCAGCAGTGCAGGGGCAGCCTCCACCAGGCCCCCACCCATGTCTCCCACCACCCCCACCCCCCAGCCACCAGGGGCACCCTCCACCAGGCCCCCACCCATGTCTCCCACCACCCCCACCCCCCAGCCACCAGGGGCAGCCTCCAGCAGGCCCTCACCCATGTCTCCCACCACCCCCACCGCCCAGCACTGTGGGGCACCTGCCAGCAGGCCCCCACCCATGTCCAACCCATGTCTCCCACCACCCCCACCCCCCAGCCACCAGGGGCACCCTCCACCAGGCCCCCACCCATGTCTCCCACCACCCCCACCCACCACCAGTGCAGGGGCAGCCTCCACCAGGCCCCCACCCATGTCCCCCACCACCCCCACCCCCCAGCCACCAGGGGCACCCTCCACCAGGCCCCCACCCATGTCTCCCACCACCCCCACCCACCAGCAGTGCAGGGGCAGCCTCCACCAGGCCCCCACCCATGTCTCCCACCACCCCCACCCCCCAGCCACCAGGGGCAGCCTCCACCAGGCCCCCACCCATGTCTCCCACCACCCCCACCCCCCCAGCCACCAGGGGCACCCTCCACCAGGCCCCCACCCATGTCTCCCACCACCCCCACCCCCCAGCCACCAGGGGCAGCCTCCACCAGGCCCCCACCCATGTCTCCCACCACCCCCACCCCCCAGCACTGTGGGGCACCTGCCAGCAGGCCCCCACCCATGTCCAACCCATGTCTCCCACCACCCCCACCCCCCAGCCACCAGGGGCCCCCTCCACCAGGCCCCCACCCATGTCTCCCACCACCCCCATCCACCACCAGTGCAGGGGCAGCCTCCACCAGGCCCCCACCCATGTCTCCCACCACCCCCACCCCCCAGCCACCAGGGGCACCCTCCACCAGGCCCCCACCCATGTCTCCCACCACCCCCACCCACCAGCAGTGCAGGGGCAGCCTCCACCAGGCCCCCACCCATGTCTCCCACCCCCCCACCCCCCAGCCACCAGGGGCACCCTCCACCAGGCCCCCACCCATGTCTCCCACCACCCCCACCCACCAGCCACCAGGGGCACCCTCCACCATGCCCCCACCTATTTCTCCCACCACCCCCACCCCCCAGCCACCAGGGGCACCCTCCACCAGGCCCCCACCCATGTCTCCCACCACCCCCACCCCCCAGCCACCAGGGGCACCCTCCACCAGGCCCCCACCGATGTCTCCCACCACCCCCACCCACCAGCCACCAGGGGCAGCCTCCACCAGGCCCCCACCCATGTCTCCCACCACCCCCACCCACCAGCCACCAGGGGCAGCCTCCACCAGGCCCCCACCCATGTCTCCCACCACCCCCACCCCCCAGCCACCAGGGGCACCCTCCACCAGGCCCCCACCCATGTCTCCCACCACCCCCACCCCCCAGCCACCAGGGGCAGCCTCCACCAGGCCCCCACCCATGTCTCCCACCACCCCCACCCCCCAGCACTGTGGGGCACCTGTCAGCAGGCCCCCACCCATGTCCAACCCATGTCTCCCACCACCCCCACCCCCCAGCCACCAGGGGCACCCTCCACCAGGCCCCCACCCATGTCTCCCACCACCCCCACCCCCCAGCCACCAGGGGCACTCTCCACCAGGCCCCCACCCATGTCTCCCACCACCCCCACCCCCCAGCCACCAGGGGCAGCCTCCACCAGGCCCCCACCCATGTCTCCCACCACCCCCACCCCCCAGCCACCAGGGGCACCCTCCACCAGGCCCCCACCCATGTCTCCCACCACCCCCACCCACCAGCCACCAGGGGCACCCTCCACCAGGCCCCCACCCATGTCTCCCACCACCCCTACCCCCCAGCCACCAGGGGCAGCCTCCACCAGGCCCCCACCCATGTCTCCCACCACCCCCACCCCCCAGCAGTGCAGGGGCAGCCTCCACCAGGCACCCACACATGTCCCCCTGCCCCCAGGTCCTGACGATACTCAATCATGGCAGTAATGGGCAGCATACCCAGCACAAACACCCAGGCAAGGATTGCATCCACCCACATAGTGAATGCAATTACATGATACAACCCCAATGGCAAGTCTGTAAATGAACACATGTCCGTCACACACACATACACAATGGGTGCAAGTGAATGTCAAAACCCATATCATGACATGTATGAAACCAATGAGAAAATACCACAAGTGAAAGTTAAAAAAACATGTATTAAAGATGAAAAATAAGTAAACAAATCAAACATACAACAATGGGGATAACAAAATAAATGGTCCATGTCCGAGAACAAATGTAAAAATAAAAAAACAAAGTAATCCAAAAACAAATGTTGTCCAAAGCAATATCATGTGGAAGGAAAATAATGAAAAACCATTTCCTCATGGTGAACACAATAATTAATAAAAAAAATGTTTCTTCAAAAAGCAAACTATATACACGAATATTCCAGGGTCCATGAGCCCAACACCATAAATGAAACCTACTACTACCTAATGAAAATAATATATACAAAAAAGTGGCCATTGTCCGAGCGGTCCAAAAAAATAAAAATTAATAAAGGAAACCTAACACTAACTAACTAAATAACTATATACAAAGGCAGTGGGCAAGTCCTGCGGCTCACTCGGTGATGTTGCTGGCCAGGGCATCATCGAACTCCATGTCGATGTCCTGGAGGCGGGACTCTGTCCTGGCCCCGAGGTCTCGCAGGGATAACCCCATGTCCAGCTCAAACTCCCTGCGAGCTTCCTCGAGGCACTCAGCCCGCCTCAACGCCCGACGCATGGAGAACTCCACCCTGACCATGGTGAGCCGCTCCTCTTCCGCCCGCTGCCGCTCCGCACCTATCCGCTGGACCAACTGCTCCCACACGGAAGACACCACCATCCCAGGGTTGCCCTGCCCTCTGGCCGATGCCTGCCCCTCTGATCTTGATGGCCCCGAGCCATGATGCCTCCCACGTCGAGCCTGCTGCTGCCTCCAACGCCACTGCCTCTGCCAGCACGACGGCATCCAGGCTGATGGAAACCACCGACGCCGTCGTGCACGTGCCCTGCCCGATGATGCTGTCACATCTTCCATCTGCTGGGGTCCAGTTGCTGTGTTGTCCACCCCTGCTGGACCTCCGACTCCCAACTGTGGCAGGGATGGGATCCCCACCGAGCTGGCTGCATTGGTCGGGGCAGGTCCACAGGGGGCCCTGGTGGCATCTGGGTCGGAAGACGGCAAGGAGAACGACTGGTGTATAGCCTGCACAGAGGAGGAGAGGGCCGCCAGATTGGCCAACACATGTAGGAAACCCCCGAACATGGCCGATCCCAATTGGGCCACGTCGGCACGGTGCACTTCGTGATGACGTGCGTGCTCCTCCCGGGAAGCACGCACGGCATCACGAATCACAGCCGTGCGCATCGCGACCCCAATCAGGACCTTCTCCACACGGCCAGGGGTTCCCACGTCCGCAGGTGGAGGGGAGTCAGGTGACATGGACATCCCCTCTACCTGCGGACGGGCCTGGTTCGGGGCATCCCTGCTGGTGCATGGTGGTGCACTCACAGGGTCAGGGACAGCGACATGCACAGGCCCCTCCACGGTGACCTGTGCTGCCTCCTGCCCCTGCCCCTTTACTGCACCACTTGCACCAGCAGGGATGCCCCCACCAGGCCCCATGTGTGCCCCAGTGGCGGCCTCCTCCTCCTCTGTGCAAACCACCAACCTGGATGGCTCCTCACCGTCTCCCACCGTAGCAGGCCCCTGTGGGGGCTCACCCACCCCTTCCGCTGCAGCCGTGGGGGCATCCCCGCCGCCTTGCTCCACAGCGCCGTCTCCGCCCTTTTCTTCAATAGCCGCTGCGTAGAGGGAGACAAAGAACACAAGCATCAGGGCACTGTACAATGGTCCCCTAGACAGGAAGCAATAGCAGATGAGCACCACTGTCAAAGTACACTTCCATCATGTCCCTCCACAACACATGGGTCAGTCCAGGCAAAACACACACAGTAACAGGCATGGTGCATGCCATGGACATTTCCATGCATGTCCAATGGACTCTTGAAACATTCAATGATATGTAACTCACATGCATCATGGCTCATGCCTATCACATGCACACACTTCACCTCAGTCACATCCATCTGGCCCCAAACACACCAAACACAGCGGATACAAGGGTAATTTGGCTGCTTCACTGAATCTGTGCATTGTCACACACATGTGTCATGCATCCATGGCATGCACAAGTCACAGACACGCAGGTCAGGCACACAGACATGGCTACCATATATGTACCTGGCATCAGCACCCATCCCTCACCCCCACCCATGTCCAGGTACAGAGACTGGCATGCTCTCATGTTCAAAATCTGCATAGGGCTCCCCATGCGGCATTTGAACACATGCAACAACCATGTGGGTCACACATCACTGGTCGCACATGCATTACCATGATGTCCCTGCGCACATACATGCATACATGGCCTATGGCACACATACAGGCAAGTATCATAGAACCAGCACACCGCAACATGCCCTGTCTCACACAGTAATGCTTGGACACTTACCGCTCAACTCCAGACGGGCCTCCCTCTCAAGGATCTGGGCGTGGAGCGCTGGGCGTACGCGTTCCAGGACCCTCATCTGGATGGAACTCATGCGGCCCCGGCCCCCCTCCACGAGGCGCTGGGCCTTCACAAGGGTCCTGGACCTCAAGTCCTCCCAGCGCTTCTTGATCTTCAGGACGTTGCGGGTTGCCACCCCCTCCGCGTTGATGGCAACCACACAGTCGGCCCAGATCCTCTCCCGTCCTTCCTTGCTGGCGCGGGACGATCCAAAGAGGGCATCATACTGCCCCAGGACATGCTCCACCAGGACACCAACTTCGGTGGCAGTGAAGCTGGTGCCCCTCTGCCCCTCTGGCCTGGGGTTGCCACTGCTGACAGATGTGGAAGTGCCCAACATGGCAACCCCAGAGGCAGGTGTGGGTGGGCAACTGGGTCCTGGGGCTGGGCTGTGGAGCGATGTAATCCCAGTCGGGAGTCTTCAGTTCCAGCAGGGGTGGACACAGCAACTGGACCCCTGCAGATGGCTGATGTGCAGGCACCAAATGGCAGGGTACGGTGGCAGCAGGCAGGCAGGCAGCAGCAGATGGCACGTGGGAGGCTGCTCGGGGCACTGGGGGGCAGTAACTCGGCCTTCTGGGCAGGAGCGTGGTCTTCCGTGTGTTTTCGCGTGGCCAGCTTGATACGGAGTGATTTGGCACGTGAAAATCCTGCACGTCAGCGTGAAATCCGAGGAAAGGCCCTTAGCGCGTAAGCGCGTCAGCACGCATACGCGATTCTATTGGACCAGAGTCCCTCAGCGCGTAAGCGCGTCTGTGACGTGACCCGCACGGGTGTTCCCCACTCAGCACGTGATGACGGAGCACACGTGGAAATACTGCACGTCAGAGTGTCATCGCGTGTAATTGGACAAAAGTGCACGTACACGCGATTGGCCTATGTACGTGTATTTCATGGGTGCGCGGGCACTTACACACGCAAGTACGTCAGCGCACCTGTATCCCGTGGTGCGTGGGAATTTCCACACGCTATTGGACTGGGAACTGGATTCCAGGGGTGCGCGGGTCACACGCTCACCTAGAACACGAGCAAAGCATACATTTGCGTACTTTAACAATAACAAGCTCAGACACCAGGATGAATATACCGTTCAAAGCAGCAATGGCATTGGGCTACCGAAGGAGGAGGAGGAGGATAGTCAGGGCCAGAATATTCACACCCAGAACCAGCCTTTTCGGGATGCCTGATGACCAGGTGTATGGGAGGTACAGGTTTCCACCACACATAATACTGGACCTGGTGAGTGAGTGGGAGGATGACCTCACATCACCCACCCTGTGCTCCCAAGCACTCAGCCCCCTGGAGAAGGTCCTCAATGTACTGCACTTCTTAGCCACTGGATCATTTCAGCGGACAAGTGCCATAGTGGGTGGGGTGTCACAGGCCACCCAGTCACGCTGCCTACACCAGGTCTTGAACATCATCACTTCACGCCCATCAGTCCGCAGGCACATATACCTGCCCAGAACACCTGCAGAAAGGCATGCTGCCGCCCTGGATTTTTACGGTGTGGCACGATTCCCCAAAGTGCTAGGTGCCATCGACTGCACCCATGTGGCTCTACGTCCCCCCAGGGCATCTGAGCACATCTATAGGAACCGCAAGCACTGGCATTCCATCAACGTGCAGGTAGCATGTAATGCCAAGGGAATCATCACCTCAGTATATGCCAACTATCCCGGGTCCACCCACGACAGCTTCATTTACCGAATGTCCACCCTAAGCCGGGACCTAGAAGCTGGGCGGCATGGCGATACATGGCTGCTTGGTGAGTATGTATGCCACTGCACATGCATGCATGTTGGATACTGAGCAAGGTCACAACCCCACCAATGATACTAATCACCACCTCCACAGGGGACAGTGCCTACCCTCTCAGCCCCTACATGATGACGCCAATTCGGAACCCCACCACGCCACCCGAGGTAAGATATAACACAGCCCACATTACGACCCGGGGCATAGTGGAGCGCACATTCGGAGTGCTAAAGTCACGCTTTCGCTCCCTTGACCGTTCTGGCGGGCAGCTGTTATACGCTCCCCCAGTAGTGTGCAGGATCATAGTGGCAGCATGTGTCCTGCACAACGTTGCAACATGCCGGGGCCTGGCCGTGGACATGGTGGTGGCCCCACATCCCCAACCACATGCACAGCCGCTGCGCATGGGAGGGGAAAGGGCACGGGGGGAGGCAGCCCGTACACAGCTAGTGGCTAATTACTTCACATAGTGATCACACCCCTGTGGAGTGCACACTGGCCTGGCACATTCCATCTGACAATCAATGATGACTCAACCTGACACTGATCCTGAATGTCTGGAGATTCAACCGTGAAAAGCATATCAGCCTGAGATTGTTCACCTGGAAGTGTTACAATGTGTGAATCCCTACCCACACACACCACCAATGCAGTTTTGTGAAGAAACACATTCAAGCAGCTAAAATGAATACCCACTTGCTAAATGCAACAAGAGGACAGTGCCATGTCACCCAACCCATCCCCAGCACCGCCACACAACACACCGTGCCATGTCATGCTATGTGCAGGTAAACAAAGTCATGCCCACAACATGACAAGTGTCACGATGTACAGTGTCCCCAATTGAAACTTGCTACACCTGAAATGCTCACTGTAATGCAGGACCAACAACAAACTTGAGCAGGTACTACCATTAACATGACTTCACTAATGTAATAAATCAGTAGTCTCACCACCTGGAAATACCTGCACTCCCACCACTTCCAACTGTACAGTGTTGGCGCCATGTAGAGTTGTAGGTGCACTGCTGCCAACAAGGACCCCATCTCCAGACTAGAGGGCCTTGTGTAGACATGAGGAAGGGACCTGCAAATTGGGAGGCAGACACAGATGATGAGTTACACATCAATGCAACATGCAGTGTACAACAGAACAGCAATATGCACTAGGAATGTATACACAGTATTGACTAGACTACCCACACATGTAGTGGGAGTCCAATGTCACCATGTACTTCAATGTCACTTGGGCACACCCTTTGCAAGTCCATGGAAACGGGAAGCAGGAGGGGTGTGTGTGACTCAAACCCAGGCATCTGAACCAAATACATGACAAGCCTGCATGTGCCCAGCCACAATGCAGCGTATGCCCACAGGAACCACGGAAGCCAACAAATTGTCCCAAAAAAATTGGGAAAAATATAAGAATAAAAATAAAAATAAAAATAAAAATAATAAAAAATAATAAATGGCCATTAATGGGCCCGGGGGGGTTGGGGAGGCCACCCAGGAGGTCCGAGGACAGGGTGCACACCAAAACCCACCTGTGTGGATCCTGGGAAAAAAAAACACCTCCATGGGCTCATGGCCCACACGGCTACCCTATTGTGGGAGTATCACTGCTGTCGCTATTCTCACCCTGTGCAGCTGCATCCGGAGGTGGTTGCACTATGGGAGGCAGCCCACGCAAGGCCCTACTCTGTTCCTCCATGGCTGCAAGCATGCGGGTGTGGTAGGTCTCGTTCTGGAGGATGAGGGTGCGGAGGTCCCCATGCAACAACTCACGGGATGCCCGGACCTCCGCCCTCGTTGCTTGCATCTCAGCTGAGAGCGTACGGGTGAGACGCTCCAGCTGCTGTTCTGTCCTTTGGTGTGTTGAAGCCTCAAGCTCAACAAGAGTCGTCCTGAGTTGATGGAGCTCCTGCCTCAGGGCTTCCCTGTGGCCCTGGGACTCTATGGAGATGGCCTCCTGCAGAGTCGCCAGTGCCGCCCGCCTGTCCCTGTTGGACGCCAACATGTCCTCCCTGTGTGACTGGGAGATGGAGTCGGTTGCCTGCTCTAGTCGCTCCATCAGCCTTTCAGGGGGGACAATGGAAGTGGCCACCCTATCCATGGCCTGAGCCATCATCTCGGATGATGCTGCCTGTTGGGTAGCCATACCGTAAATGGATTGCTCCCATGCGGTATTGCCAGGTGGCGTACGGCCACCACGTCGGCGGGCACCACACCTGTCTGGGGCAAGGCGGACTGCGCCTTGCTGTGCCGGCACTGCCTGAGGCTGCGGGACTGCATTCCCCCTCTGATCTGCTGGCCCAGGAACAGGATCAGATGTCGCGGAGTGTGACCCTGCATCCGTAACCACCAAAGGCCTAGCTGCCAACACTGACATCCCCATTGAGGGTTCTGACCCTGGTGCAGGTGGGTGGGACAGAACAGAATCCCTCCCTGGAACACTCACCTGCGACGGCACGTAGGTCTCATCATCCGAATCAACAGCTGAGTACAGCTCGGGGGAGGTGCAGCCAGAGACACCCCTTGAGAGCACGACCTGCAGCACTTGTGGGTTCTCACCCACCAGCACACCACGTCCCTCACTGGTGGTTGGTCGGCCCTCGGACCCCTCCTGGCTCTGCACCATCTCCACAACCCCAGCAGTATCAGGTGCGTCTTCCCCTGCAAAGACATAATAACAAAGAAATGGAAACAGGCATTAGCACCATGGCACACAATGAGGGCTGAGAAGCAAGAGAACCAGTCCTTGATTGACACATGTCCCACATGACTAAGACCCTCCCATGCATGCACCCTCACTGCGTATGAAGGGCAGGCAAATGGCACACACTGATGACACAAAGATGGAAGATGAACACATTTCCTGCATGCTGCCTGGCAGTGGCATCACACATTGGCCTGTGATTGCCAGGTGACACACACATGCCATCACACAGATGGCATGTACCATTGCTATTGAGGCAAGATGGAGAGGAGGGCAGCACTTATTCATTCAGTCCAGTTCCCGCATGTAATAGCTTTTCTAAATCAAACAGGTCTGATTTTCACCTGGAGCTGGCAGTCCTAAATGGTCCAATTGCACAGGGACATGTGTGAACATATGATATCCAGGTAACAAAGTCACTCCACTTTACCATAGCCATGCCAGACATGTGACTAGAGGACTGAGAAATGCCTAGTATAAGTGGTGGAATGCAAACAATCTGTCTGAATGAACAGAGAAAAATAAGCAACAATGTTGTGGCAAGGTGACACTTCAAGGGCAACTGGCGTGCTGTTGGGCTAGATGTCTACTGTTGGCAGAAGGGATACTGCAATGGCCAAATGCAGCTGCGCAGGATGTATTGCATGAAGCACATGGCTGACCCATACGACTCAGGCGCACACACTCTCACCTGGCACACAAACAGAAGCCCTCACACACACACCATGCACATGGATGACACACACATGCATGTGCACTCACCGGACAATGCCTCGTAATCAGGCAGATCTCCCACGCCTTGGATCTGTTCCTCCGTGACGTAGGTCCCAGCGACTGACTCATGTGGAGTGAGTTCCATGTCTACTACTGGAGACCCACCTCCAGTCACTAGAGTTGCGGCATGACTTGAGGCCAGCTTCTTCTTTGCCCTGCGCTTTAGGTCATTCCAGCGCTTATAGCAATCATTGGCTGTGCGCCTCACGATTCCAAGGGCACTTACGATGTCCGCAACGGTCTGCCAGTGTGCCTGGCGTTGTGCAGGTGTGGTCTTGGATCCTGCAACAATGACCATCTCGTTATCATGTCCGGACACATACTCGACAAGTGCATTCAGTTCGTCATCCGTGAAGCTGGGCTTCCTCGACGGGCCGGACTGTGTAGCCGTGTCTGGGGCATCAGCCTGTGCCGGACGAGCACTCTTCCTCTTCTGCTTGGAAGGTGGTGGTGATCCTGAGTGTCCTGCGCCGCTCTGGACACTAGGGGCAGGAGCCCTGGTGGGCTCTGTATCAGGTGTGTGGGATTGCACACTCAGCATGGGAGTTGGTGCAGGCATTGGCTCAAGTGTAATGGTGTCAGGGGGAATGTCAGCAGGATGGACTAGGACCGACACTGTCCTGGCTGGGTGTGTGAGAGCTGGGGTGGATGGAGCCGCAGCTGCCCCTGCAGCCTCTCCGCCCTGCCTACTTGGGGCAGCAGATGACCTTGCTGCCCCAGATCCACGTGGCATGATGGCATCAACGTGCACCAGCGCACGTGTCGTAGCCCTGCTGACCTGGAAGTCAGCCATGGAGTCAGCCAGGTCTGGTGCCACAATGGGCTGGTCCAACAAGGGCTGAGCATGGATGGTGTCAGCCACATCAGCCTCAACGGGAGGGGGGGAGGTGGGGGGATTATGGGTGCCCTTGACTGGTCCTCCACACATGGGGGGACAGGCTCACCCTGCAAGTTACGACCACGTCCCCTACCGGATCCACCACGGCCACCACTTGTGGCTCTTCCACCTTTGCCACCCTTACGGAATCCTCACCTCCCAGCCATGGCACTGATATTAATGTGCGTATGGGAGTGGCTGTAGACTATTGTCCTGGGCAATTGGGGGTCAAAGGGGTTGGGTACCAGATGGTAATTGTACCCTAGTGCTCTAGCAAGGCTGAATGTAACCCCTGGGGAAAGATGACGGGTCACGCAACGCACAGGAGGCCCAAAAAAGGGAGATGACGTGCACGCAACCCCTCCTAGACCTCGTGTGCAGAAAGAAAAACCTGCACTACGCTGTGGCACCCAGTAACACAAGAATGAACGTATGCGTGTCACACGCAGCCTAGAATGACCTCTGAAGGGGTAGGCTACACACGGGGCAAGCACAGATGTTAGATACGTGCGTGACTCACCGTCTGCCAGGTAAAAGAGCGTGAAAAATGAGCGCGTTTGGTTTGCAACACCCCCGCCAAAAGAAGATATGTACGCTGTCTGAGGAGACAGGACAACAGTAGAAGGGAACACTGTTTGAGGGAACAGGCCCAGGTAAACCAGTACAAGAGAAAAAATAGAAAAAGCTGTCAGAGGTAACAGGGAGTACAAACTTGAAACGCCGTGAAGTAAATCGCGTGTGAAACGACAAGAAGTACAGAATTCACCCACTCGCTCTCCACGAAAAGCACGTACAAGGAATTGGTGTTCTACACGTACCTTATATGCAGGCCCACACGTACAGCGTCACTTACGCACACGTGGAAATACTGCACGTCAGAGTGTCATCGCGTGTAATTGGACAAAAGTGCACGTACACGCGATTGGCCTATGTACGTGTATTTCATGGGTGCGCGGGCACTTACACACGCAAGTACGTCAGCGCACCTGTATCCCGTGGTGCGTGGGAATTTCCACACGCTATTGGACTGGGAACTGGATTTCAGGGGTGCGCGGGTCACACGCTCGCCTAGAACACGCGCAAAGCATACATTTGCGCACTTTAACAATAACAAGCTCAGACACCAGGATGAACATACCGTTCCTAGCAGCAGTGGCAGTGGGCTACCAAAGGAGGAGGAGGAGGATAGTCAGGGCCAGAATATTCACACCCAGAACCAGCCTTTTCGGGATGCCTGATGACCAGGTGTATGGGAGGTACAGGTTTCCACCACACATAATACTGGACCTGGTGAGTGAGTGGGAGGATGACCTCACATCACCCACCCTGTGCTCCCAAGCACTCAGCCCCCTGGAGAAGGTCCTCAATGTACTGCACTTCTTAGCCACTGGATCATTTCAGCGGACAAGTGCCATAGTGGGTGGGGTGTCACAGGCCACCCAGTCACGCTGCCTACACCAGGTCTTGAACATCATCACTTCACGCCCATCAGTCCGCAGGCACATATACCTGCCCAGAACACCTGCAGAAAGGCATGCTGCCGCCCTGGATTTTTACGGTGTGGCACGATTCCCCAAAGTGCTAGGTGCCATCGACTGCACCCATGTGGCTCTACGTCCCCCCAGGGCATCTGAGCACATCTATAGGAACCGCAAGCACTGGCATTCCATCAACGTGCAGGTAGCATGTAATGCCAAGGGAATCATCACCTCAGTATATGCCAACTATCCCGGGTCCACCCACGACAGCTTCATTTACCGAATGTCCACCCTAAGCCGGGACCTAGAAGCTGGGCGGCATGGCGATACATGGCTGCTTGGTGAGTATGTATGCCACTGCACATGCATGCATGTTGGATACTGAGCAAGGTCACAACCCCACCAATGATACTAATCACCACCTCCACAGGGGACAGTGCCTACCCTCTCAGCCCCTACATGATGACGCCAATTCGGAACCCCACCACGCCACCCGAGGTAAGATATAACACAGCCCACATTACGACCCGGGGCATAGTGGAGCGCACATTCGGAGTGCTAAAGTCACGCTTTCGCTCCCTTGACCGTTCTGGCGGGCAGCTGTTATACGCTCCCCCAGTAGTGTGCAGGATCATAGTGGCAGCATGTGTCCTGCACAACGTTGCAACATGCCGGGGCCTGGCCGTGGACATGGTGGTGGCCCCACATCCCCAACCACATGCACAGCCGCTGCGCATGGGAGGGGAAAGGGCACGGGGGAGGCAGCCCGTACACAGCTAGTGGCTAATTACTTCACATAGTGATCACACCCCTGTGGAGTGCACACTGGCCTGGCACATTCCATCTGACAATCAATGATGACTCAACCTGACACTGATCCTGAATGTCTGGAGATTCAACCGTGAAAAGCATATCAGCCTGAGATTGTTCACCTGGAAGTGTTACAATGTGTGAATCCCTACCCACACACACCACCAATGCAGTTTTGTGAAGAAACACATTCAAGCAGCTAAAATGAATACCCACTTGCTAAATGCAACAAGAGGACAGTGCCATGTCACCCAACCCATCCCCAGCACCGCCACACAACACACCGTGCCATGTCATGCTATGTGCAGGTAAACAAAGTCATGCCCACAACATGACAAGTGTCACGATGTACAGTGTCCCCAATTGAAACTTGCTACACCTGAAATGCTCACTGTAATGCAGGACCAACAACAAACTTGAGCAGGTACTACCATTAACATGACTTCACTAATGTAATAAATCAGTAGTCTCACCACCTGGAAATACCTGCACTCCCACCACTTCCAACTGTACAGTGTTGGCGCCATGTAGAGTTGTAGGTGCACTGCTGCCAACAAGGACCCCATCTCCAGACTAGAGGGCCTTGTGTAGACATGAGGAAGGGACCTGCAAATTGGGAGGCAGACACAGATGATGAGTTACACATCAATGCAACATGCAGTGTACAACAGAACAGCAATATGCACTAGGAATGTATACACAGTATTGACTAGACTACCCACACATGTAGTGGGAGTCCAATGTCACCATGTACTTCAATGTCACTTGGGCACACCCTTTGCAAGTCCATGGAAACGGGAAGCAGGAGGGGTGTGTGTGACTCAAACCCAGGCATCTGAACCAAATACATGACAAGCCTGCATGTGCCCAGCCACAATGCAGCGTATGCCCACAGGAACCACGGAAGCCAACAAATTGTCCCAAAAAAATTGGGAAAAATATAAGAATAAAAATAAAAATAAAAATAAAAATAAAAATAATAAAAAATAATAAATGGCCATTAATGGGCCCGGGGGGGTTGGGGAGGCCACCCAGGAGGTCCGAGGACAGGGTGCACACCAAAACCCACCTGTGTGGATCCTGGGAAAAAAAAACACCTCCATGGGCTCATGGCCCACACGGCTACCCTATTGTGGGAGTATCACTGCTGTCGCTATTCTCACCCTGTGCAGCTGCATCCGGAAGTGGTTGCACTATGGGAGGCAGCCCACGCAAGGCCCTACTCTGTTCCTCCATGGCTGCAAGCATGCGGGTGTGGTATGTCTCGTTCTGGAGGATGAGGGTGCGGAGGTCCCCATGCAACAACTCACGGGATGCCCGGACCTCCGCCCTCGTTGCTTGCATCTCAGCTGAGAGCGTACGGGTGAGACGCTCCAGCTGCTGTTCTGTCCTTTGGTGTGTTGAAGCCTCAAGCTCAACAAGAGTCGTCCTGAGTTGATGGAGCTCCTGCCTCAGGGCTTCCCTGTGGCCCTGGGACTCTATGGAGATGGCCTCCTGCAGAGTCGCCAGTGCCGCCCGCCTGTCCCTGTTGGACGCCAACATGTCCTCCCTGTGTGACTGGCAGATGGAGTCGGTTGCCTGCTCTAGTCGCTCCATCAGCCTTTCAGGGGGGACAATGGAAGTGGCCACCCTATCCATGGCCTGAGCCATCATCTCGGATGATGCTGCCTGTTGGGTAGCCATACCGTAAATGGATTGCTCCCATGCGGTATTGCCAGGTGGCGTACGGCCACCACGTCGGCGGGCACCACACCTGTCTGGGGCAAGGCGGACTGCGCCTTGCTGTGCCGGCACTGCCTGAGGCTGCGGGACTGCATTCCCCCTCTGATCTGCTGGCCCAGGAACAGGATCAGATGTCGCGGAGTGTGACCCTGCATCCGTAACCACCAAAGGCCTAGCTGCCAACACTGACATCCCCATTGAGGGTTCTGACCCTGGTGCAGGTGGGTGGGACAGAACAGAATCCCTCCCTGGAACACTCACCTGCGACGGCACGTAGGTCTCATCATCCGAATCAACAGCTGAGTACAGCTCGGGGGAGGTGCAGCCAGAGACACCCCTTGAGAGCACGACCTGCAGCACTTGTGGGTTCTCACCCACCAGCACACCACGTCCCTCACTGGTGGTTGGTCGGCCCTCGGACCCCTCCTGGCTCTGCACCATCTCCACAACCCCAGCAGTATCAGGTGCGTCTTCCCCTGCAAAGACATAATAACAAAGAAATGGAAACAGGCATTAGCACCATGGCACACAATGAGGGCTGAGAAGCAAGAGAACCAGTCCTTGATTGACACATGTCCCACATGACTAAGACCCTCCCATGCATGCACCCTCACTGCATATGAAGGGCAGGCAAATGGCACACACTGATGACACAAAGATGGAAGATGAACACATGTCCTGCATGCTGCCTGGCAGTGGCATCACACATTGGCCTGTGATTGCCAGGTGACACACACATGCCATCACACAGATGGCATGTACCATTGCTATTGAGGCAAGATGGAAAGGAGGGCAGCACTTATTCATTCAGTCCAGTTCCCGCATGTAATAGCTTTTCTAAATCAAACAGGTCTGATTTTCACCTGGAGCTGGCAGTCCTAAATGGTCCAATTGCACAGGGACATGTGTGAACATATGATATCCAGGTAACAAAGTCACTCCACTTTACCATAGCCATGCCAGACATGTGACTAGAGGACTGAGAAATGCCTAGTATAAGTGGTGGAATGCAAACAATCTGTCTGAATGAACAGAGAAAAATAAGCAACAATGTTGTGGCAAGGTGACACTTCAAGGGCAACTGGCGTGCTGTTGGGCTAGATGTCTACTGTTGGCAGAAGGGATACTGCAATGGCCAAATGCAGCTGCGCAGGATGTATTGCATGAAGCACATGGCTGACCCATACGACTCAGGCGCACACACTCTCACCTGGCACACAAACAGAAGCCCTCACACACACACCATGCACATGGATGACACACACATGCATGTGCACTCACCGGACAATGCCTCGTAATCAGGCAGATCTCCCACGCCTTGGATCTGTTCCTCCGTGACGTAGGTCCCAGCGACTGACTCATGTGGAGTGAGTTCCATGTCTACTACTGGAGACCCACCTCCAGTCACTAGAGTTGCGGCATGACTTGAGGCCAGCTTCTTCTTTGCCCTGCGCTTTAGGTCATTCCAGCGCTTATAGCAATCATTGGCTGTGCGCCTCACGATTCCAAGGGCACTTACGATGTCCGCAACGGTCTGCCAGTGTGCCTGGCGTTGTGCAGGTGTGGTCTTGGATCCTGCAACAATGACCATCTCGTTATCATGTCCGGACACATACTCGACAAGTGCATTCAGTTCGTCATCCGTGAAGCTGGGCTTCCTCGACGGGCCGGACTGTGTAGCCGTGTCTGGGGCATCAGCCTGTGCCGGACGAGCACTCTTCCTCTTCTGCTTGGAAGGTGGTGGTGATCCTGAGTGTCCTGTGCCGCTCTGGACACTAGGGGCAGGAGCCCTGGTGGGCTCTGTATCAGGTGTGTGGGATTGCACACTCAGCATGGGAGTTGGTGCAGGCATTGGCTCAAGTGTAATGGTGTCAGGGGGAATGTCAGCAGGATGGACTAGGACCGACACTGTCCTGGCTGGGTGTGTGAGAGCTGGGGTGGATGGAGCCGCAGCTGCCCCTGCAGCCTCTCCGCCCTGCCTACTTGGGGCAGCAGATGACCTTGCTGCCCCAGATCCACGTGGCATGATGGCATCAACGTGCACCAGCGCACGTGTCGTAGCCCTGCTGACCTGGAAGTCAGCCATGGAGTCAGCCAGGTCTGGTGCCACAATGGGCTGGTCCAACAAGGGCTGAGCATGGATGGTGTCAGCCACATCGCCTCAACGGGAGGGGGGGAGGGGGGAGGGATTATGGGTGCCCTTGACTGGTCCTCCACACATGGGGGGACAGGCTCACCCTGCAAGTTACGACCACGTCCCCTACCGGATCCACCACGGCCACCACTTGTGGCTCTTCCACCTTTGCCACCCTTACGGAATCCTCACCTCCCAGCCATGGCACTGATATTAATGTGCGTATGGGAGTGGCTGTAGACTATTGTCCTGGGCAATTGGGGGTCAAAGGGGTTGGGTACCAGATGGTAATTGTACCCTAGTGCTCTAGCAAGGCTGAATGTAACCCCTGGGGAAAGATGACGGGTCACGCAACGCACAGGAGGCCCAAAAAAGGGAGATGACGTGCACGCAACCCCTCCTAGACCTCGTGTGCAGAAAGAAAAACCTGCACTACGCTGTGGCACCCAGTAACACAAGAATGAACGTATGCGTGTCACACGCAGCCTAGAATGACCTCTGAAGGGGTAGGCTACACACGGGGCAAGCACAGATGTTAGATACGTGCGTGACTCACCGTCTGCCAGGTAAAAGAGCGTGAAAAATGAGCGCGTTTGGTTTGCAACACCCCCGCCAAAAGAAGATATGTACGCTGTCTGAGGAGACAGGACAACAGTAGAAGGGAACACTGTTTGAGGGAACAGGCCCAGGTAAACCAGTACAAGAGAAAAAATAGAAAAAGCTGTCAGAGGTAACAGGGAGTACAAACTTGAAACGCCGTGAAGTAAATCGCGTGTGAAACGACAAGAAGTACAGAATTCACCCACTCGCTCTCCACGAAAAGCACGTACAAGGAATTGGTGTTCTACACGTACCTTATATGCAGGCCCACACGTACAGCGTCACTTACGCGGCGTGTACGTGCTAGGCCCATTCCCACCAATTACACGCTTTGACACTTCTGCGTGTAGGTCCATTTTCACCAATTACACGCTTTGTAACTTCTGCGTGTAGGGCTATTTCCACCAATAACACGCTTTGACACTCGGACGTGTCACGCAACTTTTTCCTACGCGTGCACGTGACTTCATAGATGCGCATACGCTAGTGACGCGTTTACGCGCTAAGGGCCTTTCATCGATTTACACGCAGACGTGTGGGATTTTCACGAGCAAAATCACTCTGTATCAAGCTGTCCACGCGTTCACACACGGAAGACCACGCTCCTGCCCAGGAGGCCAAATTACTGCCCCCCAGAGCCCTGAGCACGCTCCCACCTGCCATCTGCTGCTGCCTGACTGCCTGCTGCCCACGTGCCCTGCCATTTGCTGCCTGCACATCAGCCAGGGGTGCTGTTGCTGTGACCACCCCTGCTGGAACCAAAGGCTCCCGACTGCTTTTCCGTCGCCCCACAGCCCAGCCCCAGGACCCAGTTGCCCACCCACTCCTGCCTCTGGGGTTGCCATGTCGGGCACTACAACATCTGGCACCAGTGGCAACCCCCGGCCAAGGAGGCAGAGGGGCACCAGCTTCAGTGCCAGGGAAGTTGGTGTCCTGGTGGAGCATGTCCTGGGGCAGTATGATGCCCTCTTCGGAAGGTTGCGCGCCGACAAGGAAGGACGGACTCGGATCTGGATGGACATCGTAACTGCCATCAACGCGGAGGAGGTGGCAGTCCGCGACTACGAACGTGTCAGGAAGCGCTGGGAGGACTTCAGGTCCAGGACCCTCAACAAGGCCCGGCGCCTCATGATGGCAGCAGATGCTAAGGGTCGGGCGGGGCCACTTGTCGGAAGATCAGATGAGTGTCCTGGAACGCATATCCCCAGCGCTCCACATCCAGGTCCTTGAGAAGCAGACTCGTCTGGAGTCGAGCGGTAAGTGTACATGCATACTGATTGTAAGCTGTGCGTGTGGTGGTGTGCCAGGAGTGTGCAGGTTGAACATGTATTTTTATGTGGCCAAGTAGGGGGGTTGTACAGGGCTGTGAGGGTGACACATGCGAGGGGTCTCATGTGTGACACATGGATGGTGCTTGTGTGTGTGGGCTTGCATGGCACAGGATGTGGAGGAATGATTGTCAGGTGTGACATGGATGTCGATCGAGACACTGCGACAGTTGGCGGAGGTGTACACATGCATGCAGGTTTGGAGTTGTGTGTGCATGTGTAGTGTACTCCCTATGTTGCATGTGATGTGTGGATGACCTTTGGCTGCCCATGCTGTTGTATGTGAATGGATGGTGCTGGCTGTTGCATTATGGCTGTGGTATGGCTCATGTGTGCAAGTTGAAATGACATGTGTGTTGGGGATTGTGATGCCATGTGTGAGGTTTACCAATGCCACTCATGTATAACTGTCATGTGTGTATGAGTCCATTTTACAGTGCCCTGATGCCTGTGTTTTCTTTCTCCCTGTCTGCAGTGTCAACTGATGAAGAGGGCGGAGAAGGTGCTGTGGAGCACAGCGGCAGGGGTCGCACCACCAGCCGAAGACGCAAGGCCCGGATCCCCTCCCAAGTTGTGATCTCGTCGGGGAGTGAGGAGTCTGGTGCGGCGTCCCAGGCCGCAGCTGGCGAGGGGAGGTCCAAGAGGCGGAGGTTGGAGTTGGACTCCTCAGCAGCAGAAGGGGCAGCTGGGACCCCACAGGGCCCAACGGGGGAAGATGGCACGGAGTCATCCAGGTTGGTGGGGTGTTTGGTGGAGGGTGCCCCTGCACTGCTGGGGGGTGGGGGTGGTGGGAGACATGGGTGGGGGCCTGGTGGAGGGTGCCCCTGGTGGCTGGGGGGTGGGAGTGGTGGGAGACATGGGTGGGGGCCTGCTGGCAGGTGCCCCACAGTGCTGGGGGGTGGGGGTGGTGGGAGACATGGGTTGGACATGGGTGGGGGCCTGCTGGCAGGTGCCCCACAGTGCTGGGGGGTGGGGGTGGTGGGTGACATGGGTGGGGGCCTGGTGGAGGGTGCCCCTGGTGGCTGGGGGGTGGGGGTGGTGGGAGACATGGATGGGGGCTTGGTGGTGGCTGCCCCTGGTGGCTGGTGGGTGGGGGTGGTGGGAGAATTGGGTGGGGGCCTGGCGGAGGCTGCCCCTGGTGGCTGGTGGGTGGGGGTGGTGGGAGACATGGGTGGGGGCCTGGTGAAGGGTGCCCCTGGTGGCTGGGGGTGGGGGTGGTGGGAGACATGGGTGGGGGCCTGGTGGAGGGTGCCCCTGGTGGCTGGGGGGTGGGGGTGGTGGGAGACATGGGTGGGGGCCTGGTGGAGGGTGCCCCTGGTGGCTGGGGGTGGGGGTGGTGGGAGACATGGGTGGGGGCCTGGTGGAGGCTGCCCCTGGTGGCTGGGGGGTGGGGGTGGTGGGAGACATGGGTGGGGGCCTGGTGGAGGCTGCCCCAGGTGGCTGGTGGGTGGGGGTGGTGGGAGACATGGGTGGGGGCCTGGTGGAGGGTGCCCCTGGTGGCTGGGGGGTGGGGGTGGTAGGAGACATGGGTGGGGGCCTGGTGGAGGATGCCCCTGGTGGCTGGGGGGTGGGGGTGGTGGGAGACATGAGTCGGGCATGAGTGGGGGCCTGGTGGAGGCTGCTCCTGGTGGCTGGGGGGTGGGGGTGGTGGGAGACATGAGTGGGGGCCTGGTGGAGGCTGCCCCTGGTGGCTGGTGGGTGGGGGTGGTGGGAGACATGGGTGGGGGCCTGGTGGAGGCTGCCCCTGGTGGCTGGTGGGTGGGGGTGGTGGGAGACATGGGTGGGGGCCTGGTGTCGGGTGCCCCTGGTGGCTGGGGGGTGGGGGTGGTGGGAGACATGGGTGGGGGCCTGCTGGCAGGTGCCCCACAGTGCTGGGGGGTGGGGGTGGTGGGAGACATGGGTTGGACATGGGTGGGGGCCTGCTGGCAGGTGCCCCACAGTGCTGGGGGGTGGGGGTGGTGGGTGACATGGGTGGGGGCCTGGTGGAGGGTGCCCCTGGTGGCTGGGGGGTGGGGGTGGTGGGAGACATGGGTGGGGGCCTGGTGGAGGATGCCCCTGCACTGCTGGGGGGTGGGGGTGGTGGGAGACATGGGTTGGACATGGGTGGGGGCCTGCTGGCAGGTGCCTCACAGTGCTGGGGTTGGGGGTGGTGGGTGACATGGGTGGGGGCCTGGTGGAGGGTGCCCCTGGTGGCTGGGGGGTGGGGGTGGTGGGAGACATGGGTGGGGGCCTGGTGGAGGATGCCCCTGCACTGCTGGGGGGTGGGGGTGGTGGGAGACATGGGTTGGACATGGGTGGGGGCCTGCTGGCAGGTGCCCCACAGTGCTGGGGGGTGGGGGTGGTAGGAGACATGGGTGGGGGCCTGGTGGAGGATGCCCCTGGTGGCTGGGGGGTGGGGGTGGTGGGAGACATGAGTCGGGCATGAGTGGGGGCCTGGTGGAGGCTGCCCCTGGTGGCTGGGGGGTGGGGGTGGTGGGAGACATGAGTGGGGGACTGGTGGAGGCTGCCCCTGCACTGCTGGGGGGTGGGGGTGGTGGGAGACATGGGTGGGGGCCTGCTGGCAGGTGCCCCACAGCGCTGGGGGGTGGGGGTGGTAGGAGACATGGGTGGGGGCCTGGTGGTGGGTGCCCCTGGTGGCTGGGGGGTGGGGGTGGTGGGAGACATGGGTGGGGGCCTGGTGGAGGATGCCCCTGGTGGCTGGGGGGTGGGGGTGGTGGGAGACATGAGTCGGGCATGAGTGGGGGCCTGGTGGAGGGTGCCCCTGGTGGCTGGGGGGTGGGGGTGGTGGGAGACATGGGTGGGGGCCTGGTGGAGGCTGCCCCTGCACTGCTGGTGGGTGGGGGTGGTGGGAGACATGGGTGGGGGCCTGGTGGAGGCTGCCCCTGGTGGCTGGGGGGTGGGGGTGGTGGGAGACATGAGTTGGGCATGAGTGGGGGCCTGGTGGAGGCTGCCCCTGGTGGCTGGGGGGTGGGGGTGGTGGGAGACATGAGTGGGGGCCTGGTGGAGGCTGCCCCTGCACTGCTGGGGGGTGGGGGTGGTGGGAGACATGGGTTGGACATGGGTGTGGGCCTGCTGGCAGGTGCCCCACAGCGCTGGGGGGTGGGGGTGGTGGGTGACATGAGTGGGGGCCTGGTGGAGGGTGCCCCTGGTGGCTGGGGGGTGGGGGTGGTGGGAGACATGGGTGGGGGCCTGGTGGAGGATGCCCCTGCACTGCTGGGGGGTGGGGGTGGTGGGAGACATGGGTGGGGGCCTGCTGGCAGGTGCCCCACAGTGCTGGGGGGTGGGGGTGGTAGGAGACATGGGTGGGGGCCTGGTGGAGGATGCCCCTGGTGGCTGGGGGGTGGGGGTGGTGGGAGACATGAGTCGGGCATGAGTGGGGGCCTGGTGGAGGCTGCCCCTGGTGGCTGGGGGGTGGGGGTGGTGGGAGACATGAGTGGGGGCCTGGTGGAGGCTGCCCCTGCACTGCTGGGGGGTGGGGGTGGTGGGAGACATGGGTGGGGGCCTGCTGGCAGGTGCCCCACAGCGCTGGGGGGTGGGGGTGGTAGGAGACATGGGTGGGGGCCTGGTGGTGGATGCCCCTGGTGGCTGGGGGGTGGGGGTGGTGGGAGACATGGGTGGGGGCCTGGTGGAGGATGCCCCTGGTGGCTGGGGGGTGGGGGTGGTGGGAGACATGAGTCGGGCATGAGTGGGGGCCTGGTGGAGGGTGCCCCTGGTGGCTGGGGGGTGGGGGTGGTGGGAGACATGGGTGGGGGCCTGGTGGAGGCTGCCCCTGCACTGCTGGTGGGTGGGGGTGGTGGGAGACATGGGTGGGGGCCTGGTGTAGGCTGCCCCTGGTGGCTGGGGGGTGGGGGTGGTGGGAGACATGAGTTGGGCATGAGTGGGGGCCTGGTGGAGGCTGCCCCTGGTGGCTGGGGGGTGGGGGTGGTGGGAGACATGAGTGGGGGCCTGGTGGAGGCTGCCCCTGCACTGCTGGGGGGTGGGGGTGGTGGGAGACATGGTTTGGACATGGGTGTGGGCCTGCTGGCAGGTGCCCCACAGCGCTGGGGGGTGGGGGTGGTGGGTGACATGGGTGGGGGCCTGGTGGAGGGTGCCCCTGGTGGCTGGGGGGTGGGGGTGGTGGGAGACATGGGTGGGGGCCTGGTGGAGGCTGCCCCTGCACTGCTGGGCGGTAGGGGTGGTGGGAGACATGGGTTGGACATGGGTGGGGGCCTGCTGGCAGGTGCCCCACAGTGCTGGGGGGTGGGGGTGGTGGGAGACATGGGTTGGACATGGGTGGGGGCCTGCTGGCAGGTGCCCCACAGTGCTGGGGGGTGGGGGTGGTGGGTGACATGGATGGGGGCCTGGTGGAGGGTGCCCCTGGTGGCTGGGGGGTGGGGGTGGTGGGAGACATGGGTGGGGGCCTGGTGGAGGCTGCCCCTGCACTGCTGGGGGGTGGGGGTGGTGGGAGACATGGGTGGGGGCCTGGTGGAGGATGCCCCTGGTGGCTGGGGGGTGGGGGTGGTGGGAGACATGAGTCGGGCATGAGTGGGGGCCTGGTGGAGGGTGCCCCTGGTGGCTGGGGGGTGGGGGTGGTGGGAGACATGGGTGGGGGCCTGGTGGAGGCTGCCCCTGCACTGCTGGTGGGTGGGGGTGGTGGGAGACATGGGTGGGGGCCTGGTGGAGGCTGCCCCTGGTGGCTGGGGGGTGGGGGTGGTGGGAGACATGAGTTGGGCATGAGTGGGGGCCTGGTGGAGGCTGCCCCTGGTGGCTGGGGGGTGGGGGTGGTGGGAGACATGAGTGGGGGCCTGGTGGAGGCTGCCCCTGCACTGCTGGGGGGTGGGGGTGGTGGGAGACATGGGTTGGACATGGGTGTGGGCCTGCTGGCAGGTGCCCCACAGCGCTGGGGGGTGGGGGTGGTGGGTGACATGGGTGGGGGCCTGGTGGAGGGTGCCCCTGGTGGCTGGGGGGTGGGGGTGGTGGGAGACATGGGTGGGGGCCTGGTGGAGGCTGCCCCTGCACTGCTGGGGGGTGGGGGTGGTGGGAGACATGGGTTGGACATGGGTGGGGGCCTGCTGGCAGGTGCCCCACAGTGCTGGGGGGTGGGGGTGGTGGGTGACATGGGTGGGGGCCTGGTGGAGGGTGCCCCTGGTGGCTGGGGGGTGGGGGTGGTGGGAGACATGGGTGGGGGCCTGGTGGAGGATGCCCCTGCACTGCTGGGGGGTGGGGGTGGTGGGAGACATGGGTTGGACATGGGTGGGGGCCTGCTGGCAGGTGCCCCACAGTGCTGGGGGGTGGGGGTGGTAGGAGACATGGGTGGGGGCCTGGTGGAGGATGCCCCTGGTGGCTGGGGGGTGGGGGTGGTGGGAGACATGAGTCGGGCATGAGTGGGGGCCTGGTGGAGGCTGCCCCTGGTGGCTGGGGGGTGGGGGTGGTGGGAGACATGAGTGGGGGCCTGGTGGAGGTTGCCCCTGCACTGCTGGGGGGTGGGGGTGGTGGGAGACATGGGTGGGGGCCTGCTGGCAGGTGCCCCACAGCGCTGGGGGGTGGGGGTGGTAGGAGACATGGGTGGGGGCCTGGTGGTGGATGCCCCTGGTGGCTGGGGGGTGGGGGTGGTGGGAGACATGGGTGGGGGCCTGGTGGAGGATGCCCCTGGTGGCTGGGGGGTGGGGGTGGTGGGAGACATGAGTCGGGCATGAGTGGGGGCCTGGTGGAGGGTGCCCCTGGTGGCTGGGGGGTGGGGGTGGTGGGAGACATGGGTGGGGGCCTGGTGGAGGCTGCCCCTGCACTGCTGGTGGGTGGGGGTGGTGGGAGACATGGGTGGGGGCCTGGTGTAGGCTGCCCCTGGTGGCTGGGGGGTGGGGGTGGTGGGAGACATGAGTTGGGCATGAGTGGGGGCCTGGTGGAGGCTGCCCCTGGTGGCTGGGGGGTGGGGGTGGTGGGAGACATGAGTGGGGGCCTGGTGGAGGCTGCCCCTGCACTGCTGGGGGGTGGGGGTGGTGGGAGACATGGGTTGGACATGGGTGTGGGCCTGCTGGCAAGTGCCCCACAGCGCTGGGGGGTGGGGGTGGTGGGTGACATGGGTGGGGGCCTGGTGGAGGGTGCCCCTGGTGGCTGGGGGGTGGGGGTGGTGGGAGACATGGGTGGGGGCCTGGTGGAGGCTGCCCCTGCACTGCTGGGCGGTAGGGGTGGTGGGAGACATGGGTTGGACATGGGTGGGGGCCTGCTGGCAGGTGCCCCACAGTGCTGGGGGGTGGGGGTGGTGGGAGACATGGGTTGGACATGGGTGGGGGCCTGCTGGCAGGTGCCCCACAGTGCTGGGGGGTGGGGGTGGTGGGTGACATGGATGGGGGCCTGGTGGAGGATGCCCCTGGTGGCTGGGGGGTGGGGGTGGTGGGAGACATGGGTGGGGGCCTGGTGGAGGCTGCCCCTGCACTGCTGGGGGGTGGGGGTGGTGGGAGACATGGGTTGGACATCGGTGGGGGCCTGCTGGCAGGTGCCCCACAGTGCTGGGGGGTGGGGGTGGTAGGAGACATGGGTGGGGGCCTGGTGGAGGCTGCCCCTGCACTGCTGGTGGGTGGGGGTGGTGGGAGACATGGGTGGGGGCCTGGTGGTGGGTGCCCCTGGTGGCTGGGGGGTGGGGGTGGTGGGAGACATGGGTGGGGGCCTGGTGGAGGATGCCCCTGGTGGCTGGGGGGTGGGGGTGGTGGGAGACATGAGTCGGGCATGAGTGGGGGCCTGGTGGAGGGTGCCCCTGGTGGCTGGGGGGTGGGGGTGGTGGGAGACATGGGTGGGGGCCTGGTGGAGGCTGCCCCTGCACTGCTGGTGGGTGGGGGTGGTGGGAGACATGGGTGGGGGCCTGGTGGAGGCTGCCCCTGGTGGCTGGGGGGTGGGGGTGGTGGGAGACATGAGTTGGGCATGAGTGGGGGCCTGGTGGAGGCTGCCCCTGGTGGCTGGGGGGTGGGGGTGGTGGGAGACATGAGTGGGGGCCTGGTGGAGGCTGCCCCTGCACTGCTGGGGGGTGGGGGTGGTAGGAGACATGGGTGGGGGCCTGGTGGTGTGTGCCCCTGGTGGCTGGGGGGTGGGGGTGCAGGGGGACATGAGCAGGTGTGCAGGGTAGTCCCCTGTTTTGTGGGCTGCCTGCAGGGGCCGTGGAGGGTGTACAGGGAACACCTGTGAGGACCCACCCAGCCTAATCGCGTGTGATAATTCCCACGCACCCCTGTAATACACGTACCCAGCAAAATGGCGTGTGATAATTCCCACGCACTCCTGTAATTCACGTACCCTGCCAAATCGCGTGTGATAATTCCCGCGTACCCCTGTATTACACGTGCCCTGGCTAATCGCATGTAAGACTTCACGCGTACCCCTGTAATACACGTTCCCTGGACAATCGCGTGTTGAACTTCCCGCGTACCCCTGTAATACACGTACCCTGGACAATCGCGTGTTGAACTTCCCGCGTACCCCTGTAATACACGTACCCTGGCTAATCGCTTGTAAAACTTCCCGCGTACTCCTGATATGAAGGTTGCCCGCTTTGCGTTCCTTGTTTGGCAGCCCTGTAAACTGGTCCAGGGTTAGCGCAGCCCTTTGCGATGATTTAGCGATGTTGATGGCTTTTCCTTGCGCGAGGGCATTCTTGGGGGCGTTACTGGCGCTGCTGTAGGCTCGCTGCGATACTCTGCGCCACGGCTGGTTTGGGAGCATGAAATCCATGAATACGCTGTGCGCGGAAATCGGTTTTAGCGCACGTGCCTGGCGCACACATTCGCACGCGGACACTCTGCGCCAGCCGCTTGTGACACTTTTCTGCGAAATTCTATGAATTACCCTGTCAGGCGGAGCACCAACATAGATTTTGAGCATGTAAATCCCTATTTTGCTGATTCAGCCCACATGTCTAATAACGTGTGGTATGAGCATATGATCAAGGTGGGGAGAGAAGCCACAAAGGAGAGCTGCTATGTGTGCTCTCTCAGCCCCTATGTCATGAGTGCTTCCAGAACATTCATAGCCATAGAGCACAATGCCTTATGTAATTAGTGCTCTGCACTACCAGGGGCCGATTTCAAGAAAAATGGCCCACACTGCAATGGATGTCACAGAAGAATTTCCTGACAGCTATATCAAAACTCAAGTAATGATAGATGACTACTGGAGCTCAGACAAGACAATTAAATACATTCTGGATGGCCCAAACAGAGGAGAAGCAACGGTAGTAACAGAAAGGGAGCTGCATCCAATGCAATATCCAATGACCGCCCCTCTCCCAGCTTTGCCAACCTCGTTCACGGACATCTGCCTGATGAGAAGAGTGTCGGCTGCTGCCTTTGCATCCACTTTAATCCCACCCTGTCCTCCAACTGCAGGCTCTACCTCCAACTCTGCACTCAGCAAACTCCATCTTGCCATCTCTAACACTCTCGACATTCTTGCTCCAGCCATGGGTATCTGCCTGAAACACGCCACCCCGAGTAGTACCTGGTATTACTCCAATCTAGTAGACATGAAGCGCAAATGCAGAGCTGCAGAACGGAAGTGGCAGACCACAGGCTCATCATCTGACAAACTGGTCTGTCACCTTATCCAAAGACAATATCGTCTCACCATTCGTTCTAAGAAGAGAGCTCACATCCAGGACCATGTTTCTGGAGCATCCAACAATATGGCTGAACCCTTTAAAATCAACAAGGAACTAGCCTATCCTTCTGCAGTCTCCACCTTGCCTCTTCCCTCTCAAGCCCTCTGCACTGAACTGGA
This sequence comes from Ambystoma mexicanum, assembly GCF_040938575.1. NCBI lineage: Eukaryota > Metazoa > Chordata > Amphibia > Caudata > Ambystomatidae > Ambystoma > Ambystoma mexicanum. The sequence goes on along the minus strand of NC_090934.1, from coordinate 1,230,183,928 downwards.
CACCCACTTCACTGCAAAACTCAGGAAATCCTGAGAACTCTTTCTTCTTCACCTTCTCCCCCTACCCCCTCCTCCCATCTCTCTGCCACCCGGCCTCCCAACCTCCCTCAGCCTTTCTCTCCTATCAGATTGGACAAGGTCACTAGGGTTGTCAGCTCAATGAAGGTCTCCACCTTTTCTTCCAGAACTATTAAGGACAACATCGGCTCCATTTCCCCTGCACTTGCTGATTTCTGCAATCACTCTCTTGCTACTGGGTCTTTTCCCTCTTCCCTCAAGCACTCTCTCTCTGTGTGCCTCCTCCTGAAAAAGCCTTCTCCTGACCTTTTGTGTCCGGCTAACTACTGCCCCATCTCTATCACTCCGTTTCTTGGGAAACTCCTGGAGAAGCTGGTCTTCCCCCAACTGGCCCAGCATACTGTGAGAAACCAAAAGGTGTCTCACCCACTAGTCCCTGGGGATCTGTCATCCAGGTGGCCAGGACACGTCCATCACTTTTGTATACCTGGCCAGTAAAACTTCCCACTGATGTGCGCCTTGGTCTTAGATTGACCTACATACCCCCTGTCAAATGAGAATGTGCAATCTCTAGCACGATCTTCCGATGGATTTTGGGTATTACTAACTGAAGTTCGCTTAGGCCTTCTCTGGAGGTTTCCCTTCTATACAGTATCCTTGCCTTAGGAAGAAAAATGTACTTCCCTTCTCTAATCCTTCCCCTTCAGGAATCAGCTGCAAGAAAACCTCTGCGAGTACGGGATCATTTTGCTGGGCGAAGGCTAGATAGGGAAGGATGGTAGATTCTTCTTCCCTCTTTGCCCCAGCCGTAGATGGTTCATCAGCTTCCCCAAAGCCTAAGTACCTCTTTCAGTTTCTTCTCGCTCACTCTATAAAATGGGGAAATAGAGCTCTTTCAAGAATGCCCTGTGCAATGTTGTCCCCACAATGTACTTCAAATGGAGTTTTGCCAATTTTATGTAGGAGAAACTTTATGTCTCCCTAAAAGTCAGGATCTATCACCGAACTTCCATGCTAGGACAGATTTTGGAGCCAATCTTATATAACACCCAGGAGGGGTTATTAGGACTAAGTCTGTGGGAACCATTCTTCTTTTCCCTGGAGGGATAGTAGCTTCTCTGCTGCTACATATATCAAGGCCTGTATGTTATTTTGTGGTGATAGAGGGATCTGAGTCTGTATGACTAAGCTTCTGGAATTTTAGGGTTCCCCAATTTGTCTCAATTGAGTTGCATCCCACTCTGACACTATATGTAAGGAAGGCATGGTAGCAAACAGTAAAACAGGCACAAGTGATCACAGTTCAAGGGTGTTTATTGAACTTCAATTGAGTTTTAAGACACCTATCTAATCCTAAATCTAAAGATGGGAGCAGGCTACAACCATCAAATAATAATATTGCAGTCCTAGTCGAGTCTGTCAAAATAAAAGGGCCTATACTAATAAACCTATTGCCAATCCTTACTTCTAAATACACATGGTGTGGGAAACAATGATATGCAAAAGAAATGTGTTCAAGAAATCAAAGGTCAGGCTATTCAAGCCGTTGGCTTCCCTTCCCCATTTTTTCAGCACGGGACAAGGCGGCCCACTCGAGTTTAGCACACTCTCTGGCTTCTCTAGCACGAGGATGCAGTTCAAAACCTCAACATCAGGGCCTTCTGTGGCAGGGTCTCTTCACCGATCAAAGTCTCTTATTTCAGAGGGCCTGATGCAACATGATAAACATTAAAGTTCCTTTCTAACTTCTCTCAGGTGATTTACTGTTCATCGCAGGTCCCCCTCCGCTGGGCTCAGACCCACTTTGACACAAAGTTCCTTTATTCTTAGGATTTCACATATACAACTTCTCTCAGGTGATTTACTGTTCACCCCGTGTCTCCCTCCGCCGGGCTCGGTGCAAATATTTCACACACACAACTTCTGGGATGATATACTGTTCACCCCGGGTACCCCTTCGCTGTGCTCAGACTCTCTTTGACACAAATTCTTCAAATGATCTCCCTCCGCTGGGCACGGACCAAATATTTCACATACACAACTTCTCGGATGATTTACTGCTCAGACCCACTTTAACACAAAAACATTAAATTGGTCTCCCTCCACCATGCTAGGACCAAATTTGTCTACTTCATCAAAATCGAAGACTTTCGACTGTGCGCAGGGTTTTGCTTGACCCATCGCAGGACCACTTCAATTCACAATTACTCAACCTCGTCTTAATATAACCTTTTTCTCACTTTCACTTTTTCCACTTCTCAGCTGGATAGCTTACAGAGACCTTCAATTGAGCACCCATGTGGCGCCGGACCACTCTGTCAAAGGTATTGTATCTTGCTTTTAAAGTTCAGTCACTCATCAGCAGTTCAATTTTACTTGCGTCTCTTATCACATATGTTTTAACAATGTTCGTTCCAGCGCTCGCCATACAATATTGCTGCTTGCAACTTTTGTTTCAACACAGACCGGTCTTGTATTGGTCTCCCCAACTCCCCGGCTGTACTGATTTCACTGATGCTGCTTTGTCCTTGGAGCATAGGATGGTACTACAGCAGCTGGTGATTCTCCCTGCCTTGATTATTGACGTGGGAGGGCACCGGGTCCCACTCCCACTCCCCGAAGACCCCTCACTCAGGTGAACCTCCCACACTGGTCAACCCCCAGGAACTGGATCCAAAAGCGACGGCCGTGTCCTGGCCACCTGGATGAGAGATCCCCGGGGACTAGTGGGCGAGACACCTTCTGGTTTCTCACAGCGGGCACAGCGGTAGTCTGCGGACAGGGCTGTGAACGAACAGCTTGGAAAGCACATTTGAAGTTATTTGATGGATGAAAGAGGGCGTGGAAAGTTTAGGGGAGTGGAATGAATATGATATGGAGAAGTTTTTATAGGTAAAAAAGGGTTTGCAGATGCAACAGAGTCCGCGGACAATTCCTACTGTCTCCGGACATCATATGGATGGCAGGGGGTTCTGGGTGAGTTTTGTTATTTGAAGGTGTATTGTACGTACGTACGTATATGGTTTATTCTATTGTGGTAGTTGTGGCCAGTGGCCATGCCCCCAAGAATCTGGCCACTGGCCACACAGACACTAGTAATATGTGTATAGTAATTATAGGTAATTTAGTGGGAGTATACAGTATTTCTAATATGGTGTAGTGATATAATTAAAGTGTATATGGTATTTATGATTGTAGTACAATTGAGGACAGTACTTCTTGATGTCTCCTCCAACTTTCACATGGTCAACAATTGTATCCTCATTAAACGGTTGCCTGATACCATGACCATTGTGTACCGGGCACTGGACTGGCTGATTTGTTTTCCTCAGTAACGGCCCTTACCAGCTGCAACTGGGCTGTTTGTACTCCACCACCTCTCTGTGTACCTGCAGAGTACCACAGAGTTGTATCCTATAATTGTGGCTCTTCCATATCTAGTTTGTCCCTCTGGCACACATGATGTCCTTCTTCTTTTCTCATTTCCAGTGTTATGTTAATGAGACACAGTTTAATTAAACTTCCCTGAACTAATTTGTTGTCCTTGTTTTTTATCTCTAAATGTCAGACCGCCATTGAGGCATTGTGTATGGCTAAAAATCTGTGGGCCTCATTCCGAGTGCGTTGGTAAGGGGTTAACGGTGCTGGTAAGGATGCCGGTGCCGTTAACCCCTTACCGCCGCATTCAGAGTCCTTTCGCGGGTCCCGCTAAGAGCAGCTGGTAAAACTAGCCACCTTTGGCGGGACCCGCTAAAGGGCCAGGGAGCTAATAACGGGCCCGTTCCCTTCCCATTGGGGGTTTGAATGGGAATGGGGATGGCTTCCATGAATGGGGAAATACCGGGTCCTCCAAGGTTGGAATGACCTGGTAAATCCCCATTCAGGGAACCCGGACCCGGTATGCGGTAAGAGGGTAGCCATGGTGCTAGTAGCACCATGGCTACCTCCAACCTCAGAATGAGGCCCAGTGTCTCAATGCCAGTAAGACTAAGATCTTTCTTCCTGTGACCTCCTTACAGGCATTGTACCGTTCCTCAGGTTCCCCCAGAAGCTCAACATCTGTAGAGCCCTGGGACTGTGTAGGATGGACTACTGCAACAGCCTCTTCCTTAACCTCCCCCTTTGTTGTCTATGCCCCCTTCGGCTAATCTAGAATAGGGCTGCAAGAATAATCCTTGGCCTGCGTTATGGTTCATAATATTGATGTAAGCATGCCAGACTTCTCATGTCAATAAGGTATTTTTTATGAAACAAAACATATGAATGTGTATGTGACTATATGAGAGAAAACATATGATGCATGCCTACAATAATTGTTAAGTTTCCAAATTACTGACATCATTAAATATGACCCTTCTAAAAGGGGGTGAAGGTTCTTGTTCATGCTAGGCCAGTCCAGAACCTTAACCAATACATTGTTAGGGTTGCTTTGCCAAATATAAGACTAGCCCTGGCACGTTAGTACTTCTCGTCCTTCAAAAGTGGCTACACCCCCATGTAAACTAGGCTGTTACTGGTTGGTTAGGTTTCAATTTGCATATGGGAATAGTGACAGCCTATAAGACTACGAGTCAGGCAATCCTGGATGCACAACAGCGCAACATCTCAAAGAAGGAAAAACAGTGATGCGGGTTGAGGATGGGTTGAGGATGGGATGTTGTTTTAGGAGCAAAAGATGTTGGCATTGTTTCTGCAACACCTGTGGCCAGAAGTGCCGCAAATTCTAAGCCCCACTTCTGGTCCCGGGGTAGGAAGCCAAGTGGACGTTAGATGTGCAATGATTTATCTGCATGCACCTCTGGATGCCTGAAAATTGATGAGCAGTGTTAGGGTTTTGCTTTACTGGCTCCCCAAATCTTGCCACGTTTCTTCTGCTGTGAACTGGCTGGGGTCTTGCACAGTGTGTGCACGGTTTTACCTGCATCTACTGCTCTCAACTGTGCCTAAAAAGGGACAAGTGCCAGGGTTTTGCTTTATGTGCCTCTACTGGCTCCCCAGATCTGGCTGTTTTCTTCTTCTCCTGTGGATTGGTTGCGGTTTTGCGCACTGTGCACGGTTTTACCTGCATTCACCTCTGGCTAATCGTTCAAGTGTGCCTGGAAAGGGACGTCCAGTACTAGGGCTTTGCTTTCGGTACGTCTATTGGCTCCATGGATCTTGCTGCTTCTCCTCTTCTGCTGTGGACTGATTGGGGTCTTGCAGTGTGTAAAGGGTTTTACCTTCATCCTCCACTGGCTACTGCTCTCAGGTGTGCCAGGGCTTTGCTTTATGTGCGTCTACTGGCTCGCCCGATCTTTCTGCTTTTCTCCTGCTGCAAACTGATTGCGGTTTTGCACAGTGTGGTACGTTTTTACTGGCATCCACCTCAAGCTACTGCTCTCATGTGTGCCTGAAAAGGGAGACAAGGGCAGGGCTCTGCTTTATGGCGCCCACTGGCTCCCAGATCTTGCTCCTTCTCTTCTTCTGCTGTGGATTGTTTGCAGTCTTGCACAGTGTGGTACGTTTTTACCGGCATCCACCTCTGGCTACTGCTCTCAGATGTGCCTGAAATGGTAGACAAGGCCAGGGGTTTGCTTTATGGCGTCTACTGGCTCCCCAGATCTTGCTCCTTCGCTTCTTCTGCTGTGTGGTGGTTGTGGTTATGCACAGTGTGTGTACGTTTTAATCTGCATCCACCACTGGCTGCTGCTCTCAGGTGTACCTGAAAATGGACCTCAAGTGGCAGGGCTTTGCTTTATGTGCAATTACTGGCTCCCCATATCTTTCTGTTTCTCTTTTTCTGCTCTGGACTGGTTGAAGTTTTGCACAGTGTGTGTACGTTTTTACCTGCAGCCACCGCTGGTTACTTCTCTCAGGTGTGCCTGGAAATGAGGGACACGTGTCAGGCTTTGCTTTATGTGTGTCTACTGGCTCCCCATATGTTGCTGCTTTTCTTCTTCTGCTGTGGACTGGGTGGGGTTTTGCAGGGTTGTACCTGTAACCATCTCTGGCTACTGCTCTCAGGTGTGCCTAAATCGGATGACAAGTGCCAGGGCTTTGCTTTACGTGTGCCTCCTGGCTCCCCAGATCTTGCTGCTTTTCTCCTTCTGCTGTGGACTTACTGGGGTCTTACACAGCATGCACCGTTTCACCTGCACCCTCCTCTGGCTATTGCTCTCAGGTGTGCCTGAAAAGGGACGACCAGTGCCAGGGCTTTACTTTATGTGCGTCTACTGGCTCCGCAGATCTTGCTGGTTTTCTTCTTCTACTGTAGACTGGGTCGGTTTTGCACAGTGTGTGTACGTTTTTACTTGCATCCACCTCTGGCTATTGCTCTCATGTGTGCCTGAAAGGTGACGACAAGTGCCAGGGCTTTGCTTTATGTGTGTCTACTGGCTCCCCAGATCTTGCTGCTTTTACTTTTCTGCTGTGGTCTGGTTGGGACTTTGTCCAATGTTTGCACGGTTGTACCTGCATCCATCTCTGGCTACTGCTCTCAGGTGTAAAATGGGATGACAAGTGCCAGGGCTTTGCTTTACGTGTGCCTACTGGCTCTCCAGATCTCTCTGCTTTTCTCCTTCTACTGTGGATTTACTGGGGGTCTTACAAAGCGTGCACGGCTTCACTTGCACCCACCTGTGGCTACTGCTCTCAGGTGTGCCTGAAAAGGGACGACCAGTGGCAGGGCATTACTTTATTTGTGTCTTCTGGCTCCCCAGATCTTGCTGCCTTTCTTTTTTTGCTGTGGACTGGTTGCGGTTTTGCACAGTGTTTGCACGGTTGTACCTTTATCCACCTCTGGCTACGGCTCTCAGGTGTGCCTGAAAAGGGACGGCCAGTGCCAGGGCTTTACTTTATGTGCATCTACTGACTCCCCAGATCTTGCTGTTTTTCTTTTTCTGCTGCGGACTGGTTACGGTTTTGCACAGTGTTTGCACAGTTGTACCTTTATCCATCTCTGGCTACTGCTCTCAGGTGTGCCTGAAAAGGGACGACCAGTGCCAGGGCTTTACTTTATGTGCATCTACTGGCTCCCCAGATCTTGCTGTTTTTCTTTTTCTGCTGCGGACTGGTTACGGTTTTGCACGGTGTTTGCACGGTTGTACCTTTATCCATCTCTGGCTACTGCTCTCAGGTGTGCCTGAAAAGGGACGACCAGTGCCAGGGCTTTACTTTATGTGCATCTACTGGCTCCCCAGATCTTGCTGTTTTTCTTTTTCTGCTGCGGACTGGTTACGGTTTTGCACAGTGTTTGCACGGTTGTACCTTTATCCATCTCTGGCTACTGCTCTCAGGTGTGCCTGAAAAGGGACGACCAGTACCAGGGCTTTACTTTATGTGCGTCTACTGGCTCCCCAGATCTTGCTGCTTTACTTTTTCTGCTGTGGACTGGTTGCGATTTTGCACAGTGTTTGCACGGTTGTACCTTTATCCACCTCTGGCTACTGCTCTTAGGTGTGCCTAAAAAGGGACGACCAGTGCCAGGGCTTTACTTTGTGTGCTTTTACTGGCTCCCCAGATCTTGCTGCTTTTGGTCCTTTGCTTTGGACTGGTCGAGCCGTTGCACAATGTGTGCCCTTCTCCGCTTTCCTGAGATTTCTTTCCTCATCCATCGCCTGATTTCCCTTTTAGGTCCTCCAAGTGGGCCTCTGTGAGCATTTTTGTGACATTGTGCACTCCCCCATTGCAGTGTTTGGCAGTTAACCCATGAAACTTGTGCTTGATGTTTCTCCAGGCTCCCTTTCATGTTCCGACAGCACCTCTGGCAATGTTCTCTCTGCCTCTCTGTTAGGTTGCTAGGGAACAGGTTCCTCAACTACCCTTCATCTTTGAATAGCCGGCCCATAAGAAGAATCAGTGAGAAGAACGGAAGCCTCATGTGAACATATCCTTGTTTATATTGCCCTTCAGACTGGATGATTGTTTTTTCCTAAATATTTTCTCCCACCAATCAGGGATAGAACTTTTCTGTCAGTGGACTGATTACAGAAATCGGATTACATTATGAGGTACCCTGGAGGTATAAACGAATGGAGCATCCTCTCAAGTGCAGGGCAGTCCATTGGAATCTGTTGCAAGGCGCCCTCTGCCCCAGCCCCATTGTGTGCTCCAAGGTAACTGTGTAGAGACATCTTTAGGTGCTTATATAAAGCAGGCAGATGTTCCACTGGCACAGATCTTCTCTGTGCTGACAACGTCATCGATTGCTTAAGACCCATGATAGATGGGTGTGGTGTTTGTCCCACAAAGCTTTGGCATGAACTTCCAGTTTAGCATCACGCGTCTGTTTATGTGTGAGTCCTGCGAGATGCAGGGACAAGCTTCTTGGGCTCTGACAAACTCATAAAGGTTTCTCAAGAAAGTGAAAGCTTTTTCCAGTGTTCTCGGTCCCTCGTGTGTTAAATAGCATGTTGCAGCGAAAATAAAAGGTCCAGCCAGAGAGGAAGGGCCTCATTAAAAGTATGGCGGTACGTTGCTACCGTGTCACCATACTACGAGTTGCGCTCGCGGGTGCCTTTCAGCCGCCAGGTCTGAACTGGCGGGCAGAGCGGCACCCGCGAGCACAGCATGCCTGTAGAACAGTGCCGGTGCTACAGGAATCCCCATTCCCATTGAGCCCTATTGGGCTCAATGGGAATGGGGATCTACCGGTACTGGCACCCGCAAAAGGGCAATTACTGGGTCTGGCGGGGTTGGAATACCCCAGTAATTGCCCATTCGCGGGTGCCGGACCCAGATGCAACTCCGCCAGCACCCGTGCTGGTTTTACCGGCACGGCTACCGCCGGAGTTGTAATGAGGCCCAAAGTGTGCTGCTGAAAATATATCTTGCCTGGAAATTGCATTGTTGTTTTCCTGTCTGCTTCTGAAGACAGAATGTTCACAATGCAGTCAATACCAGTAGTTATTGACTGCTCTCCAAACATTCTGATTGGCTGAGAGGTCAATAACGATTACCATGTGCTAATAACCAAAACAAACCTAGACTTTATCAGTGAAATTCGCCCACACACAGTAGTCGGTGCTGCTCCTGTACCAGTGTTCAGCCCCAGGTTTCTCCAGAAGTGGCTGTAATCAAAGTTACTCAAACTGCTACTCTGAATTGCGACCCAGATACTGTAGCGTATGCTGACCCGCAAGTTCCAGATGATGAGGTGCAAGAAGAATGATCATAAATGGTGAGTTTATTCTAGTTCATCTCAGAGGATGTCATGCTTGATATGATACTCAACGATAGAGACTATGTTGACCTGAAACAGACTGGTTCACCCCAGTTCACCCCTTGACAGCCCGAGAGATATCAGACATACTTGATAAGCCAGGTGTCCGTTTCATCGCACCAGAGATTCTGCAAAAGACTGCACACTACTTGGTTTGGCACCAGTATCTCGCCGTAAAGTCTGTGGGACTCATTACAAGTCTGGCGGTAACCGTGCCCGTAAAACCGGCAGGTTGCCGCTGGACTTGCAATATTTAATGGCTCTGGCTTGCCGGAATCACCGGGGGATTAACGAACCCGGCGTTCTGGGAAGTCAGGCCCCTGTAAATGTAATTCCCCATTTCCATTTCAGTCCCGTAGGACTCAATGGGAATGGGCAACACTGAGGCACCGGCACTGTAAATAACGGTGCCAGTGCCTCCACTATGGTCTGCATACCGTGGTCGCTGTGTCCGGCACAGACCGGCAGACCTGCCGGGCACAGTGACTTCCGGCAGTCAGCCTTGTAGTGTGCTGGTCCGGTCACAATGGTGCCAGTAGGCATACCGGCACCGTTGTTACCGGACTGGCACACTCGTAATGAGGCCCTGTGTCTCATCGGCACCAGCACAGCCTTTTCTGGCCTTTCTGGCCTCTGCGACACTGTTGAGGGTCAGGAATCCAGATCACATCTTGGACTCATTTGGCCAGAAGGGGTGTCATAGCACTTTTGTAGTATCTTCCCACCAATGATGACGCTATGTGGAAACATCGGAAAGATTATATTGACACAGCAAAGGGTCCGTCCTCGGACCCTTTTTATTCTGTCTCTATACTTCACTTCTTGCTCCTCTCATCTCCTCTTTTAGAATTTCTCACCATTTCTATGCTGATGACACTCAACAATTCCCCTCCTTCTCTTCTTTCACCCCTGACCTTCATCTCAAACTCTCCTACTGTCTCACTGCCATTAAAAACTGGATGCCATAGCATTTTCTCTCTCTCAATACGGACAAAACTGAAGTCCTTTTCTTCCCTCCCAACACACTTCCCTCTCCCTCCCCTCCTCCTTCCATTCATTTCCCCCCTTCCGATCTTCCAATTTCCACTCATGCAAGGAATCTAGGAATCTACTTTGACTCTTCCCTTTCCTTCACTTACCACATTTCCCTCACTACTCGCTCCTGTCACTATCACCTCTTTAATATCCGTAAAGTCTGGTCCTCTCTTACTTTCCATGCTACTAAACTCTTATTCTCTTCCCCCATTTTTCTCGCCTTTTCCACTGTTCTTCTCTCCTTTTCAGTCTCCCCTCTTCCCAACTCATCCCCCTTAAATCCCTTTACCACTCTGCCATCCGTACCCTCTGTCTTCTCTCTCCCTATGATTCCAGCTCCAATTCACTTGCCAACCTAGGCTGGCTTCCCTTCCACTCCCAACTTAAATACCACTTCCTTTGTCTGGTTTTTAAATCTCTTCATGACCTTGACCCTCCCTATCTCTCCTCTCTTCTCTCTTTCTATGCCCCCTCTCATCTCTAATCTCTGTTGATCACTTTTTACTCTCTGCCCCCCCCTCCTTATGCCTCCTCTCGGTTCTGCTACTTCCAACTCCTTGCCCCCCTTGAATTGGAACTCTCTCCCTTTCTCTATCCGCTCCATCTCCACTTAGTCCTCCTTCCGTTCCTCCTAAAAAAACACTCCTTCTTCACCCCCCTCCCTGTCTTCTCTGCCCTTCCTCCTCGTTTTTCTCCTCCCCACTCCGTCTTCCTGTTCCTTTATCTCTTCCTGTCTCCCCCTTTGACTTGCACCCTCTCTTCTACTCCCTCTACTCCCTCTCCCCTTTCCCTTTCCTCCTTCCCATACCTCTCCTCTTCTCTTCCTTCCCAAATGCAAATTGTTCCACATGCTGTTTTTCTGGTTTGAATCATGTATATTTTATTGCTTCTATGTTCCATGTTTAATGTTTGATGGTTGTTATGCTGTAAAGCGCTTTGGTGTAAAGCACTATATAAATAATAAAATACAAATACAAATACAATGCAAATTTCAAGAGAGTCTTAATGAGCGTAAACAGACGATTCTCTTTGTGATGAGTTAAGCACCTAGCCATGTTGATAATGCAGCAAGCGGTATGCCGCTTGAGGTGCATGTTAGCAGATTGGCATGGCTTGGAATGTCTTACAATGGTACCTCGTGGAAATAGTTATTTACAGCCTCTGTGGATGATCAGTGCAAGAGTACCAGAGGGGCCTTAATTGCTATATTCCTTACAATCATTTCTGAAAGCTGCATCACAAGCACTTTCAGGGAAGTGCTTCCTCCCTGAAGGCGAGGAGCCGGGGGAGGTTTTATGGTTTCAGTACCTGGAAAAAAAGCTGACAATTTATTCTCATCACCAGAGAAGGGATCAGTATAAGCCATCCCAGGTAGGGTTCCACACCTTCCTGAGCATAGAAGCAAAGCTTAGTGGCGCATCTCTGGCTCTCTATTCTGGTTGTTAGAGGGGAGCCACCAGAATAGCCACAAGCTGGCTATGTGGCTATTCTGTTGCAACCCTCTGACCAGAACAGGTTCCGTATTCTGATCTTCTGGACTTATCCCTGAGCCCCACCACCACCTATATTAGTGTCTGCTTAAGAAGCTCATCCGTTTCAGTAACAGTGCCCATGTTCCACATCTCTGCCCTAATTCCCAGAGCTTGCCTACTGGTACCTGTAAAAATGGATGGCTTCCTTCATAAGCCAGTGGTGAGAGTACCTGTAAAGAGGGCATGCCCTTTTCCTTTGTTAGATCTTTTCATGATTTGCTACTTCTTCTAATGTTTTGTTTTGCCTTGCCAAGCCTTAATAGACTATGTTATGCCTTGATATGTGTGGCTTGACTGCCTGAACCCCTCGTTAACCTGCTCACCATTCTATTTCTATCTTATACTATACTGCTTCCAAGTGCCCCGCTGTGATTCTTCCCGCTGGAATTTGATCTCATGTGACCCACTGTTATTTATTCTGCTCTTGTGTCTCTCTATGTAATGTTGCCCCTCTGAGGTTTTGCTATGCCTCATGAGTTTGCCCCCTGGAGCTCAAACCAATTATTGCCCTAAACTGTTTTCCTTCTATGCCCAACAAAATGCACATTACTGACTCTGGATATCTCACCTCGAAGCATGCTGGGCTGTTCCTAGGGACACTGCCCTGCCCTCTACGGAATCTCCTCTCTAACTACCCACTTGGCTTCATTACGAATGTGGGGGAAAGGCAACAACGGTGCCAGTAGTGCTACCGGTGCCGTTGTTACCTCTCCGCCACATTACGAGTTCTGCTTGCCGGTGCCGGACTTCACGCGTGATCTGACCAGGCGTGCAGACTGGCACCCATGAGCAGAACTCGTGATTGCAACGGCACCGTTATTAACAGTGCCGGTGCAACCATGCTCCCGACCACCATTCTGCCCGATGGGACAGAATGGGGATCAGGAGGCCGGCCATACCGGCATCCGCGAATGGGCAATTACTGGCCAATTCATCTCATAATGGGCCAGTATTGGCCCATTTGCGGGGGCCGGGGCCGGTAGTAAGTTTGGAAGTAGCTGTGCCCTTAATAAGGGCACGGCTACCGCCAAACTCGTATTGAGGCTACTTATTACGCACTGCTTCATGCTCCCTAACTCTTCTAAAGAGGGTGACCCAAACGTGGCCCTCATTACACCATCCCACTCTCAGCGACAAACAAACAAGAGATGTACATCGCTTTTAGGCCCTTCCTCACCGCCATTGATGTGTCGTAGAGGTGGGAAGTGCTACTAACTCAGACAGCCATTCTGACAATACCCAGATAACAGCATCAAAGAGTTACAGCTGCCATTGATCGAACATGTTGACTGACTTAACCTCAAAAAGGCTGATTACATCACAAATGACATCATGAAATAGATACATTAGACATGAAGCACATAGGCATCCATGCACGAAGCTACAGGAACACTGTAGTTTATTGCTGAGAGAGACCACGCAAATGCTTGTGACTCACATAGAGGACCGACATACGTATACATGTACACCTTTTCTACACAGAAACTTGCGCTTAGAAACGAGAGAAAAAGAGAATGCGGAAAAGCCAGACAGACTTTAGAATACAGGGAAAGGCTGACAGACTGGTCTTGCTGAAGCATGTAGACAAGGCTTCCAACAGAGACACTGTGCACAGTCTCACCAAGGTCAAGTGGAGCAGGAAAGTTTCCATTTAACAGAAGATATATTGCACCTGCGAGAAACACAGGCAAAAATCCTCTTCATTACAAGCAAAGGAACTCCATTTCATGGTCCCTATACATTTGACCTGAATATGTGAGACAGAGCCTATTAATTTGCGGTGGACAGAGGGAAGCTGTTCCCATCGAACCAGAGGTATAAAGATGCAACAATTATGCAGGTTCAAACCCTAATGTTCTGTCTCAGGGCCTAGGAGATCAGAGATGGCAATTTATTAGGAACATGCAGCACCTCTGGGATCGCTCGCATTACCTTGAACAGTTGCACTTGGCCTGGTAACTCTCCAAAGCTCCAAGGCTGAGAAGACACTTACTGTCCAATCCCGAGAACCTTCCACGCTAAGCACACACTATGTTGGATTCGCCAATCATCCTCATTCTAACCTGTAACTTTGTATTTGTGACACATAGAGGTGGTCCCAGGAGGAGCCACCAGATATGGCTACCCAACGATCGAATGAACCCCTTATAGATTACATATATAGTTCACCCAATTAACAAATCCCTATCCCTGTTAGGTTTTTGGTATGTGACTCTGTTCTTGTGAGGTCACTGGTTATTGAAATGGAATAACACGCACCTAGAGGATGAGAGCTCTTTAAGAAGTTGTGTTGTTCAAGCTGCAATCCCTGTCATTCTGATTGTTGATAGAGACAGTACATTTTGCCCTATGGTTGAGTCTTCTGTTCTGGGGGCAGGGGATTTCCAGGACCCAGTTCCTCTTTGCTGTTACCTGAGTGACTGCTATATTACACTTCCACTCCCCCCTGTGCACATCCACTCTCATAAAGAGCTAGTTCATGCGCACTGTGCACTCCCAGAGATACCAGCCCACTCCAGGGTGCCTTCGGGACATCTCTTCACAAGCACGTTACCCAAGGGCACCAGCACCGGGAAGGCACATGGTCGCAACTGCTTGATGCTCAACATTACTCACTAGATCCCCATAACTTCCTCTGCACTAATCTTCTTAAACTCTACGCTCAAACACACTGTACATACACCAACTAAGCCACTCACGCACTGGAACTGATTAACCCTCCCAACAGAGATCAAACAAGAGAACCTCACAGGTCTACAATCAACTTCCACATCGCAAAACTGACCAAATGCATCATAGCACCACAGGCATGCATGCCCCTGACCCCCCTGGATACAAATATCTCTACGTCCATGACACAGGACACCTGGAAATGCATCCACAAGCAGAAGTCAGGGTACTGCTGGTCTGTGCGCAACAACACAAAATCAAAGCTATCTTGTATTTCCCTCTCTCCCCACTAACCTAAACTGCCCTCCTCTCTTTCAGGTTCACCAAAGCAGCTGAACACCATGTAAAAGTCAGCAGTGTGTGTTAGAAATCCCAGTACCATAACATAACATAACATTACATAAAATAACATAGCACCTCATAGGCAAATGGGTGAATAAATAGGGAAGGCTCTAACTGATATCAATTTAGTGCTAACAAAATAGATGTAATGGTAGACAACTGTATTAATTCACAGGGAAAAGAGTTACAGGTAATAGCAAGAAAAGCAGGAACGAAAATAACAAACTATTAAAGGGCTATGATGACAAATCGATTAGGCTGCTCCCAGTAGACATCTCAACCTCACAAACTACCCTTGCCAATAACAGGAAATTGAAGATGCAAACCAGACCACGTTCATCACCTTAGAACATAGAAACCACAGGCTGATAGCTCTCTTATGCTTCATAACATTTGCAGTGGCAGACTATGGCAGTACTCTGTCCCAGCCGCTTACTAGATCTCAAGTGAAGTCTATAAAGGCAACTGCCCGAGCACTGAAGTGGATATTCCAAGGATAGTGAAAGTAGGGACCATGCTGGATGGTAGACTTCTTAGTAGGACCAAGCACTAGGCCACAGTCCATACAGGACAAGCTACATTCTGGTGAAGATTTTACAGTGGTCCCATGCCAATCCTTGAAATGAGGCCTATGGCCTCTGGACAACATTGCCATTGGAGGTTCCTGGTCACTGCCACAGCGCAGGATTGAAAATCCACATTTTCAGACCCAACGTGGGAGCCAGTAAGTTACTTCTTGAGGATCCAGAATTTCTGCAATCCTAGCAACTGGTCTAGCTGGGTCGATGAAGTAAGGCTCTTGTCAAAGGTCTGCTCCGGAAAGAAGTTAGGTGGTTCCTCTCTCTGGAACAGAGGTCAGCTGCGAGATCCGGGTGATAAGTGCTCGGCGTGGCAGAGTCAAAGTGGAAGTGTTTGGGCAAGTGCTGCTCCTGAAGTAAGGACCGCCCTCCAGCCCAATCCACAGCATATAAGGTTACACTATTGCAGAAGGCAAGCAGCCGGGTAAAGGGCTGCAGGAGCTTCAGCTATCTGTAAAAGAAGGCCCCTGAGACCCGTTAAAGGGTTGGCTCTCCACATTGGATCCTCTTTTGTCAGCCAGTGGCAAGGTTTAGAGGGTATTCCCTAGCCCACCATTGCAATAGGACAGGGCCTCAGGTATAACCCTTCTGCAGGACACACACTCAGTTCCTGCCGGGACGAGACATCCTAGGGAGGTCTGAGTCTGAATCCGAGACCCCAAATCAAGCAGTGGTCCCCAGTGAATGCCGGCACCTCTTAAGTTCTCCATCTGCACATACATTGTGAATGTCAAAGAGAGTATGCATATCGGCTGCTACCCATTTGCTACACATAATTGGCCCATTCTCTCATTGTTAAGACACAGGAATTCCCATCAAACTGCTAGTGGCTGAACCAAGCCAGGCACCTTGAAGTGGCCAACAGTCCTATTTTCTATTGGTATATTTTAAGAATGAAGATTAAGTGCTACATCCAGCAGTTCACAAGGCACGCTTTGGGGCAATAGCTAAAAAGTACTATTTGTTATCCGTGTCCATCCACCAACGATTATTGTGGGTCCCACAAGCGATTTGCTCAATGAAGGGGATCTACATTCTGGTTGCGTTCCTGTTCTTACCCGGGGTTCAGGACCTTGGACAGTTGCCTTAATAGACTTCAATTGAGAAATGGTAAGCGTGCCTGGGCAGAGTCAAGCCATAAGCTGCCATTGCCCATATTATCTATTGCAAGAGAATTTCTCTTACTGCTGTGAGAGTCTCACCCCCACTCCTTCCTATCAGCCAATGGGGACACATATATTGTGGTTTTGTGTCTACATGAGCAAGCTGTTCCAGCTGGTTCCGTCAAGATTCAGTGGAATCTGTGCAAAATGTTTCATGGTAACAAAGCTGGTCGACAGACATCTACATCTGGGGACGCGTAGTATTGCCTATTTTCATCGCTGCCAGAAAAAAGGTTTTGTCTTCCAATGGGTATTGAATGTTTTTCATAAGGACGAGTCTTCCGATCTTACCAAAAGGACGTTATGATTTTCATATGAGCCAAGAGTGTTTCCTTCTATTCTAATTTCCCAGCCCCCTTCTCTGAGACTCACAGGGATGCAGCATATTCTAATGTCTGCATAGCCAGAAAGCAGGGATCTGCAAAATATGCTTGCATACATGGTTTGGATTACAATTGACATGTTCCCCAACTATTGATAATACTGGTTAGGGCTGACAGGAGTTGTATTCTAAACCTTCTGGAGAGCCAAGGGGTGCAGGCACCTGCATTAAACTATTGTCTTGATTATACAAAGGCTTCTCCTTGTTCAGATTGCAGTGGTATGCCAATACCTGAAGGTTAAAACAAATCCCTGGTCCCATCCCTGGATTTCAACTCCCCTGCTTCCTCATCCTCCTTGGTATCTCATCTGCATTTGACACAGTGAACCATGCCATCCTCATAAAAAGACTCCATGACACAGTTGGTATCTCAGAGCGGGCCCTGGACTGGCTTACCTCCTTCCTAACTGACCATTCTTCCAAAATCATTCTGGATTCTTTCTCCTCCCCTACTTCCACCTCAACTTGTGACGTCACCCAGGGATCTATTCTTTAGCCCTGACTTTTTAACCTTTTCCATTATCTGCTGGCACGTCTCATTTCCTCATCTGCCAAGTTTCAGTGATATGCTGATGACACACAACTCTTCTTCATGAACACACATTTGAGAGCCCTGAACAAATAGTGGCAGGTAGGGCAAAGTATACTAAAGATAAACAAAAGGACCACCTGCCACCAGTGGATGAATGTAGAAATGATCGTGAGTTCGACCAAATTTAATCAAATTATAGGGCATTTGTGTTTTCAAAAAAAAACATTAAACCAACACTTTGTCTTACAAGCACGCCATTACATTGTATACAAAATGTATAGACATTTATTTTTGTTGGAAAGATATGGTTATTTTATCAAACCTTCTGTGGTGCAAAATAAATATTAAGGTAAGACATATCATTTACAAGTCAGTGAAGAGGGAGAAGGACAAGGTAATAGACCCAGTGAGGGGGTATTTAAGAAAAAGGCTAGATAGCATTAACGAGAAACAGGTCCTATGGAGCAGATGAGCATGTACTTGAACATCAAGTTTATATAGGTACTTCATGAATAATGACATGAATACTAAATATTTACAAAACATAACACATGTAAACGAGGATCATTGCATCAATTGGTGAAGATACAGGCTCAAATCTCATGTAATTCAACTGTGATCTAGTGAAAGGACAAGAATGTTTGTTTTCCCTATCTCCTGGAGGGTCCAATCAGCATAACCCTTATGATTTTGGAGGACTTTCAATGGTGGAGGATCATTGGGGCTGCCCTCTTCTTCAAACTTTCTACTGACTCCCTTGCCCCTTCCTTCATTCCCGACTCCCTCTCTGCCATCCAGGCCTGGTGTACTGCTAATTACCTCTGCCTGAATGCCAGCAAAACAGAGATTCTCTCTATTGGGCCCCCTTCCCCCTACTTTTCTCCTTCACTCTGGCCTTCCTCCAAGGGCTCCTCCCCTAGCCCTGCCTCTGAAGCCAGGAATCTCAGAGTCATCTCCCTTTCCTTCATCCGTCATATTCAGGACATCAAAAAGAAGTCCCACTTTCAGCTCTTCCTTCTCAAAGGAACTCTACCCTTCCTCACCTTCCCCCATAGACTCAATTTTACCTGTGCTCTGGTCCTCTCTAGGTAGGTTAGAATATTGCAATAGCCTCTTCCTTAATCTTCCTTTGACCCAGCCTGCAACCCCTCCAGCTAACCCCGATTAGGGCAGCAAGATGTATCATTGGCCTCAATCCCAGGGACCGCATCTCTCCTGCCCTAGAAAGCCTTCACTGGCACCCGGCTTCAGCACGGATTAAATTCACATCCCTCGGTATCATCCACAAGGCTATCTGGGGCTGGGGACCACTCTATCTTCAACGCTTCCTGACCAAATACTCCCCCTTTAGACTCCTGCATTCCTCTGGCACCAATTCCTCGTGTTTGAAGCGGTTTGCAAACAGAGAGCTGGTGGTCGTTCACTTTCCTCAGCGGGGTCCCTTCTGTGGAATATTCTCTATTCCATCCGTGCATCTTGAGCAGAACCTCATCTAGTTAAGAAAAATCCTCAAGACCTTTCTCTTTACCTCTTCCTTCTCCTCATCTCTTCCCTGCTAATCATACAGTAGTGTGACTGATGTTCAGGGCCCGTATGTATGCTCGGGCCCTGACCTTCCACATCTCTCATTCCAGCTTCTGTCTTAGTGCACTTGATTAGGCTCACCCTCCCCACTTTTCTCTTATTAGCACTTCACCCCAAGCACTTCCTCATAAGCACCACAGCACCTATCCATTACCCCCTCCCCTCTGCACTTTCACGTTCTGAACACTCACAAGGCATAGTAGGTTTGTCTCCACTCCATGTTAATCTAATTATTTGTTTGTATTTTTAATTCAATTATTTATCTTTTTGTAATTCATTGTCTACCTTCCCCTGTCCCCATCCTGTTGCCCTGTGGGCGCTTTGAAACAGTTTTTGCTAAATGTATAAGTGCCTAACAAATGACCATTAAAATAAAATAAATCCTTAGATGAGGAATGTATCTTTGATATTATTACCCACACTAGTAATTCTAGAGCTCCGGGCCTTATAAAATGTGTAATATCCTCTATGGTCCACTATACTTATTTACTTCAAACAAATTGTTACCATGGGGTGCTCTGCCCATTTCATGGCAAATGGCTTACGTAGTCCCTATATACAAGAAGGGCCCAGTGATTACCCCAAAAAATACTGGCCCATATATCTTTTAGATGTGGATAGCAAGGTATTTGCTTCTCTGCTACTAATTCACTTGGAAAATTGGATTCAAGACACATATAGGCTCCACAAATTACAAACTGGGTTTACAAAGTTCCATGGAACTAATTTAAATGGTTTCATTTTAAAATGCATACAAAAGCAGGCATGGACAAAAAATTAGGACCATATTTACGTGGCTAGAATTGATCTGTGCGGTGCAATTGATAAGGTAAACAGAGGCTTACTGCCGGAGAAACTTGCAAGTTGGCACATTCCAGATGGTCTACTCTGACTCATTATTGCTCTTCATAACCACTCCAATATCCAGATTAATTTTGGATCATGAAGGATTGTTGCCTAGGAAAATCTTGACATTCTGTGGATTGAGGCAGGGGTGCATTTTGGCCCCCTGTCTGTTCAACCTTTATGTCTGTCTCAGATACAGGAGATTATGTTGAGGACCAGGCATGTGTATCTCCTAAATTGGAATCACTGAAACTTGTTTGGTTAGCTTATGCAGATAATTTCCTCCTCATTGATCTCACCGCAATAGGCCTACAACGCCTTATCAGCGCGTTTGCCGATTATGCCAAGATCCATTCCCTGATTATTAATTCAAATAAAACTAAGATCATGAAATGTACAATTAAGAGGAAATTATCCAACTTTGTCAGGCAAAATGAGGTGGAGAAATTGGAGAGGGTAGATCATGTCATGTACTTAGGATTTCCGATTTTAGATAAACCTTAGAAATCCCGCATTAAGGTTTTGCTACGTGCCCGAACGGCAGCACTGGCGAACCAACTGGTTAAAATTGATGGTAAATTTGGGACGTTTTCTGTAATTCCAGCCCTGAAATCGTACAAGGGGAAAATCATGCCAAAATTGTTGCACTACAATGAACTCTAAGACTCTTGTGTCTTAGAGTTCATGCTACAATTAGAAGCCATTGTTTGGAAGACGACCTTAAGGCTACCAAATTCAGTTCCGTTAGCAGCCACTCTGTACAAGCTTGGTTGCAGGTCTTCATTGAGTCGGGCTATGAGGAAGTATTTGTCATTATTTTTAAAAAATGTTAGCCCCTATTTCTCACTCCTTATATGAGGACTTAAATCACATGCTAGAAAGTGTGAAGGTTACTAATCTTAGGAATTTTGTGGTGCTGTGTGACTCGTTCCTTGTAAATAATGGTGCTACTAGAGCTGAGTTAGTCAAGCGACCTGGGTATATTCAGATCATGATATATGAATGGGATTGGTGCCGCATTATTCAATTAATGTATAGTTACCACTATTTGCATAATTTGTGGTTTGAATACAACAAGGTGGATGTTCTTGCATCTTTTATGTCATTATACTCAATCTTGCGGTCCATCGCTTTAAACCCTCGCTCACTTCACCATCCATCTGGATACATGTTGAAATAAGCTGTTGCAAGCTCTTCTTCTCTTCGGTGCACCTTCTAGCCTCCACGCAGATGAGCATCACTGAGCTTCTTCAGCTTCTCCCACACTGCTCAAGGTGAGGGTCTTACATTTACAAAGTTTCTATCTTCTGCCTACGTTTGACCGATGTAGCCCTCCCTGGGTGTTCCCTCCTTTTAGCCTAGACTCTCGACGTGCGCATAGTCTGTACAGTAGACCGCCCACAACGGGCTGCCAGCCCACCACTCCATCAACACACTGTACTGTCCTCAGCCTTAACTTCTAGGCTGCCCTCGGAAGTGGGAATTCTTTTGTAAGGATGTCGGTGCGCTGCTGGCTGTTCCTCTACCACAGCTCCCGCCCAGCATGCTAGAGGTCCAGTTCTAGCGTTCCTCTAAGTAAACTCATCACCAATGTTGTAAAGTATGACCTCTGCATCCACAGGTAGGTCCATTTGTAAGTTGCATTATTATTTTAATTCTCAGGTTACATGTTATGTCAAGTACATTACAGAACAGGACCAACCGGTGCCCACCACCAAGGCCACCACTTTGCAAATGCCACACCGGGAACAGAGCATGCCCCTTACAGTGTATATTCTCTCCAAATTCCACTCCCACAGCATTACACAGCATTCTGACGGGGAAAGGAAGCAGGTACTACAGAGAGAGAGAGGAAAGCAGAGGCGATGAGAGGAAGGCAGAAAGAGGAGGTAGAGAGGGGAGACAGAGAGACGCAGAAAAGAGCTGAGGAGGAGGCATTGAGGTAGCCAGGGGAACCGTAGGAGGCACTGATGGGAGAGAAAAGGGAAGTTGGTGTAAGGGACGGAGGAGAGGGGGAAAGGGAAGTGGAGCTACATATGGGCAATAAGAACAAGGCAAAGTGAGGAGGAGGCCGAGACATGAGAGAAAGTAGAACAGGAGGAGAAAGTTATAAAGACACTGTAAGGTTTGTAGAGAGACCAGGGAGAGGCAGAGAAGTAGAAAAGACCCAAGTGAGGTGTCATCGAGGAAATGGCCATGCCAGGTCTTTAGACCATATTAATATTCCAGACAAAGCTGAGTAGGTAGTCAGGGGCCAAGAGAACGTCCAAGCAACCAGGGTGGACATATAGAATTCCTATGGTCTCACAGCATTAAAAGGGTGTGATGCCTAACCCCTGCCCAGATGACCAAAGGCACCAGGGGTGGTAGTACCAAGTAAGCGTCAACTCTTGGAGGACCAATGGGACAATTTTACAAGTCTGGAAGCTGCCACGAAAAGCTCATCATAAGGCAAAGAAAGAAGTGTGGGCCACTATGAATCCCAGAGATTGTGAGTGACTGCCGCCAAGAAGTCAGGTCTGAATTGGGCAATCAGGATTCCAAGGAGGCTGGAAGGGGCCTCAAGCATGGATGTTTCTTAACCCTATTTGGTGTGAGAAAAACCTGTGAACTTGTACTTGGTATCGAGTTGTCTGTTGACTCGTGGACCGTGGCAAAGCCTTTGACTTCTGGTTGTCACAACATCCCTGCAGCATGAACTGGGCATGCACTCACTGCAACAGATGTTATGGTAGTCCTAGGACTCAGATGTTTGATCTTTCATACAACAGTGATGTTATATGGCATAGCGTCCCTCCTGGGAGTTGCTTCTGTCACTGGGTGGAAGGTGCTTAGGTCCCAAGGTCAGGTTGATGGTCCAGTTCTCCAGTAGTTAGAAGGAGTGGTGCGACTCAGTATGTGGCAGAGGGGAAATGGCCTAGCAATTCAAGCTGGACCACCCCTTTTGGGGTGGGATCTAGCCTGATCTGCACACTGTCTTTCCCATGCCTGCAACAGTTTAGCAGGCTGAAGAGCAATATTCTGGAGAGTTACCCAGAGCTACGCCAACGGTTTAGATTAATTTTAAACCTTCCAGCCATCACCTCTTTTGCTTTGCTTTGGTCACCCCGAGTGGGATGGGAAGGCCTGATGTGTGTCCGGGGCCTGCTGGGCCTAGAGACCCAAGCTACACCTCATTAATGATGCTCAAGGAGACCCAAACATGTCTCGGGTTGCTTGGGATCTCGTGCAGAAGGAATCTGACCAAGCAGTTCGTGCTGGTCTGCCCCTTTTGGGGTGAGAATAAGCCTTATTTGCATATGGTCTTTCCTTTGTCTGTAACGGCTTGGTAGCCTGAAGAAAGATGGGCTGGAGAGTTGCCCAGAACTATGCTAGAGGTTTAGATTCATTCAAAACCTTCCAGCCATCACCTCTTTTGATTTGCTTCAGTGCCTTAGGGGCATTGGCCCGCTGTAGCCTTTAAACACTCCAGGACACCCGGGACACTTGAAATCCATGCCATTTGCAATTGAACTTTTGTGAGCCCACCTCGCCTTCATGCTCTTGAAGGCGAGGTGGGCTCACAAAAGTTAAATTGCAAATGGCATGGATTTCAAGTGTCCCGGGTGTCCTGGTGTGTTTAAAGGCTATAGCGGGCCAATGCCCCGATTGACTCTTCCTAAGCCCCACAGGCCATTTGCAGTTGCTGGCCTGTGTAAGTGATTTCAATCCAGCACTCCAACTAAGTCAACGCCTAGTATGGGATGCCCAATGGAATCCCTTATTTATATATTTTTATGTCAAAGTTTGTTTAATTCTGGATGATGTACCCTTTTATAACGCCCCTCTCTTTGAATCCCGCTGGTCTCACTGAACCAACAGATAGGTTTGTTTTGCAAATTAAAAGATTTATTTGAAGAATTTAACAATATATAGATTATACTTTTATGAATATGAATAATATCTGAATATCACACTTATGCATATGAACAATGATCAGCAATGGGTAATATTACACTATCAACAATCTCTTTAATCAATTAGGAGTAGAAATAGGAAGAATAATCTAGCAGAGAATACTTTGTGTGGGTTCAAGGAAATGCAATGATAGGAAGAAATGCAACACAGAAATAAAACTTGATATGACTTCAATCAAAAGACAATATGATCACTCTTTCCCCCTGTTGTTACTCACTCCCCCCAGTATGCAATATGAAGAGGTGGAAGAGGGCACACAGGTTTCAGGAATAAATTATATGAAAGAATGCAGTTCAATCCCAATTCCCCCAGCAAGCTTAGAGAGAACAGGAATGCTTTAAAAAAACAGGTCAAATGCTTTTGAATTTGATTTGCAATGAATGGGAAAATGCTAATATGATTTTAATTCACTAAATGGATTCAGAACTAGTGAGAGTTGCTTTAGATTGGATCAGGTCAACACTAGCAATGATTATACAATGATTAGCAGATTGAAATCGAAATTCAGAAGTTGAAATCAAGAAATAGCTGTTTTTCTATGAAGTGAATTTTAGCCAAATTGCAAATCTCAGCAACTTTTCTGTGTGTGGGAAATACGATTGCAGAAGAACTATAAGGAATTGGAATGTTTTGGGTTTGTTTAAAAGCCGAGGATATTGCCTTCAAAATTACATTTAAATTTCGTCTCTAGGACGTACGGTTAAAAAGCTACAGAGGTTTTTGTGAAGGTAGATTTTTCAGAAACAGAGTCAAGATTTCAAAAATGAAAGATGCGCTTTAAATATTAGGAATCAAGGTGGACTTATAGTAAGGAGCTGTGAAAGTACAAGATACCCAACGGGACAACCACCAGAACAGGGCAGCTTCCACTCTGATTTTTGTGTGCCAGGACACTT
Source organism: Ambystoma mexicanum (assembly GCF_040938575.1). Taxonomy (NCBI): domain Eukaryota; kingdom Metazoa; phylum Chordata; class Amphibia; order Caudata; family Ambystomatidae; genus Ambystoma; species Ambystoma mexicanum. The sequence goes on along the minus strand of NC_090934.1, from coordinate 1,230,159,194 downwards.
GACTTTCTTCAGAAAAAATCAGAGCACAGATGATTATCGCTACAATTATCACAGACTAGATAATGAGAAGAATTCAGGATGGACACAAAATTCTATAATGCAGTTCTGGAAAGGTTGAAATGGATTGAATAGGATTACTTTAAACTAAGAGATGACTATGGACAGTTCTAGACTAACTACTCACTCCTGTGGCTTTGTAATGGAATGGGCCCGTCAAAGATCTGGTCAAGGGTTTGGTTGGGATTCTCTCGCCACCGGACAGGTCTCAGGCACTGGGTTCTGCTCTCAGCAAGGCCCTCTGGTCTGCGCGGCCTCTTGGACTGGATCTGACGGGTTGGTTCTGGGTACAGCTCTGCTCTATGGGTTTGGATCTTGGTTCTAGCACGAGGTTCTTAGCTAGAACAGCAAAACAGCTCAGCCAGGCTGTTGGATTTTGTGGTGTCCCTTGGAGGTTTAGGGGTTAGAATTAGGTTGCAAAAGATTCTGAGACCTGCTGAAAAGGGTTCAGCTTCTTGGGTTAGGCCCCTCTGCTTCAAAGTTCTAGAGTTTGGTTCTAGAGTCTGGTCTCTGGATCTATGTCTGGAGCCTAGATCTTCCTGCAGGGTGCTTCGCCAATAAATCATTTGAGGAGTGGAAAGTGTGTCTTGTCTGTCCTCAGCAGTCGCTATTTATCCATGTCCAAAGTGGGTGGGGAGGCTGATTATCTATGCCCAACCCTCTAAGGATCTGATAGGTCAGAGAATTTCCTCTCTCCTGATTTGAGACAGGAGCAGTGTGTCATCAGGTGTCAGAGTGATGCTGTGTTTATGGCCCAAAGGAAATCCCTCCCCTTTGCCTTTTCTTAGGAAATCTATTTTCCCCAAAAAACATTTTCCCAAGATACACAAGTTGTTCAAAATACATAATTACAAGACAGATTGCCTAAGGTACATTTCTCTTCAACTCCCATCTTCCTGCAAGCTATGGTTCATAAATGACAACTTTTTGGCGCTTTTGGTGGGTTTCTCAATGTTCGTTCTGCACCAATTTTTATACATGCATGCACGTCTCATCTGGGCACATTTCTGTAATTTGTCATGTTCCTAACATAAACACAATGGCTACAATATGAATAGTTTCCGGGGTTCAGTCTCAGAACATCGCACAGATTCCTATTTAGTCTTAAACTGTGAGCACATTTTTCATTTTAACAATCTCTAGGTTTCATATTTTTGTCAGTTCAGTACACTTTGCTATAAGCATTTTTCTAAAACATACATTTACACCAACTTCAATCAACAATTTCAGTCTGGCCCGCCTCCAGAGCTGGGCTGAGTCAGAGGGTCACATGGCCTGCCTTCCTGCCAGAGCAGTTTGTTGTCAATCACACCCAAATTAGCATTCCCATTCAGCCCAAGGAATCCATTGTTTCTTGGTCTGGGCAGCAGGGGAAACCTCCTCCCCATCTGATTAACATGCCAATGCGAAATGCTCTCCTTTTGGTGGGAATGAACAAGGTGTGAGATTCTCAGGGGAAGAAGGCCTTTTGGAAGTTTTAACTGAATCAGGTTACCTTCTGATCAATTGTAACATAATTCCTTGTGAAAAAAAAAATACAGTTATAAATTTAAAATAAGAAAACCCATCTTTTCTTCCAGTCATTTTTCCACATGAAAATCAATGTGTGGCACTCTTATATGGCATTTTGATGGAAATCTCTTCTTTGGCATAGTTTGAGTTCAATTTTCAACTTTACACATGATAAGTTTTGAATTGCCGGCTTCTGACAGAGGTGAGTAATAGTACTACACCCATTTTTGACAGATTTCTTCCAGCTCAACCATCCTCAAAAGTGGACTTTGTTCAGATAATATATACTTCTGTGGACATTGTATTTATGTGGATTCTCGAAGTAGAATGATGTTCAGCACCCAACAAGGAGGTTGGATCATTTTGGTGGTTTCTGAGCCATGATTTTTGCACATTTTTGACAATCAAGAATACAAATTTGCAAACAGCTCTGTGTTTCTTTTTGGCAATCAGCATTGCTTTTTCAAGTGATCTCAGGCTACTTTGTGGGTAGCCCAATGGTGGGTTTTGGCAGTGGTCACCCGTGTTACCACTGACATAGGCAAAAGTGGATGGCGGCCTATTGTTCAGATTTTTACTGCGCACTTTCTGGTGATTTTTAGCGAGCAGCATGCTTTCAGGGCCTGGACTAGTGGGTTGAGACATCCCATACCTGCCAAATAATGCCATGATTTCCCGAAATGCAAATATGCCAAAGTTGTCCTAGATTAAAACTAAATCAAAATACACATATGGGACCATAAACGGGATCTTGCACCCTGCACATACTCCCAGAACTCTTTTCACACAAATCAAGTACACGTAGGGCTTGCTAGATGGGTGGGAGGGTTTTAACTATTTCTTCACCTATTATGCCCTCCAGCCTTAATGAGGTAGCCCCGCAATGGTGTTGCTGACCCTAGATGACAGTGATAGGCTTCCTATATAGGGTGAGGGGACAGAGGGAGGCTGGCCCTTTTCCAAGCTGCAAATTAAAAATAAAAAGACATACGGCTGGGAATGTCCAGGTAACAAGTTCTAGCAAGAGAGCCAAGTGATTTTAATGCTCCTCTTAAGAACTCCACATTTTAAAAATGATAAATTATGTAGACAAAACGCATACAAATATCCAACAGGGTATACAGTTGTTATTTGGATATCCCTTCCTTTCTCTGGTCGACCGGTTTCAGTGGCTGTTGCCAGTGTCGCTAGTTTCTTCAGGACCTTCAAATTGTCTACATTAGATGAAGGGAACACTGTACGTATGTCTGCTTGAGAAATGGTCTTTCCCGCTTTTCAGGGCATCTAATACCCAATCTGATTCACGTCATTCATGTGTGATTCGGCGGGGAGCTTGGGTGGACTCAATGCTTTCAGGGTTACTCCTTTTTACCTCTGTCAATCTATGCTCCTTTGTAGATGCGGATCGCTACCCTGTCTTACTTCTGTGCCTTGTGGCTTCTTCTATCCTAGATTTTAGGACAGGGTTTTCAATCTGTAGCTGGGGAACCAAGAGACAACATGCAATGGCAAAACTATTCGATGGGCACATCAATGACATTTAGGAATGCAAGATTTTAGACGTGCCCTAGCACTCATTGGGATGCTGGGAAGTAGGACTACTTGGAATAAGGCAAAGCCATCAAACTTTAAGACTGAGGAAAGGTCCCTCAAAACGAATAACCGTGCCCAATGAAGGATGTTCCATTGTCACTGGTTGGTATTCTGTGTCATAATACACTTGCTCATAGTATGGGCTAAACAATATGGATGCATGACAGTAACCTCCAGGCTTATTAAATACATCAGGGAAGTGTGTTTCATGCCGTAGACTTCTTCAGGGCTGAGGTGTCTGCTGGGCGGTAAAGCACGCCTGATTCTATTGTTCTGTGATTGATATGTATACATGTGTGAGGAAGGCTGGTGGATGCGGGTTGCCTGTTCTCTCTTCTATGTGGCCTATGTTCAGCTGTGGGTCTCTCTCTTCCATTAGGCCTGGGCTTTGCATTCCACACTCATCTAAAATATGCTGCTTCTTGCAGATACCCGAGTGGTTTCAACATGTGATTGTCTCAAATTGAAAGATCTTTTGGCAAAAGCAAGATATATTTTGGAGATTTTCATTGGGCAAAAGTTTTTTTTGCACAGTGTTAGAGGGAAAGATATAAAAACGATAAAGCAGTAGGACATCTATTTTTAGAAATAAGTGCTATGCGCAACTGCGTTGGAACTATTCAGCAGTGCTCTTTAAGCTCTTTGATACCGATTTGCAAAGGGTTCCCTGGTGTAAGAGAGGGTAGGCTATAGTCACCCGCTCCATTTTCACTGGAAACCTTGCCCTCTATCCTCAAAGGGGCACAGAAAGCGCACCTCCAAGAAGCGCCCATTCTGCTGATTTGCCCCTCCCCACCCATAAGGCAGGTTCCGGAAGGGGGTGTTTCTGCGCTTTTCAATGCACATCTGGAATTCAGAAAGGAAACTGGGGAATCTATTACAGATTTTTAATTGGGTCTCCGAAGAATCTGATTTTTGCATTGATTCGTGTTATTAAAATCATTCATGAAATGTTGGGTGAAAATTGTACTTTAATGTGAACATTATATGCTAGGTGTAATTTTAGGTTTGATACTATTAAATGTATGAATTAATGTGGTTTTCAGAAAAAAATGAATTTGGATGTATGATTCTAAAAGAATGTAAATAATGTAGGCAGGCTTATTTATAAAACCATATATAAAAAAAAAAGAAATGAAACATACTTTGAAATTCACAAAAATTAAACACATTTCCCTGCGCAAGTTTGGAAAAGGTGCGGGGAGGTTTGGGGGTGGGGCTTGGAGGAGCACAATGCGTGACCGTGTCAGGAATTGTTTTTAAAATAAAGGCAGTGGTATGAATCGCTACTGTCCCACTTGTGTTTATATCCCCCAAACAGGAATAGAAATATTTTTTGTTGCTGACATGTCATACTGAAAAGCCCTTCAAGGGCCTGCCACTGTGAAATTAATTGCCAGCCCCATTGCATTGCTGGGAGCCTATGATACATTTGCATGTCTATTACTGTCCTCAATGTTCATTCTTCTGTACCACTCATGTAACTAAGTAAGCCTACTGCAACAGCGCCACAATGCCTAAGGGCCGTTTGTGCGCTTTACAAATGAAAATAAATAAATCAGGCACACACCCCCAGCACAAATTTATGCAAGATGGCGGTCCAGCGCATGCAACCATGCTTCGGTTGCATGTCACGGGTCATCTTATTTGCTGCCAAGGAACGGAAGTCACTCATTTGGAATGGCAATAGGATTTACATGTTACAAGATGTTGCTAAAATCACAGCCCAACACAGGAATGTATTTCTATCCTTCCGTCCAGCCTTAAAGCAGCTAAATATCCGGTATGGTCTAAACCACCCTTGTTCATTCAAAGTGACTCAGGAAGGTCATACAAATATGTTTGATGATCCAGCTGACCTTAGAGCTTTCATACGTTCCATCAAAACCGAAGGCATGGACACATCATCTCCTGCCAGCACCTCTACTTTGCTCATTACATAATGTATCCCCCTCGCTTAAGCTTCACTATTATATATATAATGCCATGCTTATCATTTTACCATAACTTGTGGGACGAGTGTGCTTACTGCGTCCATCTTCCATCCTCAGTCATTTTTTATTTTCTGTCTTTTGTCGACTCAGCAGGCATCACCCATCCCTATTATTGCATTCACCGGTTGTCTCCCTTATTCAGTCTGATCCTAATTGAAGCTCTATTGTCTGATACCCTACCTTTCATTCTCATGATCGGACCCCCTACCTCCACTTCCTTAACCCATTGTGTCACCCTCTTGTGTCTCCTTATGAATATGTTTGATTCAACATGTTGTTTTTTGGCACTAAAGTTCTTTATCCTCATGGTTTCAAGTTATGTTATCATAATTTTTGAAATGTTGCAATGATCTTCAAGTGTGTCTCATGGAACATCAAAGGTTGTAACAACCCCATGAAGAGATGTAAGGTCATTTCTCTTCTTAACAAATTCAACCCTTCGATAGCATGTATACAGGAAACACATCTTTCCAACAAAGAAGTATTGAAACTGAAACCATGTTGGCTAAAGGAAATCATTTTCAGTCCTGCTGTTGCCAAGAAAAATGGTGTAGCTATTTTAATTAGCAAAAAATCACCCTTCAAAGTTCTTGACCAAGGTGCTGATACTAATGGCAAATGGGTCTGGGTCAAACTACAGATAGATTCTACATAAATTACCATTTTGAACATCTGCAGCCCCACTAACCCCGATCCCCATTTCTGGGTTTCCATAAAACAATAGATACTTCAAAACAGTTTGACCAACTTAATTATGTGTGGGGATACGAATCAGGTCCTTGATCCTTTTCTTGAGAGAAAATCTGGCTGCCACTTCAAAAGCAACAAATCATACAAATCCTTTTTGGCATGTTTAGCTGAAACCGGCCTTATTGATACATGGAGATGTTCTCATCCTACCCAACTTGACTACAATTTCCACTCTTCCCCACATAACACCCTCTCCCACCTAGACTACATGTTCTCTTCTAAAACCCTTACTGGTTCCATTATAGATTGTAAAATAGGAAATATTATTATATCCGATCACGCCCCAATTTGTACCACCTTTAGCCTTTAAGACGTGCGCAAACTATAATCTCGTTGGAAACTTAATAAATTTCTCCTGCAAGATCCCCTATTCATCCTATCTGTTGAATATTTTGTTCAACAATTCTATGCGGACAATGAAGACCTGGATACTTAAGTAGTCAATAATTGGGATGCCTTTATGGTGGCTCTAAGAGGTCACATAATGGCATATTCAGGAAAGAAGAAAGCTCTACGCAAAAAGCAGTTGGATGACCTTTACTCTTAGCTCACCTCAGCTGAACAACAGTATTATACTCCAACAATACTAATCTTCGTCAGGTATTAGCCATACGCTTTCTTTAACAAGGAGATAACTGATCTTGCGGCAGGGACCATTCTTAAATATAAAATAAAAATCTATCAAACTTTCAATAAAGCCGGGAATGCACTTGGCTCTTATCTGAAATAAAAAAAGAAAACATTCTTATATCTCATATCAAAGACTCATCCAGCACTGTATATCATCATTCTAATGATATACTAAATTGCTTCTAAAAATTCGATGCTAACCTATACACTCCTGAGAACTCAATTCCCCATAACAACATCACATCCTTTTTTGAAAATATTAATAGATCCTCTTACCCTCAATTGGACCTATCCCATTTGGATGATGATATTACTCTTTCAGAAATCTCCAAAGCAATTAAAGGCTTAGGTAAAGGCAAAGCCCCTTGCCCAGATGGTCTTTCCACTTAATTTTTTGATAGCATGTCTCAATCCCTCATCCCCAAACTCCAAAATCTATTTTCCTTCTTCATTTTCCAAAAAGCCTTCTCTGGCTCCTTTTCAGAAGCTTTACTCATACTTTTCCCCAAACCCGACAAAGATCCTTCTGTCCCTGGTAATTATCGGGCCATCTCTCTCATTAATGTAGAAAGTAACATTTTTGCAAAGATTCTAGCCAATAGGATAGAGTCCTATCTTCCTTCCCTAATAAAACCTGATCAAGTTGGTTATGTAAAGGGGTGCAACATTTCTTCCAATGCCAGACTACTGTTAAATGGTATCCACCTATCGGCCAAAAATAAAAAAGATAATTAGGGTTCCGCTGTTATAGCACTAGATGCAGAAAAGGCCTTCAATCGGGTCAATTGGGACTTTATGTTCCAGTCTCTTCATTGGCACGGTTGTGGTGATAAGTTTATTTCCCTTGTCAGATTACTTTACTCCTTTCCAAAATCCTCTATAAGTATTAATGGTTTAACCTCCACATTCGTTTCCCTCAGCAGAGGCACTAGTCAAGGTTGCCCCTTTTCACCTATCTTATATATTCTCTGTTTAGAACCGTTATTGGATCTAATCAGATCTAATAAAAATATCCCAGGTATTTCAGGGGGTACATCTCATATAAAAATAGCTGCATATGCAGATGACATCCTCATTCTTATTAAGAACACTAAAATACATATTCCACATTTACTTAATGTACTATCTCAATTTAGCACCGTATCAGGTTATAAACTTAACAAAGACAAATCAGAAATCATGCCCCTCAAACCCTTCTGTCTTAAACATGACATTGGCTCCTTTGGTTTTAAATGGTGCGCCTGATCTATTAAGTATCTAGGTTTACGTTTTGCTCCTACTATACAGGATACCATAAAATGTAATACACAATATTTATTAGATAGATTAAAGGAATTAACATCCAGATGGTCCCCCCTATATCTTTCATGGTGGGGTAGACTTGTTTCAACCAAGATGATACTATCACAAATAATTTTATATTATCTACAACTACTTTGTGTTCCGATGTCTCCTTCCTTTTTTAAATCTATTTACTCAATCTTACTTAACTTCCTTTGGGGGGTGGGCAAAAGTAAAAGAATTGCTTTGATCAAATTGATGCAGCCCTATGTCACACCGCGGCCGTGGAAACTCTGGGCAAGGTGGAGGCGGTATCGAGCCTCTGTGCCGGTCCGCTTGACGCGCTAGTCGTCTTGGACCGGCAGGTATAACAAGAGACCACGCCCCCTGCAACTCGCGTTGCAACTCGCTTTCGTTAGTCTCTTGACTTTCGCCCGCGCAGCAGTGCCCCGTCCAGGGTGCATTATTTCTCTTGCTCCCTCTGGTCCTTTGCTATCCTGACCGCTCCGACTGAGTATTTCTTATGCTCGTATTCCCTGTCACCCGGTCGCGGTGTGTTCTGTGTCCGCGACTCCTTACTACGTTCGTGTCTTTCACTCTTTCTCTCTCTCCCGCTCGCTTTCTCTCTCTCTCCCGCTCGCTCTCTCTCTCTCTCTCTTTCTCTCTCGCTCTCCCTCTCTCTCTCGCACTCTCTCTTTTCTCTCTCTCTCTCTTTCTCTCTCGCTCTCCCTCTCTCTCTCGCACTCGCACTCTCTCTTTTCTCTCTCTCTCTCGCGCTCGCACTCTCTCTCTCTCTCTCTCTCACGATCTCTTCCTCTTTCATCGTTCACTCCTCTCTTAACTTCCTCCAGAGTTCTATTGTGGCAATCCTTCCTCTTTAAAGCCTCCCGTCTGGAACAGTTCCTCGCTTCCAGTGATAGGGCGAACCCCATTCTCTCCCAGAGCTTCGCTTGGAACAAACCCCTTTCCGGGGAAATCAGACCTTCTGTTAACTTACGGTTTCAGCCGATACAGGACAACGCCAGCCTCTCCAGTCTCCTATCTCCAATCTCCAGTCTCCAGTCTCCAGTCTCCAGTCTTCACATCGGATTTGCCAATACCATCAATTGACACACAGGGTTTTTTCTGCCTTAACAGGCTTTTTCCCTGTTTGAGGAGCGGACTCCCCTGGGTTCACCTGACTGCCAGATCCATCGGCGGGCAAGGTGGCCTCGGGGGGAGACCGTCCCTATCTCTTCGAACGGAAGAAGGGAAGAAGGACTAACCAGTCAAACGACGAAAGAGGGAGTTCCCAGACAGAAAGAAGAAGGAGACCAAAGTCATCAAACCCTGCTGAAGTACCAGGTGAGGAGTCTCAGGGGGACGGAACTTTTACACACTCTGACAGATTGCAACGCCCAACTACCGGCATGGCCTCACTGGAACAATACCAAGAGATGGTGACAGCAATTCAGGGCCTTCAAGCCGAGGTTCTGAATCTCCGAACCGAGAACACTAACCTACGCCAACAAGTAGGAACACGAGAAGAATCCCAAGGCGACTTACCTCCCCTGGCTTTTTCTTTTGGGAAGTATGATGGCAATCCAAAACTCCTAAAGGAATTCCTGAACGCCTGTATGGTTTATTTCACATTTCGACCAAGGGCATATGAATTAGATAGAACTAAGGTAGGATTTCTTGTTTCCAACCTTGCTGGTAACGCACTGGCTTGGGCAACTCCACTGATAGCCCTCGCAGATCCTGCCTTAGCGGATTACTCTCAGTTTACTCAACTGCTGCGTACCAGATTTGAGAGACCAGAGGTCCAATATTCTTCTTATGAAACCCTTCTAGATCTCCGTCAAGGCTATCATGATGTACAGACTTATGCTTCTACTTTTACCAGATTGGCCACAGACTCTGGATGGCCAGATACGGCCCAGCAGACCCTATTTCGCCGAGGCTTACAGGATGAGCTCAAGGACGAGCTAGCCAGGATGGCGCGTCCCACCTCCTTTCAAGAGTTGGTTACTTTATCCCTGCAATTGGAGTACAGATTGCAGGAACGAAGGTCAGAAAGAAGGAGATTCAAACAACATCCTCCAGGAGGGATTCCCACTGCAGGTTCTCCTAACCGACCACAACAGGAGGAGCCTATGCAAATAGGAACAACCCGAGGCCCGTTGACCCCCGACGAACGCAAGAGACGCAGAGACCTAGGTCTTTGCATGTACTGCGGATCCTCGAAACATTTGCTCCGGAATTGTCCAGAAGTACCCCCGAGACGTCCGGGAAACGCGCCTCCCCGGTCTTGAGCAGGGAAAAGAACCGGGCAGAGTCGAAGAATCCTTGCAATTCCACCCACCAGGATCCTTCTGCGGACAATAACAGCCTTATGGTGTTTTCTGTGCACCTTACATTTGAATCCTCTCCTTCTGTAGAAGTCCTAGCAATGCTGGACTGTGGTGCGGCCGGAAACTTTATTGATATCCAGTGGGCTAAAGAACAAGGTATACCCCTACGCCGGAAGGCCTGCCCTTTGCCTGTAGAAGGGGTAGATGGAGCTCCCCTTTCATCCGGTCCCATCATTAAGGAGACAGTCCCGGCTAACATGTCCTTGTCTCAGCACCAAGAACGGATTGTCTTTGATGTTATAAGAGCAGCCCATTTCCCAATCATCCTGGGCATACCCTGGCTACGTAAACATAATCCCAGGATTGATTGGTCGGCAAATACCGTCTGTTTCTTGTCACAGTACTGCACGAAGGAATGTCTACCACAACCCTCTCCTTTGATGAGGAAGGGGATCACACTCTCAACATCCACCACAGTGATCCAAACGATTCCACCGCATTATCAGGAGTATGCTGAAATCTTCGAAGATAGGCTACCTCGTACTCTACCCCCACACCGCGCCGAGGACTGCGGTATCGAGCTAAAACCCGAGGCATCGGTACCTTTTGGTCGTATGTACCCTATGTCTCTCCCGGAAAGAAGAGCCTTGAAGGAGTACTTGGATGCCAATCTGCAAAACGGCTTAATACAAGAATCCCGTTCTCCGGCCGGAGCCTCAATGTTCTTCATTCCCAAGAAGGGGACTACGGAATTAAGACCGTGTATAGACTACCGTGGGCTTAACAGCCTGACCATCAGAGACAGGTACCCTATGCCCCTCATTAAGGAGGTACTGGAAGCAGTGGAAGGAGCCTCAATCTTTACAAAGTTAGACCTGCGAGGAGCCTATCATTTGTTGAGAATAAAGGAGGGAGACGAGTGGAAAACGGCATTTAGAACTCCCTTGAGACATTTTGAGTATAGGGTAATGCCCTTCGGACTTGTGAATGCTCCTGCCGTGTTACAACGTTTTGTAGATACAATCTTCTCAGATATGCTATACATCTCAGTGGTGGTCTATTTAGATGACATTTTGATCTTCTCTTCCTCCCTCTCTGAACATCGAAGACACGTCACGCAAGTCCTTCAAAGGTTGAGTGAACACCAACTACTGGTTAAACCCGAGAAATGTGTTTTTGAAGCCTCCTCAGTATCATATTTAGGATTCATTCTTTCTAAGGAGGGGGTACAGATGGATTCGGAGAAGGTTACAGCAGTTCTTCTATGGCCTACTCCCAAGAATCCCAAGGATATACAGAGATTTCTGGGATTATCTAACTTTTACAGAAGATTTATTCCTAGCTTCTCGGATATCGTTCTACCAATCACCCGTTTGCTTAAGAAGGGTCAGAAGTTCGAATGGGATAAGGAGGCGGATCAGGCTTTTCTTTTACTTAAGAGGACTTTCACCACCGCTCCTATCCTAGTGCAACCAAATCAGTCTCTTCCTTTTGTGGTAGAGACGGATGCTTCAGGAGGTGCCATAGGAGCTGCTCTCCTACAATCAGGCAAAGATGGAGCAGAACATCCGGTAGCATACTATTCCAGAACTCTTACACCTAGTGAGCGGAACTACTCCGTGTTGGAACGAGAATTACTAGCGATTCGTCAGGCATGCATTGAGTGGAGGCATTTACTGCAGGGGGCGGCTCATCCATTCCTGGTTCGCACAGACCACCGGAATCTTAAGGTATTACAACAGATGGAATGCCGCAATTCTCGCCACGCCCGCTGGGCGTATTTTTTTTCCCAGTTCGACTTTGAAATAACCTACCTTCCAGGAAAGGAGAACACCCTAGCTGACGCTCTGTCCCGCAGTCTGGAGCCCAAGGAAGAACAGGGCCTGGGTGAGATACTCTCGGGTAAGAGAATCCTAGGAATGATCAACTCCTTCCTACAAGAAGTAGAGTGCTCGACCAGACCCTCTGAAGTCTCTCCCGACCACATGACCCTCATGGAAAGGAGAGGGAAGCTATTCTTTCATCAAGGATCACTGTATTTACCATCTGAGAAACTCCAGACGCAAGCCTTGTTCTGGTGCCATGACCTTCCCTCGGCTGGACATAAGGGCCAAGAGGCAACACTCCATCTGATATCCAGATACTTCTGGTGGCCAACTATGGATCAGGACGTCAGAATTTATGTGAAGGCATGCCCGATATGTGCGGCTAATAAACCCATTACTCATCGACCCATGGGGTTGCTCCAGCAAGAACCTCTACCATCACAACCCTGGGAACACATTTCCACTGATTTCATCGTGGATCTCCCTCTCTCTATGGGATCCACCGCAATTATGGTTACGGTGGATACATTGAGCAAGATGGCTCACTTCTCTCCCTTGCCTGGTTTGCCTTCTGCATCCGAAACCGCCGAAGTGTTCCTGAGTGAAATAGTCAGGTTGCATGGTCTACCTCGGACCATAGTTTCCGATAGGGGTTCCCAATTCACATCCCGATTCTGGTCAGCCTTATGTAGCACTTTGGGTATAAGGAGAGCCTTATCCTCTGGTTATCATCCCCAAAGCAACGGACAAACAGAACGCCTCAATTCCACCCTCGAACAATATCTCCGTTGTTTTTGTCATCAGGAACAAGAGAAGTGGAAATCCTTTCTAACATTAGCAGAATTCACCTACAACAACACCAAACATTCGGCAACGGGCTGCAGCCCCTTCTACTTCACCTACGGTTATCATCCGAGGCATATACCTCTCTTTGGGGTTCCTCCAACTTCAGTCCCTTCGGTAGACCAGCGCCTGTTTAATCTTCGATCCATCCAGAAGGAAGCGACTCAGAAGCTGGAGGCAAGTAGAACTCGATACAAGAAGTATGCTGATAAGAAGAGATCTCCAAACCCCGAATGGGAGGTGGGAACTAAGGTCTGGTTATCTACCAAATATCTCCCACGTTGGGTTCATCCTGGTAAATTCTCAGCCCGCTTTATAGGCCCTTTTCCCATTTTATCTCAAGTGAACCCAGTGGCCTTTCGACTACGTTTGCCATCCAGTCTGAAAAGGATACACCCTGTTTTTCATACCTCTCTCTTGAAGGCTTATCTCCCAGATCCCAGGGGCCGTCGTGTACCCTTTTCTATACTCCAAGATCCTGAACCGGAAGAATATGAGGTGGAGAGGCTGGTGGATTCACGCTACAGGCATGGAACTATACAATATCTGGTTCAATGGAAGGGATATTCTGTCGCTGAACAGTCCTGGGAGCCTAGAAGTCATATCCACGCCCCACGACTTCTAAGACGGTTCCATCGCCTACATCCGGGGAAACCTGGGGGAGAGTTGATGCAGAGAGGGCATACTGTCACACCGCGGCCGTGGAAACTCTGGGCAAGATGGAGGCGGTATCGAGCCTCTGTGCCGGTCCGCTTTACGCGCTAGTCGTCTTGGACCGGCAGGTATAACAAGAGACCACGCCCCCTGCAACTCGCGTTGCAACTCGCTTTCGTTAGTCTCTTGACTTTCGCCCGCGCAGCAGTGCCCCGTCCAGGGTGCATTATTTCTCTTGCTCCCTCTGGTCCTTTGCTATCCTGACCGCTCCGACTGAGTATTTCTTATGCTCGTATTCCCTGTCACCCGGTCGCGGTGTGTTCTGTGTCCGCGACTCCTTACTACGTTCGTGTCTTTCACTCTTTCTCTCTCTCCCGCTCGCTTTCTCTCTCTCTCCCGCTCGCTCTCTCTCTCTCTCTCTCTCTTTCTCTCTCGCTCTCCCTCTCTCTCTCGCACTCGCACTCTCTCTTTTCTCTCTCTCTCTCTTTCTCTCTCGCTCTCCCTCTCTCTCTCGCACTCGCACTCTCTCTTTTCTCTCTCTCTCTCGCGCTCGCACTCTCTCTCTCTCTCTCTCTCACGATCTCCTCCTCTTTCATCGTTCACTCCTCTCTTACCTTCCTCCAGAGTTCTATTGTGGCAATCCTTCCTCTTTAAAGCCTCCCGTCTGGAACAGTTCCTCGCTTCCAGTGATAGGGCGAACCCCATTCTCTCCCAGAGCTTCGCTTGGAACAAACCCCTTTCCGGGGAAATCAGACCTTCTGTTAACTTACGGTTTCAGCCGATACAGGACAACGCCAGCCTCTCCAGTCTCCTATCTCCAATCTCCAGTCTCCAGTCTCCAGTCTCCAGTCTTCACATCGGATTTGCCAATACCATCAATTGACACACAGGGTTTTTTCTGCCTTAACAGGCTTTTTCCCTGTTTGAGGAGCGGACTCCCCTGGGTTCACCTGACTGCCAGATCCATCGGCGGGCAAGGTGGCCTCGGGGGGAGACCGTCCCTATCTCTTCGAACGGAAGAAGGGAAGAAGGATTAACCAGTCAAACGACGAAAGAGGGAGTTCCCAGACAGAAAGAAGAAGGAGACCAAAGTCATCAAACCCTGCTGAAGTACCAGGTGAGGAGTCTCAGGGGGACGGAACTTTTACACACTCTGACACCCTATGACAAAGGCAGGGTCAGGTTCCCTGATTTTAAGGCATACCACACTGCTTTTCTCTTGAAACAATCTAGAAACTGGTTTGCCTGTCCTAAGTCATCAGATATTGCCACATGGTGCATCATAGAGAAACAGTTGGTGTTTCCTATAGAAATAACTGACCTTATTTATGTATTTAAACATTCTTCGTCGACCATATCAGACCCAATCAAAGCCACAATATCAGCCCTCCAATTCTTCCTATTTCCCCATACAAAATGTCCTGAAAAATGCCTCTCTCCTTTACTTTGCATAACAGTAAGATCCTTATTAATAACAGAACCCTAAACAGAAAATCCTGGTTGAAAAAGGGTATTATAATTATACAACAAATCATAGATAGTTCCTCTGATCTATCTTTCCAACAAGTCAAACATCAATTTTCCATCCCCAATACAGAATTCCATTTCTACATTAATTTAGTCAACTCTTGCCTTGATGCACTTCATAGTTCTTCCAATGACATATTAACTCCTGATGCCCTTAGACTACTACAGCTAACAATGTAATCAGACATTAAGGCTTCTAGATTCTATAACATTCTTATAGCTTCCTTAAAGTTATGTACGATCCGCTATAAATGGGAAAATGATTTCGGTCACATTTTAGATGATCTCACATGGTCTACCCTTTTCTCCAGAACTAAACATATCTCTACATCAGCAATTATCTCTCAGCATTTTTCTTTTTTATACACAGAGCATTCATCACACCCGCTAAATTATCTTCATCTAAGATAAATAGCAATGACTACTGTTGGACTTGTGGAGCTGCCTCTGCCTCATATAAGCATATGTTTTTTAAGTGTCCCTATACTTTCAAATTCTGGCAACATGTATAGAAATATCTTCACTCTATTTTCTTCACTAATATCCCACTTTCCTTCATAAATATTGTCTTGGGAAGCCTTGCAATAACCACCCAGTTACCATCTAGAGCAACCAAACTTTACGATATCTTTATAAGTCTGGCCTTGAAGAACATAACTGCCAATTGGAAAGACTCTCGTTCCTTGTGTATCAGAAGCTGGTGGAATAATATTTGTCTCACGCAAAAGATGGAACTGTGTATGGCAAACAATTTAAACTCTATTCATAAGTATAATGCTAAATGGTCTTTTTTCATCCGCTATCTGGATCACTTTAATGTAACTACACATCGTACGAGACCTTCTTTTACCTCCTATACTCCTTGGATGCTCCATGCATTTTTATATATCGGTATTTAACTCTCGAAAGCTTATTGAATATTATTATTATACGCATTTGTGCCATGCCTTCTTTATCTAGCTCCCCTTGATTCCCCCTCTCCCTTCTATCTCCTGTTTGTTTGAGTTTGTCTCGTGTTTGTCTACCCCCAACTTAAACTATTGTTAAGCAAAAATCTCTCATTGACAGGCTATTCTCATATATGGTTATACATTGTTCTCTTTGTTTCATGTTAGTCTTAATGCGACATTGTTCTAGTTATTTATAAGCAAAATCAGCATATGGTGCATTCTTTCATATGCTCTCCATACGTTTTCCCTCCTTATTACCGTCTTTTAATAGTTTAACCAATGATTACTGCTTAATGTCTTTAAAACTATGACATTATTATTGTACTATATACACTTCAATAATAAAAATAAAATATTAAAATAGTATACCCAAATTGTCAGCACATTGGGGCTTAGCCTTAGGAACTGGATGGTGCTCTCTACTCAATACCAGTTTATACACCATAGAAAGTAATTTCGACAGCCAGCGGAATTAGCAATGAGCGCCAGCTCCACACACTCCGGGGGCTTGGAAGGGAAATCCTTCCGCCACAGTGCTACAGCACCTCAGACTCTATAGTATGGCAACAGGCTCAATGCTGTTTCACCTTCAATTTGGGTCCAGTCTGCGAGTGCTAGGAATTTCCCCTACGGGAATATGTCCGCTAGGGAGGGAAACCCCAATCCCTCCCAATCGTTCACCAGCGACCTCCACCATGTAGGGCCGAGACCCTGACATTTCTGCAACGGGAGCCATTTATTATACAGGTGGGTAGTGCCAGTTCTGTCAAAGATTTTCTGCCAGACACCAACAGTGGCCAGCACTGGGTCATACAGGCAATCGTCACTGTATTTAGGATCTACGATTAGGGCTCTAGGGTCAACCTACCCTGCTGCGAGCTCTTCTAATCTAATGTGGTGGTTGGGAGTCACCGCCGTACCAGTAGGTGGCGAACTGGGCCTGGGCTGCAAGCCAGTAAACTTTGAAGTGCGGTGCCACGAAACCTCCCCTGTCCTATGGAAGCATCATATCTGTCATTTTTTATGGACAGCACCCGAATGCCAAAGGAATTGTGCCAGTGAGGCATGCAGCTTGACGAAGAAGCACTTCTCGGGCCATATGGGCACATTGACAAATGTATATAGTAATTTAGATATAAGGATCATCTTAACCAGTGCGAGTCTGCCAGCCAGAGTGATCGGGAGTGACCTCAACCGTGCCAATTTAACCTCAACCTGTTGTGATTGCACCAGTTAGTTCTGTTGTAGGAAGGAGGTCTTATCCCTAGTCATCGCCACCCCTAGGTACATTATCTTATATGGAGCCCAACACAGGGGATATTCGCCATTGGATTCTCTTGTGCGCTCTGTTAAGGGGAAGATCTCTGACTTTGTGTAGTTTATCAAAAAGCCAGAGAACTTGCCCACATGGGTGATGTCTTGAACGATCGAGTCAAGGTTAACCTGGGGGTCCCTGATGTATAACAGGACATTGTCTGCCCCCCCCCCAAGACGATTAATTCAGAAAGTCCTAAATTCACGCAAACCCTAGCAAGTGGGAGGGAGGGTATAGAAGAGTTTAATATATCGGAGCATCGATTGTTACCACAACTACTTCAGCCATTGGGTTCATTCTGGCCAGTACATTAAATAGACACCGGATATTTAACGAGGTGGACCTGCCCAGAATAAAGCCCGTCTGAGCATGATGGATGATGTGAGGCAATAAGGGAAGAAGACGGTTCCCCAAAAATTTAGAATCCATTTTCAAGTCCACATTCATCAGTGAGAGAGGGAGGTAAGAACCACATTCCTCAGCTGGTTTGTTTGGTTTAAGAACAATAGTTATGATCGCTTCCCGGTAGGATTCAGAACGTATTGAATTATCAAGATATTTTTCCCACACCTCCAGAAGATGCGGGACCAACAGGGCAACATATTCCTGGCAGAAGCCATAGGTTAGATCATCAGGAGCCACGTGATTACCTTTAGGTAACTCCTTGATAACTGCAAACATTTCCTCCTTCCTGAGGGGGGTGTTTATGGCGTCTCTATCTCTGGTGCTCATGTGGAATAATGGGATGTCCTTTAACAGCTTGTGCATTGCCCACTCCCCTTGAGTCGGTTCCCCAGTGTACAGGTCCTCATAGAAACTACGGAAGACCTCCAGGATAACGGTATCTGTCCATTTGTTTACCATTTGCTGGTCTGGAATGAAGTCAACACGGGCTGGCCCTTGCTCCACCTTCACCATCCTTGCTAGTGTCTTCCCAGGTCTTTCGCCCTTTACTATACTTCCGAGCCACAACCAGATGCACAAAATATCTAACATCACATGTAGCATGGGACTGAAATCGCTTCAGCTCCTCCCGGGTTAATGCCAGTTTATGGGGACCTGGGGATCGAGCATATTCAGTCTCCAGAGATTTCAGACGGGATTCACAATCTTCTAGGTCACTCCTAATCATTTTAAGGACACCTGCTTCTCTGGAGATAGCCATACCCCCTCATATAAACTTTAAACGCCTGCCACCAAGTACTCTTAGAGGTAGCTTCTGCAGTATTACAGGCGAAAAAGGTTTTGATGTCCGATCTAATATCTGCTTGAAGACATCTCCCAGGGCGTCTGGTTTGAGCCTCCGTGAGCTGCCTCGGTTATGCAAAGCATTCAGGTCCCGGGTATTTTTTGTGAACCCATCCAGGTGTGCCCATTCCAGTCCACAACCCGGGCAACACTGGACAACCACCCAATCCCCCAGTACCCTCCCGCCACCTTCATTGCCACCCCCGACCCAGCAGTGTAGCGCCACCCTCACTCAACCTCCCCGCTCCTTTTTCAATTCCCTTTAACTAGACCTAAACAGAGCAATACAAACAAATACTGAGCAATTTCAATGGGGCTTACATTTGCCGTAGTGGCTGCACTAAAGCTGTTACCATGCCAGATTTATCATAGTGACTTAAATTGACCCAACCTGTTCTAAATTCTCTGAGCCACAGCAGGATTACCAATGTCCACACAATAACAAGACGTCAACCCAGCAGCTGGTTATCGGCCACCGGATCTCTCTGATCTGGTAACAGGATCTGGGCCTCAATACATTTTCCCCAACCTCCTCAGGGACTGTTAAAAAGTGGAATTTCCTTCGAAACTGAAGATGGTGGTACGCCGGAAACAGAATTGAATATAGGAGATTATGTTCTCGAAGTAACTTCTTGACCCCTGTGAATTGATGTCTCTCTTGCTGGACTGCCACCGAAATGTCTGGGACCGCAGACATAGTTATTTTTTGTCTCTGGCAAGTTTGAGAAGTTAATCCCTGTCTCGATAGCTTAAGATTTTTGAGATAATTGGTCATGGGAATTCCCCACGTTTGGGTCTGGGTGCCAGTGCACAATGTGCTCTTTCCACAGCAAAAAAGGGGGACAGCTGTGGGTCATCCAGGAGGTCTTTCAACAGTTGCTCGACCACCTGCTCCATGCGACCTGAGAGCGTGTCCTCTGGAACCCCAATAATATGGATATTGTTTTTTCCGGTAGCGGGATTCCAAATCCTCACATTTGTTCTTAACGAACTTCACGTTTTTCATCAGTGTATACCTGCCGCCAGCAACCCCTGCACATTGTCTTCCTGGACCCAATACATTATTCAGCTTTGTTGATACGCAGTACCTCTTTTGCTAGCTGTGCATGCATACAGGTAACGTTGGCATTAAATTCGGCAAGTTTTTCATGCACTCCTGCAAACCTCTGGTCATAGTTTCCAGCATCTGTTGCAGGTCAGTCGGCAAATCTGGGTTACCAGCCTGGGGTGCTGATTGGGGCTGTGGAGATGACTCTGGATCCCCCCTGGGGGGCAGCCTTGGTGAATGTATGCATTATCCCTGCTTTCTTGGCTGCAGCGGCTCATTATGTCATGATGGAGAATGAGCAGGGGGTCAAAGGAGGTTGGAAACTAGTATTTTGCCAATAAGAGCAGGGGGGCAGGACACCAGCATCCCAGGGGCAGGGAGGGCCCAGAGAATGTATCCACCCCAGATGAAATGATATTTTATTTATATCGCGCTCATACACAAGTGGTTCGGATCGCGACCAGGCAAAGGGAGGGGAACAGAGGAGAACAACAAACAGCACTCTTACTAGGCCCAGTGACATTGAGAGCGTGCAAGTGCATGGGAAAGGGAAAAGGGGGAAAGAGCATGGAAGGGGGAGATGTGGAAAGTGCGGAACAGAGGAGAGAAGAGAATAAATATGAATAAGTAAAATAAATAAATAAAAGCTGTACAGTTGTATTGCAGCCAGCAAGTGGAAAGTGCTATGTTAGTGAGATGGGGTATATCTGATAGAGCAGAAGAAAAGTGGGCGGGGGACTGTATGGATACAGATACAGACCCAGGTCGAAGTGGTGACTAGAGGCAGTGCAGAAGGGTGGCAGTGTGAGTAGGTACCTGGGCCCGAAGGACAGAGGGTGGCCAGGTGCACAGTGCCAGAGAGTGAAACAGATCAGCAAGGGAGAAAAGGGGAAAAGGCAGAGTCAAAGAGGAAGGTCTTGAAGTGCTTCCGGAACCAGAGATGGTTCTCCTCAAATTTCAAGGTGGTTGGGAGGCTGTTATGAAGGGAGGACCCAGCCGCAGACAGTGATCTACCCCTGGCACGTTTCTGAGGGAGTTAGAAGTAAAGGAGCGAACGGCTCGAATGGGGAGGTATTTATGGAGGGATAGTTGAAGATATTTTGGACTCAGGCCCCAGAAAGCCTTGTGGACAATGCAGAGGGTTTTAAATGTAATCCTTGCATACACTGAGAGCCGATGGAGGAATTTCAGAGCTGGAGAGATACGGTCCCAGGGCTTGAGGCCAAGGACAAGTCTTGCAGTCCTGTTCAGGATTAGTTGTAAAGGGCGGAGAGTGGAGGCAGGTAGATTTAGAAAGAGGCTGTTACAATAGTCTAACCTGGAGAGAACCAGAGATTGGGAGACAGTGAGCTTCTGAGGGAAGGAGAGAAAAGGCAGAGTACCTCTGAGGAGGTGCAGTGATTTTTTAGAAACGTCAGAGATGTGTGAAGGGAAGGACAGTGTAGATTAAAAGATGACCCTGAGGTTTTTAGCCTCACAGGTGGGGGTAGGAGGAGGGCCAAGGGAGGCCGGCCAGAGAGTGAGGGGAAAGGATGGTGAAAGTGTACCAATGAGGAGGATCTCAGTTTTGTTTGCATTTAAACATAGATCATTGGCGGCACAACAATTTTGAATGGCAATTAGACAGTCAGAGATTCCTTCAGGCTGAAGGTAGCCTGAAAATGAGTTGGGTGTCATCAGCATAGCACTGGAAATTAGAGCAGAAAATGGAAATGCACTAGGCGAGAGTTGCTAGGTATTGCTTGAAAAGCCAGGGAGAGAGGTTAGATCCCTGGGGAACACCACTGGTAGAGAGGGAGATAGAAGATAGGAAGGACCCAATTGTACCTGGGAGGGTCGAAGAGGGTCGATGTGAGTTCAGGGGCTAGGACCAGTTAAGGAACCACCTCCGTCAGCACCTCTTTCCAAGTCCACCAGTACGCCTTTTGGAGGAGGAGACAGGAAAAGTCACACTAGGGGGTGCTCCTAGTTAGACAAGGCTGGCTATCCGGTGTGTATTACATATGGGGCCCCCAATGGGTAATGGTAACAGTAGTGAAAGAAATGGGATAGTCAGTCAATATTCATTCAGCCACTTGGTTCCTCAGCACTTCAATGGGCTTAGGCAAGGTGCACCAGTTACATCAGCATGAAGCATATACCAGTGTAGCAGGGCACAATGCACTATAGATGAGTGGCTGGGCCCACCAACAGTTATATGTCCACGTAAGTAGCCTGTCTCAGGGGAGACACAGGGGGGAACACTGCTTTAGGGGACAGGATCACACACAGTTCCACATAGCATACAGGATGGCCCAGCACTTCACACAGAGGAAGGGTAAAGGTGTCCTATCCACTTACTAGTTGTGGCCCGTATCCTCTGTAGTCACTCAGGCCCAGGAGTTGCACTCCAATGACACCCAACAAGAAGCACAGTGCAGCACCGTACAATGAGTCTAGTGGCCCTCTGCACTGCTGTGGATCGGCTATCAGGAGACCTTCCTGTCCCTCAGTGGTTTCACCGCTGCACTCAGGTCCGCAAATGCTGCCTCTGTCCCTCAATCCCACTGCGCCACACTCCGGGCCTCCAAGATACCAGCTGTCCCCCTCCTGATAACCGTGCAGCCCGGGCAGGTCACACACCCCATCGGAGGTGGTAGTACACCCGCCCAGCTGAACAAGCTGATCAGGAAATCCCACGCTCACTGCAGGGAGGATCCGGCTGGCTCGGCAGGAAGTTGGAGCTCAAAGGCGCCAACACATAAATGGTTTCTGTAGCGGGGAGAGGGCCTTCCTGTCTATAATCATGCCAGGGGCCGCCAGATAAAATCCTTCAACGGAGCTCCTCGCCAGTCACCCCCAGGCAGCGGAACAGGTCTCAGCGACTTCCAAAGTGGATGACTGGATCCGATGGTTCTGAACGCCATCACTATGTTAGGATTTATTGCTTCGCCACACAGAGCTCCAAAACTAAGCAGCAATCATGCTTGGCTGCTCAACAGTGCCCCCAACACTAGAGTTTTCTCCACTTCTCTCAAGCATTCTCTGCTCAAAAAAACCCTCTGCTGACCCTTCTATCCTGGCAAACGATAGCCCGATCTATCTCACTTCTTTCCTGGGCAAACTCCTGGAGAAATAAGCTATCTCTCAGCTTACCCTCCAGACTGAATTTGTTGGTTGTCTCCATGACCATCAGTCTGGCTTTAGAGCATCCAGAGGCACAGAAACTGCTCTTCTGAACACCCTGAAGACCTGCTCTCAAATCTTGACTCTAACTCTCTATTCTTCTCGATCTCTCTTCTGCCTTCGACACAGTAAACCACAATATCCTAATCTCTCATCGCTGTGATATCCTGGGCATCACAGATATGGCCCTGGCGTGGCTTGCCTCCTTTCTCTCTGACCGTCCTTCCCCATGGAACTTGGGTCCTTTCTCTCATCTATCACTTTCTCTACTTGTGGTGTCGCCGAAGGAATCTAACCTTTCCCCTTGGATCTTCAATGTCTACATGGCCCCTCTAACCCCCAGGATCTCTAGCTTCACATCTAACTTTCAGTGTTATGCGGATGACACACAGCTCTCCCTAAGGCTACCTTGGCCGCTTCCATCTCCTCGTTCATTCCTGACTGTCTGTCTGCAATTCAGTCTTGGTGTGCTGCTAATGATCTCTGCCTCAATGCCAGTAAGACAGAGATCGTCCTCATTGGGCCCCCTGCCCCTGCTTTCCCACTTTCTCACTGTCCAGCCTCCCTTGGACCTGCGCCCCCACCTGCAAGTGAGGCAAAAAATCTGAGGGTCATTTTCGACTCCACTCTCTCCTTCTCTTCTCATATCTCGGACATCTCCAAAATGCAGCAGCAGCTGCACCTCCTCAAAGGTATTCTACCCTATCACACCTTCCACCAAGGGCTCACCATCTCCAGAGCCCTAGTTCTCTCTAGGCTGGACTACTGCAACAGCTTCTTTCTCAATCTTCCTACTTCTACTCTCCGTCCACTACAACTCAACAGGAACAGAACTGCAAGACTTATCCTTGGCCTCAAGCCCAAGGACTGCATCTCTCTGGTACTGAAATCCCTCCACTGTGGCTGATAGGATGAAGTTGAAGACCCTCTGCATAGTCCACAAGGCTTTCTGTGGCCACTAAAATCCCTCACAGGAGCTTGATGCCAGTTGCCCCCAGGCTAGAATGCTATCTTCCTAAATACTCTCCTTCTAGAGCCCTCCGCGCGGCTTCCTCCAACTCTTTGCCGATGAGACGTTTTTCCAAGAAGAGATTTGGGGGTAGATTTTTATCCTCTGCAGGTGCCTCCCTGCCTCTCTCTGCCTTGAGCCGGAGCTCCTTAAGATCTGGAAACTCCTCAAGACCTTCCTCTTCTCTTCCTCTTTCTTTCTCCCTCTCCTTTCCTAACCACCACTCTCTTTCTCTCCAGCCTCACTCCTCCATCTCTCCCCTAACTCTGTTCAACTTTTGCTGACTGGTCGCTGGGCTCACCTCCAGAGCCTCACAGGTCCCAGGCTCCCCCATCAGTGTTTGCACTTGCCTCTGGGCCTCTGCACTATGCTCAGTACTACTGCACTTTCAATATACGTTCCATGAGAAGGGTAACCTCTCTGCACTTAACCTAGGGCCCTGCTGGACTGGACACACTTGTTCCCCCCTTCTCACTCCCTTGCACTTCTGTCTGTACACTTGCATGTCCTGAATTCACTAGAGCCAGTAAGTTCTGTCTTGCCCCCCCTTTGTCTCCCCTCCCTAGTCTGGTTGCACCTGATACACTTCATGCACTTGGAGAAATGCCGTCAGGCCTAGTAGCCTAGTTACTTTTTTGTTAGATCATTCGGAAACCTCAAGGCCAAAGAATGACTACTGTATTCCCTTGCTCCCTTCCCGCCAAACCTCAAGGCCAAAGAATGACTACTGTATTACCTTGCTCCCTTCCCGCCTTGAAGCGCTTTGAAGCACTTCACTTGTGTATAAACTTCACTTCACTTGTGTATAAACGCTGTACAAATAAACAATTACAATGTATTATTTCCCTGGTGTGAAGTGGCTTAACTGTCCCATTAAAGTTAAGCAACCCTGCTAGTTTTTGAATTCACATGATGAGTGATGAGTGATGGTACCTTTCCATTAATTGTGTTGTAGCCCTTCTGAGAAGAGCCTTTAATGTACCACAAAGGTTCTGCAACCCTGTCGAGAAGACCATGTACAGTGCCAAAATAATTTTAGGAATCTCTGGAGAAGTGATAGGGCCTCATTACGAGGCAGGCGCTTCCGTAATGAAGGGTGCCGGTACGGGACCGGCACCCTTCATTACGGGACACCCTATTACGAGGTTCCCTTGCCGGGACCCGGTAAAACCAGGCGTCCTTAGCGGGTCCCACGAGGGTCCAGGGAGCTAAGAATGGGCCTGTTATTAACGGGCCCATTCTTAGCTCCCTCCCCATTCCCATTGAGCCCTATGGGGGCTCAAATGGAAATGTGGATGGGTTTTTCCAATGAGGATTTACCGGGTTCTCCTAGGTTGGAATAGCCCGGTAAGTCCTCATTGGAGGAACCCAGTACTGGAACCCGGTATGGAGGCAGCCTTATTAAGGGCATGGCTGCCTCCATACTCGTAATGAGGCCCATAGTCTCTGCACTGGCTCTGATTTGCTGTGAGGATCAAGTTCAAACCCCTCTGCATTGTCCACAAGGCCTTCTGGGGCCTAGGGCCTCAATACCTTTAACTCTCTCTTCCTAAATATCTCCCTTCTCGAGCTCTTCACTCTTCCGGCTCCAACTCCCTCAGAGTCAGTCACTTCTCCAAGCAACGAGTTGGTGGCAGATCTCTTTTTTCAGCTGGGGCCTCCCTCTGGAACAGCCTCCCTGCCTCCCTGAAACTTGAGGAGAACCATCTCTGGTTCTGGAAGCACCTCAAAACCTTCCTCTTTGCTTCTGCTTTCTCTCCTCCTCTCCCCTGCTGAACTCCTGGCTGAAACTGTACTGGTCATCTGGCCACCCTCTGATCTCGGTCCCAGGTCCACTCCCCTGCCAGTTACACACCTGCACTGCCTCCCTGGCAACCCCTGCACTTGGGGACTGGCTTTCTGTATCCCTACAGTCCCCCACCTGCACTTGACACCTGTTTTCTGCACTTACCCTTTGCACTTGCCACAAGCTTGCCCTACTTCTCTTATTGTTTTATTTCTTCTATTACCTCTTGTACTGCACTTTCCCCACCCCCCTCGACTCTGCACTTTTCCTCTTCCCCCTCCCCCTGCACATGCGTGTTCTGAATGACGCTTGGCCTAGTAGGATCGCTGTCTCTGTCTGCCCTCTGTTCCCCCCTTGCCTCGTCGTAAATGCTATATCATATCATATCATATCATTAAAGGTTTAGCACCATCCACATCTCCATCCACTTCAGTATGCAACTCCCTCATGGATTACTTCAACTCTAAAATACAGAACATCAGACAAGCCCTCTCCACTCCCACCCCCTACTCCTAAACATTCCAACACATGGGCCCCCTTCCATCCCATCCATATAGACACTCTCATTACCCTCACTGCCAATACAAAACCTGCACCCTTCCTGATTGAAGCATGCCCACCTCATCACCCTTGCTCCACACTGGCTCAACATCATCGACTCCTGTATCTCACATGGTACCATCCCCTGCACTTAAAACTGCACAAATTTCCCCCTCCTCCAAAGTCATCCCTCAGCCTCATGCTTCCCAAAAACTACAGCTGCATCGCTATCATGAGGTATTTCGTCAGAATCATGGAAGGCTTTGCAGCAACCCAACTGCAACAAAGCATCACCACAAACAACCTCTTCAACCCTTTCCAATCTGGCTTTCGATCTGCACCCAGCAGCTGGACTGCTACACTTCACAACATCACTGAAAAAAGACACACAGTCCTACTCCTACTCCTCAACCTCTCTTTAGCTTTCAACACCACCAACCACATAATTGTCCTCAAAATCCTATCGCAGAGGATGAAGCGCCCAGGCACGATCCTCTACTGGTTCACCTC
This sequence comes from Ambystoma mexicanum, assembly GCF_040938575.1. Lineage (NCBI taxonomy): Eukaryota > Metazoa > Chordata > Amphibia > Caudata > Ambystomatidae > Ambystoma > Ambystoma mexicanum. The sequence continues at coordinate 1,230,132,623 of NC_090934.1, read as the reverse complement.
CTTCCTCCCTTACAGAATACAATATGTCTCCATGACCCCTTATCAATTTGATCCCACCCCAGCCAAACATAGGGTCCCGCAAGATTGCTGTCTGTCATCATTAGTCTTCAATCTATTTGTAGAATCCCTCGGACAGACCCTTAGCAATGTTCCCTCTAAGGTGTGCGCATGTGCGCTTGACCAGTTTCCTTCTGGGTGCCGCTCAGAAGATTTTTAGCAGCGCCACAGACATTTTTCATCCATGCAATAAGATTTAATAAGGCACACGCCACAGTAATTACCTGATATTTGCTTTCACTTAAAATGATGAACTAGTCATGATATTCTGGTCTAGCTCATTTACACTGCCCTACTATGCAAGCGTGACCTTAAAAACCGAATACAGCCACAAAAGGTAAAAACCGATATGAAAAAGTGGTTCCATGAACAGAAAAATCTAGCTAAGATATGCCTGCACACATTCACCAAATACTGTCCCCTCCCCACCCATAACTCCTATGCTTTACTCTACCACTTATTTACTCAGACCTCTAAACTCTACCTCGGAACCTATTTAGATATTACCAGACAACAAGGACTCTTCCTCTCTTGGCTCTGAAAAAGGTTACCAGACTTGTACCTACATCCACTTGTTTTATGTTTGTTGTGATTTAAATAACGTTGAAGCAACAGACCTTCTATTATTCATGGTGCCTTTATCAAAAGTGCCCTTTTGACTACACTGGCACCCCTGAGATGTGTTCTGCATGCTGCAGCACGACTCATCAAAGGACTCTGGAAATTTGACTCTCAACCTCCTCTAACTGCACTGGATCTGCTGCAAGCCTCTACACCCGTTACCTCCCATTCCCTTTTTCTCTGCTTCGCTTACTGTGATTGTAAAGTGCTCTGTTGCTTCCCAAAGCTAGGTCCATGCTCAATTAATACCCTAATAATAATAAAAGTGTCACGCACACTATATAACCCAACTATCATCTTAAATATCATAAACTGACTGCAAGTAAGCAGGCTACTTGGATGTCTTACCTCAAGTCATGCTTTCTATTCTTAGAACATATGTCACTTAAGTGCTTTAAAGGGGTCCCCTTGCAAGTTAAATCATTATAAAACACAAATATGAATTTTCTCTCTCTGGATTTGGAGTAGACAAAGGTCATGCTCAGCGTTCCCTACTTTAGCATTGCTAACAGTACCCTAAAGATGGAGAGTAACATTGGAATATCATTTACTTGGCCTGCAAGGGTTAATGGGTATGGGCTAACCCCGGTATTACAAATCTATAATAGTAGGGCAACCTTTCCAAGTGTTCAGAGTTGCATTGGGCATTGGCATCAACAAATTATATTGAAACTCGCTTCTATACATAAACGGTTTCACTTATCAGTTGTATAATCCTACCAAACTATGTAAGGGTGGGATAAGTTGCAAACAATCTTGTATGCACTGCAAAGACAGCACTGCAAACTAATAGTGTACATGCAGATTTATGACACTTTCTTAAAATGCATATCATATCATGGTGAGGCACTAAATACGTTCTAATTGTAAAGTATTATGGGTCTGCAAATATCCCAGTGAGTGTTTTTCTGCTGCAATCCCCCACTTTTTATAATGCACTGTCAACTAGTATTAGAGGCTACCATGGGAGCCGGAGAGGGGTACGAGTGGAAGGGCAAAGGAGAACACTCCTTGCGGATGAGGAGCAAATCAGTAACTTTCAAAAACCAAGTCAGTTGTTTCAGTAGTACAGTAGAGTGAAGGACATGTGTTTGTTTGCTAAAGGACGGGAAACTCTAGAAACAGTCTATAGACCTGCACTTTCTGTGTCTTTCTATGCTCAGCTGCTGAGGACATTTCAATATAAACATGTTGACTCTAAAATGCCCCTGCATCTTGTTTAACTGATAAAAATGAATTACAGAGGGGTCCCTAGTTACAGAAGAAGGCACTGAAGCTGCCGTACCTCTGGGCATTGATGCTATTAACCTAAAAGGCATATATTTGTGATTTTCTTTAACCAAGCTCCATAAGAAACCTCAGTAAGGCTCTTTTTGAATTTTTATCTAGCCTTTGGTGAGGAAGGGTGGGTGAAACTGTAGGCGGTAATATGTGCCCTGTAATTTTACTTCCTATGCCAGGGTAACAAGCAAGGCTCCGAGAAGAATTTGCTTCCTACTTGGAGTGAAATGATTTTTCAGGGAGTCAAAAAGTAATTAGCTTTGCCAACCAGGATACGTTATGCTTATGAAAAATGTTCTTTCCCGTTAAAATTCATTTTGAGATTGGGCAAAATTATTATTAGAGTTTCTTCATATACCACTGCTATGCTGGTCACTGACTCAAAAGAATATCAGTGAAGCTTTGTGGGCAGAAGCCGGGGGTTGACTAATATGTGTTCATTGTTTCCCGTTTTTGTTGGGCAAATGTTTCTGTTTTTAGGGAGTAAAAACTGATAGTGTATATGTCTGTTGGCTGTACGGCTGGTTTTGAGTAACTGTTGTCAGAACTCACATGACAACGTAATGTGAATAGTAGTCAGAAGCCAGGGAATTTTGATCATCATATTAAATTATGCAGTTATTCTTTTGCAATTATCATCCTTACACAAATTATGAGAGGTATGTTCTCCTGGCCCTTGAATGACTTCATTAAAGTTGCACATGAACTCCTATTGGCATGTTTTATTGTCACATTCCTTTTGTTTGCCATTATTCCATCTGCAAATATTGTATCCTGTCTGATTTTTTGACAGCCACATCAGTTACGAAAAGCGATATTTGTTTTTTTGCAATACACATGAGTGTTTTTCGAGTGGCATAAAGCACACATTTTTCTCTACACAGGATTACATTTGATAGCTACTGTGGCAGATCTTGAGATCTTGAACTAGTTGTTAAGTTCTCTTTATAATCACATATACAATATTTTTTTTTAGCCTGTGTGTTTGAAAAAAGAGCTGTAAAATACACCTTGTACACAGTTTTGGAAAGAATTGCAGCGGGTGAAGGGGAAATTCCTTTCCAAACTCTCTTCGGAGATGGTAGATCACTAACTATGCATGCTCACAAAGTTGCTTACCTCATTAGTCAGTTGCACACATGGAAAATAAAGTGCGCACAAAAGGCAACCAGTTCCGCACTTGGAGAAAAATAATTAGAGGGAACATTCACCCTTAGAAAACACCGCGTCTATTCCCACTAATTTGCAAATGTCACACAAGTATACTTCCACTTTTGATCCCCTTCACAAATCCACACCCTCAAAAGCTGTCCCTCTACCATTGTCACCCAGATGGGTTTTGAATTCCACAAACTCAAACCTTCCAAAACAGAACGCCTCCTTGTCTGTCCTCCCAAGGCACAAATCCGATCTCACCCATTTGATCAAAGAACTTGCCACAGACAAACCACCTCTTCACACCTGTCAAATCCCTTGGCCTCACCATCAACACTCACCTGTCCTTCACAAACCACATAGCTGCTGTCGCCTAACCATGCAATCTACACAGGAAAAGACAAAGCCTTTCCCCTGGTGATCTGCCCCACTGCAGTCCAAGGACTGGTTCTGTCCAAGCTGGACTATGGTAATGCTTGTCAGTCTGGTCTCCTCAACAGCAACCGTGGACCCCTGCAAGAGATACACAAAAGCAGCCACGAGACTCAGCCCCCACCTACCCAAGCACTCGCCCCGCCTCGAAAGAATGCTGCATTGTATTCATAGCCATCCACCTCCTAGCCCCACCTTACCTTCACGCAAACTGAAACCCGCTACCCACACCAACATTCGACAAGCCAGTAAGCGTCTTTTACGCATTCCACTGTGCAAACTAATATGTGCACAAACACAAGCATTTACCCACTGGGCACCCAGAGCACGGAAAGACCTACCATTTCACATCTGCACTGCACCCTCCATCACCACTTTCCGAAAGAGCCTCAAAACAAACCTGTTTCCTCACACATAACCCAGCCCATTCACCTCCCCTGCTTCAGCGTGGCTATCCTGATCTTCCTATCATACCTACCCTTAAAACAGTTTGCAACTTCTATTGCACCTCCAACCTTTTGACCCTTGGGGAAGGGAATGTGCTGAACAAAACTTCAGATAAAATAAAATTGTGGGAAGTGCCTTCACTGTCCCTTAAAAGTATAGAAACTCTGCTAAAATGAGCGCGTGGTCCAAATACAAAATGAACCGCTCTGTTGGGAAGATGCTCGCTCTCTACTTTTAAAGGTGGGATCCCATTGAAAATAAAGTTCTGTCCCTGTCCATCAAACCGTACAATACAGCAAACCTTTCTATGAAATATGAAATGTTATATTTATTTAAGAACAAGGTGTCATTAAACCAAAAATGGTTTACAAAGTAGGAAATTGCAGAGGGCACAGGCAGTCCTAGGGTAAGGTGCCTTTACATTAGTTCATTGTTGGAAGAGTGGTTAGTGAGTGCAAATGCTTATATAGCGCACATTGCAACACATTCCGACTCTGGGCGCTCCGCTGGTACTGTCCATTGGAAAATAAAGCAGAGCTTGGACTTGGACCATGACAATAACGGCAAGTTCGAAAGTGCAGGATAAATAGCTCACGGGATAAGCACGTGCCACAGACATAGGGCCTCCCTGATCTGTTCACTGCAAGTTCGAATGCAGCACCGCACCGGCTCAGCCTTCTGAGTTTAATAAACTGAGTACGACGCGTTTGGGTAATATTTTGCAGCGCCCATTGCTGCTGTTAGAGAAAGGAATCCGATAATAATGAACCACGATATAAAAATGCGAAATACACATTCACGGGGTGGAACAAGGGAGCGGGAGAGGGAGGGAGGGACATCCGCTATGGCCGTTGAGCACAGAAACATTCTTTGGGAACGCGCTGAAGGGAAACATTGCAGTAAGTAATACAATGTAAAGTGATATAACTTTAAGTCGCGATTTTAATTGCGTCATTGCGCCATACGGAATGCCCGCGGGTCATCCAGAGCCGCCCTGCAACTGTATTTGATGGGCCCCGTGGGGGGTCCTCCAGCCTGAAGGAAGGGGACCAACGTGTTAGGTGTCGCCCACGGCAACAAAAAAAAAAACCTTTCTCCTCCGACAAGTCCCATTGTTTCTGTACCTGATCTTGTCCGTGGTGCGTGCATCACACTGTGGTACCCTAACGGGGACTTGCGTTGCTATGGAAACGCAGCAGCAGCCCAGAATACTGGGAGCTACTGGAGTAATAAAGGCACGAAAAAGCAGAGGGGAAGAGAGAGAGAGAGAGAGGCAGAGAGAAAGAAGGGAGAGTGTCGAGAAGGCAGAGGGGCAAGCGAGATGGAAGGGAGATGGAGAGAAAGAGGGGGAGGTAGAGAGGGGCGGTGGTAAAAGAGAGCTGGCGGGAGGGGGTGACAGAGCGGCAGGCGAGGAAGCGAAAGAGAGGCAGAGAATGGGAACAGGGTGGGGGAGAGGGGCACGTGCGAAAGAGAGGGACAGAAGTATGCAGAGATTATGTGAGAAACAGTAAGACACACAATAGAGAAAGAGGGTAAGCGAGGAACTGAGAGAGAGGGCGCAGGTGGAGAATGAGAGGGAAACAGGAAGGGATGTAGATAGAGGTGGCGCTCCCACAAAGGCGGAAGGAGGGAGGGACGAGGAGAGAAAGTGCGGTAGGGGGTAGGAGAGTGAAGGCGAGAGGGCGCATTCCTACAGATGAGACGAGGCCTTCCTACAGAGGAAGGAATGGAGGGTGGGGGGATATTGGAGGGGGGAGAAAGAGAGACAGGGAGCAAGGGGGTGAAAAGGAGACGCAGGCGGCAGTGAAATAGAGGGGTGGGGGGGATAATCCGAGAAAGATGGAGATAGGAGGAGAGAGAGAGAGTGCACACAGTAGTGGGGGCGGTAGGGGGGTGAAGAAACTGAGGGAAAGAACGAGGGAGAGCATTGATGGAGCGGGCGTCAGGGAGATGGAGGGAGAGAGTGCTCGCACGAGGAGAGGGGGAGAGAAAGAGGCAGCGAGGGAGGAAAGGAACGAGCGAGCGCATCCTTGCAGGAGGAGAGACGTGGTCGGGGGAGGGGCTGAGGGTCGCTTCACCTGAGGAGCCGGCGCAGATGCGAGGAGTGCTGATTCATGCCTCGGCATTTATAGTCGCTGGCTGCGCCTCGCGCTGCACAATGCATTAGGCGCCACCAGGGACTCGGGCCTTTATTAATTGCCGAGAGTTCCCTGTGTTGACAGCTCCATTCAGCGTTTCTTTTCCCGTCTCCTCCGGAGCGGAGATTAGTTTTTTGTCTGACAAAAAATAAATTGATGACACGTCTCGGATGACGGGAAGAGGGTCCCTGAGTAAATATTACCGCACAGGCGGGCAGAAATTGGTCCCCCGAACGCGGAGGGAGAAGCAGAAGGGGGGCGCATTCGCAGGGACACGGAGTCCTATTTTGTTATATCTTGATCTTCGTGAGGGAGTGTTGGAGGGAGAGGGGGTGCATAGGGAACTATGGACGCTTTTCCACAGATAGCTGCATCAGAAAGGTCACTTGGGCTTGACTCTGCCACAGCCCCGCCGGCATTTCATAGACAGATATGTCCATGTTTCTCCAATTGCCTCTGCGGTGGGAGTTCCTCTCTGCAGAAACCCGACAGGCCTGTGTCTATTAATATTGTTATTATGGACCTCAGGGGCTATTTCTGTACTGCAGTAACAAACCCGGGGGAGGGGCGGTACGTTCAAGCTTCAATACCGAACCGTAGTGGGTCGCGTTTAGGCTCTAATAACACAGCAGTGGACATTTTAGTTTTGAAAAAGCTGCCGGGAGTTGGCGAGGGGAGGTGTGTGTGTGTTGGTTGGTGGGGGTTGGGATTTTACTACTGATAGTACAGGGCGTACAGTAAGAACGTACAAGAGGGGAAGGTCCGTCCATTGCTTGGGCAGCCGCCATCTTGGAGGAGCTCTGAAGGCTTTTTCAGGCTCTTGGTACGAGCCCACAATCCTCATATATTCTGTGAAGAGACATTTTATGAAGGTGGGAAAAGGTCTTAGCGTTGTTTCAGAGAGAAGTCAGCACCTAACTTTAACTTCCAGTAGATATTCGGCCCTAGAATCGCCGAAAATAAACATATTCAGCTCCTGCCGAATACTTTCTTGGTGTATGTTGTGCTATTGAGGCGTCCCGCTCCGGGACTGACGGCCTCTACGAGCCACGGAATAAGGAGGCAGGAGGCACGGCACTGTGTACAACCACTTTATTCTTTCTCATACCCCGAAATGAGGAACTGGCAGGTAACACTGATGACGTGTTTACTGCCCAACAATTGCTAAACTTGAAAAGGGGTGTCAGGAGCCCCTGACAACTAGAATGCTACATCTCCCCCCTACATAAACTACAACATGCATTATTCATTCCATTTCTTCAATCCACTTTGAGGGCCGACGCACAGTCCGTTTAGACAGACTTCAACCTGATGCTTGCACAGTTACCTCATTATCACTACCATTGGTAGTGTCCATATCAGCGTCCATAGTCCGAACTATCAGACAGATCGCTGTAGCTGGAGTCTTCTTCTGCTGACATCCTGTCGGTACAGGACTGTCCAACCCTTCGAAAGAACAAAGAGTTCTAGGTGATGGAATGAACCTCATTCTCTACTGAGACCATTGACCCTTTAAGGTCCGTCACTCACAGCGACCTAGGATGAAATGAGGGCATGTGCTTCTGGGTCTGTCTCTGTTGCACCAGCACAGCATCTCCTATATGGATGTCATGTTCCCTTGCTCCTCGTCTTGTGTCCGCATACCTTTTCATTTTACACTTGCTGACTTTATCGGTGTCACAGGCCCGTCATGTCATCTTGCTTTCAGGATCTGCTCTAACTTTCAGTCTTATGCAGATGACACCCAGCTCTCCTTCAGGTTCCCGTCAGTCATCTCTGCTCCTTCTCTCGTACCAGAGAGTCTGGCCGCAATTCAGGCATGGTGGGCCTCCAATGATCTCTGCCTTAAGGCCAGTAAGACTGAGATACCCCCTCATCGGAACACCTGCTCCCTCCATTCCTCCCTCTCTCTCTCTGTCTCTCTCTCTGTCTCTCTCTCTCTCTCTCTCTCTCTCTCTCTCTGGCCGCCCACCCTGGGCCCTCTTCCTGCTCCTTCCTGTGAGGCTAAGAATCTTGGTGTCATCTTCAACTCCACACTCTCCTTCTTTCCTCACATCTCCGACATCTCTTAGAAGTCACACTATAAGCTGCACCTCCTCAGAGGTATTCTGCCTTTTCTCACTTTCCCCCAGAAGCTCACTGTGTCCAGAGCTCTGGTCCTCTCTAGGCTGGACTATTGCAACATCCCCTTTCTAAATCTTCCTGTCTCTACTCTTCAACCTTTACAACTTATCCAGAACAGGACTACGACACTTGTCCTTGGCCTCAAGCCCAGGGATTGTATCTGACCAGCTCTGAAATATTTCCACTGGCTCCCAATGACCACAAGGATCAAGTTCATGACCCTTTGCATTGTCCACAAGGCTTTCTGGGGCCTGAGACTGCACTACCTCCAGTTTTCTCTTTCTAAACATCTTCCTTCGCGAGCCCTCCTCTCATCCACCTCCAACTCTCTGAGGGTCAGATGCTTCTCAAAGCAGAGAGTGGGGGGCAGGGATGGACTGGCCCATAGGGAACTCTGGAGATTTCCCGGTGGGCCTCTGCACCCTGGGCCTCTTTTCTGTGGTATTTCCAAATTTTCTCATAGGAAAAGCATTGGGCTTGCTCAAAAGGTGTCATACAGGGCCACTTTGAACTTTATTTCCAGGGCCTCTTTTGGTCCCCAGTCCAGCCCTGGTGTGGGGTAGATCTCTTTCCTCTGCAGAACCACCTCTGGTTCCGTAAGCAACTCAAAAACTTCCTTTTCCCTTCCGATTTCTCTCTTCCTCTCCCTTGCTGATGTCCCTGACTGCTCCGCACACTGGTCACCTGGCCACCTACTGAAACTTGGGGCCAGGCTCCTGCATGTCCAGTTGCCCTTGCACTGCCTATGGGCTCCCCCAGCACTTAAGAGTCTGTATTTGCAACTCTACAGTTTCTTGTCTCTCTGCACATACGAGCCACCCTCTGGCAGGACCTATTGAGTTACCTGCAATTTCCCCTCCCCCTTCCCTCCTCCGTTCACTTGCGCGATCTGATTGATACATGGCCTAGTAAGATAGCTGTTTTGTCCTCCTTCTGCCCCCCTCCTTGTCTTGTTTCGTCTAAAAACACTTGTGTACAGGCGCGCTATAAATTACTTATATCATATCATAGCATGCCTGGCAGCTGAGGCAAACACATACATATCTTGTGATTGAACATCAGTTCCGAGGAGCTATGTGGGGTGTCCTGTTAGTCTTTTAATAGTGCTCAGATGGCTTGCATGAAAGACCCGTTGGTGATGGTGCAGACTTTTAGGGTTTGCTTAATATTGTCCATGAATCATTCTACAGTTGCATTGGCTTGGGGCTATAATGGTGTAATTTATCTATGTTGAAATCCCAATTGTTTGGCGAACATGGCAAATTCATGCCTGCTGAACAGAGGCCCGTTGTCAGTCTTTACCATGGTGAGAATACCGTAGTCTGCAAATGTTTTGTTGAGGGCAGGGATGATGGCATGCACACTCATGGATGATAACATGTGGAACTCAGAGTAGCGGGACATTTCGTCCATAGCCACCAACACATATTTCCCATTGGCTAACGGCCCAAACAGGTCTACCGCTACCTCATACCACATGTTTAGTGGCATGGGTGTCATCTGCAGCGGTGGCGGGAATGAGCACGGCACCACAGCTTTGCACACCAGTCAGTCTTCCAGAGCCGCATGTATTTTGGAGTCCATCCTGGGAAACAATACCTTACTTCTCATGTGTCGCTTGCTGGGCACAATACAGTGATCCGCATGTGCGAGGTCAATGATGCAGCCTTATAGGGAAAGTGGAATAACAACCTTGCAATGACGTGGATAACTCATCCTTCATGAGTGTAAAGGTATGCATCACCTTTTGCTGATCCTCATCTAACTCTTCCTCGCCCGCATCGTGTTGCCCAAAGTCCTGTTATAATTACTTTTTTTATTGCTGATAGCACTAAATCATTTTCTGTTTCTTGTGCAATTTCTTGAAGAGTCGGTGCTGTGGGGAGCGCTTTTTTTACCAAATTGTTGACATAGTGGTCTGCATTATGCCTATTCCTCCAGCTTAGCCAGGAGTGGAAATCGGGGGGAGGAAATCAGCTGGATTGTTCTCCTTCCCGGGCTTCTGTACAATGCTGAAAAGAGTATTCCTGGAAACAGAAGCCCTTTCAGCGATTCGCAGGGGCATCTTGGCATTGAGATTGCCATAGATGGTCTTGAGGTGCTGATGGTCCATCACTGTGGTGAAGTGCTTTCCACATAAGAAGAGATGATAGTGCTCGCAGGTGCAGACCACGGCTAGGCTTTCTTTTTCTGGCTGTGAGTAAGCATGCTCAGCACTGGAGAGACTCCTGCTGGCATTGAAGACGATGCAATTTGGAGAGCTTTAACCTCTTTTGTATTGTGCTAGTGTGGCTTCTAGACCCATTGGACTTGTATCAACCGTAACTTCTGTCTCCATTCTGGGTCATAATATGACATGCGGGTAGCCGAAGAGAGACAACAATTGCTCTCCTAGAATGTGGCCTCGCACTCCCGGGACCAGAAAAACTCCTGTCCCTTTGCCGTGAGGAGGCGTAATGGCATGCTGACAGATGCAAAGTCTCTGATGGATCTCGTACAGTAGCTGGCCATCCCCAAAAAGGACTGCACTGCTGAGACAGACGATGGAGTGGGTGTATCGACCAGCACCTGGACTTTCACTGGATCTGGTTGTTGGCCATCACATGGGAAAATGTGTTAGAAGAATTTTAAAGTGCATTTGCTAAACTCACACTTGTTGAGATTCAGGGTCATATTTGCTTGTTGTAGAGCCATGCAGACCTTGTGTAGGGTGTCATTGTGAGCTTCTTGTTTGGCGCCAAAGATCAAAATGTCATTGCTGTAGTTTAAGCACCTGGGAATGTGCCTGATGACCTGGTGGATCTCATTTTGAAAAACGTTAGCGGCTGATGACACGCCAAAGCTTAAAAGCTTGTCCCCGAACAGTCTGACATGCGTTGTGAATGTGGTGATGTACCTGCTCTCTGGGTGCGATTCCACATGATGATAGCCTTGGTTGAGATCTAATTTAGAAAACACCATGGCTCCATGCAGCAGGTGCACCATGCTCGTCTTGCGAGGTGAAAGGTGTCTTTCTCTTTCTATTGCTTGATTTGGCATTCTCATGTCCACACATAGGGCCTCATCACGACTTCGGCCGTAACCCTTAAATCCGGCGGTAGCGCTATTACCGCCGTATTTAAGGGTCTGCCGAATCAGGGCTTCGGCTGATTTCGCCCCAGCTCTGAGCTGGGGGGAAATCCGCCGAAAATTCGCGCTATTACTGCCGGCGGGAAATCCGCTGGCGGTATTAGCGCGAAAATTCCCCATTGAAATCAATGGGAATTGGGGCATTCCCTTATGGGCTCAGTGGGGAATGGGGACTTACATTACCACCGTACTTGTGATCCGGCGCTATTAGCGCCGGGGAGTTCGGCGGTAGGGCTAATACCGCCCGCTCTAATAGCGTTACCGTTACCGCCCAAGTCGTGATGAGGCCCTATGAGTCTTAACTTTTCACCGTGTTCTGTTTTAGGCACTGGCACAATGAGAGAAACCCAATGGCGTTGGGCCATTCACATGTTCTATAATGTCCTGATCAAGGTGGGATTTCAATTCTTGTTCCACCTGTACTTGAATGTTCAACGGAATGAGTCTATAATGCTTCACTGTTGATTTTACATGCTTGTCAATGTGGAGTTTGTATTTGTTTTCCTTTTAGCTCAGCCAGACCTTGGAAGAGTGATGGGAACATTTGAACGGCCATGTCTTTGGGATTTGATGTATATGCCAACATTATTCGGTACATGATGTGTACTAGACTCATCTTAATTGCTGACTTAAAACTCAGTATGCTGCCTCTGGGGCACATCACCTTTTATCACTTAAATTCTCACTTTCTCGGCGTTGGCCCTGTAGGAACATGTGCACTCGAACATCCCTTTGCATGGAAGCGGCTTGTGTGCCCCGTATGCATAAATGTCAATATCCCAAAGTTTCAATCTAGTGGTGTGCTTTAGGGTAGCATGGGTGGTTTCAGTTGTACCAGTGTCGATGAAAAACCCTTGGATGCTGCCTTGTAGCTGTAGGGGCAATATTGGGCTGAATTCTGTCGTTGTTCTGTTACCGATGGCATGAATGTATCTTCTTTTCCTCTCGCTGCTTGATGATGACTCAGACCCTGACAGACGTCTGAGAGATGATTCAATGTAACGCAACTGCCGTCTTGATGACCCCCGCTTCTGTTCGTCTTGCATGGTCAGTCTGTGGCTTTCATATCAACGCCCTGTGGTGCCTTTGGGACTCCAAGGTAGTGTGCAATGCTGATCTGGGAAGCTCTGTCGGCTGCAGCGAGGCAAGAACCTTCAAGACACACTCTTCTGTCCAACCAATGATCTTCCTGAATATCTTCTCTCTGATTTGTGTGACCCTTGTCTTGATGCTTTGCACATGGACTTGAAGTGATTTTCTTCGCTGCAGGCATCACACCGATGGCCCATAGCTGGACACATCCCTTCATGGGGGAAGTTGTAGCCGCTCTTGTAGCAACTCAGCGCGTCCTTCTTGCAAGCTTTATCAGTTGCCTGCATCTGACATAAAGGGGATGTGGCTGCGTGAGAGATTGTGATCTTTCTCATGGATTCGGTCTGTCTGTCGATGGCCATGATGGCCCTTGACAACATGAACATTTCCTCTAAGGATCACCACTTCTGGAGTAGCTTCTTGTGGAAATCCGGGAACTCGCATCTGGCAATTACTTTGGACCCGAGAGCCTTGTCAGTGGAGTGATTGTCGAAATGGCAGTATTTCACCTTCTCCCTCAGTATCATGATGAATAAATCCAAGGTTTCGCCCTTGTCCTCCGTGGCTGAGGGGAAACATGCCTCTCATAGTCAATGTTTCGATGCGGGGTAAAGTACGCATTCAAAGCATCTATGACATCTGTGTAGGAGACAGTGGTCTGTGGCGGCAGCTCATAAACCATGTGGCGTACTGTGGGCCCCAACATGTGCATCAGGAGACCTCGTAGCCATTGTTGGTCTCGCACCGCTAGGGCATCAACATATACGTAAAAGTCCAAAAACCATCTGGCCAACCTGGGCCCGAGACTGCTTGTGTCAGTGATGTCTATGGGTGGTAGTCCTTGTAGCTGAACACTCTCCTGCAGTGGGTCATGATGGATGGGCATAATGGGTGAGAAAATAGAGTGGGTGGCCGGTGTGGATGCAGAGGGCTCCTCTGCCAACATTTTCTGGGCGGCTCCTCACCTGGTACCTGTGCCACCTTAAAACAACCCCTTCCACTTCTTGCACAGCAGGCTGGAGAGATAGCCTTGTCTTGGTGTCCTTTGCAGTGAAGTAGGGCTCAGCCACCTTGATATGATACATTCTGCAACCTTCAGGGCACAACTACATGCAATTCCAGCCCATGCACTGTTGGTGGGCCTGCAGGGTGCGGTAACTCTTTATTGGCCTGCTGTGGGACCTGCCGAGCGAGCACACTCCTCTGTGGCCTGTCGGGTGCTCTCAGGCCTGACGTGACACTCCCTGCGTCGGATGCGTTGGTGAGAGAGAGAGCAGGAAATCTGCGGTGCTGCAGGCCGGCAGCGTTGCTTCTTGCCCGCGTTCGAAACGTGGCAGTGCACAGCAGAGGGCGCTCTATTTATTGTATATATATGGCCGGGTGTGCAGTAGCGGAACGGACCTGTTACCATCCATTTTGCTAGTCTTTTGCTCTCGAGGCATCCCGCTCTGGGACTGACGGCCTGTACAAGCCACGGAATAAGGAGGCAGTAGGCACGTACCATGTACAACCACTTTATTCCTAAACGAGAACAGAAGTTTCAGGGGCCCCTGACAACCAGAATGCTACCGTGTACTTAGTTTTTCTTGACTTCCCATGCAGGCGGAACATATTAGAAGCAGTGCAGGGACTGCTGCAGGCAGGGTAGTTGCTAGGTCTGGAAAAGACCCGGGGCTACGCTGATTTCGGAACTGTTGGGACTGGGGGCTAGCTAGTCATTTGGCTGTAGCTCCTGAGATTCTATCTGGGGCTACAACCAAAAGATCAGGGGCTATAGCCCCCTTAGCCCCCCCCTAGCAACGCCCCTGGCTGCAGGTAAGGAAAATATACATGGTCTGGCAGCATTCGTACTGAATGCCAGAACAAAGGGCATGTTTTTGTATGCTGGAGGGAAAGAGTGAGGACACTGTTCCTGGCAGGCAGGCCCATGAGGCAACCAGAAGACATTAAAGAAGGTGGGCTGGTAGAGCTGGGGTAAAATCATGTACATGTCTAGCAGAGCAGCATGGCAGTGACTGTGCTGCAATATAAATATTAGACAAATAACTTTTACATGGCCTCTCGGGATATTCATTTTGACAGAGATGGAATTGAAAGTTTCTCCCACTACCATGCCCCTAGGAAAAGAATCCTCGGCTTTGCCACCATTGCAAACTCTCCTTCAAAGTACACATTGCTGATGAGTTAAAAACAGCATCGTACCAACTCACTCTCCTCAGGGATGTCAAAATGCCAGGGGTAGAGGAAGTGACATCACATGACCCTTGACCTCTGATGACATCACAGGAAGTGATGCCATTTGACCCCACCCCGAAGTAACATCATGGGAAGCGATAGAACACAACCTTTCACCCCTTTAATGAGTATATCAATTCTATTATAGACTTCCAGAGAGGCAAATTATTTGTTATTCCTATTCTTTGTTATGCAGGGTCACCCTTGTGGAACCCCCTGTTTTTTTAAGAGGCCTCAACAAAAATACCAGCGAGAAACAAAGTGCCACATGACACTGGCCACAGCCCAGGAGCTTCAATGTGTGTATAAAAAAAAACGAAAAAAAAAAAACGTTTACAAACTTTTTTTTAGTGGTAGCAAGGGAGACCTCAGGTGTGACCCCCAGTGACCCCAAAATGACGACCCTCACTCTTCTGTGCCAGATCAATCCCCTCATCCCACCTCGGACTACAGATATGTGGTATTTGTCCTGGAGCTCCCTCACCTGGATGGTGGAAACGACCCCCTGGTAGGTGTCACAACCACCACCCTGGCCCTCCTTAAAGTTCATGAATACAAGAAAGTTGAGCCCATGTTTCCCCGCCCGCCACACTCCACCAGGATAGGTGAAAACTACAGTGCAGTTGAGTGATTCAAACACAATATATGGTTAAGAAACATATCTAATGATAACATAGCGTTTATTCAAATTGTAAAACAGAAGACAATTTTAAAAGTTCTAACACGTATGAAATTAATATGCAGAAAATGGCACAAATATATTGTGACGGACATGATATTCCAAGCATAAATATGGTATTGTAGTTCAGTAGGAGTGGGAATTGTTAACGTGACTGTGAGGTTAGTATCAGTGACAGCGAATCACACTTAATCCAGATGGATGTCAAAACATTTCCCTCATAGATTTCAATACTGGTAAATGTCGGATCATTTCTCTAAGTAGGTCGACACAATGGTGGTTCCAGCTCAGAGGGTGATCCGTATCTTGTATCAGTTCCGACTCTAAATTGTCATTCTGAGCTTTCCTCAGGACCATCGGGACAACATAATGTGTCACTCAGGTACCCCTATTGGTGGCGCCGATTTTGACAATCACTAAAAATAAAATACAAAAAACTGTTTAAAAAACTTGACCAAAGTATAGTTTAGCTCTGTGTACTATCTCCGTCCTATAGTGTTTCACCCACCTTACATTTGTTTTTTGGATGGACGGGCAGGGAAGGCTGGGCTCATTTTTCTTGTATTCATGTTATTGTCCCTCACGAGACAGGCCCCCCCACATACAAAAAAGAGAGTTAAATTCCCATTTTTTTGACCTACTGAAAGCTCTACACTGTGCCACAACATACGTCAATGCCAGACTGAAGACATCCAACTATACTTCCCCTAGTCCTCCACCAAGCTCGCATTAACTGGAAGACAGGCTGCATTTCCTGCAATGCTCTAATATCCCAAATCATACTTAGCTGAAAAGATCACCATCTCACAAGGACAACGCAACATCGGGAGCCAGAATGGAATCCAAGAAGGTGAAGGCCAGAAGACAAGCATTCTCCAGCAAGGCTCCCATGTTCTGGAACAACCGTCCGTGCTAATATTAGGGTGACTGCCTCCTTCGCGCGTTTCAGGAAAGATCTGGAAGCCCAGCTCTTCGAGGAACACTCCACCGATAAATGAGGATCATACACGGACAAGATGACTCCCCTTCCCCACTATTTTCCACTCCCTTTATTCTACAGAGCTCCGTAGCTTTCTAGCTAGGTCTGCAGTATATAAACCACTCACATACATAGACACATATATGTTGGGAAAGCTCGCCACTTTTCCTTTATGTTTCGTAAGGTGTGATAGATACGCAGGGTCTGTTTGGGACACAGTAATGCAGTCCTAATCTGTGGGGCCATTGGGATGAACCGAGAGACCTAAAGGTGTGCTGGCTTATTGAGAAATGTGGTGATTTCCCAAAAGGGACGTCTGCCTTCTATGTGGATTGAGCTGGGGAAGAGTCAGTTGCATGTGAAGTAGAGCGCCATGTGGCTGATTGTTCCCCACCACTACTGGTCTGCTGGAGGATCTTGCCTGTTGGGATATCCTTCCATTTCCAGGAGCCCAGTCTCCATCAGGGAAGGTGGACTGAGAGACGAGAGGACTTTGTGTGGTACAGAGAGAGCTAGGTAGCCCTGCATCGTCTATGTAATTATTTTTGCATTAATAAAGCGCACCAAACCCTTGGGCATCGGGGTGCTGTTACAGAAATTACAGAATCGCAAGGTAACAGAATATCGTAGAGGCTGGTGGAAGGTCAGACCTCAGGATAGAAGTGGACCATGTGAGAAAGATAGAGTCTTAAGGGTGTTTCCTGAATGACCATTAGGATGGATGTATTCTGAGTGTAGGCGGTAGAGAGTTCCAGTATTTGGAGGCGATGACAGGGAAGCTGGATCTACCCCATCTTTTCCGGTTATATCGTGGGGTGGTCAGCTTGAAAGTGTTGGCAGCTCCGGAGGGTCTGGTAGGAAGCAGTAGTTGAGGGGTGATGAGTGAGAGGTACTGACCAAGCCACAGGGCCTGGAATCTTCTTGGGAGGTGATGAGGAGTGGAGCCTACAGGGGAATTGAAAATCTGTCAACAGGCTGGTGCCCTGGCTGAATCAGCCACGTGTCAGACTAAGCAACATATGAATGACATGGCTCCAGGCTTCATGGTCTCTCAGAGTAACCGCCAAAGTATGGCAAGCGGGCACCACTCAACTTATTGGTAGATAGTCAAAAATCCTCTACAATCATAATACACGATTTCAGGAAAATCATACAAACAAACACTGGGGATCCCCACCATTGTTTGTCTACACCTTAGTAGTAAATACTACAGTACATTCATTTAGCAACAATCAGTACTGCTTGACTCCTTCCGTAAAAGGTCTTGGCTTTTATCCAATGTGCTTGTCATTCGCAGGCAGAGTAAGTGGCTAATGCATTTCGGACAGCTTGTCCATAATCAGGACTGCCTCCGTCTACAAGCGAAGAAAAATTGTGACCCATACTTCTTGCCTTCTTAAAACAATGTTATCAAAAAATGATCAAAGGAAAAGGGTTGCCTATGTATTGGCACTGCGCACGCTCATCACAGTGGATTTACAACCAACCGCCAACATAGTCGGCTGATGATGGACAAGCTGTCCGAAATGCATTGGCCACTTATTCTGCCTCCAAATTGAATCAGAGAAACCCACCTGCCAGGAGAAAACACCTTTTCATGTTGGCCACTCGGAGAAGTTAGGGATCGAGAAGTGAGCACACTCTGGGGAACAGGACTGGAGACCGTTGCAATGAAGCCAGTCCACTGCTTTGTGCAGAAGTTATTCATTTATTTATTTATATAGCCCACCAAACCCAGAGGTATGTAGGCACTTAAGCTTAAAAGATTGGTTACAGTGCTTCTGGTTATAGAGAGGAAGAGCAGGAGGTGAATACATAAAAGCGAAACGTACAGAGGTAATTATATTCTTACGCAGGGTAAAGGGGTATTGCGCAGTGGTACATGCCACAGCACTAATGTGGAGTCTCAAGCCTTTGCGACGTATTGGCCACAGCAATTAATCCAGGCACAGCGTCCTCCATCTCTTCAATGTGCATTCAGTTTGTCTTGGGTTGTCAGAATGCATCAAGTTTCACACTGTGGCAAAATGGAGGGGGGCTGGTAGCGGTCTCTGGCGACTTGTCCCACTCCAAAAACTCACACAACCATCTCTCGCACAACAAGCCGCACGCACCTGACAACACTGCAACAACACATAATCCTGAACAACAGCACACGCGGACTGACTCCGATCCAATACCCGCACCAAAGCTCAGCACCAGGTGTATACCGTGTTGAAGCTGCCAACAGAACGCCACTCCTCTCACTATCCTACTCCCTTCTTCACCTTACTAACCCATCCCACCTTTATCGTTTACAGATCCGCTTGAGCGCCTGGGGACCAATTCCGTTGGTGACGGTGCGCGATACAAATACCTTTAACATTTAACTTTAACATTTAACATTTAACTTGTGGAGTCGCCTGCGATAGGCCTTCCACCAGAGACCTCTTCAGCCTGGCGTCCAGTTTCTGAATGCCCCCACTGATGCATTTCCATGCCAGTGGCAAGTGAGTGGAAAGGCCCAGGAGCCACCTTTTCTACACTGCGACTCGCAGGTGCTTGCAATGATTCGCAATATTGAAAGCACATAGCAATTTCCGTTACGTTCACTGTGACCTGGGTCTTTGTATTCTCAAAACCTTCTGCTTTGAGTCCTCCGAATTTTTACCGGATATCGAAAATCATGCCCTACTTTTTTCTTTTTTATTTGTTCCTTTCTGTCTTGCATATTTTAGATAAAGTTAAGATACTAAATAACAAAAAAATAAAAAATATGGGCGCATATATTTAAAAGAGTGCTCCAAGGGCGTGATTATAAGGTTGAGGATTTATTTAGTAAAAACTCATTTACAAATCAGCTATTCGAGGGAATACTTCACAAACTATTTGATATTCTGACAAAAACTAGATATGCTACTGTGTGCACACAAAGTTCAACATACTATTTGTTTGCATTTATATTAAAAAATGCAGTAGAAAAGAAAATGTCTCAATGATTATTACAACAGTTGTGTTTGTCTCTTTTAAAGTCCTTTATTTAAGGTATTTAATGTGCTAAAAATTATGTTGTGTGGACAGTTCAGAGCGTATTTTTATTCTCCTAAGATTATGTTTGATTACACTGGTCTTGTGTGACACGTACTGCTTTCACCGGTATCCAGTTACATTTTCGAAAACACATTTTCGAAATGCCATTTTTTCAAAACAAAAATGCAGAAAAAAAAAAAATCCGAATGTTTTTTTATTTTATATGTTTTATTTTTATTTTGTTAGTAAAAAAAAGTGTCTATAAAAAACAAGGGGTTGAGGGGAACCCCCATTTAAAAAATAAAATTAAAAAAAAACATTCAACCTTTTTTTTGTTGCCATTTTGGTGTCATAAAAATGGCATTTCGAAAATGTGACGTTTGAAAATGTCACTATGATCCGCTGTCACCATAGGCGTTGCTAGGTCTGGAAAAGATCTGGGGCTAAGCTTATGTCGGGACTGTCGGGACTCAGGGCTAGCTAGCCTTTTGGTTATAGCTCCTGAGCGTTTATCCGTGGCTACAACCAAAAGACCTGGGGCTATAGCCCCCCCAGACCTCACTAGAGACTCCTCGGGCTGTCACTATACTGCTACATGCTAACTAGCCCCAGTCTTGTGTAGCATGGTTATCCACAGGATACCCTATTTCAGAAACAAAGCCCAATCAGAAGATGAGGGAAGAAGGGTCAGTTTGTACAGGGATGACCAACCAAGTGACTGCAAAGCTGGTGAATGCCTCCAGCTCATGCGCCGGGTAGCCCAGGACTCAGTGTAAGGGCACAAAGGACAAGGTTCAGGGCTGACCACAGAAAGCAGTGAAGCAGACACACCTGTTCTTTCGGATATTCAGACACACAAACATCCAATATGAAGTTAATAAAGTATATATATATAAGATAATTACCAATGGGTAGTGCATTCTTAGTTTATAAATACAGTAACTGAACAAAGCATTATTATCCAAGACATTGAGGGAACAGTAATTCACAAAGTTGCGGGGCTTGTGATATTGCACTGCGAGGTTGTTATTTTTTCAAGAAGCAAAAGCAATTTTTATATTTTTTTCATATGCACCGATTGTATGAAGAAAAGCAGCTAGGCAACATTTTGTGGGAGGTCCAACCAGTTAAATCTTGATTCATTCCCTAAACATCCATGCTTGGATAAGCCATTATTATTAAGTCAGTAAAACAAAGATAGTTTTAACCAATATCATGCAATTTTCCACTTTCTATTAAAAGATTATATTGTAATGACGTTTACTTTGGACTGTGTTAGCTTTTAATAACTGATTCATTTCATGGAGAAATATCCCCAATCTAACACCCGCCACCACGAAAATTCCACCCCAAAATATGGGTCATAAACCAGGCTTTTTCATATGTGGAATATTGTGTTTTATAAGATATTAAAGGTGGTCCCCCTAACGATCAATGTTGAGTAAGTCACCCACAATATTCCACATAAATACAGGCAGATTTTCAACAGAAAAGAAACACAACCTGTCTGCTATTGTCTCACACACATTTATATCATACTACAATATCCAACCATGCCAACATCCATACCTACAATACTATATGATAAAAGGCCAGATGTATGTTTGCCCTAAATTGTCATGCACCTGCTTCGGCTCTTACCACCGCTAGAGGAAGCTTTGCCCTATCCATACAACAATAAGACTTCAAGTTGCGCAGTAGAGACTGCTCGCCTCACCTGTTATCACCGCTAGAGAGAGCTGTTGCCTTACACATACGACTTCAAGTTCATCTTCAGGCAAACAAAATGTGTATTTCAACAATGATAACATACAATTAGCTGCAGAAAAGGCCGACGACAGTGATACCACTTTGATAGCATACTTCAAGTTGTTTACACTAGAAAAATCTCTATAGATATTTATGAAAAACATACAAACAGAAATTCATTTGACAATGCTGCTCAATGGAAGTTAGACAAAACAAAGATGGGAAACCTCCACCCAATACAACTTTGGCCTTTGTACACAGGCTTTTGCACTAGTTTATATATAATTCACTATAAAGGGATATGCTAGAAAATATAGGATCTTCTAATGTCAACGTATACTTGAAAGTAGATACTTCATTCTCTTTTTGAATAGCACATGACACAGAATAAACAGCTCATTAATATGGGGAAAATAATTCTACTGATCACTTATCAAATCATACCTGCAACACATGGTCTCAATAAGAAAGTCAAATGTTCCTGATTTCTCACACAGTCATTTCTAAATACTTATCATTAAAAATGACAACTTGTGTTAAAGTGTACAGTGATCTAAGCAAACATTTTGTACATCAGCACCATGGACAAGGCTTTTGGAAAGAACTTGGGTTTCCCTGTTGAAATATGAAAATCACTACCATGTACAAGCTTTTATTTTGGAACGCAACATCTTTTCATGATGTGTCACAAATGTATGTGAAAAGTGAGGCATCACTACAAGGCGATGATAACACAGGATGCCTTTCAAAGCCTAGAAAGTGGACCTTCCCTCAGGGTTCAATGTTAATTTTTTCTGTTGGTCTGCCCTTACTAAAGTGGCGAGGGGACCTGCTAGGGTGGAAAAATTAGGGATAAAGAATCTTAAATATCCCTTGAGCCCTAACAGCACCATTATCCATTTTTACCAATGGGAAAAGGTACATGCTGTTCTGCTGTTTGCTTTTCAGCATGGGGCTGCTGCAGGCCATTGTCTACAAAGAACCACAACTATTTCAACCTGGTCTGAGCAAGTTGGCAATTGGCAGGATTAGCCATCATCCCCGCTTTCCGTAAAGCTTTAGCAAGAAAATGTAAGCATCTCATGTATTGTTCCTGGTTACGACGGTGCATGTCTATACCACCCATATATGCTTTGGCACAATATTGGTTTGGTCTCAGGACTGTGTTCATTAACCTCTGGAAGATGGTTGGGGCCCCATAATTCCTAAAGGGATATACTTCAAACTGAACGAAACCCTCTAGAATGGAGAAAGCAGTATTTTCCTTGTTGTCTAGGGCTAGAGGCACCTTCGAATAACCCTGTGTAAGGTCTAGAATAGATGTCATAAACTGAATATGTTCTGTGAAATAATTAACTCAGGGCCTAGGGGAAGTGTCAAACTGGGACAGCTTGTTAACATTCCAGCAATCTCCAAGAACTACCAAGAAGAAGAAGAATAGCTGTGATTTGTGATTGTGCATCAAGTGCAAGCACCTGATTCCTGTCTCCTCCTGCATATTTGTTTAGATGCCCGTAACATGATCCATTTCAGGCTATGAGGGAAGCCAAAGAGGCGTGTGCTACTGTCTCCCATACACTGCCTCTATATGCAGGGGTGGAAGTGGAAAAAGGAACTAGTGGTACTCTGGCTGCATCCAAAAAAGAGTGAGTGGGATGGTCAGACAGATGGCTGGTCGGGTGTGGGGGGTTCGAGTCGGTATAGGGGATCAATCACTTTGGCTCAAATAGTTGGATTTCAAGGTCTACAGTAATACTGTCATCTAGAGTTTACTTAAAAATACAAATTGCATAATAAAGCAACATGACAGCATGTAAACACTTATGGCAACATGTTAAACCAAAAGAATATAATTATGGTTTTAATGTTCACATCCTGAATGGTAAACTTTAAGTCCCAGAATGCAAGATAAAGCCAAACTGAAAAATCTGGGTAAACCCATTGTGCTTTCAGTGGTTTAATAATACATGTAATAAAAGAAGTTGTGTAATATGTTATATTATAGGGTATTTATACCACACACTTTCACCATCTGAGTGGTGCCCTGGCACTCTGGCGGATCTGAAAAGTAAGAGGGTTGGGTAAATTAGTGAGACTGATCTGGGAAAGTGCAAGAGAGCTGTGATGTGCTGTTGGCAGTTTCAGTTCGGTTTACACCGTTCACAAAGCGTAGGTGTGATTTCAGTTGTTGTCATGTACTGTTGTGTGAGGCTATTTGTGGTATGTTTTGTTGTTGCAGAGTAGTGAAGTGCATGTGGATTGTTGTGCTGTAGGTATGGTTGTGTTTTTTTGAATAGTTTGAGAGGTGTAGGCTGAGGGATGTGTTTTTTAGTGGGTTGGTTAGTGGTGACACTCCATCTGCGGCCTCCGCTTTGGCCACCTGTGGCAAATGTCCCTGCATTGTGGTGTGCTGGAGGAGTCTCCCTCCTATATTCTGTGATGAGTTGTGGCTTGTTAGCAGGGGGTGGTTGGTGGTGATGCCTTCTCCGCCCCCTGTGTTCAGACTAATGAATGTCTACACCGCTTTGTCCCCTGGCATATTCTGGAGTGCAGCCACCATCACCTCCATGGGCCCTTGATCTCTCTTGGCCCTGTGGTTTACCTGTTCGGTCACCACTCTTTCCCCTTTCACTATAGGCCCTCTGTCTTTGTTTCAACCTAGGAGGCTACCATCTCTCTCCCTAGCCTCTGGTAGGGCCCTCCATGGGAAAGGGTGCGCCCCAGTCTCCCTCCTACTCTGAAGTCTCTCCACCTCCCACTTTGACATGGTCTGGGCCTCCATCTTGCCATTTGTGTGCTAATTGGGAGGGGTGTGGGTGTTGTTCATTCAATTTCGTACAGTTGTGAGTTAAAGAGGCAGGTTTTTATGAGTTTACAGAATTCTAAATGGTCCTTCATGTTTCGTATTTCTCTTTGGAAGAAGAAACTCTGCAGAAGGGACTCAGCTTTGTGGCAATTTATAGTACTATCCTATTTGACACAAAAGTAGAATTATTTCATTTTTTAAGGACATTGAAATTAAAGGTCTTCCTTGATGAAATTGATAAGAGCGGACACACTTCTGTGGACACCAACCAACTAGAAATCAAGGAATTCAGAACCAAAATCTTCTTCATGCCCCCAATACCAATACCATTGGTAGAGATTTTTTAAGAGCAAGTTATTAAAGATCTAGAGTGCATCAGCTTCAAATGTCCCACACGCAAAAATCTCCAACCACATGAGATGACCTTGATCAGAAATCTATTTGGTGCGTAAGAAATTACCATCCGTCTCGCTGACAAGGGAGGGCACCTAGTTATTATGAATGAATGTGACTACGACACTGAATGCAGGAGACAACTAGGAGACACCAACACCTATGCATTACTAGATAGAGACCCCACAATCACAATTATACGGAACCTGGAAGAACTGCTCACTAAGACCGAAGACCTAGGATGGATCAATCATCACACACACACGTTTCTCATGACCTCTCATCCGAGATTCCCTAACTTTTATACCTTACCCAAGATCCACAAAGACCCTGTGAAACAACTGTGCAGACCGAATGTAGCTGGCATGGACAGTGTGCTACAACCTCTGGGGAAGTACATAGCCCATTTCTTACAACCTATGATACAGAAAACATACAGATATGTGAAGGACACCACTCATTTTCTACAACAGCTAAGAGAGACCATATATAATCCCCACAACATCCTCTTCACGGTGGACGTTAAGAGCTTATACACGTCTATACCGCACGACCTTGGTCTTGAAGCCATTGAATGGATGCTCCTGAGAGAGGAAAATATGAAAGCACAAAAAGATTTTATTCTGGTTCTACTGCAATTCATAGATGAGAACTCTTATGTCCAATACAAAGACAATTTTCATTTACAGGTATCTGGTACGTCTATGGGGGCCACCAAGGCTCCCACTTATGCAAACAGTTTTATGTACAAATATGAAACTGGCCATGTACTAACACACACCATCTGGAATACGAATATTCATTTATGGATCAGATATATCGATGATATTTTTGGAATATGGAACGGTACGGAAGCAGAAATCGACAATTTCTTCACTTACTTGAATCAAATTGATCCCAGGATTCAATTCACATATAAAACATCTAAGGTTCAGATCCACTTCCTTGATGTGAACATCAGAACAGGAACTACCAGGTACATCACCAACTTATTCCACAAAGATACAGACAGGAATAATCTCTTGCACCACCTCAACTTTCACCAACCCAGTCTCATCAGGAATTTACTATTTAGCCAATTGTTGCAAGTCAAACGCATAGTGAATGACCCTGATGATTATATACATGAACAATCAGAGATTGGGAAGAAATCATTGCACACAGATACAAGACCACAGACATAGAAGCAGCCATCACCAAAATTGATCTCATTGAACGTGACAAGCTACTTATACAGGAGAAGGAACAAAAATGTGCACCACAATTGGTGTACGTCTCAAAGTTTTCAACATAGAGCAACCATATCAAAAACATCATTAAAAAGAATTGGAGAAACCTTATGTGCGATCTCAGAGTCGAACATCTGTTCAAAGAATTCTCAGTATTCGCCTATCAGAGAAGTCAGAATCTGAGAGACGTGCTGGTCTCTACCAAACCATCCATCAAAGAGCCAAACACAAAATTAACTGGCACATTCCCTTGCTTACACTGTTCTAACTGTGGATTTGTGACCAAGGGTAATACTATTAACCATCCTTGCACAGGCGAACAAATTGAATAATTATGCGACTTGTGACAGCACCCACATTGCTTACTCCATCAAATGCCCATGTGGGCAATATTACTTTGGTCAATCTAAACGCAGAGCGAAAGTCAGGTGAAACGAGCATAGATCCTGCATCAGGAACGTAAACTTAAACTCAGCGGTGGCCAGACACAGGCATGAGAAAAGACATAATATATCCTAGATTAGGTTTCAGGTAGTTGAAACTGTGACCAGATCAAACCCACATGAGAACATCAGTACCAAACTAGACAGAAGAGAATCCTATTGGATCAATCACCTTGGCACTCTCACCTCGGATGAGATGAATGAGGAGATAAACTTTCTATGTTATATCTAACTTTCCACTATATATAATATCTGCATTCTCCTTTAAGGTTTTTTTCTGTGTGAACTTTTGATGTATATATCCTGTATACAATTTCCATACATGCATTATCACACCCTTGTGATTGGGGCTTTTATACCCGGATTGACAACTTACAATTCCTATTTAGTTCCCACCAATGCTCAAATAACTTTTGAATCCCCATCAATACCTAGGTAGTGCACCTCATATACCCATCAACCAGTTGGTGGAACTTCGAACTCTCAGCTTTACAAGCATCTGTGCAGTTTTGCGTCCGTACTTCCCTTTGACCCATTAGGATAACAGTGATTTATCCAACATTTATTTTCTCTGTGTCATTGCACAGAAGTTTGCAGTTGATATTCTGTTTTCAAACAAGTTATGCAGAGTTACTAAGCATTCTGTTTTTTTATTACAAGGGGCCCGCACATCCAGACCGCCCCATTCATGGAGGAGCCAGGATGTGCGACGCTGGGGGCGTGGCTACACTTCGGTGTTCATCGCGTCAGGCATCTGCATGGTCCCTTTGCTTACTACCATATACAAATGAAGGCCCGCGACTGCGTGCGCTACCGCTGCCATGTGAACAGTCTGACAAACAGCGGGTAAGCTCACACTGTACATGCCACGGCGTGTTTTGGATGATCATTAACAAAGGGCTGTTCTAAGCGCCCAACCTGCATTCACTTCCAGAGCCCGAACACTTATCAAGATCGGAGCATTTTTCTCATGCTTATGAGGTAACCTTTACTTTACTACGATCGCTTGCTGCGATCTTTGTACACACATACAAGTGGTGCATGACTCGCTAAAACATTTCACTTTGGGCTTTCAGATTACACAGAGATTGACCGTTTGTTTAACTAAGGTATTTCCTTATCATTTTCTTACTTACTTATGTGTTGCACGTTTCATTACTGACACCATGGGCCATTATCCATTTTTTTTCTTTTTTCCCAAAATTATGCACATGTCTACCCATTCAAGTATGTATTTATTCATCTCGTTATTTTGGAATGATGGATTATTTTTATTTGCAAAACTGTATTGCTGAAATTATTTATTACTGTACCAAGCACAGAAGGAGGTAAACTCAGAAATGCATTGGCTAATGAGCTCTCATAGATGAGGCAACAGCTGGCCTCACCTGTTTTGACATTAAAACTTATATTTATATGCAAGAGGATCTTAGAATTGATTTATAAGTTTCTAACACATAACATATTATCTGTACAAGTTCCTCAAGAGTGATAACTTTTCCTGGACACATTCTGACCTACCAGCAGCTCCATATGGCGAGCCGAGTGAGAGCAACTGGCTGGCTGTGTGGTTCCCACTTAGTTTTTCTGTTACTAAAGACTTTTGATCCTGGTGTCCTTGGATCTTTCCTACCAGTCTGCTCCTCTGAACGTGATGATAATGCAAATGAAAGATTACAAACTTGATTTAATTTACTTAGTGGTGTCCATCTTCTTCCTTCATCAACCTAGGAAGCTCCCATCTCTCTCCCTAGACTCTGGAAGGTCCCGTCTCCCTCACACTCTGAAGTCTCTCCACCTCCCATTTTGATGTGGTTCGGGCTGGTCCTTCATCTTGCCATTTGTGTGTTCATTGGGAGGGGTCTGGGTGTTGCTCATTCGATTTCGACTGGTTGTGAGTTAAAGAGGCATGTTTTTATGAGTTTTCTGAATTTTAGATGGTACTTCGTGTTTTGTATTTCTCTCGGGAGGGACTTCCACATTTTTGCAGCTAGGCAAGAGAATGCTGATCCACCAAGTGTTTTTCCTTGTGTATGGTTTAGGTTCCCGGCACATGTCGTTGCTCGATCTGAGTGTTCTGGCTGGTTGGTAAATGGTGATTTTCTTTTGTAAGAATTCTGCTCCTGGGCTGTGGGTTACTAATTGTTTTGAATGTAATTCATTTTTTGGCTAACAGCTAATGTAGCATCTTTAGCACTGTAGTGATGTGGTCCCTTTGTGAGAGTTTGAGGAGAAGTCTGTCTTCTGCGTTCTGTATATGTTGCAGTTCCGTAAATCGATAATCCAGCATTCCGAGGTATAGGCTGTTGGCGTAGTGTATCCTGCCGATAAGGAGAGGAATGGTAGAATCTTTTTGATTGTCTGCAGATGGAAATAACATTTCTTTATTATTGCGTTTACTTGTGGTTCTAGGCTTAGCTCTTTGTCCATTAGAATTCCAAGGTTTTGGACTATTTTGGATGGTGTGAGCGCTGTTCTTGGGTCTGTGGGCCATGGGATGTATTAGTTGCTTCCCTGGTTTTTGGATAAAATCATGATTTCCATCAGTATACTTGCGTATTGTTCGCCACTTGTACAACTTCGATTTTGTAGATGATTTGGGTATCATCTCATCTACGTAATTGTAGCAGGTGATGCTGTGCCTTCTGATGAGGTGATTAGTGGAGTCATGTAGATGTTCAACAGGAGTGGGGATAGGGAGGATCCTTGTGGTACTCCACAGATGGTGTCCTGAGGTGCGGGTCTGAATGGTTCTATCCATACTGTTTCTGTTCTTTCAGATAGGAAAGATTTCATCCAGATCAGTGCTGTGTCAGTGATCCCTATTTCTTCCAGTGTCTTAATGAGGATGTTGTGGTTGACTGTGTCAAACGCTGCGGAAAGGTCTAGTAGTATCAGTGCTGAGTTTGTGTTGGAGTCTGAGGTGGTCTTTAGGTAATCCCAGATGGAGAGAAGTGCCATCTCTGTCCCTCTCATGGGTCTGAAGCCGACTTGTGCTGGTGCAGTAGCTGTCGGTTTTCTATGTATTCCAGTATCTTTTGGTAGACAGAGGTATCTAGTAGCTTTGCCAGATAGGGAATGTTTGATATCGATATGTAGTAAGAGAGGTCTTCCACATCGCCCGTATTATCCTTGAGGAGTGGTTTGATGTATGCAGATTTGAAAGCCCGCGATACTCTCCCCATTGAGAGCGATTGGTTGAATAAACAAAGATAGATATGCAGATTCTTTGTCAGAAACATCCAGCACGTTGTTATTCATGATGTTGAAAACATTTGATTAGTGACTTAAAGCAACTTAATTGTGTTGCATATCACGATAGTAGACATCATGGATATAAACAAATCTTTAAATGGGCGCTATGTGTAGCTCTCTTTAACTGTCACAGATTTGCAAGGTAACTTGTGCTTTGCGAGCTCTTTGAGTTGGAAATGTTCCATCGTGCATATGAAAGGCTCTGCCCCTGATAAAAGAAATGTGTTTGCAACCAGAGCACCTTAAGGACCTGCAGAGCCAGGGACGCTGTGTGTGTGTGTCTGCCTAACTGTGACTTGGGAAACTGGCAGTGCTTGAATTTACGGCCTGAGACGATTCTATGTTAGGCACAGAAGAAAGACAAAATATCATGGATGTGTTTCTAGAGCATTTGAACTAAAGGTACGCTCTGTACAAATTAAAAAAATGAGTGGTATGGCATACCAATGATTTATATTACACTTCCATCTCTTTGTGTATGTGTGGGTTCCCCCAGTCACCACTTCCAGGAGTCACATCACAGAGTGGCTAACATCCCCCCGCCCAACCCTCCATTATTAAACCAGCACTTTCAGTGCAGAAGTTTTGGTTTGAAAGTGCTGCATACCTCTTTCTTTCTGATTCAATAAGATCTGCACCACCATACATGGATAGTGATGATTCCACCAGCCAGGAAGCAGGATTACTTTCCGCTTCTTTTCCTGAACCCATAACAGGCCACCTCTAAAGGTCTGGCGCAAGAGACATTTGACCGTGCCAAGACCATCACTTATTACAAGACGACTCTCATCACATGCTGCCTCGGCTCCGAAGATCTCTGCTTCTGGTAGCCGCCCAATAATGCCAAACCCCAGGTCAGGCCTGATTCCCGGCCCTCGCTGTGCAGGCATGAATCTGCAAAGGGAGCAGTCTGGCAGATTTCTCAAGAAAGCAGTGGCAGTCACTAAATCAGCATGAGTCTGTTTGCTGTATTAGGACAAGCGAGGTAATGATTTGGAAGTCCTAGCCAAGGATAAAGTCCCCCTCACGTGCACCAGCGTAAAATCCCGGATCCATTGACCCAGTCATTTTATGTTATGTTCTATTATGTGGTTTTATACTGTGAACCGCTGCCCCACAAGGGTAGTCCCAGGCGCTCACGTTGCTCTGCATGAAAGGAGGGCTGGGTGTGTTAGTGGGGACAGGGCAAGTGTCATGAAATCATGGCAAAGAGGGGTGCGTGGTATAAACCTGGCCCTCGGGCGGGGATCCTTCTGTGAGGTGCTGTGGCTTAGGGCATGGGAAAGAGGCCAGGCCTTTCCCTTCATTCCAAACACTATCTGTGGCACTTCCCAGAAAGCATGCACAGTTGCAGGCATGGTACCATGTTCAGTGAAGTCACACGGTAACTCCACTTTACCTCAGAGTACCTACTCCTCATCCAGTCCTACGACATTGCGGGTGAGCCACCACAGAGATAAACATGCACCCTTAAAAAATGCATAAACATTGGCTACTCCATAGAAGGGGTCCTATAAAGGCCTCTTAACTTCTTGAATTTTGTCTGTTGTGAGTATACGGGTGCATCCCACTAAAGGAGCATGCTAAAGTGGTTCCTGCCATGATGCAGTCAGACGCGGTGCTGCAGCGGGTACCTCTGCCTTTATGATGCGCCCAACGATGCAATGTACCCATGGCTGACCCTAGAATTGGCGAGACCCTGGGAGGCAAAAGGTGTGTGGGGCCGCCCATTATTTGCATGAATAGTGACATCAGTGATATTACAGAAAATATTATAGAATGAGTCTTCAATACGCAATGGTATCATGGGAAGTTAAATTAAAAACACGTTGCCCTGAGTAAAGCAGGAGAGAAACAAACTGATGTCCAGTAAATGAATTGTCACTGTTAATATTTACCCATATGGCAATATCAGGAGTGAGGCTTTTTTAAAGCAGCAGACAGTCTGAGCTGAATACTTTAAATAGAATTTTAGTTTTTTTTCAGATAAGGCATAGTGAGATAAAAGGATTTGGCTGGGAGCACACGCTTTGGTTAAGTGGAGAAGCCAGGATTTGGGACCAGTCTGCAATTCAGGCACTTGAACACATCTCTTCCCAGATGGAATTGGTATAAATATTCCTGAAGCTCCTCCGCATTTGGCAGCAAGTCCGATTTTGTCCTTAAATCAAATTGGTTTGCTGGCTCAAAATATATGACATTCGTCGAGACTCATCTTATGG
Organism: Ambystoma mexicanum; assembly: GCF_040938575.1. NCBI lineage: Eukaryota > Metazoa > Chordata > Amphibia > Caudata > Ambystomatidae > Ambystoma > Ambystoma mexicanum. The sequence continues at coordinate 1,230,101,148 of NC_090934.1, read as the reverse complement.
CTGCAAGCCCATTGCTAAATCGCACTGGGCTCCTTGCGGTGTTATTTCTTCAAAAGATATTGAAAGTCTGGAACTGCCTATTTTTCCAGCTTAACTAATTGGGATTTGGTTTCCTTTGTTTCTTCTGTCCTGGCAGAACAGATTTGTAAAAGTGCCAAGGCGTTTCAAGAGATGGGTTTTGCGGTACTGGTTTTCCAATTTACTCTGCCATCAGCTAAACTGACTGCACCCCGATACAGGTGGGGGAATAATAAGCAAACAGCAATGAGACAGTCTGCCAGCAGGGTAATAAAAAGTTATCCTCCTTTCTTCACTCAGCAGAGAACCACAGAAGAGGCAGCCAGGATTCTGGGACATTGGTCTCATGTTACGGAAACATGGGCCTCATTACGAGCTTGGTGGTAGCCATGCTGTTTTTACCAGCATGGCTACCCCCAAACTCGGCTCCGGGTCCCGAAAAAAGGGAATTACCAGGCCATTCCGACCTTTGCAGGCCTGGTAATTCCAATTCGCGGGACCCGGTGTGTCCCCATTCCCATTTGATCCCCCATAGGGCTCAATGGGAATGGGGAGGATGCTAACAACGGTCCCAGGACTGTTGTTAGCATCCTGTTCTGCTAGGGGGTCCCGCTCTGGACGTCTGGTCTGACCAGGCATCCAGAGCGGCACCCGCTAGCAAACTCCTAATGTTGCGGCATGGTAACAACGGTGTACGCAACACTCGTAATGAGGCCCATTGTGTTGACCAGCCCGTTTAGTGATTGACTCTTTTTTCAACACTTGGAATACTCAGGGCCACCATTCATTTATTACTAACTCTAAGGACAGAGACAAATTTATGAAGGCACATTTATTCTTTTTACAAAAGACTTGGTTAACTTACCCTTTTGATCTAGATGGGTACTCCATGGTTTTTCGCCGGGCTTTGTCTCTCCTAGAGGGTCGTCCCAAGGGGGGATTATGTACAGGAGCACGGTCTGAGCTCTCGTTAAGTGCCTATCCTGGTGTGGGAGCCCATAATCATTTTTCATGCGCAGTGCTACCTACATTGAGGGCACGAAAGGTACTTTGGTGGCCACACTCTATGATGCACCAGAGGGAGGTTCTATTGGTGAATTGATGGTTATTGCTACTGATGCCCTCAGATTGTGGTGTTCCCAGTCTTCTAAGTGTGGAATAATGTTCGCTCGGGATTTTAATGTTGATTGTTCGCTGCCTCAATCGGGAGACAATGAAAAGGGAAAAAATGCAAGGGTTTCAAAAAGAGGTAGGGAGTGGCAGGATCTGCTCCCTCTAGTTCCTGAGGATTCCAAAACGTATGTTACGTCAAGTAACAGAATTTACAGTAGCCGTATTGACTTTATTTTTGTTAATTCTGTTATTTCCGATCTGCTCCCTGAGCTCTCGATTTGTCCTGTGGATATGAGTGACCATACACAGTTGTGAATGAAATGTAACTAGAAATCTCAGAGGGAAAAGTTGCGTTTTAATCCATCAGTGAACATGGAGGGAAATCGACTTTCGTGGTCCACAGCTAATATACACAATCTTAACTTAATGCTGATTCACAGCAGCTACACATAAAGGGAACTTTTGTTTGACATCAATTGGGACTTAAAGGCGAACATGTATATACATTGGCCACCTGAACTTAGACATATAGGGCCTCTTTACAACTCAGGCGGTAAGGGTTTTACGGCGGCGTAAACAGCGCCGACTCTTACCGCCTGAGTACGAGGTCCCTTAGCGCCATGGAGGTTTTAACACCTGCTTTTAGCAAGTGTTAAAATCCATGGCGCTAAGGGACCATGGAGTTAATTACGCCACCGTAATTTACGGTGGCATAATTAACGCCTTCCCCACTCCCATTATGCCCTATGGGGCAAAATGGGAATGGGGAAGGGTAAATGGGAAAATGTGGATTTACCACCCCGCCAAGGTTGGAATGGGGCGGTAAATCCGCCAACCACCATGGCGTAAACATAGTTACGCCATGGTGGTAAAGTCACGGCCCAGGCGGTAACTTACCGCCTGGGTCGTAATGAGGCCCATAGTCACTGATAAGACCTTGGGTTAGCCGGGGGGGGGGGGCTTTTGACCTGGGCATAGCTAAAAAGAAATGAGAACTTACTTCTTCTCTTCGTAGAATTAGGAGGAGTGTTTTCTTACAGGAGGTGGAAAAAAGAAAACAGATAGTTAGTGCTCGATCCGATATAAGTCCTGTTTGTGTGACTATAGATTCAGAAAAGTCACATCTTATTGGAAGTTTATCAACATATTGATTAGAACTCAGAACACTAAAACATTCTGGCACTTGCTAGGTACACATAAACGGGGTCCTACTGCTAATGAATTATGTGGCATCACGGAAGATGCTTGGGGAGTAATTTTGTGAGAAATGTACTGGAATGTGAAGGAAACCAGTTCTGCGGCAGCCTTGACACCCATAGCCGGGAATGCTGTCTGGACACATGTGTCGGAAGCCGACCGAGCTAGCATTATGACAAAGACTAAAGCATCTCGAGCAAAAGGCCCAGACTGCTTGTCTATTGCTGTTATTAAGGACGAGTCTCTGTTGTGGGAAGACTTTTGCCTGAATTGTATCTCCCTATTTGAGAGGTTGGCGTACGTCCACTGTCTCAGCAACATTCTATCTTAATTCCTGTAGACACGAGGGGATTGCACCTGGATCCTGGAAATTACAGGCTACTGGCTATGCTTTTTTCAAAAAAGGTAGCAGGCGCCCCTCCCCAGAAAGAACATGGCATGATAACCTGTTCTGTGTTTTTTTTCCCATTTTGATAGTTTGCAGCTATCGCTTTTTGCGCACTGTACCTTTCACAGATGGGAAATATCCATTTGCATATCAGTCTTTGTCCTGCCCACCTGGGCAGCCAAGCACGAAATGCTATGGCAATTGCCTTTTGACCAAGAGTACCAACAACAACCCCATACACGTGTTTCAGCCTTGTTGGGCCTCAACAGTGAGGTGGAACTGTGCCTCTCTGAACACAGTGAGCAGGGAGTCCACGTCTGGGTTCCCCCAGGTAACTCAGGTTGACCATCCCCAAGTTCCTTGCAACATTTTTTCAAAAAAGGTAGCAGGCGCCCCTCCCCAGAAAGAACATGGCATGATAACATGTTCTGTTTTTTTTCCCACTTTGAGAGTTCACAGCCATCGCTTTTTGCCCGCTGTGCCTTTCCAGATGGGAAATATCCATTTGCATATCAGTCTTTGTCCCGTTCACATGGACGGTCAAGCACCTAAATGCTATGGCAATTCCCTTTTGAACCAGAGTACCAACAGCAACTCACTTCAAAAGTGGAAAGGAGACTGCAGTGCAAACATTTTCTCAAGCCTTTTGCTGGAAATGCTAACATCCTGGTCTGTCGCAAATAACCTATTGAATAAACAACAGACAGGTTTCCGAAAGGGCTATTTATAGCACTCGCTAACCGTCCTACAACAGTATGTTGATCAAAATGGTCTTTGCATTAATTCAACAAAATCACAAATAATGACTATTGGTAAAAGGGCGTATGGTGGTCCATCTTATTCGTGGAACCTGGGAGGTTCTTGCTTAGAACAAGTACAGATTATAAGTACCTACGCTTAATCATTAAGGCATCCCTTTCATTCTCCGAGATGATTCCTCCCAATGCCTGGCAGAAAGGGTTGGCCATAAAAAGAGTTCTAGAGAACTGTGGTGGTCGATCTGCAGAGGCTAAGGCCAATGCCTATAAGATTTCAATTATTACAGTTATTTTATATACCCTGGATGTCCTCCCTGAGAAGGCAGCCTCATGGTTGCCTAAGCTAGAGGCCAAACTGTTGCGTTCATGATACGTTATTTATAACATGCTTAATACCCAGAGTTTTCTTAGCGCGGACCCGGGGATCAAACCTTTGGGGCTCCGTGTCGTCTTGCTTTCAAGGCGAGCACGTTGCCCCTAATCTATCCTCCCGATACATTGCTGGGACTTCCTGGATCTGTTCCATTGGAAGCCATCCGACTCCAACTGGGGCTGCAGTCTTTGACGTTGTTATGGAAGATGGCTGTCTGAAAGCTCTGGGTTAAAAGTAATGCTGACGTGGCAGCTGGCTTGTGAGTTTGACACTTAGTCATGCAAAGTTTGGCTCCGGAACTATTTTGCACAGGGCTATGGAGGGGATTGTCAGCAGACATTCTGTCAGGACATTGGCTTTTCAGTCCCGCTAGCTTCGGAAGTGGCTTTGTAATTGCATTAGAAAAACGTGGGAATTAAGTCAATAGCACACGGCCGTGTGCTGTCTCTGGCCGGGTTGGCCAAAAAGGGCAAATATGTCCTCTATACACAACAGGGAATGCTCCATGAAACCCCTCGTAGTTATGTCATTAAACGGCATACACTGGCGCTAATTCAATTTATTTTATAATAACGCATAGGTACTTTGAGTATTTTGAGGGAGGAGCGCCTTTGTCAGCTTTGTAAACTACAAGGGGAAACTTTGCGCCATATATTAATGGAATGCACTGTCCTCAGACCTAGTTGCGAGAAAGGTCATTCAAAATTTCAGCTCAATCAGTCTGACTTGTTCTGGGCTACAGTATAGGGTGTGGAATTGCTGGTGGTTACATCGGCTGCCTACTACATATGGCTGCGCGCTAAAGAAATGCTGGATGTCATTTCTCCTGTGAATGTGTGATTGACCACCGCGTCTGTGTAAAATGTTGGTTTTATGCCTTTTAACTGATTTTGTATTGATTTTACATGTTTAGTTATTTTTTTCTTATTTATTGTTGAATTTAAGGTTTGCAGAAAACCTTACACAACATAATAAACAAAGAAGAACAATGATCAGGAAAATAGAAAAAAAAACGAAAACATTTTATGTTTTGTGTACAAGGTTGGTTTTCCAACTGTAAACATTTAATAAATAAAACAAATGAAAACATTAATATTGTTTGTAAAAGATATTTTTTAAACGTTTCTTTGAAAACACCATCCGACTATGGAAGGTATTGCAAAGCTATGGTCACTGTGTTTTGCTATCTGAAGTTTACTGCTATTTTTGCAGGATGTTTTGGTTTTTATTGTGTATATATTCGGCCATATTGTACAAACTAGCACTATACTTTTATTTCAGAATCTACAGATGATTGTCACAAGAAATAATCTCGAAGCTGGTTCCATGGATGTCATGTCATGTCAGGGCAGAGATGGCCAGAGGCCATCTCAGCAGGCTGTGTCTCCTGCCTGATCACCTTCCAGTGCTGCAGAGCATATCTACCTGGGAGGTCTTGAGGCAGAGATGTAAGCAATTCTTCAGGTCTTCAAATGTTAAACAAGATTAACAGGGCTCAAGTTCTAAAATAAAGTTGGGGGGCTGAATAATATATGCATAGGTGCTGAGTACAAGGGGGGTGGAGGGCATAGTTACACCTGTTCTCCATGCCATGCTCATCTAAATCATTGGTTGTGGCAGGGTTTCTGTCCCCTCTCGTGCTGGGTTCAGGTTTGGTGACGTGTTAGCATGCATCTTGTAAAATCAGCAAGTGCTGCTCACTTCAAAAGTGGCATTAATGAACCACCTGACCCTTGATGGGAGGGGTTGGACAGGCCAAATCGGTTTTGCAGGTGTGGGAATAGCAGGGATCCAATAGCAGAATGCTGAAAAGACAAATCAGCAAGTCAGGTGACTGTTGCTGAAATGTTATATGTTTAGACCTTAATGTAACTCGCGTGGCTTTTTTCCTATTCCTGCTGCAAAATGTGCTGTACAATGTGTTTCGACCGGGGGATAGTACAGCTCTCTCGCATCAATCAGTGCAGGAATCTCTGCCCCCTAGCGAAAATCAAATGCTGGCCCCCTTTAATGGTGCTGATTCATGGAATTTGTGCACCAAAAAACGGAAATTTGAGTGCCATTCTGCCCGCAAATCCCCCTTGTTAAACAGGGATTTGCGGGCAGAATGGCGTACAAATCCCCGTTGTTTGGCGCAAATAATTCCATGAATCAGCCCCAATATATGCACAGTAAGTGAACCTTTCTTAAAGTGAAATATACAAATTTAGTTCAATTGACCTGTCCCCTTAGAAGAAAGTGCACACAACAAATTACCATCGAATAATCTGAGAGAGAAGAATTTCCAGTCATTATGCCAATAAAGAATAAAAGGTACCCACCTTTTAAGCCCAACAATTTATAATGAAATAACAAGGAATACAAAAATCCAAACATGACACTTGTATGTGGTCTAATGGGTAAGCGTCTGCACTGGAAACATGACATGGGATAAAATCCTAGTAGCTGAATACTTGAGCAAGCAAACTTTATTTAATTTAATGCTGGTCTCAAAAACACCCAACCCGCCCTGCCTGGACTGCAACCTCTGCCGCCACATATTGTCCAAATATTCATGACTCCCTTGCCTTCTCATCCTTTCCCCTCTCACCCCATGTGTGGCTTACAACAATAATCTGTTATATAAAGATAACTTGAAAAGTACACAAACCATAGTAAAGTGCTCACCCACATATATAATACAACTTTATAGAAATATGCTAGGCAAAACATTTACCATTGTAGCATTATTCCCCCTTCAATGGAGGACTACACATACCAGAAAGCAATTCAGCAGAAGGCAAACAATGGCCTATGTCTGCTTTCAAGACTTAGACACATAACAAAGTAATTTCTGAAAATGGTACCTGTTTGTGTTTCAATGCTTGACAAAAGAATGCTTTATGCATAATGTGAGGAAAATGTTACATTCTACCAAAAAGAAACACTTTTTGGTGTGTTAAATATGAACGTGTGAAAATAAAGCATATAGTTCAAAACCTTTTTGTGTGATATATTTAATTGTCCTGGAGGAGAGCATAGGTTTAGGCAGCGAACTGGTGCTTTGCGTGTGCTTTCAAAATAAAAATGTCCTTTGCAGTTCTAAAAACAGAAACGTTGAGAAGGTCTTGCCCAAAACAATGGCGTCTTAAATGCGCCATCACTTGTAAATCGCTCCCACTTTAAATGCTCTGCCTGAAGAAAGTGATAAGCAGTAGGTACCGGGTCTGCAGGCTCTGATGGGGCGCTGGGAGGGGGGGTATTTGCCTCTATAGCATTGCAGCAGGAGGTTGAGAGTTGACCCGTTGCCAAACTACCACAACAAAAAGGCAGCCGCATACATGGCGGACGCACATCGCGTTTTCAAAATAGTATTCCTTGAAATGCTGGAGGCAGGCAGCTGTTGCTTGCTGTGCCCCTCTGACCGCAGGGCCCTGGAGAGCCGCACAGACTGCACATGCCTCAGGCCGGCCCTAGATGTACTATTGGTATCCAATTCACTGAGGAGACTTGGCAGGGACGTAGCAGAGCTATTTACATAAGGACCCAGGGTGGTAAGACCTTTAAAGCATGCATGGTTTTCTTTGCTGGTGTGTGAAGGCAGTGCTGTCAAAATGCCATAAATCTCTCTTAAATTCAAGAAACACAAGTAGCAAGAATTGGTCCTCTTCCTCACTCCCGTCACATTCAAGGACACAACGTCACAAAAGGAGGCAGGCAGATTTACAGATATACAGAAACCTGAAGCGCCTCCTATTGACTTACTTCCAGCTCCCACCAATGCCTGCAGTTACTCCCAGTACTCTGCTTGCATCTCCCGCTCCTACTTTGCCTCTAGCTCCTCCCACTGCCCTGCCTGCTGCTCCTGCGCCTGTTCTGGGTGCAGCTCATTCAACTGGCCTGCCTGCAGCTCCTGCCCCTAATCTGCCTGCATCTCCTCTCTCCCTGCCCTACTTGCAACATCTGCCCATATTCTGCTGGCAAATCCTCCAACTGCTGCATCTGTAGCTCCTGCCCCCATTCTGCCTGAAGTTCCTGCCTGTAGCTCCCTCCTGCACTTCTTGCATTTTCTTTCACTATTCTGCCTGCTGCTCCTGTCCCTTTTCTACCTCCACCTGCTCCCACTGACCCGCCTGCAGCTCCCGTATCATTTCATCCTTCAGCTCCTCCTACAGCCCCGCCTATCTTCTGCCTCCATCTCATCCCACTGAACTGCCTGTTCTGCCAGTGATGCAAGACAATACAGATGTCCTGACATGGGTAGAAACGAATCAGATTTCCTGATTTCTTACACATCTGGACCTGTTCAGGTTACATAGCCCCTGTGGCCTCTGAGCAAGGCTCGAGCAGAGGGGGCCTGAGTCCCCCACTTTTTTTTTTTCCAGAGGGCACCTTGACATGCTAATTTCTGGTGATGCCACATTCAATTGGTATGTTAATGAGTCCCCCCACTTTGTTTTTAGTACTTCACCCTGCCTCTGAAGCTGCGACTCACTGTATCTTTTTGTGCGAGCACTAAGAGAATACACCCTTGCACTTGTTTGTTTGTTTATTATTTGTAATGCGCCAGAATACCGTAAGGTAACAGGGCGCAGCAGTAGCATGAATTTGTGAATCTTAGTTACAACAACAGTAATATATGCAAGTATGTACACACAGTAATAGAAGTTACAATAATAGAAGTTACATGATTACATACAAGGATGCCGGTAAGCATATGTAGGTACAGGGTAAACAGTTAGCAGGCGTATCAGGACTTAATGATTAGAAATGTTAGAGGACTTCCATTTTCAGCCATGCAACCATCTTTAATCGGAAGTTTTTATAGGGTAGGGAGTTGCATAATTTAGCCGCTTTCACTGGGAAGCTATTGCCCCCTATGGTGGAACGTTTAAAATTGGGGAAGGAAAGGCAGTCTTTATAGGCAGTTCTTGTAGGTCTCAGGGAGGTCTGTCTATGAAATCTATCAATTAAGTAGATAGGAGCAGCGTTGTTGAGTGACTTGTGAGTGAGTGACGCAGTATTTAGTGGAATTTTGTCTTTGATAGTGAGCCAGTTATTCTGATGGCTATGTGCTGTGATATGCTCTCTTCTGGAGATGCCCATTGCCGCTCTAAGAGCATTGTTCTGGAGGATTTGTAATTTGTTGGTGAAGACTTTGGAGGACCCAAGATAGAGAGCATTACAATAGTCCAGGCGGGACAATATGAGGGCTCTAGCAAGGTCAAGCAGCTGGTGTCGGACAGTAAAAGGTTTGGCTGCACGGATCAATTTACATGTATAAGCCGTGGAGGAGGCTAGGGAGTTCACCTGTTTATTGAAAGCGAGGTTGGAGTCCAGGTAGACGCCTAGCATTTTAACTTCTTGTCCCACCTTATTACTATTGCCATCGATCATGAAGGATGAATAGGCAGGGTCTAGTTTCTTTAGGCTAGCAGTGGTGCCTAGTATGATGAGTTCGGTTTTATCATCATTCAGGCATAGTCCATTTGTGGCCATCCAGCCTGGATGATGATGTACACTCTATTAACCAAGGCCAAAGCCTTCCCATAATCTCCAGAAAGCGGAAGGAGGATCTGGGTATCATCTGCGTAGTTAGTGTAGGTGATACCGAGATGATCCAGATCATCGAAAAGGGGCTTGGTAAAAATATTGTACAGTGTGGGTGAGACACAAGAACCTTGTGGCACACCACAGGTAATTGGTATAGGGTCTGCTGCAGCTGTAGGTGAAAAAACCCTCCTGGTTCTGCCGTTAAGGAATGATCTTATCCATGTGATGGCCTCGACAGAGAAATGAGCTGAAGTGTGGAGGTGTGTGCATAGGACAGAATGATCGACCAGGTCAAATGCTGCAGAGAGTTCAAGGAGGAGGAGTAGAGCGGCTTGGCCATTGTCTCTGAGCATATCAATCTGTGTTTTAAGGTCAATAAGAGCCGTCTCAGTCCCATGTTGGGGACGGAAGCCTGATTGTCTATCTCCAAGTAGGTGAGATTCTTCCAAGTGTTTCTGATTTGTACGGAGGCGACCTTATCCAAGATTTTTAGCAGGAATGGTACGGTCGTTATAGGTCTGTAATTTGTAGGCGTGGCTGGGTCAAGTGTAGGTTTTTTTAGTAATGGAAGTACCCAGGATTGTTTTAAATTAGGAGGGATAGAACCGGTGGAAAAGGAAGCATTGATTAGTTTTGTGATGAAAGGGGAGAGGTCGCGGGCAGCGTCTTTAATAAGCTGTGCAGGGCATAAATCTCCCTGGCAGTTAGCAGGTTTCAAAGACAGGGTGATTTTTTCTACTTCACGTGTAGTGACTTTGGAGAAGTTGGAATGGGTAGAATCCCTTAAGGTGGGCTTTTCGGGTGATTTGGATAGGTGCGGGTCATTCAAGGAGGCTTTTTTGCATGCAATTTCATTTTGTAGGGTAGCAATCTTATTGGCTAATGCATTTTGGATTTCACTGCACCAGATTTTATATTTACTACAAGTATCTGGTTGTGCTATGGCAGTTTCTACTTCTTTAAAGTATGGACAATAATTCCTTCATGTTTGATTTGGCGCAGGATATGCGGGAGTCGAAGGAGGTTCGTTTTGCTAGGATAATTTCTTTTTTATAGAGGGCAGCTATTTTGGTAAGCTTAAGTTTATTAGCTACTGACAGCGATTTTTTCCAGGTGGCCTCGCAGTTTCTTTTTTGCTGCTTTAGGTTTTTGAGGAATGGTGTATACCATTGATTCAAATGCCTTTTGGGCTTACTTGGTCTTAGTTTAAAAGGTGCGATTAAGTCCAGTGAAGTGGACATGATTTTGTTGTATCCTTCAACCAAAACTTCGGGTCCAAGTTGCCAGGAAGTGCATTGAGTGTGGGGAGTAGGTTTGGGATGAGTCTCTCCACAGTGATGCTTTTTTTGTTTCTCGTAAGTATAGGTGGGGCCCTACTGGCCGGCAAGGGTGGAGGTCGGATGGTAGAAAGCGTGAACGATACCAGATGGTGGTCAGTCCAGGCTAGTGGTGAAATGTCGGTTATATTAGCTTGACAATTGTAGTCCCCCACCCAATAGAGTATTCTACCTTTGGCATGTGTGGGTTCCATGCTTCTTTGGGTAAATCCTAGTTCGGAGAGTGTATTGCACATAATGTGGGCAAATTGGACTTCTGGGTCATCGGAGCCCATATTGAAGTCTCCCAGAATGAGTACTTGAGTGGTACTTTTAAGGTTGCTGGATAAGATTGTATTAATGTCCTCATCAAATCTGCCTATTGGGACTGGAGGGCAGTAAATCACATGGATGTTGAGCATTTGGGCAGTAGTCAGGGGGACTTTGACTGAGAGTAATTCGCAGGATGGGACATTAGTCATGGTAGCTGGTCACATGGTGAGGCTGCATTTGTGGATAATAGCAACACCCCCTCCTCTGGAGTTAGGTCAGGTTTCTGTTGCATGAGCTACTAGTGATCTGGTGTTGATTAGGGCTGCCTTAATTTGGGGGTTCACGGTGGTTGTGGTTGTTATGATTCCAGGATTACTCTGTTTACGGGGACTGTGTGGAAGTTTGGGGTAGGCGTTCTGAGATAAGTTAGGTTTAAGAGTGTTTAGGCTGAAAGTTGTGGGTCCGGGTCTCTGTGCAGTGGGCATAGAGCGGGCGAGTGGCTCGTAGATTTTAACTAATCTAGCTCTAAGTCTTAGATTTCTGTATATGGTGGAGCAAGGGAAGCTGGTAGGAGGCTCTAGATGTGAGTCATTTATGTCTAGAAGTGAGCTACTAGGTAGTTTGATGTTTGGTATTGTCGAGTACATGGTGTTAGATGAATGTGGCGACATGTTAGGCAATGCTATGTTGATAGTGAGGAGGCAAGCGATCAGACTGATGACCAAGGGAAACATGCTAAGTGATAATAAAATTATGTTCATATGTAAGGTGGTTAGTCTAAAGCTTAGGAGGGGTGCTCAGTCCTAGGCACCTTTGACAGCGCTTGAATTCAAGTGATGCATTTAGTAGAGAACTGGTAGGCAGTACCTAGGTTGGATGTGGTACTCTTAAGCAGAGGGTAATGCCGAGTTTATCAACTAAGTTTGAAATAAGCACAGTTGACTCAAAAGCAAGGGGCAACACTTGGCTACAGGTAAGGCAGTTGACTAAGAGCAATGGGGTAGCATCTAGGTTAGAAATGGGTACATTTGACTCAAATGCGAAGGGGTGACATAAGTGGGCACAATTAACACAAGTGCAAAGGGGCCCCATCTAAGTTTGAGATACGCACAATTGACTCAAATGCAAAGGGGCACCATCTAAGTTCAAAATATGCACAATTGACTCAAATGCAAAGGTGCACCATCTAAGTTCGAGATATGCGCAATTGACACAAATGCAAAGGGGCACCATCTAAGTTTGAAATATGCACAATTGCATAGGGGTGACATAAGTGGGCACAATTAACACAAGTGCAAAGGGGCACCATCTAAGTTGGAGATATGCACAATTGACTCAAATGCAAACTTCTATCCTTAGCAGCTGTGCCTGGGAGATGATTGCAGGTGCATGTGATCAATAGCAAGCCCATTTAAGCTGCTCTATCCAGAGGCCTAGCAGCCGTATGGGCAGAGGCAAAAGGGGTGTCAGTGCCTGAAATGTGGGTGGTTACCTGGTGTGTAACCTGTCTGACATTTCTGTTTCTTTTGTGCAGGATTTCATGCTATCGGTTGAAGATGTTTTTATAAAAAAATGTGTGCTTAGCAGTATCCTGCCCCTTGCTGGTCTGTGTGTTATATTTTAATCAAAGTGTGGCGGCTCTCCCCTCCCTTTTCATCAGTCCATTCGAGGCTGTTTTCGGATGGCTCAAATAGCTGATACTGGAAGTTCTGGAGGATCGGGTTGGCTTTTATTGTTACTCCCCTACAGGCGGGAGCCAGTTGTGGTGTATTTTTCATTAGAAATAACACATCATGGGCCTCGTTACATGATTGCCGGTAACCAGCCAGTGCTACCGGGGGGTGCCGGCAACCTCGCCTTACCGTTTACGCCATCTGACATCCTGGTGTTACCAGGATATCACAGGTGGCAGCGGTACGGTAAGTTCCCATTCCCATGGAGTCCAATAGGACTCCATGGGAATGGGAACACTGAAGCACTGGCACCATTTGTAAAACGGTGCGGGTGCTTCAGTGAAAAACCTGCCAGTAGGGGACTGAACTACTGGCAGTTCAGGCCTGCAGGTTTCTCAGTGCCCCTACCCGCAGAGTTGGAGTGACCCGGTCTCGAAATAAAGGTGCCAGTGTTGTTACCGGAACCTTTATTTCTGGACTGGGTCACTCACAATGAGGCCCATTGTTTCCAACAAGGTGTACGTCTTCGGATGACACAGGACTGCAACTAGGCAGAGTAGGACTGAAAGCAACAGGGATAACCGATAGGTAATCCTACTCTACCGGCAATCACTTGCATGAGCTTCCAACTTCAGAACAGGCGATGGACGGTTCCAGGACTTTGGAGATGTGCACCTTGTGAGAAACCTGACAGTATTCTCCCACCTACTTCCTCAGGATCTTCCATTCAGGTGGCCAGGGAAGGGCCATCACTTTTGGATACAGACCCTGGGGTTGGACAAGCGAGGGAGGATCACCTAAGTGAATGGTCATGAAGGATTGGGATGAGGATACCCAAGGCCGAGACATGGTATTGTCCCAGTTGCAAAAATACCCCAACCTACACTCCCTCAGCCTTTAAGGGGTATCTTCAATCTCACCCCATTTCCCACTCCCCATTGTGAACAAATACTGAGACGAGGAGGAGGCCACTAAGAGCATTCAAGATTACCCATAGGAATAACATGGGGACAGTAAGGGAAACCTAGCATATAATTAACTTAATTGTCCCACTAATAGTCAGGCAGGGTCAGGCATTTAATAATGAGCACTCACACCTGACTTCATTTAACTGTTGTTGCTACTATAAAAGGTGTGGTCTTGCACAGGTGAATGAGCGAGCTGGGGCAGCATACTGGACCAGAGAAGCCAAGAACCTGGAAGCTGCATAAAGAAGTATCAAGAGCAGAATGGCATGCCACAACGCTGGCCCGTTGTTTGTGAAGGGCTGCAGAGTGGCTAGAGAGCCATGTCTCCAAAGAGCTGGAGCGAGGCAGCCGGTATCCTGCTGGCGGTGTCTGTGCAATTACTTGCTCCCTTGCGCCTTGTGGCGGACCCAAGAGTGTCTGAGGGGCAGGTGGTGAGACCTTGACCTCGACCCAAAGCATCCAGGATAGGCCCCTCACCAGCGCTATGCTACCCAGTGAGTTTTGCATGAGAGAGAGAGAAAGTCGGGAGCGTGCAGGGGGCTGGAGCGGGAAAGGGAGAAAAGCAAGATTTGTAAAGCGGCACAGAGCGGAAAGTGACAGTTTAAAGAAACAGAAAGTAAAAAAGAAGGACAAGGAAAGAGGAAAGAAGTAGAAAGCGCACTCGTGACACAGAAGGAAGAAAAAGGCACATTAGCGGCGCAAAAGTAAAAGTGAAATATAGAGTAAAAGAAAAGGGTATGAGTGACCCGGAAGGAAGGAAACAAGTGCAGGTGTGGACGGAAGAGTGAAAGAAGTGTGCAATAGTCATGATCAAAAAAGGACAGGTACATGTGTGCACGACAGAATGAGGGGAGCGTGCAAGAGGCGCAACAAAGAGAAAGAAAAAGACAGTGCAAGTGTTCTCAACAAAGTGAAAGAAATACAAACAGATGGACGTGGTGCAGGAAGCACCTGAAGATGAAAAGTACAAAGGAAAGCAAGTGTAAGAAATAAAGAGAGGGGCTAAGGATCAGAGTGGTCGTGCTTAGGTAGAGCAAAGAGCCTGGCGTTCTCGAAAGCCTCTGATTCCACCCCATGATAGGATTGTATGTGAGGGAAACTGTATATTAGGAAAAGGTACATCCTGACAAGCTGAACTTGTGTTTGAAACTAGAGGGGCCTAAACTTGGGGACGGGAACCCTGAGAGGCCTACCAAAGCGGAATACTTATTTTTGAAACAGAGAGGCATAAACTTGGGGAAGGGCACCCTGAAAAGCATAAAAGAAATTGTGATATGTTTAGTTTTGTTTGAAACTGAAAGGGGCCCGGGTTTGGGGACGGGAACCTTGAGAGGCCTACCAAAAAAAACAAAGTGCAAGGATTGAAGCTTGGCGAAGGGAACCTTGAGAAGCTTCAAAAGGAACTGTGTTCAATTTCCTTTGTGGTGTTTGGAACTTGAAGAAGTTGAAGCTTGGGGAAGGGAACCCCGAGGAACTCAAAGACACTGAAGGTATTTGAAACCACTACAAGGACTCTTTGGAAAAGGTCTTACGTACAGCCATTTTTAATTGAACTCATTTTTGTGACATTGACCAAACTACACTTGGTGAAAAGACCACCTGAAACCAACTTTGGTTTCCCAATTTCTGTTGAACCACTATTTTCCTTTTTAAAGACTTCTTATCACAATTTTGGAAAGAGTGAGGGCAAGCATAGGTTTAGACAAAGAGAGACTTTTATTTTGGACTGTTAGACAGCGAGGGTCATTTGAAGCATCAGTTAAGGAAACCATCCCTTTAGAGTTAGGACCAGTCAGATATTACACCAACCCGGGAACCTTAGTAAATAAAGGTTCTCAAACCAACACCTTTGAGTCTGTCTCTCTTGATACCATGCCTGTCTCACAACCCCAATGCCCGAACACGATGTCATTATGCTGAAGCATGGCTGATGTCTCCCTAACAATTGTTAGAAAACAGGATGTGGCTGTGTTCTGTCCTGGTTAGGTCTTGTGCAGAAGGGACGTGGCCTAGCAGTTCCGGCTGGACTGCCACTTTTGGGGTGGGACCAAGCCTGATGTGCATATAGTCATTCCCCTTCAGTTATGGCATGGCAGGCTGAAACATGATGGCCTACGGGGTTGCCAAGACCAATTGCCACTGGTTTAGATTCACTCATATGGTTCCGGCCATCGACCAACAGTGCTGTATTGCAGAGCTAAACATCTGTGAAGCGGATCATCATCTGCAAGAACCCCAGAACTGAAGTCAACGACACAGAACGGTGTCTACATACACAAAAAAAACCTTGCATAAAGTGCACATGAGAGATGTGGTATCCCCGTATATTGTCATCATTGCAGTGTAGATTGTTAATGCACGGGCATAAATGCACCTACAAAACTCATGCACAATACAAGCATCCATAAAACTACCTCTGGTGTGGAAGAAATTAGATGAATATTTGAATTTCTGCAGCCTCTTTACCTTTTCCACTCTCTTTCTGGGTCTTGCCTTTACACTTTCTATTTTATTAGCCTTGTATCCCCTCTCTATTACATGCCTCTCTCGTCCTCTTCCCCCACTCTCTCTAAACCTCTTTCTCCAGCATTGAATCATTCATAGATTCACATGCTTTGAACATTCACTGTCGTCAGGCTGGCAATCGTCAGTTACATAATTCTTATTTTTTGATTTAAAGAATAACATTGCACACTGTAGCCTATCAACCTTGTTATGGGTCATTTGACTCCCATCCAATGGAATGCCAAAGGCTCAGATTCACCCAATGAGGACATGTTCAGTTTCTAAGTTCATGTGATGCTGAAATGAGTCCTAAATATTCAGTGGTCAAGATTTCCACAGGCAAAAAGAGCATTTTATCTGCCTTTCAGATAAGCGTTTTACAATGTAGACTTGGCTACAGATACTATTAGGCTTTGGTTAGCCCCCACTGCTGCAGAAAACATGTCTCCGGCTGACCAAAAATCTAGGTCAATAAACTTGACCCCAGATACCAATCCTTCGTCATCGATGGCAAGATTATAAACGTTTCTAAAGAAATCAAAACACTAGGGGGCCGATTCATGGAACAAACGTGCGCCGAAATTCCCAGCGTTAGCAGGCGCAAGGTGGCGTAAGCGTGAGAAAGCAAGCGCACGCGCACGCCTGCGATTCAAGGAAGGCGCTGCGCTACATTCCCAGTGGTTGTGCGCCAAATCCGTGCATGGCGCACGTGGGCACACACGTCATCCAACGGCGTGCGCTTCGCGCACACAAAAGCGCATATAGCACAGCGCACACAACAAAAGTGGGCGGAACAGTGGGTGTAACACGCGGAATGGGGAATAACGCGTGAAAAACCAGGCGTAACTGGGGAAGTACTGCAGGGAACTACACAGAACGCCCACACGCACGCGAACAACCGGTATTCATGGATTCGAATACGGGAAAGCCGCGCACGGCAAAAGACGCGCATAGGCGTCAACACATCCACCACACGAAGGCAGGCGGAAGTGTCCCCGCGCACATCATAAAAGTGCACGCAAACAACAAACACGTATATAAAGCAATGATGAATGCCCCATTTGTCGCAGCACGGATAGTGGGACACCGCAGGAGGAGGAGAATAGCCAGGGCACGCATTTTGTCACCACAGACAAGCCTTTTTGGGATGCCTGACGACCAGGTCTATGGCAGGTATAGGTTTCCACCCCATATCATCCTAGACCTGGCCAGCGAGTGGGAAGATGACCTAACATCCCCCACCCTCTGCTCCCAAGCATTGAGCCCCTTGGAGAAGGTGCTCAATGTCCTGCATTTTTTGGCCACTGGGTCTTTTCAGCGGACTTCTGCCATAGTGGCGGGGGTCTCACTGGCCACGCAGTCACGCTGCCTACACCAGGTATTGGCAATCATTACAGCGCGCCCCTCAGTCCGCAGGCACATACACATGCCCAGAACACCCGCAGAAAGGCAAGCCGTTGTCCAGGACTTTTACAGGGTGGCACACTTCCCCAAAGTGCTCGGTGCCATAGATTGCACCCATGTGGCCCTACGTCCACCTAGGGCCACTGAGCGCATCTACCGAAACCGCAAGCACTGGCATTCCACCAATGTACAGGTGGTATGTGATGCAAAGGGAATCATCACCTCTGTCTATGCAAACTATCATGGCTCCACCCATGACAGTTTCATATACAGAATGTCCGCCCTGAGCCGGGCCCTGGAAGCTGGGCAGCATGGCGACACATGGCTCCTAGGTGAGTACAAATGCCATGCACATGAATGAATGTCGCACACACACACAAATACACAAACCCCAATAATCACAACCATTATCACCTCTCCAGGGGACAGTGCCTACCCTCTGAGCAACCACATGATGACGCCAATCCGGAACCCCACCACACCACCCGAGGTAAGATACAACGCGGCCCATATTGCAACCAGGGCCATAGTGGAGCGCACATTCGGAGTGCTCAAGTCACGCTTCTGCTCCCTTGACCGCTCTGGCGGGCAGCTACTCTATGCACCCCCAGTAGTGTGCAGGATCATTGTGGCAGCATGTGTCCTGCACAATGTTGCAACACGGCAGGGCGTACCGGTGGACATGGTGGTGCCCCCACATCCCCAACCACAGGCACAGGCGCTGCCAATGGGAGGGGATAGGGCGCGTGGCGAGGAAGCCCGGACCCAGCTTGTGGCCAGATTTTTCACCTAAACTCCCAACCCTGCGGAGTGCACACAGGCCTGGCACATACCAGGTGACAATCGATAATGACAAAGAGACAGTCAACTGTCACAACCTTACCACCCTGAGATTGTTGCCATGGAATTGCCACATTGTGTGCATCCCTAGCTACTTAAACACAAGCAATCCTGTGTGACCAAATGGCACACATGCAAGGTGTGAATCACACAGACCTGCAAAACAGGACATGACTATCACTGGTATGTCACTCAAACCCTCCCAAACCACAACATGACATGGCAAGCAATAGCCATACACAAACACAGTACCAAAAAGGTACACATTGCCATGTGAAAAATGTAAATGGGCATCAGACAATGATGCCTGACATGGAATCAGATGAAATGACTGACCAACAACCTCCCACCCAAAATAAGTCATACCCAAATGCATTCCAAAAGTTGTATTTTAAACATAACAATGAATGCCTGTCTACATGCACAATGTCCATTGCAAAATCACACTGCAGCTACTGTGTGTCGTGTCCACCTCCTGCAACACACTGCTCAGCGCACAGCACAGTGAACAGCCATTGTGTGTGATGCACACCCTGAGCATCACATCTAAGCGACAAACTACATTAAAAAAAACCAAAATAGGCATGTACAGGATCCACAAATGGTCGTAGAACATGTGCTGCAGGGACACAGTGGGCACCAGAAGGCAAACAGAGTGTACACGTGGACATGGAAGGGTGGATGTACATGTAGTGGATCATAGTGCGAGTGTGTGGGTCAGTAGGGACATGCACTCAACATATGCATGTGAAATCAAGTGACCATCAGTGTCCTCTACACATCACATGTGAACATTCACCATGTGTATACCCCAGCATGTCAAATCACAACTATCCCCTCACACCTGAAAGGTAAACACAACACATGAGCAGGCATTGATCAGCAGAATACATCATGTAAATAGGAAAGCACAATTACAATTTCAGGGTGCCCATCACACTGCAGGGCAAGGCAACTATCAACAACAAAACACCCCCCTCCCTCACAAATCACCACGACCCATAGAACAACTGCAACTGGGTTATTCATCTGACATCCTTGAATTCCACCTGGCCACAGGATCATCCTTCCCCTTTGTCACCATCTCCCACCTTGTGTGTAAAAAGTTGCCAGCACCCCAGAGTCCACCTAGATTTGCAAAAGCACAAAATCCAACAGAACTCAAACCAGGACAACACAGAAGCCAAGTAAATAGCCTGCAGGCAGTAAAACAAACCAGAACAGCCTCCAGTAGATGACTTGAAGTAGCAGTACGCCACAAAGGCCAAGTACTACCACAATGATGTTAACAACCAAGGTAGCACAGTAAAACAATGTCACAACAGGATCTGAACCATGTGTGGCACATTACATAGAATGATGCACCTCGAACGGATGTCTACTGTCACAGTTCCCGTGTACAGGCGCAGGAGTGGCACGAAACAACCACCCCCACCGTGGTCTGGGTGCCTGCAAGGTCTAACTCACACAGGCCTCTGAGATCCTGGTGGGGAAGCAGGGTCAGGGATATGCAGTCGGGACAGGCATTGGCATACTGGATAACCGGAATGAGGGGCAGGAGAGGGGAGTAGGATTGACATGGGAAAGTAGGGAATGCACCAAAATGTAGTACACACATTAACACATACACAATTAGATCAAACTTGTTCACATGCACATAGCACCAAATTACTCAAATGTAAGTCAAAGAGAAACTTATCTCTGGGGTGAGTGCTGGCCTCCTGCCTGCGCACTCTCAGGTCCGGTAACAGGAGCATTTCAATGCTGCAAAGAGAGCCACAGTTAATAATCTGTGCGTGCCCAAAACACACAAACAAACCACCAAATATGCCCCAAAGTAACAAAATACACAACAAACAGACAAACTTGTGTGGATGCTTCATACCCATGCGTAACATTACCCCCTGATGGTTCATTCACAGTCAATGCAGTAAGTCAGGCACTGGTGGGTGGGTGGCAAATGGAACACCAATGTGTCACGATTCATACAAAATGCAATGTTCCCTGTGTAAGCAGACAGACGCATATGGCACGGTCTGACTTCAGAACAAGTCCTGTACCACCATGACCAAAATAAAGTAGCCAGTGCATGTATCAATTTCTACTTGGAAATGAAATGCACTGCACCCAAGTCTGTCCCTTGCTGTCTGTCCCTGTGAGGTGCTTCATTCCATGTCTCGGAACGCTACATGGCTAATTCAAGTGCCTCAATGGACCATGGTGGACCGGAGGGTATGTGCCACTGACCCTGCAGGTGCCCCAGACAATTTTAACATCAACTAGCCATCAGTCCACTAACACATCTGAGCTGTATTGTGCGCTCCTACACCAATATTTGTCCAAGTTCACCGTCAGTGCTGCTACCTAGCATGCATGTTCAACTGGCCAGGTGGAAGGTTTGCTGTGTTGTGACCCCCCTGTGCTGCTCACCTTGCCTGGAGACCCTTGAAACACGTCATCGATTTTCGGATGTATGATAGCAATCCCTGTGCCTCTGCTTGCGCACACATGCGCATGTCGGCAGCACCAAACGTGTCCTGATTCCAGACGTCCAATGGCCCATGTCTGCTGGCAAAGGTGGTCTTGATGCTCATCCCCCTGCAGAAAGTGCATGAAACACATGATTAATGCTTAATATTCATCTGTGTGTGTCCCTTCAGGCATTACATGACTGGACCATGTCAGAGACGTACATCAGAAATCACACCATCAGTCCGTCTTTCACAGCAACAGTGTGGAACACACTATCTACGGCATGATTTGCAACAAGCTCATGTTCATTAAAGATAAGAAACATACTACACAATGCATAGCAATGAATGTACACATGAATCATTAAACACCCCATCTAGCAAAAGAAGAACAGTGGACAATTACACCCCAATCATCCCCACTAGGGGTGGTAACACAAGTTCCACAGCAGCAGACATGCCACAGATATGACAGTCCATTGCCCTTGTGTAATAGGCTGTTACAGCGAACCATCCTTGTGAGCCCATGGATAAGGGAAGCAGGAGTGGCATATGTAAGTCAAGGACCCCAAGCAGCAAACACATACACAAGACAAGCTTGAAGGGCCCAGCTGGAACAGACAGTGGATGCTTTTAAAAGCCACAAAGCACCACACCGTCACATGAAAGCACAATAGACTAGCAATTTTAAACTATATTAACTAATTACACTAACTATGAAAAACCTACTTTACCTATTTAAACTAACTATCAAACAGAAATGTAACTAACTAAACTTAAAGAAAAATCAAAAATGGCCACATACGACCCGGGGGGGGCACCCATGAGGGGGAGGTACAGGGTGCTGCTCAACACCCACATGCGATGATGCTGAGGAAAAAGAAAAACTCTATGGGCTCAACGCCTGCACAGCCCGACCTATGTGGGAGATAGATTGTTGTCCGAGTCCGGCTCTTCCTGGAAAGGAGGATGTGGCACAGGAGCATGACCACGCCTAGCTGCAGCTTGCCACTCGTCGGCAGAAGGTCTGCCGGACGGGTGAGTCTGGTTCTGTGTGGCGATGACATGTAGGTCTGCATGCAGAACCTCCCGTGATACACGTGCTTCCTCTTGAAAGGTAGCATGTGTAACACGGAGTTCCTCCTGCAAGGCCAGGCTTGACAACCGCTGCACCTCCCGGCAAGCATGTAGCTCAGCCGAGATGGTATGCTCAAGCTGTGCAAACCTCTCCTCTGCCCGCTCCCTCTGGGACATCAGAAGGACACCCAGAGTGGATCTGAGGGAAGCATGCTCCTCCCTCAGGGCCTTCAGGTGTGCCTCTGCGTGAGCAGCAATTGCTTGATGCAGAGATGACATTTCAGCCTGGCGTGCCCTGTCTGAGGCCGCCATGCCCAGCCTGAGCGAGTGGGCCGTGGACCGTGCCGCCTGCTGCTGGAGAAGCACCTGCCTAGTAGGGGGGGAGCACAGATTCGGCCACACGCTCCATGCTCTCAGCGATGTTCTCTATTGCTGCCCCCTGCCGTTCAGAATTGGCAGTCATGTCTTGCTCCCACTCAGTATACTGTGGTTGCGTGCAGCGACCACGTTGCTGGGCTTGACCCCTGCGGGACCCAAGGACCGGGTGTCCTTGTTGTGTTGGCACCGCCCGCGGCTGCACAACTACATGCCCCCGTCGACATGATGTCCCAGGCACATCAGTGACTGGTGTGGAGGGTGACCCTGCGTCCCGATCCACCACGGGTGGAGGTTCCAAGAATGTCTGACCCCTCAGTGCAGGTGTTGCGGACAGAGGAGTGTCCACATCAGAATCACTCACCCCTGACATATGGACCTGATGCTCATCCAACTCAACATGGTTGTCAGAGTGTTCTTCAGGGCTGGACTCATAGGCAGCCAGAGACAAGATGGACTGTAGCACTTGGGGGTTTTCGTGGCCTACCACCCCACTGCCCCCACTTGTGCTGGGTTGATGTAGTGATAACAACCCTGTGCCTGGCTGACAACACCATCCTCCGGCTCCATTGCGTCATCATCTGAAAAATATAGAGAAAAAAGGTCACTACACATGTTAGAAGCACACAACACACACACACTGACACCAAACACATCAGGCAGACATGTGACACACAAAATAGAACCTGGCATGCATGCTGGGTCAACTTGAAATTGCTTCTGTGATCACAGCTGTTGAAAGGTGGCAGTTTGCATTGAAGTGGGTCTATGCAGTGCAGCAAATATGTATGTCACTCACTACCTACATGTACAAGGACTTCATGGTGTGTGTCAGAAAATGTGAAGGTAGTGCAAGGTCAACTTCAGGCATCACGTGAAATGTGCATTCAATGGGTAGCATATCTACAAGCAAAGCATCCCTCCACCCAAGTGCAAAAGCAGGGATGCCTAGCATGGTATCAAAAGGCTGACCATAGACCTGTGTATTGACAGACAGTGTTTGACTAGCATCAACAGCTTCATGTGAGTCAAGTGACAACACTGCAAATGATGATGGGACAGTAAGCAGGACACATGCTGAAACCTCTGGAGTCCACCCATGTGTGAAGAAGACACTACACCAGTTGGACAGAGTCATTGTCCATTAAACAGGCTGAGGCCTGTGACCCACACAGACTGTCAGACCCTAAACATGTGTGCAATGCAGTACTTAGCCACAGTTGACATGGGAAGGCAGATGAAATGCCATGCAATTTGGGTCATCATGGACTTCTGTAACAGTGATCATCCAGTCATGGACACATATGGGCATGCGTGAAATGCACATGGAGCATGAATGAGCACTCATGTCCCTGCAGGGCATCTGACCTCTGCACAGTCCAAGTGAGACAACCTGCATCAAGTACTAATGATGTACCACAATGGATATGTCTGGAAGATTGGCCAATGGATGTTAGAATGTACACAGGAGGCATGACCAGGGAAGTAACCAAGGACAATATTGTACTAGACCAGTGCTAAAATGGAATTGGGGTGCAGAGCAGGGGGTTGAGGGGCAAGGGAGCATGCCTACATTGGCTACCCCCTTGCAGGCAGAGGACACATGCACGTCAGTCATGCTATGCATAGCTCCTGGGCTGAGAGGAAGCTCACCCCACGCTACATGCAGAAGTGCCAGTGAGCTGGAACATGGACCGGAGGAGCATACTGGTAACCAGCATGTGACTATGGTGCAAAAGTGGGTGATGTGGTCAGTCCCCGTCTGCTCCACATGTCCACCATCCAGCAGAGTAGACATGCATCAGGGAAGCATTGCATTACTCACACATCATAACCATGTACACGTGACATGTAGTGGCAGTCATGCACAACACATCACACAAGTAAAACACACACGTCCTCGACAAACACGCATCAACACTCACTGGACTGGGCATCAAAGTCCGGCATCTCTCCCACTCCTTCGACCAATTCAGATGGTATGAACTCCGCAACGAGTGACTCATGCGGAGTGAGGTCTTCCTCCTCCGGTACAGGCCCACCGCCAGTGACCAGAGTCAAGTTGTAATTTGAGGCACGCTTAGCCTTAGCGCTGCGTTTGAGGTCATTCCAAAGCTTTTTGCACTCTTGCGCCGTGCGCACATCATGGCCGAATGCACTCACATGTTCCGCAACTTGCTTCCAGTGGGTATCACAGTGGGCAGCCGTAGTCTGACAATTAGCACCCACTAGCATGTCACAGCTGTGGTCCAGCACATAGCCCATGAGGAAGTCCAGTTCCTGGTTGTAGAAAGGCTTCTTCCTCGACGTGCAGGAGGTTGTGGCTGTGTGTGGGGTCCCAGCCTGTACTGCATGTGCAACCTTCCTCCTCTTGGATTGTGGCGGAGACCCTGGCTGGCAGATGTCGCCCTGATCGGTATGGCCAGTGGGACCGGTGGATTGAGCCAAGGGCAGGTGGAGGGACGACCAAAGGGCTGACTTGTGTCAGTGGCAGCTGGGTGCCCTCTAATGGACCCTGCGCATCAACATCTGCTGTGGCAGGGTCATTGGCCGACTCACAACTGCAGTGTTGGTGGCTGCATCTGCCCCTGCACATGCCAACACCCGGCTGTTTGGGGCAGCAGATGACATTACTGCCCCAGGGACACATGTCTTGGTCAGGGCAGCCCTGCATGCCCCTACGGTTTCCCTCCGGGCCTGTTGGAAATCTTCCAAAGGCTCTTCAATTGCCAACACAGCCTGCGCTGGCAGACCCTGAGCCTGGGTGGTGGTATCCACAGCTGCACCTGCAGCTACCACTACCCTTGGGCCTGTGGCAGTCGATGAAACGGACTGCCGGGTTACACGGGCGCCAGTCCCAGATGCAGAAGCTGCATCTCCCAGAACCACAGGGGCTGGTGGCATGACTGCGCCGACACATGGCACAACATTGTGCTCAAGTGGCGCACCCCTGCCTCTTCCCCCTCTGCGGCCACTCTGGACACCCTGGAGTCCCCCGACTCCCTGGTCACCCCGGCCACGTCCCTGACCACACCCGCCACGAGGAGCACGCCCAGCTGAGGCGCCCCTCACCTTTGGTGGCCTCCCAACCATGGCACAGATGGAGTAGTGCCGCCACAGATGGAGTAGTGCCAATGGGAGGTGTACACCACAATTGACCTGGGCAATTGGGGCGAAGGGGGTGGGATGCAAGATGTTAGCAGCCCCCCTGCACCTGCAAGGCTTTATGTGACCCCGGTGATGTTGTGACGGGTCACGCTATGCTCAGGCACCCCAAAACTGCAGTAAAACCGTGCACGCAACCCTGCAGCCTACGTGCGTGGAAACAACCTCCCGCAGTATGCGATGGCACCCAGTAACACGAAAAACACATACGCGTGGGACACGCAGGCTACTATGACTTCGAAAACGGGTGTGATACACAGGGGCACCCGCAGTGGGAAAAATAGCGTGCGCGACTCACCGTCTGACTAGCGTGATAATGAAAAACACGCTTAGCCAATACTCCCGCCAAAAGAAGAGATACGTCCTCGATCGTTGTGAAGATGTAATGGCGCGCAAAACAACACGAAGCAGCTACACATGTCGGTCTCCATGAAAGGAACGTACAGCAAACTGCTGGCCCTGCTCACCTTTAACCCGTGCTGTGGGAAACGCCCATGCGCGTCACTTCACTTACGCGCGTAGACCCTTTCCTCGGATTACACGCATTCACACGCGGACGTGCAGTTTTTTCACGTGCGCTGAACCACTATGCCCACGTCACGAGGGAAACACCCGTGCGCGTAACGTCAGAGAAGCGCTTACGCGCTAAGGGCCTTTGGTCCAATGAAAACGCATACATGTGCTGATGTGCTTACGCGCTAAGGGCCTTTCCTCCAATTACATGCTGACGTGCAATTTTTTCACGTTCCAAATCACTCCGTATCAAGCTGGCCACGCAACAACACACGGAAGACCACGCTCCTGCCCAGAAGGCCGAATTACTGCCCCCCAGAGCCCCAAGCACGCTCCCACCTGCCATCTGCTGCTGCCTGACTGCCTACTGCCCACGTGCCCTGCCATTTGCTGCCTGCACGTCAGCCAGGGGTGCAGTTGCTGTGACCACCCCTGCTAGAACAGAAGACTCCTGACTGGGATTCCATCGCTCCACAGCCCAGCCCCAGGACCCAGTTGCCCACCCACTCCTGCCTCTGGGGTTGCCATGTCGGGCACAACACCATCTGGCACCACTGGCAACCCCCAGCCAGAGAGGCAGAGGGCCACCAGCTTCAGTGCCAGGGAAGTTGGTGTCATGGTGGAGCAAGTCCTGGGGCAGTATGATGCCATCTTTGGAAGTTCACGCGCTGACTATGAAGGACGGACCAGGATCTGGATGGACATCGTGACTGCCATCAACGTGGAGGGGGTGGCAGTCCACGACTTACTTCATGTCAAGAAGCGCTGGGAGGACTTCAGGTCCAGGACCCTCAACAAGGCCCGGTGCCTCTCGAAGGCAGTGGATGCCAAGGGGCCCCGGGGCCAGCTGTCGGACCACCAAATGAGGGTCCTGGAACGCATATGCCCAGTGCTCTACGTCCAGATCCTTGAGAGGCAGACCCGTCTGGAGTCGAGCGGTAAGTGTACATGCATGGTGATTGGACGCTGTGCGTGTCGTGGTGTGCCAGTAGTGTGCAGGTTGCACATGTGTTTTTGTAGGGCCATGTAGGGATGTGTATGAACATGGGCGTGAGGCTGCCACATGTGAGTCCTCTCAGGTGTGAGACACATTGATGGTGTATGTGTTGGTAAGCATGCTGGGCAAATGCAGGTGTGGGAGCACACATGTTTGAATTTCTGTGTATGTACATTGGCATGGTTGTGGCATGGATGGTGGTTCATAATGCATGTATCTGCACTGTGTACATGTGCATGTATGTGTATTTGACAAGTGTGCAACTGTGATCCAACATGGATGCACGTGACACTGATATGTAGAAGGCTGAATGTCAGATGTGACATGTATGGCGATCTCATCACTGCGACAGTTGGAGGAGATGTACACATGCATGTAAGTGTGGTGGCGTGTGTGCATGTCTAGTGCACTCCCAGTGTTTCATGTGATGTCAGGCTCACCTTTGGCTGTACATGCTGTTGTATGTGTATGGATGGGGCTGCCTGGTGCAATATTGCTGTGGAAATGCTCATGTGTGTGAGTTAAAATGACATGTGTGTCGTGGAGTGTGATGCCATGTCTGAAGTTTGACAATGCCACTCATGTACAACTTTCATGTGTGTATCAGTCCAATGTACTGTGCCCTGATGCCTGTGTTTTGTCTCTCCCTGTCTGCAGCGTCGACTGATGAAGAGGGTGGAGAGGGTGCTGTGGAGCACAGCGGCAGGGATCGCACCACCAGCCGGAGGCGCAAGGCCTGGCTCCCCTCCCAGATTGTCATCTTGTCGGGGAGTGAGGAGTCTGGTGCCGCATCCCAGGCTGCAGCTGCCGAGGGTACTCCCAAGAGGCGGAGGTCGGAGGTGGACTCCTCGGCAGCAGAAGGGGCAGCTGAGACCCCACAGGATCCGACGGAGGAAGATGGCATGGAGTCATCCAGGTTGGTGGGGGTTTGGTGGAGGAGGAGGCCGTGGAATGGACACACATGGGGTCTGGAAGTGGGGATTCCACTGGTGCTAGTGGTGAAGTGCAGGACCAGGGACAGAGGCAGCACAGGCTGCCGCGGAGGTGACTGTGTGCAATCCTGTCCCTGATCCTGTCACTGCATCATCTGGCACCAGCAGGGATGCCTACGTCCAGACCCGTTTTCAGGGAGGGGGTGAGCGCACAACAACTGGCCTTCCTCTCCCTGTGGACGTGGCTATACGGGACCGTGTTGAGCATGTCCTGGCCGGGATAGCGTTCCGTCAACGGGGCATGCGAGTTGACGTGCGGTCTTTTCGTGAAGAGACTGCACTTCATATCGGGTGCCTCTTGGACCGCATTGACCTGCTGGGACGGGTCACCAGTGCTGGATTCCTCCGTGCGCTGGACCTTCTTGCGACCCCCTCCTCACCTGAACCCCCTACGCGCCAGTCGTCCTCCATGCCTTCTTCCCACCCATGTATCACCTGGGTACCCTGTGGAGCTGCCTCTGACCCTGTGGCCAGGCTGGTGGAGGACACATCCCTGCCACAGTCGGGAGTCGGACGTCCAGCAGGGGTGGCCACCTCAACAACTGCACCCCAGCCGGAGGAGGATGTGCAGGCAGCAAGAGCCAGGGCACAGAGAGAGGCGCAGCAGCAGCAACAAGGTGGGAGCCATGATGGCTCTGGGCCTTCAACATCGGAGGGGCAGGCATCGGCCAGAGGGCAGGAGGACCCAGGACTGGAAGTGTCTTCCGTGTGGCAGCGGTTAGGCCATGCTATAGATGCGGAGCGGCAGCGGGCAGAAGAGGCACGGCTCACAATGGCCAGGGCGGAGAACTCCATGCGTAGGGCTCTGAGGCGGGCCGAGTGCCTCGAGGAAATTCGCAGGGACCTGGAGGTCCACGTGTCATCGTCCCTGCGAACCCTCTGGGCCATGGAAGAGGACCGCCTCCGGGACATCGAGCAGGAGTTCGATGATGCCCTGGCCCAGGAAATCGGGAAGTGAGCCGTCGGACTAGCCCGCTGCCATTGTAAATAGTTTTTAGAGTTAGGTTTCCTTTTCCTTTTCCTTTTATTTGTGGTCAATGGACAATGGCACACACATTTGTATATAGTTCTATTTTTAGGTAGTTTCTTAGGTAGGTTTCATTTGTTTGGTTGGGCTCATGGACCCTTTACATAGTTGGACAATGGATTGATTTGATATGTTTTTTTGATTTTACACATGGAATCATGGAATGTTCTTTTGGACAATGGATTGTGAATAGTTTGATCATGGATTAATTAGATTTTCTTTTTCATTATGGACATGAAGCAATGGATTTTCTTTTTTTACATTTCCTTTGGATTTGCGTTGGTTGAGGGAGAGTTTGGACTGTTTTTCTTTCAAAATATTTTTGTACATAATACATTTTCATATTTTATTTCCATGTGTGGGATTTGCTCATTGGGTTGATGCATGTGAAAATGTGGGTTTACACAATGAATGCCAACCAGTGTATCTGAGTGACGGACATGTGTTGATGTACATTGTTGACTTTTGGTTTGTGTCTTGAGATAGGCATGTCAGTGTGGGGTGGATTGGGAAATTATTGCGTCTCAAGAATGGGGTGGCGTGATGTGGTTTTTTGGTGTAGGGGGGACATGAATGGGGGCCTGCTGGCAGGTGCCCCTGACTGCTGGGGGGTGGGGGTGCAGGGGGACATGAGTGGGGCATGAGTGGGGGCCTGCTGGCAGGTTTCCCTGACTGCTAGGGGGTGGGGGTGCAGGGGGACCTGAGTGGGGGCCTGCTGGCAGGTGCCCCTGACTGCTAGGGGGTGGGGGTGCAGGGGGACATGAGTGGGACATGAGTGGGGGCCTGCTGGCAGGTGCCCCTGACTGCTGGGGGTGGGGCTGCTGGGGGACATGAGTGGGTGCCTGCTGGCAGGTGCCCCTGACTGCTGGGGGGTGGGGGTGCAGGGGGACATGAGTGGGGGCCTGCTGGCAGGTGCCCCTGACTGCAGGGGGTGGGGGTGCAGGGGGACATGAGTGGGACATGAGTGGGGGCCTGCTGGCAGGTGCCCCTGACTTCTGGGGTGTGGGGGTGCACGGGGACATGAGTGGGGGACTGCTGGCAGGTGCCCCTGACTGCTGGGGGGTGGGGGTGCAGAGGGACATGAGTGGGGGCCTGCTGGCAGGTGCCCCTGACTGCTGGGGGGTGGGGGTGCAGGGGGACATGAGTGGGGGTCTGCTGGCAGGTGCCCCTGACTGCTGGGGGGTGGGGGTGCAGGGGGACATGAGTGGGACATGAGTGGGGGCCTGCTGGCAGGTGCCCCTGACTGCTGGGGGGTGGGGGTGCAGGGGGACATGAGTGGGAGCCTGCTGGCAGGTGCCCCTGACTGCTGGGGGGTGGGGGTGCAGGAGGACATGAGTGGGGGCCTGCTGGCAGGTGCCCCTGACTGCTGGGGGGGTGCAAGGGGACATGAGTGGGGCATGAGTGGGGGCCTGATGGCAGGTGCCCCTGACTGCTGGGGGGTGGGGGTGCAGGGGGACATTAGTGGGAAATGAATGGGGGCCTGCTGGCAGTTGCCCCTGACTGCTGGGGGGTGGGGGTGCTGGGGGACATGAGTTGGTGATCACTAGTGGAAGGTGACATGTGTGCTGGCTGGGGGGCATGGCCAGGGGTGCAGGGTACTCTCCTGTGTTGTGGGTTGCCTGCAGGGGCCGTGGATGGGGTGGAGGGCACACCTGGGAGGACCCACACTGCCAATTCACATGTGGGACTCCCCGTGCACCCCACTGGATACACAAACCCGCTCTGACAGCGGAATCGCGTGTGAAAGTTCACGCGAACCCCAGTAATACACGTACCCCACTCGCACAGGGCCCTTCGCGTGTATAACTTCCCACAAACCCCAGTATTACACGTACCCCACTCGCACAGGGCCCTTCGCGTGTAAAACTTCCCGCGAACCCCAGTAATACACGTACCCCACTCGCACAGGGCCCTTTCGTGTGTGAAAATTCCCACGAACCCCAGTAATACACGTACCCCAGTCGCACAGGGCCAATCGCGTGTAAAACAACCCGCGAACCCCAGTAATACACATACCCCACTCGCACAGGGCCAATCGCATGTGAAACTTCCTGCAAACCCCAGTAATACACGTACCCCACTCGCACAGTGCCCTTTCGCATGCGAAAATTCCCGCGAACCCCAGTAATACACGTACACCACTCGCACAGGGCCAATCGCGTGTAAAACTTCCTGCGAACCCCAGTAATACACGTACCGCACTCGCATAGGGCCAATCGCGTGTGAAACTTCCCGCGAACCCCAGTAATACACGTGCCCCACTCGCACAGGGCCCTTCGCGTGTGAAACTTCCCGCGCACCCCCGAAATACACGTACCCTGCTCCGATCGCGTGTGAATCTTCCTGCGCACCCCAGAAATACACGTACCCCACTCGCACAGGGCCTATCGCATGTGAAACTTCCTGCGCACCCCCAAAATACACATACCCTGCTCCGATCGCGTGTGAAACTTCACGCGAATCCCAGTAATACACGTACCCCACTCGCACAAGGCCTATCGCGTGTGAAACTTCCCGCGCACCCCGAAATACACGTACCCTGCTCCGATCGCGTGTGAAACTTCATGCGCACCCCCGAAATACACATACCCTGCTCCGATCGCATGTGAAAATTCTCACGAACCCCAGTAATACACGTTCCCCGCTTGCCGTGTGCTGTGTGGCGGCCCTGTATACTGGTCCAGGGTTAGCGCAGCCCTTTGCACTGGATTGGGGATTTTGATGGCTTTTACTTGCGCAAGGGGTGTTCTTGGGGGCGTAACTGGCACTGCTGCAGGGTCGCTGCGCCACTCTGCGCCATGGCTGGTTTTGGTAGCTGAAATCCATGAATACGCTGTGCGCGGAAATGGATTTTAGCGCACGCGGCTGGCGCAGACAATCGCACGCGCACACTGTACGCCAACCGCGTGGGCCACTTGTGCGCTAAATTCTATGAATTACCCCCTAGGTGTCTATCTTGACTCAACTCTCTCCCTCAAAAAACAAGTCAATGTCACCATCTCATCCACACCTGCAAACCTTTTTTCATCTACTAACAGCCGCCTCACACTGGTCAAGGCCCTTATTTTATAAAAACTGGACTTCTGTAACACACTCTTCCTAGGCTCCACGAACCACAGCCTAAATAGACTACAGATACTCCAAAACAACGCACTTAGATGCGCCCTTAATCTCCCACGCAAGGCCCACATCTCTTCGGCCAGGAAGGAAGTCCACTGGCTGCCTATCCGTGAGAGAATCAGACTACGAGCACTTGTTATTACTCACAAATGCCTCTACCAGACAGCCCCAATGTCCCAAGGTTCAACCTGAAAACAGCTGGAGGATCCAGGTTTCCCGTGCTAGCAGCCAAAATCCTGGAATGCCTTACCTATGACAATTAGAGCTGACACATCATTTTGGTTGTTCTGAGCGAAGGTAAAGGATCTACTTACAACTCAGCAATAGATCGTTAACTGCTCTTACCCTAAACCTACGCTTGCGCTCCCTATATTTAAAGCTTCCATGATATAAGAGGTATCACCAGTTAGGCTACATGTACCTTTGTAGTTAATTTATACTTCTGCACAGACCACTATGTGTGTGTCCCTCACAGTCCCTCACACTAACTACTGTTCTGTACTATCCTATGTTATACCCTGTATGTATGTGCAAGTTTAAGTAACACTGCTTCCCATAAGACAATGCGCCCAGCTACCCGAGGGTTCGGCCACGCTATACAAATAAACAAACTAAACTAAACAAACTAGGAAGTACATTTTTAGGGCCTGTGCTGCACATGGTCAGAAAAATCTTCATGAAGGGGAAAAGCATGGGAATTGTACTTACTGCCTTCAACCTCATCACACCATGGGATGATTGTGACATATGCCAAGGCTTCAGCACAAAAATGCTCAGGGACAGGCAGCGATGTTTAGTCTGCTAGTTAAATGAGGGGAGGTAGGCTGAATCATCGAGAAGAGTGGTCCTACTAGCTTCTATGGTAAACTCTCCCTGGGTCCGAAAATATGCAGATCAGAGCAAAGCCCTCCAAAAGGAGAAAAAGAGGGTAGATCTCGTTGCTGAGCCAATGTCAAGGAACAGAACACTCCCCACAGCACCAAAACCTCCACAGACAAGGGGATGAGGAAGCTCCTGCACAGAAACTACAAATCCCATTGAGAACAACTTTATCAACAAGAGATAAAGACCATGGCCCGTCAACAGGCAGGGAAGCTCACAAAAAGCTGCAGCCCTCATCGACAGAACATGTAAGAAGGTCCTCGACAACGAGCAAAGTGTCTTCATCAGCTAGAAGCAAACATGTAAAGGGCCAGTACACAATCATACCACCAAGGAAAGACTCCTTGTCGATGAGCCAAATGATGAAAGATTATTCAATTGGGGGAAAACCACTGTCAACAAGCAAGACCTTGTCAGTGAAGAATTACATGTCTAAACTTTGCTCATCAGTGAAATCAATGGCAGTTTCATTGTCAATGAAAGACAAACATGCAACATCTCAGGCAAATCAGTTGGAGACACAGGACCTCATCAATGGGTAAAATGGGAAAAAAGTGACATTCCCATGAGTGCAATGGTGGAGGGGAAAAGTCAAAAGAAGATAATAGAAGGAAAAACTCCCACAAGGCCAACCTTTTCCTGGGGCACAAGCTTCCCCTTGCCACAGGGCAGTGTCACCTATTGTTATCTCTGAGCTAATGCCAGACAAAATATTAGTGCATCACATATACTTGGCTTTTGAACATCGGCAGGAGCTCTCGTCCCAATGTTCAGTTTAAGAGGATTCCCTGATTGAGATGGAAATTCACTCTCCAATATCAAACCAGCAGCATAAGGTTCACAACACTGGCACCTGGGAGGTCCTGCCTCATCCCTCAACCTCAGAAAAGGAACCAAAAGGGGGAAATGAAAAAAATCCTCTACAACACCAATACACACTAACAAAGTGACTAGGATGAAAGAGACCAGATCTTCCGCAACCCAAACAACCATTCGTCCTGCCTAAAATGATGTTCACCATGCAGGTGTTTTATTGTTTATAGACATTAGTGTCTAAGCTAAACCGGATAACAACATTGCCATATAAGACACTGCCCTCCACTCAAGTCCTTGGCAGACAATCAGCACTTGAAGCATTGACCCATCCTCAGGGCTCCAATCATCCAGCACCACTTAGTAGGCCACAAGTACCAAGGCCGACATCACTGTGGTGTCCATATGTGTGGGGAAATACCCCACCACCACAAACCCCACTTAGTCATACCCCCGACTCAACTGAGCAGGAAGAAGGTGAGTTACCAAAGACAGACTCTGGCCACTATCTAAGAGACACAGATTTCTCTTCAGTGTAATCTCATTGCACTGATTGGGAGAAAGAAACAGACTCTACAGAGGAACTCCCAGAGTATCCTCCTAAGCATTCACCACCAGACATGGTGGGGGCATTCCACGCAATGATTACGGCGGCATGTGAAACCTTTGGGCTAAACCCCACTGAAGACAAGAAAGAGTGCCTTTTGTTAGACCACTGGAGTAAAAGAAGGAAATCAGTAATGTTCATCCCAATACTGGACCAAGTATTGGAGCAAGAACATTTAATAATGAAACATCCTTTTTCCAAGCTAGCTCTCAAAGGGCATCTAGAGAAAAGATTCAGAGTCCCGCCTAATGCACCAAAATGCCTTACTAGCCAACCAACACCAGAGTCTGCTGTGCCAAATGTGGCCAAACGAAGATCAACTAATCCATCAGGGAAATTCCCAATTCATCCTGAAAAGAAAGAAAGAAAGGCAGATGCATTTGGTACAAATCTCTTGACTATGGGTGCTACTACAGTTAAGGATGCTAATGCCCTGGCCATTATAGTGCAGCATTATAGAGAAATGTGGCACCAGATAGCACCTATACTCGACGACCTTTCAGAAGAAAAAAAGAAAACAGACATCATACATTCTCAAAGGAGAGGATGCGCCTAGCCATAGCATAAATATCACTGTTGACATCACAAACACATGATTAGAGCAAATGCCAAATGGTACAGTGCTGCAGTATGATATGTTTATAACGCGCTTAATATCCAGAGGTTTCAAAGCGCTGACCCAGGGATCTAACTTGTGTTGCTCCGTGTTGTCTTGTTTCCAAGGTGAGCACGTTGCCCCGAGCTATCCTCCCGAGACAATGGCAAAAGTGGCTCCGTTGTGCAGATTTTTGCTCAGATGTACAAGCTAAAGTGTTTGATATGCCCTTTGAGCGTGACCAACTCTTTCGAAAGAATATTGGTGAGGCATTAAAAGCAAGAGACAGGCATGGAGACCGCTAACTCATTGGGGTCATTAATAGCAGGAATAGTTATCATTCTTTTTAGGGCTCCACAGGGGGATCATATTCCGGAACCAAAGATGGCCTGTCATACCACCATCAGGATTATCACTCGCAGGGAATACTAGGGGTACCAGAAAGGCAAGGATTACCAGGCTCCTCCTCGTTGCCGAGGTTCCACTGTGTTACAAGCTCGTTCCAACAAGTAGCAAGCCAGACTCTCGACACAACGCCCTCCCTCATGTATAGCTAAAAGTGAGGGGGTACATAACATTTTATGCTGTGTTATCAAGAGTAACAGTGAACACATGGGTGCTAGAAATTGCAAAAGAGGGCATACCCTAGAATTAAAAAAGAAACCTCCAAATATACCACCAACAAAACAAAACTTGATCCATCAAATTCTTCTACAACAGGAAGTCACAGCCATTTAAAAAAGCAACCATCCAAAAAATCACCAAAGAAAAAACAAGGAAAAGACCTTTACTCCAGATATTTCCCTGTCAAAGAACAGACGGAACATGGAAACCCATCTTAGACCTAAGAAAATTAAACGAATTCATCAAGTTCAAATGGTATCCCTATGGGTCATTATCACCTCTATTCAAAGCAAAGACTATACAGTGTCACTGGATCTCAAGGATGCAGACTTCCATACACTGATCCACAAAACCCACAGAAAATACCCCTGCTTCCTCGTAGCCAAAACACACTACCAGCTTAAAGTACTACCATTTAGGCTCAGGCCAGCACCCAGAGTCTTCACAAAATACCTGGCCTTGGTGGCAGAACATCTCAGATGCATGGCCGTTCTCCTGGTGTGCATTGTGGCTCTTGCTTGGCTTTTAAATAACTTAAATGGGCAGAAGAGATCTGGATACAAGATACAAGAACTTCCCCCCGGGGCCAAGAGCGCTTCCAGTCATTGGGAACCTGCACATTCTGAACCTGATGAGACCCTACCTCACCTTACAAGAGAGCCCGCCCTGAAGAAGGACATAGTCTGAAATGCATCGGCAAGGGCCTCTGCTGGTTAAATGATTGACCACTACACTCTGGAAAGTAAATTAGTGATTGAACTTTAAAAACAGCATTTATGCCAATCCATTTTCCTTGTTGATTGACTGCATAACTACTACCACGAATATGATCTATTTAAAACACCATACTCTGAAGTAGCCTTCACTACAAAATAGGCGTCTCCAAGCTCAGTGGATTTTCCACTGAGCAATTTCTGCCATCTCAGATGCATCAGCCATCATGTAAATTCATACCTGGATGATTGGCTGGTCCGGGGGCAAATGCAAAACGTATGGCCCGATCTTTAGGACAGACCGTTTGCACTTTGAACTCACTGGGCTTCTCCATCAATTACACGAAATCACACATGAAGCTATTGCAGAGAGTACTCTTTCTAGGGGCTCTATTTTCCACAACAGATTCCCAATACACCCTCAACAGGAATGAGTGCAAGTCATCTACACCATGATCCACAGATTCTATGGAACTCTAGCCCTCTCATTCAGAATGTACAGGTGATTGCTGGGAAGCCTGTCATCCGGCATTCCCCTCATCCCTCAATAAGATTCATTCAAGAACTCCAATGATCCAGGTGGTCCCAGCTTCAGGGACACTAGGAGGACAACATCACAATTTAGCGTACTCTTCTTCCCCACCGGCGATGGTGGATTCAGATGAAATATCTCACATGGGAGCACTGCTCTGAGAGACACTACATCAGCAAACAGTCATTACAGACTCGTCGTGGATGGGTTCGGGAGGACATTTGCGAACGCTAACCACAATAGGATGCTGGTCAAAAGCAGAAACACGTCTCCACAGACATGTACTCAAACTCAAGGCAGGGAGGATCTTGGTCAAGAGTCCTATCTCTGGAAGCAGAACACCTATGCCACTGGGCCATCAAGCACAGCATATCCCTACAAGTCTACTATGTCTCGGGGACTCAAAACCGAACAGTAGATGAGCTCAGGAGGGCGACGGGACAGTGGCATTAATGGGAGATACATGACAGGTATTCACATATTCAACAAGTGGGGGCAGCCCCAAATAGATCTGTTTGCCTCTCCAGAAAACATAAAATGCAACAGATTTGGCATCAGGCTCTCTCAGAAAGGATCAGAAGGGGAAGCATTTTTTTCCCACGGACAGGATGTTCGCTAATAAATTCCCCCCAATACTTCTGATCAAGAGGGAGCTGGACAACGTCAGGCAGAACCCATGTCGAATCATTCTCATAGCACCAGTGTGTCCCAGACAGTCATGGTACTCCGACCTCATTCACATCTCAATATGCAAACGGCTCTGTCTTACACCAATAGCAGAACTGCTATCCAGGAGCAGGGGATAAATCAGTCATCACAATCCGAGATAGCTCAACCTAACAGCGTGGCTCCTGCCTTCTCAGAGTGTGGATATCTAGACAGGATCAGGAACTGGCTATCGCCTGGGTCGTTGTGCCATATTCTGTGTATCTTCTTTTATGGTGGGAAGACTTCACATAGTCCGGCTCCCTTAACTCTTCCCCTTTCTTTCCCCAGTCTCACACTAGCCTAAAAATTCCAAAAAGTAAACTAATACGGCCCTCGCCCATAAAAAATTCATACTGAAAAATGTGACAAAATGGCTGTTTCAACAAATGAGGGGAAATGATTGTAACCAAGTTACCTTGTCTGGAACCTGTAGAGATTCCTCTACAGGTTCCAGACAAGTGCATAAAAGGGTTGCAAGCGCCACAATGCCTGAGGGCTGCTGTGCGCTTTATACATGCAAATAAATAAATAAATAAATAAGCAGTATTGAATCACTAAGTCCTACACAGTGAAACAGAACCGTTTCTGTACATGGCGTGTCGAATACAACCAATGGCCTATACCAATGAAGGCACCAGGTTTTACCATGCCTTTTGTTCTTGGCGGAAAGTGGATTGGTACAGGCTTGTATTTTTTAGCAGCAATATTGCAGTAGACTCGAAAATATGGGGGAAAATCCCATGTTCAGCCACATTATATTCAAGACATTTACAAAGGGACTTTTGCATACTTTCCCACCAGTTAAAAAAGCTGCACCAATATGGAGTTTACATATGGTTTTAACAATGTTCATGAAACTGCTGTAACCCTTACACAAAGGTGGGCATAAAACACCCCTCATGGAAGGTAGCCTATTTAGTTGCCAACACATTGGTAAGGTAAGTGTCAGAAATCCAACATTGGCTGTCAATTAACAATACCTACATGTTTTCAAGGACAAGGGGGTTCTTTTTAAAAAGAAACTCAGGTTTCTTTCCAAAGAAGCCCATGGATTTCCATATTAACAAATCTATTGTGCTGCCAATATTCTCTGCAAATGCTACCTCAGCAGCTGAGATTGCCTTTCATTCGTTAGATGTTAAATGGGCGTCCAGGTATTATATTGATAAAAACAAAGGGATTTTGGAAAACATTGCATTTGGACCCTCTAATGAAGGAGGCTCTACCTCGAAGCAAGGAATATCAAGATGGATAACTTCTGCAATTTCCTATTGCCATAAGTAGGCTAACAGTCCCCTCTGCAGCAGAGTCCATGCACATTCTACTGGAAAGGTGGATACATCTGCAGCCATGTGGGTAGGTGTTCCTTTGCAAGATGTTTGCAGCTATCTAGGCCATACCTCACACGTTCGCCAAGCAGTATTGCCTGGATGCGCAAATACGAAGCGACACTGGTGTGGGACAAGCAGTACTTTACCATCTGTTCCATTAAGGTGAGCCTTTAGTACCTACGACATGCATTTTACACAGCTAACGATGCTTTGCAATACATTTGAAGCATATGAATCTATGAAAGATCCAAAGCTGGAATAAGTTGCTTACCTGTAACTGCAGTGCTGCAGCATTGAGTCTTTCATAGTTTGACATGCGACTTCCACCTACCCCCAAAAAGGCCTTACTCGGTTGAAGTCACACTCTATACCTGGTTAGATCTGAGCATGACCTCAGGGTCTGGAGCTGAGGACTTGACGTCCCATTAGTCCGGAGTAAAATGACTCAAACAAGGTGAATAGACTGCAGTGTGCATTTTATTCTTTAAGGTAGAAGTATGAAGTATGCAACTGAGGATTCCCAGTCTTAAGATCAGGACTATTCAAAGCATGTGACTATGAAATAGGCCAGTGCTGGAGAACTGGAGTTACACGTAAGCAACTTGCTCCTTCTCTCTCTGGGATCTCATGCATTCTTTTATTCTACATGTTTCTCTTTGGTATTGATATTGATATTTTATTTGTATCGCACTGGTACACAAGTGTTTCAGAGCACGACGAGGCAAGGGAGGGGAGCAGGGGAGAACAAAAATAACGATCTTACTAGGCCCAGTGGCATTGAGAATGCATAAATGCATGGGAGAGGGAGAGTGGTAAATGCAAGGGAGAGAGGGAGAGGTGGAAAGTGCTGAGAAAAAATAGAAATAAGTAAATACAACATGAATAAATAAATAAAGAATACAAAGCAACTAATAGTGGTAGTACAGCAAGCAAATGGCAAGTGCTAGGAATAAGGTAATAGACAGGGTGTGTCTGAATAAGTGCAGAAAAAGAAAAGGGGGGGCTGTAGGGTTACAGATACAGACCCTAGTGCAAGGGATTGCCCGGAGAGGCAGTGCAAGTGGGTGGCAGGGTGAGCAGGTACCTGGGCTCTTAAGACAGAGGGAGGCAAGGTGGATGATGCCAGTACATAACAGATCAACAGGGGAGAGGAGAAGAGAAGGCAGAAGCAAAGAGGAAGCAAAGAGATGGTTCTCCTCAAGTTTCAGAGTGGCGGGAAGGCTGTTCCCGAGGGAGGCCCCAGCCGAAGCCAGAGATCTACCCCCAGTTTGTTTCTTAGAAAAATGACTGACCCTGAGGGAGTTAGAGGTGGAGGAGCTATGGGCTCGGGAGGGAAGGAATTTACGGAGGGACAGCTGAAGGTATTTTGGACCCAGGCCCCAGAAAGCTTTGTGGACAATGCAAAGGGTCTTGAATTTAATCCTTGCAGCCACTGGGAGCCAGTGGATAGATTTCAGGGCTGGAGAGATACAATCCCAGGACTTGAGGCCAAGGACAAGTCTCACAGTCCTTTTCTGGATGAGTTGCAAAGGGCAGAGAGTAGAGCAGGTAGATTTAGAAAGAGGATGTTGCAATAGTTCAACCTTGAGAGAACATTGGCTCGAAAGACGGAGAGCTTCTGGGGGAAGGAGAGGAAAGGCAAAATACCTCTGAGGAGGTGCAGTGGGGAGTTTGACTTTTTTGGGACATCAGAGATGTGGGCAGAGAAGGAAAGCGTGGAGTCAAAGATTATCCTGAGGTTCTTGGCCTCAGAGGTGGGGGTAGGAGGAGGGACAAGGGAGGCCGGCCAGAGAGTGTCAGGAAAGGAGGGTGACGCAGTGTCGATGAGGAGGATCCGAGTCTTGCTGGCATTCAGGCAGTGATCGTTGGAGGCACACCACTCCTGAAGGGTAGTGAGGTAATCAGAAATGAGAGAAGGAGAAGAACTGGCTGAGGGAAGCCTGAAAATTAGCTGAGTGTCCTCAGCGTAGCACTGGACATGTGAACAGACAATGGCAATGCGGTGGGCGATAGTTTCCAGGTATTGGTTAAAGAGCCAGGGTGAGAGGTTGGACCCCTGGTGAACACCGCAGGTAGAGAGGGAGATAGAGGAAAGGAAGGACCCAAGTTGGACCTGGGATGGTCAGTCAGAGAGGAAAGGGGTCAGCCAAGCCAGAGCCTGATCAGGAATGCCCAGGTTGTCACAGAGGCAGTTGAGCAGGATGGTATGGTTGACCGTGTCAAAGGCAAAAGATAGATTGAGAAGGATGAGGACAGGGGGAATGTTACAGTCAAGTTTGGAAAGCAAATCTTCACGGATGTTCAAGAGAGCAGTTTCCATGCTTCTTGCAGCTCTCAGGCCAAACTGAATTTTGTGGAGACAGCCAATAGAAACAGAGTGGAAGTTAAGCTGAGAGATGGCCAGCTTTTCCAGGAGTTTGCCCAGAAAAGACGTAATGGAAATTTGGCGATAGTTAGCCGGGGAAGAAGGATCAGCTGTGGGTTTCTTGAGAAGAGGATGCACAAGGGAGTGCTTCAGAGGGGAGGAGAAGGCTCCTGAGGCAAAGCAGAGGTTGCAGAAATCAGTCAGGGCAGGAGCGAGGGTGTCAATGTGGTCCTTTATGGTTTTAGAAGAACGGGGATGAAACTGTTTTGACAAGACTTTCATAGATCGGACTTGTCTAGTCACCTTGTTAGGGGAGAAAAGAGGAAAGGAGGAGAAAGAGGGTGGGGGGTGGCTGAAGGAAGGTCATAGTTCACAGAAGGAGGGAGGAGAGGAGGGGCAGGGGAGGAGAGGGTGGACAGGATGTCCTGAGTTTTGAGATGAAATGAGAGGCAAGGGTTGTGCAAATGGGCTGGGAGGTGACAGAAGGGGTGAAGACTGCAGCAGGGTTGGCCAGCACCTTGTTATGTTATGCTATTTTATTTGTAAGGCGCCAAAGCCCGAAGGCATCCAGGCGCCAGAAGAAGGAAAGTAGGCCCTATCTAGTACAACCAGGTAACTGGATTAGATTTTATGAAAATAAAAAGGTCTTCAACTGCTTCCGAAAAATCAGAAGATTGGTTGTTTTGCGTAGAGACACCGGAAGGGCATTCCAGGCCTGTGCGGCCTGCACATGAAAGGCGCGGCCATTACC
Source organism: Ambystoma mexicanum (assembly GCF_040938575.1). Lineage (NCBI taxonomy): Eukaryota > Metazoa > Chordata > Amphibia > Caudata > Ambystomatidae > Ambystoma > Ambystoma mexicanum. The sequence continues at coordinate 1,230,059,132 of NC_090934.1, read as the reverse complement.
ACAAGCTCTTTTTACTCGATCTACGTGTAGAGAGTAGGTCTTAGCTGAGCGAAGAGATCTGCTAGGTACATATATCTTTAGCCTGTTCTAAAGATATATAGGTATGTCACCATAGATGAATTTATGACAGGTTGTCAAGAGCTTGAATTGTATTCTAGCTGAGACTGGCAGCCAGTGGAGACTCCTCCTGGCTGCAGATCTGGGCTCTAGACACTTCATCTGAAAAACGATGCGTACCGCGGAGTTTTGAATCTTTTGAAGTCTTTGTAGATCTACTTTATTTGCCCCTCCCAAAAGAGCATTACAATAGTCCACTCTAGGCAATATTACGGCCCGGGCTAATTTTTTGCGGTTATCCTCTGAAACCAACGGAGTCACTTGACGAAGCACTTTCAGATGATAATTAGTGCTTTTCACAGTGGTGTCAACATGTGCCTTGTTGTCTAGGCTGGCCTCCAAATAGGTGCCCAAGGTCTTAACCTTGGGTACCACTGGTATCTGACATCCATCAACCAGAAAACTGTTGTACTGAGAACCCAACTTCTCTCTAGCTTGTCTGGGACCAAATAACATTAGCTCTGTCTTGGTGGCATTAAGGCAGAGCCAATTGGTTGTCATCCAGCTTTTTACCATCTGGTAGACCCGATCTAAATTTTGTTGGTCCTTACTGTGGTCTCCACCTAGTACCAACTGAAAGTCGTCTGCTTAGTTGCAGAAAAAGAGGTCTGAATTCTCAAGATCCCAGCATAATGGGATAATGTAAATGTTAAAAAGCAAGGGGGAGAGGCAAGCCCCCTGAGGGACTCCACAAATGGTGATCTCAGCATCAGAGTTGCTCTCACCCCAGTGCACTTGAGAGCTACGTCCCTCAAGGAATGACCTGAGCCAGGTTATTGCCTCCACTGAGAGACCTCCAACAGTAGACATGCGATCTAACAGAATCTCGTGATCTAGCAAGTCAAAGGCTGCTGATAAATCGAGTAGCATCAGCAGCCCTGACTTGCCAGATTCCAGTCCAGATAGCATGTGCGTTTGCAAATCCAACAAGGCACTCTTGGTGCCATGAAAGCTGCGAAAACCTGATTGTTTAGTGTGAAAGATATTTCTTTCTGCCACATGTGCCTGCGGTTGTAGCGTAGCTACTTTGTCCACAAGTTTTAGAAAAAAGAGGGTATTAGTGATTGGTCTGAGGTTTGCAGCATCATGAGGGTCTAGACCAACCTTTTTAACAGAGGAGTGACTACTACATGTTTTATAGATGGGAATGTGATTGGTGCGAAAAGAGGAATCTACAAAGCAACAGAGAAAAGGGGCAAACATATCCTTGTTTTCCGATATGATTTTAGATGGTAAAAGTTCACCTGGACAACTAGTCGGATGCATGGCTTGCATAATGTTACAAATATCTGTTACAGTATGTTCTTTGAAATTAAACTTAACTTGGGGTTGTTGAGGAGATTGTTCTCCTTCAGTGGAAGATTTAAATGTAATTTTAGATTTAATCTGTGTCTTTTTATTGCCGTCATGATTGGGTTCGCTAAAAGTAGCACTAGGAGTTATTTTGGCTAATTCTTGAAGGATTTTATTTTGGACCGTTTTCAATTTATCAGCAAAAGCTTTTTGTACCTTTTTACAGTCATCCCTTGCTGATTTTAAAGAGTTTGGCCGAGTTGTTAGATGCTGCAGAGACACAGGCTTGGATGTGGACTCTCTTCTTGGTGAGGACAGAGTGTCGGTATTGCCTTAGGAGCAGGCGACAGGGAAGTTTGTAAGAGGACGAACAAGAAGCCCTCCATTTACTCTCACTCGCCCTACACTTACGTTTAAGTGTAGCTAGGTCTGAGTCATACCAAGAATTGCACTTGGCTTTGGCCTTCAAACGGATCCTCATGACAGGGGCAAGAGCATCAAGAGTATCGGAAATAGAAGAATAGAGTATAGACAGGGCTTGCATGCCCTTTCTTTGCAGATCTTTCACTGTTATCTAACTGCAAACCACTTTCTTTTTCTGTGGTTCTCTTGTCACCCATTCACCATGTCTATTTGGGTTTGTGGTAGGACAGCATCATGTCTCGGACAATGCAGCATTTTTCAAGAGCCTTTATTTTTCTTTCATAGTTTGAAATACTTTTTCCCTAAATATACAAATGCAATCTACAAATGCAAGTGCTGATCAGGAGGTCTAAACAGATATAATATACTCTAACTTAACCATTTTCCCTAGCAACAAGAGAAAACAACAAAACCAACAAAACAACAAGGATTAACTTTATGGAACTATTAACTGGAGGGATGGCTGCTGGAATCTGACCCCCAAACCCAGTCTCCCTTTCAGTAAAAGCTTTTGCCCATATTTTCAGTTCCAGATACATAGGTCTTGAGGTGATAGAATGCTATCTAGCTGATCCTGTCTCGCTCTCTCACTCTCTCTGTCTCCTCCCATTCTCGGATTCTTTCTCTCCTTTTCCACTCAGGGATTCCTTCAGTCTTTCTTCCTTGCCACTCTGGGGTTCTCTCTGTTTCTCCCCACTCTGGAGCTCCTCTTTTTCTCACTCCCCAGCCTGGGGTTTTCTTCACTTTCTCCCACTTTGCGGTTCTCTCAGTCTGTCCCAAATATGGGGTTGTTTCCCTTCTCAATCCCCTCCTCTGCGGTATTCTTAGTATTTCCCCACTCTGGGTTCTTTGCCTTCTTTCTCTCCATTTCTCCTGCCTCCCTTTCCAAGTGAGCCATCATGTACCTGACTGCCTTGAGTGGTGCTCCTCTGAAGCACTGTTGAGCCTGGTCGACTCTCTTTTCATTGCAAAAGTCGCTTGCATGACCTTTCAACTGGGCTCCACGTTTGCCTTACGGGACTCTGATGTTCTTGGACATTAAATGTACAGTTGGCTTCCGAGATGGCTAGTGCATCTTTTATATCTCGCCAACTGCAGGCGCATGGGGAGAGGTCAAAGAACAGCGAGGAAGATATAATCAAAGCCACATGTGAAGGACTACTCAAACAGCCACTGCTTTATCCGGGGGACACCGTCTTACTGCAGATTTAAGGTAGATTGGTTTAAGCCCAGATTCGAGGGGCCCTACGTTGTGGAAAAAGCCACAGATCGCACAGTTAGACTGAATGGGAAAAAGGTACATTAGGAACGTTAAGCTCTGCCAAGGTGAGACCTCGGCCCATCTAAAAGGAGACGATTTGATGCAAGAAGAAGACAAAGACAAAGAAGAACAACCGTGGACAGCACGGTCCAGAGCCACAGAGTTAGGCAAGGACAATACATGCACTTAGAGTAGGCACACATTATTTTTCTTACAATAGGTATTCATCGAGAAAGTAAAGATTGTCCAAGCCATATGATTTTCAATAAACGTAACTCCTTCCAAAATGCTTTATCCGCTTTGTGATACTATTTTCCTGGTGTGATCCATGTCATTTTTCTTTGCTAATAAAAGAGTAACTTTGCCCCATGGCTGAGTCTTCCGTTCTTTTGGCAGGGTGGGTCTTTGATGGGCCCAAGTGTTCTCTGCTGATAACTGGGGTGACTGCTAGGCAGCCTCAGCCATATCTATACTGCCTTCTCTGTTTATCCTTTACAGTGCAGGTCTTTAGTGTGTTTAATTATTTGTATCCATTGGTAGTTTTCATTAAAGTTCCAATTTCTTTAGAACCTTCACTGGGCAATCTTTCATTTTAGTACCACTGTACTATTGTTGTTTGTGCTGTAACTGTATCACCTCACACCCCTCCTGAGTATAGCCTGAACTCAGCCAATGTTACCAAAAGGAGGTATAGCGTCAGGCTGGTGCCTATTTTACCTTTATGGTTGGCATCACTGCTGTCTTAGTACAAGTGTGGTTAAAACACTACTTGTCCCTGTACTCCTAGAGAGCAGTAGTCCTTTCATCACATTTCCAACGTCTGCACAGGTGCTAGCAGGATTCATAATGAGAGGCCTTAAAAGGCCTGATAATCCAAATGGCAGAATTGCTGGGAAGTGCATTATTACCACTGAAACATGGGCAGAAATGTATGTGGCAGAGCACCGACTTCAGACTAAATACAAAAAGGTCAGAAATCACCCATCTGCGCCTTGCACAGCCCCCTGGGCCTGTTCATAATAAGCAGATGCAGGGAGGGTGCATATATGGGAACATTTTGATTGGGTTCAAATGCTAAGGGTGTGGTCAAGGAAATGGTCCACCAATAAAGCTGCAAAGGGTGGGCATTTGTGAACTTGGGCTTTGCCCCACAAGAGAATCTAAAACTACTACCGAACTGAGGAATGTATTTCCACAGGCACTTCCATGGAATTACTCTAAACTCATGAGCCATCTCGAGGGAGAGGTTTAAGTAATTATAATCCTAAAGTCGCATGTCTGGGTCATTGTATTGATTTCAATCCGTGTGCATTAACCCTTTGCCATCCCTAAGGCTGTGGCTGTCACTAGAATTGATTTGGCGTTTTGACGGTGGCTGGTGGAGGGCAAATGCTCGCTCTTCTGATCAATCATTTCGGTTGGTTCTGACCTAACAAATGCAAACCCCTGTTGTCCAATGGAGACTGGAAAGGGGTTGTTTAGATTGATCTAAGATATGACAAGTAAAATGATAGCGATGCAATTGTTCGAGTGGATGGGAAGGGAAGGGGTGAAGTAAGCATAAGCCGGGGGGAATGGAGCGGGGTCACTACACGAGTAACGTGTTGGCCTTTGGCATGAGAGCTGCCTGCACTTGGCAAGTTTGAATCCCAACGCATGGCCGGCTTAGCCTTTCATGCAAGGTTAATGTTAATCATAATGTTAAAGGATATTTGTACCGCGCACTATCACCACCGGAATGGTACCCTGGCGCTCTGGCGGATCTGAAAGAAAAGGGGGGTAGGTTAGGGTGTGTTAGTAGGACAAAGTTTGGAGAGGAGCAAGGGAGCTGTGATGTACTGTTGGCAGATTCAGTTTGGTTAACACCGTTCGCTGAGCTTTTTGGTGTGGTATATGGTCCGAGTCCGTCGTGTGCTGTTGTGTGGGGGTCTGTGTGGTGTGTATGTTTTTGTGGTGTGGTGAAGTGCGTGTGGGTTGCTGCAGTTTAAGAGGTGTGGTTGTGTTTAGTTAGGGTGTGAGAGGTGTGTGAAGAGGGGTGAGGTTATTGAAAGTTTTTTTTAGTTGCATTGGCGTCTCGAGAAATGCACAGCCTGTTGTCTCTCTTTTGGGATTTAGACACGGTTGTCTCCCTTTCATTGATCTAGTTTCACCATGACAAGGCTGTCTCTCATCTCTCTGTCATTAGGTTAAGTTAATCAGTGTCTGCATTTCTATCTTCTTCCCTACATCCCAGTCTGTGGATGGTGCAAACTAAATGACTAATCAACTGCTATACTTCAAGTTCTCCATACCTGTTCCAAGATGGCAGAACTGTGGGCCCTGTCTTTTGGTCTCATTGGCGGCCTCTTCTATTTTCATGCACCAAACACGTCATGTGTCCATGCTTGTGCCGGTCGAGGATCGTTATCTATGAGTGCAGCAGGCACCATATGTTGATTGGCACCAGTCACCAAGCTGTCGATTTAAATTACAGCATATATGCACAGCACGAAGTTCACAAGATCAATAAGAGTACTCCGTACTTGTAAGTATTAATTACCGCGTATGCCTTGTATTATTTTGTATACCGCATATTCGGCGCATTTATTGACAAAATGCTGATAAATCAAGCACCATAAAATAAATGGGGTAATAATAACGTGTTATTTCGGTGCTTAGAAGCTGGAGGAGTTTGGCATGAGGCGCTATATAAGAACATAATTTTATTATTATCAAAACCTGATAGAAGGCATGGAGACAAAAGGGGAAAAAGATAAGAGTATGGAAAAGGAATGGGGGTTTGTATGTAGAGGAAAGGAAGGCAGAGATTAGTCTACAATGTATGCCATGTTTTTAACCAGGTCACTTTCCTCGTTTGCATATTACTCATATATTTTCCCCTTTATCATCTGTTATGTTATGTGTTTCGGGTGGGAGACTGGGGTGGGTGGCAACTGGCAATGTGAGGAGACGGGGAGTTGGGAGGTGAACCCCAGCCCCCATTTTTTTTTAAAGTGATGAAAACGACCATGGGGAAAATGCACGAGTAATATACAAAGAAAGTGAGCTCGTTAAAACACATGTAACCGTCTAAATAGGTTGAAGAAAAGCACTAAATGTGACATCACACATGTTAAACTCATGCTTGCATCTGCTTCCTAAGGACTTCCGATGCCAGGGTTTAATGCCTGCATTAGAATGGTGCTTGTAAAAATGCATTCCCACCTATTCGGACCCCCATACACGGATGGGGGCACAGAGTTGCAGGGATGGGTAAGGGAGATGCAGGAGGCCACCCCACATAAGAAACACGGCAGCATCAACCTAACGACCTAGACCATCAACATCAAATCCGCCACAGACACAGCTTTAATGGACCGGATCCATGAGCTTCTGCTCTGCAAAGCCTCACCGACCAACACAAGGCTCAAGTACTTCCAGGGCATCTCGAAAGCCGTCTTCTCTCAACTCATCAAAGAGAGGAGGACCAGGGTTCCCCAATGGACCCCTCCCGGCCTGACATACAAAGAACGAACGGGCCATTTCAGCTAACAAGCCACACATGCCACAGCGCCACCCAGTAACTATCCCAGAAAGCTCCCCTTCAGTTCACAGCCACTGAGCAATGCACTGTGGGTATACAAATGAGCTGAAAAGAATTCATTTCTGCTCCATGTAAAATTGTCTTTGTCTTATGGGACAGCACTATTTTATACCCAGACCAGACAGCTCTCAAGGATGCAGGTACCCACATATTCATTTCACCTTCATTGGGGATCATCAGTGTGCTGCAGCCTGACATCCTAATGTTTGGAGCTGTAGGACATTTTCAGACAACACCATCAATGTTATGGTGGGATACTAAAACACATTAAAAAAGCCTTCTCCCTAGATCATTGGAGTAGAATAGGCCGTTTCGGCAAACATGTTGAAAGATACACAATGCAATACGTCAAAGGAGATACAGGGGATGGGCATTCTCTAACCTCCTAGCATCACTCTGGAAACCCACCCACCACACCCTCCAAAGGGACTCCGCACAATCAGGAATTACATGACTGAGGAAAAAGATGAAGACCTGTCTTTTTAGCAGCATAAACTTTCTTTGGCACCAACCCAACAAGACCTAGGTTTCGAACCACCACCTCTGACAAATAACACCTATGACCAGCACACACTCAGATTTCAAGCGACTTGTGGTCTGCATGCAGCCACATAAGAGCAAAGCTATCTAGCATGCTCCTTCTGACTTTTGATTTTCCCGGGGGTGTCGGTGGACAGATTTATAAGAAGTCCCATTGAAGGTATATGGACTTTTTTAGTGCAGATGGCTTTTTTCCCGGGAATGTGGTGGGGTACGAGCCCCGGATCAACCGCGTAACTGGCGCCCACTGCACTCTGTTACTGCTACCTGTCACAGGAAGAACGGTTAAATTGCTAGAGAAGGAGGAAGCAGGAGAAGGAACACAACATCATTTCTTTTATTATGCTAGGTGAGGGAGGAGAAGTGTGAGGATGCTAATTCCAAGCCTTCTGTGTGTCTAAAAACACACAACATCACAGGTGGACTTGTTGAGAACAACATCATTCCAACAGGGGTATCCTGGTGCTGTAGACAGACAAACTATGTATGTTGGGTAAAAAAGGGTAAGGGAAGAGTCAGACACCCAAATGTGCACCTTTGGGTGCAACAATGGCTCCTGCTCGGCATAGCACAATTAAGGAAAACAGTTACTTTTATCTGTATCTGGCCAGGGGGTACAGCCTGCAGAGGGGAAGGAAGAGTGGTGATCAAAAAGAATGACACAAAGAGGTGATGGGCATCGGTTCTAGGGCATTGTGCTGAGATCTGTGCTTCTTATATCTGTCCTTATTGAGCAAAGTCACAGAAACTTCTAATTTCAACAACAAAAATATCGCTAGGCAGATCCCTATAACTAAAAAGGTTCTTGGCCTAACAATAAAAGAAAACACTAGCTACAATTTTTACAAGCCCAAATACAAAGATACCCAGGTGGTCTAAAGGGAATTTCCCCAGTCTCCAGCTTGCCCAATCCACCTTTGCTTCCAACATCCTACGATGCTGAAGAGCAGACCAACTATCATCCATGATGCTGCGGCTTCCGGCAGTGGCTATGGAGCCATTCTGCCTCTTCTGCTGCTGCCTAGCTGTCTTTCCAGCTGTCCTGCCAGGTTCCTCTCCTCTTGGAATTGCACTAACCCTCTGTTTCTGAGCTCCTGCGTTGCTGAAGACAATGCCAAGAATGATCCATAATATTCCAGCTTCATGCAGTGGCTATAAAGTAAGTTAGTAAGGCTCCTGTCTGAGCCGTTCACTGCCCTTGCATCCTCTTAAGGCAGGCAAGCCAGCAGCCTCATGGTTCAGCCCCCCAGACCCTGACCACCACCACATGCTGCAGGAGCAGCGTAGCCAACAGCAGCGTAGACACCATCACTGACAAGGTAAGCCCTGAAGGGCTATTTGATACCACTTTTGCAAAAGAAATGAAAATGTGAAACGTTCTTGAAGGAGTTTTTACTTTAATTCAGCCAGCTTGGCTATTTAACAGCATATTTTGTAAAATTGCTCCAACATGTGCGCCTGATCCTTCTGCCGAGGAGCTAATGTATGACCAGGCAGGCCCCTCTGTGATTGGGCAGCAGAACCCTGAAACCCCCAATCCTGTGCGTCGGCAGGCATAAGCCGGCCCCTGTATCAAGGCCCTGAAGTAAGGCTCCTGTCTGAGCCAGTCCAGGCCAAAGAACACAGAGGGCTCCCTCCCTCTGGCCGCCCCTCCGCTCATCATTGCAGTTGTTGCCAACTCAGTCTATCTCCCCTGCACCCCCACGCTGCCTGCAAGTCATCAAGTGAGTGACGGCTGAACTTTTCCACTGCCTCCTCCAATAACAATTCAAACTTTAACTGTGCCTCCCTCATTTTGCCTCTGACCTCACTTTACCTTTATCTTCCCCACTGCATTAAGCACTGTTTTGAGTCTCAAACCTAGTAGTTCCTGCATCCCAGATTGCATTACATTTTGTACCCTGCTCTGACTCTCAAACTTAGGTGTTGTGCTTTTTAACATCCTGCCCCCAGATTGCATTGCATTTTGTACCCTGTTTTGACTCTCAAACTTAGGTGTTCTTTTTCCATTGCATTTTGTACCCTGCTTTGACTCTCAATCTTAGGTGTTGTGCCTTTTAACATCCATTTTAACATCCTGCACCCCAGATTACACTGCATTTTTTGCACCCTGCTTTGACTCTCAAATTTAGGTGCTGTGTTTTTTAACATCCTGCACTACAGATTGCATTGCATTTTGTACCCTGCTTTGACTTTCCTCTGACTAGTGTACCACTCCTGTAACCACCTGACCGCCTTGTGATCTGGGCCAGAATTAGCAGTGCAGCCTCACTCCTCTTTCCTTCAACTATCCTCTGCCACCATCATGGCCCTCACCATCTCTACCTTCTCCAACTACTAAACTGTCACCGACCATCCCCCTCATATAAAATCTGGAACGAAAAAGCACAAAAAAGACATACTGAGAGCCAACCCTGGCCTACCTCTTCTGAACACCTGTGAAGAACTGCTCACCTCTCCTGACTCTAACCCTCCAGCTGTCCTCATCCTACTTGATCTCTCCTCTGCCTTCAACACGGTCAACTATTCAATACTCATAATGACGCTCCATGATACCCTTGGCATCTCGGAGCGGGCCCTGAACTGGCTGACCTCCTTCCTAACTGATAGATCATCCCAAGTTATTTTGGGCACTTTCTTCTCACCTACTTCCTGCTCTACCTGTGGTGTCCCCCAGGGCTCAAACCTCTCCCCCTGGCTCTTCAACACCTACGTTGCTCAGCTGGCACGCCTCATTTTCTCCTTCTCCATCAAATTCCAGTGCTATGCAGATGACACACAACTCTTTTTCAAACTTCCTGCTGACCCTCTTGCATCTTCCATCATCCATGACTGCCTATCTGCCATCCAGTCCTGGTGCACTTCCAACAATCTTTGCCTCAATGCCAGCAAGAACAAGATAATTCCCATTAGGACCCCTCACTTTGGCCATCGCCTATGGACTCGCCCCCGGTGCCTTCATCTGAGATCAGAAGCCTTAGAATCATCTTCGACTCCTCTCTCTCCTTCCTCCTTCACACTCAGGACATTGACAAGAAGTCCCACTTTCAACTCTTCCTTCTGAGTGGAATTCAACCTTTTCTCTCTTTCCCCCAGAAGCTCAATGTTACATGAGTTCTGGTTCTCTCTAGGCTTGACTACTACAATAGCCTTCTCCTGAATCTACCTTCTTCAACTCTGACCCCTCCAGCTAATCCAGAATAGGGCAGCAAGATTTATCCTTGGCCTTAAGCCCAGGGACCGCATCTCTCCTGACCTAAAAACTCTTCACTGGCTCCTGGTTGCTGCACAGATTCAATTCAAATCCCTCTGCATCATTCACAAGGCTGTCTGAGGCCTGGGACCACACTATCTGCAACATTCTCTTACTAAATACTCTTCCCTTAGACCTCTAAGGTCTTCTGGCCCCAACTCTCTGTGTAAAGCATTTTGCTAAACAGAGGCCCTGAGGCCGATCACTTTCTTCAGTTGGCTCCCTCTTATGGAACAGCCTCGCCCTTCCTCTTCATCTTGAGCAGGACTTCCTCAAATTCCGGAAGCTCTGCAAGACTTTCCACTTCACATCCTCCTTCCCCTCTTCCCTCCTCTGCTAATCTCACAGTCATTGTGATTGGTGACCAGGGCCCTTATGTGTCCTTCAGGGTCCTGGACTCCCATGCCCAATTGGCCCAGCCTCTGCCTACCTCGCAGCACTTGCTAATGTGCTGGGGAGCATCCACCAGCCTCCTTCTTGTAGGCTTGTACTATCTACCCAATGCAGCTTCAGGTCACATAGCAATTACCATACTATGCACTGCATCCGCTGCTCATCCACTCCCACGGACATTCCAGCACCTACCCCCACTCCCACTTCCCCTCTTCTTGCTGCACTTGCATGTTCTGAACACTCACCAGGCATAGTAGGTTCGTCCTCCTCTTCACTGTATTTATTGTTTCAATCCCATGTTCCCTCCCTGTTGGCCTGTGTGTGCTTTGAAACAGAATTTTCTTATTGTATAAGTGCCTAACAAATGCACAATCAATAAATAAATATAGAAGGGCTTATGGCTCTTCTACTGCCCACCTCTGCTTCCAGCTATCCTGACAGGTTCTTCCGCTCTTGGTATTGCACTAACACACTGCTTCCAACCTCCTGTGATGCTGAAGATCACGCCAGCTAAAACCCATAAAGTTCCAGCTTCATGCAGTGGCTATAGAAGGGATTTTGCCTCTTCTGCTGCCCACCTCTCCTTCCTGCTGTCTTGCCAGGTTCTTCCCCTCCTGGCATTGCACTAACCCTCAGCTGTTTTCTGATAAATGTACAGATTCATTAAGAAAGAGAGAATTGTGTAATAATCTGGAAATAGCAGCAGATCTTTTACTGAACTGTGGCAAACAAGCTCTTTTTTGTTAGGATCCCAAACTCATTGTAGGAAATGAAGAAAGAACATAGGTAGAGGCAAAGAAGCATTCTGACATTGCACATGTTCGTTTACCATTTCACTGCAATGAAGGGTACTAGACAGTTTTGAATATTTATTTACAGGATGTAGATGCTGCTCCTTTTGTTTTGATCCATTTACAGTGCAAATATGTGTGTTTCTTTTGTCAAGAATATTAAGTATATCGCTGGTAGTGCACCTCCAGTTCTGAGCCACAAAAAACAAGGCATTGTGGTTATGCAAATTAGCTCAAATGCAGCCCTTTTTCTCCAGGAAATTGTCTCTGTCTAAGAGGGCAGTGCTACTTTATACATAGCTTAATCAACCCAAGACAGACATTTGCATGGCTGCCAGGACAACCACATATCAGGTTTCACCTTTATTAGGGATCATCACCTCAGTATAGCCCTGACAGCCCTCTGTCTGTCTTCTTCAAGCTGATAGAATTTATCCATCAGCTATGATTTTTGGATACCGAGGCTTGAGCCTCATTACTTCCATCCTCTCGGGTTGAGTGTGTAGTCGTGGGTTAGGGTTCTTCTTGGTATGTGTGGACTTGTCACAGCAGGGCTGGTTTCACAGGGTCTTCGCCATGGTCTCACTGTGGCCCTGTGGTTGGAGCATTTTGCCATGTTTTCACAACACCAAGAAAGTTATGGTGGGTTTAAAAAGGTTTGAAAAAAAAACCTTTACCTGAAATGTGAAACTAGGATAGTCCATTTGAGCCAAGTCACACATTACACAACTCCACCTAGTAGCCATTGTTGGAAGTTCACCTCCAGTTATGAGCCACAACAGCAAGGGATTGTGGATATGCAAATTAGCTAAAATGCAAGAAAACAACATTATTTTCTGCATACACACACTATTCTCTGATTAGTGATGCCACTTCGAAGACACATTGCTCTGGCTGTGATCAGTGTTTTTGCCCTATGCTGGATGTGTGTGCCCCAGCGAACTGCCGTGGCACACAAATTTACTGAGGTAGAAAAGTTCGACCACCAAAAGTCTGACCCCCATTTATTCACATATGTATAAGTGGGGGGGGGGGTAAAGTTAATAAAAATGTATAGGTCTAAGGTGGGGTTGCTGTGGGGGTCTCCCCCCACATATATATATGCGAAAAATGGGGGGAACAGACTTTTGGTGGTCGGACTTTTCATCTTGGTCATTTCACGCAGATCCTCACTTCACAGCAGCACCCTTTTAATGCAACCATAGTGTTGCAGAAAATGCACGTTGAGGTCGTGCTCAGGCTGTTCTCTTTGTGCAGCAGCGCTACTAAAAAGCTCCCTTCGCCGCTCAGTCACAAATCCTAGGTACATCTGTCCCTGTGCCCACCCCCATCAATTTCAATAGTGGTTGCTCTGCCATTTCCGGTGCTCTTTTTGTTGAATATATGTCCTCCCCTTTCCTCTTCCTGGATCCGCGTGCCTGTGTCCTCATCCTCTCTCTTCCCCTGCCCTATCATAGCTTTCTGTAGCCTCTGCACAAGTCCTTCCTCCATTACAGCTGAGCCCTGCCATGGGGAAGATGGACTTACACAGCCAGCACTGCACTCCAGGCCACCTATAATCAAGACCATATTTTACCACAATCCCATTTAACTGTCATGCATCCTCTCTGTGCTGCCTCTGTCCCCCTGCCCGGTGGCCGAAACTCTGGCATTATGAAGTAAAACCTCCAAAAATGCCTCCAGCATGCAGTAATTAAGAAATGAGACTTCTGCTCATGCACCTGGGTCAGGGATTAGCTCTTCCCTGAAGCGCCTGGATCCTAAAAGTCTTATGTTCTTTTTTTATGTTTAAAATAATGTTCAGCTCAGCTTACAGCTGGCGGCTGGAATCATCCTTTTATCACCAAGGCAGGTACATCAGGGCAGAGCCAGGCTAAGCTTAGCTGATACGCAGAACAAGTGTAGGGCGGGCATCTCACCGATGAGCTTCCCCGGATACAGGGTGAGTACAGCACAGACAGTGCCAGGCCATTCAGAACAAATGCAGCATAGACAGAATCAAATGAAGCTTGCCATGCAGGGCAGGAGCAGCACAGGGCATGCTTCCACACACAGAGTACATGCAGAAAGAGTGAAGCCAAACCAAGCTTACCAATGTAGAGCAAATAGGGCATGGGCAAAGTCAGTCTAATCTCACACGCGGTACGTACAGCACATGCAAAGCCGAGCCATGCTCCTCCGCACAGTAAAAAAGCAGCATGCCTGGGAATGTCAAGCTTACTTGGACTATCAAGCTTACTGGGAATGACAAACAATGCACTTACTGGGACTGTCAACTTCAGAGCTTGCATGCAATAGCTTGCTGGTAATGTCAAGCTTACTGGTAATGGCAAGCTTATCAACATGCCAAATTCAGAGTTTAGGTGCAATATCAAGCTTAGAGGACAAGTCAAGTTTACTGGGTCTAACAAGTTTACTGAGAATGCACCTCCGAGCGTACATGCAATGTCAAGCTCAATCGTAATGTCAAGCGTACTCAGAATATCATATTGAAAGATTAATGGGAATGTAAAACAGAGCTTCCTGTAAATGTCAAGCATACTAAGAATGTCAGAATAGGTGTGTACTGGGCATGTCAATGATAATGAGAATCTCCATCTTGGAACCGACTGGAAATGAAAATCGTATTCGGGATGTCAAACTTTGAGCTTGCTGGGAAAGCCTAGGTGGATTATTACTAGGAATGTCGAACTGCAAGCTTTCTGTGGTGTCAAACTGGGAGCTTACAAGGAATAGCATGCATAATGTCATGAAAAAACTTGGCACTTCATGCCAAGCCATGCATGCAATTGCATGACATGATCTGAAATGTCATGCAATATCATGTGACTAGACATACCATGGCATAGTGTGACATATTAATGCATAGTATAAACTCGTGTTATGACGTAGCATAACATATGGAAAGACACATGATCACATATAACAAATAATATTACTTCATTAATGTCATGATATGGTATCATGAAATGCCACATCAAAGCAATACATATCATGACATGATATGACAAAATGCCATGACATATGACACATCATGAGATGACATATCAAGACATGAGAGAAGGTGATGATCTATCATGGCATGAGATATCATGATGTTCAATTAAATATCATTACAAATCATGATATAACATGACAGAGTGTGACATGATGTATAATTATATAAGAGGCTTCTAACATAGCAGGCTATGCACTATACATCGCATCACATGAAAGTTCATGGCACAACATATGGTGACATGACACAGCCTGACATGATAAATGACAATATAACATAACTTGACAAATGACATGGCATGCTTGTATGTCACGACATACTACAACAGGGCATGACACAGTTCACTTAGCATAACAACACGCAGAATATAACAACATAAAATACCATTCAACAACCAACCATAGTAGAACATGAAATGTGACACTTCATGACATATCATGTCTGTGAAAACTGGGTGTACACTGGAGTTACAAACAATACACAAACAACCCCACGTGTGGGTTTATTGTGGTCCTAGGACCTTTCCACTGAGGTGTGCGAGTTGCAATGATAAGACGTTGCGAAATGATACAGTTCTAGGGTCCTGCTAAAAGTGTTCATTCGACTATTTTGCATAAATTAATTTTGCAAGATTATAATCCTTGAAAAATATTGCTAAACACTCCATGTATTGAATGACTTGAAAGTGTTACTTAACACAACTATTAGGATCTTGAATACATGATTTACGAGGTCCTGTGTGCATTGTCACAACGTTTCAAGTTAGGAGTTCACTCCTCAAGAAAGCTGGCCGAATCTAAGAAGCAGGAAAGAAGAACATTTGCAAAATGGTGTGTTTGATATAGCTACTTCTAATTAACACTAGCATGGGTGCTTCATAACGTGCTGTCTAAGTCTGGCCTTCTGGAGACAGATGCTGTGTACTGGGTGACGATTCTGCGTGTGTACCGGCGTGCAACTTAAATGAAAGTGGTCTTTTTTTGTATATTTATATTTCCTTGAAAACGTGCTTTTTCATACAGGGTGATGTTAGAAATGGAAGACAGACTGCTCACTGGGATGATACTCTTGTGTAAAGATGTGCATTCACTCCGTGGGGGCCCATCTACCAATGAATAAGGCATTGGCTGATCGTATGGGGACATGTTACTTTATTGCTTTCATAACGTAACTCCACTCCATCACAGACACCCGGCTGGAGTTCGTTCCACCATTATTTATTTATGTATTCCTCTCGGAGAAGGGCGCAGGAGCCCTGTCTCCACTTGAGCTCCTGTTCTTTTCTGCTCTCTCTCCTCAGCTCCACAGCTCAGGCCCGACCCGCTGCGCGTCACGAGCGGCATGTTTCATTCGGTGATGTTTGATATTGGGTAGAGGTCCAATGCAATGCTCATGTTTAGACTGCAAAGGTCCACACACATCCACAATTTCATGCTGCCTTGCTTCTTTGTGAGTATGATTGGGCTTAACTACTCTGTGGCCTCCACTGCCTCGATGACGCCCTGGTCGGTAAGCTCAGCAAGAAATTATGTGAGTTCTTTCTGTGCACTCAGGGGAACAGGCCTGGCATCTTTTCGTAGTATTATCCCGTGCATGTACTGTTTTACCCACATACCCAGTTTGTCCTGAAATATGTCCCTCTGGGGATCAAGTAAGGCCGATGCAGATTGTTGGTGAACAATGAATTCCTGTTTGGGAAGCACAGGTCCAACTTGATTTCCAGTAATCTCTGGTCGTCCCAATCCTAACACCGCTCGACCTTTAACTATGACCTAGACCTTGTTAACTGCGGTGCGATCCTTGAAGGAGACTGTGCTCCTCCAGAACCCAATCAGATCAAATGTATGCCCTCCATTTATGCCTGGGTTAATATCTGGTGCATGCAGATGACCTTTGCACTTCGGAAAGAGCTGAAAGGACATATCTTTTGACAATAAGGTGTAATCAGAACTAGAATCCAACAACACCATGGTGTAGGTTTGATCGATATTGATCATGCAATAGAGCTTCCTGCTCTCAGCCCCTCTATTCTTGATGCTGAATACGATCTGTTCGAACTCCTCACTTGGTACATCGCTGTCTGAATTGTCTTGCACAGCCTCTACCATACGCCATCTTCTGGTGTTGCACATGGCAGTGAAGTGACCAAACGTAGGACACTCCAAACATCTCTGCAAGTTGCTGGGCATGATCTATAGCTGGCGAGATGATTTCCATCACTGCATGTGAAACATTCCACACTTTTCTCTGGTCGCTTTTTGTCTGGTGGACATCTCCATTGAGGATCATCCTCTGATCTGCGTTCAGTGGATGATCTTCTTTCTCACTCTTGTCTTGTGGGTTGCCTTATCACTGTGCACGCATCTTCTTTAATGCTTGCTTGACTCATCTCTCTTATGGAGCGCAATGATCGGTCGACCGTTTTGGTGAAAGTGATCGCTTGCTCCAGGACAGGATCACGGCTCATCCATAAGGCTTCTTGTATTTTGGTGTTAAGACAATGCACAATGAGTTGGGCCTGGATGAGTTGGTAGACCATGGTGCCAAAAGCGCAAGTGCTTGCCAGCTCCTTTAGTGTAGTTGTGATGTCATCAATTTATTCAGAGGATGTTTGAATCCTGATGTAGAATTTTTGACGCCCAAGCACTATATTAGGGATCCTCCCAAAACTGGCCTCTAGCTTGGCCATCACCCACTTCATATGTGTCCTCATGAGCTGACACTTCAGGTTTCCTTGATACGTCTGCCAGCACAAACAGTCTTCGGCCTTCCGTGCCTAGGGTCTTCCACAGTAGTGCAGATTTCCCCTTAAGTACACACTCTTTCCCTGCTACTAGTTCAAGGTACATCTGGAACTGGGATTTCCATTGGTTCCAAGGACTGGCAGCTCACCAGGAGTCTGAAGAAATGGTGGTGGTGACACGATTCCTTGCATGTTGTCTTGGTTCATTGTTGCGTGGTTCGCAGCTCTTCCCTCTGTGGTTCTGCTTCATCGCGTGTCGGTCTGAGGGTGTGTGATATTGGATCACCCTTCGCATTCCATCCTCATCACCATTGTAAAGCTGTGCATTCACTCCGTGGGGGCCCACATATCAATGAATAAGGCATTTGCTGATCATATGTGGAAAGGATACTTTATTAACGTTCATACAGTGACTCCATCACAGACACCTGGCTGATGTTCATAGCCCTATTGTTTATTTCTTTCTTCCCCAAAGAGACCGATGCAGGAGCCGTGTCTCCACGTGCGCTCCCATCCTCCTCCACTCTCTCTCCTTGCCTTGACGCTGCGCCCGCCCCCGTGACCTGCTCTGCGTCACAAGCGGCGTATGTCATAACGCAGAACGGATTGCGCGGACAGGACAGCACACCCCACTACGCTATGCCATTAAAGCAATGTCCTAGACTAAACTTTTTTTTAAAGTGGAGTATGATGTCAAAAAAAGATATACCCAACACGTTTACATGTCTTCGTTTAAAGAACGTATCTGGTTGATGCATACAATTTCACTAGGATGTTTTGGCCAGTCTACAGGTGAGTAATGAAGTTGCGTTTGATGCCCTTTTTGCATACACTGCACTTAAGTCTGGGAAATCTACTTTTGTTTTGTCTGATTGAACGTGTCTATATTTTGAACTGTGTCTGCCAGGATCAAGATGTTTTTAATCTTTCTCTGTCATTCAAATATAAAATTGTGGTGGAGCTGAGTAGAGTAGTTGGCTTGTAATTTAGCATGTTTGTTGAGTATTGGCCAGTACTTTTCTCCCTGCTTGTAATGGTGTCTGTCTTGGTTTTAATATCGATTCAGGTGATCATTTTGTAACTGCTCTATCTGATAGGTCATATCTTCTCCAAAGAATTAAACTATCAAAGAACTTGTTTATCATGTTCTGCAATGAAAAGCGACTTCATTACACATCCCCCTTCTGGGAGAAAAAAAACCTTGTCAAATAGTATGCGACACGTAAATCGGATTGTACCACCTTAAATGCCATTGTGGCAACCTACATGAGGGGCATGCTTCTAGAAAGGTTGAAGACTGAAGAATTCAACCCAAGTCTGAGATACACGCAAAAATACAAAATCTTCTGTGGCTTGTCATTTCATTTTGACTAACCATAACATATCTCAGTTATGCTACATTGTGTTAAAGGCAGCTGACATCTTGTGTTCGGACTTAAAATACGCCACAACCACCCAACTATTATTAAACTATGGAGGGTCATTCCTGAGACGAAACAGGTACCCCTTAATGTGGGCACCTGCATCCACCTGCCGCCAAGATGGCAGCCACCTAAAAGTGTGCCGGGGGCTTGTGACCATGCAGGGGCGCATCTCCGTTCCTTCATGGGTTCCAGCCTTCTACCCCTACTTTGGGTCCATTTGTTAAGTTAGTACGGCTAGCGCAATGGGTGCATAATGTGCCACAATAAGAGGGTACCAAACGATCTCAGATCTGTGTGGCTCAACAGGGAAACCTTGGTAGGCGCAACAATAAGCTTGTTTGATCTCCTGATTCTGGTGCTCCTCTTGCATACGTTGGTAGGCAGCTAACTCAGAGCCTTTATACCCCGGAGAGGTCACCAGGTGCCCCAACTGTCACCACAACAGCCTCCATGCCATTTACCCCTTGTGCAGTAGCACCTGGAGCGTTCCAAGTGCCAGATGCGATTACCAATAAACAATCTAAGACCCAATACCTGGACAGACTCAAAGAATATGGCAAAATACTACTTTATTATCAGCTCAAATAAAGTAGGGAAACCTGGTGGACAAACAGATTGCAGCTCACTCACTCTCGAATAAAGTTCCATTACACAAAAGCTTTATACCTCGATTTACGTCATCTATGATGAGGGGCCTCAGAGGGTCTTACCACCAATTCTGGTCAGCACGGCACCTGCTCACGCCAGAGTGGAAATGGCGAGCAAGGTCGCGTGGCTGCAACCAGACCAACACAGGGAGGTTCGTTCAGCCAATCAGGGCGGGGGTGGGCGTGCAGGAAAGCGGGAGGCGGAGGAAACAAACAACGAGAAACACACAACATGTGGGAGCAATTAACAGGGGGCCAGGGGGCACCAGACAAGATTACCAATGGAAAAATAGGCCCCAGAGGGTCTTACCACCAATTCTGGTCAGCACGGCACCCGCTCACGCCAGAGTGCCAGAAACCTGAGGAGAACCATCTCCGATTCCGGAAGCACCTCAAAACCTTCCTCTTTGCCTCTGCTTTCTCTCCACCTCTCCCCTGCTGAATTCCTGTCAGAAACTGCACTGGTAACCTGGCCACCCTTTCTGATTCTCTTGCCCAGGCCCCGCCATTTGCCCACCTGCACTGCCTCCCTGGCTACCCCTGCACCTGTGGACTGTTTTCTGTTTCCCGACAGTCCCCCTACCAGCACTTATGTCTGCACTTACCTTGCACTTGCCACCAGCTGGCCGTTTTTATTTATCTTATTTATTCTACTATCCCATGTACTGCACTTTCCCCTCTCCCTTCCCCCACACACTTTTCCCTTTCCCCCTCCCCATGCACTTGTGCGATCTGAATGACACCTGGCCTAGTAGGATCGCTGTTTGTCTTCCCTTTGTTACCCCTCCCTTGCCTCATCGCGCTTTGAAACACTTGTGTATAGCCGCGTTATAGATGCCATATCATATCATATCATATCATATCCTATCCTACAGGGAAAACAGTAAAAACCTATCGAAAGGAGGGATTCTTTAGTGGGACATATATGCCTACACTTCGTTTAGGTGTTAGTAACACAGTTGGCTGCCCCTTATCTCGTAGGCATGCCTTGAACTACCTGTAACTACGTAGAATACTGATTAATAGCAGAATAACAGCAGCGGGTTGGCTTCTGCAAAAATGTATGGTCCATTGCTACATAGGCCCTCATAATTGGTTGGCATTCTCTCCCGACCTTGTACATTCGACTCATTAGCAGCATCTAAGCAATACGAAACCCAGGTGTGGGGAACAATGTCAGACCACTGCCCACATGGCCAATTAGTCTTCCATCTCTCATCAGTTAGGCCCTGAGCCAAGGCTTCTTCTTTGTAGATGACCTTGCTGACTGTTCTCTTCCTCAGGACTTTTAAGAGAGTGAAGGTACATTGCTATCTTGCCTGGGGCTTAATGAATAGGCCTTGTTTTCCAGTCTTCCACCACATGTGAGGAGACCACGATTTAGTCCATTCTGACCTTTTAATTAGTGCTCTTTGAATCGATTATACTGGGTGCTATTACTCCTCTTGGCCTCTGGAGACTTGGTTGCTTCGTCTTGCATATGCTTTCTGCATCTTTGATTGTTCAGTACTTGACACTTGCAAATGTTCACTCCTTAAGTCTAAGAGAAATATGTTGTGCATATGTAACTTATCCTCTTTGACTATTCTTCTGCCTTGCAATTACTTCTTGCTGTGGCATCCTTGATCCCAAGCCAAACAGATATTCTTTATTCCTTCCACAAATCTGTTCTCCAGTGCCATTTAGCTATGAAGCCTTGGTATCTCTCCTTCAGGCCTCTTGCTTACTATTTATACACAGTCAACGTCAATCTTTTCATCATGGCTGCTTTACCTGTGTTATATTTTCTACTGCAGCAAGATTCTATGTGTTTCATCTACCTTGCGTTTCTGCATATGTACATCTACTGCATCTCTTCTCACTTATCTTCGCAGTGTATATGATTTCTTCGGATATGCATAAATGTTTACATAGTTACATCAGTCACATCTTCATTTTTTCAGTAGTCGCATATTGTTTCAGTGTGTCCTTGTATCTCCTCTTCATGACATTACTTTACTCTCGTCAGATTTCACTTCACATTTTCATTGGTGTCTGCAGGCATCCTTCTACTGTGTCAGTGCGAGGGTACGTTTGATCTGGATGTCTGAGTGTGTAACGCCTCTCATATCTTCGATGCGGTATTGGGATGATACCTGGTGTCATGCACAGTGTCTTCTTGTTTTTCCAATATGACTGAGGTGAGGGGGCGGGCACTATAGATGATGTCTACATCTGCCTCTCTACACCTCCCTGGCAGAGTGGCACCCCCGCCAACTACTTGGAAAGTTGTCCTACATTCCCCTAACCTCTAGGAGTTCTCTCCATCTATGCGCCTCTGTGAAAACCACACATACCTCAAGCATCCAGCTCCAAGACCTTAGTTGCCTCCTTCCTAATGCCACATTGTATTGGTATGCTGCACAGAAATGGGGGGGGGGAATGTTGTACTTTAATGTTTTTTGCCACTTTTGACATGCCATTCATACAGAAGCCCTCAAGGACCATTCCAACAGCTCCTTTCCAGGGTAGAAAACTTCTCCCCTCCGAAAAAATCCTTCCACGCCATGCACCACTGCCAAACATACCTCTGTGGTGTGCTGTGCCCCTATCCAGTGCAGACCATCACGGGAGGATGACATCACACCTCAGGCCTTTTTCTAAGTCAGTCCTGCTGCTCCGCAGTGAGGGATTTTTGGCGCTCTGCCGACCCATCTCCCCTCTACCCTTCAAGTCCCCCCCAGGGCAGAGGAGGCCTGCGACCGGTGAGCAACATCTCTGTGAATTGGATGGTCGGTTTAGGGTCAGGCTTCATCAAAGTATGACATCACACAACCAAGACTAGGCCTCTGTTGTGCAGAGTGTTTCTAATTGTACCCTTGACTCCACTGAGAGCAAGTGTGATGCTTCCAGAGCAGATGCAGAGTTGGACAAACCTACTTTTTTTTATTTTTATTTATTTGTTTAGTTGCTAAAAACAACTTTTCAAATATTTAACATTTTGTTTTACAAGCAAATAAGATATTACATTTTGCATAGCATCAATATACAATAATTTCCAAATTTTTAAAATACTTTTCTCTTCGCTACTTTTCTTAGGTAATTTTAACATTTATGTACATGAAAATCCTGGCACAGTTGCCTCCAAAAAGTGTACAATTGCTACCTTCACGGCCTATCTAGGACTTGTAAAGCGGAGTTTCCAAATTGTTCCCTCATCAGGCACAGAGAATAACATAAGTACGTTTTGAAATAATTTCATGCGCATAGACTGTAAGCCAGGGCAAGCGACAACCAGATGTTGAGGAATTTCTGTCTGTTGTAAATTTAAACAGTATCGACAGAAATACTCATCTGGGGCAATTAGATTTCTCCTCTGTAAATACATCGCGGGTGTGCCACAGGTTAAATCTAACTCTCATGTATTGTCGCCGTAAATGAGGTGACGGGCATTTATTTAAATATTCCGCCATGACTTTGTATTTCTTCAAGTCAAATATTGCACTATCAAAGTCTTTGTAGGTCTGACAAGCTGCAAGGTTCCTAATCCAGTCGCATTCAAAGATTTCTTTTTTTTTGCTAAATCTGAATTAGAGAGCAAAGTCTCGATGGTTACCGCAGCCTGAGCCATTTCATTGTACAGAAGCGTGCACCACTTGTTAGGAAATCCAGTGGAGCTGACAAGCAAATACTGCGCTACTATGCCCAATACATTCGATACATTAAGACTTAACAGACATTTCCTCAGGAAGGCAGACATTTTCCACAATATCTGAGAATACAGCGATAATACCCCCAACTCAAAGCGTATGGTAGGTAGTGGAGTACAGTTGGGCAGTTGTAACACTTGCCTCCAGTATTTGCCCTCTAATCTATCCCAATACAAACGATTCTGTGGATTTCCTGCTTCGACTCCATATAGTAGTATTGGTACAACCTTCATTTGGTAAAAGGATACTGCATGTTTGAATGAGAATTTACCGTATTTTGCAACAAAAATCCTTGTCTGGGAGGTCAAGGTCTGGAGTTTATTACGTGTTTCCCAAATTTCAATTTTAGGTATGACAGAATTGGTAAGAGTTACACCCAGATATTTATAGTGTTCAACAACCAGAAGTTCCTTGCCCTGAATTGTCCAGGCATATTTCTTATTCTTTCATTTACCAGTGTTGTGGCATGCTACTACTTGGGATTTGTTTGCGTTTATTTGCAAATGATTAGTTATCGTGTACTGATTTAGCCTATTTAACATCTGCTGAAGGCCATAAGGTGTTTGCGACAATAGTACTAGGTCATCAGCATATAAGAGATAGCTGACTTTGTTAGTACCCAATTTCGTAGAATCACAGCAGATGGTACTAAAGATTTCTCCCATGTCATAGATGAAGAAGTTGAATGAGCTTGAGGCCAACGGGCATCCTTGCTTTAGGCCTCCCATGATATCAATAGGGGCAGATAATAAGCCTTCAAGCGTTAGGTGTACCTGCATCGTGGTGTTTGAATGCAGTAGCATCAACATATTTACTAGGGAGTTTGGGCAATTATATCTCATGAGTTTGTTGTGAAGCAGTGCCCGATCAATGGAATCGAACGCAGCCCGAAAATCTATGAACGCCAGGTAGAGTGGCTGGCCCCTGGCGGCATATTGCATTTTGATTAGATTTAAGCACATTATGTTTGGGATTGTTTCCAAGCCAGAGACAAAGCCAGATTGAAAGCTATCTCTTGCTTTTGCCAGTATGGACCACGCATTAAATTTGTTCAATAGCAGTCTACCAAAGATTTTACCTGGTACATCAAGAATGGAGATCGGACGATAGCTACTAGGTGCCTGCCGATCCCCCTTCTTGAATATCGGAACGGTGATGGAATGTGTCCATGTTCCAGGAATAGCCTGGGCTACATTGACTGCTGTGAAGATATGATGCAGTATCGATGCCCACAGTTCCGGGTGCAACTTTAAGGTATAATTTGATAAACCATCAGGTCCAGCTGCTTTGTAGTTGGATGATGTTTTAATGAGAAGGAGAATATCCTCATAATCGAAGTCAAGATTGAAATGACCATACAAGTCACAGGGGTCAAAAGGAACAGCACCTTCTGGAACTGAATAAAGATCAGGAAAATGCTGTGTCCAAGATTGTTCAGACACTGCATTTGATTGTGCCGCGAGTTGTGAAGATCCTGTCGCAAAATTAATGAAAGCCCACATTTTAGCAGTGTTCTTGGTTGCAAATATGTTCAACATGCCTGCACCATCTTGATGATACAAATTTGTGCGGTATCTTTTTACCCAATTTGTGTATTTTTACTTTATTTTCCCAACCAGTAGAACTCTGATGGCCGGAGGATACTTAATAGCCAATCTCAACTGAGCACGTTTTTCAGTTTTCGTTGACTTCATAACGAGGTCAAAGATGTGCAGATGTATAGTTTTTGATCGCGCCTTCATTTTTGGATCCTGAAAGAGCTGCATGGTGTTACTATATTGAATGCACAAATTATTCGCAATACTAGAATTTTGCTCAGCTGATTCTGCTAGATATTGGTTGAATTTATATACAGTGTCCTCTCACCATCATAGTCTATTACGTCCCGGATTGACAATTAGGACACCTTGATCTTGGTCATTTTGTTCGATTTTGCTGAGGCCTCTCTGCCACCATTTCATTGTAAGAATATTATGATCACTTTGTTTGGTGTCAATGATTTCAAAATTCTCAATCATGGGAAATAGAGAGGTACTCACAAAAATATAGTCAATCACTGATTCCATTTGGCCATTTCGCCATGTAGCCCTAGGAGGTATATCTTCTTTGAATATACCATTGAGCATATGTAAACCACGAGATTTAGTCAACGTATGCCATCTGTACGCTCCACCTTTAGCAGATGAATTTTTCTTAAGGATTAAATTGATATTTAAATCTCCAGCAAGGATCAAATGAGTGACTGATTTCTCCAACTCAACCAGATCCAAAAGCATTGTAACATCATTGAAAAAAAACATTATCACTTATGGCAGCAGTGTTCCAATATATATTAAGGACAGCATATTGTACACCCTCAGCCCTGACCTTTACCAGAAGCATGTGTTTATTTGGTGATGCCCAAAGTTCCGATGACACTCCCTTTCGGATTTTGATGGCTGTGATGAGGCCAGCCGATGGTCTACCCACTGTGGGCGTATAAGCAGAATTGATGTGAATATGAAAACCATTCCAGAATGGAGGATTAATGAGCCAGGTCTCTTGTAAAAGAATTAGATTGTACATTCCTAAGTGATTCGAATCATTATTAAGGAGATGAGTATACCCTCTAGTGTTCCAACTTAGGATAGAGATTTGTGTTTGCGCATGATCCTGGACTAGTTATATTTGTTCCTGAGTGCATTTACATGAACAAGTAATAGTTCTTGGGGGATGTCCCTTTCCTTTCTGGACAGCTGCATGATCCAACAGATTATTCAAAACCGGGATAGTTGTGTTGTTTTCTACAATGAGTTCAAATCCCAGATTAAAAAGGTGAGATTTTGCAGACCAAATGAGATTTTGAACAACCCGAGAGTTCATCCATAATATCACAGTGTTGAGGTTCTGGTCACTCACAAACTCTACATACTCAATGTCAGCTGAGTTGATGTCCTCCAGCAGTACAACTTCAGAAAATATGGCCATAATAGATCTTCTATTAAGGTCATATTGCTTACATGGTGGTTTTCTGCATGCCAAAATTAATTAATATGGTGCCAATCTTTTTTTCACCAGAGGATTTGTCAGCAGGCCTAGAGCAGTATGAGTTTGACTATGAGGAGCTCTTGGTAATTCACTTTTTGTTTTTGCCTGAATTTGTTTTAGGGCAGTCTCAATTAAACCCATCATTTCCGCTGTTAAATCCGTTCCTTGGGAATGAGGGGGTTGTGGGGATGATTTCTGAGACTGACTTTTCCTGAAGTCAGGAGGAACACAAGCCAAGCTAGGAGTATAAGTAGCCGGCATTTTTAGGGTCGACACACTCATTTGTGTGTCATTTCCTCTGGATTGGGGATATTCCAGAATTTGGACGCTACTTTTATCTGAGGCCACTCTTCCATCCTGCTCCACTAGACTATTAGGAGGAAGACATTTCAGATCCCTCCCCGATGGAATTATCAGGGCTTGATCAGACATGTATGCATCCACTGCTGTTCTGATTTCCTGTCTATATGCCTGAAGGGCGTCTTCATTTCTGAACTCTGCTATACTAGCTTTAATATTATCAACAGAAGTTAGTGACACTCTCCTATTTGCTTTTTCCAGGATTGCGGCACTGTGTAAGTCCACTTCTTTCAGCAGTGCATTCAGAGGAGCATAATCTGCCAGGGGAGGTACAATGCTAGATTGTATGGGTTTACCCTGTATCCGTTAGTTATATTTTTTCCTTATGGCTTCAGATGCCGCAATGACGCTTTTTTTTCTTTTGGGAAATGTGAGAGCCTTAAAGAACTGTTTGGAGCTTGAATTTGTTGCCCCTTTAGGGGCACTTTGATTTTTTGTTAACTTACCATTCTGTATGTTTTTGTTTATCTTGCCATTAGCGGGGGTGAAGATGGTGTACACTTTTTTTTTATTGTCGTTGGTGATGTGTTTACGCTAACCACCAGAACATCTTCAGGGGCACCCTCTGAAACACAATTAAGTATCAAGTTCTCATTCGGCATGGTTTCGAAAATAATCCCCTCGATCAAGGGTATAGCCAAATCAAGTTTCTCTACTAATGCAGAAGTCTGGACAGGTACTGAGAACATGACTGGATCTTTGTGTTTAGGGATACTTCGTTGGTGTAATTCAGCCCTTATCTCGATTCCAAATGTATTTTGCCAATTAGACATTTGATCCAACACAGCCGCCTGTTTCTCTAATTTAGTGTCTAATGCCTCAAATAGTTTCCCTAGAGTTTGAATGGAAAAATTCATAGCCTGCAGGGTGGCTTCCAACATTCTCTCACCCTGCATGCCTGAATGCGCCAAACTCCTTTTACTTATGGGAGAGATAGGTCTTCTTGGGGTGGGGCGCATAAAGGAAACACTCACTGGTGAACTTGTGCAATTGGGTTCTGGCGTTACAAACATTACAGGAGAGGCTGACAAATTGTCAGGCAGTGTTTGCCCAGAAAACCCAGAGCCCTCGTCTTCAAGGTCAATGACATGTGCATCTAGCATGCTTTTCACCTCTAAATTATTTGCATAGTTCGCATTTGCAGTTGGAGGTAGCACTTTTAATATCGCTCTATCGGTAACAGACGAGGTGTGCGAAAGCATTTTGGCAACCTTGGGAACATTAGATACATTCAATTCACACGTATCATTCACCACAGAGATAGAGGAAACTGGTAACTTAAACCTCTCAGCCTGATTGTGCAATACACACTTTGTGTCCATATAAGTTTTTGTGGCTGCTGTAAGAGCAGCTGGGGTGTTGCATTTCGTCACCAATGGCTTTGAAACTTGCGGTGGTGCCAGAAGCTTGATATTGGCACGAGCCTTTGCCGTAATGTCTTTATAAAAGGCACGGATATCCGCATCCTTTAATACTTTTTCTGACCCACACAAAGTTTTCTTGTTGGTACCTGACACTGGCGTAGAGGCAAGATGAGAAATAGTTCGCGAGCGGCCCTTGGATGGAGACATGGCTAACGCTTTCAGTGAAGGGGGGG
Organism: Ambystoma mexicanum; assembly: GCF_040938575.1. Classification (NCBI taxonomy): domain Eukaryota; kingdom Metazoa; phylum Chordata; class Amphibia; order Caudata; family Ambystomatidae; genus Ambystoma; species Ambystoma mexicanum. The sequence continues at coordinate 1,230,030,993 of NC_090934.1, read as the reverse complement.
AGGATACACTAGGCTGCAGAGTATTTCGCTTGGACGAGCGTAATTGCATTCCACGCTGCAATCACGCAACGTATCCGAAGTGCCTCCTCGCCGCAGCGCCAAGGCGAAGAGGCAAAAAGGTACTTCCGGTACTTCGCCTGGTGCGCGCGATCTGCTGCTTTAACCACTTCCTGGCAAAAGGGGGCGGGGCCACTGGAAATAAGGCCGTAAAATGGCTAAGCAAGCACTAAAAATGATAAAAAGAAAGATGCTATCATCACTTATAGTTATTTGAAAGTCCACACATATATCCCCAGCTTGTGACCGTGGTATATACCATTGAATGGAGCAATGTAGACACAGCCTTTCAGAACGTCCCGGACAGCGTGAGAGGCAAAGAGGTACTTCCGGTACTTTGCCTGGTGCGCGTGCGCTGGTGCGCGCGCGCTGGTGCTTTAACCACTTCCTGGCAAAAGGGGCGGGGCCACTGGAAATAAGGCCGTATAACGGCTAAGCAAGCACGTTGAATGGAGCAATGTAGACACAGCCTTTAAGAACGTCCCGGACAGCGTGAGAGGCAAAGAGGTACTTCCGGTACTTCGCCTGGTGCGCGCCAGGCGAAGTTTGTACAAACCTACAAACAAACTGGCTCCATTCATCCTGAAGGCCAGCCAGGGTTCAATGATTTACAATCTTACGCGCGGCTTTAACAAGGAGACAAGGTTTAGGGAGAATAAGGACTCAGACTTTGGAATGCCCTGAATCTCAGCACCCAATCACCAGTGCGTTCAGGCTGCCCTTAATAGTGGGCCTGCGAGACACAGGGTGTAGCGACTGAAGAATATACGAGAGGGGTCATACCTCTCGTTGGCTTGCACTAAGAAAACCTGTAAGTTGTATTGCATTTTAACATGCTTTATAACTCAGCACACTGATTTAAAAGCAAAGTGATGCGCAGTGCTTTGTAAAACTCTTGAAAAATGATTGAACTACTAACTAATGTGCAAAATGCTTTCAGTGGACAGCCAGAGCATTGACTCTTGCAGGGGCAACTGGGCACAGAGAGTCTCTCTTTCTCTCTTTCTCCCTCTCTCTCTCTCTATCTCTCTCTCTCTCTCTATCTTTCCCCCCCACCCCTGCACCCCTCTCCCTTTCCTCCTTCTCTCCCCGTCTCCTTCTCCCTCTCTCTTCTCCCCTTCTTCCGCCCTCTCTCCTCTTCCTCCTTCTCACCCCATCTCTCATTCCCTCTCTCCTTTTCTCTCTGTCTCCCAATTCCTTTCTTCATCCACCCTCGCTTCCGTCTCTCTCCTTTTTCCCCTTCTCCCACCCTCTCTCCTCGTCCTCCTTCTCTCCCTGTCTCCTTCTCCTCTCTCTTTTCCCCCTCCCTCTCTCTCCTCTTCCTCCTTCTTTCCCCAGCTTTCACTCCTCTCCTTTTCTCTCTCTCTTCAATCTCATTGTCTCCCAATCCCTTTTTTCATCCTCCCTCCCTTTCGTCTGTCCCCCTTCTCCATTTCCTCTTTCTCCCTCTCATTCCCACTCTCCTAATCTTTCTCTCCTTTTCTCTCTGTGTCTCCCAATTCCTTTCTTCATCCACCCTCCCTTTCGTCTCTCTCCCTTTTCCACTTCTCCCACCCTCTCTCCTCATCCTCCTCGTCCTCCTTCTCTCCTCATCTCCTTCTCCCTCTCTATTTCCCCCCCATATCCCCCCTTCCTCGTTCTCTCCCTGTCTCCTTCCCCCTCTCTCTTTTCCCCTCCCTCGCTCTGCCCTGCCTCCTTCTCTCCCCATCGCCTTCTACCTCTCTCTTTCCCCCTTTCCACCCTCTCTCCTCGTCCTTCTCTCCCCATCGCCTTCTCCCTCTCTCTTCCCCCTCACCCTCTCTCACCTTCCTTCTTTTCTCCCCGTCTCCTTCTCCGTCTCTCGTTTCCCCTTCTCCTACCCTCTCTCCTCGTCCTCCTTCTCTCCCCATCTCCTTCTCCCTCTCTCTTTTCCCCTTCTCCCACGCTCTCTCTCCCCATCTCCTCCTCCCTCTCTCTTTTCCCCTTCACCCCCTCTCCTCGTCCTCCTTCTCTCCCCATCGCCTTCTCCCTCTCTCTTCCCCCATCACCCTCTCTCCCCTTCCTTCTTCTCTCCCCATCTCCTTCTCCCTCTCTCTTTTCCCCTTCTCCTACCCTCTCTCTCCTCGTCCTCCTTCTCTCCCATCTCCTTCTCCCTCTCTCTTTTCCCCTTCTCCCACACTCTCCCCATCTCCTCCTCGCTCTCTTTTTCCTCTTCTCCCCCCCTCCTCGTCCTCCTTCTCTCCCCATCTCCTCCTCCCTCTCTCTTTCCCCTTCTCCCTCCTCTCCTCGTCCTCCTTCTCTCCCCATCTCCCTCACCCTCTCTCTTTTCCCCTTCTCCCACCCTCTATCTCCTCTTCCTCCTTCTTTCCCCAGCTTTCACTCTTCTCTCGCTCTCTCTTCACTCTCACTGTCTCCCAATCCCTTTCTTCATCCTCCCTCCCTTTCGTCTCTCCTCCTTCTCCTTTTCCTCTTTCTCCCTCTCCTTCCCTCTCTCGCACTCCCATTCATCCTTTGCCCCACTCCTTTTGTTGTCTCTTTCGCCCTCTCCTATCTCCCGTTCTCCGTCTGTCTGTCTCTCTCTTCCCCTCACTCTGTCTCTAATATCCGGTCTCTCTCTCACCCCCGCCCCTCTATCAATCCTCTTCTCCAACCTCTGGAATGTGAAGGCTAATTTTGATGCACGCACACACACCAGGAGCACCTTTCCTCCCTGAATAATCAAAGGAACGTGTTTTGAAAGCTGCTTCGGGACTCGCGATACAATAGAATCGAGCTGATGGTTTTTCATTTTAATTTTCCAAATAATGGAGGCTCGTACGTGGCTCAAGGGGCAGCGGCGGGAAGGTGGGTTGGCGGTGGGTGGGTGGGGAGATGGGGGGGGGGCTCAGTGAGCAGAGCGCCACACAGCACGATCTTCAAAGCATCCTTTCACTCTTCAATGGAGGAGGCCCTCATCGGATCCAAACTAACATACAAACACAGCCAACGCACATAACATTTTCATCGGCTATTGGACTCCCATTGACCCAATGGGTCACAGGTTTATTTACAATGAGCACTGTTTTAATAAACTGCGTTAATGCGATCGAATGATACTTACACGATTCGTGTATGAGTGCGTACATCCACTGAATTATTTTTTAAAACTCCTGTTTCTGGGACATATGCAAAGGTTTTCATTTGCATCAAGCAGGCATTTCCAGTTTCATCCAAGTGTCCTATTCATGAAACATTTTTCCTACTTGCGTGTGAGAACCCAGGATGCAAACAAGAATAAGCACTCGCAATGGCAACAGTTTGGGCTTTTGTGTAGGCACGGGAAAGACTACAATTCACCTACGAATACTCAGGAAAGGCTATCCATTTCTAGGGTGTCAACATAGTATCGACCAATGGCGGATAGAAAACTGACATCTATCGCAAAGAAACTGATAGGAATAATCTCCTTCACAGATTGAGTTTTCACCAGCTGAGCCTAATAGAACATTTACCATACAGTCAGATGCTACGTGTAAAACGTATTGTTAGCTATGCTGAAGATGTTGCACATGAACTTAAGGAGATGGGAAGTAAATTTATCAAAAGAAGGTACAAGATGAAAGAATACGAGACGGCTGCAACCCAGGTTGAGAATAAGACAAGGGAAGACCTACTTGGTACCAAAGAGACATCCAAATCTAAACCTCCACTACTCTATGGCCCTCATTACGACCCTGGCGCTAAGTGAAAAACGATGGCGGTAAATGATTACCGCCATCGTTTTCCGCTAGGTCCGATTATGACCCGTGAACGTTAACTACGATGCCATTAGCGGCATCGTAGTTAACGCTGCCGCTAACTGCTCCAAGGACGCGCGCACGCGACCTCCCACACCGTAATTACCGGCATAGCGGAAAGGTACGCGAATGCCAACCCAAGCGGACATGCACCTAACGCCATCACCCAGCCCGTTAAGTACCTTACCGCCACGGTGCTAATTACGCCATCGCGAACCAACCGTAAATGGCCATGTAAAGTGAATCCAGCTGCCACAGGTGCACAGAAACAGCACAGGTGGAGGCAATACAGACTCAGGAAGTACAAAAAGAGCACACCCCGCCCCTTCCCACACCCAGTCACACTCCACAATGATACCAATAGGACTAGCAATGTTGGGGCTGGATGACCTGATAGCAATGCTAGTGCTACAACAACAACAACAACAACAACAGGCAACACAGAGGAGACGCAGGAGGAGAAGGAGGGCAAGGCAGGGCCAGCAAGCCCCACAAGCACAGCCAGTGCCACCACGCAGGCAGCCCCCAATCCCACGCATCAGAACCAGTCCATTCAACCTCACTGCTGAGCAGATCCACACCCTGTACCGTTTGGACCGGGACACCATCACCGCCATCGTAGACATGACACACAACGACATCGTCAGCATGATAGAAACACCAACCACCATCCCACCCCTACTGAAGGTAGTGTCTGTACTCCACTTCCTGGCCACAGGCACCTACCAGCACACAGTGGGGCACTTGCATGGCATTTCACAACCATTATTCTCACGTACACTTAGCCAAGTGCTCGATGCCCTCCTCAAGCACACAGGCGACCACATCCCATTACCACGGACTGCTCAGGAGATTGCAAACACCAAAGTGGGTTTCCATGCACTAGCCGGCATACCTGGTTGCATTGGTGCCATCGACTGCACCCATGTGGAATTGGTGGTTCCACATGCCATGGAGGTACCGTACCGCAACCGGAAACAATTCCACTCAATCAACGTGCAAATGGTCTGTGACTCCAACAGGATCATCACACATTGTTGTGCCCGATTCCCCGGAGCAACCCATGATTCAATGGTCCTGAGGAACTCCACAATACCACGCTACATGGCGCGACATGCAGGCCCAAGATCCTGGCTACTCTGTGAGTCTAATGTCATGACCATGGAAATGTGAATTGGATAGGTGAACGACATACCAATGCATACTCCACTGGGCTGAAAGGGGGGGGGGAATGATGCATACTCCTCTGGGTTGAATGGGGGGGGAAATGATGCATACTCCACCGGGCTGAAAGGGGAGGGGGAAATGATGCATACTCCACCGGGCTGTGAGTAGCAGAGACAACGGAGCCAGATCATACCCTAAAGCAACCCAAACTTCACCCAACACCAGTAAACCCAATACATGATGTATGCAGCCCTACCATGTGAATGAGGTCGTGTCCCAACCATGACACAACCATCTGCATGTGCATTGTACCAATTCAGACCACTTTGACTACAACGAAATGCACCTACATGCATGTCACCAAATACCATCAACCGAAAGGCCTGTCCCCCATAACTGCGCACGAAGGAGGCACATGACGGACAGAAACATCAACACACCATTACACAGACAGCAGGGCCCCCAAAATGTCCCTATCAACATCAGTATTGCTCACTGCGGTCATGATGAGGCCGACAGCAATGTTGCAATGATGTGAGCATTGACATCACAGGACACGTGCCAGGCCACCAAAACAAACGGCATGAATGAACACAGTGGATGGGCACTCACAAGGCACTCGACCCCTCTGCATACATTGGTTGATGGCATGCAAAACAGGCCATGAGAGCCATGAGCATATACCGGTTGCATAGTGTGAATCAATTAGTGCATTTAGAAGTGTTCCAAAATAACAGTTGGAAGCAAGCCATGGTGGCACATCATGTTCTGAATTAGACGTCATGACTGACACATACATTCTCGCCCACATACAGGTGATGCAGGCTATCCCCTGAAGAGGTGGCTCCTTACACCAGTCCGGAACCCACAGAACTAGCACGAGGAGGACTTCAACCGTGCACATACATGTACCCGTGTGGTCATTGAGCAGGCATTCGGCCTCTTGAAGGCACGGTTTCACTGCCTCAGCAGGTCTGGCGGGGCACTCCTGTACCGCCATGAGAAGGTGGCAAAGATGGTCATGGCATGTGTCATGCTACACAATATGTGCGTCAGACGAAATGTGCCCCCTGACGCAGAACTGCAACCGCCTGACGATGAGGATGAGGAGGGTGCAGATGGGACCGCACCTCATGGAGGAGGCGATGCACAGGAGGGGCGTGAAATGCGTCAAAATATCATCGACCAATGCTTCTAGCACACACGGCTGGTGTGTATCACATGGAGACGGCACTTGGGCACTGTGTGTCTCTGGGTCATGCACACTGTGGACTGTACACCAATAAAGCACACATACGCAATGAAAATGTCCACACATTTGATTTGGGAAAAAGGAAAATGTCTATTTCAATTGTAAATTCTTGTGACACACCCCCTCCCCCCTTTCCCCTCCCCCCTGAACACCCCAACACACCCACTCCCCCCTCCCCCCTGAACACCCCAACACACCCCCTCCCCCCTCCCCCCTGAGCACCCCAACACACCCCCTCCCCCCTCCCCCCTGAACAACCCAACACACACCCTGTGAGTGGCTAAAGATGCCTGTAACAGTGGGCACACTCTATTGCAAGCCCCCTCTCCCGGCCCCCGGGGCACCCCTGCCTGTGGAGCGCAGGTTCCGTCCTGATCGTCGGACGGGGCTGCTTTGGGCAGAACTGGCAGCGGAGGATGTCCCTGGCTGCTCACGTGCATACATGTCCTGAAGGGTGTGGGACAGCTCCGAGAGCACACGGCGAACGGCGGCAAGTACCCCACAAATGTCCCTTGAGGTGGACTGCATTGCAGCCCTCAGGGTCTCCGTGCTCCGCTCAATTTCGGACCTTAGGGTCTCCGTCGATTGTTCTATGGCTGCCCTAGCCCCCCCCAGATTCCGCAGCATGCTCATTGAGGAGCGTGGACAGCTGTTGCTGATGTGCAATGACATCCTCAAGGGACTGTTGCCTCTGCTGGGCCATGCCCATTCCAGGTGGTGTCACAGTGGGGCTGCTCCCCTCCTGTGGACTTTCAGCGGGGCATGGGGTGGATGGCCAGTCCTCTTCCTCTGGGTGCCCCTGTGTGGGATCCTCATGGGGACTGGTATGGGACAAACAGGGGGAATGAGGCAGGTCAGTGGGGCGTCCAACATCGGGCTCCTCTGTATCGGAGTCAGAGCATGCTGCAATGGCAGCTGTTTCCCCTATGGTGCTGCTGCCTGCAGAAGCGGTGCCTTCGGTGGTGGACAATGTGGGGACGTATGGTGCTGCTGCTGCTGGCCTGCTGCCTGCTGGGGTGCCTGTCGGTGGCCCGTCCTGTGTGCTGGCAGAAGATTTTGCCTGCTGCGGGGTCTGGCTCACTGCAGCTGAGGTGGAGGGTCTGTGCATGGTGGTCTTGGCCCTCTTGGCTTTTTTTGTGGCAGGGGTGTCCTCATCCTCGGGGTTGGATTCTGAGCCTGTGGTATAACAAAGGAGGGAGAGCGTTATTGATGGGTCTGTGGACATTGGAATGGCAATGATTGACATGATTTTGGTCACTAGATGAGGCACATTTGAGGCAGGGGCATGCAGGTTGTCTCCTTTTTGTGTGGAATAAGGATGGAGGTATGTGGGTGCCTGCAGTTAGGGTGTGCATGCTACATGTATACAGGGTGGAGGTCGCATGTGGCTGTGGGCAGTGTCCAGCTGATGTGTTGCATTTACACTCTAGGGCAACATTTTGCTACACATGAATGGACTTCAGTGACTATAGCATGTCTTGATTTGAGGCACCTACCTTCAACGCCTGATGTCGGCGCTCCTCTTTCCATCCCTCCTACACCTTCCATCCTTCCATGCCTATTGTGCTGGCACATATTTCCTCCCATGGTTGGAGTTTGATAGGGGAGTCAGATCCTCCCCCAGTAGCCAGGCCCAGGTTGCGATTAGCGGAGATGATGCTTTTGACGTGCAGCCTCAGGTCATCCCACCGCTTCCTGCACTGCTGTGGGTTGCGGGGTACAGTCCCCACCGCACTGACACGCTCTGCCACCAGGGACCATATGGCCTTCTTTTTGGCTATTGCCGGCCTGGTCATTTGCGTAGAAAATACTACGGCAGCATTGTCCTGAAGAGTCTCAGCGAGCATGGTCAGTTCCTCCCGAGAAAATCGGTCCTGGCACTTCCGATCGCATGCCTTCTTCACAACTTTGGGCATTTTTATGTAGGTAATTGGGTGGGTGATGGGTTGGGACAGGTTTCAGGTTTGGATCTGGTATGGTTGGGGAGGATGGCAATGGATTGTGTTTTTCAAGATGGCTGCCGTGCTGTTTCCCGTTCCGCCGCGATAACGCTACTTCCAGTTCCGCTTATTTACGGTGACCGCTAATTACGGTCACCGCTAACTACGGTGTCCGCTCACTACGGTCGCCGCTAAGATGGGTGGCGGTAGTGCACCTTGCGCGGCAGGTAGGGGCCATTTCCGCCATGGCGTAATTTACATTACCGCCATGGCGTAATGCTCGTGCGTGATGGGTCGGAATGTGACGCTCTTTCCGCCATCGATTCACGGCGTAAACGTGCATTACGCCATGGCGGTAATATCAGATACTTACCTCCTGGGTCGTAAGGACCTCCTATGTGTCTAGATATTCCACTCAGAGTAGTAGAATAAAATATAATAAAATAGAACTGGTGAACACTGGTATGCAACCAACGTGTTGAGCATCTTTTCAAGGAACTCCCCACATTTGCCTATCAGAGGAGTAAGAACTTTAGAGACAGACTAGTGAAGATAAGACCATTGAAAGCCAGAAAAACTGAATGCACGGCTACGTTCCGATGCCTACATTGTAGCAACTGTGGATATGTACAAAAGGGTGAAACCATCAAACATCCCCATATAGGAGAGAATGTTAAGCTAAGGGACTATGCAACTTGCGACACACAGAGCATTATTTATTCAATCAAATGCCCATGTGGTTTATACTATGTTGCCCAATCTAAATGGGCGGCGAAGCTCAGATGGAACAAGCATAGGTCCTGTATAAGGAACCTCAATATGAATTTCGCTGTGGCCAGACATTGGCAAGAAAAGAAGCACAATCTAACACAGATACACTTTCAAATCCTGGAGGTATTGTCTAGATGAGATACCCATGAGAATATACAGACGAGACTGGACCAAAGGGAATCTTTCTGGATAGACCGGCTTGGAACTTTGACACCTAAAGGTTTGAATGAAGAACTGAACTATGTCTGCTTTCTGTAAAAATCTAATATGGAGTATACACTCAACGGTGCAGTGGTGATTGACTGATGCAGTCCATTGCTGGTACAACCATATCTTACGATAATGGACATTGTAACACGTTTTTGTTCTTCTAATTCGATGAATGTTACATGTGAATGAGATATTAACTGCATCTTGCTAGATCATCATTCAATTTTATGAATGTAATTATGTCTGTTACATGATATTTTGCAATTGTGTAACATTGATATCACTCATGTTGGAAATAATGGGATAATATGAATGAAGCGGGTAAGGTATAGGATGTTATACATGCTAATTGTGCATTTTACGTGTTCGGCATAACAGCTGAGCAGGAAAGGTACTGCACTTATTTTACCATCAGTATGACATACAGTGGATTTTACTCCGACAAATATCAAAAGGGAATCATGAATAGTGACAGGTTTAATGTCAAAATATACATTGTAGCCAGGTACGTTTTACGTTTATTACCACATCTTATGATTTTCTTGGGAGTGTAATGATGTACACATAAACATTCTCTGGCAACTATTTACACATAGAAATGTGGTTCTTATAATCACGACGTGTGCTCACGTGACACACAGTGAGGAGCACTGCCTCATTCTAGCTTGTAGACAGGCATATAGTTCTAGTGAGACAGCACCCATTAACTAATTGAGGCAATCGCCAGTTAAAATCGAGTAACAGTAGCATACCCAATTAAGAGATTCAGAGACCGAGTCCCGCCCTCCTGTTGCTATGGGAGGGGGGGGGACGCGAGGCGCCGTTGAGTCAGTTCACAGCTGACTTGTCACAACGCCGTCCAGGTCTCTATGGTAACGCTTAAAAGCTTACACGTAGATACGCGTGCACACAATTAGCTGCAGCGGCTTCCAGCTCTGTGCAGAGCCAGCGTAGGTGAGTGTTTTTCTAAACTTAGAGGTCCTTAGTAACTGCGCACATTTAGGAGAGCGACATCTAAATCACAGTGAATATTACAAGTAACAACAAAATATTTTAACAACTCCAATGCGACAGGTTGGAGTACACAAGGTAACGAGAGCCTAAATAGCTGAATATGCAGGTAAAGCGGCGGGAAACGTTTGATCTATTATTTTCTCACTTTGTGCATCACGATTGATTTATAGGGAGGAGACGCAAGTCAAAAAGTATGGAGTCCATTCTGTTATACACTTTTGATATATGTAAAAGACGCAATGAAATTGGACAATAACGTGGAGGGGCTCAATATGCTCACAATAATGTTTTGTTTCATTTTATGTTTTCCTGTCTTCACACAATATGAACCTCTACAATGAACTTTGGTATGTATTTGCATTGAATTTATCACTATATGTTGCATTTAGAATTGTGCTCAATAGCCTCTCTGTGAAAAGTTGAATTCAGAAGTGTGCCCAATAGCCTCTCTGTGAAAAGTGGAATTCAGAAGTGTACCCAATAGCCTCTCTGTGAAAAGTAGAATTTAGAAGAGTGCCCAATAGCCTCTCTGTGAAAAGTAGAATATAGAAGTGTGCCCAATAGCCGCTCTGTGAAAAGTGGAATTCAGAAGTGTGCCCAATAGCCTCTCTGTGAAAAGTGGAATTTAGAAGTACATTTAGAAAGTTGCATTTAGAAATGTACCCAATAGCTTCTCTATGGAAAGTTGAATTTAGAAGTGTGCCCAATAGCCTCTCTGTGAAAAGTAGAATATAGAAGTGTGCCCAATAGCCTCTCTGTGAAAAGTAGAATTTAGAAGTACATTTAGAAAGTTGAATTCAGAAGTGCACCCAAAGCTGTGAAATGTTGCACTTAGAATTGTGCTCAATAGCCTCTCTGTGAAAAGTTGAATTTAGAAGTGTGCCCAATAGCCTCTCTGTGGAATGTAGAATATAGAAGTGTACCCAATAGCCTCTCCGGGAAAAGTTGAATTCAGAAGTGTGCCCAATAGCCTCTCTGTGAAAAGTGGAATTCAGAAGTGTACCCAATAGCCTCTCTGTGAAAAGTAGAATTTAGAAGTACATTTAGAAAGTTGCATTTAGAAGTGTAGCCAATAGCTTCTCTGTGAAAAGTTGAATTTAGAAGTACATTTAGAAAGTTGAATTCAGAAGTGCACCCAATAGCTGTGAAATGTTGCATTCAGAATTGTGCTCAATAGGCTCTCTGTGAAAAGTCAAATTTAGAAATGTGCCCAATAGCCTCTCCGTAAAAGTTGATTTTAGAAGTGTCCTCAATAGCCTCCCTGAAAGTCTCTGAAAGTGCATGAAACCCATCATATCTCACCAACACGCTTACTCTCTCCTTACATCACCACTCAACTAGAACACAGAGATACTATGACACCATTCGGTATAACTGTTCTCATATCAACATTCGCTGCTCACTCCACATCATTCTAAATAATCACTGCTGGCTACACACCCCCCAGCAAGGCGTTCTCCTCAGGCCTAACGCAGCCACATCCGATCTGGATTAATCCTGCCAGAACGAACACATACTCCTGACCTCTCAACCACCACACCTACCGCTAGAAAGCAGCTATTACACTGATACTGCACGAGCTGTACACATACCTGGTGATCACACGCACCTTTTGACTCTCTCTACTCTCTCTACTGATATGAACTTCGGTTCCCAAGGGCGTTCAACCTACCAGCGCCTTCAGACCATACCAATGGTATATAAGGCGCTATATAAATGCAAAATAACAATAACAATAACAATAACTATGTGTTGTAACAAATGTGGTTACTATGTGAACATAGCCCTGAAGATGGAGTAATTAACTCCGAAATCCATTGGCTTGTAGCAACTGTTTGACTTAGGAGTCAGTTTTCCCACTAGCCTTTTTGGCTTACTAAGCATGGAATAAAATATTTTTTTTACATATTAGTGGATTATTCATGTTACCACAGAATATAGTGATGCTACAGTATAATACGGACAAAGCATACAGATTGGAGAAGGAGAAGGATATTTGAGATACCTTTGCAACTCCGGTGTATTGAGTTTGGTGAGAGCATCAGGCAATACCACGTGGCCACACATGGCTGTTGGGTATTGGAGTTTTGTATGGATCCATGTGTCACAGGATCGTCTGAAGCCTGATAGCTCCTATGAATATTGAAAAGTATTAGACCCAATTTAATGGACATTAATTAAACAAACCTTGTGGTGCCCACTTCTGCTACCCCCCACCACGGGAAAGGCATTAAATGGCCATTGATGGTAGCAGGTGCAAAATGGTGTGAGTACCTGGGCATCTAACAGCAGTGCCTGGAAAATGTCTAAAACGTATACACAAGGCAACATTGTTGACTTTACTACTGCTTGTTTTTTACAGGACTTCGACTGAAGACAGACCTGGTTAAGGCATGTCTATTACGCCAGTAGTCCTTTTACAGCTCAGATTAAGTCATTAACTCCCAGTAACCTGCATTAAAAGAAACCTAACAGGCACTTCCAGGCCAAAGTTTGATGGGCCTGATACACCTAGCTCAATGAGATGACAGGAGGATGTGTTTTGGGGTGGGGAGGGCCAGGAGGTGGGTGGGAATGGCCATAGGGATTAGCATGGCAATTGGCAGTCAATGTTGGGGTTAGTCGAAGGCGGGGTTATGGTCCTGTAAGAGTTGAATATTGTCTAATGGAAAGGTTTAGGGGAGCTGAAGAACACACTCTGCGGGGGAAATTATGGTGTGGCAAGAGAAGAATTTAGTTACAAGTAGGAATAGCACACCAGACGGAATGGCAGAGAAAGTGTGTTATGAGGGAATGGAGGCAGCAATAACTGGTACCAACAAGCAAAAAAGCATCCTTTGCGGGAAACGCTAATTGGGTACCCGGGGGGGTGGCAGAATAGCAGGTCGCCCACATCACAAGGTGATGGAGGGGGGACATGGGCAACCCAGGAGCGGTCTGAATCTGTTGGAAATTTGACAAAAGTGTCCCGTAGCTGGGGTAGGGTTTTCCAGAGATGTATTGAGTCATGAACGAAAGGGGCCAGGCTGGGGCATCACAAAATCAGGTTAGGGGAAGGAGTTAGAAAGGACATGGGACTATGGGTGGAATTCCTGAGAAACTTCAATGGATCGGTTATCTGGCAAACGCCTGTCAACCAGGAGAGAAGGAGAGTATTGTTTACCGACGCTGCAGGGGCGTACGATTTCGGGGCATTATTGGGCACAGAATGGTGTGTAGAGGAATGGCCACAAACATGGCATGAGATTGGTTGAGTAATTTCAACGGCTCGGTTATCTGGCGAACGCCTGTCAACCAGGAGGGAAGGAGAGTATTGTTCACCAACACTGAATATTGGGCACAGAATGGTGCGCAGAGGAATGGCCACAAACATGGCATGAGATTGGTTGAGAAACATCAACGGCTCGGTTATCTGGCAAACACCTGTCAAGCAGGAGGGAAGCAGAGTATTGTTCACTGACGCTGCAGGGGCATACGGTTTCAGGGCAATATTGGGCATAGAATGGTGCGCAGAGGAATGGCCACAAACATGGCATGAGATTGGCATTATGTCCTTGGAGTGGTGAACTGAATAACAAAGATGTGGCAGTGTGGTCAGACAACATGGCAGTGGTGCAGGTGCGGAATAATGGAAGAGCATCCTGCCCGCTGGTGCTGGAGCTATTGAGAGCCATTACACTGGAATCATTGAAAAATAATATATGTTAAGAGCCAGGCACATTGCCGGCGAGGTAAAACGAGGTTGCTGATGGCCTGTCTTGTTCACAGTGGGAAACGTTCAGGAAGCTGACGCCAGACGCAAAGGAGCAAAAGACGCCCACACCAGAAAAGGCATTGGCACTACTGCTGGCATTGGAGAGGAAAGGCAGATCAGCCAAGGGGCTGACAGGGCTGGCGGCAAAGGTATTAAGGAGCCAGGATGGGTCATAACGGACCTCGCCTGTAATGCTTTGGCCCAGAAAATGGGTAAGCAATATGAAAAACACTTGCAAAAATGTATTAAGGAAACAAAAAAAACAAAAAGTCTTCAGCATGACAACAAGCAATATATGCAAAGCTTTGGAGGTGGCATTTACACAAGGGAAGAGGAAGAGCTGGGCAGCTGCACATCTAGCAGCAGTCACATATGCCGCGAAAGTAGCTGATGGGGTAGACCCAACAGGCAGGCCACTAATAAGATATGCAATGAAGGGTTGGGCAAAATTGGAGGGGAAGAAAACTGATGGCAGGAGGCCTTTGAATGTTGGGAAGCTGGTTGGCCTGTTGTGTTCCACCAGGATGGGGTCCACTTGTCAGAAAAAGGGAGGGGGTTGTTCACGGACAACATATTTAGGGCTCTAGAAGAACGGGGATGCAGATAGGATTACTTTTTGGGGAACCTTGATAGCAGGAGGCCTTTGAAATTTGGGAAGCTGGTCGGCCCGTGTGTTCCACCGGGAAGGGGTCCACTTGTCAGAAAAAGGGAGGGGGTGTTCACGGACAACATATTTAGGGCTCTAGAAGGATGGGGAAGCAGATAGGAGTACTTTTGGCGGAACCTGAGCGGCCGGGTCACCACCCACTCAGGTGTGGAGGCATGTGTCCAGGAGTGGATGCCAAGGGGATCTAGAGACTTGCCAGCAAAGCAAGGCATCACCCACCTTGGTCACGGTGTGCCCAAAAGCACAGCTGTTTTTATACGTTTGGAGTTGTTTATATTTTGTGAGTAAGGAATAAATGCCTACCGCCAATATTTTGTCCATACCAAATTGCATTTATATTTATTCCAAGATAGGAGGTATGAATTAGAAGCCTGGGGGTCCCCACACTACACCAGCCTATGCCACAGGCCCCGGGCCGTACAAAGTATGTCCCGATGGAGGGCATGGGGGGATAGGTGGAAGGTGGGGGCAGAGGAAGGGACACACACAGTGGAAGGGCGGCCAGGAGGTACACCCCCACTCAGTAGTCATGGCAACATGGCCCAACACAGGAAAGGTGAGAAGGGAACCGGTGGGGGTCCGGGGGATGGCCGGCCCCCCACTAGAATAACAAAGGGAGGGGGAGGTATAAGAATGTCCTCTTGGCGAAGGAGAGGCACATTCCAAACGAGAAGCACACCCACCTCGGGTACAGCTTCTCAGGAGCATGAAGGACCAGGAGAAATCTTTCTCACCCAACCCACCCACCCCCCCGTTTTTTCGAAAGTAGGGGTCGAACAAGGAGACCATGGAACGCCGGGTAGCATGTTTGGTACCCAGTAAAGGAAGTCGTAGGCAGCAGGCAGCACGTGTCCAGGAGTGGATGCCAAGGGGAGGGTGGATAGCTCAGCGGCATCGCGGTCGCCTTGGAAGCAAGATGACACGAAGCAACACAGTTCGATCCCCGGGTCCGCGCTTAGAAACCTCTGGATATTTAAGCGCATTATAAATACGCAACTAAGAAACAAAAAAAAAACAATTACGCAATTTAAATAAAAGCACTTCCTGTAACAGCGCCTCGATGCCCGCGGGCTGTGTAAGCACTTTAAAAATGCAAAAAAAAAGCTTTGTTTCCCACCTCATGTGCCATTTCTCCCTAGCTGTATTCTAATGCAATAGGTTTGGCATGTAAGTGGCAAGTTAGCGCCACCTAAAAGCCAAAACTAAGAATTACTGACGTTTGTATGAGCCTGATTCTGAAAGCAGAAAAATTCCTGCGGCAAATCCTTTGCACATCATGGTGAAGTCCCCCGCTGTCCCTTAGGATGGCAATGGAGGCTGGGTACCACCATCTACTATGTGACGCTGGTCCCTGGGACGGGGCAGTGAAGGTCCCCCGATCTACCAGATCTGAACACAGCAGACACTTTTGAGCAAACATTGTGGCTGTTAATGCAATGAACATGTATGCATTTGCACTCATTGAGAGAACCTCCTAAACACATTCATTTGAACAGTTTTCGAATTTAATTTAGGATACTATTCAATTGAGTATGGGAAGTGCTAGTGCAGTTCATATAACAATAACTTGTATTAATCGATACATTCAAATTGCATCATTATTGCAACTAACCAAAGTTACATGTGCACCCCAACAAAGTGACTTATGCAAGTACTGTCAAATTATGCACCTTTAAACCAACATAGTAGAACATACATACGCTAACGAATTTACAATGACTCGGAATCTTGTTCATTATCAGACAACAACAATGTCACACTTCAGTTTTTTATTCTCAAAGCTAAAAAAGTAGCTTAAATATTGTCCTAATATATTTCTATATGGCTACTATACCATCATTGCTGACTTAATGGAGAATTGGTGTGTCAAGTGCAGTTAGGCAATCTCGTAGGAGCAAAAGAAAGAAACATCCTTACTGCAGCACCAGCTGCATGTTTCAACAATGTTTAACATCTGTGATCAGTGGCGTAACACAAAATTCGGGGCACCCCCTGCGAGCCATGCTGAGGCCCCCCGGACCCAACTCTGCAACAAATCATGGGCCGCGCCACACTCTGGGCCGGCCTAGATTACCACACATGCGCAATACGCACAACCGTACTGCCGCAGGAGTACGCAGCACACTGCACTAGGCAAAATATATAAATATGTGTTATAATGCATTATCCAGCACACTTTCTGAGAAAAACTGGCTAAAAGGCCAGAGCGTTTGCTATTGTTTTGTTGGGTAACATCAATACAAAAATCCAGTACATGCAAGTCACCAACAGTGCACAGGAACATTAACGCTTTAATTAATATAATGCGTTTCTATAAAAAATGCCATCCCACAATGAAAACATGTCCAACTGCCTGCACAATGCAGACCAGTCTAGACATGTAATGGCATATTACAAAAAAGCATGCCAGGCCACATTTAGACATACCTAGACTGGTTGCACCAAAATGCTGGTCGAAGCAATAACACTTATCATGGTTATTTTATCACAGATTCCCAGAAAAATATAGAATGCTGCAGTAAGAGATTGCTAGACTAGCAGCACTCAAATGCCAGTCTAGCCAGGTAATTACAGTTAGAAGGACTGCTTTACCAGAGATGCCAAGTTTAAAAAAGTCAAGCCAAACTAAGAAATGACTAGACTGGCTGCAACAAAATGCCTCTCTAGCCACTAATACCACATATCATGCCTGCTTAGCCTGGACATGGATGACCATTACGATTTATCGCACAATCCCTATCCCACCCCACGCCTCCACACATCCCCTCTCTGTCCCATCCCCTGTCCCACACGCCAAAATCAACTTCTCAGCCCAGAATTACCTCCACACCCCTTTTCCTTGTACTAGTGCTTAGGAATGAGGCTCCTTGCCTCATTGGTACGTACTGGGATTAGGAAGAGTGGGACTAGCAGTAATGATGGTTACAGGTAACTAAGCCAGGCATTAACTCCATGTCCCTCTATCTCATCTCAGTACTTGTTTATGAGTCAAAGTGCCTTTATATACAAGTACTGAGACGAGGAAGAATAGGGATACGAGTAATGAAGATTACCAATAAGTAACCAAAAAATTAAACACAGTAGTGGCGCAACACCATTGAGTTACTGGGCTCCAGCCCTTCTCCCTACCCCCCTTGAAATTTAGGGCTATGTTGACTCTACCTGGCTGACCTGCAGAGCCTTGCCAGACAGAACAGGACACATATGTTAAAACGGCACCTAGGTTTCGCTTTTAACAAAGGACCAGCAATTACTAACATAAAGCATTTCACTGTTAGTACCTGCATTCAAATGCATAATTCTTTAGGCATTTGAAATCTTGATGTGGGTTTTGTACTTGCATGCCAGGGAAGTGTTGGAAGGGTAGAGAGGGGCCAGGAGACTGTTTATTCTCACAGCAGTCCATAAATGGGTGCTTTCAGACTTAAAGGAAAGAGTTATCTGCTTGTAACATTGAAGCTGCACTAGAATAGTCTCATTAGAATGCACAAGAAGTTTGCCCCTCCTACACGGCCCGTGAAGATTGCACCTCTCCCAACATTTGAATGGTTAGCACTCACACCCCTTTAAATTTAGGTTTTGTTATGCCCCTCATCACAAGCACATACACCATTCACCATACACACGCAGGCATACCCAGCCACCCATACATTTAAGTGTGCATCCTTTCACCATACTGGCACACATACCTAGGTAGCCGCCCATACATTTAAGTGTGCACCCTTTCATCATTGAGGTACACACAGGCAGTCACCTATACATTTAAGTGTGCACCTTTTCAACATACACTCAACACACCCAGCCAGCCACCCATACATTTAATTGTGCACCCTTTCACCATACACTCACAAAGGCAGCCACTTATTCATTTAAGACATTTAAATGTGCACCCTTTCACCATACACTCTTAACACGCACACCCAGCCACCCACACATTTAATTATGCACCCTTTCACCATAAACTCACACAGGCAGCCACCTATACATTTAAATGGGCACCCTTTCACCATACACTCACACATGCACGTGTCATGGGGTTGAGGAGAGCCCTGTTACTTCAAAAAGAAATGGTTTATTTTTCAAGTCACTCCGACTACATAAAGAAATTATTTCTGTTAAGGACTGAACCATGATGGAAATAACTTCCTTATGAAGGCAGAGTGACCTCATAAAGAAACAATTTATTTTTGAAGTCATAGATCTCCCCCACCCCATGACATGGAGGCCTCCATCCTAGATGCTTTCACGTCTTTGGGTGGGGGGGAGCCCTCGGACTGCAAAAATAAATTTTCTTTTTGTAGTCACTCTGCAGAGTAACTAAACACATTTTTTTCCAAGGGGACCCCCTCCCAGGTCATGTGGGAGCCCCCGTTACACCAGTGTCTGCGAGTGACCTGATGTGCATGATGTCTAACAAACTGTACTTATTTGCCCTCTTCCTGTTCTGTGCGTGAATGCTTAGTCAAGAAAAATCTGTGGTCATCGTCCCTTACAACATCTGACAAACTTGTCTGCAAAGTTTGGAACAAAACAGAGAATGCAGTGCCATTTTAGATTCTAACTGACATTTTAGCCTACCAAGATGCCTTACGCTTTATTAATGAGCGGGTAAACATACCTCACCTCATGGTTCTCTAAAGGTCAGAATCCATGCAGTATATGGCTTTATAGCCATGGCCAGAAGGATAGCTCAATGGCAACGTGTTTGTTTTGGAAAGCGGACAACACATAGCAACACAGGTTTGAATCCTGGGCTCGCGCTTAGATACTGGTCCCCGGTATTGAGTGCTTTATAAAAGAACCATTATAATTATAATAATTATAATAGGCATCTGTGGTAACGTGATCAACCTGCATCTGTTGCAACCGATATTAATTCAGTTTGTGACAATCTATAATCAAAACAAGACGCAGCACTCACTTAACTGCTGTCTTGCGTTGACACAGGTGGTAATCTAACATTCATGGGGATATGTATTACACCTTAATTTCTCTCTAGTCTTACTTGACTTGTCTTGTACGCGGGAATATCCTACGTGCGCTTGCTGATTTCTCTGTGGCCCGGTCCATGGCGGATGCGGGTCCTTTTGTTAATGTGCATCAAACCAACGCGTACATGACGCCTAGTGAATATGTGATCGCCTAATGATGAGTGGGAACAACTTGTTGAGGATAACTCTTCACAGTTCGCACACGGTGGCAGGAATCTTAAGATGTGATGGGTAGCCTGTTGATTTATGTTATCCACTGCGTCAAATCTGCTAGTTTCAATAGAAACAATTCTTACTCTAGTGCTAACATACGGATAGTTTCATCTTAATGTATGTTAAAATCCGAGATAGACTGTAAAAGCATGCAACAAACGAGTTCTGCTCAAGATGGGAAACAAAATATT
Source organism: Ambystoma mexicanum (assembly GCF_040938575.1). Classification (NCBI taxonomy): domain Eukaryota; kingdom Metazoa; phylum Chordata; class Amphibia; order Caudata; family Ambystomatidae; genus Ambystoma; species Ambystoma mexicanum. The sequence goes on along the minus strand of NC_090934.1, from coordinate 1,230,011,011 downwards.
AGCATCCCTTTGTTATGGTGGCAACTAGTCAGCATATCTCAGGTACTGAAAAGAGTACTGCCAACTATGGGTGTAACTACTTCATTGTGAATAGCCATGCCTAAACTTTCCTGTGTCAAACGCCTCTATACTCTGCACCACTCTACATTTTCATTTAGACTAATCTCATGACTCTTGATAAAGAACATTAGATTTTGCTCTTGCTCAAAAAGTCTCTTTTTATCATTGGCTCTGTTGCCACTTGGATGTATTTTAAGCAAAACAGTCCAGTGCTTTTCCTCACAACAGTGTCCCATACTCAAGAAATGACCAATCATAGGTGCATTGAGTACCTGTTTCTTTATACAATTCTTGTGTTCGCATTGTCTGATCTTTATTTTATGTTCAGTCTTTCCTATGTGTAATTTTCTGCACGGACAACAAATGGCATAAACCACCATTGATGTATCGCAGTTAGATAGTGTTCTCTGTGACCACTGTTTTGTTAAACCTAGATCCACAGTCAGGCTTCATTTGGTCTGTGTACAGTAACTGCAGGGCCCACATGGGATGTGTTCCAAAGGTTTTGCCATGCCCCATACTTCTGTGATACTCATTTGTCTTTCCGATGGTACATGAATGTCATTTTTAGTCAGCAAATCTTTAAGGTTTATGCCTCTTTTAAATAAGGAGGCAGACATGCCCAAATGTTAAGGGGAGGGGTGTGAGTGGTCGAGGTGTGAAGGTAAGACCATGTGGAGAGGCACTGAGAAAGAAGAGATAGAGAAAGGTAAGAAGGACATATAGGAAGGGTCTCCTTAGAGACAGTTGCAACTCATCAAGCTAGTAGAAAAGGATAGGGTGTTGGGGACTAGAGCCAAGACCGCAAAGCAGCGGGGACAGGGAGGAAGAGCAGCCCCCCTGATCCAACCTGTAGAAAAGCTTAGTTGTCCAATCTCTTGGTGCAACCTCTGTGACTCATTTCCACCCCATAGAGTTGTAACTTGTTCCTCTACCCAGGCCCAACTGGCAGGCACATGTGGGGCCCAGAGACCCTGCTGAAGGAGCCCCTGGAGTTGTGGACAAGAAAGCGACAACCTGAATCTACAGACTGAAGTACCAGAAAGGAAGTGTGGGGGCACTCACTTGCCAAGCCTGTGAGTGCTGGAGAAGTGTGACAAGGCACCAGTAATCTGACCTTGTCAAGAGGGGATGGCAACCCCACTCACCCGGGGGTTAGTAGGCCGACCAGACCAAAATCAAGAGCAAGTCCTACCCCGAGGTGAACGAGGCATTGAGAAGGCCCCAATTCCTGTCGCCCCCTGTGTGCTGGTATGCCTAATTCCAGATCACTGTTATCTCTATTCTCCAATTTCAGAAACGGTCCAGTGGCTTTCTGTTGTTTTCAGAGGTCCAGCGTTAGATGCATAGTCTCGTCTTGCTCTTCCTTTTCTCCTTCTTCTCTCTCCCACTCATATTGAATCTTCACTTCACCTCCCCACTCTGATTAGACGTCTCTTTCATTATCTCCTCTCTGTCAAGGGCTGGCCTTTTCACCCCTCCTTTATGGTCTCTCTCTCTCTCTCTCTCTCTCTCTCACTCTCTCTCTCTCTCTCTCCCTCTCTCTTTCTCTCTCCCTCTCCTAGAAAGCAAAGAAAAAAACATAATGGGTAAGCTTCTCCCGAATGACACGTGGCATGCGCATATGATCTACTTTGAAGCAGAGCAAAAAAATCACCAAATATAATCAAATTCATCATGTTAATTTTCACCACTACTCACGTTGTGACAGGAACTGACCTCTGTCAACAGGTGGGGCGTTATGAAAATACTTGCTCTTTTGAACAACTCTTATCTAGAAACCCTTTATCATATTCATTTATTTTAAGACCAAGCTAAATTAAGCTCTGAAACTTTCCCTTTCAGTGATTATAAAAAGGAGAATAATAAAGTGCTCATGATTGCCAATGCTACCAGTCTCCTGAAGAGGCCTGCAGGGTTCCATCCTCTCCCTAGTGATCTTAAATCTATACATGGACCTGCTGGGAGCCCTCCTACCCATACACAACTTCTACATCAACCAATATGCTGACAACACACCGATATACCTCAAGATCGACTCCATCAAGGACATCCACAGGCTCAAAAAGCTGCCCCTTGATAATCCATTCTTGGATGTCCAGTGAATACTTGAATGAAGGTCAACCCCTACAAGGCTGAGTTCCTACTCCTTGCCAACAATGCAGAACACCCAGATGTACAGGCTTGGCTGTCAACCACGAACCTTGATGTTTTTGCACCTGTACTCACCTCCTGCGCCAATTTCCTGGGATTCGACATCAACAAACACCTCTCCTTCAAGACACATATATTTGAGAAAACTCAGACAGCTTGGTATCAGCTGTCACTGCTGCGGAAAGTCAAGCTTTTCCTCCCTAAGGACAGCTTTAAATCTACCAAACCACTGGTCCTATCCTAGCTGGATGGGTCAATGACCTCCTCGAAGGCCTGCCGTCATCCTCCCTGTGCCCCTGAGAAATATCCTATGTGCGGCTGGATGCCTCATCAAAGGTCTACGCAGATATGACCACATCACCCTGACCTTCATCAACGTTCACTGGCTCCCACAACACGCACAAATCACCTTTAAGTCTTGCTGCATCATCTATAAAGCAGTCACCCTCAAGTCACCCAGCTACCTCACAGAGAAACTCAGCATCTCTGGTGGACAACACACCACCAGAAGCCAGAACACGTGAAGATTGGAAATTTGCTGCAGCAAACAGTAAAGGACCAGAAAACAAGCCTTCTCTGCCTACGCCCCAAGACTATGGAACCTCCTCACCGTCAGCATCAGACTCGCCCCCACCCACCCATAATTCAGAAAAGAACTCAAGACCCGCCTGTTCAAGTAGTCTCTCCTCCTCAATACCTAGGATATCATGTCTCCCCCCTTGCCACCTGACTCAGTAGAGGCCGCCAGCCTCTCTCCTCCCAGCCACCCGGTACAGCTGTACCCCGCCTCTGTGTCCCTCTGTATCCTACCCCTGCTGTATATCTGTTCTGTGGTTACCTCTGAAAAGCGCTCCGTTATGCACCTGTACTATTGTATACCTCTGAAAAGCACTCTGTTATGCATCTGTACTGTTGTACACCTCTGTAAAGTGCTAAGTTATGCATCTGTACTGTTTTCTACCTCTGTAAAGCACTCTGTTGCTTCACGAAGATAGGTCTGCGCTCAATAAATATAATAATAATAATAATAATAATAATATTTTTGGTGATTTCAAACCTCCTGACTGCCACTGAGAATATGTCTGGTCTTTGGGAGGGCAGCAGGGAGGATATTTGCTTCTGCATGTGTGGGATCCAGTAGTGGGATGTTAATGAATCTTTTTTATGTTTTGGCTCATAAATGACACATTAGTGGGTCAAAGCCTATTGGTGGAGATATTGGCAGATGTGTATGAAAATACAGACACCTTAGTGATGTGCCTTCTGTGTGTCTATGTCATTGTGGCTTTGGTGTGTTCATTAGTTGCAGTTGGTTGCCTCTGCTGTCGATTTAATGGAAAGGATCCCAGATGTCCAAGCCCTGACAGAAAAGTGTTTATTTTGCTCTACTTTTTGTAAGAATGATGTGCCTGTTTTGTGTTTAGTGCTTTAAGTGTTATTACTTGTAATTGTGTGACTTTATTGCTGTTCTTTATTCATGACACGTAGTTTATTGTAGATTTTGAAACTGCACTTGACATATGACAGCCAAAACCGAATGGGCCTGCAGTGCTTGCTTTTTGTTTAGTCCACTATATTCACGTTTGCGAGTTATGTGGATTCACCTATTATTTACTGCGCAAGGCCAATGCACATTGCCCCAAACCTTATCCAGGAGAATGAGGTCTTCTGGCAGAGGGTCTATGGTGCTTGTGACATCATTGTATCCATCAAAGGTCTGGCAGCTTAAGAAGCGCCTACTATTGAAAAGGAGATTCCTGATTAGTAAACTCTATCAAGGGAAATTGCATATTTTTTACTTTGCATATGAGCAGTGTTTCATATTTTCATATGTTCTATTTCGTAAATATTTGATATGTGATATTATTGTCTTTTAAACTTTGTTGAATGACTGGGGTTTCTGCAAAGATTATTGCAATCTACCATACCATGCTCAGAAAACTGTGTGATGAAATGCCTATTGCTCTGCAGGAGTGACGGGATGAGTAGTGGCTAAGCCACCTACTTAACACCACACTACTATTAAACCAGCAATGATCCCACACATGAATATGAAACGAGGCGCAGCCTGACAGGCATAACTCCTTTGCTTCTTTTGGTTTCACAGGCTGAGGGCAGAGTATATCTACAGGAAGGGTGTGAGCTGATAACAGTAGCAACCCAAACAGCTTTAGTACAATGGTTCCAAAATAAAAGAAGGTTTCCAAAGATAGGAACTTTAATAAAACAATCAATGCAGATAAACTAATGAAATACAATAAAAACCCACCCCTGTAAAAGTAACATAGAGAGTGGAGAACTTTGATGCGAAAGGGCACTCTGGATTGATGTACAAGAGTGTTCAGGCAAGAGACTTAGCGGCAATGCCAATTGTTTATGGATATGTCTTTGTTATGTATAGAAGGGTATGTATAGAAGGGGGCATACAAGTCCCTTTGGCCTTTTAAAATGGCGGTGGGACAGGGCCTCTTCATAATGGCGCTTGACAGAGTCAAGCCAATGCCACAGCATTTCGGTGTGCATTCACACTGGCAAGTCGGCGTCAAGTTGGTTCGATATGTGGGCTCCCTCTATGTAAAGTCAGTATTCACAATGGTCAAGTTGATGGGTTACAACAGTTTGGGGTGACGGTTGTGTCGGCTGAGAGACAATGCTTCTGCTAGGTCGAGTCAGTGTGTGCGACGGGCTAGTTTGATGGCTTCCAACAGGTTTAACCAGTTATCTCCACAGAGTCGAGCCAGTGATTGGGTTGATTGATGTGATCCACTGCACTTTTGACAAGAACAAGTCTGGATGACTCGAAGTGAAACAAATGGTTTGAAGGTTTAGAGTACCAAAAGCAGCAGTGCGGGTCCTACAGCAGATTAAAGTCTGTTGAGCATGATCAAACCAGCTTGCAGGCATCTCAATGGGACAACATAGGGTCCACACTGTTTACAGTCTTCTGGGTTGCTGGGAGGCACAACCCAGGGTCTCCAGGATAAGGTGTGTCCTTCAGGGACCAGACCTTGCCTCTGATTTGGGGTTTGCTCTGGCAGAGGGCTTTTTGATTGTCTAAAGAGAGGTCCGGTAAATTCTTGTTCTTGTCTTGAGAAGGTAGTTTCCCTCCTCATGAAGGCAATGTGTTATGGTGTATTGGCCCAAAGCAAGTCTGCTTTGAGTGGTCCAATCCAGACTTCTGTAACAAGTGCCTTGTGCCTTCTGACATCATACCAAGAGTGTGTTGTCCTGCAAGAAATGGGGGAACAGGATGTTATAGAGAGCCCTAACAGACACCAAGATGGCGGAACCACTCTCTCAGCCTACCTCTCTCATCTGGCTACTCTAACTATGCCTCCTTCTTGTGTGTTCTTACTTCAAAGGGACTCCAGTGGTCAGCAGCCTGGTATGAGTATGGCTTTGGTTTGTCATTGCAACTTTTGAAGCATGGTTCACCGAAGAACTTCTGTGGATGGTTCCTGTACCCTGCAGGAAGGTGGTGGCCTTCCTCTGGGGGATTAAAGGAGGCAACTCTGTGGCTATAGTCCCATAAGGCAGTTGTGGAAGCATTCATGCCAGACATATTATTCACATCAGCTCTAAAGCCCTGCTCAAAGACCTGACAGGTGTATGATATCAAATTGCTCTGGCTGGATGACTCTAGCAGCCCCATGCCACAAACAAGCATGGCTTCTATTTAAGGATTAATGTGCCAAAAGGCTGACTAAGGTACACAATTATTATAATTTGAATCAGAGGTGCTGAAGATAAAAAAGCCACCTCTGTCTGCTGTCAATTTGTTTTCCAGCAGCTGTCTGGAATATACATTTGAAATGTTAACCTGCCCTATGCCACTGTAGGGCTGGTGCTGAGGATGTCAGTAGACTATCTCAGCAAAGACACATGCATGCACTATCATTATTTTTGCATGGAGCATTTATAAAAGGGGTGTTTGAAAAGCATAAACAGAATTACCCTCATCAGTTTATATATTACAAATCAAAAAAGGCTTGGGCTATCCCACCCGCACCAGATGGCTTTCTGTCACATTTATGTTTTCAGCAAGTGTAAATGTGGATGCTTCTGAGAAAAGCATTGACAACGCCAACAAATGTAGGTTGCAGTCAGTGGTAATCCCTAGGGTCCATCTGCCAACGGTAGTGTAAAGGAGAAAGCTATCATGTTTGCCTACCTTGACAAAAACCTGTGAGAAATGTCTGTTCTGCCCAGGATTATTTCCTTCCGGTCTTGGAGAGTACCAGCCTCACCAGGTTTTTCGTATAACAACAGCCCTTGTAAATAGCTCATGTTTAGATTCACTGTATGCAACTGTGCACTAGTAGCCCACCCGACCCATAAAGCTGGAGGTTGACGAATAGTACTTTAAGATGAGGCAGCAGCACCCGTGAGATGGATGGGGATGCAGATTAATACTCTAGCATCAAATCAATAATGACAACTCAATGGTTTGGCAAATGGGGTCCGTTTAATGACAAGTACAAAAAACAGGGAGTTCATGAATATTAGCAATGGCTCGATTTTTCTTCTTGCTTCAACAACTCCAACTAACTTCATAAACAACATATCATGTATACTAAAAACTCATCATCACTGATGTGTAACATTTAAAATGTTGCATGCAATTCTACTGGTTCTAGAAAGGTAACTTTAATATAGGTACTATATCTGTATATGGTAACGGAGTGAGGGGATTGGACAAACACTGTCAGGTGGGGCATTTAAGCCCTACCTTCAAAATGGCTACTGTAAACATCACTAAAAGTACGACGTCTCATTGGTTCTAGTAACTGTAGGATCCTAGATTACTTGATCCACTATGATTGGGTTGGCAACAACCCCACTCATACCTTTCCACTTGCTTAGCAGTGTGCAGAATAGCCGGCCAGGTCCAGGGAGCTTGTCTGCAACCACAGCTTTCCTCCAATTATTGCTAAAATCAATCATCACCTCAGTGGTCATGTGTCAATTATTTCTTTGTGGTTGGCCTAGAGACTTCTTCTCGGTCTGGAAAACTTAAGATATCTGTGCATGGCATAAGGCCACGTGTAGGTGTGAAAGTTTCATCCCTTCTTGCTTGCCTGGTCACGTGATTCAGATACCGTGAAATCGTCTTATTCTTCATGCAATTTGTGCATTTTATTCAATTATGCCAGCCGCCTGCCTTCTGTGGCTTATCTTGACCTTTCTGAACAGGATACCCTGTTCTTCTTTCATAAATTGTATCCACTGTTGGTCTATTTCAGCCGATACGACCTTGGCTTCTTGGCACGATTTTCATGCGTCTGAGTTTGTCTCTGTCTTTAGTTTTCGATTTGCTTGCTGCAGGGCTCTTCTCTTGAGACCTTTAGTAACCTTTGGTTGATTCTGCTTTTGTGCATAGTGGAAGTATGCTTATATCCAGTGTTCCTTTTGAGGTAGATATGTTTAGGTCTATTTTACTACTAAGCGTAAGCAAGTCTCACGATTCTTTGCTCCTTGCAGTTCCATGCATATGTACACGTGTAAACTAACTGAATATCTTCATCGTACTCATGGCATAAGATTCTGACATTTTGACATTGTTATTTCACTTTAGGTTCATGATGTCCCTTATCCATGGTGTTTCGTCTCTTTTCATGATTTGCAGGTCGTCATATCTTCTCTATGTGTGTCAGTCTGGGTTCTTGTGACATCACCATTCGTCCTCCTTCAGTATCTTTTTAGCTTCTTCAGGGACTGTGTTCTGACAATCTTCATTGTGTTTCATGTGTCAGTATGGCTTTCTCAATGGGTACCTTACTGTCCAGGTTTTCTTAGGTCTTGGCACTTCAACAGGTGCTGTTCTTCTGATAGGTACTGGAAAGAGCCCCACTGCGGCTCTCTGCTGGTTTATTTGCTCATCATACGTTACATATTTCGGTGTGAATGTTCCTGGTACTTCAAAATGGACAGCTGGAGTGCGGGTCGTACTTCGGACCTCCTCTACACTACTGTATTTTGTGTAGATATGGAGTTCGCTCATGAGACCGGACTTGGTGACCTAAGTCAGATGCACGATTGTGTATACTCATGCAATACATAAAACGGAACAAAAATACATTGTGTGAAGAAAGACACTGAGAAAAATATACAGTATGATGGTGCTATCTATGCAATGACTACCCGAATAGTTGTAATATATTTTCTCATAAAAAGGATCACGTGTGGGTCTCTAGAAGTGTAGAGGCTGTTTTCATTCAAAACATCATATCACATATGACACATTTAAGAAAAGTCGTAGCAAAAAGTAACTCAATTTAACTAACTGTAATAGAAATAACAAAAGCACAAGAATCAAGAAAACATCATGTTAATCCAATCACCTTCTGCAAAAAAAAAAGCAAAACAAGAATGAATCCATCATACAATATAAAACGTCCGTTAATTAAGTCTGAAGCGTCTAATTAGGTCTAAAGCGTCTTCTAGATGAGACAACAAAATAAATACTAGTTAATTGTCTTCTAAAAAAGCTCCTTCCGGAGGCACACACTCCTTTCTAGTTTCAACTTTCTGCGATCTGAGCCGTAATTCTCTTCAGGACAAGACCACACGTCTGGAAAATAGCAACACATGCTGCACAAACAATAAAAGAGACCACCACGTGAGACCCAATAATGAGAAAGCAAAATGCTCACTAAGCAAGCTTCCAGGTCTGCACCCTAAAATCACAGACTGTGCCATGAACACAGTCAAATTAATGTACCATTAACTCTCTCAATCCACCGAGGTGAGTGAAAACCGAAAAAAATGGTTTAAACACTCACGAATATGGAGTCATCACATGGATTGGACTCCGAAATATGGAAACAACATCACCCCTCTGGAAGCAGCTGAATGAAGGGGAGGGAAGCAAACCCAAATGACATACACAATGTTTCTGATCAGTTTCAAAAGTTCAAAAAGTGCACTGCCCGGCAAGCCTCTTGAAATGTTCAATATAGATACATTACACACCGTATCTAAACTGCACTGCCTCAAGGAGCGGAAGGAACCCACGTCTGTATCTCGCCGTTCAGTGAGTGCGACAGTATTCCCGCCGCCATTTGCAGTTGCACCCTGCGCATTACATTGCTGCAATGCACAACGCAGCCTTGCTGAGTACACCGTGTGTCTGCTCAATTACAGCCGGAATAGAAAGAGCATCATTCTATGATTAGCTACATATATAGTGCACAGGCAGGGGGTGCCCAGTGGAGACATCCAATCACATGACCCTTAACAGCCCTAGATTGAATTTCAGCATACATAACAGAGAAGCCATAACACTAGGTACCAAAGACTCGACCGGCTCATTTGATTTTGCTGTATGTGCCAGGCCCATGTTATAGACTCATCGGTAGCATTACAACATGGGGCCGTTGTGCCATTTGTGACTCCTGTGTGCCTGAACAACGGGCTTCGGAATCTCCTTCTTGGCAACAGATATAGTGGATAAAGTTAAACAAAATGAACAGGGTTCTTAGCCGAAATGGGCAATCAGCTGGCGCATCTGGATGCCATCTATCATGGACACCAGAAAGTGGTAGGGTACCTATGCTAGGTTTTAGTTGCAGAGCCCTCTTGTGCTTAGGGTTAACATCAGTGGTAGAGTGTACCGAAAAAAAGGGTAGTGGAACTGTGGTCTCGGCAAGGGGGTGTGTAGGCGGAAGCATAGTGGAACATGTGACAAGGTGGTGCGTTCGGGGCATTGCTATAGTCTAAGTGGCTGGTAACTAAGGCTCCTCTTACACCTTTACACTTGCACATGGACATGAATGGAGAAATCCTCTTTATAGAATGGTGACTATGGTCGTAAAAAGTAGAGGACTGGTAAACAGATAACAAATAAAAGTAGTGGAAAACCGCTCCCGACCGTTCCCACTCACTCCGATCACTTGTTAACATAGCCGAGGTGTGCTTCATACCTGCCACCTGCTTGAGGCCCCAATATATGGACACTAAGGGGGATTACCCAACCTTGGCTAAAATGGCCTGCTCCGCCTTGATCTCATGGACACACCTGACAGACACTTTGCTCTTCCTTGACATACTGGCCAGAAGGGAGCAAAACTCACTTAGCCCCAGACTATTCAGCTGGTTCTATGTCATTTCATCGACGGGTGCAATTTCGATGATTTTTTTTACAAGTATGTTTTACCGAAAAAACTCATCGAAATTGATCTATTTTTATTTTTGGGGGGTTCCATGCCATCATCCCCTATTGTTTTTTTTTTACCTATTCCTGACCCCCCCCCCCATATATATACTTTTCCAGCCCCCCTATATATTTCAATGAGATTTTTCGGTAAAATGTACTCTTAAAAAAACATTCAGCTCGCTTTTTACATGGGTGAGCCTCAGTAGTGATCGATAACAGATTTATCTCTGCATCTCTGTAGCTCTTGAGCATTTTGGTTGTCGAAAGCCTTACCCAGTACTAAACAGGGTGTCCAGTGCAGAATATTTCTATGCATTGCATGCCAGTTTCCGGAAACATTGGCAAAGTTGGTGTGCTAGTGGGTAGTGCAAGAACATTTTTGAGATATTTATTTTCTGTGAGTGTTAACCATGGGCATCTTGGGTTCCCCAAAGCTCTGCACCAAATGTAGCCGCTTGCCTAACTTGCACTCTATAGGCCTCCAAGGAGACCCGCACTGCCCCACTACCATGCTCACTAGTACATTTTGCCAATGCACCACTATACCTTGCCAACATGAGTCCTGCCTTAACCAGATGAGAATCGCAGCGGCAATTTGCTGTAACTCTCAGGCCCAGGTATTCATATAGCATCGCTATCACCTAAAAGCTGGACTACTGCAATGTTCTTCTCCTAGGCACCTCCAATCTAATCTAACCAAAATCCAACTTCTACAAAATAAAGCCCTGCGAGCATTATAATAAAGACTGAACACATCTCGAACACACAGAGAGATAATCACTGGCTCCCTATTAAGGCAAGAATCATCTTCAAAACATTCTGCATCACACACAAATGCATTGCCAATAAAGCCCCTAAAAACATCAACAATGCAGTACTGATAAAACCCTTCACCAGACCCCTCAGGTCTAGTAACAATGCACTCCTCGAAATCCCACAATACAAAAGCTCGAGAGCAGGGGGCAGCAGCTTCAAAGTCTTAGCACCCAAACACTGGAACGCCCTCCCGACTAAGTTAAAAAATGAAGACTCTTACCAGCAATTCAAAAAATCTCTGAAAACCTGGCTCTTTAACCAATTCTAACACACCACCCTCACCCCACCCTACTGTTTAGTCGTTCTTTACCTTGCACTTCTCCTCCTGCTCTCCCTTACCTGTACGTTTTGACTCCACTCCTCCGGTGGTGGTCCCATGCATGTATGTCTTCCTCTCTCCTCTTCATTAAGCTCAAGATTGTAACAACCAAATTGTCTGTAACTACGCCGTGATACCTCAGGGTCTGGGCGTATAACAAATGTAATAAATAAACAAATGTAATAAATAAATATTGCCGATCCTATAATACCTGAAAAACAAGTGAATTGGCATTGTAACTGGGAATTTAGAAGGCTGGTGCCTGTGTCTGATGGCAATACAGCTTCCGCAATAGGTTTGATGTATCGCTACTGTGGCGGGCAAGAGCATCGAGGGGGGTGGTGACCGGTGTGGACCCCTCTTTCTTTATTCGTGTAAGGATTTTATCATTGGGCTCGCTGAGCGAAAAGGGGATTGTGAAGTCAATGGTGTGTCGGCTCAAATCACTGTTTGCTCAATCTCTGTGGATGAGCGATTTAATTATGCCCCAGTGCACAAAGAACATGTATCAGACAGACCCATTGCAATGATACTAAGAGGACAGCTGTGATCTGTATAATTGCTTAGGTGATTAAAGCATTCCTTTTGAACTCTGCCTGAATGGTTATTAAATGAATTGCATAGATTTATAGAAAGTGGAGAGGCAGTCCATCAGACCCATCTAGTCTCCCTGTTTCCCTATCACTGCGGCATGGGCAGTCCACCAGACCCATATCGCCTGCCTGTTTCCCGAACCACTGTGAAACCTAGAGACCCCATGGGCAGTCCAGCAGACCCATCTAGTCTCCCTGTTTCCCTAACCACTGCAGCACCTAGAGACCCCATAGGCAGTCCATCAGACCCATCTAGCTTGCCTCTTTCCATAACTACTGTGGCACCTAGAGACCCCATAGGCAGTCTCCCAGACCCATATAGCCTAACTGTTTCCCTAACCACTACTGCACCTAGAGACCCCATAGGCAGTCCACTCGACCCATATCCCCTGATTTGTTCCCTAACCACTGTGAAAAATAGAGACCCCATGGGCAATCCCACAGACCCATCTAGTCTCCCTGTTTCCCTAACCACTGCAGCACCTAGAGACCCCATAGGCAGTCCATCAGACCCATCTAGCATGCCTGTTTCAATAACGACTGCGGGGCCTAGAGACACAATAGACAGTCTCCCAGACCCATATAGCCTAACTGTCTCCCTAACCACCATGGAATCTAGAGACCCTATAGGCAGGCCATCTGTTTCCCTAACCATTGCAGCCCCTAGAGATCCCATGTGCAGTCCACTAGGCCCATCTATCCTACCTGTTCCCATAACCACTGTCGCACCAAGAACCCTATAATTAGTCCATCAGACTCATCTAAGCTACCTATTTCCCTGACCACTGCAGTGACTAGAGATCCCATAGGCAGTCCTCCGACCCATCTAGCCTACCTGCTTCCCTAACCACTGCATCATCTAGAGACCCCATAGTCAGTTCACCAAACCCATAGCCAACCTTTTTCCCTAACCACTGCAGCACATAGTGACCCCTTAGACAGTCCACCAGACCCATCTAGCTTACCTATTTCCCTAACCACTACATCAGTGGAAGGCCCCATTGGCAGTCCAACAGACCCATCTAGCCTAACAGTTTTACTAACCACTGTGGCACCTACAGACCCCGTTGGCAATCCACCAGACCCATCTAGCCTACTTGTTTCCCTAATTACTATGACACCTAGGAACCTCATGGGCAGTCCATCAGACCCATCTAGCCTACCTGTTTCCCTAACCACTGTGGCACCTATAGACTCAATCGGCAGCCCTCCAGACCCATCTAGTCTACGTGTTTCGCTTATCACTGTGGCACCCAGTGACCCCATAGTCAGTCCACCAGACCCATCTAGCCTACCTGTTTCCCTAACCACCATATCATCTAGAGACCCCATTGGCAATCCACCCATCCCATCTAGTCTCACTGTATCCCTAACCAACGTGGCACCTAGAGACTCAATTGACAATCCCTAACCTACTGTTTCCCTAACCACTGTGGCAAATAGAGACGGCATAGGCAGTCCACTAGACCCATCTAGCCTACCTCTTTCCCTAACCACTGAAGCACCTAGAGACTCCATAGTCAGTCCACCAGACCCATCGTAATTTATTTGTAATCATTTTTTATAACGTATCTAATACCGTACCTGAGTTTGGTTTCTAAGCACGTATCTGGGATTCAAACCACTGTTTCTCTGAGGGGTCTTGCTTCCAAGCCCAGAACAATGCCCCTGTGCTATCCTCTGAACACATCTAGCCTTCCTGTTTCTCTAAGCACTGCGGAACCTAGAGAACTTCATAGTTGATCCACCAGACCCATCTAGCCTGCCTGCTTCCATAACCACTGCGGCACCTAGCGACCCCATAGACAGTTTACCAGACGCATCTAGCCCCACTGTTTCCCTAACCACTGCAGCATGTAGAGACCCCATAGACTGTCCACCAGACCCATTTAGCCTACCTATTCCCCTAACCACTGCATCACCTAGAGACCCCATAGGCAGTCTCCCAGACCCATATAGCCTTACTGTTTCCCTAAAACACAATGGAATCTAGAGACCACTTCATCACCTAGGGACACCATAGGCAGTCCACTAGACCCATCTATCCTCCCGTTTCCCTAACCACTGCAGCACCTTGATATCCCATAGGCAGTTCACATGACCCATCTATCCTCCCGTTTCCCTAACCACTGCAGCACCTTGATATCCCATAGGCAGTTCACATGACCCATCTAGCCTACCTGTTTCCCTAACGACTGCAGTACCTATATACGCCATAGGCAGTCCACCATACCATCTAACCTACCTGCTTCCCTAAGCACTGTATCATCTAGCAACCCCATAGGTAGTTCACTAGTCCCCTAGCCAACCTGTTTCCCGAACCACTGCAGCACATAGAGACTCCTTAGACAGTCCACCAGACCCATCTAGCTTACCTGTTTCCCTAACCACTTCATCACTGTGAGACCCCATAGGCAGTTCACTGGACCCATCTAGCCAGCCTGTTTCCATAACCACTGCAGCACATAGAGAGCCCAAAGGCAGTCTACCAGACCCATCTAACGTGCCTTTTTTTCCCTAACCACTGCAGCACCTAGAGACCCCATAACCAGTCCACCTATCCCATCTAGTCTGTCTGTTTCCCTAACCACTGCAGAACCTAGAGACCCCATAGGCAGTCCACCAGACCCATCTTAGTTTAGTTGTAATCGTTTTTTATAACGCACCTAATACTGTACCTAAATTCGGTTTCTCTAAGTGCAGATCCGAGATTCGAACCTCTGTTGCTCTGAGTGGTCTTCCTTGCAAGACCAGCCCGTTGCTCCTGTGCTATCCTCCATTCACATATAGCCTTCCTGTTTCCATAATCCTTGCAGCACCTTGTGACCCCATAGCCGTCCACCAGAACCATCAGGCCTACCTGTTTCCCTTACCACTGCAGCTCCTAGAGACCCCAAAGGCAGTTTACCAGACCCATCTAGCCTACCTGTTTCCCTAATCACTGTGACATCTATACACTCAATGGGCAGTTCTCCTGACCCATCTATCCTACCTGTTTCCCTTATCACTGCGGCAACTGGAGACCCAAAGGCAGTCCACCAGACCCATCTAGCCTACCTGTTTCCCTAACCACCATGTCATCTAGAGACCCCCATAGGCCGTCCACCCATCCTATCTAGTCTCATTTTTTTCCTAACCACTGTGGCACCTAGAGACACCATTGTCATTTCCCTCACCACTGAGGCACAGAGAGAACCCATAGGCAGTCCACTAGACCCATGTAGCCTACCTGTTTCCATAACCACTGCAGCACTTAGACATATGCAGTGGCACCTAGAGACCCCAAGGCAGTCCACCAGACCCATCTAGCATATCTGTTTCCCTAACTACCATGGAATCTAGAGACCCTATATGCAATCAATCCGTGCCATCTAGTCTCCCTGTTTCGCTAACCAATGCAGCACCTAGAGACCCCATAGGCAGTCCACCCATCCCATCTAGTCTCACTGTTTCTCTAACCACTGTGGCACCTAGAGACACCATTGCCAATCCACCAGTCTCATCTAGCCTACCTGTTTCCCTAACCACTTCAGCACTTAGAGACCCCATACGCAGTCCACCAGACTCATATAATCTGCCTGTTTCCCTAACCACTGCAGCACGTTCAGACCCCATAGGCAGTCCACCAGATCCACCTTCATTTATTTGTAATACTTTTTTTTATAACACGCCTAATACTGTTCCTGAGTTCGGTTTCTAAGCTTGGATCCGGATTTGAACCTCTGTTGCTCTGAGTAGTCTTGCTCCCAAGACCAGCACCTTGCCCCTGTGCTATCCTCTTTTTACATCTAGCCCTCATGTTTCTTTAAGCACTGTGGCACCTAGAGAACCTCATAGGCAATCCACCGGATCCATCTAGCCTGCCTGTTTCCATAATCACTGCAGCACCTAGTGACCCCATAGACAGTTCTCAGCCCCATCTAGCCTACCTGTTTCCCTTATCACTGTGGCAATTGGAGACCCAAAGGCAGTCCACAAGACCCATCTAGCCTACCTGTTTCCCTAACCACCATGTCATCTAGAGACCCCATAGGCAGTCCACCCATTCCATCTAGTCTCACTGTTTCCCTAACCACTGTGGCACCTAGAGACACCATTGTCATTTTCCTCACCACTGCGGTACATAGAGACCCCATAGGCAGTCCACTAGACCCATCTAGCCTTCCTGTTTCTCTAAGCACTGCGGCACCTAGAGAACATCATAGGCAAAAAAACAGACCCGTGTAGCCTGCCTGTTTCCATAATCACTGCAGCACCTAGTGACCCCATAGGCAGTCCACCAGACCCATCTAGACTACCTGTTTCCCTAACCATTGTGGCACCTAGAGAGCCGATAGGCAGTCCACCAGACCCATCTAGCCTACATGTCTCTCTAAGCACTGGGTCGCCTAGAAAACCCATAGACAGTCCATCTGAGACATCTAGCCTGCCAGTTTCTCTAACCACTGCAGCACCTAGATACCCCAAGCCATCTAGCCTACCTGTTTCCCTAACCACTGTGGCACCTAGAGACACCATTGGCAATCCACCAGACTCATCTAGCCTACCTGTTTCCCTTACAACTGCAGCACCTAGAGACACCATTGGCAATCCACCAGACTCATCTAGCCTACCTGTTTCCCTAACCACTGTGGCACCTAAAGGCCCCATAGGCAGTCCACCAAACCCATCTAGCCGACCTGTTTCCCTAACCAGCATGGCACCTAGACGCCCCATAGGTAGTCCACCGGACCCATCCAGCCTACCTGTTTTCCTAACTATTGCAGGACATAGAGGCCGCATAGGCAGACCATCCAATACCTCTATCCTGCTGGTTTCTCTAAACACTGCAGACCATAGAGACCCCAGAACATCTTGCCTTCCTGTTTCCCTAACAGCTTCTGCACCTAGAGACCCCATGGGCAGTACATCCAACCATCTATCCTGCCTGTTTCCCTAACCACTGCGATACCTAGAGACCCCATAGGATGTCCATCCAACTCATCTCGTCTGGCTGTTTCCCTAATTATAGAGGTACCTAGAGGCCCTGTGGTGGTACCTAGAGGCCCCATAGTCATTCTATCTGGCCCATCGAGTCTTCCCTTTCAATAACCACTTCACCACCTAGAGACTCCATAGTTAGTCTACCAGATCCATCAATTCTGCCTCTTTCCCTAACCTCTGCGGCACCTAGAGACCCCATAGGCAGTTCATCCAAGACATCTAGCCTGTCTGTTTCCCCAACACTATGGCACCAAGAGACCCCATAGCCAATCCATCCAACCAATCCTGTCCGACTGTTTCCCTAACCACAGAAGCACCAAGAGACCCCATTGCAATCCATCCGAAACCAACCAGCCTGCCTGTTTCCCTAACCATTGCTGCAACTAGAGAACCCAAAGGCAGTCCAACCAACCCATCTAGTCTCCCTTTTCCCCCCATCCACTGCGACACCTAGAGATCCATAAACAGTCAATCCGAGCCATCCTGTCTTCCATTTTGCTGACCACTGCTGCGCCTAGAGACACTGTTGACTGATCTTTCCAGCCATCTAGTCTTCCATTTCCCTAAGACTACATCACGTAGAGACCATATAGGCAGTCCATCTGACCCATCTAGTTTGCCTGTTTTCCTGATCACAGAACCATGTAGAGACCCCATAGGCAGTCCATCCAAGGCATCTATTCTGCGTGTTTCCCTAAACATTTCAGGACCTAGAGACCCCATAGGCAGGCCATCCGAGGCATCTAGTCTTCCATTTCCCTAACCACTGCTGCACCTAGAGACTCCGTTGGCAGTCCGCCCAAGCCATCTAGTCATCCATTTCCTTAACACACTGAATCGCCTAGAGATCACATACACAGTCTGTTAGGTCTATCTAGTCTTCCCATTTGCCTAACGACTGCTGCACCTAGAGACCCCATGGACAGTGAAACCAGACACACCTAGTGTTCCCGTTTCCCTAACCACTGCAGCATCTCAGAGACCCCTATACAGTCAACCTGACGCATACAGTCTCCACATTCCCCTAACCTCTGACACGTTTAGAGACCCTATGGACCAGGACTCAGCAACCTCCAGCTTGCTCACGTTGTTGAGCTCGACATGGTTTCTCCCACCACCATTTGACCCACACTTCTGACTCGAATTGGATCCCCCCTCCCCATAGGCTAGTCTAAGTGTTTTGAAGTAAAAATTCATCCTGTCTTCCTTACGTCACATCTGCAGATCGCCAAGCAACCATGAGCATGCCTCACAGAATGGCTAATCGTATTGATTAAAGAGTCTTTGAAATCAGCCCCATCACACAATAGGTTAAGTATCCCTGTCAAATAGATGTGCTTCCTTTCTGTCACCCCAAGCGAGCTGCGTGGTTGCCATGGGGAGGAACGGAAGGAGCCTCTTTCATTTCATAGTCTGGGTCACCAAATTTCAAATAGGATCCCTCCTTTTGCCCTGAAAACGAGATGTGGCGGACAATACAGTGCAGCACTGTGATGCCTTCGGGTTTAGTGTGCTTAACACATGCAAAAATAAATAAATAATCATAATACTGCCTAACACTCTAACCTCACATTTGTCTCAGTCTTTTATCTCCATCATCTAAATGCGGTGACTGGGTGTTTCAGTGGTTAGGGAAATAAGACCAGATGGGTCTGACTGACTGCTTATGTGGTTTCTAGGTGCTTCGGTGGTTAGGAACTGTGGAGACTTGATGGGTCTTTTGGAATGCCCATATGGCGTCTGGATGCCTCATTGGTTTGGGAAATTGGAAGACAAGAAGGGACTGTTTGACTGCCTAATGGGTCTGCAGGTGCTTCAGTGATTAGGGAAATGGAGAGACTAAATTGTCCTGATAGACCCCCAGATGTTTTGACATATATCTTCCATCTGCCCCACCCAGCATAGTCAACAGTGCAGAATCATGGGAGTCCTAGACCCAAACAGCAGTGTGTGGATAGTCCTGCAACCGTAATGTAGGGGCAAGGTTGTGCACACAGAATTCCCTGATTACCCTTAGTCCATCGTCAGGACCGGCAGTGTGCAAGGTCACGATAGGCGTTCTCCAGGGTGGATGGAGGTCCTTGGAGTCAGGCAGGATAGTAGAGAGCCGAGGTAAGGATGTGGGGCACTGGGTGCTGTGGCTTGGACGCCAGTAGGTGCCACAAGAAGATATGCTGACTGAGACACGGGGAGATTACTTGTAAGGGGGAAGCAGGAGAAGGCCAGGGGGTATAGAATGACCCTCCCCCACCCAACTGCGAGGAATGACCCTCCCCCAGCCAACTCTCTCAGAAACCTCCCATCAAACCACTTGGCGCATTGTCAATAGCTTGAACGGCTCTCAGTGGCATGCACCTAGCCTTTGACCTTTATCAGTGGTTTAAAGAGTTCGTAGAGGCCTACACCTAGCATGTTGGCTTTAACAGAGGCTTGAACAGTTCTCTGCGGCATACGCCTAACCTTGTACCTTCATCAGTATTTTGGCCAGATCTCGGAGGTCTACATCTAGCATATTGGCTTTATCAGAGGCTTGAACAGTTCTCTGAGGCATACGCCTAGCCTCTTGGTTTTGTCAGTGCCCTGAAAAGTTCTCAGAGGCATACACTAGCCCTGTACCTTCATAAGTAACTTAACAGTTCACAGGGGCCTACACCAAGCATCTTGGCTTTGCCCATCCCCAGAACATTTCTCAGAGGCACATGCAAGGACTCTTTGCTTAATCAGTGCCTTGAGCAGGTTTGAACAATTCTAAGAGGCATACACCTATGTTACAAGGTCAAAGCCATGACTTTGTCAGGGGAGAGAGGGACCACTCTCGGTGTGGGGAAAGAGGCCTTCCAGGGTTTTCACCAAAAACCAGTCCTGCCCGTGAGGTTGCCCGAGGGAGTTGGGAAGGCCTCAGTCCCTGCCCCCACTACATGTACAGGCTTGTTGAGAGTGGTACCACTGTCAACCCACTGACTGCCGAAACACTATTATTGCCATAATTCTATTTGTTTCATTGAAGGACTACCAGTTTGTATCGAGTGTGTGAAAATTGAGCTACAACAACATGGTGCCGATGCGTTGCCATTTTGGACATTCACTTCCATTATCGCAATGAAAGCCTACGTTTTCATGGGCTCAGTAGGTAGACATGCATTATTGCAGCGGAGGCAAGGTCACATAATCATGTCAGTTGAACCAACTGTGGAGAATACTTGTTGTATTGTCTGCGGAAGGACGAGCCAGAAAGGGAGTCAGAGCATTCTGCAGGTGCAGTGATAAGGGGTACTGGGAAAGAGGCAAGGAGGAGAAGTTGGGCTTTTCCACTTCTAACTGTAATTTTCCACTCTTGGTTCCTCATGCTTATTGTGTGCTGTTCAGCCGAGGAAAGTATGGTAATTTAGAGGGGCAGGGAATCCCCCCCATAAAGAAAAGAGGTATTCCTCTTAGGAAAGGTCCGATAGAACTGGACTCCCGGGTGATTCAATCTCGCTGAGAAGAAGAACGCTCTGCTGCAGAACCCGTTAGTACGAGTGATCTCTCTGCCTACCTGCTCTGGGTATAAGCAGGGTTGTGGTGGCCGAGATGAAGGTGCCTTGTGCAACCATTCTAACAGTGATGCTTTTTTAAAAATGTTTTTCATATAATTCATTATATGTTATGTGTGTGTGTAAAAGTGAACGAACGGCCTATAACGAGCCATTTTGTTTACTATCTAACCAGTGGTTTATGTGTGATTTGTTGCCTATCTGAGTCCAATAACTTGCTTTGTTAGGGGGGAGGGGGGTGTAATTCTGAGGTCCCTATACAAGGCCCAGAAAAAGCAAGACACAGTTCCAGGAAGCAAAGCAGCAAGTGACGGTCACTGCATTCTGCAGAAGGGAGTTGCCGGCTTTGCAAGTGATTCAAGAACATTACCAGTCAAATGGCCAGTCGAAACAACAAAAGATTGCAGATAAACAAACAAGCCTTACACTGGAGAGACAAAAGTTACCGCTGATTGAGGAAAGGGGGACAGGCTAGATTGTCATTTTAACACCTCCAGTTTTTGTGGCTCAACCCTGGGGAAACAAGTAAATCCAGATTGGCACAAGGCATGAGATGAGCAGGGTAACTAATGGAAGGAGGCAGCATTGGGAAAGAAAGTCAGGGGTACCCGATGAGAACCAAAATGAGTGAGGGATGTTGAGGCAGATCCGAGGTTGACGGAGAGACTAGACGGAGGAAGGGCAGTGGAGCGCAGTGTTTGCAGGGATTGTGTTGGGGCTTGTTGCAGGTGAGGTTTTGGTAGTAAGAGAGAGTGGTACCTGATTAGGAGAGATAGGCTGTGCATGAGTGAGTGTTTGGTAGACCATGTCAGAGGGTATGGGAGTAGAACATAGAGGGGAGAGGAGAGCAGAGAGCGGCAAGTAGAGTAGAGTAGAGTGGAGAGGAGAATATAGAGGGGAGTGGAGAGTAGAGAGGGGAAAAGAGAGGGTGAGAGCTTGTGAACATCAGAGGGACAGAAGAGAGAGACCGGGAAGATGAGCAGAGGGAGTGTGAGAGGAAAGAAGAAAGAGAACAAGGGAAAGAGTGGACTAGAGGGAGCAGTAAGATCAGGGAGAGGAGAGAACCGGAGCAACTGTGGGAAAGAGTGAACCATTCCGCCTGATATTGGCACCTTAGAAACATAATTTCCTGTTTAGAAACCTGGGGAAGTGTTAGGTAAGGGCAGGTTAGGAAATCCCCAGAGGGAGTCTGATAGATAAGGCATTCCCAATATACATTTTAAATAAGTCCAATTAACAAAATCAAATGCTTTCTCTGTGTCTAGACTGGCAGCCATTAATGGTACTGTCATTTTTTATTTAGGTGAATGACATCTATAACCTCTCACATCTTGTCGTAGCTATTCCGATCCTGCAGAAAACCAGACTGATTTCTATGAATAATATAAGGTAATATTGAACCCAATCTGCATGCGTAGATTTTTGCCAAATGTTTAATATCCACATTAAGCAGAGGAATGGGCCTATAATTTGCTCATTTTGTGCTATCACTCCCCGGCTTTGGAATGAGCATGAACAGGGCCAGTTGCATGGATTTCGGTAACAAACCGCTATCTATAATTGCCGAATCATTGCTGCAGTTTAGTCTCAGAACTGAGACAAAGAGAACGCCTGGGATCTTGCACCCAATCTCTTCTTTGTTATGTAAATCGATGGGGCCTGATTTCTAGATTGTCTGCTGAGCGACCATCTATGCTGCCTGTTTCCCTAACCACTGCGATACCTAGCGACCCCATTGGATGTCCATCCACCTCATCTAGTCTGGCTGTTTCCCTAATTATAGAGGTACCTAGAGGCCCTGTGGTGGTACCTAGAGGCCCCATAGTCATTCTATCTGGCCCATCTAGTCTTCCATTTCCATAACCACTTCAACACCTAGAGACCCCATAGTTATTCTACCAGATTCATCAATTCTGCATGTTTCCCTAACCTCTGCAGCATCTAGAGACCCATATGCAGTCCACCAGACCCATGTAGCCTGTCTGTTTCCCTAACCACTGCAGCACCTAGAGACCCCATAGGCAGTTCATCCAAGACATCTAGCCTGTCTGTTTCCCTAACACTGTGGCACCTAGAGACCCCATAGTCAATCCATCCAACTAATCTTGTCTGCCTGTTTCCCTAACCATTGAAGCACCAAGAGACCCATTAGCAATCCATCGGAACCAACAAGCCTGCTTGTTTCCCTAACCGCTGTTGCACCTAAAGAACCCATAGGCAGTCCATTCGACCCATCTAGTCTCCCTTTTTCCCCCAACCACTGTGACACCTAGAAACCCATAAACATTCAATCCGAGCCATCCCGTCTTCCATTTCGCTGACCACTGCTGCACCTAGAGACACTGTTGACTTTTCATTCCAGCCATTTAGTCTTCCATTTCCCTAAAACTGCATCACATATAGACCACGTAGGCAATCCATCCGACCCATCTATTGTGACTGTTTTCCTAACCACAGAGGCATGTAGAGACCCCGTTGCCAGTCCGCCAAAGCCATCTAGTCTTCCATTTCCTTAACACACTGAATCGCCTAGAGACCACATAGGCAGTCTGTCAGGTCTATCTAGTCTGTCCATTTGCCTGACCATTGCTGCACCTAGAGACCCCATGGACATTGAAACCAGACACACCTAGTCTTCCCGTTTCCCTAACCACTGCAGCATCTAGAGATCCCTTGTACAGCCAACCTGACGCATACATTCTCCACATTCCCCTAACCTCTGACACGCTTAGGGACCCTATGGACCAGTACTCAGCAACCTCCAGCTTGCTCACGTTGTTGAGCTCTACATGGTTTCTCCCACCACCATTTGACCCACACTTCTGACTCGACTCGGGTACCTCCTCCCGATAGGCTAGACGAAGTGTTTTGAAGTAAAAAAATCATCCTGTCTTCCTTACGTCACATCTGCAGATCGCCAAGCAACCATGAGCATGCCTCACAGAATGGTTAATCGTATTGATTAAAGAGTCTTTGAAATCAGGTCCCCTTCACACAATAGGTTAAGTATCCACGTCAAACAGATTTGCTTCTGTTCTGTCACCCCCAGCGAATTGCGTGGTTGCCATGGGGAGGAACGGAGGGATCCTCTTTCATTTCATATTCTGGGTCACCAAATTTCAAAGAGGCTACCTCCTTTCTCACTGAAAACAAGATGCGGCTGACAATACAGTCCACGCCTTGATGCCTCTGGGTTTAGTGTGCTTAATAAATGCAAAAATAAATAAATAATATAATACTGCCTAACACTCTAACCTCACATTTGTCTCAGTCTGTTTTCTCCATCATATAAATGGGGTGACTGGGTGTTTCAGTGGTTAGGGAAATAAGACCCGATGGGTCTGATTGACTGCTTATGTGGTTTCTAGGTGCTTCGGTTGTTAGGAACTGTGGAGACTTGATGGGTCTGGTGGAATGCCCATATGGCGTATGGATGCCTCGTTGGTTAGGGAAATTGGAAGACAAGAAGGGTCTGTTTGACTGCCTACGGGGTCTGCAGGTGCTTCAGTGATTGGGGAAATGGAGAGACTAAATTGGCCGGGTAGACCCCCAGATGTTTCTAAATATAACTTCCATCTGCCCAACCACCATAGTCAACAGTGCAGAATCATGGGAGTCCTAGACCCTAACAGCAGTGTGTGGATAGTCCTGCCACCTTCATGCAGGGGCAAGGTTGTGAACACAGAATTCCCTGATAACCTCTAGTCATCGTTAGGGCCGGCAGTGTGCAAGGTCAAGGTAGGCGTTCTCCAGGGCGGAAGGAGGTCCTTGGAGTACAGGCAGGATAGTAGAGAGCAGAAGTAAGGATGTGGGGCACTGGGTGCTCTGGTTGGGGCCCCAGAACGTGCCACAAGAAGATATGTTAACTGAGACACAGGGAGATGACTTGTAAGGGGGAAGTAGGAGAAGGCCAGGGGGTATAGAATGACCCTCCCACACCCAAATGCGAGGAAAGCAACAAAGGGAAGCGTGGGCTGAGTGAGCGCAGGGTGCATCGAGGAAACAGGCAGGAGGTAAACTAGGAGTGGGACGTGTGCATACAAATGGTGGTCAGGGCAGCTATGCAGAACCGCTACAGAAGCAACATTTAGCATATAGCCTAATGGCACTGTAAAATCCAGACTTGACCTTGAAAGGACCCATCCATCCAGCTGAGAGGCTATTGTCATTTCAAAATACATTGACAACCTTAAACCAGCATGACGCATTTCCTATTCCATAATTGCTAGCTGGCAGGGAAAATTCCTAAAAGGTGCCCCTCGTGCATTCCAATGCTCCGACATGTCCGAGGACAGGGTCTGAAAAGGGATTGGGATTTGGGAGGTGAGTGCCTGTCAAAGAGAAACCACAGCTGTGGTACTGAGCCCACACAAAACTGTGCCCAAGCACTGGAAAGAAATTACGTCATGCCCGCCATTTTAGAGCTTAGACAACCACAGACACCTTAAGGCATGGGGCATGTATCATGAACCCTCATTAAGCTCCAGTTTCCCAGCTTTGTGCTTCTCTCAATGCCCTCCACTGGTTCGAGACTACGGCTACGTTTTGCATGGCCTGACCAATGAGTACTCTTATTGGAGGAGGCAGCCTGTTTTTTGCAAATAGTCAGTATATCCCCTTTACGTGGGCTGAGACTGGCATTCTGCCAAATCATATTTTAGCCATGGATGTCGCTGACTGAGGTTTTGTGATGAATCTCTATCAAGAATAGCAACTTCTACCAGAAAGTTGAGGGTTTGGTTATTCACTCATAAAAATGTCATTTGTGAATGTGGTTTGCCAGGGAAATGTTGTTCTTGAAGGATTTTTTCAGAGGCTAACCATCAACTACTTGTAGCGCTGGAATGATGCATAGTCTCTCAGAAACCTCCCATCGAACCACTTAGCACATTGTCAATAGCTTGAACAGCTCTCAGTGGCATGCACCTAGCCTTTTATCTTTATCAGTGGTTTAAAGAGTTCTTAGAGGCCTACACCTAGCATGTTGGCTTTATCAGAGGCTTGAACAGTTCTCTGAGGCATACGCCTAGCCTCTTGACTTTGCCAGGTCTCTGAGCAGTTATCCGAGGCATACACCTAGCCTTGTACCTTTATCAGTATTTTGGCCAGATCTCGGAGGTCTACATCTAGCATATTGGCTTTATCAGAGGCTTGAACAGTTCTCTGAGGCATACGCCTAGCCTCTTGGTTGTGTCAGTGCCCTGAAAAGTTCTCAGAGGCATACACTAGCCTTGTACCTTCATAAGTAACTTAACAGTTCACAGGGTCTACACCAAGCATCTTGGCTTTGCCCATCCCCAGAACATTTCTCAGAGGCACATGCAAGGACTCTTTGCTTAATCGGTGCCTTGAGCAGTTTTGAACAATTCTAAGAGGCAAACACCTATGTTACAGGGTCAGGGCCATGACTTTGTGAGGGGGAAGAGGGACCCGTCTCGGCGTGGGGCAAGAGTCCTTCCAGGGTTTTCACCAAACACCAGTCCTGCCCGAGAGGTGGGTAAGGGAGTTGGGAAGACCTCAGTCCCTGCCCCCACTACATGCACAGGCTTGTTGAGAGTGGTACCACTGTCGATAACCCACTGACTGCTGAAACACTATTCTCGCCATAATTCTATTTGTTTCATCAAAGGACAACTAGTCTGTAGCGGGTGTGCGAAAATTGAGCTAAAACAACATGGTGCCAAAGCGTGGACATTTTGGACATTCACTTCCATTATCGCAATGAAAGCCTACGTTTTCATGGGCTCAGTAAGTAGACATGCATTTTTGCAGTGGAGGCAAAGTCACATCATCATGTCATTGAACCAACTGTGGAGAATAGTTGTTGTATTGTATGTGGAAGGACGAGCCAGAAAGGGAGTCAATGCATTCTGCAGTGGCAGGGATAAGGGGTACTGGGAAAGAGGGCAAGGAGGAGAAGTTGGGTTTTTCCACTTCTAACTGGAATTTTCCACTCTTGGTTTCTCATGCTTATTGTGTGTTGTTTGGCTGAAGGAAGTCTGGTAACTTAGAGGGGAGGGGACTCCCCCATAAAGAAAAGAGGTATTTGTTTTAGGAAAGGTCAGATAGAACTGGACTCCCGGGTGATTCAATCTTGTTGAGAGGAAGAACGCTCTACTCCAGACCCCATTAGTACGAGTGATCTCTCTGCCTACCTGCTCTGGGACTAAGCAGTGTTGTGGTGGCCGAGAAGAAGGTGCCTTCCGCAACCATTCTAACGGTGATGCTTTTTTAAAAAAAATGTTTTCGTGTAATTTATCATATGTTATGTGTGTGTGTAAAAGAGTATAAAAGGCCTATAACGAGCCATTTTGTTTATTATCTAACCAGTGGTTTATGTGTGATTTGTTGCCTATCTGAGTCCAATAATTTACTTGGTTAGGGAGGAGGGGGACGTAATTCTGAGTTTCCTATACGTGGCCCAGAAAAAGCAAGACACAGTTCCAGGAAGCGATGCAGCAAGTGAAGGTCACTGCGTTCTGCAGAAGGGAATCACCAGCTTTGCAAGTGATTCAAGAGCAATACCAGTCAAATGGCCAGTCGAAACAACAAAAGATTGCAGCTAAACAAACAAGCCTTACACTGGAGAGACTAAAGCTTCCGCTGATTGAGGAAAGGGGTACAGGCTAGATTGCCATTTTAACACCGCCAGTTTTTGTGGCCCAACCCTGGGGAAACAAGTAAATCCAGATTGGCACGAGGAATCAGATGAGCAGGGTAACCAGTGGAAGGGAGCAGCATTTGAAAAGGAAGTCAGGGGTACCCGATGAGAACCAAAATGAGGGAGGGATGTTCAGGCAGAGCCGAGGTTGACCAAGAGACCAGATGGAGGAAGGGCGGTAGAGCGGAGTGATTGCAGGGGCTTGTTGCAGGTGAGGTTTTGGTAGTAAGAGAGAGTGGTACCTGATTAGGAGAGACAGGCTGTGCATGAGGGAGTGTCTGGTAGACCATGTGTGAGGGTATGGGAGTAGAACAGAGAGGGGAGAGGAGAACAGAGAGCGGCAAGTAGAGTAGAGTAGGGAGGGGAGAGTAGAATAGAGTGGAGAGTAGAGTATAGAGGAGAGTACAGATGGGAGTGGAGAGTAGAGAGGGGAACAGAGAGGGTGAGAGCTTGTGAACATCAGAGGGACAGAAGAGAGAGACTGGGAAGATGAGCAGAGGGAGTGTGAGAGGAAAGAAGAAAGGGAATAAGGGAAAGAGTGGACTAGAGGGAGCAGTAAGATCAGGGAAAGGAGAGAAACAGAGCAACTTTGGGAGAGAGTGAACCAGTCCGCCTGATATTGGCACCTTAGAAACATAATTTCCTGTTAACCTGGGGAAGTGTTAGGTAAGGGCACTGTAGGAAATCCCCAGAGGGAGTCTGATGGATAAGGCTTTCCCAATATACATTTTAAATAAGTCCAATTAACAAAATAAAATGCTTTCTCTGTGTCTAGACTGGAAGCCATTAATGGTTGCTGTCAATTTTTATTTAGGTGAATGACATCTATAACCTCTCGCATGTTGTCGTAGCTATACCGACCCTGCATAAAACCAGTCTGATTTCTATGAATAATTTAAGGTAATATTGAACCCAATCTGCATGCATAGATTTTTGCCGACTGTTTAACATCCACATTAAGCAGAGAAATGGCCTATAATTTGCTCATTTTGTGCTATCTCTCCCCGGCTTTGGAATGAGCATGACCAAGGCCAGTTGCATGGATTCCAGTAACAAAACTCGTTCTATAATTGCCGAATATGCGCTGCAGTTTAATCTCAGTACTGAGACAAAGAGATCGCCTGGGATCCTGCACCCGATCTCTTCTTTGTTATGTAAATCGATGGGGCCAAATTTCTAGATTGTCTGCAGAGCGATTCATTGCTAGCTCGTTCCCACGCCACTGCTTCCTGCTGGTTCCTACTCCTCCCACGGTCTGCTGGGCTCTTGGTAGTTAGGCAGTTCATTCAACTCCATAATGCTCATGCTTTCGACGGACATCTGCAATCTATATTTAACACCTTTTTCTTTCTCGTTATGTCGGCGCTATATGCTGTGCCCGAATATGTACGTGGCAATAATTCAATCTGTAGGTGAGAAACGGGAGAAGGGTGACACCCTTATTCGGGTATGTCACTCCTTAACAATGTACAGGGAAGGGTCCGTGGAGATAGCTACCGTCTGCTAGTACCTGTGTGACTACTATGTGGGATAATACTGTCTTCTGTTATTTCAGCACTCTGAGACCTATGGGCGTGTAGCCCTATATAAGAAATACATTATTGGTATTGATATTTTATTTCTATTGCGCACGTGCACAAGTGTATCAGAGCGCGACAAGGCAAGGGAGGGGAACAGGGGAGAACAAAACAACGATCTTACTAGGCCCAGTGACATTGAGAATGCGGAGGTGCATGGGAGAGGGGGAGGGGAAAAGTGCATGGAAGGGGGGAGAAGTGGAGAGTGTTTTTATTATATAGTTCCTCCACCCAGAGTGAATGCGGGGCGTGCTCCCGGACTCCCCATCTGTAAAGAAAGAGTAAACTACCCTCCAAGTACAGGTATAAAGTCAACAAAATCAGGAAAATATCAAGAAGCAGTTCCTTTCACAAGTGATCTCCAATCCCTCCCAACCTTGCACTCACTCACAATTCTCTGATTTTGCCTTGGAAGTAAAATCCATTTTTCACACCCCTTTAGGAAATTGCTGCCTCCTACGTTTGGTGTCACCAGGCCATTGCTTAAGATTCTTCTCCCGCCGCAAACCTCCCTCCCTACGTAGGTAGCATGCATTTCCCCCTCACCACAGGGACGTCATTTGGGGGTTGCCCAGGGTCGTACCTGTGACCCCTGAAGTCTCCCTTGCTACTCCTGTAGTCTCCCTTCCTATCCCTAAAAAAAAGAAGAAACTTTTTTTTTTTTTTTACCTTGAAGCTCCTGGGCTGTGGCCAGTGCCATGTGCCTCTTTGTTTCTGGAACACTGGAATTTGTGTTGAGGCCTCTTTAAAAAACAGGGGGTTCCACAAGTGTACAAAGGACCGACAAACAAAAAAAAATTGAATGCCTTTTATTAAATGTATTTTTTTTTGCCTTCATATAGGAAAAAAGACTCGTTTTTCCCCAAAAAACAGGAGTTTTGGGGGGACCCCCCAAAAAAAAGTGCATTTGAATTTTTTTTTCCGATCATTTTGTTTCAAAACTATTGCATTCGATCCTTTTGTATTCAAACCTTTCACTATAAACCATGTCACCTGGGTGGGGTCAAATGACATTCCAGGAAGAGGTTAAGGGTCATGTGATTTCACTTACGCTACCCCAGACATTTTGGTGAATTGACTTCCCTGCCTCCCCACCGTCTTCTCTCCCCCCGGCTCATGTTCTTTCCCCCAGCAGACTAAGCTCTGGATACCCCTGGCCGGGTCCCAATACCCTGCTCCGAGGACAAGCCTCGACACACTGATATAACTAAAGATGTTAACATTGCCTACAGCATAAATTAATCCATTAACACAATAACAGCCCAACTATGGGATAACTCTGTGAAACATAACTACCATTTTGTCATAAAATACAGTTCTTAAATAGCTCTTTTAAGTGAAAGAAACGAATAAATGCCTAAGCAGAATTTAATATGTATGCCTTCTTGATCAGAGACCAGCCATCTGTTTCACCTTTGTTCTGTTCAAATATCACATTATAAGGTGATGTGCAATACACAGTGAAAACCCTATGCATTGTCTTTCAATTCAGCCCCCAAATAGTCTTTTATTTTACCAAGTTATTTTTCTCTGTATTATAGACTTTTTCCAACTTCTCTTCCTGTTTCGTTATTCTATATGCCTGAGTTCCTGCACAATGTCACTTTAAAGCGGGCACCAGCCTTTGACCCTCATTAGGTGTTTGCCGGTAACCTGATTGTAGTACGGGTGGGTTACCGGCAAATTCCTCTTACCATTACCAGCACCTGATATCCCAGTGTTACCGGCGGTAAGTTCCCATTTCTGGGATGGGAATCCCTGAATCGGTGCAGATGATTCAGTGAACTTTTTGCCGGTAGGGGCCTGAACTACCTGCAGGTCAGGCCTGCCGGTGGTTCACTCCCCCTACCTGCAGACTCACAGTATGCCGGTCTGGAAAAAATGCCAGAACCGGTATTACCAGCCATTTTACTGCCATTTTTTCCCAGTCTGGCATGCTCATACTGAGGAACAATGTTGGACTAGGCAAATACATCGACCGTTTTATGAATGAGCCCTGGTCTAAAGGTCACTTCTAATAAAATGATAGCTGTAGTCCACCAAAAAAATGAAATGAAGACCATAGCACTAAAATAGCACAACAATGGTAAAAATGACAAACCTGAGGACGCCTCAAAACCACAAATAATAAAATTAAGAAAAGCAGGCCTATGTGTCCGACTGAACTACAAGCTACCTGAGGAAGGGACTGGGCCGGACTGGAGCCTGTTGCCGTCCTGGCCTGCTAGATGCTGCTCCAAGTTGGAGGCGTGAAGACTTGTGGATGTTTTTTCACTTGTGCCGCTTCCCTGGTTCTGGTCAGGAGGCAGGCTGCCGCGCGCGGCCCGAGCGAATGCTGGTCTTTAGAGGTGTGGCCTACTGTGGGGCATTGTGGGCAGTGCCCTCTGACTCATCTCTATTTCCCATATCTTCGAGGGGCGGTAGACCCAGGGCAGCTTCATTCTTTGGATTCTTTATGCAGGGATTCTGTTCTGAAGGGAGCAGTGGGATTGGAGAGGCTGGGGAGTCATTGTAAAGGTATGGCTGCCTGAGTCCTTAAGAGTAAGAACCCGCATGCGCTGGGGCTTCTGCACACCCCTGCTTATGCTTCCTAATTGTCTCTTGGCGATCAGAGGCATAGACAGGGTAGGGCCTGAGCGGGCAAGGCCCACCCACAATCTGTAAATGCCCACTCAGCAGCACTGTGTGGGAATTTACAGATGTTAATGTCACTGTGCTGGGCCCAACTACATAAGCTTCAAGCCCCACTTGTTAGATAATCCTGGCTACACCTCTGTTGGCGATAATCTGTGGTTTGCTGTTTTTTTTGTGTCTACCTCAGCTTTCCAGCACTGGGCATAACAGGGCGTTTGTAGGCTTGAGCTGTTGTGTAAGCTCGGTTTAACCCACCAGATCCCTCGTAATTACCACCGGACTGGTGCACTGAAGCTGGAGCCTGAGGGGATGCTTTGCGGGGCTCTATCCCGCAATCGGTTTCTCCACAAAACATTGAAAAAACATGCTGAATGTGCTTTTACTATGCATTCGGCAGTAACTAAAATGTCGAATCCCAAAATAACGAACAAGGGGAGCGTGAGTTGCTGGGTTCTCGCCCACTCCACTTGTTCAGTAGAATGAGTTTTGGGCTGCAGGGGTGTCCCCCGCGTCCAATCGAAGGCTAGGCGGTGGACAAAAAAGTTTGAGAAAAAAGCAAGGACCCAGCAATGTATGTTGCAGACTCCTTTTTTTCCATAAACTTTTTTGCACATAAGATATACGGTCTCTGTACCTCAATTGGCTTTACCACATAATATTGAAACAAAATCGCTGAATGTGCTTTTACTGTGCATTCGGCAATAACTAAAATGTCGAATCCCAAAATAACTAACAAAGGGAGCGTGGGTTGTGGCGTTGTCTCCCACTTCACTTGTTCGGTGTAATGAGTTTGGGGCTGCAGTATTGTCCCCCGCCTCCAATCGAAAGATGGTAGAAAGGACCCTGCAACGTATGTTGTAGGGTCCTTTTTTTTCCTCAAACTTTTTTTTCAGATATAATATACTGTCCTGCATTTCTCCTACCAGCAAGCCCCTGCATCCATACTTACTTTTTGTTCTTCTCACTTACCGTGACTCCAGGGCGTCGACTGGCCCGTCTCACTGCCACGCCCGTTTCCTATCACTGAAATGGGTACCCGTAGTACTCCAGCTGCAACACAGAACAGTGTTTCTTTACTTTGTATAGGTCCAGGAACAAGGCCTCTCCTGGACAAATACTCTCTGCTGCGTGGCGCATAGTGTGTCACCCCTCTTCAGTTGCTTTAGGTTACATTCACCTAGGTTAATGATGGGTCCTTTGAAAATGTGAAACCCCCAACGTGCCACCAACCATGACTGTCACCCTCAAAGATGTGTGCATACTTAACGAATGTTCTATGTGTGTAACTGTCCGATCACAATTGTATGTGAGTGTTGTTTGCACCTATAGTCACACGTGTTGCTGTTAGTGATTTAATTTGTTTTGATGTCCAGTGATGCTTGTCCTTTGTTTGTTCCTTATGGAAAAGGCAGACTGTGGTGTGTCACCCCTCCTGGGAGCATGGTATCTCCCAGGGCTCGTGATGTCCGTGACCATGTGACCAAACAAATAAAAGTAATGAGCGGATTCCCGCTCGTCAGTTTTTGGAGCCAACTGACCACTGTGTGCTGTGTCTTCATTACCAGTGCTGGGCACCTAAGTTTGTGGATGCCGGTGCCCCTGCTGGGCAAGGCTGGTGCTGTCTGTCGTGCTGGACTAGCTTCCCCCAGGCCATGGATTAGCCTGTGTGCTCATGGGCTGGCAGGGTGCCCCCCTGCCAAGGTATGTCTGCTTGGTGCCCCCAGCCTTAGTCCGCCAGGACATTACAGGCAGGAGACAGTGTTTCTTTTCTCTTCTATGGTTCTCACGCCTGTGGCACAGGGGACAACTGGTGGGTGGGGATTCTTCTTTTTCTTGGCCGCACCGGGACAAATCTCCTCTGGGTAACCCAGCCACAAAAGACCTTCATTGCCTCACCATTGAGTGCTCCCTTAAAACAAGGGGGTGCCACGGGACGCACGGGGCTTTGCTTCAAATACTCTTCATATCACTCTAACCTGCTGAGTCTCCCACTTGCTTTTTTTTTTGTTTCGGCAATTAGGTGTCGCTTGCAACATCTATAAGCTGAAACTATTGCATTAGAGTACAGATTGGGAGACATGGCATATGAGGAGGGACACATAGTGTAGGTGTTGTTTCCATATTTGCCCACTGATTGACTCTCCATGGCCATGCTAATCCTGATTGCCACTCCCACACAGTTCCTGACCCTCGCCCGCTCAAAACACTGTCTGATGGGAACTCTTTGAACTCGCTTTCTTCAAGCCTTACCATCAAACGTTGCACTCAAAGTGCACTTGTTTTTTTAAAGCAGTCCTCTGAGAGTTAATGACTTAATTGGAGTGGTAAACCAGCTACTGGTGTAATAAAAATGTCAAGACAGTCTGCCTTTAATTACTGGATTCATAAGCACTCGACGTGTCCTTTACGGAAGTTCTTTTAAATACAAGCATTGGAAAAGCCAACAGCTTCGGCGTGTGTAGTAGGCATTTGCCAGGCACTGCCATTAGATGCCCAGATACCTGCTACTGGGGCCAAGCCTGATTTGCATATGGTCTTTCCCCTTCTGTAATGACTTGGCAGGCAAAGAACGGTGGTCTGGAGGGTTGCTCAGAGCATTGCCAGTGGTTAAGATTCATTGTAAACCTTCCAGCCATCACCTCTTTGTTTTGCTTTGTCACCCCGAGTGGGACGGGTATGCCCAGACGTGGGTCCCGTGCCTGCTGGGCCTAGAGACCCAAGCTACCCCTCACTGATGAGCCCCAACAAGGGCGAAACATGTTTGGGGATGCTTGTGGTCTTGTGTAGAACGGATGTGGCCTAGCAGTTCGGGCTGGACTGCCCCTTTTGGGGTGGGGCCAAGCCTGATTTGCATTTGGTCTTTCCCCTTCTCTGTAATGGCTTGGCAGGCGAAGAACGGTGGTCTGGAGGGTTGCCCAGAGCATTGCCAGTGGTTAAGATTCATTCTAAACCTTCCAGCCATCACCTCTTTGTTTTTGCAGATACCTGCTACTGTCAATGGGCAGTTACTACCACTATGGAAGTGCCTTTCCTATGCCCACACAAAAGCCCAGATGGTTGGCATTGCCAATGCTTGCTCTGTGAACAGGAAGAATACGACAAAAAAGCTGCAGATATGAAGACATATTTTTTGAAGAGGGGATGTCCATCAGACATAGTGGAGTCTAGTGCAGAAAAAGCAGTAATGATCCCCAGAGAGGGAGCTTTAATGCAAAACAGGAATGGACACAAGTGAATATGGTATATGTTACTACTCACTCACACCAGAGTACGAGGATCATATCTACCTTGAAGAGTCACTGGAATACGTTACAACTTGTTTGTTTTTGTAAACTTTATTTTTGTTTTCCATTGGCTTGATGACATCATATGCAGCACAGTGATCCAAAACACAACAATAGGGCAAACCACGTTACATTGGTAGTATTATACGTTTGGAATAGAAGCAGCAGGGGACTGTGCTCTAGCACCTTGAAGCGTCATTTTGCTAGATGGAATTACTGATAAAATGTCTCAGGCCAAATAACCAGACAGACTCAAAGAAGATGGTAAAATAATGCTTTTATATCATTGAAGGAAAGCAGGGCAAATTGTCATTCATCAAATGGATTCATGCAGGATCACAATGTCTTTTTGTTTATACTTAGTTTGTATAATGCTAGATGTGTCATCTATGATGTCATCCTACACGGCACATTACAAAAACCTATCGAAGGGTGGGATTGGATTAGGGGAACATGCCTACATATAGAATGCATGAATATTAATCTCCCATTGACAGTCTGTTATCTGTAGGAAAGGCCTTGAGCTACTTCTACACACATAGCCCACTGATCATAGCAAGAGTATGGCAGCATAATAATACTTGCAACTTTTTTAATGTGCATGACAGGCTTTTCTGATTGGTTGGCCACCTAAATCCAATCTTGGACATTCGGCTCGGTATGTCAGCTCTCTCCTTGTTTTCCCAATTAGTCTAACTTCTCTCATCAGTAGGCTTCATGCCAGTGTCCTCTGTTTGAAGTCTGAACTTTCTAGTCTGCACTGTCTCTGAACATTTTAGGGAGTGTAAGCACACCATTATCTTAGCGTCAAGCCTAATGAATAGCCCTTGTTTACGAGCTCTTTGTCACGTGTTAAGAGACCACGAATGTGTCCATCTCAACAGTGTATTCAGCACTATCGCATATAAACTTTATGCACTTTTTTAATTGTCCAATACTTGACACCCGTAAATGTTCTTGTTCCTCCTAATCTTGAGAAATATGTTCTTCGCACATGGTCTGCTCGTCGGACTCCCCTGCCTTAATCTTTCAAAATAGCATCCTTGGCCAATGTACTGCTGTATTTTGCAAGGAAAAAAACACTTCTTCATCATCTTTTCAGTTTCAGATCCTGGCCTGGTTATTTGAGGTAGGTGGGTTGATTGACATACGCCATCGTCCATCTTCTTCTAATGGTCGTCCTAAATGTTGAATATACACCTCTCATAAGAAAGCTTCTATATGTTCTTTCTACCTTGTGTTTCTGCATATTTACAGTTATTGACCAGTGAGTCACTTCATTCTTCTTTGTGTTAGTTATTACTGTATTGTGGGGTACACGTTTCCCCTAGTGCTTCAGTTACATTGTCATTCTTAAGTATGTTCATATTGTTTCAGCACAGGTTCTTACATCTTCTTCATGACATTCTCTTGCCGTCATCAGACTTTGTTTAAACGTACATCCATTCTGTTCATGGCTGCATTTCAACAGCTCAGCAAAAAGTATCCTTCTTGGTAACTTTCCTCCACTATGTCAGCTTGTGGGTACATTGTAACTGGTTGCCTGAGTGCATATCGTCTCTCATATACTCAAATTGGTGCAGGAATATTGCAAGGATTCATGCATGGGTTCCCAATTGTGTCTCTTCATCTGTCATTGCAGTGGGACGTTGCTAAGGGGGCCACTTGCTCCTCTATATTCCGACTCTGGTCAAGTTCTCGAGCAAACTCTGTGCCTCCTCTTCTGCAATTCCTACTTCCTCTTCTTTTAACATTTCATCATATTTTCTTTTATTCGGGACCCATATCTTTGTCACGCATCTGAAGTAACCGGCATTCTTTATGTGTTCATCCATACTCCAAGTCATGTAGCGGCAATCCCCTGTTGGTGAACAGAATATCCATAGTCCCACATACGTCTTCTGAACCTTGGGATAAAGATACTCAGTTCCTGCAGTTGCAAGAGTACTTTTCTTTATGTGTTCTTGGGTACTGTCCTTAGTTTGCTCAATTGTTCCAGTGTCAATGTCAATCATTATCTTCATTCCAATAGCTTTCTTGGCTGTCTTTTTGCATTGTCCCAAGATGATCCTTATGAGACAGAATCCTAGCAATAAAAACCCTAGTATTGCTCCAAGCATTTTGAAAGCATTTGCTAGCCAAGTTGGAATCCATTAGAACAGAGATGTAAACCAATCATCATCTTCAATTTCATCTTCTTCCTCCACCATACTCATGTGTAGGTTAGTCAATGTAGTTATTGCTTCGGTTAAGGTTCCATTTTCTTCATCATGGGCAGGTGTGTATGTACAGCAAGAAGGTTCGACCTTGGTACACACGCCTCCTTCCATTGCTGTATTCAAGTTTAGGATATATCTGTTCTGGAGGCCCATAAGACTTATTGCCCTTAACTCATCTCTGATCGTGTTGAACCCCTTTATTGCTGTATTGATCGACTGCAGTGGTTTCCATCTAGTGATCTGGAGCGACTTGGCGTTTATTCCAGCCTGGAGTCCTGCCAAGAATATGGATCTAAATATCACTGCCATCTGGCTGAACAATTTATGTTCCTGTGGGATATCATGATACGCCTCTATTGATTTTGCGGAGAAGTAATTCCCTCATTTTTGTCATTTTCTGTGAAGCAATCTTCTCTTCCTCAGGTGTGCATTTATGTCCCATTACAGCTGTGATTTTATGCTGCTTAATTTTTTCTGAGCTTCTTTAAGTGCTTGCAGTAATAGCCTGCTATAAGTGGAGTAATCAAAAACCATGCCCTGAAATAGTTGCATAGCCCTAAAAACAGTTGAATTTCTTTCACTGTCTTTTGACTGGTTGTTTTATATATTTCCTCAAATCTCTCAGGTATTATTTTTCTCCCATCTGCTGACACACTCTGGCCAAAGTAAACTACTTCTTTTTGACAATACTGCAATTTGTCTTTGTTCACTTTGTACCCTTTGTCTGCTAGCAATGTCAGTAGCATCACTGAGTCCCTTCTGAATTCCTCTTCTGTTGTGCTATACACTAAAAGGTCATTCATGAATTAAACCACTGTACTTGCAACCGGTGAATTGCTCAAATCCATGTGTATTACTCTGTTAAATATGCTGGGTCAGTCACAGTACCCTTGGGGCATTCTCGTGTGTTCAAATCTCGTTCTGCGATAAGTAAAGGCGGTGAGATACCTGTAGTCAAAGTGGCAGGGCAATAGAGAAAAATGCATTTTTCCAATCTTCAACTGTGAAATAGTGTGCCTCTGCTGGAACGCTTCAAATAATTGTTGCTGTGTTTGGATCTAATGGGTATTCTGTCTTTATAATGTTGTTAATAGGTTGCATATACTGTATGAAACACCACGTCCCTCCCTTTTTTGATCGCATAGAT
Source organism: Ambystoma mexicanum (assembly GCF_040938575.1). NCBI lineage: Eukaryota > Metazoa > Chordata > Amphibia > Caudata > Ambystomatidae > Ambystoma > Ambystoma mexicanum. Next base: position 1,229,972,876 of record NC_090934.1, on the reverse strand, counting down.
AGCCGTATTGCAAGGTGATGTGGATTCCTGTAGTATACCTTGCTGCCATAGGGCATGCACTGTCTCATATATGCCCTAGTCTACTTCTGAGGAGAGGGGGTATTGCTTTGTTCATGGTACTAGAGCTCCTACTTTTATTTTAATGTGTACTGCCCCTGCCCCTTTAAGTATGTCCACACCATGGGGTCCTTTTGTCTATAGAACCTTTGGAACTTTTTCCGGATCCTCCTGCAGGTATTTAATTTCTTTCTTCACCAATTGTGTCATCTGAGGCACTGCTCTTTCTTTTATGTGTACTGGACATGGTATGCTCATTTCAATCACTACCTCTCCCTCCTCATTGTCTTTTGTAGCAAACAACTCTGTCTCTGTTACTCCTGTCAGAGTCAGGGTGGGATTGATGCATAAGATTTATCGCCACTCCATGTTGTTGTCATCTGTAGCAACAAATGAAAATTATTAATTTAATCACCACTACTTCATCTACCAACACTGCAACCTGGCTGGGTACATCGAAGGTGTGGTGCACACCACCCCCTTCTCTGAAAATGAAATTGTGGCATTCAGTTTGCTTAGCAAGTCTCTTCCTAGAATGTTGATAGTTCTGTCTTTTGAATACAATGATGGTGCTACATTATGCTGCATCCCTATTGTTAATGGTAAATCTTTAGTTAGAGGAACCTTCAAAATCACCCCTAAGAAGCCTTAAGTGTCCAATTATTTTGTTGGATAATGGGAATCCCTCTTATGTTATACATGATCTGGCCGCCCCAGTATCTATGAGAAAGGAAAATCCCCTCTGTCCTATTTGAACTGCTACCCAGGCTCCTCTTCTGGGTCTTCAGTTACTCCTAGGACAGGACAGACTTGCACTTCCCCTATTGGGAAAAAGTATTTGAGAGGGACGTGAATCTATTGCCACCCACCACTGTCACTCCCATGTATTGGGGCACTGCATTTTGTCCCAGTATGATTACTTTTTATTGTACCTGTGTCTATGCTGGTGCTTGAAGTATGCTCACTGCACCTTGCGTTCCCACCATCCCTCTTCCTTGCACTGGTACTTGTCCCTGTGTTGGTACAAACTGTGTTTGCCTGGACAGCAATAGCAATTGTTGCTCTGGTATAATTTGCATCTGTTCAGGTGTGTGCATCTGCATTTATGCCTGCTGTTGCTGTACTCCTTGCTGCCCTATGTGCACAATTAGTGGGCATGTTCGGGCAAAATTACCAAAGTTGCCACACATGAAACATTGTCCTTCAAACCATGGCCCCATACCCCTGTACCCAGATCCCCTTCCTCTGCAAATAATATCCTCTCCCTGTCTGAAACTGCCCTGTGTATTGGTTTACCCCTCTTGTATATGCACATCCTGACTGCTGTGTATTTATAAATGCAGGCTGCTGTTGCATCTGAACTGTCCCCCACTGCTGATTGTATGGTGCTTGTGTGTATCCTCCTTGTTGTGTTACCACTGATACTGGGAGCCCCCCTTGTTGGGCAGGTGTGACAATAACTGGTCCCATGAGCACTGCTCCTTCCATGCTTATTTTAGCCAGTTTTGTCTGCACCCATTTGTTCTGCTTTTAATGCATTGCCTGCTGCCTCTTTATCTTTCTCCTGCTTCCTTTTACAATGGTGCACAATAGTTGCCTGTATCTCAGGCCATCCTTTCGCTTCTATCCCGGCTATTCTTTCTAGGGAAACCTGCACATCTGTGGGGAGTCCCTTCACTGAAATGTGATAAAAACAAAGGTATTTTATTGTCCCAGGATTGTTTATTTTCCTGTGTCCACATCTGTGGTATGGACTGTATATACTCTACTTGGTCCTCATCTGGCTTCATTTTTCATGCTAATATTGACCCCATATCTGACGGATATGGATACAGCTCTCTCAGAGCATTCCACACGTGTGCTCAATAATTGTTGAAGGGTACTCCGTCATGTATGTGAGAGCTTATCTTTACACCGGCTTGTTGCCAAATTTTGTCACTTTGTTCCCCCACCAATACCACTGGTAAACACTTAATGTCCCCTATGGCCCCCTGTCTCCTTCTCAAAACATAAATCCATGTACTCGCTTCCACCATTAGTGAAGGTAAACTGTAGACCAAATAATCCCTGTCCATCGTCTACGAAGGTACGTACTGCACTTCACCTATTTCTTTTTGTAAAAGGGGCATCTGGGTTTGCACTCTGGGTTTATTCCCTCTCTGTGGTTATTTCAATACTGCCCTTCTAGCCTTACTACTCTGAAGCCTATTTCCCCAGTTCCCAGATGATTCCTCTCTTTCCTCTTCTTCCCCTTTATTTCTTCTCCTCCCCCTGCTCACACTTGTTAGATTGCATGTGTCGAATTCATCTTCCCTATGGTCACTATCGCTGCTGTCCTCCCAGCAGAGCTGAGGGGCTCCCTCTGAGCTACCATTATAAAGCCACTCAATTGTGCGGGTGGCAGCTTTTTACTGACACTTCATATTTTGTGTGTTTAATGGTATTTGGAGGCACATTTTGAATTAATTCATGTGACTCTACTTGGTCTTCATCTGGCTTAATATTTCATGCTAATATTGACCCCATATCTGACGTATATGGATAAATCTCTCTCAGAGCATTCCACACATGTGCTCGATAATTGTTAAAGGGTGCTCCGTCATGTATGTGAGGGCTTAACTTTACCCCTGCATATCCTGCTTGTTGCCAAATTTTGTCACTTCGTTCCCCCACCAATACCACCGGTAAACACTTAATGTCTCCTATGGCCAGAAGAATTCCTGCTATTTTACTGCTCTATTTGGACGCCACACCCGCGGTCAGACCTCTCTCTGATGCGGCGAGGAAGTGGGCTCTGCCTCCCCTTCAGCTCTGCTTTAATTTTTAAAGATCTGTGTTGCTGCGCACACGAGAGGTGAGGAGCTCCCTCTGAGCTACCATTATAAAGCCACTCGATTGTGCGGGTGCCAGCTTTTTGCTGACACTGCATATTATTGTGTGTTTTACTGATATTTGGGGGCATATTTTGAGTGAATTCATGTGACTCTACTTGCACAAACTACTTACATGCTATTTTACTGGTCTATTGGGACATCGAACTTGCGGTCAGTCCTCTCTCTGTTGCGGCGAAGGGGCGGGCTATGCCTCCCCTTCAGCTCTGCTTTCATTTTTAAAGATCTGTGTTGCTGCGCACACGAGAGGTGAGGAGCTCCCTCTGAGCTACCATTATAAAGCCGCTCGATTGTGTGGGTGGCAGCTTTTTACAGTCACTGCATATTATTGTGAGGTGTACTGATATTTGGGGGCACATTTTGAGGGAATTCATGTGACTCTACTTTCACAAAATACTTACGTGCTATTATACTGCTTTATTGGGACGCCGAACTTGCGGTCAGTCCTCTCTCTGTTGCGGCGAGGGGCAGGCTCTGCCTCCCCTTCAGTAATGCCCTCACCCTGCTACTTTAACCTGAAATGTGCTGCCTCGACCGCCCACGCAGCGGACGGGTGCAGCAAGCATGCCGTCAGTGCCCCAAAGGCGCACTTAAGGCAAGCCCGTCTTTGCCCGTCCGTGTTGCCGCCGGGGCACCTGGGCGTATACATTACTCCAGGACTGATCTCTTAGACTTATGCCTGCCCACTTCCATACTCCCTGCAGCTTGCTGCGACCTCCCCGTCAATGAAGTCCCGCTAGAATTGGCTCTCCTGCCCCAAACTACATATCGGCTACCGCTGACAGGCCCAAACTACTGTCTTTGATGCTCCTCAACACACGATCACTTCCCACACATGCAGAGGAAGTTTATTCTCTTCTATATGATAGACGCCCGGCCATTCTGTGCCTCACGGAGACATGGCTGCAAGCCACTCCAGCCCCCTCTTTGGTTCAAGCTATCCCACCTGGCTATCTTAATACCCACATGGACCTCTCCCCCCCATTTTGGGGAGGCGGGATCACAATCATTCATAGGGACAAAGTCACCACTTCCAAGCTGAACTGCCCCCACAACCAGGGATGTAAGCTCTCCTAGTTGTATGTATTGTTTCACCCACCAGGACCTAGCACCTATTATTGGTATATCGTCCTCCTGGGCCCCCAGGCAAGTTCTTTGAAGTGTTCCCTAATTTGGTAGATCAACTGCAAATGCAACACAATCATCTGTTTGTTTTGGGAGACTTTAATATTAAATTCAATCAGCCAAGGACGCCTGTACTCAAGCCATTTTTTGACAGCTTGCATGACCTAGATTTACATCAGTATGTCAAAACTGCCACACATAGGCTAGGTAATACCCTTGACCTGATTTTTGCAAACAAAATGATAATGTCAGCAGTGTCCACAGAACCAGTACTATGGTCTGATCCTCTATTGATAACTGGTTCTCTGGACGTCCCAGGGCAGCTGCAGACACCCAGAGTATGGCTTCTGCTATCAATACTAAATGCATGTCTGATTCCGCTATTTCACTCTCCTCTCTCTCTCAGGCACTGATGGAAGCTGCCAATTTGGGGGCTCCCCCCAACTGATTCAACCACGCAGATTACCATCTGAATCTTGGTTTTCGGACCAATTTAAAGCTGCACGGCTTAAACTTAGACAAACAGTGAGACAATGGCGCAAAGCCTATGATCCTATCCAAATGTTACTTTATAAGGCATGCTCCAAAGAATATTCAGCAGCCATCAAAGCTGCCAAAGCACCCTACATTGACGAACTATTGAATCTTCTCTGGGTCAATCTAGAGCTCTCTTTGCGTCAGTGAACTCACTGGTCTCAACATAAAAAGGTTCCGCCAAAGTTATTCCTACTCAGGAATTGTGTGATGCCCTGTCCCAGTAGTTTATTACTAAAATCAACACCATTCGCCAAAACATTGCTGCGTCATTAACCAGTTCCACTCTGGTGGATAAACACTCCCCTTCTGCTATAGATTCTATTAGTCCTACAGGGTGGTCCGTTTTTCCTATGTTTAAAGAGTGAAAGACCAAAGAAATATCGAGGCTTAGTACCACAAAATGAAATACACCAATCACGGGCTGAAAAGATACAAGTATCTTTTATTTCTGTACAGTCAAAGCAAAACAGATAGCTATCTGGCTCCCAACACATTGCAGTTTGTACCGGCCGACACAGTGAGGAGAGAGAGTGCTGGACATCTAAACACAGACATATTTATACCGTTCCTACAATATTATCCAGCCTCTCTTCAGGTTAATATTTCACGGGCTAGAGTTCATGCCCAGTTCACATGACAGATGTTACAAAATTATGCAAAGGATTATACAGGTTTACATTTCCATGAAAATACAATGAGATTGTTGGTTTCCTAATCCACAGTAAGCCTTGTCCCAAGAATCACTACAATGTAGTTCAGCCAGACCACAAGATCTGAGTTTGTTTTCCATTGTCTATTTGTTTATATAAGGATGAGGGTTGTGAGCACAGACATGATTTGGATGGCAGTTCATTCGAGTTAAAAGGTTTCTTTACATTGGTCAAACAATCTGCTCTCGGTCAGCCTAAACATTAACAGAACTCAAAGGTTGTTCAGCTTGGCTGCAAGTTGAAAACACAGTCCACCATTTTAGAACATAGAAACAAGAGTTGAAATCAAAATGGCGGACGATTCTTAAAATGGCGGTGACATCGATCAAAAAGCAGAACATTTCTGATGGGGTTTTCTATGTAACGCGAAAGGGCTTAGGCCAATATTTATAATAAGGAGGCACAATATGATTATGGTTTAACAAATCCTCCTTTTGGCCTAAGCCAAGAGCTTTACTCAACCATTCGCTTTACTCAAAACCCCATGTCTCAATGTCCGTACATCCTGAATCACATTCTTCAGAGATATCAATCACCATTAGATCCTTGATAGTGATATCCTCATTACAAAAACTTTTGTCTTTTTCTCAGGCGCATGTATGTTTGGTCCCAATGTACCTACGGTTTGAGCACAACATCCCCCTATCATCCAACATATGGCAGGAAGACATTGTATGCAACAACAACAGAACAATAGAACACCAAGTATTACCACAAAGACTGAAAGGAGTTTCCATCCCCAACACCGTAGAAAGTCCCAGAACCAAGCACTAAGATCCTAATTTCCCTCAGGAACATGTACTTCTGTACTTAGCACGTGCAGGTTTTGTATTGCCTTGAATATGGTAGAGGAGGAGTCATGTATGAAAACGCAACAGGAAGATCCCACCAATTTACATACTCCACCACGCTCAGCCAGGATGACGTCTAACACCATCCGGTTTAGTAGAGCCACTAATCTGATTGCTTTGTGTTCCAACGTCATCTTGTATAGTATATCGGTAGTCCTGTTGATGGTTCTCTCCAATACTCTTGCCAGTCTTCTAATATCCTCAGAGTTCATGATCTGTACCCAAAATGGCACAAAAGATTTCGCTACATCACCCATGACCTGTGAAGGAGTATCACCATTCTCGTCCCACCTTGGACGAGCTCTAGAGACCTCAGAGGTGCTGGCTACAAATACCCCTGGTAGCAAGATACCCAAATAACAAGTACCCTGCCAATCTCTAGGTAACCAAGGATAAGCCTCATTGCCACAGACAAAATAAACAGGATCACCTACATACAAAGGTCTGTCCTCACTAGTCAGATTTGCAATATTGGTACAACCCTCAAAAGTACCCATTGACTGAGAACCCTCCCTTTCTATGCAGAAGGAAACAGAGTTGGGACTATAATTGATAGTATAATAAGAAGGCATGTCATCCCGGTTGCCTATGGGAGCCATCTTGAAATAAATTAGCGATTGGAAAGGTCTGGAAAGTCTATCAGAAGGCCTAATAGAAGCAATATTGAGTTTGCTCCTATTTGCGAAAAGGGAACATGCCAGAGGTGTCAGGACCCGTCTTTCAAATTCATTCAAATTAGTCCCATCAAAGTTCCCAGAAATGCTATCATTCCAATGACCAAAGAATAGTCCCCTTAAAGAGGCATAGCATGCAATAGTCAAAGGAAGAGGATGAATATACCAGCCCAACCCTTTTTTACTGTGCTGTGGTAAATGCGAACATATCCAGCAATTTGTTCTATTCAAAATTGCATGGGTCGCATTCATGATTAATAGAAGTGTATTTTTGTGGTAACTCTGTCTGTGTTGGGAATCCCTAGAAGGTAGTGTGTGCAGATGCACGAAAGGTGAAGACATAGTGGGAACACTTTCAGTAGGTAACAAAGTCTCAAGTGGACAGACCCCTTGAATGTACCAAAACCAAAGCGTTATCACAATTGTTAGACGTGATAACAAGAAAACAGTAAGTTCTCAAACACCATGACTTTTGATGCTCAATGTCTTTGTTTGCCACACAACCGATCGGTTGGTTCGTACGTACGAGTAGAGTTAGCGATGGGCATTGTTCCTCAATTTTCATTTTGAAAAGTTTCTGCAACAGACTGCTTAATTTCATTCGTTGGTGATTTCCTGACCACATGGTTTATCTTGATAGTAGGTAACTTTGCCGGTCCAGGCCACTTACTTATGTTTCAGCGAGAATGACAAGGGACTAGCTCAACAGTCATTTTCTGTGAGCACAGCCGTGCTGTAAGTCTAGTGCCGTGGACACAGATCGTACCTCAAAACTCCAGGTACGGCGTGATCTGCGTACAGAGTGTTGTTGCTTCCTGATGGAAGTGGTGAAACAGAAGCAAGATTGCTCAAGGGTGCCGAAAGATCTGAAGAAGAATTTGAAGACAAAGCAGCACTCTCCCCAGACCCCACGGGCTCAGGAAGAATCTCCGAGGCATCCTATGTGTTGTTCAAAAGCAGCTTGTCGTACAGAACAGAACAAACAGTCTCCTTCTCTTCTCCTTCGTCAAGTGGCAGAGGACAAGGTATCTTCTTGACGTGAGTCGCGTGGATCCAGAGTGTCTTTCCAGATACTCGTAAAGCAGTCTGTGTGGCCAACAGGACCTGGAACAGTCCTCTCCAGTGCGCTGTGAGACTGGATACTCTTTCAGAGGCTTTTGTAAGCACCCAATCCCCAGGTCAAAGTCGATGACCTGGCCCCTCGTATTTAACTGGGAGGGCTTCTCACACCTGTTGTTAAATCAAATACAAGTTTTGAGTTAACTGGTCACAGTATTCAGAAAGGAGCAAATGCTCCACGCCTTTCATTCGCTTGGGCTTGGGCATGTTCCAAATATTGGCTGGTCTCCCCGTTACTATTTCATAGGGGGAGAGTCCAGTTCTTGTTTGTGGAGTCGTCCGCATGGACAATAAAGCTACCGGTAAGGCATCTGGCCATTTCAAATTGCTACTGGCACAGATCTTAGCCACCTTATTCTTTAAGACACCATTATGGCGCTCTACAAGCCCAGCACTCTGAGCATGTCTGGCAGAAAGGAACCGTTTATAGATCTGTAATCCCACGCATACTTGCAGAATAACAGCAGCGATAAAATGTTGACCATTGTCTGATCAAATGACCCTTAGCAAACCAAACCTAGGAAAATATTCCTAAATCATGGTTTTTGCCGTCGTTATTGCTGTGGCATCTTTTACAGGGAATGCTTGAACCCACTTGCTAAAGGCACAAATGACTACCAGAACATACTTTTAATTCTGGCAGCACTCCATTTCGATGAAGTAAAAATATGTCACTTCAAAGGGCACAGGGGGGGGACCAAAACTACCCCTCAGTGTCGATGTACCCTTTCCCACATTATGTTGTAAACATACCATGCAATTTTGGACCAAACGCTCAGCAGTCTTTGAGATGTTTACATTGACCCAGACAGGTTGTAGCAATGTACACATTTTTCTAGCACATGTATGAGTAGGACCATGAGCCATCGTAACCATTGCGGTGACATAAGCATAGGGTAGCATCCATTGTTTCTTTATATTGTCTACCCAACACCCTTCATTATCCAAACTTCCTAAACCCTCAGCCCATTGCTTAAGTTCTTCTGGAGTGGCATCAGCTTGAATATCTTTTATCAAGTCAATTCCTTCATCTAAAATACAAGTGTTTGTGGTTTCTTTAGTGATTTACATTTCTGAGTATAAATCAGTGGCAGTCTGTTTGGCTATCCTGTCAGCAAAAGCGCTTCCTCTCCCCACATCATCTGTTACTTTCTGATGTGTGGCGCACTTAATGATTGTGTCATGACGCCTGCCTCCAAGGAGCCAAACCAGGCCCGGCACCCTCAGAGACAGACACCATGCATTCAAGGGAAGTCCCAGCAGCCCCAGATGGGGGCCCTTTGGACTCAGTCCTGGCGCCGTTGGCGTCAGGCTCATAGGGGACATCAGTCCTGGCGCCATTGGCGCCAGGCTCATACAGAAGTAGGTTGGGAGTAGTGCTTGGTGTAAACTTACCTGTGCAGACCATGCTGCAACTTCCAAGACTGGAAGGAACTATTTTTCTAGGGACTACTTGATCTCTAGGGTGTGACCGATGGAGGAATACATATTTCTGGGGGAAGAATACATACCTGGAACTACTTGAAAGGCTATTTAAGCCACACCCAAGCAGCAGACCACGCTTTGCGTTGTTCTGCACTTAGCAGCTGGACGCTCACCGTGCCTGCTCCTGCCTTGGTCCTCCATCACGCCTGCCAGCATCCTGGAAACACCTAAAGAAGAAAATGGAAGAGAACAGCTGAAAACAAGAACCTTACCTGATACATCTGCACTCCGGATTCTGTACGCCGACGATCCTGCAAAGAAGGCAAACATTTTAAACGCGCATCGTGTCGCGCGCAGCACGCTGCATTTCACTCACCTGCACGTGGCGTTTTCGAGTCCTGCGACGTCCATCTGGAGCTTCCACCGCCAGCCAGCACCTATTGGAAGGAAGGAGAAAGAGAGGTGAGAAGGGAAACACGAATCTAAGTAGAACTTACCTGTGGTTCAATTCCCTCTCCGCCTTCGGGTCTGTGCCATACCGTCGGCATCTCAGCACCCCGGCCCCTAAGGGGAAAAGAAACAGACATTGTATTAGTGAGAGCATGTGAGAACATTAGCAATACGCTCACTCAAGACTTACCCATTTGCAAGAGAGACACACCAGCTCTTTTCGGGTCAGCCCCTTACCTCCGGCATTGCCGTACCCCGGCCCCTATGGGGAAAAAGACATTGGACATTAAAGGAGATACTTAAAACTGCAAAGGAATCTCTCATCTGAATTCTTACCAGAATTTGGCTTCATCCAAATCGTCTGCAGCCCGGAATCTTCTCCAGCACCTGCGAAAGAAAAGAACAGATGAGTGAATATAAACCCAAACTTGCCATAAACATTTGCGGTACGACGGGAATGGACAAACTAGTTTAAACTCATCAATCCAGTGAAGTAACTGGAATCACAATGCGCCCCTGCATCAGAAGCAGTCTCATTTTGTCATCATTTTGGTCCCTAAGGTGAGTCTTCGCAGGGAATCCCAAAAGGGTTTCACGGAGGGAGAGAAGGGAAGTGGGAGGTCGGAACATCACCCGCAAACTATTAACCCTCCTTTTCACACACAGTGGGATATTCCTCCGAGCCAGAAAAGCCAGGTTGGGGAATCCAGTCCAGTCCATCTTCCGGGTCTTACGCATCTCTGCAGAAGAGGTCACAGCAGTCCCAGCCACGCCCGCGCCTCCGTGGGAGCCAGGTGAGCGTTACAGATTGCTAGTTGAGTAGGAAGCGCAAGTGCTGAGAGTAGCGGAACTATCAGGGTACCATGATGAATCTTAGTTCCGGGTGAGGTCAAGAAACCACTCTCTGCCCATAGTCTACCAAAGTTGTGAACTACCCCAAAGGCATACTGGCTGTCTGTAAATATATTTTCTCTAAGCCCTTTGGAAAGTTCACAAGCTCAAGTCAATGTGATAATCTCTGTGGCCTGCGCAGAGTTATGCAAAATTCTTTTGGTTTCCACAATCGTGCTTAATGTAGTGATTGCATAAGCAGCAGTGGATGTACCATCTGGAAGTTTGAAGCAGGAGCCATCGCAAAAAGCTCCCCTTGTGTATCTTTTAATGGTGTGTCATTTAAATCAATCCTGCATTGGTTTCTTGCTCTGTGGTATAGAGGCAGTCATGTGACAGTTCGTCTCTGCAAGCAGTTTCTAGCGGAAGAGACAATAGTTCAGCCGGATTTAATGCGCAACATCTTGTAATTTTGATATGTGGTGCAAATAGATCTTACATCAGTTCGTATCTTGTTAATCATGCTGATGTAAGATGTTGCTTTTGCGCTCTGTTCAGTAGAACGTCTATGGAGTGGGGTACCATCATGGTTAAAGAGTGACCTAAAACCATACCCTCACTTTGTTTTATGGACGAAGCAGGAGCAGCAACAGCTCTTAGGCATCTCAGCAAAGTGCATGCAACAGGATCAAGCATGGAGGAAAAATAACCGCACAGTCTATTCTTCCCCCCGTGTTCCTGCGTTAACACAGCCAAAGCACATCCATCACATTCATGCACATACAGAATGAAGGCCTTATCATAATTTGGTGTGTCCAAAACTGGTGCTGAACACAGTGCAGTCTTGAGCAGATCAAAAGCTTTCTGGTGTTCCAAGTTCCACGGTAATGCAAAGAAATGCCCTTCTTTGTCAATGCCAACATTGGTTTCATCACTAGTGAAAAATTCGGGATCCATTGTCTACAGTAAGAAACCATTTCTATCAAGGCTCTGAGCTCTTTCTGTGTATTTGGGACAGATATACTAGCAATGTTTTTTATCCGTTCAGGTGTCAGTCTTCTTCCCTCCTTTGACAGGAGATAGCATAAATAGGCGACCTCCTGTCGACAATATTGAACCTTTTTCAATGAAGCGTTATGCCCATGCTCTGCTAGATGAATAAGCAGCAACACGGTGCCCTCCTTGCAAGCAAATTCTGGGTCTGCAGCTAAAAGAAGGTCATCAACATACTGCAATAATGTACAAGTTGGTGGCAACTCAAGTGTATCAAGCTGCTCCTTCAAAGCTCGACTGTAAATGCTCAGACTCTCTGTGTACCCTTGTGGCACACAAGTAAATGTAAACAAGCGTCCCCCTAAGGTGAATGCAAACAAATATCTACTATCCACATGTACGGGAATGCTAAAGAAGGCATTCTTAAGATCCACCACACTGAAATGAGTAGCAGAAGCTGGGATCATTGTTAATATCGTGGTTACATCAGGTACAATTGGAAATTGTGGAGCAACAATCTTATTAATAGCACGCAAATCAATAATAAAACAGAAAGGAATCGCATTATCCCCTTTCTTATACACCGTTCAATTTTTACTATTGCACAAACATCCTGCAATTTCCTTGATTACTCCACGATGGACAAAATCAGAAACTATGCCATCAATTGAAATCTTATATTGTGGAATACGTGGCAACTTTACTCCTGGCTTCAAAACAATTTTAACAGGTTCAATTTGCAAAATGCCAACATCATTCTCATCAACCACCCATAAACATACCAGAACTTTACTAAATTCAGACGGTAAAGGCTTAGTCAAAAATTGTGAAGCAGAAAATTGCTGGGGTGAAATCGTCAAATGTACTCCATCTGAAGAACAATTAATTACTGCATTTAATTCTTTCAACAGATTCAACCCCAACACATTATCACCACAATTCGTTGTTAGAAGAAATGGACAGTGTCTGTGAATGGCCCTAGTGAAATCGGTACCGGCTGAGAAACCGGACTGACCACTGGCATGCCGGAATACCCTACAGAGACGTTATTCTGCCCTGACAGTGGAATATCTGGAACCCTTGAATGATCAATGGAATACTTCTGTGCTCCTGTATCTTTCAGAAATAGATGCTCTATATTCCCCACCTCGATCTCAACATAGGGCCTTTTTTGATCGATGGGAATAAGTACAGGTTGCAGACCCTGCTTCGTGCTGTCCTAGAGAAACAATATATCATCAAAGACAAGATCCTCAGAAAGATAGAAGTTGAAGGATTATCAAAAATATTTCTGCAATCTATACTAGTTTGCTGACTATCTTGCGAGGATGGCTGTGAATTTGGAGCGACTGGCTTCTACCAGGACCTCCTACCCCAGGGCGGCCTCTGGATCATCTACCCATGACACCATATGTGTTATTCGATCTCTGCTGAAGGATCGGGCATTGCGCTCGCCAATGACCCTCTTGTCTGCAATAAGCACATTGGTTCATGTGTACAGGACCCAACTGTTCATTACTTTGTGGAGCAAACTGGCCTCTAAACTGTGTACTCCCACCTCTGGTTCCTCTAACTATCTGTTGCAATAGTACTTTGGTTTTCAGGTCTCCCTTTTACTTTTCAATTCTCTCTTTTTCATTATTGACTCTATTTTCATAATACTGAGCCATATGCAGTATTTCGGACTGTGATTTAGCTTGCCAAACACTTTCGGAAGTCATGATTTGTGATAGGATATCAGGCAACAATCCATGCACAAATGTATCCACAAACAACCTTTTCCCTGACTCGTTGCTTAAATCCTGTCCACTAAAATCTGAAAATACTTGTTCGAACCGATAAAAAAATTTGGTAGCACCTTCAGATTTCCCTTGTGTACAAGCAGTGAGTTTGTCCCAAGCTATCCTTTTATTGGGAACCAGAGTTTTTAATTTTACTACTATTCTGTCTGGCAAAGTCAGTATCACCTGCTGTGGTCTCTCACCAGCTTTCCTTTCTTTGTCTAACCATACTAAGTTAACCCATGTGTCACTCAGCCCTGCCTGATCATCTACAGTCCTAATCTGTTTCCATAAGTCAGCATGTAGGATCCAAGGGAACAACAAGTCTATATCACCCAGGGTGAAAACTGACGAATGCAAGACAGATTCTATTTCTTTATAAAATCCTGTCGGATTTTTCCTAATATCTGGAATCGACTGTCTAATGGTATTCACTTCCTGTCTGGAAAATGGGACATGAAAAAATTGTGAAACATAATGAGCTTCAATTGAGGTAGCTGGTGTGCCTGCTACGGCATCTGCTGGAATTTCTACTTTACAAACAAATGTTGGAGGAACCTCTCTCATTGGCAATTGAGAAGTAGGCAACTCTGAACATTTGTTAAGCAATAAGGCTAAATCGAACGACAAAGTAGTCAAAGCAGTGTCAGGTGAAAATGCTCTCTTATAAATAATCATCAAATCTGCGGGGAAACAAATCTTTTTCTTCATACACTCACCCTGCAGGTACTCTACCATTACTTGTAACACTTTCTTTTGCATTTCTGGAGTATTCTGACTAAGCGTATCATATACTTCTATGGGAGATATCGAAACGTCTGAAATCCATCTAAGCGCATCCCTTGTGCAAATTCGCGTCTCTTCACTTGTTGATTTACAAGAAGGAAGAAACTGTTTCTGCACAAACAGAGCGTTCAATCTATCACCATCTGTTTCATCATTCTGTAATCGATCTAACTCCCTCTTAAACTCAAAAACCCTCTCGACATGCTCATGTACTTTCTCCGCAGTGTCCGATGAGTGAGCTAAGACATTCAAATACCTCAACCCTTGTGGGATATCCATGTCCGTCTAATCATTCCACATTTCAGCCAAGTGCATGCCCATTCCCTCAATAAAAATATTTTGTTCGGGAATACTTTCTTGGTCAGAAATTGTAGCTAAGATAGCTTATTTTTCACCTTATTCTATACATTTCTTAGCCCATACATAAAATTCCCTCTTTCTAGCTTTAGAAACTGTACTACAAGTCACTTGCCCCTTCAATTGTTTCAAGTAGAGCAGAACCACTTGGAAAGAGAGTTCAGACAAATCCTGCAAAACAGGTAGTGCAGACACTACCGCTGGCGGTAAAGACGGATTACGGAAAGAGCAAGTATCAGTAAGGGTGGAGATGCAAAAGGGGGAGCAACAGGAAGAGGGGCAAAAACTGAAGGAGGAGCTACAACAGGAGGAACAGGAATAACAGTGGGAGGAAGTGCCACAGCGGGAAGAGGTAAGGCAGCAGGAAGAGGCACATAGGGAGGTGGTGCACTGGCAACAGTCCTACGCTCATTTAAAAGTTTCTCATTTAATTTGTCTGAGGCATGAAAATCTTTAGACGGATACATCTTCTGTACACCAAGTTGGAAAGCGCTATCCATGTTTCTAACAGACTCTGACTGTTTCTGTTGATCATACAATAATGCCTTTTCTGAATTTGACATATGACAACATGCATGTTTCTCTTTACTCTTAAGTTGCTGCATAGCTTCTTTTTTCCAATTCGAATTGACATCAAATGCTGCAGGTCTAGCTTTTTTCTTTAATAATATGGACTCTAAATACTCTATACGGGCAATTTCAAACCTACCATTGACTGGCCACTGAAATTCGGAAGCATGTCTAATTTGTCTGTGCCAAATATCGTTGAATACTATACTACCAATACCGTACTTACTGTACATAGTACATGCCGGTGACCCCTCCTGTGGCACCGGATGGCCAAATTCCAAAGATTGTCTGTCTCTGCAGAATAATCCCCTGAAACAGGCAGACAATTTGCCAGGCATGTCAGATCACTGGTGTTACCTGGCGTCGTTTGAACTTGCGAGTGCAAAACTACAACCAAATATCAGGATACCTAGGAATCAGGGCATGACTCACCTGATTGAAAGGACAAAGGAGGTCCGATCGGATTACAAAGGACCCTCGTGGTTGGTGATTTTGGCAAAACTGCCCGCCTCGATATGTGGACCCTCGTCAAGATGCTTTCTCAGACCGCGTGCTCACCGTCCAGGGATCGGATTGTGTAGTACTGTCAAGGTGTTGCGTCTCATACAAAGGGGCCCCCTTTTTTCTCACTGTCCGATCCCGGTCCAATAGCCGCGTCTTCTCTTCAACCAGATGGCATCAATCTTGAGGGTCCCTATTCGGCCGCCATCTGAAAGACCAAAGAAATATCGAGGCTTAATACCACAAAATGAAATCACCAATCACGGGCTGAAAAGTATCTTTTATTTCTGTACAGTCAAAGCAAAACAAATAGCTATATGGCTCCCAACACCCCGCAGTGTGTACCAGCCGACACAGTGAGGAGAGTGATTGCTGGACATCTAAACACAGACATATTTATACTCTCCCTACAGCCTCTCTTCAGGTTAATATTTCACGGGCTAGAGTTCGTGCGTAGTTCACATGACAGATGTTACACTATTATGCAAAGGATTATACAGGTTTACATGTCAATGAAAATACAATGGAATTGTTGGTTTCCTAATCCACGGTAAGGCTTGTCCCAAGAATCACTACCATGTAGTTCAGCCAGACCACATGGACTGAGTTTGTTTTCCATTGTCTCTTTGTTTATATAAGGATGAGGCTTGTGATCAGAGACAACACTTGGATGGCAGTTCATTCGAGTTACAAGGTTTCTTTACATTGGTCAAACAGTCTGCTCTCGGTCAGCCTAAACATTAACAAAACTCAAAGGTCATTCGGCTTGGCAGCAAGTTGAAAACACAGTCCACCATTTTAGAACATAGAAACAAGAGTTGAAATCAAAATGGTGGACGATTCTTAAAATGGCGGCAACATCGATAAAAAAGCGGAACATTTCTGATGCGGTTTTCTGTGTAACGTGAAAGGACCTAGGCCAATATTCATGATAAGGAGGCACTATATGATTATGGTTTAACAAGAGGAGCTGGTTTTAATGGCTATTTTAAAAATGTAATCTTGCTCCCCCTCAGATGCTATACCACTGGCTGTGATGAAGCACATCACACCTGCCCTTCTTACTGCTATCACAGCAGCAATCAATAACTCCTGTCAATCGGGGTTGGTACCTCAGGAATTAAAGGCGGCCAGAGTGATTCCGCTCTTGAAAGAAACGTCCCTTGATCCTGGTGTTCTGTCTTACTTCCGTCCTAATTCCCTTCTACCCTTCTTGGCTAAACTACTGGAATCATTGGTGTCATCATTACTCTCTACATTTCTGGAAACTTCCTGCTTACTTGACCCTGCTCAATCGGTGTTCCGTCCAGGTAGAGGCACAGAGAGTGTGCTGGTCGCCGTCCAGGATGATATGGCCAGGCTGGTGGACGCAGGTGGAGTAAGTGCTCTGATACTATTAGGCATTTCAGCAGCCTTCAACACAGTCGACCACTCCATCCTGCTGCCTCGCCTTGCCCAGTTGGGTATATCTGCTCAGGTGCTAGCCTGGTTCACCTCTTTTCTGGCGGATCATACTCAGACCCTCTCTATGCCCCTGTTTCTTTCTGTTCCTTGTCACCTCAGTTGTGGGGTCCCGCAAGGCACCACTCTGTCTCCTATTTTGTTCAATATTTACATCTGGGCCCTTGTGTGTCTCATCCACTGCTTTGGCGTCAGGTGTTACTCATAGGCAGACAACACTCAGATCCTGATCCGGCTAGATCTTGATCGGGATGAGATATCGTCTAGCCTCCAGGGATATCTGGTGGCAGTGGGAGATTGGATGGACCACAATTGGCTCAAATTGAACAGAGACAGAACTGAGGTAATGGTGGTGGGTTGTCATCTTGATCCCTCACTCTGGGTGTCTTCATTCTGGCCCCCCTCTCTAGGACCCCTTCCCACCCCGGTAGACAAGGTTAAAAATCTTCGGGTTATACTATCAGCCTCTTTGTCTATAGTCAAGCAAGTAACAGCCGTATGTCAAGCTGGCCACTTTCAACTCAAGACACTTAGAAAGGTGCTCCCTGTGATCCCGGCCCCCTGCGCCTACCTGTAGTGGCGGCTTTGGTGACTTCACGACTGGACTACTGGACTACTGTAACTCCCTCTATATTGGGTCAACCCAAAGGAGTTATCTTCCGGCTTCAACAGCTCCAAAATCTAGCCGCCTGGGTGGCCACTGGCTCCCCTTATGGAGCCCATATATCTCCAGTACT
This sequence comes from Ambystoma mexicanum, assembly GCF_040938575.1. Taxonomy (NCBI): domain Eukaryota; kingdom Metazoa; phylum Chordata; class Amphibia; order Caudata; family Ambystomatidae; genus Ambystoma; species Ambystoma mexicanum. The sequence continues at coordinate 1,229,955,020 of NC_090934.1, read as the reverse complement.
TCGAGCCTTGCATTGGCTTCCGGTTAATCAACACATTTTTTGGCACACTCCCCTTCTCCTCATCCCCTTCTCCGTCTCTTTTTTAGTTTCTTCGTACAGCTTCCAGAGCCCTAAAATTTCCTGCCTCATTTTGAGCTTGGCTTCTTTATAAGTAGCCGACAGGTATGAGTACATACTGTTGATAATACTCTTATTGAATGTTCAGTGCCTTGGCCATTCCTGATAACATTTCCAACTGTATCGTGGACTGTTAGGAAAGATTTCGTAATTGTAGGTAATTTTCCTTCCATGTGGCAACCCCTAAACTTTTTGCTGTTGTTTTTCACCTTGTTCTTGACTTTGCCAGAGAAGTACAGCCTTCTGCCGCACTCCTCTGGGCTTTCGCTCCTTTCTTACGGGGAAACTGACATGCCCTTAAGACAGTCAGTACCGGGGAACGCTGTTTCCCGTAGTTTCTTTTATCATGTTGCGGCTTTCGTGCAACATGACACAAGAGGGCACTGTAAGCTAAGTTACAGCTCTCTTGGGTCTCTAGCCTTCTACAGGACCTAGATACTCTTTTAGGATTGTATCTGATCGGTGCAAGTGATTCAGGGACGGGAATGGTGGCAGCGATCGTTTCTTGTGTTTTGAGCTCCTTTTGGCGTCCTAAGCGCGTTTCTCGCGCTTAACCCAAAATGGTGGCCTGGCTCCCAAAATGGCCAGACCACGAGGCTCCTTTGTCCTGTCCGCTGACCGTCTTGCTCCCTTCACCTTCCCCAGGTCGAGCCGACCCGGGGCCTTCCTTATTTGGGCATGTACTTTCCCGCGAAACACGGATGCTTTCGCGGGCTTCTACATGTCTTGTGTGTGCCTCCAGGATGTGGGCTGGGATGTCTGGTCCCAATACACATCCTGGGTGCCAGAGAGTCTAGGGTGGTGTGAATGCCTGGGACCACCGTGGTCCGTGATTGGGCCACGAATGGTGTGAGTGTTGATGAGCGGATCTCCCATTGGGCCCCCTCTGTTTTGGCGCGAAGGGAACCGTGGATAAGAGGGGCTGGAAACACCACTACCAGGTCGATCTCCTGAGTTCTCACGAACGAAGGAATACAGGAGCCAAGTATCCTGCAACCAAGAGGCTGGACCGAGGAATCGCTGGTGACCCGCTGAAGGACTTCTCCTCTGCACTGCTGTCGCCTTGTGAAACCCTTTTCATCTTTGATCGAACCCGAAGGCCTGTACTGGTACTTCGACCCTTGGAATAGCGGGAACAGCTATTCTCGGCATCTTCACCATCTCCTGCCAGTAAGCCTACGGAAGCGTCTCTGGGCCATCCAGCTGACTGACCAGCTTACACAGGAGTCTTGCTCTGTAACCGCCGCCAGGTTGTGTAGTATTTCGAGTCCTTGTCACTCTCACATGCTTCATACACTTGGTGTTCCCAGGTCTGAAGTGAGTAGTGTACATTTGGCTCAGATACACACGGCCGCTCCGTTGCCCTGCTGTGGCAACAAACTGTGCGGGTTTCTTCGATTGGGACGTCTTTTTACTCAACACGACGACGAGGCGTTCCCTGCTCTTCTGAACCTGCCAGCTACTGAAACGGACGCGGAGAAGCCTGGGTCTGCTTGCATCGGGGACCGGTGAGTAGCATAGCTAGGATCTGGTCGCCCTCCTGCAGGATCCCATTGCTTTTCCCCGCTGTGTCAAACAGCACCCTTTTCCGTACTCGCGCTCTGCTTCTGCCCACTGTGGAGGCTGCACTTGAGTCGCGGAACTTCTTCTTCTTTTGTGCACTAAACTGAACTGCCTGATTTCCCTCGAAGAGCTTCTCCTTTTGCCCGTTGGCACCAGCGCATGCAGGTACTTTTGAGCACAAGGCTCCACTCTTCGCAGGGCTCGGACTTCCATCTAGTTAGGTGCCTCTGAAGGCGAACTGGGTCTAAGCATTATTTCGCACTGCCTGTCTTCCTTCCCTTTTAGGTGGACTACCCATTTCGTGCATCTAACGCTTGAGACTGTCGTATTTGTATATATATTGTGTTGATAAGGTATGTGTTGGTTTACTAGCGTTATATTGTGATTTTCTTGCTACGGTCATTGTTTTAAAGGCCTTGAAATAAATGTGTATATATTTTTAATATAACAACTGTTTGGAGTAGTTTGTAAGTGTTCTTGCTTTGTATGCTCATTGCGGGCTTTCAGTCACCCTCACCCCTCTTGAGACCTAGTCTTGACCGCCGCGATCGCTACCTTGATTGGTCTGGCTCGTCCAGAGGTTACCCTGTTCCAAGTAATTAGGTTGGCCTTCTGAACTTCTGCGCCACCAGGACAGAGTTCAGAAATCCGTCTTAACAAATTGGTGTACAGCGGTGGGATACGACTGAAGGTATCCAGTGTTGCGCACGAACTAAGGCATTTCAGGTTACTCCAACCAGGACACGTAGTGAATTGTTGTAGTATAACTTTAAAAAGGCCATAGTCCTATCTAACAGTATGGAAACAAATACCTTGTTAACTTTAAATGCTTCCAAATCAGAAACATTGAAAAAGATGTGTGCGGAGAGAGGTGTTTCCTCTCAAGGCACGAAATTGGAAATGATTCAAAGAATCGTGGCGTGGCAAGAAGCGCAGCTTGACGCTATAACTTCTGAGGACAGTGCGGAAGGAGGTGGGGCTGCTCTCACTGGTAGAACCGACGGTTCTGCCGCTGCACTGATCCATCGCGACCACGAGGACAGGGAGGACGAGATGTCTAATGTTTCCTCTGCCAGTGCTGATGGGGAGGCTATGCTTGAATTCAAAAAGCAAGAGCTGCGGTTTAGGCAGCAGGAGCTTGAATTCAGCATAGCCAAACTAAAAATCGAACAGGCAGAAAAACAAAAAGACAGGGATCACCAGTTGGAACTGGCCAAGCTTCAGTTTGCAAATGGGTCCAAGGGTCCTGGACATGGGTCTGGGGCCTCCTCTCATCCACGGTTTCCGAAAGTTCTGCTCAGTGTGTATGAGGAAAGGAATGACATTATGGACTGGCTGAATGCGTTTGAGTATGCATGCGAAGTTCAACAAGTTGACAATGCTGATAAGATTGCCTGGTTACTCAGCAGACTGCCCCATTCTGGCTGTAGTGCCATTATGGAAATGTCAAAGGCTGAGCGAGCTGATTTCGCAATGTTAAAGCAAACTCTCATTTTAAAGTTTGGGAAGACTCCGGCCCAATATTTGAAACGTTTCAGAGAGTATAAGAAAAAGGAAGGTGGTACTTGGGTATCTTATGTCACTGAGTCCTTGAAAAACTTAACTGGCTGGGTCGAAGGTTATAAGGTTTCTACCTTCGAAGGCATGATAAATCTTGTCATGCTGGAACACATTTTTGCATCTTCTTCCCCAAAGCTTAAGCAGCATTTGGCCGATTCGAAGGAGATAGATCCTAAGAAGCTGGCCATTGCAGCAGACTTATGGGTGTCACATCGAGTGTCCCATAAGGACAAAACTCATCCTGGTAAGCAGGAGGAAGGGAAAAAGTCCAAAAATATGGAGGGTGGAGAATCTGATAAATCTTCTTCTCATAAGGGCCACAAAAAGAAAAATAAGGGTAAGACACAAGAGAACTCACAGGGTAGTGGAGGTCAGCCTCCGAAACAGAACTCTGGCTACAATAAGCCTCCTTATGTAAACAGACCCAATGGATCTTGTTTTGCTTGTGGAGCAACTGACCACGTGAAGGGGGATCCCCGGTGTAAGGTTAGACCTTTGGGGGTCCACTCCGCTAATCTGGCCTTCTCCTCCTACGAGGAAGAAGAGATTACAGGAGCATCCTTCTCCTCAGACTCATTTCCCAGAGGGATAGAGGCTGAGGTAGTTTTAGTTTCCCTGGGTTCCTGGGAGCCTAAAGTCGCAGAGGCTTATGCTAGGATTCCGGATAATACCAAGCACTACTTTAAAGACAGTGTGCTGATCAATGGAGTAGATATTCCCGCTCTTAGGGATAGTGGGTGCAGTCGCACTGTAGTGGATCCTACGTTGGTAGACTCAGAGGAAGTTGCCAGAGCTACTCTGATGCCCACTAAGTTGGCTGACGGCCCACTCCGTATGTTCCCAGTAATACCTGTAAATCTTACTTTAAATGGTACAGCAGTCAGGATTCCAGTGAGCATTCAGAGAAACGTCCCGGGAAAGGTCTTGTTAGGTAATGATCTCAGAGCTTTAGGGCTCGTAGGAGACACTGCTGAAAGACCCTACACACGGTCTCAAGCACGGGCAGCATTGGCCAAGACCAATACGCCGCCCCAGCCGAAGGGGAAACCCAAGGCGAAAGGAGTCGACAAGTCAAGACGAGGGAAAGAGAATATTCCCCCGAGCTCGCCTACCACTGTGGTGGAGGAAGTTGGTCAATCGCCCGGGCCTGACGAGGAGGTGGCGATGCCTGAAGTATTTGACCCCAACGATCATCCTGAACTAAAAGACTTGTTAGTTGAAGGAGGTCCTGATAGGGACGAATTCAGTAAAGGCCAACGTGAGTGCCCATCTCTGGAAGGCCTAAGGAGACAGGCCTGCTCCCAGCTTGAGGGTGAACCTCCTGGGACGCATAGGATTTATTGGGAAGGTGGACTCCTGTATAGTGAGCCCACAGAGTCTACAGGAGACCATAGGAGGTTGGTGGTTCCCCTTGCTGTTAGGCCCTTCCTCCTGCAGTTGGCGCATGAAGTTCCCCTTGCTGGTCACCTTGGTATGAAGAGGACCAAGCAAAGGTTATCCATGCACTTCTACTGGCCCAAGATGGGGGTGCAAGTAGAAAGTCACTGCAGGAGTTGTGCCTCCTGCCAGTTGTCTGGTAAGGTTGGCGCGACAATCCAAGCTCCGTTGGTACTGCTCCCAGTTGTGGGGGTACCATTTGAAAGGGTAGGGATCGACATCGTTGGTCCCCTTGACCGGCAAACATCCTCGGGCAATAGGTTTATCCTGGTGCTGGTCGACCATGCGACCAGATATCCTGAGGCTATCCCATTGAAAACTGTAACTGCCAAGTCAGTTCCAAAAGCTTTACTTGGCATATTTACTAGGGTTGGCTTCCCTAAAGAAGTTGTGTCGGATCGTGGCAGCAACTTTATGTCGAGGTATATGCATGCTATGTGGAAAGAATGTGGGGTCACCTACAAGTTCTCTTCTGCATACCACCCCCAGACCAATGGTCTGGTGGAACGTTTCAACAGAACGTTAAAGAGCATGATTGGGGCTCTGGAGGAACCTCAGAGAAGAAAATGGGATCTTCTTTTACCATGCTTACTGTTTGCCTACCGAGAGGTACCACAGGAGGGTGTTGGCTTCAGCCCCTTCGAACTTCTGTTCGGTCATCCCGTACGGGGACCCTTAGCCATCGTCAAAGAGGGATGGGAGATGCCCACTCCCCCTGTTACTACCAACGTAGTTGATTATGTGCTAGGGCTCAGAAAACGGATGGTACTTCTGATGGGCTTGGCTAGTGATAAATTGAAGGCAGGACAAGCGCTGGTGAAACATTGGTACTACCAGAAAGCTTCCCTCATCAACTTTACACCTGGTCAACAAGTCCTGATCATGAATCCCATAAGGCCTCGAGCTTTACAGGACAAATGGTCAGGCCCTTACACAATGGTGGAGCCCCTGGGTGAGGTTAACTATTTAGTGGACCTTGGAAGGCCTGGACAGGCTCCAAAAGTGTTTCACGTGAATAGGCTGAAGGCTTTCGTCCCAAGAGTCGAAATCGCAGCACTGCTACTGGCTTCAGATGTTGAGGAAGAGGAGTCTGAACCTCTCCCCGACCTGTTCCAAAGCGGTCCTTCAGATAGCTCCTTTGAGGGTGTCCGAGTGGCCCCTCACCTGACTTCTGATCAGCAGGCTGAGGTGAAAAGTTTGCTTAGGCAGTTTTCCCCCCTGTTTTCACAGTCGCCTGGTTTGACACCTTGGTGCAAACATAACATTGACACAGGAGACAGTGTACCTACCAAAAGTAGGGGATACAGGATGTCAGACAAAGTACGGTCTTATATTAAGACCGAGGTCAACAAGATGTTAGACCTTGGGGTGATTGAACCCTCTAGTAGTCCTTGGTCCAGCCCTGTGGTTTTGGTTCCAAAGGCAGGCACTTCTGAATTGAGGTTCTGCGTGGATTACAGGGCTCTGAATGCTGTCACCAAGACAGATGCACACCCCTTGCCTCGAACAGATGCGCTGGTGGATACTTTGGGTGCCTCCAAGTACCTCAGCACGTTTGACCTCACTGCTGGCTATTGGCAAATAGCTTTAGCAGAACATGCCAAGGAGAAGACAGCATTTTCTACTCCAGACAGCCTTTACCAATTCCGGGTAATGCCGTTCGGGTTGAAGAAAGCACCTGCCACTTTCCAGAGGCTTGTGAATCATGTGTTGAATGGGTTGGATTGGACGAATTCTGTCTTGCATATCTGGACGATATAGCAGTTTTCAGTGCCACCTGGGAAGACCATGTGAAACACCTCGGGATTGTGCTCCAGGCTCTTCAGAAAGCACACCTGACCATGAAGGCTAGTAAATGCCAGATTGGACAAGGCTCAGTGGTTTACCTTGGACATGAAGTAGGTGGAGGGACGTTACAGCCTCTTCCCAGTAAAGTACAAGCAGTACAAGACTGGCCTACCCCCACTACGCAAACCCAAGTGAGAGCCTTCTTAGGACTCACGGGGTATTACCGCAATTTTGTGGCAGGCTATGGCACCATAGCTGCCCCTCTGACTGCCCTCACAACTCCGAAGAAACCCAAGAAGGTAACTTGGACCGACGAGTGTGAGAAGGCCTTCAATGGCTTAAAAGACTCCTTGTGCAAGGCCCCTGTCCTCAGGGCCCCTGATTATCAAAGACCTTTTATCGTGCAGACGGACGCCTCTGACACTGGGATAGGAGCTGTACTATCACAAGTAGATGAGAAGGGTAAGGAACACCCTATTGGTTTTATTAGCCGCCAGCTTAAGGACAGAGAGCTCAGATGGTCCACGGTAGAGAAAGAATGTTTCTCTGTTGTGTGGGCCCTAAGGAAGCTGAGGCCCTACCTCTATGGGACCCACTTCACTGTGCAAACTGACCATAAGCCCTTAAAGTGGCTAATGAACATGAAGGGGGAGAATCCAAAGTTGCTTAGGTGCTCCATAAGTCTACAAGGCTTCGACTTCACTATTGAGCATAGGCCAGGTGTCCAACATAGCAATGCTGATGGGTTGTCCAGAATGTTTAACCGACCTGAACAAGAGACTCATCCAGGGGTGGATTAGTTCCCCCTGTCCATAGTCTGGGAGGGGCGAGTGTTAGGAAAGATTTCATAATTGTAGGTAATTTTCCTTCCATGTGGCAACCCCTAAACTTTTTGCTGTTGTTTTTCACCTTGTTCTTGACTTTGCCAGAGAAGTACAGCCTTCTGCCGCAATCCTCTGGGCTTTCGCTCCTTTCTTACGGGGAAACTGACATGCCCTTAAGACAGTCAGTACCGGGGAACGCTGTTTCCCGTAGTTTCTTTTATCATGTTGCGGCTTTCGTGCAACATGACACAAGAGGGCACTGTAAGCTAAATTACAGCTCTCTTGGGTCTCTAGCCTTCTACAGGCCCTAGATACTCGTTTAGGATTGTATCTGATTTGTGCAAGTGATTCAGGGACGGGAATGGTGGCAGCGATCGTTTCTTGTGTTTTGAGCTCCTTTTGGCGTTCTAAGCACATTTCTCGCGCTTAACCCAAAATGGTGGCCTGGCTCCCAAAATGGCCAGACCACGAGGCTCCTTTGTCCTGTCCGCTGACCGTCTTGCTCCCTTCACCTTCCCCAGGTCGAGCCGACCCGGGGCCTTCCTTATTTGGGCATGTACTTTCCCGCGAAACACGGATGCTTTCGCGGGCTTCTACATGTCTTGTGTGTGCCTCCAGGATGTGGGCTGGGATGTCTGGTCCCAATACACATCCTGGGTGCCAGAGAATCTAGGGTGCTGTGAATGCCTGGGACCACCATGGTCCGTGATTGGTCCACGAATGGTGTGAGTGTTGATGAGCGGATCTCCCATTGGGTCCCCTCCGTTATGGCACGAAGCGAACCGTGGATAAGAGGGGGCTGGAAACACCACTACCAGGTCGATCTCCTGAGTTCTCACGAACGAAGGAATACAGGAGCCAAGTATCCTGCAACCAAGAGGCTGGACCGAGGAATCGCTGGTGACCCGCTGAAGGACTTCTCCTCTGCACTGCTGTCGCCTTGTGAAACCCTTTTCACCTTTGATTGAACCCAAAGGCCTGTACTGGTACTTCGACGCTTGGAATAGCGGGAACAGCTATTCTCAGCATCTTCACCATCTCCTGCCAGTAAGCCTTCGGAAGCGTCTCTGGGCCATCCAGCTGACTGACCAGCTTACACGGGAGTCTTGCTCTGTAACCGCCGCCAGGTTGTGTAGTATTTCGAGTCCTTGTCACTCTCACACGCTTCTTACACTTGGTGTTCCCAGGTCTGAAGTGAGTAGTGTACATTTGGCTCAGATACACACGGCCGCTCCGTTGCCCTGCTGTGGCAACAAACTGTGCGGGTTTCTTCGATTGGGACGTCTTTTTACTCAACAGGACGACGAGGCGTTCCCTGCTCTTCTGAACCTGCCAGCTACTGAAACGGACACGGAGAAGCCTGGGTCTGCTTGCATCGGGGACCGGTGAGTAGCATAGCTAGGATCTGGTCGCCCTCCTGCAGGAGCCCATTGCTTTTCCCCGCTGTGTCAAACAGCACCCTTTTCCGTACTCGCGCTCTGCTTCTGCCCACTGTGGAGGCTGCGCTTGAGTCGCGGAACTTTGTTCTTCTTTTGTGCACTAAACTGAACTGCCTGATTTCCCTCGAAGAGCTTCTCCTTTTGCCCGTTGGCACCAGCGCGTGCAGGTACTTTTGAGCACAAGGCTCCACTCTTCGCAGGACTCGGACTTCCATCTAGTTAGGTGCCTCTGAAGGCGAACTGGGTCTAAGCATTATTTCGCACTGCCTGTCTTCCTTCCCTTTTAGGTGGACTACCCATTTCATGCATCTAACGCTTGAGACTGTCGTATTGGTATATATATTGTGTTGATATGGTATGTGTTGGTTTACTAGCGTTGTGATTTTCTCGCTACGGTCATTGTTTTAAAGGCCTTGAAATAAATGTGTATATATTTTTAATATAACAACTGTTTGGAGTAGTTTGTAAGTGTTCTTGCTTTGTGTGCTCATTGCGGGCTTTCAGTCACCCTCACCCCTCTTGAGACCTAGTCTTGACCGCCGCGATCGCTACCTTGATTGGTCTGGCTCGTCCAGAGGTTACCCTGTTCCAAGTAATTAGGTTGGCCTTCTGAACTTCTGCGCCACCAGGACAGAGTTCAGAAATCCGTCTTAACATGGACCCACTCAAAATGATACTTCATTAATTTTTCACGATAGTGGGGCAACGTTTTACACATATGATGACGAGGTGCATCCATATAAGCAAACACCTTTTTTGTCACCCTTTTTCCTAAACTTTTTTAACACTCTGCCTTCCCGCTTTTACTCTTAACACCTTCTAATTATTCCTCCCTTTACACTTACCCCTGCTCTTTCTCACACACAGTCACTCACTCTCATACTTACCTTTTTTCATCGTTCACCCCAACCTGAACCCACTGCCTTCTCCATAGGCCCTGCCCTTTCACACGACTCACACACAATTGCGTTCTCAATGAATGCTTGAATGGCCCTCTCCACAGGCCCACCACCTTAACAACTATGCTCTATGTTAATGTGTTTAATGGTCGATTGCTCCTCCTTCATACAGCATTGCCCTTTGAACGCGATACAGAGCTCTTCCAATATTTACAAGTTCATTCGGCTGCGGCTCTTCTGCTGCGTCTGCAGCCATAATAAGATTAAACACACACACTAACTACACCTATTCACGCTAGGTCTACTACTGCTCCAACACATCAATGCATATGTCTTTTCTCTTTTTCTTCACAACCTTCAATAATCCTTAACCCACAAAAATGTTTATGACACAACTATACCAATGGCCTGCACTACGTGCAACTCTCGCCTAACGAGGTCCGCCACTTACCACGCAACCTCCTGCTCTAATTCAGATGTGCCACTGCAGTAGACCTAAAATCTAAGAGTACTACGGCCAATGGCCCTCTACCTCTTGAGGGTGCGTCCTATACACCATAAAATAATCCCTCCCGCTCCCTGCACGTTCATGCAGGGGTACACTTACGTATCCTTTTTAGCAGATTCTTCACTCCTCTAAACCTTGGTGTCTCCTTTTAAAGGCCAGCACCCCTTCAGAGCAAAGGTAGCGCTCTGACCAGGCGGACCTTTGGGAACTTGGCATCTGAAGGCCTCCTTGATATTTCAGCTCTTAAGACTGGTCAGTCAACGCTATCCCATACTCCTCCGGGAATCCGGCTGGAATCCCCACGCCTGGTCTGGAAAGCTGATGAACTCGATGGGGCCTCCAGAAATGTTCAGATGGTTGCCAGTAAAAATTACAAAAGTAGTCAAAAAGGAGTGTACACCAGGCAAGAAGTATCACAACTTTAATCTAGGCCCAGTCACAGCTGGGAAAGCGACATTGAAACAGAATGTGGAATAGAACTGCATGAAATGTGCTGTCAAATATACACCCAAAAACAAAAGCTTTTATAACATTAAGATCTAATTTGCATCAATCACTTTGCAACATTAAAATGTCTCTCCACAAGAATCTGATTGGTGGGATCATATCACACCCCTATGGGTGCCGCAAACATTACCACACCACCCTAGTTTCCCATTGTGACATCACAATCCAACCCAATTCTCTCATCATTGTGACAATTCATTGAAACATTTGAGATGACCAGCGGATCTTTATTCAACTGCCCCGGTCATCTCATCTATGTTCTCATGAGAAAATCTTCTACCATGACACTGTCAGAAACTTGAACAAAGAACAAGTTACCATGTTAATGTTGCACATTCGGAACTCTTCAACCTTCTTCCCAGGCAGAGATGTACTCAGGGGCAATTTGAAACTGCCATGGGTTTTCTGAAAACATTAATAGATCAGGCTTTGTAAATGAATATGCCAAATTATTAAATGATAGTGCATTCATTGCCTTTCTGCGGCACCCATGAGCTCTATTTTATGACCTTGAAAGTAACAAAGATTGTTCGTTTCCTACTGTGCGATCCTGGGATTGTGAGGTTTGTGATGTGTTACCAGCTGCCGCTGCTACTAAGCAAATTAATGAAATGAACACTCATTTCTAAAAAGCATGCTCTGAGGCCTATTTGCAGCGATACCATAGATTTCACCAAATCCAATTTCACCTACTCTGCAATCTTTGAATTTTATTTTCTTCGAATTGGTTAGGTAAGTAAGTACATTTCAAAACATATATGGGGTGGGGCAAGGGAATTGGATAAGGTAGGGGGAAGTGCGTGGGGAGGGAGGGTTTCCCCTGCATCATTTTTTAAAAAACAAAGATTTTTGTTGTTGAAGATTACTCCTTTAGGTGAAGTGGATTCGGTGAAATCACGGACATTCTATACGCAGTGCTCAGCCTATTGCTAAACCTTATATACTTACCTGTGGCCTATCTTTATTATCTATGTTTTATTAACTTGGCCTATCTTATTTAGCTATGTTTTAACTTGGCACACGATTATCAGGGTATTCTTCAGCCTCGTGCAAATAACTGCACAGCTATCAAGGACGCCCCCGTCCCCGTTCAAAAGGCTTCTCCCGCAGCTGGTAAGTTCGCGCCTTTATACTGCGCTGAACTTGCTGCCATTTGCATCTGAAAGAAATATTGTTCTTTTGTCATTGTGAAAAAGGTTTGATCACCTTCAGTTATGGTGTGTATACATAGAAACTACATAGAGAAATGCTCGATGTCATTGTAATTAAAAAAAAGTCTTTACTTTATTTTTCTATTTAAATGTAATCCTTCATATTAAATAGCTATGAGAAAATACCAAAGTGTATGTGATTGAGGGGATCTCAGAGGAGTGACCAGGCATTCCTTTGATGTTTTCAGGGACTACAGACTGTAGATTGTTTTGCTCCTTCTAGCCAGGAGTTTTCCCAGAGCACCTGAAGCATTTTGAACAAATGTATTGTATCTACATTTCAACTACACTTAGGTAAATCTTATGGGCCCAGGATGTGGGGAACAGGGAGGTAACACAGAAATGCTGTTTCATAGGGCGCTTGCACTGGAGGATCCAGGCCCACAGGATTCGCCCGGTGCAAATGGAGCTGCTACCTGGGAATTAGGAATAGTCTAACTTCTCTGTATGCATGTCGATACTAGTGCACGAGCATCAGGGAACTCGATGGGGGGGTCGGGGAAGAGCAGAGCGGTTGGGACCTCACCTTGTCTCGCTTTGCCCCCCCCTCATCCCCATCCTGGTACCTATTGGCAGGCCATGGGGCTGGGGCCCACACTAAGTGAGATTATGATTTTTGTTACTCTTGATGCCAGAGAGCGGAGCAGCCTGATGCTTTTGACTCCTGCACCATGCCACTCCCCTTCTTCCTTTCCTAATGCCCACTATTTTCTTTTTTAATTTGGACTATTAGGTGTCACTTGTGACACCTCTAAACCGAAGCTATTGCATAAGAGTACATACAGGGAGAAATGGCATATGAGTAGGGGCGGACAGCGTGTAGGTGTTTGATTATTTGTTTTGCCCACCTTTTGACTGCCCGTGGCCATGCTAATCCCTATGCCCATTAACCCAGTTCATGCCCCTTCCCGCCCAAAACACCTCCTCATGGGAACCCGTTCAGCTAGCTTTATCAAGCCATGCCATCAAACTTTGCACTTCCAGTGTTTTTTCAAAGCCATCTCTGAGAGTTAATGACTTTATTGTAGTTGTAAACCCGCTAGCAGTGTAATAAGAAGGTCTTAGCGCGATTTATAAGCACCATACCTGTCCTTCACTGAAGTCCTCTTGAAATAAAACATTGGTAAAAGCCAAGCATTACGCATTTGCCAGGCACTGCTATTAGATGCCCAGGTACTCAGACCATTTTGCCCCTGCTAACATGAATGGCCAGTTAACACTATGGTCGTGCCTGGCAAGTGCCTTTCCCATGCCCAGGGGAGTTGCTAGGTCTGGAAAAGACCCGGGGCTAAGCTGATGTCGGTACTGTTGGGACTGGGGGCTAGCTAGTCTTTTGGCTGTAGCTGCTGAGATTCTATCCGGGGCTACAACCAAAAGATCAGGGGCTATAGCCCTCTTAGCCCCCCCCTAGCAACGCCCCTGCCCATACAAAGGTCAAACTGTTGGCATTGCCAATGCTTGTTTTAGATTATACTGCCTCATTTCTGTGCGGGTGGATCACGGTAAGGGTGGGGTTTCTTACTGCCATAATGAAGACAGCCCATGGGCTGTATCATTAGCTCTGTCCCCAGAGGGGTCACAGCTGGGAGATATATTTGACCTCAGCAAGGACAGCCACCAAAGCCGAGTGTTTCAGGTACGGCCAATCAAGTGAGTATCGAAGTGCAGGTGAGTATCTAAAATTGTGTTTGTTTACATGAGTTGTTTTCTTTTTTAGATACACAGCGCTTTATAAATACAAGTATTGGCAGTAAACAAGCAATGCAGTCCATTTAGATTCACTGCATTAGGAAACACTTACATGTTAAATGCATTACTTATGCCATAAGCAGACATGAATGAATTACATTTTACAATTCATTGAAATGATTTGCCAGCCTAAATAGGTGTCAATGTCATTATTTACATTTGTTCCACCTGGCAAAATGAATATTCAATAATGAAGGCATAAAATAAATGTAAACCCATACCTATATGCCATTTAGTGACCCCTGATTTTTATAAGGGGTTACATATATGTGTGGAGTGCTTCCTCTCGGCTCTTCCTCAGCCAAAATCTCAGCTTCTTCTTCTAATTCCAGAGGCCACTGATTCAAAGAGGAAAACATTAGATTGTCCCTGCCAATCACCACTTTCTGCAGTTCCTTCGTGCACAATGGCAAGGGTGACACGTAGGCTCACCTGGGCGCCATCTTGGAGGTCAATCACCTCCTTGAGCGTGAATGTGATCTAATTACACAGTGTTTCATTAAACTGGTACAGAACGCTATAAAGACTCTGGTGACTTTCCGTAGCCTGCCTTAGAACAGCTAAAACTCGTCAGGTGCGCAACTGCAGGGGTGTTGGTAGGTCTGATCCAGGGCTACGCTAATCTTGTGGCTGTTGGGACTCGGGGCTAGCTAGCCTTTTGGTTGTAGCTCCTGAGATTCTGTCCGGGGCTACAACCAAAAGACCTGGGGCTATAGCCCCCTAAGGCCCCCCCTAGCGCCGTTACTGTGCACAAGGCCACTTAGCTCATTAAGGGCCCTCCAGGATTAAGTTTAAATTAAATGATACAGAAAAACTGAATTATTTTGTCATGATTCATAATGGTGTTTCATCTTGGTGTGTACAGATCTACACATTACCAAATGAAATGGCAGATTCTAGACACGTGCTAGGCCTGTTCCAATCAATGTCAGCAATCTGGGGGTAATCTTCCCGGTCAATAGCACCGTCTTCCCGGCACCATCCTACCACTGCGAGCCCAGCTCTTCTATTTCCTTTCTGGAACAGAAATGTTATTACTCCTCAGATCAGAAAATTAATTATGCTCCGGATTCTCTGAGAATAAATGTAATCTGTTATTAGCTTCTGATATAAACAAGCCAGATACAAAACAGCATGATCTCCTGCAACACCGCACAGTGATTCAACCCGTGGCCAATTAGTGCAGCAAGTGTTTGTGGCCTGCTGTTCAATGTTGCTGCGATAATATAGCGATATATCGCCTTCTTGTAGCGCTCATCGCCACAGCATGTGCATTAGAGACATCGTTGGTCACGGGAAACCGGTCCACGCCTTTCCACTTGCAGAGTTTGACCAACCATGGCTCAATGTGAATAAAATCTACCCGTCTATAGGCCCTGGCCGGAACTTCCGTTGGGATGAAACATAAGAGAGTGCAGAAGATGCTCTTCTTGTTACTTGTGTTCTTGTAACGTGTACCTCCACCCACCGGGAGCTGGATCCACCACGGAGGGTGTACCATAGAGGGGCGTAGCTCATAGCAAGGACTGCATTGGTTCGGATCCCCGAATTGTATGGACATCCAACATGGAGGCTTCCGTTGGCCATGTCCTGAACGTTGCATGTCATAGCTGTCAGGCGGACTGTGCTAGAGATTCCATGTGATACCATTTGCTCGCGCAGCTGTGATGCAAGTAGTATCCACCATAGGACACCACTGCATACCCAAAGGCTTACTGGAATCGTTCTCCAAGTGGAAAGCTGTGGGATACAAGGGTTTGGGCTGTCACAGTCAAGGATGAACCAAGGTAATGCCATTTGTAGGAGTTGTGGGGATGACAAACTCTGGATCAGTTGGGCGCTGGTAGGGTATGGTGGCCCAATGGTCGCTTGTTGAGCGATTAGATAAATTATATGGTCCAGTCAGGTTATAGTCATTAATTTGTTTATTTTTGGTTAGTTGGCACCAAAGAAAACATCATTGTAGAAATGAATGACAAGTTTTTGACATGGTAACTCGCTACGCAGCTGACGCGTGTTTCAACCTAAGTCTTTTTCAAGGCTGTGATTTGGTGATGTTGTGATGTGCACCGTGAAGTGACATTGTGATACCCATTGTTAATTTATAACATATATATTCCATTCAATATGCATGTATTTAATAATTTGTTCCAGTCATGCGGAAAGGAAGCACATTGTGATAACAGATTAGTAATTTAGCAAAACCTATGATAATGAGTGGTGGTGATGGGGTAAGTGACAGGGCAGAACATATAGCAATTGATGGTTACATTTAGGCATGACAAGATGTATAGTTACAGTGTGAAGTTAATTGAGACAGAGTAAGAGACAATGTACCAAGGGAGAGAAAGGAAAAGGAGAGTCAATTAGTTGAGCCAAAGGCCAAAAGAATTCAGTAAGACAGCCTAGTTGGGTAACTGTAGAGGAAGAGGAGTCTTACCCAATTGAGTTAAAGGGTGGACTTCAATTGCTGTAAGCTGGTCCTCCCAGATAAGGGCGTTGTCATGATCTCTGCTTCCAAAAGATCAGGACTTGCCCGACTCCCTTGGAAGCAGACCCATAACCCCGGTTCCGAGTGCCAGCCAGTCCCAATTGGGACCTTTTGGACCCTGTCCTGGTGCCAGTGGCACCAGGCTCATAAAGATGCCCAGTGCCAGCGCTGGAAGCGCCGGGCTCATAATGCTTGGGTGGACTTACCTGCAGCAGACCATGCTGCTTACTTACCTGCCAGTTGAACCCCTGATCCTCTTCTGTTTGGGACTACTTTTCCTGTTGGGTGGGGCAGGAGCCACTCCCTAGGTTCAGAACACTGGAACTCTTCTGGAAAGCAGGAACTCTTTTCTTACCTAGGCGTGGCTGTGGAAGGAGACACCTAAGCACTACAGGAGGCTATTTAGACCACACCCGTTGGATGAATCTTGCTTTGCGTTATTCTGCATTCTCTGCAGCAGAACGCTCATCGTGTCTTCTGCTTCTGATCCTGGGCCTAAGGGAACAAAGGCTTACCATCCTGGAATCCAGTCTTCAGCAGCACCTGTAAAGACAAAGAAAGAACAGGTTAGCACTACGGTCTTCAGTGGCAGCGCATCTCTTACGTGGTCCATCGGCTGTCACCAACGCTTCGCGCTGCATTCCGGCATCTGAAAGACAAAGGCTTACCTACTCTTCGCATGCTCCGGAGGTCTTCGCACTGCATTCCGGTATCTGAAAGACAAAAGCTTACCAGCTCTTCGCACGCTCCGGAGGCCTTCGGCGCTGCATCCCGCATCTGAAAGACAAAAGAAGGTGCGTTTAAAGACATTGGGCAACTTTATTACTCACGTGCCATTACTCCTTCCCACGCCGAATCCAGTGGGTATTCCAGCACCCTTCAGCTTCTCTAAAGCTCAGAACTTGTACCTGCAAGATAAAAGGGACAGTTAGTGCGCATCGTGAAGCAGGCTACAAGCGCTTACTTACGTGCTTCCAGGCGCTTCTATTCCTCACGCTGGTTCGATCCTCAACTCTCATCAGCCCGCCATCCGCCATCGCCGGAACCCTGCAAAACAAGAGATATCATTACAAAAGACTTTTAAGACATTTGAAGTGCCCAGAACTTACCGTTCGTGCAGTAAACGACGGACAGCAGTCCTCTGAGGTCAAGAGGCCTGCACCCTTATCCAGTGAAGAAACTGGTTACGGCACCCTGCCCCGAGGCAGATGGAGAGCTCGGCGTTCACTTACCTAAGGTGAGGGCGTTAACCTTTGGGGTTCTACAGGAGAAGAGAAAGGGAAGAGGAGAGAGGCACCCAATAACCCCAGTTCATTAATCCCATATTTTCTATCTGCAGACATCTTACTCTTCGAGTCAGACATACAGTGCACAGAGGTCCAGCCCAAAGAGCCAACCGTGTGTTACACATCACCTTTGAAGATACGGCATTCACCCAGTCAAGGCCGGCGCCTCTGCGGGAATCAGGTGAGCGTTACAGGCGTCAGGTGGGCTGGATAGCCGATCTGCAAATAGATAGATAGGGTTTTCAGCAGGGATGGGGCCCATGGACGAGTGGCCGATGTTAAATACATATCAATGGGAGAGGTGGGGTGCTAGGTAGTAGCAATTGGGCAGGAGGCCGGGGAGGGACGTCTAAGAGGGGGCGTCTGCTGAGAGGCTTACTGCTGGCTGGGTCCAGCGAGTTTGTTTCCTGCGAGCGTTCTCGGTAATCCGTGTGCTGTGGATCAGCCCAACTTGCGGGAATTTATAAGAGCATGGCATGGATTGGTTGGTTAATCAAGCAGTGTGATTAGTCTAAAATGGCCGTCCCACGGGATGGGACCTGTCATGGTTTACGTCAGAGGGGTGAAAATAGAATGTAGGGGATTTACCCAGACTGAGCCTGAACAGGATTGATACATGGAAGGAAATTACCACAACTGTATTCATAATGCATGTGTAGGCAGAAACTCTCACAGGTTTGTGTGCTGCTGATTTACAGGAAAACATGGAAATCATGGTCACTGTTTAATCCAAAAGTAACGGCGCGATATTTGCATATCAGATTTGCTTCTTTCTGGCGTAGTTGTAGTTCTCTATCTCCGCCCCTTATGTCAGTTGATATTTTCTCCAGTCCCACGAAGATGATGCCTTCCTTGTTGTCCCACTGGTGTACTTCCTGCCAGTGTAATTCCAGTTGATATCTGGTGTCCTGGGAATGTAGGGAATTGAGATGTTCCCTGATCCTTGTTCTGAGTTCTCTTTTAGTACTCCCAATATATTTGCGATTACATACACGGTTAATAGCATAAACCACAAATTTGGATCTACAGTTGATGTATTCTCTGATTGAATGTGTGTCACTGGTACTAAAAGTCAAAGTCTTGGTCATTGTAGCGAATTTGCACATGGAGCAGTTTCCACACTTGTAGAAGCCCACTGGTTTGTTGCTGGTGAGCCAGTTGGCATCAGTTATTGGAATAGGCGCCATGAATGATGGGCTAAGGATGATTTTGAGTGTTCTAGCCTTGGTATAGGTTAGGATTGGCTTGTCTGGGATCCATGCCTTGATATCTTCATCTATTGATAAGATATGCCAATGTCTCTTCAGAATCATCTGTACTTGATGGCTATCACTGCAGAACTGGGTAATGTATCTTATTGGGCTGTCATTTGTTACCTGTTTACTGGTGGGTACCTTGGGAGTCAAAAGAGAGCTGCATTCTCTACTGTTAGCCATGGCTATGGCTGCTTGTATTGATTGGTCTGGGTATCCCCTCTCATAAAAGCGTCTGCTAAGTGTTGCACATTCGTTTCCATATGATGGCCGGGTACTGCAGTTCCTTTTGGCTCGGAGGAATTCACCTTTGGGGATATTATTGATTACTGATCTTTTGTGGCAGCTGGATGCATGCAAGACTGAGTTGACTTCTGTCGGTTTCCTATAGGTTGAGGTCATTAGTTCTGTGCCAGCTGGCGTGATAGTGATATCCAGGAAGTCAATGCTCACCTTACTTGAGGTTCCCGTTAGTTCAATCCCAAAATTGTTCTCATTCAAATAGCATTTGAATGTTTCAAGTTCTTCATCTGTGCCACGCCAGATCATCAGGATGTCGTCAATGTATTGCATTAAAGTGTGGATTAGTTTGTTGAAGTCATGGTTGGTGAAGGCATGTACTTGTTCATAATGGTGCATAAATAAGTTGGCCATTGAAGGTGCATATGTTGCACCCATGGCTATGCCTTTTGTTTGCCTGTAGTATTGTTGGCCAAATAGGAAGATCGTATTGCTCAGTGAGAATTCCAGAAATTCTTTCATTAGTTCCAAATGTGAACAGAATGAGGCTGATGCTTTTGTGAAGGCAAAATCAATGGCCTTTAAGGCTAGTCCGTGGTCTATGGATGTGTATAGGGTTTTAACAAACAGAGTTACCAGGGTGTAGTCTTGGTTCCACAAGATATCCTGCAGAATTAGTAGGGCGTGCATTGTGTCACGTAGGAAGGTTGGTATCTTTGGAACCTCAAGTGCCAGGACGTTGTTGATGTATTTATTCAAAGGTTCCGTTACCCATTCCACTCAGTATTGGGCGTCCTTCTGGTATGGGGTCAAATATCTTGTGCATTTTAGGCAAGAAGTAGATCGTCGGCATCCTAGGGTGAGGTTGGTGTAGGTATTTCATTTTGTCATCTGACAAGAGTCCGTGCTTGTGCCATTTAGTCAGCAGGCTACTGGCTTCCGTTCGGACTTCATTCATTGGATTCTTACTTATGGTGTCATAGCATCCAGGTGTAGTCAAATGGGTGAGGGCCATTTTTACGTAGTCAGATCTGTTCATTATGACCACGTTGCCCCCTTTATCAGCTTCCTTGATTATAATTTGGTGGTTGTCTTGTAATCTCTTGAGTGCGAGTCGTTCTTGACTGGTAATGTTATCTTCTCTTCTTGAATGCTTCATTCTCATGCAATCCTGTAACGCTTGGAGGTCTCTTGTGACCGCCAGGCTGAAAATGTCTATTGCATTGTCCCCTTGTAGATTGGGAGTTAATTTGGATTTTGGTTTCATTTCTGGTATTTTCACGTTACTTTCTTCAATATTCAGTTCTTGCATGGTCTGGTGCATGGTCTGTGTTTCCTTGTTGGGTGAATGGTCCAGGTTTGTCAGGAGGTGGGTACACTCAAGATGTTCCATATCTAAGGTGCTCAGTGGTGCTGGTACAGGTTTGGGTTGTTTCCACTTGACTTGTTTTGAAAAATAATTCTTGAGTTTGAGTTTCCTGATGCATTTAAATAGGTCGATCTGGGCATTCACATAGTTGGTTTGCTTTGCTGGAGCGAAAGAGAGACATTTGTTTAGGATTTCTGAGTCATACTCTGAGAGGATGTGTTTGGAGAGATTCATCACTAGGTATGTTATCTTGGCATTCGTTGCTGTAGCTGTGTTTGTGATCTTGTTAGTCTGATAGCACTTTCTTTTTCTTCTTGGGTGTCTCTTGGCCGCCGCTCTCTTGCCTCTCTTGCCTCTAATCTTGGTGGGATATTTCCCCGGGTAGGGTCTAAAAAATGGACTTGTTTATTATTTCGTTGTTGTTGTTGTTGTTGTTGCTGTTGTGGGACTCAGTTTACTTTCCTGTAGCATTGGATCTCGTCCAGAAAATTGTAGCCAATGCTTCTGCTAAGTACATGTTGTCTGGACAATCTTGATGCAGCCCCTTCCTTCTCTACGTGGGGTGCTGACCTTTCAGTTTCTGCTTGTGGCGTATCGGGTGCCTGGTCACAGTCTTCATTTTCTTCAGTTTCTTGTTCTGGTTCACTGTCTGCGTCTGATGTTTCCGGAGAGCTGGCTGGGGAACCTCCTTTGGAGTTACTTCTTTGTATATTGCCAAACTTTGGTTGGAAGGTGAAGACTCTATTGTCTTGGTAGTCTCTTTCATCCCTTGCAAATTTTCTACATTTTCTGATTTTGACTTCGTCTTGGTGATTTCGCAATATTTCGTACATTATTTTGTAGTTTTTTTCCTTAGTTGCTGTGGGCAAATTGTTGGATTTAATGTCATTTTTTAGTTGATCTATCTGGAGTACTAATCTCCCATGTGCTCTATCAGCATGTTCTAGGAGTAGTTCCATCATTATTTTGGAACCCATGATGAGGTTTTCTTCCCATTTGGCCGCCAGGTCAGTGTCCTCAGGGTCCGTAAAGTCCGGGAAAATGATGATTCTTAAACCCCATGGGATTTTCTCTTGTTCCAGGTAAGTTTGGAGGGTAAATCTCTCCCAGAATTTATTGATTTCCTTGGTACAAAGTCTTTCTAATTTTACAAATTGTTTCCTGAGGTTATCCGGCACCCTTGGAGTGGGCGGAAATGCATGCACTGTGGATCCTTTTGCGGAGAAGAGATTCTTGGTATCAGTTTTCCTTGATTCTAAATAATCCGCCATTTTGGCTAGGGTGTTGCGGGGATCTGGTCCCCTAGTTTTAGATGAGGCGGAGTTCGTGTCGGGACTCCCTTTCTCCTGCGCACCTCCTCTTATCTTGTTGCCGAATATGACTAGCAGTCTGGATCCTGGTTTCTTGAGGAATCAACTCCGGGGTTCCTATTAAAATGTAAGAGTTGTGGGGATGACAAACTCTGGATCAGTTGGACGCTGGTAGGGTATGGTGGCCCAATGGTCACTTGTTGAGCTATTAGATCAATTATATGGTCCAGTCAGGTCATAGCCATTCATTTGTTTATTTTTTGGTTAGTTGGCACCAAAGAAAACATCATTGTAGAAATGAATGACAAGTTTTTGACATGGTAACTCGCTACACAGCCGACGCGCGTTTCAACCTTAGTCTTTTTCAAGGCTGTGATTTGGTGATGTTGTGATGTGCACCGTGAAGTGACATAGTGATACCCATGGTTAATGTATAACATATATATTCCATTCAATATGCATGTATTTAATAATTTGTTCCAGTCATGAGGAAAGGAAGCACATTGTGATAACAGATTAGTAATTTAGCAAAACCCGTGATCATGAGTGGTGGTGACGGGGTAAGTGACAGGGCAGAACATGCCATTTGTAACCATACAATTTTGGTATACAGTGTTTATATCGAATCCTTTATATTGAATGCCCATATATCAAATATTTTATATTGAAAACCTTTATAGTGAATGTATTTAGGGTGCGGTAAAGGATTAAATATTTTTGGGAAACAGTCAGAATGGGTTTTTAGGGGTGGGAAACTGGGATTTGGGGGGGATAAAAGATTTGATGTATAGGCATTTGTTATAAGTTACTTCGATAAAAAGACATGTAACCCACAAATTGCGGACCCAGGTATATATCCAGCTCCCAACCCGAGTAGCCGACAGTTAAGTAGTATGCAGAAAAGTGGGCCATACTCACACGCCAGTGGCACACTCTGTGCTCTTGACCCATAGTCAGTTACCTAGAGATGAAACTTCACAACACAACTCTCTCTCTGGGGGGGTGAAAAGATGACACTAATTGAACCAGGTAAGAGAAATCTACTCTTGTTTGCCAACCACAATAATTGTAACCATTTGAAAGTGTAAACCAAGGGATTCATCAATGTCAAGGCTTTGAGAGTGTGATGTTCCTAGAGCTGTTTGACCACAGACATACAGACTCTTCAGGCTGAACTGACCCTCAGGCAGATGGGGTTCAAGGAACACAAGGTGCATCAGACTAGCATGGTTGCCTCTGCTGTGGAGAAGGACATACATGACTGGGACCCTGACACACGGGATCCCAACAAACTCATATGACAGAGTTCTGCATTTTTCTTCTCCAAGTTGTCCTCCCTGTGGCTCCATTAGATGCAAAGGGTGCTTACGACACTGCAAGCGAGCCGACAAATGCCTCTCTTCACCCCCCTCCACCTGTCTCCCACTTTCCCACTTGTTCTGCCTATAATCCCGAATGAAATGCCTGGTCAACCAGACCACCCCCTGGCACTGGATGCTCTGTCCATGAAGCATCTGGAATGGCAGGAGGGAATATCGGATTTGGGTTGTTTGCCTGTAATGGAAAAGTCTATGGCCGAAAAGACCGTAGCTAACTTGACCGTTACGGTCAAACAACCCAAAGTAAATGCCCCCCCAAGCATACACTCCCCCACGCCCACACTTACTTACCCTTTAATGGCACACCTCGTTGCGTGCCGCCGACTCCCTGCAACGCTGGTTCCCTGCACTTACATGCTTGGGAACCGGCGCTGCAGGGTCGTTTCACTTTTTATTCTTCTAACTTTAATCCCCTATGCCGGGGACACCCCCGCAGCCCCTATTCCTATTATAGTGAGCAAGGAGAGCGGGGGACACCCTCAAAACCCCTGTTTGCTATAATAGTAATGTATGGCATGTTTGATCGAATTTTTGGTTGTACAGGATTTTCGTACAGCCTAAATTCAGTCAAATACACAATACGTTTAATTATTTTCGGTCTTTTTGGGTCATTCCAGAGAAATCCCGACTCAAAGAAGCAAAGAAGCAAACACACGGAGGAATAGAAAGTGAGTGCGAGTCAGTATAGCAGCTGCTAAAGAAACCGATGCACCTTGGGGCCCTGAGAACATCACATCTGAATACTTTAAAGTTCTAAGTCAGATTCAAAACGTGCAAGGTAGCATGCTCTGGCAATACCAGCACATTCTATCCTTTTGGGCAGGTTCCATGTGATATAATCACGGCAAAAATTGCTGTGGTAACAAAATATCGCGGCAAAAATGGCACCGTTTTTGTGCCGCAGTCCATGTAAAACATGCGGGGGACACCCTTGCAACCCCCGGACCCATTATACCATTTAAGCAGAGCGAGGGAACACCCCCGCAACCCCCGCAACCCCCGCTTCCCTTGAATGGTATAATGGGGCACACTTTTACCAGGTCAAACAGCGGCATTTTTGCCACGATATTTTTATACCGCGACATTTTTGCCGCGATTATATTACCTGATACCTTTGGGCAAGCTCTAAGTTTGCAGGAAGTTCATTTGGAAAGCAAGAGTATTTACACCGAAAGCAGAATACACACACCGACGGAGCACAACGCAGCCTATCAGGACGTTAAATTCAGCCCAGACCTACAGAGGGCAACTTTAAACGACAAAGAGAAAAATTAGTGGGCACCACTTGGTAAGAATCAAAATCATACAAAGTTCTTGTGGTTTCATTTAGTTCAAAGAAAGTTATGCAGGAGCTGGCTGTGAAGAGTCTGGAGACACCCTGACTCCAAATACATGTACAGCAAAAGAACAGGTCAAAATACCAAGTCACACAGCCGCTCTCCGTTTAACCCAACTAGGGTTGTGAGGTAAATCAAAATTAAAAATGATTAAATAATCTTATCCAAAATTGATGCAAGTCTTTCAATAAATGAGTCGCTGTTGTATTTCACAAGCGATAATTTATCGAGAAAACAATCTCAAACTAGAGCAATCACTAATAAGTTCTTAGTGAGGAAGCAGCTGCCACAGCTTATCCCGAGCCGGGACGTGAGGCGATCACGTGGTACTTAAGAATACAATTGCCGTAGCAACTTTTCAACACGTCTATCCGACAGACTGAGGCTTCGCTCGTCTGCGCACGGAGGATCCGCGATCTTCCGTGCAGTTCATGGTATGTCCTTTATGCACTAAGGATCTTTGTGGTTGATACCACACGTAGAATCTCACTAACAAGCGCTTTATCACCTTATATTTAGCTGCAGAGGGCCGAGATCCACCTGTCCCCATCTGCTACGCGCATTTACACGAACGCCATTAATGGCCACCAGTATCATAGCAACACCGCTTTGTTTCCATTTGAAACCTGCCACACCACACAGGTAAAGGAGTCATTCTTTTCCACCTTTGCCACACATGCTGAGCAGTTAACTTCTCACTTTAATCGGCACTTTCCATTCATTTTCTCTCATTTCTTTTTTCCAATCCATATCGGCACTTTACCCATTACTGAAACCTCCGCCGGATGGTATGTTCTTTCTTTCTTGTTATAACCATGCATGCTAATGGTGTGTCTCATTTTCTGTCATATTTAAAATTCACATTTTGTTATGTATTTGAATGCTTGAATAACAGACTAGCCCTGACGAAGGAAATTGGTTTCCGAAATGCATTGGCATATTAAGTCTGTTTAACTCTTAAGCTGTGGCAGCTGCTTCCTGACTAAGAACTTATTAGTGTTTGCTCTATTTTGAGATTGTTTTCTCGATAAATTATTGTTTGTGAAATACAACAGCGACTCATTTATTGAAAGACTTGCATCAATTTTGGATAAGATTATTTAATCATTTTTATTTTTGATTTACCTCACAACCCTAGTTGGGTTAAATGGAGAGCGGCCGTGTGACTTGGTATTTTGACCCAGTCTTTTGCTGTACAACTTTAAACGACAACCACAACCTACACAGGACTGGACAGCCCAGGACCCTTCGGGCACCAACCTAAATACACTAGCCTTGAAAAGGACCCTAGAGGTCGAAACACGTGTCGGATGACCATACAAGACTACATGTCTGTTTTATAATAATAAACCCACAGGTGGTTTTTACCCAATCAATGGCGTGAATATTTCATCCTTTCTAAAGAAACGCATGGGATCCGGGTCTCTGCCTTTTACTTTTTTAAGGGGTAGGTGATGGCACAGGACACTGCATCCAGCCTAAAGTGGACTGTTTCCGAGCTTGGAACCTACAGTCTTATGCATGATGTGGTGACCCCCTGATGTCTGGTCGGGCACCTGAACACTTTCTCTGTAGTTTATTTGAAGGTCTCCTGAGAACTAGCTCTTCTGGGGAACCTTGATTAAACCCCATATACTGATCAAAGAACCAATGTCATCTCAAAGTGAAACACCTCCTGATGACCATGAACAACGGTAAAAGAAGGCGGAAAACCTGTCACTGTCTACTATGTGAAACAACATGTATCGCACTGGACATAAAATCAATACAACAAAAAGAGCAACACCAGGAGTTGTGGACTAGAACTCCCATGATCCTGCACCACTTGCTATGCTGGGTAAGGCTAATGGTAGTTGAAGTCTAAACATCTAGAGGGTGACATAATTAGTAAGCAGACGACCATGATAGAAAAAGTAAATCAAGTTGCTGACCACAGACTCTCAGCGTCACCAAGAGAAACAGATCAAAAGGATCCTAGGTTCACTGAAACAGAAATAGAAAGGCCTCTCCTGGTCCAGAGAAATGAAGTATGCCACAAACAGAGACACCTCTTGTCAAGATGGTTATCTAGGCTTAGTAAGGTAGAGGCCAGGTGCTGTTCATGACGTAGGCAAACAGGGCTCCTTTAGCGGTTCTGGCTCAGCTGTTGGTAGCAGTGGCAGAACAGTCAAACACAGCGCTTGGAGGGGTCATGATGAGTTATTTATAACACGTTTAATACCCAGAGGTTTCTAAGCGCGGACTGGGGGATCGAACCTGTGTTTCTTTGTGTCGTCTTGCTTCCAAGGCGAGCACGTTGCTCCTGAGCTATCCTCCCGAGAAATACAGAGCTATCACAGTGAAGAAATTGAATGTCCAGGCAGAACATTTTTAATATTTTATTTTGCTACATGAAGTTCAACTGGGTATTTACCGGTAAATTCAAAGTGTTACATAGAGAAAGACCCATATCCCTTGTTTCAGGCGGGCGGGCAGTATCCACATGCATAAAACACAAACAACTTGTGGGAACAGTGCCTGTCTGGGATTTAGGAAAGCGGGGTCTCCGATGGAGTAGAGCCATCATGTCTCCATGAAAGTGATTAAAGAGCTGCCACCAACGTGGGGGTGGGGGAGTGAAGGTCCTGCACAATTAGCCAGGCACTACTGCCTATAGTGCTATCGGGAAATGCCAAAGTGCCAGCCAAGAATCTAGTATGGGCAGTTTGTTGTCCAGAATGGGACACTTTTTTGACCGGAGTGTGCCAGTTTCATAAGGTACTGGACTAGTTTTAACCAATGTTTCTGAACAAATATGCTTTTAAATGCTTTATTTGCAACATATTTTACCAACAACACCTCTAGGGTTACACATTGTAATATGTGATTGTTGGGCACTTTTTCCATTGGTGCCTGGACCAATTTGATGTCCCAGTCTGACTCTGGTACACGCACAGGGATTTAAGCGGTGGAACGATGTGTGCCGACTACCCTTGAGAACCCAGGGTCCGCGGGTCAGCACATCAGGGTTTGTGTCCCAAATTTTATAAGCAGTTGCAGCTTTGGACTTTTAATCGTAAACTCTCACTGACCATGGAAAAACTGTTCCACAGAAAGAGAATACACCAACACTGATCATAGAAACACTACCATAGAGAGAGAGAGAAACATACCACACTGATCATAAAAACAGTATCACAGAAAGAAACAACGCACAGTTACCATAGAAACACTTTCGCAGAAAGAGAAACCCACACTGGCCATAGAAATATAACTACCGAAAAGGAAACAACCCTTGCTAACCATAGAAACACTACCGCAGACAGAGAAACATCCCACACCAACCATAAAAATGCTGTCACAGAAAGAGAAGCAATCCACAGTGACCATAAAAACAGTATCACAGAACCAAACAACCCACAGTTAGCATAGAAACACTTTCATCGAAAGAGAAACAACACACACTGATCATAGAAACACAACCACAGAAAAAGAAATAACTCACACTGACCATAGACATACTACCACAGAAAGAGAAACAACCCACAGTGACCATAGAAACCCTATCACAGAATGAGTCAACCCACGCTGACCAAAGAAACACTACCGCAGAAAGAGAAACTGCCTACACTGACCATAGAAACACTACCACAGAAAGAGAAACAACCCACACTGACCATAACAATACTATCACAGAAAAAGAAACAACCCACACTGACCATAAAACGTACCAGAAAGAATTTCAGAACGAGAAATAACCGACAGTGACCATAGAACCACTATCATAGAAAGAGAAACATCCCATGCTGACCATAGAAACACCACAGAAAGAGAAACATCCCACACTGACCATAGAAACACTACCACAGAAAGAGAAATGTTTCACTCTGACCATAGAAATACAGAATAACCCAGGGTAAAGGCACGTTTTGGTGCCAGATGGCTAGAAGGGGGGTGGGGGCCTCGACCTAATTCTGCCAGAGTATAACAGAAAGATGCTTCCCTCACTGACTATAGCAACGGTACCAAACAATGTGAAACAACCCACAATGACCTTAGAAACACTACCACAGAAAGAGAAACAGCCTACACTGACCATACAAATACTGTCTAACCATGATAGAGGTAAGGTTTAGTGGCAGTAGGTCTCCTCGCGGACACCGGTCAGTACCACTCCACTACTTGGCAGGTGGAAGTAGGGAGGGGGCACATTAGGGTCTGAAAGGATTCCCAGGGGTAGTGCCCACCGCCCCCTCCCACCTGCCCCCCAACCCCTAGCCCTAGTTTTGCCACGGAATGTAACAGAAACATGTTTCTTTAAAGCATCTCAGGGACCAGTGATACGCATTCATACTGACAGAGAGGGGAAGGCACCTCACAGCGTTTAGAAACATATCTATTTTGACAGGAAGTGGGGAATGATATTGACTATAGACGCATATTTGCTCTGACAGCAAGGGAAGTGATATTGACCTTGGAAATACATGTTCACAGACTGCAAACTCTATGGTTTTAGCGACCGGTGTTTCCGGTGTGCTTCTATCCATCGTCTCATGGGATTCTTGTCATCGGACGTTATTCCTTCATCTTCTAAACACCACACTGGAATGGCTCCAGAGGACACTCCAATGTGTCACCGCCGGCGTGCTTGTGGAATGCATGAAAGGAGTAGAAACATGTCAGTTCTGCACGTTGCAACCTCTGATCTGCACCTTTAGCTCCATCGAAAGGCCTTGGCATTTGGTCGCCAAGCGAGAGTTTCCGCCCGAGTGGCCGTGAGGGTGGAATGGTCCACTGGCTGCCCGTCACCGAAGCATCCCAGGCTCGGGAGCCTGCTCGTCTCCTGTCAAAGGCTGAACAGCTGAACTTTCCTGCGCCCAACCCAGAGGCCCGGAGTCCAGATTCTGAATGTCAAAGCGGCCCATTGCCGCAGAGCAGCTGCCGCTGCAGCAGGCGGAAGCGAGCCCGCTAACTCCCGCACTGGGAACCCACGCATCGCACAAGACAACATTTATATAAACACTACAGCCTTCGTAGTGAAACCAGGAGCAACATAGTGATGTTCACCTTGCTTCCCCAGAAGTCCACATAAAACAGTATTGGGAGTACATGGCAAATAGCGGTAGCATGTCATTGGTAAGCCACGTTTACAGTCCCGCGGTTGTCTTTCACAAATCATTTTGTTGAAATTAAAGCCAACCAATAAAATTGTCCTAAATTGCATTCGTTTAGTAAGTGAAAGTGATGATTTGTGAACATGTGGCCCTCGCCACACAGAGCCAAATTGTCAGCCTAAGTAAATTAAACAATTGAGAGACCATATCTTTGCAAAAGAGCACCCCAAACCCCCCTACCCACCTCTGCAACCTCTGGGGACTCTTTGTTTGTTTATTTATTTATTTGTGTATGTATTTATTTATTTTTGTTTAATAGTCCTTTGTCCAGTTCTTTTGTTCTGTTTATTTATTTATCTTTGTTGAATGTTCTTTTGTCCAGTTCTTTTGTTCTGTCTATTTATTTATCTTTGTTTAATGTTCTTTTGTCCATTTCTTTTGTTCTGTTTATTTATTTATTTGACTTTGTTTAATGTTCTTTTGTCCAGCTCTTTTGTTCTGTTTATTTATTTATTTATCTTTGTTGAATGTTCTTTTGTCCAGTTCTTTTGTTCTGTTTATTTATTTATCTTTGTTTAATGTTCTTTTGTCCATTTCTTTTGTTCCGTTTATTTATTTGACTTTGTTTAATGTTCTTTTGTCCAATTCTTTTGTTCTGTTTATTTATTTATTTGACTTTGTTTAATGTTCTTTTGTCCATTTCTTTTGTTCTGTTTATTTATTTATTTGACTTTGTTTAATGTTCTTTTGTCCAGTTCTTTTGTTCTGTTTATTTATTTATTTAACTTTGTTTAATGTTCTTTTGTCCACCTGGAACTTCGCTGAAGCACTGGGAGGACTGGAGCATGCCCCGCACTGGACACTACAGCAAAACTAAAATACCTTCCACGCTGGCGTACACACCGAGATGCACATCATACATGAAACACGCCACCACTGCAATACTGACGGGTACACCTCTCTACAGGAGTGAGACAGGCAAGGCCAATTCCCACATGTCATATGATCTTAGGCTGAGAGGCTTTAATCGTGAGCACATCGCCACTGTAGTGGTCTTGGAGCGGGCAGCCTTATCCGAATAAAGGCGAATCGTGGCCCAGCCCAGGGTAACCACAAGAACATGGTCTGGGTGATGAAAAGGAAATTTGAAAAAAGATGAGTGGCAAGGACAAGAGGGGGATAGGCAGAGGTGTAGACAGGGTAGGGCATGAGCGGGCAACGCACACCCAAAATCTGTGAATGCCGACTCAGCAGCACCGTGTGGGCATTTACAGATGTTAATGTCACTGTGCTGGGCCCAACTGCATTAGCTTCAGGCCCCACTTGTTAGACAATCCTGGCTAGGTCTCTGGGGATAGGACAGGAAGCAAGGCACATGGATGTAAGTGCTAGCATACAGGGACATACAGCTTTGGGGCATTCCATCATGTGTGACAGGGTACATGAAGAGTTATAAGGCGGCTCCTGTTTATGTCGGAGTAACGTAACATAAATGTGTAAAAATCATGCCTAAAGCATTTTCACGTTTATTCTATGTTACTCCACGTTGTGATGTATTTGAATTCTGGGGAGAGGGCACAGAGCGTAATGTACAATTCTGTCTTCCCTTTTCTCTCTGTAGCGTGACATTTTCATGCTGGTGTAAATGCTGTGGATTCCTACGGAATCCGTCAGCTTTTTGATCATGCAAAAAGCAGACAGATTCCTACCGAATCTATTGTGAATTCTGTCTGCCATGTGGAAATGGCAGGTGGTGTTTACTTTTGTCTCCACTTTAAACCTCCCTTTTGCACTCCGAATTGGCAATTATGAAACGTAGCTAGGGAGGACCTGTTTCATCCTAAGTGCAAAGGTCACAGACCCGGCCCCAAGCAATTTACAGGAGTTGGGCCTTGAAAATAAGCCCCAAGTTGTTCTATTTAGTTAGTTAAGAAGGCAGCCTGTTTTTGGCAGGTAAACTTTCCTGGAGGCAGACAGTAGTAAAATGCACAGTTTAAATGATGTTATTGATGCGTGATGCAACTACCACTGGAAAACAGAAAGTGCGCCCTAACTGCAGGACTGCAACACTGTGCCACACACAGGACATCACCAATGCAAAAACGAAAAGTGACTGCAAACACACGACTGAGGCAAGTGTGCCTCACGCAGCATGAGGCAACTTCACCCCAAGACTGAAAGGGGCCTATCCTTGTCACACTGGTACAGGAGTGCCTCACACACATCATAGGGCAGGCAGCACCATTACAATCCTGAAATGTGGCACTCGCTGTGCGACTAAAAGAAGTGCCATCGCTGCAGTACTGAACTGTAAATCACACTGCAGCACCCACACAGGAGCAGCTCACACTCACACAAGACAGGACAGCACCACTAAAATAGCAACATATGATCATTCCTGCGGGATCGAAATGAGTGCATGTCACACTGGACATTACCCTAAAAATGAAAGGTTACCCAAAATTCTGTGTCAAAATAAGTTAACCCTGCATGGGGACACCAACGATCCAACACCACGAAGCGATCCTTATGGCAGGACTGACACATGTCCAGCTCAGTGAGGACCACCGCAAGTTGGCCCACACAACAACACTTAATCAAGCACACCTCCCATGAAACAGCCCACGATACCGACACAACAGAACATCGTCTCTCACTCTAGACATGAAAAATACACAGTCCTGGTAGACATACACTACCCTGGACTCATATTTCTTAATGCTGCTTGTTACTTCATGTCACTAAGCATGCATACTGTGCCCCCACCACCGCAGTGGTCTTCTGGCACACTCCTTTTCAGAATAGTGCCATCTTGTGGCCCCCCTGGGAAAACCAGGTTCAGAAGGGGACTATAGTAAGATGTACATTGACAGGGGAGTGAAAAGGTGGTGCCTCAACTGGTTGATATTCTAGAATGGAAACTTAAGGTGGACATTAGCAGCTTGAAAATGCAGTAGATTGAAAACTAAAATATGAAGCTTCAATAAATAGACAAATGTGTCAAAAGTAACTGAATCTTATAATGGATTATTCGCAGATGGTAAATGTCACAATGTGATCAGGGCGCAAAGCCCTACCTCATCTTGTGAGGGAAGACCCACGTTTGGGCCAGGACTAAGGGAAGTGACGTTGGGTTAGGGAGGGGGCCAGGCGTGGAAAGGGAAGTTCAGTTACAACTACGTTGGTGTGCACTAAAGAAGTGTACATTGCACCAATCTGTGTATGCCTCTTCATTCGAAAGGATAGGCCGTCCACCTGAGTGGCCCTCAGGTATGGCCAGATCTCACACTGACGACGAGGCAGGTCCAAAGCAGGACTCACGCCCCAACAGATGCTGAACCCCTAGAGCACTGTAATAGCCATGCCGCACGCTCAATAGGCTGCGCTGCACAGGCCGCCGCACTTGAGGGAAAACAACACGGAGGGTGCTGTCGGGCACATACCATGTGCGTAGGTGCGCCTCCACAGACAAGCGGTGCACACCACAGCTGATGGGATAATCAATTCACGAGGTGTGAACGCACATGGCGTTGCCTCATGCATGGACCTGGCCCAAGGAAAAGGAAGGGCCAAAACTAAAGGGCCATTGGCTGAAAGACCCCCCCTCAAAGAGAAAAGAAAGGACCATCACCCCGTGGGTCAGCGCGGAGTGAAGGAGGGTGACGCAAAGCATTAAGAAGGACAGGAAACACCCCTCCCCACACATGAATAAGTGGAGTAACACTCCCACAACACAACAGCGCCCACATTATGTCTGGCGACGACGTTGCCCCCACATCAGGAGGCAGTGCCTCAGGACCCACTCTCTCCTCAGATGGAGGAACTCCGACGCTACATCTACCACACACATTCCACCTGTGTGATAAAGCAACCTAAGAGTAAGATGGAGGATATGGCTGAGAGACTTCAATTTTTACGTAGGAGCCATAGGGCTCAATGACGATGAGAGGCTAAAGAACACCATATCCATGGCTGTTGGGCAGGTTGTCAGGGACAAGAGCAGGGGAATTGCTCAATCTTGAGTCAGTCTCGTTACAAGACCTGCACACAAAACTCTCAGAATATTTCGCACCCCAGACCAACGTCGACTATGAAGGGCACATCTTTCACACAATGCGACAAGGGAAAGGAGAATCCTTAGACAACTACGTCATGAGACTAAGAATAAAGCTCAAAATCTGCGACTTTTTATTGATACTCCAATGAGGAGGCTTTAAGATCCCAGGTCATCGCTGGATGCGACCCCCAAGCATTCAGAAAAAAACAGCTGCAGAAGCAAAGGTCCCTGGAAGTGATCCTAGCCCTGGCACGCTTGGAAGCGGCAGTGGAATTACAACTAGACAACCTAGGAAAAGTCACGATCCAGCCCAAGACAACCGAACCTGAGGCCGTCAACAAATTACTCATCGCCGTGAACCTCCCGGCCCGATGCTCAGACACCTCATGTTTCAGATGCAGATAGGAATACCCTCACATGTGGGAATGCCCAGCATTAGGCCAAAAATACACCTCCTGCGGTGGTGACGACCATTTTTGCACCATCTGTAAAAATTCGCCCCTACTCACAGCCAGCAGAAGATCACCTAGAGAACGAAGGAGGACTATGCTAATGAGCCCACACAAAGCCGGGCTGGATAGCAAGTATAGAAGACCCAGGGGGGTGAGTGTGACTACAACAGACATCATGCACGACAGGAACATAGAGCGTCTGACAATTCCAGACACGGGCCGCAGACGATACGCCCGTTACATCATAATGGAGTCACCCGGCAGCAGTGACTCGCCCTCATCGGTTGATGACCAACACAAAAAGGGATACATGTGGGCATTGTACCACAACACAGCGAAACAAGACAGTCCCGTCCTCATGCTCCAAGTCAATGACAGTCCTTTGAAATTCCTTATAGACACAGGGGTGACAGTCAACATTGTAATTGAAGAGACCTACAAGTTGCTCCAACGAACCCTGAGACTCAAGCGATCCACTGTCGATGTCTATCCATATGAATTGACCACACCACTGCCATGTAACATCGTCATCACTGTCACGTGCACCCACAAAGCGCACACCACAGAATTCTCACTGCAGGTACGCAATACTGAGGTGAACAGCGGGTGTATTCACAGCTTTAAAACAGGAGTGGAAATGGCTCTAGTGTACATCCTGTACCAACTAATAGCCTACAATTACTTTGCAAGACATAGAAACTGCATTTCTGAAACTTTTCTGAGGTCTGAGAAAGCTCAAAAACCAGAAAATCCAGTTACACATCAACCCATAAGTCAAGCCCATTGCTCAACACTACCGGGGCATACCCGTTAACATACAACAACAAGATGTAGAAGAAATTGCCAAACTACTGAAGTAGAACGTCATTGATCCAGTGTCAGGACCCACTCCGTGGGTATCACCAATAGTCTCCATCCCAAAGAAGACACCAGACGTCTCCATTAGGCTATGCATGGATATGAGGAGGGTGAACAAAGCAACTGAGCGGGAAAGACACCAAGCACCCAGGATAACTTACATGATCCACCTATTGCCAGGCCATACATTTTTCTCTAAATTGGACCTCATAATAGTATACTATCAACTTGAAATCGCCTCTAAATCACAATACATTCTTAACCCACATGGGTCTCCTTCAATACAAGTGGCTCAGTTTCGGCATCTCATCTGCCACGGAAATCTTCCAAGACGAGATCTACAAAGTTATTTGCCATGTCCCCAACTGCCTCAATTACTCTGATGACGTCCTCGTATTCAGCAAAACAAAGGAAGAGCATGAAGCGGCCCTACACCAGGTATGTGTGGCACTTGAAGCAGCCAGATTAACCCTCAACAAAAGCAAATGTGAATTCCAAAAGGGTTCACTCAGGTTCTTCGGACATATATTTTCGGAAAAGGGACTGCGTCCCAACCCAGACAAGGTAGCAGCATTGAACACCGCTCAGCCACTGCAGTCTGTCACCGAACTTCACTCGTTCCTAGGGCTTGTGAGCTACTGCTTAAGATACCTCCAAGATTATGCAACAATCAGCAACCCCCTTCATCTACTCAGTTGAAAATACCAACCTTTCCAATGGTCTGTGGACTGCCAGCGTCTGTTCGAGACCATCCGAGACAACATATCCAAAGCCGACGACATGGCTTACGTCAACATGGACAGAAAAAAACAAAGTAATAGTCGACTGCAGCCCAGTTGGCCTGAGGGCCATATTAACAAAGCGAGACCCTACGGACCCAAGCAACCCTTTCATAGTGGCATAAGCTAGACAGAGCCTCACCCATATGAAATAGGCACACTCCCAAGCCGAAAAAGAAAGCCTGGCAGTCGTCTGGGCCTGTGAATACTTTCATCTCTTCCTCTACGGCACGGCTTTCATGGTCGGCACCGATCACCAGGCTCTTCTGACAATCTACGGTGACCCAAAAGCAAGAATGCCATGAAGGATAGCACAGTGGGGTTTGAGGCTCCAGGACTACAGATTTGACATCATACACCGCCGGGCAAGGATGACAACCCAGCCGACTAACTGATGAAGCACCCTGCACAACCGGAACAAGCAGACCCCTCCATCGCAGACTCATATGTCAACTACATCGGCCATCGCCTGCAGCCTCTGCCTGTAGATTTCACCACTCTTGTAAAGGTATCAGAGCGGGATCCCAACCTTGCGATAATAGCACACTCAGGGCTCAAGTCGAGGGTACACGCAGGGGGACGGAGTCCCCCACTTTATTCAGAGGGTGGACTCAGTTCCCCGCCAGCTAAAAGAGAAACATTGGATGTCCTCTTTGAATTTATGAATTAAAGCCGACCCCGGGGATCAAACCGTAGTCAGCAGGTTTGTAGCCCATACACTTCACTACTGCACTATATAACCAGATGTCAAACAACAAACAACTAAAGGTGAAAATTACATTTCGGTGCTGCAAGTCCCAGGGAAAACATTTGTGTTGGTTCTTGGAGTTTAAAACATGCACACATTTTAACGTTTTCAAAAACACTATTAGAAGAAAATATCCTGTCTTCGTTTTGTGTGTGTGTTGATTTTATGAAAGGCAAATGCCATTCATCCTATTCAACTTGGGTGGTTATGCAAAGTCAATTTAATGAAAAGTGCATATTTCATCTTGATATGCTAATTTCTGGCAACGCCACATCTCATTGCATTTTCTGATGAGTCCCCCCACTTTAATTTTTAGGACTTAACCCTTGGGAACACTGCATTAAAGCAGGGAAAAAGAAATATCTAAAGGACCAGGCAAGAGGAGAAGAGGAACAGGTGAGGGACAACATTAGATGTCTGGAGCACGTCAAGGATGAACTAACACTCGTGGATGACCACCTCATCTTGAAGGGATGCAAAGTAGTGATACTTGCAGCACTCAGAGAAAGGAGAGTCATGCTGGCGCACAAATGCCACTGGCGGAGAGTCTCCATGAAATGTCTCCTAAAACAGAATGTATGGCTCTCCAAATTAGATGCCTGAGTAGAAGACGACATATGCCGCTGCACCATTTGCTCACAAGTAGCCCAACCCACTCATTCCAACCTGCTGCTGATGTCTCCTTTTCTGGAAAAAGTCTGGGAAAGAACTGGCTAAACAGAGCATATGTACTCATGTTAATCGATGAGCACTCTTGTTTTCCTGATGCATATCTGATAGAATCCACAGCAGCCACTTGGATCATTCCTGTATTAGGCTGCATGCTTTCCACATATGGAATACCCAAGGTCATAAAGTTGGACAACGGCCCACCCTTTACCAGCCATGATTTCGAGAACTTTGCACCCTAGATGGGCCTCCAGCACAGGAAATTAACATCACGGTGGCCCCATGCCAACTGCATTGTTGAAAGTTTTATGGCAAACATCACAAAGACATTACAGATAGCAAACATCCTCAGAAGCCATTTGGGCAAGTCCTATATCAATTCCTGCATGACCACAGACACACGCCTCACAGCACCACAGGAGTCTGCCCATCGGACCTCATGTTTCAAAGAACTGTGAGAACACGATTACCTGAAGGTAGCAAATAACCGCCCACATAGCCATTAGAACAAGACGCCAAGACTCAAGACCAGGAAGAGAAGAGCAAAATGAAAGAAAGAACAGACGCTCGATGAGGAGTAAGAGAATGTGACATTGAACTAGGAGACCAAGTACTAGTGCTTCAGCCACAGACGAGAAAGCAAACACCCTGCATTTGCACCAGAGCGACTGGTTGTGAACAGAAAAAAAGGAACCATGATAACAGCAAGTGGGCAGCAACACCCGACCATAACGCGAAACTCCTCCCACTTTAAGAAACTCATGGACCCAGTACGCCTGACATGGTAATACTCCCAAAGCAGTGAAAGTGATGTGTTCTCGGACGACTCATACTTGGAGGACAGCGAGCAGTCAGAGGAAGAGGGCAGCAGTGCAGAATCGGACGGCCCCACACAACGGAGGTGCCCAGTTTACCGACGCAACCCCAGCGGTGCCGCATTAAGCCCCAGAGACTAATTGAAGAGATAGGGTATACTGTAAGTTGAGCCAGCATGTTAAAAATGTAGGAGAAGTCACATTGTGACCAGGGCGCATAGCCCTCTCTCATTGTTGTGAGGGAAGACCCACGTTTGGACCGGGACTGTCAGAAGTGATGTTGGGTTAGGGAGGGGGCAAAATGTGGAAAGGGAAGTTCAGTTATAACTACATTGGCGTGCAATAAAAAAGTGTACATTGCACCTGCCTTCGTATGCCTCTTCCTTCAAAAAGATAGGCCGTCCGCCTGAGTGGCCCTCAGTGTGGGCACGGCCAGATCTCACAATAAAATACACAAATAATGTTTTTGGAAAAATAAATGTAAAGCTATTCACACACTGTTAAATAATTAAATTGTTCCAAATGTAAGGGTCAATTGTGCTTTACCCCACAGGGTTAAGGGCGCGGATGATTGGTGCCCTCGTGGTCCAGGAGCAGGAAGAGCAACTTGCCGCAGCCCGCTGCCGTCAAGCCCCGCCCACCAGCTTTGCAGCACTTTGATTAGAAAGGGCCCAGTATCCCCTGCAAGGACAAAGCCTGCGGGTGATTGTTACCCGCAGGGTGATCGTTGCCTATGGGGGGAGGTCACTGGGATTTGCTTACAGCTGTAGCTGATCTCTGTGGTATTGGCCTGTGGTAGTGGTTTACCAGCTGTGAGAGAGAACAAGAGGACACCGTATGCCGAACGATATCTGAACAAATTCTGATCGCCTGAGTAGGTGAGCAGACAGGCGGTGGCGGGTGGGGAGAAGGGGATGTTACCCTACCATTGTAACTCTGTGGCAGCCATACATTTCCATGCTTGGAGGGCGCAATTTAATTAAGACTTTAAAATGCTCTCCATTGTCTGCAAACCTTAACAAGCCTTATTCTAACTCCTCCTCAACATCTAGTAACTCTGCCTGCAGTCTTGCCCACCATACACCCGACCTCGCCCAAACTAAAAATTCTAACCGTCAGGAGGAACATTCTTACCACCGCTTCCTGACCCTCATCATCAGGTGCAGCAAAACCTAGGCCTAATATCGTCTCAAAAACTGTGGGGGAGGCTCACATTCTCATGACTGCAATTCACCATTTTCTTGGCTCCACCAAGCAGATTACCAAAGCAAACATGGGACAATGAGGATTTACCAAAGGGATTAGCTAAGACTGCAGTTAGCCAAATACATCTGCAGTACAGCACAGCAAAATGCCCCAGGTCCCAGAGAGACATTGCCCACGTGCTTCAATATTCATGGCAGTGGTATGCCAGCAGCCCCCATAACCATCACCTCCCCCGCTGGTCTATTTCCCAGCTCCTGCAGAACAACATTGACATCAATGGTATTGCTGATATCCAAGAGTTTGCTGCAACCAAGCTAGAGGGGAGGTCCATCTACATTGATGGCCGACTCTAGGGACAAACGCACCCTGATCAGAACACAAGACAGCGTACCTAGGAGGAGGCGAGGAAGGGGGGCTTTTGTGGGATGACCAACAGGGACCCTGTGAATGTCCCAATGCTGGATGAACTAGCCACGGTCAATGGCGGCTCTCATTCAGGTATTAATCTCTCCGGCAGTCCCGTCCCTTTACTCTGGACCAGTACCAATGCCCACCAACGATCAGGCTGGGAGGGATGACCAAGGGGCTCCTGTATGCAAATACAATCTTTTCTTGTCCCAGTTGGCATCAATTATAAACTCACCTGCATTGTTACTGGAAGAGTATTGGAAAGGAGGGATTACAGGGGAGGTACCAACCACGTAAGAGCATAAAAAGGGGGACACAAATGCTTTACTGATTGTGACGAATCAACTTCCGGCGCACCAGTGGTCCAGGGATGAATATCGGTTTGTAAACCATCAATCAACCCCACACCTCTCGCACACCAGAAGGGATCCAAACAGATTGGAATGCAAGTGAATTATTAGACCTCCCTGTCCAATTTTGGTTACGTGGATGAAACGGCAGGCTTATCTCTGCAGTGTCATGGATCGTTGGTTAGTTGTAACACAGAGAAAATACAATTATTACTCAATGATAAAAGGGACTGTCCAGTCAAGGTTGTATACAAATATCTAATTTATTATTACTACAACAGACAGTTCCAGCACACTACAATTACAACACACACTGTAAAGGTAGACAGAAGAAAGACAGTTTCATGAAGGAAAGGGGTGCACTCTGGATACTAACAGGAGGGTATTTGGTAAAGCAATCATTCTTAATGTTCAAGGTTATTTGGTTTCAACACCAAATGGGCAAAGGGTTGGAACTGTGTCTAGGGGCCTTCAGAGAAGGACCAGGGGGTAGAACCACAATGTGCCTGGTGCTGAATAATCTCTTGGTGCTCGGCAGCATCGAGGCGATTCTAGGGTGCTTTGCTGCTGTGAGACAGAGTTAGTGGCAGGAGATAGCTGCGGGTACCAGCCTGCAAGAAGATCGGTAAGCGGGGCTGGACGGATGAGTGCAGGCTGTCCGGCGCGGCGGCTCGGGCCAAGAATCATTTTCTCTATGCTGGTTGGCGGATCTGAAATGCTGGTGGAGGCGTCTCGGACGGTTCTGGTGACTGCGGCGTGACAACAGTCAGCAGTGCAGCCAGATGCGGTTCGAGGACTCAACTGTCTTGCAATTGTCCTTAAATAGATGGATGCAGGATGATGCTTGTGTGGACACTTCCCCTAGCTTCTTAGTAGGGCTCGTGTCTTTCAAGGCGGACGGCTCAAAGCCCAGGAGGGTGTTAGCAGGCAACAGCCTTGTCCTTCATCCAGAGACTCTCCAGCACTTCCCACCATGGAAGCTTTCTGTCAGAACCTAGCAGGGCACGATGTGTGCTGGCTGGGTACCGGTTCTGGAGCTGCTGGACGGGTCCTTTGAGTCTGGTATCTCCCTCTGTTCCCTGGGGATGTTTAGGATAGGGATCTTGCTTCCCTCTTGGTATTCCTGGCCTTCCTTCACTGGTGGAAAATGTAAGGTAAACTGTACCTTTAACTCGGGTCCAAATGAGTCCTTCTTCTTACTCCTTGCAAAGTCTTCAGATGATCTGATCGGTGAGGGGCTCAGGCCTCTTTTAAAGCCAAAAGGGGCCCAGGGATTGGTGTGGGCCAGGCCTTACTTGAGTGGGCAAATCTTGGGTCTCCACCAACAATCTTCAGTGATGCTTCAGGTCAGAATCAGAACGCTTGGCTACAGAAAGGGGAAAGGTGCAAACATATACTTCTAAGTCCCACCATTCTTCCTATTTGCTGTGCATCAAAGTGTCTCCCTAATTCACTGAGCCCTATGATGCACTTAATCAGAACATGGGCCTCGTTTGAAGTAGGGGGTTGCAGGCAGACTTTCGTCTGCTACAATTCACATACGTCCCTGCTCTGAAAGGAGTGGTTCCATACATACCAGGGAGGGGTGTTAGAACCAAGTTGACACATTGAATTACAAAGAGTTGTTGGCATCTGGTCTCCATTGTTATTTCCTGCACCCAGGCCTTCCTTAAGGCCTGCTAATTAACATTCTTCAGTATTCGCCACCACCATCAAGGTTTGACAATGGAGATGCAAATCCACGGGGCCTTGAAATTCTAATCAGGCTGCCCATGGCCAAAGGCTTTTGATGTACCCATGGCTGTCAGGTGTCAGCTTCACATAACAGGGGAGGGTGGGGCTGGTAAGCTGTGTCCTCCAAGAGTACATGACTATTTTTCTGCTGTGCGGAGAGCGTGGAAAATGTGCACATGAATGGACTCATCATTCATTCTTTTAAACAAACAAAAAAATGCCATGGCGAGCGCACTCTTCCCGTGCGGATGGTCGAATACCTCACACTGATTGCACCACTTTTTAACCCTGCCATCTCTTCTTAAAATGAAAATCATAAACCTGGTAGGTCGGGTTGCACTAGTGGTAGCAATGAAACCCGTAAAACTGAAAGTGCCCTGATATAGCACCTCTGGCCTCTATGACCCCAAGTGGGTGGGAATCTACCTCAAACCGACTAAAGGCTATTCCATTTCCACCCTCACAAACTCCCACCAGGAGGACAGAAGGTGGCCCTTAATCTAACTATGGGAAAGTTATCTAGTGGAAGTTAGCCATGCACCATTGAATCAGGCTCCCAATCATGCGCCCAATTCCAGCAAGTCGGAAGTGCGCTAGAAGGCAGGGCCAATATACCTACATAGGGTCCCCAGTTGTCTCCAAAGAACTAGGAACCCAAGGAAACCTTGCTGAATAAGTGTACACACTATGTTGTGTGTGGGGTTGCCTTTTCGTCACACGGAAGATTTTAAGGTGCACTAGGATGCCTTACCAGGGGTAAAATGCCCATGACTATGTGCAAATCGACTTCAGGCAGCCAAGGTTGGGGGGAAAATGCTTGCCTTTGCTTGGAGCTGTCACCCCCACCTAACCCCGGGATTGAAGTTACAGCTCATCCCGGGGGAAATATGGGCGCTCAACTGGAAAACAGCTCCTGCTGGCCTGTGCTCACTGGTGCAAACTCAGTTCCTTGGGGGGGGGGCAGATAATTCCTATTGGGCCAAATAAATCACTGTAGTAAATTAGGAGAAAGTTGGCCTACCCCGCCTAGCTGAAGGAGTCACGAATGGAAAGTATGGATGGATTGTGTGATTTGTTATTATGGCTGTTGAATTATGTGTGTCATGATGGACTTTTATGGCCTTAAGGCCGAAATGCATTATTTGATTGATGGTACGTTGTGCTCGTGTTTACTCTGCATTCTGAACATTGTGAGTGGTCTGTAACTGGCCCAGTGGAATGTCAGAGCAGTGTGTGATTTGGGTTCAGTCAGGGTCAGGTGAAGGTGGGTCCCGCCTTTTATCAGAGGAGGTGCTTTAGAGGCGGACAAAGCTTTCCCCATTCTGCATGGATATATGAGTGAAGGGGCAGAGGGTGATTTGAGAGTGTGGCCCTTGAATACGGGCGTGCTACGTGCCGGACGTTTTGTTCCAGAGGAGTGTTTGCATCTGTAGCGGGCTGGCTTTTATCTGCCAACAAGTATTCATTTTGCACAACAAGGAAAGTGAGGTTTAATTTGGGTTCCTTATGTAGACATGAGGTTCTGGAGTGGGTCAAAAGTTTGGTGTGTGTTTGGGAATGGAAATGTAAGTGTGACAGACTGTTCAAAAACAAATCATGACAGGGTCAGAAATGGCCCTTGTCATAATTTGTGTCTCTCCCTGTGCCTATTACTAACAGGCACTCAGGAAGAACCTAATTTCTGCCAATTTTAAATGCAGCCTGTTTGTGAATTCGGATATTTGCGCAAATGCGCAAAGAGAGGGGAACGGCATCTGAATGAGCACATCTAGGATTCTGGATTGTTTCTGCAGAGCAAGTTCCATTTTCTGCAAAATACTACTAAGGGTCAGTGGAATAAACTAATACTGAGCAATTCAAACCTTCTCAAGTAACAGCTTTGAGAGAGAGAGAGAGAGAGAGAAGAAGAGAGAGAGAGAGAGAGAGAGAGAGAGAGAGAGAGAGAGAGAGAGAACTGGACTGGGTTAGGGTGGGACTTGAGTGTCATGTGCCCTCTAGCAGCTATTTCTGTCACAGCAGAGATGAAAGGCAGCCCTATTCTCAGATCCAATATTTGCAGCTGCTTCAATAGAAGGCCACCTTGAATCCAAGAATTACAATTTGTTTTGCAAATGAAATATTGAAAATGGGTGTAGGTTAAGTTATCTCTTGGAAGCACATCATGGGAGGGGGCCTAGTCTCCTCCTTAGCTCAGGCTGCACCACTTTATGGTGGGCTGACATTGTTCTGTAAAAGAGGAGACCCTCATGTGACTCCTCCTCTTTTACCATTGGCCTCTGGCTTCCTTGCTGACGACCCAGTGCCAGCCGGAAGCATGGGCAATCTGTGCTGTCGATCCGGGCCCTGTTCTCTTGGGGGCACTGCAGCCAACCGCTGCAGCGAGTATAAGACGTTATACAAATTGCATTTAATGGGGGCTGCGATGCTTCCAGACATAGGCTATTTGTGTGCCGTGTTACTGAGGCGGTCGCTGTTAGCATTAAACCCCATGTGACTCTTCTAGAGACAAGTATCCGCCTACCTCCCCAGCAGCCCATTAAACCCTATGGGGCCTCACAGTTAGTGCTTACCACGCTCTTTGTTTTAGCAGAGCGTTTTATGTGGAAGCTCTTTATAAGTAATTGGTCCATT
The DNA here is from genome assembly GCF_040938575.1 of Ambystoma mexicanum. Taxonomy (NCBI): domain Eukaryota; kingdom Metazoa; phylum Chordata; class Amphibia; order Caudata; family Ambystomatidae; genus Ambystoma; species Ambystoma mexicanum. The sequence goes on along the minus strand of NC_090934.1, from coordinate 1,229,910,953 downwards.
TAAGAACCATTGTTTTGGGCAAGGCGTTCAAAAGGGGTATTTTAATCTGAAAGCAAATACAAAAAAACTAGTTTTATGCCCAAATCATCTTTTTTGTGAACAATTAAAACCTGTTAACGAAAAAGTTGCAAACTATCTCGCTAGTTTTATTGTGTTCGCTTTTTGGTGTGTCAAATAAGTTTATTGTTTTGTAGCATATCACATTTCACTTGCATCATATGAAGTATGTCTTTGTCAAACGATCCAAAACACCCAGGTTACCTTTTTACGCGATCTTTTGTTACTAGTCTAAATCTTGAAAGAGAGCCTACAAGAAATGTTTTTAATGCTATTGTTAAATTGCATTCTGGTATTTGTAGTCTTCATGATGGGGGACAGTAGCACAAGACTTGTACTCTTTCTGTTTAGCATATTTCTATAAGGATTCCTATATTTCTGGAGTACTTTCATTATAATCTTTGTATTTTTCAATTCATCTTTATAAAACAGTATTGCTGAAAGCCAAACGTGGTGGTGAGGGGGGAAGGAGAGGATACATTGGTTGTGAGAATTTGCCAGGTCCATAGATATGGGAAGAGCGGTTGCTGGACTGAGGGTGTTGTTCTCCCTGGTCCCTGATGATTTTCAGGGTACAGGTTAAGGGTATATGTGGGTAGACAGCGGCTGCCCAGTTTTCACAGAGCGGACGCCATCCAGCTAAGGTGTTTTTGAGGCCAGCACCTAAAAGCAGCTTTTTGTACATGTGTAAACCACCAGGATTTGAACCCAGGACCTCATGCTCTCAGGGCACTCACTTACCCACAAGACCTTGTGGAAATGTCTTCATAAGCACATTTCTTGTATTGGTATTTTGCTTTCCATGGAATATTTTGTAGAGGAGCAGCTGCATGAATCTGCAGGAAACCCTTGCCCCCTACCTCCCATATTTTGGAGACCTGAGATTGTGCCATGTTTGACACCATCAGTTGTGCCAATACCACAGCGTGTGTTCAAGAAAAGATACCTGTTGAGACAACCCTACCGAATGTATCACTGAAGGGATCACAACTTGAGGGTGTAACTCCCTGAAGGAATATGAGAGAAAGCAAAGAAAAAGAAACACTGATGTCATAAAAAATATGTATGACGTCCTGAGATACTGACTAAAGAGGATGTATAGATCTTAAGGAAACTAATGATGAAGTAAAGAATCAAGTGAACTTTTAAATATGAAAAAGAAGCACAACTGTACAGATGCTGAAAAGCCAGGTTGACCAAGTCATCATAGAAGCTGGCTATATGTAGAGATTAGAATGCAGGCAAAGCCGCCATTGTATAGAAACTGGACATCAGTATCATGAATTTAGTAAGCCAGGACCCATGAAGCAGGAAGAGAAACCTGTGTCGCAGCAAGAATAAGTGGAAACACGGAGCTGCAAGACGAGGTTGTCTGGCCTGGAGTCAAAACTGAAGCAGCCAAGGTCAGCTATGTATACTGGAAATGGGTGAATGTGTGAAGGATGAATCATTACTTGTTACGGTGCAAAGAAAGAACACCAACAGCGCCAAGTTTAATTCACTTAAATCATTTTAAACCTGCAAAATTGACCAAATCGTGGTGTCCTGTCACGTGAGCCAAGGATGAAAATAGAGTTCGAACTTGGAATCCCAGAACATTATAGTGAATGCTCTCACTCCCATGTATTATATAAGACAAGGATACCTTGCAAGGCCAAGTTCAAAGACAATTGTCATGGCAAAAGGCATGGGCGATGAGAGATGCTGAGCTAATTGGATGGGGATGTAGTGTCATGTCCATCTCCTTGTACTTGGGTCTGGGCTTACATGCTGCTAAGTGAACTAAATGTTTCAGACCTGGCACAAGAGTGCCAACCAATTATAATAGTCCATATAATGAAGGACCTTATAGTTTGATAACCAATGGGAAACTGTGTATCTAATGTTTCTGAAGATTACATGTTTTAGAGGTAGGCATATGTTATCCACCTGATAGTGGGCAGCCAATCACAATCCTAGTTCCTCTAGAAAGTATACTTAGATGTCCTCCATAAGCCAAACCAGACCCTTAGTATGTTTCTCAGTATTGCCACATAGTATGACATCACCCCTGATGCATTTTTGATACAATGTCTATGTTTTGTGAAAAGATCACTGAGAAGTTTGTTGTAAAATCACTGTTTTAGATCATTCGTAAAAAAAACAGTACTTTGTCATCTTCCTGAGTTGGTTCGGTTATTTGGACTCAGAATTTATCTGTGTGATCCCATCCATTACATATGCACGTTCCAAAAGTGCCCGTGGTAGCATTGCGCATGGTTTATCCAAATTAGTTCAACTCCAAATTTTCGGATGATCAGGCATCCTCTGCCATTAGCTGAAAGATTACAGAGTTTCCTGTGGAGAGTGGCCTAATAGAAATAAACTTGCAAGAAGAACCCAGACGGTGGGCAGGTCTCCCTTTGAAGAAATCCTTACCCTGTTTCCACGAGCGCTCTGCACACGGAAGATTAAGTGATTGAATTGGAGGAGGAAGAGTCAATACCAAAGGCCTCGAATTGATTAACAAATGGTAAGTAGACTAAAGGGAATGGCAAATAAAGGGACGGGATTGGTATCATTTTGAGCAACGAGGAAATATTGTGAAGATGAGAGACTGCCTACGAATCCTAATTCAAGGGAATTAGGAGACATTTTAACTCCAACAGGAGTAGAGAGAAATATAAAACGCACAGGTCAGGACCCTCTGCGGTGATGTTTCAAATCGTGCACAGGCTAAAAGTAAAGGCGAGAGAAGAAGTGCCCCATGTTTATGAATGAGACATAGATACGTGGGACGGTGATCACAGTGTTTATAATATGTAAATGTCTGAGTAGTCTAAATGTTGTTTGTTGAATAAAGTATCGAGGAGTGATAGAATTGTGACAGTGATTAAAGATAAGTGTAGCGAAACGACTGGCACCAATCAAAATAATAGATAGGTTATTGAAATAAGAGAATTGAGCAGCGATTGATGGTGCTTGCTCATATTTGTTGTTTTTAAATGTTAAAAGTGGTGTCTTAATATAAAATAAAAAGTTTATTTAATGATCTGGTAAGTATTGACAGTGAATTGAGACCTGTCATTATGGGGCATTCTGCTCTCATGCACCTATGCAAGACACTACCAAAACACATGCCCAAGCAAAACATGGCAGAATGGGTAAAGGGCACAGCAGATAAAATCTTCATGCCGTGGCCACAAGAGGCATCATTGTCAATAGCGGTATTACAACACATGACCATGTACTTTCACGCCGCGTACACAGGGAAGAAATTAGAGAAGAGATTAGCAATTGTAGAACATTTGAAGATGTATCAAGAGGAAAGAGAACACCCGCCACCTGAGGAGTGGATGCTTAATCAGCATAACAGGGAAGGCGTTGAGCCCTCAGCTCCCCACTGTGCCTGAATTAAAGAGTGTTGCTATGGAAGCAATAGGAGTATATCCTTTAAAGGAATTGAAAGCAGTGACAGGGTATACTAATCCGATATATGAACCCCCCTGCTTATAGTAGTGACCACAGTCCTGAAGAGTATTAGAGAAAGGGCGATATTTTTAAATTCATACAAGCCAAGGAAGAAAGAAGCGAACTGTCGAAATTGTCGACAGATATAGACAGAGAAATCAAGAGATGGAAAGGAGAAAAAAATAAGGCTAATGAGGTAGCGCTCGTTCAAAACAAATGGATGGGAGGACATATATTACTTAAGATAGATGGGAAAAGCATTGAGGAAGTTAGGTAAGGAGAAGATAAAGACGAACAAGAGAGGAAGGACAAGGAATGAGCGAAGAGATTAAAGGAAGGCGAATAAAGAAGGAAAAACAGGGAGCAATGGGAACAAATATATCAGGAGGAACAGGAAAAAGATAAAAAACAGGCAGAGGAACAAAGAAAGTATGACAATAGACAAAGAGCGATAGAATAGAGGGACAGGAAGGAAAGAAAGAGAGAAGAGGAAGAAGCACAAAGATTGAGGGACACAAGATTACTGAGACGAAGGGAAGAAAAGGAATGAAGAGAAGAAGAATGAAGGCAGGAGGAAGAAAGAGTTAGAAGAGATGCTAGAAAGCAAATGGAAGTAGATGAAGAAATGAGACAGCGTGGTTTCAAAGCCAGTCTCATTAATAAAGTACAAATGAGGACAAGCTCAGAAACATGATGGGACAGAGTGGAAGAGATTCTTCCGATAAAGTAACACCAGTGAATCTAGAGTAGCGCTAGAAGATAAAAGAGATGATGCAGAAAGCGTTGGAGAAAGTATTGATAAAATCTATCATCAATTAGGATGAGATAGAGAGTATGGAGCTCAAAGGAACAATGATTGATCCCCAGTACCTCAATCATGAAGTGAGGAAGGAAACGAGTTTAGTGATGAATGTTGAGCATTTTCTTTGAGCAGATTGAATTTGGACAGAGGGGAGGAGAATGTTAGTCATACTAGTTGGGGCCTAGACATGTCAGACGAGGAAAGAGAGTCCGGTCTTGGGCCAGAAGGAGGGAGCATGTGCACCCCTGTAGGAAGCATGCAAATGGAAAAAGGAAGGGAGATGGTCAGATCTGGAACAGCCTAAAGATAGAACACCAGATACCATAGCATATCCTGAGCGTCCCCGAGGACGATCGTTTAGTGAGAAGGGAGATTCTCTCATATGTAAGTAGGTTAAGGTCATTACCGACAAGGAGACAGACAGGGATGATTATCCCTGCCAAGGATAGACTAATAGTGGGATCCGTCTATGGTATGGGGTTTTAGCAGTTTGCCTTGTTAGAGGAGCGGGGCAAGACAGCAATATATTCCATGGCCACAGATGGATAAGGATAACTGAAAATGTAAGCTCCCTAGTTTGACTTCAGGAGCTGGGAAATGGATATACAAATTAGTGAAAATGACAGGAGGAAATACACTGACCATAGGGGACAAAAAGGGTCTCCTGGCAGCCATTCTTGGAGAGAGGGCTGATGACCTATGGAGGAGACTGGGATATTCAAGTGTGACTGCACAAAACACAGCACATGATGGAGCAGCGTTCAATATTTGTAGGACAGATGTTTGGAGGGCTCTCAGGGTACAGTATACTGACACATCAGATATGGGTAAAATTATGACATGTAAAATGAAAGAAGATGAAGACCCTAATGCTTATATTCAAGATATACAGGAGAAATGCAGCTTGAAACTCGCAAGCCATGGGAAAAGACAGTGACATTGTTTTACCATATGTTATGCCAAGGTTGCCTGAGCCAGTACAGAGGCAGATGAAAAAACAAGTGGGGATGGAAGCAAAGCCATGGGCTGAGATGCAGTTGACAATAGCTAACCATTTATTTATTTATTAACATTTTTAAAGCACACAGCAGCCCAAAGGCATCATGGTGCTGTTACAAGAAAATCTGTTACATGTAACAGAAAAAATCATAACTGGTTACAGTGGAGCAAAGAGATGTTACATACATGAATAATGAATTGCAGGTACAGTAACAATCATTTATGCATACTTAGATACAATTGTTAGTATCAGGGAAATACAGTGGCCATCAGGTGGGTCAGTTGAACAGGGTGGTTTTGAGGCCTTTGCGGAATGTGCTATGGGAGGTTTGAGTTCAAAGGACGTTGGGCAAGGCATTCCAAAGTTTGGGGGCTAGATAGGGGAAGCATATACCTCCTGCTTTAACCCTTTGGATTGAGCGTATGCGTAACTGGTTGTGTCCATCTGGGGCGTGTAGAGGTATCTCGGTTAATGGTTTCTAAAAGGTAGGAGGGGGCGGTGAGGCTAAGGCATTTATCGGTTAAGGTAAGCGTTTTAAATGTTATTCTTTCCTTAAATGGAAGCCAGTGGGCATCTCTCCTGGCTTGGCTAATGTGATCCCTCTTAGGGATGTTGAGGGCCTCTCTAAGCACATTATTTTGTACTGTCTGAAGCCGGTTTAGGGTTTTTACAGAGGTGCCTGCTAGGAGAGCATTACAATGGTGAGGCAGTTTTAGTTAGTTAGGAATGGCTTAACAGGATTGATGAGTTTGGTGGTGTGGGCAGAGGCAGAAGCAATGGCACTGACCTGTTTGTCCATAGATAATGTGGCATCTAGATATACACCTAAGGTCTTTACAGATGGGGAGACTGGGATGGTGGTATTTTCAATGATGAAGTTATCGTATTTGGGGTTGAGTTTGTTCAGAGTTCTTTTTGGGCCTATGATGATGATCTCGGTTTTGTCTCCATTGAGACATAAACCGTTGGTGGCCATCCAGGCCTGGATGGTGGAGCAGATCTGGAAAAGGGCTGCAGAGTCATGGCCGTAGGAACCTGTGAGTGAGAGGAGGACTTGAGTGTTGTCGGCATAGTTTGTGTAAGCTATGCTGAAGGAGTCAAGTTTGTCACAAATGGGCTTGGTGAACAGGTTGTAGAGTGTAGGGGCAGTGCAAGAACTCTATAGCACACCACAGTGGATGGTGGTGGGAGCAGCGTTAGCTGTGTCTGAGAAGACTTTCATTGCTCTGCCTTCTAAGAAGGAGGTGATCCAGGAGGTGGCATGGTTAGAAAAGTGGGCCGCGCTAGTGAGGTGGGAGGTGAGAGTTTTGTGATCTACAAAGTCGAATGCGGCTGATAGGTCCAGTAGTAGTAAGAGGGCTGGTTTCCCAGTGTCCATTATTTTGGAGATTTGGTTTTTCAAGTCCTGGAGGGCAGTTTCCGTTCCATGGCCTTTGCGGAATCCTGATTGCCTTTTACTTAGGATGGAGTGGGTTTCAAGGAAGTGCTGGATTTGGTTGTGGGCGGCCTTGTCAAGGATTTTAAGGAGGAAAGGGATGGTGATGGGACGGTAGTTGCTGGGGGATGATGGGTCTAGGGATGGGTTCTTAAGAAGGGGATGGACCCAGGCTTCTTTGAGGCTGGTTGGGACGATGCCTGAGGTGAATGATGCATTAATGAAAGTGTGATAAGTGGAGGCAGGGAGTCAGCGCTATCTTTAATGATGTTAGGTGGGCAGATATCACCTTTACATGTGGAGGGTATAATGTTTTGTATGAGCGCAGTGACTTCGGTTTCAGAGACGTCTCTGAATGTGAAGAGGGGGGGCATCTGTTTAGTGGTGGGTGGTGTGTCCGACGGGTCTGATTTGGATAAGAGAGTGCATTGGGTTAGTATTTCATCTTGGAGGAGTGAGATTTTATTTATAAGTGCTTCTTGTATACTGTTGCACCAGGCTTGGCCTTTGGTTATCTCATCAGGGCTAGCAGGTGGGGAGGTGAGATCTTTGAAGATGAGATTAGTTCCCTGGACTTGGAGTTGGCCTTGGAGATACAAGAGTTAATGTTATTTGATTTGGCAGTGAGTATCGCTTTTTTGTATACTGATGAGGTTCTTTTAAAATCATCTCTAGTACCATCACAGGAGTTGGATTGCCAATTGGAAAAGGCAGTCCATTTGTTGGGCCGGAGGGCCAGTAAGTCCTCAGTGAACCATGAATTGGTGTTCATGGATCTTGTCTCTTTTTTTGCTTCGAAAGGGGCAATGGCGTTAATGGCTTTCGTGAGGATGCAAGAGTAGATGTCAGCCAGGACCTTTGGGTCATTGGAAAATGGGGGTTTAAGTTACTTGATGTCTAGGAGGGGACGTAAATTGTCTGCCGTAAGTTTTTTGGAGATTCTGACCATGGCAGTGGGGCGCATAAGAGAGTGATTTGGTGGTGGTTTTGGTGGGGATGGAGAGTTGGATGCAGTTGTGATCTGTCCATGGATAGGCAAGGTTGGATGTTATGGTGGAGGAGAAGTTGTTGTCTGCCACCCAGTCAAGGGTGTGGCCTTTGGAGTGGGTGGGGTCAGTGACTTTTTGTGTGAAGCCTAGATCTTTGAGGTCTTTGGAGAGGGCTGATGCAGCTTTGTCTTTAGGTTCAGTGAGACCTAGGTTGAGGTTGCCGAGTAGAAGGGATTTGGTTGAGTTTTTCAATTTGTTGTTTAAGGCGTGGAGGAGGTGCCATTGGAAGTCGAGGGGTATTCCAGACGGTCTGTATATAATGTGTATATTTAAGGTGTCATTGGCTGATGTGGGGAGTTTGACTGAGAGGAGGTCGGTGTTACCTTCCCAGGTGTGATGGCACAGTCTGACGGGGAGTTCATTTCTGTGTATGAGGCCAAAACCCCCTCCTATGCCATGCTTTCTATCCTGGCAAAGGATGGAATAGCCTTGAGGGAGGGTAAGTGTGATAGCTGAGTCGGAGGCCTCGCTGAGCCAGGTTTCTGTGATGGCCAGTAGGTCTAGGTCGGATGTGATGATGAGGTAATTGATTTCGAGAGCATGAGCTGAGAGGGATCGGGCGTTGATAAGTGCACATTTGAGTGCATCAGTGGTTTTAGTTTTATTAGGAAAGGATGAGAGGGTGTGGGTAGTGGTGTGGTCTGATGTGGATGTGGGTGTGGTTGTGCCTTTGTGGCTGATGAGCTTGGGTTTAGGGGACCGCGGTGGTGGTGTGACTGGGTGTTGAGGTGAGGTCAGGGATGTGGTTGCTGAGTTACACAAGGCAAGTTTAGTAGGAGCGGAGTAGGCGGCTTTGTTGCAGTGGCCTAGTGAGAGGTTTCTATAGTGGATTGATTTAGGGAAGCTGGGAATGGACAAAGGGTAGGTGCATGTTCTTAGTCTTAAATTCCTGATTTCTGTATGAGTTGTGTGGGCTTGAGTGAGTGAGATTGACTATTATTACAAGAGACGGACAAAAAGAAAGATGAAAATAGAAAAATCGAGGAAGCCAAGATGGTTCAAAAGTTGTCAACATTTTCCATAGAAGGGGTGGTATTGACGAGCAGAGAAGGAATGGGAATGCAGGAAGCAATGGGTACATCACATGCAAATAATCTGCGCCCGATGGACCAAGGTGGGTACGGGCAGAGGTATGGGTTATAGGAGAAGCGAAGGTGGATTTCAGAATAACCAACATGGATTTTACAACACACAGAACGAGAACCAGTTTGCTCAGGGAAGATATAACCAATGAGGGATTTTCGGAAGGGTTTGCCCAGTATGTTGGAATTGTGGAATGACAGGACATATTGCGCGCGTATGCGAGAGCCAACGGAATGTACAAAATGACCAGTTCTCCAGACGGGAGAGCTTATCGTCCTCCATACAGCACACAGACCAGAGAGGGCTTTGCCCAAGATCACACATTTTATCGGGCACAAGTACCACAAGTACAGCAGGTGCCACAGCAGGGACAAGCACAAATGAATCCACCACAGGGGCAGTCACAACAAGCCCATATGCAGACACAGCAGTATGCGAATACAGGACACGTGTTGACACCTAGAATAGGAGTAGTCACAGTGGTTGGAGGAAATCCTTTTACAGGGACAGGGTTGAGTTTGTACCCACAATAGGACAGCTCACAGGGTGACTTGATGTGTTCAGTACTATCCGTGACACCAGACCCCTGGAGAAACCAAGGGTCGATGTGACGATAGGAGGAGAATCCTTTTCTTTTCTTGGAGACTCTGGAGCAACTCGTTTGTGTATATGAGAGGGAAAGTATCCAATATCAGGTATTGCCATGAATGCTCAAGGTTTCTCTGGAGCTATGAGTTGGGTTCCTTTTACTGATAAATTACCAGTCTCCATAGGAGAATGTGACATGTCTGTTCCTTTATATATTCAAGACAGAGACCAGTTAATATTTTAGGAAGAGATCTAATGACGAAACTTAATATGACGATTTAATTTACTGATTAAGGTAAAGTGTGCTCCACTCCAGGAATACACTATTTAAACGTGGGAGAGTTCATACTTACGTTCACAGGACAAGTGTCTCTGCCAGGCATTCCAGTAGATCCAGAGATTTGTCTTTATGGAGTAAGCATTTTGTTGACATGGCTACCTGGTTTGGTAGGGAAGATTGTAAGGATACCTGATGAGTTTTTGTTTAGACCACAAATACCTATGAATGAGGAAGGTGGACCGACTATTCCAATAGAGTTGGAATCAGCTATAGTACGATGAGAGATGGCAATGTTCGAAGGGATAGACGGTGATGGTAGACCATGGAGAACAGTGATAGCTCTTGAGGAGAAATGCAGAGAGACTGACATAACTGATAATGATATGTTCAGGGAGGGCTGAACAGCTGATGAAGTGGTGTTCTTCATGAGCATTACATACTGGATAAAGATAAAAAAAAGGCAAGTCCCACAAAAAATGGCGACAATGCAGCAACGGCCAGCATTTTTTCAGGAAGATCTTGAAAAGGTGCAGAGCGCCCTATGGACCACAGGCCCCTATGATGTCAGTTTATTAAAAGTGATAGAGGAGGTTAAAATAAAGCTTAAACCAGGAGCAATTTTACCGTGAGCAAAACATTACCATAGGTCTCGAGAAGCTGATGAAGGTATATTTCAGACTATTTCAGCACTGATGAATCAGGGGATTCTGGTACCATCAGAATCATTGTGTAATACCGCGGAGGGTCATAGATATTTATCCATGGTTTGAGATATCTAAACCAGATTTTAGAAGCTGAGTTTCCTTTAGTTCCTAATCCTGTGAAAATATTATGTAGTATCCCAGTAGAAACTCAGTAATTCTCGGTGATCGATTTGAAAAATGCGTTTTTCTCGATCCCGTTGCACAAGGACTCCCAAGACTTGACTTTATTTACGTTTTGCAAAAAAAGACTAAAACACACCCGGCTGCCTCTAGCGTACTGTGAGTCCCTATCGACCTTTAACAGAGTCCTACAGATGGATCAAGGCTATATCGATCTCAAAAGTGCAGTGATACAGTACATAGATGATCTATTGATTTGCAGTAAAACAGAGGAGGAGTGTAGACAGGACTCTATCCAACTAATGACTATTTTAGCAGAAAAATAATAAAAGGTGGACAAAGAGAGGTTACAGCACTGTCAAAAAGAGGAGTTATACATAGGTCAGTTAATATTGCTTGAAGGAAAAAAAGTTACACCTGAGAGAGCTAAGGCAATCATGAAAACATCAAAACCAAACACAGTGAGACAGATTCCTAAATATCTTCACTCTCGAGCTCTTTGCTCTTCTGCCTCCAACTCCCTCAGGGTCAGTCGCTTCTCCAAGCAACAAGTTGGTCGTAGATCTCTCTCTTCGGCTGGGGCCTCCCTCTGGAACAGCCTCCCTGTCTCCCTGAAACTTGAGGAGAAACATCTTTGGCTCCGGAAGCACCTGAAAACCTTTCTCTTTTCTTCTGCTTTCTCTCCCCCTCTACCCTGCTGAAGTCCTGGCTGACACTGTGTCTGCACTGGTTACCTAGCCACCCATCTTATCTGGGGCCCAATCCCTGCCACTGGCACCCCGGCACTGCCTCCCTGGCAACCCCTGCACCTGGGGACTGCTTTCTGTATCTCTACAGTCCCCCACCAGCCCTTATGAACCCCACCTGCACTCGCCACCAGCTGGCCATTTATTTATCTTGTTATTTATTAGCCCATCTACTGCACTTTCCACTCCACCTCCCCCTTGCACTTTTCCTTCCCCCCCTTCCATTGCACTTACGCAATCTGAATGATACCTGGCCTAGTAGGATTGTTGTCTGTCTTCCCTCCGTTCCCCCTCCCTTGCCTCGTCACGCCTTGAAACACTTGTGTATAGGCGCGTTATAAATGACATATCACATCATATCATCTCATTATAGCACGTACACAAGGCCATTTCTGCAAGCATTAATGAAACCACAAGTTGGTAAAACAGAACTAGAATGGACCGTAGAAATGGTGGAAGGATTTGAGGAATTAAAAAGGGAAATTTGTACAGCTCCAGTTTTAGGGATTACCAATTACAGCAAGGAATTTTATTTGTTCTCACGCACAAATGGGTCAGTAATGACAGCAGTACATATGCAAAGGACAACATTAGGGTACAAACCTTTAGCATATTACAGTGGGATTCTAGATCTAGGTATGAGAGGACGCTTCCCTTGCGGACAATCTGTGGCAGCTGCCGTGTTTGCAATTGAGAAGTCCACAAGTATTGTCATGGGCTGCTCTATGACACTTTACATGGAGCATACTCCCTTTGCCATTGTAGAGAAACCCAATGGCACATTGGCATTCCAAAGAGCTTCAGCGTATGATGTAATGATTTCTAACCCAACAATTAAAATTGTAAGATGTAAAATAGTGAAACCAGCCACATTCATAGCTGAACCCATACAAGAAGGTGATCATGTGCACGACTGTGCCAATTATGTTGAATTTTATGATGATATACCCCATGTGAAAGAGAATGCTTTGGCGGCAGTGGAGATTCTTTTTATTGATGGTTCTTTGAAAATTGATTTGTCTAGTGGGGAAAGACATTCAGGCGCTGCAATAGTGAGACACAGATTCAATGGAGAGTTTGAATTAGTGGCGAGTGTAAGGTTACTGTCTCACTTTTCAGCACAAGCAGCAGAATTTATTTTCGCACTTGAGAAACATGAAGGATAGGAAGTGACGGTGTACAGAGATGTAGAAGTCAAAAGGTTTGCATATTCTCCAGATATTTTGAGTTTTGACACTGAGGATATTAAAGAAAAGTCATCTAAAACCATGTTAGTTCAGGAGAGGTTTAATGTTCTGTTAATAACCCAATTCATAGAGATTCAGGGAAGCACACCACAGGAAGAGCAAGAGCTATGGATACGAATGAGGTGTTCTTTATCCCCCACGGAAGATTTATGGCAACAAGACAGCCCTGGAAAGCCAGTGATGCCAGTACATTTATTGAAAGTCACGCTTGAACAGCTGCATTACCCAGTGCATTTAACTACAGAAAATGCTGCTGCTAATATTGCAGAAAACTGGTTTATTCCTAATTTGTTGGAACAAGTTACACTGTTTATGGTGAATTGCATTGTGTGTCAGAAGTTTACTGCTGGGCATATACTGAGAACGATTAGAGGAGTAATAGCTCAACCGAATGGTCTGTTTCAGCATTTAGATATGTATTGACTATGTTGATATGCTGCAGACATGTAATGGATATGATATGATAGGCTATTTATAACACACTTAAAACCCAGAGGTTTTTAAACGTGGACCCGGGGATCAAACCCCTGTTGCTCCATCTTGTCTTCTTGCCTTGCTTTGAAGTCAAGCACGTTGCCTCTGAGCTATCCTCCCGAGACATAGGTATATGTATCTATATTAGTGGTGGCGTGCCCCTTCTCAAGGTGGACCGAAGCTGGTCTGTGTGCCACTTTCACAGTGACATTTTTTGTACACAAAGGTTTCCTGAGGTGTGGTGTGTGTGAAGTGCTAAGATCCGATAATGGGCCACATTTTGTCAATTCGTTATTTGAACAAATAGGGCTTTTGTTATGTATAAAGCACAAGTTATCTTCTGTGTATCACCCGCAAGCGAACAATCTTGTGAGAGACTCAACGGCCTCCACAAAGATAGGATAGCCAAAATTAAATTGACTTTGAAAAAGGGATGGCTGTATTGCCTACACCTGGCCTTATGTGCACTTCGGAATCTGACAGGGTCCGACCACCACCTCACCCCACATGAGTTAGTAACAGGGCGTCGAATGAGAATGCCCTTTACACCTCCATCTAGAATTAGAAGTGATGCCAAGAGTGTAGCCAAAACTCTAGGTGATGAGATGCACAATTATTTGACATGTATGAATACCAGTATTTTTTTCATTTCAGATCAAGTCAGGCATCAGGGGGTGGGGCGGTCTAGGAGCATAGAAGAAGATAATTTGGCAACCAATCCAAGTGGACTATTACCACCACCTAAGTTATATGTTGGGGACCTGATCCGTATCAAGAACTTTACCTGGAAGTGGCATGAGCCTCACTTTAATGGCCCATTCTGTGTTGAGGAAGTATCCCCTTCTGCTGTTAACCCCTTAAGTGCCATGGGTGAGGGATCTCATCCTTGGGATTACCTCCCTGTTACCAAGGATGAGATACTTTGTCCTTGGCACTTAAGGGGTTAATGAAACAGAAAACGTTAGAAGGCATTGGATGGCGAAAAACCAAAATCACCAAAAAAGGTCTTGGCACTGGGGGGGGGACCCATGGCAGTTAAAAAGTTAAGGTTCAGGGAAGACAAGCTTGGTTGCATCTGAACGAGATGAAGGCTTATAAAGGCAAGACCCTCCCTCCCACCATTGCTTATTCAGAAGCTAGACAAGAAGAATTTCCGCGTGTGCAAACTCGATCGATTACTATGAAGAAGGAAGATTAAGCACCATGTGATTAATATGTACTTTATTTGGACTGGAATTCAATAGACACTCCTTATATACATTTTTACAGAGAGTGCAGATGGTGCAGGGACTTGCAGAGAAATCCAGATTTTGAAAAAAGCTTTATATGTATGTATATATTGAAGCAGTGAATAATGCACCAGAGTTATACCTAAATTTCAGTTCTTGATCAGAAATTGGAAAAGAGATCAATATCCAGATTCATTTTGTGGAGAATATTTGTTTTAGGTGATAAGAACACATGATACCTGCGGACAGTGATGTTCATCGGCTTGTGGTTGTTGTCTTTGTGTTCATACTTCAATCTTACCCTGCTCTTGTCAGAAGAGACGTTAATATTCATACTTCTTTAAAGGGTCCTAAAAATGATACAGCGATAAGAAGACTCCACATTGCTATAATTGAACACATTGTACAGTTTACAGATATAAAAGTAGCTCAATCATTGTGTTAGAAATGATTAATGAAGAAAACAACACGATTATAGAGAGAACACAAGTTCAGCCAGCAGTAGGATGGCACAAGAAATGGTTGCCCAGATTTCGATGCTTAATATATATTTGCATGACTGTTCTCATCGTCTTTTTGTTCCTTATCTTTCACAGTCTCTGTCATCTTATAGTGTGTACAAAGAAAGTGTTCCTATGATTCGCCTCACTATGAAAATGAATAATGACAAGTTCCTTGATATCTACAAGTATATTGGGAGACATAAAAGAGATTTCGAGGAGGATAATGAAGGGATAAATACCTATTTAGATAATTCTGCTCACCTGGGGAATAACATGTGGTATCAACACATGAAAAAGTTAGGGGAAAGAGCATCTGATGAGAGTTGCTATGTCTGCTCTCTTATCCCCTATGCCATGAATACAGAAACCTTCCGGAAAGCGGGCAGGAGCCCCCACCTCTACTCCTTCGGAGCGGGCAGGAGCCCCCACCTCTACTCCTTCGGAGCGGGCAGGAGCCCCCACCTCTACTCCTTCGGAGCGGGTAGGAGATCTTACCCCTCCTGGGTCCTTCCTGCCACCACTGCAGGGCCTCACTTGCAGCCTACCACCCTTTTGGCTCACAACCCGCACGCGCCGACATTACAAAGAAACAAAATGTCGGGCGCGATGCGGGATGAAAGCGAGGCTCGGCCTCGACTTCGTTGCTAGGCAACGCGTCCCTGCTCCACATTACCAGGAACTTCCGCCGGCAGGCGGAACAGCCGGCGGCCACCACAAGGCCACTATAAGGCCAAGCTGCCCTATTTGCCCCTGTTCGCCGCTGGCAGGCGCGAGGCGCTCGCCCCTATCGAACCTTGCTATTGGGACTTGCTTCCGTCATAGACATCCACCTGCTGCACCTGTTGCCACCCTTCTCCATAAAAAGTACCTTCGGTCCAGGATCCATAAAGTGCCGAGTGCCAGGTCTCATGCTCCTTCTGGAACCTACCTACAACATCCTGATTATGCTGGCACCTATTCAGGGTAAGAAGCTCACTACCAGCATACAACCCCAACCGTTATTGCAACCTTGTTGCACTGTTAGTGTATAGCTGTGTGGCCTGAGTATACTCGCCACTTTTAAATTGTGTTGTGCCCTATGGTCGCTTTCAGACCACTCTTAAATTGTGTTGTGCCTTAGGGTCGCTCTCAGACCACTCTTAAATTGTGTTGTGCCCTATGGTCGCTTTCAGACCACTCTTAAATTGTGATGTGCCTTAGGGTGCCTTTCAGACCACTCTTAAATTGTGTTGTGCCTTATGGTCGCTTTCAGACCACTTTTAAAATGTGTTGTGCCTTATGGTCGCTTTCAGACCACTCTTAAATTGTGTTGTGCCTTATGGTCGCTTTCAGACCACTCTTAAAATGTGTTGCGCCTTATGGTCGCTTTCAGACCACTCTTAAATTGTGTTGTGCCTTATGGTCGCTTTCAGACCACTTTTAAAATGTGTTGTGCCTTATGGTCGCCTTCAGACCACTCTTAAATTGTGTTGTGCCTTATGGTCGCTTTCAGACCACTCTTAAATTGTGTTGTGCCTTATGGTCGCTTTCAGACCACTCTTAAATTGTGTTGTGCCTTATGGTCGCTTTCAGACCACTTTTAAATTGTGTTGTGCCTTGTAGTCGCTTTCAGCCCACTTTAAATTGCGCTGTGCCTTATGCCTTTGTCAACTTCTAAGTGCCATGCCCCACTATATTGGCATTACTAGCCACGATTAGGACTTCCCAAGTCTGAACCCTTGCTGTAGCATATCCGCCTTACAGATACTAACAGGATCTTCCAACCTAGACTGATAGTACATTTGCACCCCAATTCCCACCGGACTTACCAAATACAAGCACTATCTTGCCACTCCCACAATATCTACACTACTACCTGCTTCTCACACTCACGAGGGACCATAGCCTGGACTCTCCTAACCATCACCATAATAATGGCCCTCACCAACTCTACACCCTGCAACTTGCAAGAGAGAAACCTGCGACTTAGAGCTAGGCTCCCACGACTTTATGACATCAAAAATAAGAGAACCAACCCACCAGTACCCACGCGCACCTCCACTACCATTAATCCTAACCTCCTAGACCTTGCGACGATAAATCGTCCTCAACCACTTGATTACCCATACTACAAACAGAGGAGACCCAACCACCCCAATCCCAGAACTGCCAAAGATAACACGATAAATCCAACACTATCAGGAGCCCTTATTAATGCTAGGTCCCTTATAGCACACAATACCGAAATAGCAGATATACTGTCTATGGACAATTTAGATATCCTTGCTGTCACTGAAACCTGGCTCCATGATGCAGCTGGTCCTGCCCTCTCGACTGCCATACCAGATAACTTCAATATCCTAAGAGTCGACCGACCCAACACTAGAGGAGGTGGCCTGGCCATCATAACCAAAACACATCTAGCTGCCAGACTCACCCCACACCCAGCTTTCACATCGTGTGAACTTCTCTTAGCTAAAATACCCATCTCAAACAACAGCACTCTTACAATACTTCTTGTGTACAGACCACCAGGCCCACTAGGCAACTTTGAGGAAGACCTATCTAGCCTCCTCCCTGACTGCATTAAAGACTCCACTCAGCTCCTTCTACTAGGCGACTTTAACCTAGGCTTTAATGACGTTGAAGACAAACAAGCACAAGCAATCCAATCCATTCTAGCCAATCACGACATTACCCAAAATGTCCTAGCTCCTACACATACAAAAGGCCGCACGCTAGACTGGATAGCCAACTACAACTGCAACATCACCATCTCCAGTATCCTACCTCAAATATGGACCGACCATCATCTTATATGCTTCGCAGCCAACATCAAACCTCCCAAACCTAATAAGAATAAAATAGCACCCCCCATGCCAACAAGAAGTAAAAAAGAAATCACAGCTGAAAAACTATTTCCACTTCTCCTACAAACTCTCATAGCTAGTCCTAATGACTCCAAACCTAGTGAGTTAGTTGAATCATTTAACAACGCCATGACCAAAGCTCTAGACTTGATTGCCCCTACCAAACTCCATAAAAGTAAACGTGAAACTCACCTTAACTCCTGGTTCACCCCCCACCTCAAAGAAATGCGTATCCAAAAATGCAAACTCCAAGCTATTTGGAGGCATACTCCCTCTGCCGACAATAAAACCACACTTGCTAACTTTGCCAAAAAATACAAAAAGGAAATTATTCAAACGAAAAAAGACTCATTCAATGATAGAATCAGTAAAGCCAATTCTAACTCCAAAGAGCTCTTCACTATTCATCGTGAACTGGAAAACCCTATTGCCCCCACAGACAATGTCCCCAAGGACAAATCCTGGTGCACTAGCATCCAAAATGCTCTAGCAAATAAAATCATAACCCTTCAATCTAAAATTGCTGAGAAAAAAGCCTCCTTGAGCCCTCACGGTACTCACACCACCCCATTGAAGGAGTTACCCAGCACACCCTCCCAAAACAACGGTAAACCCTTCAGGTTTACCAATATCTCTATATTGGAAACTGAAAAGGTCATTCTGTCCCTTAAACCGTCTAATTGCAAGGCGACAGTTGCCCTGCGCAAATCATTAAGGATGCAGCTAGAGATCTAGCACCCTTCATCCCGAAACTTATTAATGCCTCCTTCAACACGAGCACTGCACCCACCAACCTTAAAGGATCCTGGGTTCTCCCCCTTCTCAAAAAACAGACACTTGACCCAGCTATCCCCACTAACTACAGGCCTATTACTACGGTCCCATTTCTCCTTAAAATCATTGACAGAGTAGCCTACCTCCAAATCCAAAACCATTTGGAGACGCACCAACTGTTAGGTACACGGCAATCTGGCTTCAGACCACTGTACGGAACCGAAACAGCCCTCATTGACCTCAAGACACAAATCGACGAGCTGAAGGATAAAAGTAATACAGCTATGCTCCTCCTCCTTGACCTGTCAGCGGCCTTTGACCTAGTGGATCTCGCAGTATTATGCAACCATCTAGCGTCTGCCGCTCACTTCTCAAGTGAAGCTATAGCATGGGTACAATCCTTCCTAGCCAACTGTTCGATGAGAGTGTTCTCCCCTGTAGCGGCAGCGGACCCAATCCAGATCACTTGTGGTGTCCCACAAGGCTCATGTGTCTCCCCGACTATGTACAATATCTTTACTAAGCCTCTCTTCGACAAACTTGACAAATTAGGGGTAACCTACACGAATTATGCGGACGATACGCAGATTCTCATACCTCTATCAGGCAACTTTGTCGAAGACACAGCTCTAGTAAACAAAATGTACCTCCTCATTCAGGCATGGATGGCGTACCACGGCCTCTGCCTAAATGACGACAAAACTGAGATATTAATACTGGGTTCCGACTCCAACCTAAAAAAACTGAGTCCCAACTATCGTAATTTCAACATAGATGGCAACACAATTAAGGTGGCCACCGAGGTGAAAACCCTGGGCTTTTACCTCGATTCCACTCTATCCCTTAAAAAACAAGTTAACACCCTGGCATCCTCTACAGCATACACCTGCAAATTAATCAGGACCTGTAGTCCTTACCTCTCTAAAACCAACTGCATCCTGCTTGCCAATGCATTAGTCATGTCCAAACTGGACTATTGCAATGCCCTCTATGCAGGTGCCAACAAATCCATCATAAATAAAATGCAAATCCTTCAAAACAACGCTCTTAGAGCAGCCCTTGACATACCCCGCAAAGCACATATTTCAAACGTTAGGAAAGACCACCACTGGCTCAAAATTAGCGACAGAGTCCTGCTCAAGACACTATCGCTTACCCATAAAGGGCTCAACAACACTGCTCCCCCCTACATCTCAGCCAGATTGACTAGAAAATCATCCAGGCACCATACTAGGGCTACTAACCACTACCTGCTCGAAACCCCTAGATTCAGACGCTCCAAAGCGGGCGGAGCAAGCTTCCCTGTCAAAGCTGCCCAGGCCTGGAACGCACTGCCCATTGCACTGAGAGCCAACTTACCCTATTCCAATTTTAGATGCAAGGTAAAAAACTGGCTCTGGACAAACGACAACTAACTCTCGTGGCACCCAATGACCACGATACCGTTGTCTAAAATGATTCTGTTCTCGTACCCACACCTGTACACTCCCTCAAAACTATAATATGCTAGTTTTTTTTCTTCCACACGGCGTGTAATGATATGTTCTTACTGCACTGTTATGTTGTTTTTCGTCTATACTCTGTATGTAACCCAAGCTTAAGTAACCTTGTACCTGCTGCGCCCGGCTACCCCTGGGTTTTGTGCGCATTATCAAATAAACAATACAATACAATACAATACAATACAATACAAGGAATTTCATTTCGAAGGAGGTATCAGTACACGATGCAAAGTGCCTCAGCCATCTTGCAGCATATACAGGACTGTTTCAAGGAAGTTGGGCGATGGAGATCAAAATGTTTTTTCCATATCAGGATTACTATATCAAAACCATACAAATGGAGAAGGAGCCTGGACGGAAAAGCAAACTACTTGTATTTACTGCTGCACAACAGGATGAGTTGATCATTGAAGAAATGAAGAGAATGAATTGTCCTGATGTGACAGAAATAGCAGGATCACCTGGATGTTGGGAACAAACTCAAATGTTGATCTATGGACGAGTGCATACCAAGAAGGGATGGGAAGAAGGAATGGTGTCCTGTGCAGCTCATCTGCTGAAGATGGAAACATATAAGAAGTGCAGAAAGAGAATGATGGATGCTTAAAGTCATGGACCAAGCACTCAAAATTGTTGACATGGGTAGAAGACAAATCTGGTGCAGTAGTTGTAGTCCTATTGGTTAATGCGACACTATGGGCCTCATTACGACCCTGGCGGAACGGGTTGAACGGCACCGTAAAATGCTGCGGCGCCGTTCAACCCGTTCCGCCACATTACGAGGTCCCCTCGCGGGACTCGTTAAGCACGCCTGGGAAAACCAGGCGTGCATACCGGGTCCCGCGAGGGGAAGAGGGAGCAAACAACGGGCCATCTCGTAATGGCCCGTTGTTTACTCCCTCTCCCATTCCCATTCAGCCCTATGGGGGATGAACCGTGTTGGTGCCCTCGAGTGAGGAATTACCGGGCCATCCGAACTCGGAATGGTCCGGTAAGTCCTCATTCCGAGGACACAGACACGGATGCGGTTTTGCCGGCAGCCATGCCACCAATAGTGGCATGCCTACCGGCATACCTCGTAATGAGGCCCAATGTTTCTGAAATCATGGAAAGGGATCGATATTTGGCTTGTGGATCCAAAGCTTATATTAAGTTGCCCAAGGATTGGGGCGGAGTGTGTTCCCTGGTGCTCCTCCATGTTCCAGCATTAGTGATTCCTCAGAGTGATCTAAAAATTGGTGAATTTCCAAAAGTGGATGATCATTTGAGAAAAAGAATATCGCTTGAACTCCTCCAACTGACGAAAAGAGAACATTATTTCTCAGCCAAGTAGATAATTGTGTATGAAACCATTCCTGAAAAGCACAAGTTGTTCTGCAAGACTGCTATGATAAGATCAGCTATATTCATGCCTGGAATTCCAAACAGTGGGAAATGCCAAGTGGTTGCAAATTGCCAGGTGGGAGTTTTTGTAGACAATCAATGCTACCATAAAGGGATTCAACACATCAAAGAAGAGCTGAGGGCCATACGACTGATGACCCTCCACAATAGATATGTACTTGATATAATCACAGTGATGGAAGGAGTTTTAACCAAAATCGGGCCTTCATGTTGCACATTTATAACTTCTCACGATGGCCAGAATGGAACCTTCACAGAGGCCATAACGTTGTTCACAGACCTGCATGCCAAGATGGAAGATGAGACAGTTCACATTGAAGATGACAGTTGGTTTGTCTATTTGTTTTCATGGATTCCACAGTGGTTGGCGAATATATTCCAGGCTCTTGGAGTAATACTGGTGGTAGTAATGTTTGGATTCTGTGTAGTGAGGATGGTGAATGCTCAATGCAAGGGAACAGCAAAGATGGTGGTAGCGATGAAGGTCATGATCAATGTCAAACCTGAAACAAATGCCAAGGAGCTGACTGATGACACTGTTAGAAAATAAATAGAGTCTAGCATTGTAGCACCTGAAGGAATCACGTTTCTGTTTCCAAATAATCATAAGAAGTATGTGGGACGATGGGTCTATTGTACCTTGAATGGACCATGTAACTACATGACCTGGAGTGTAGATGAACATGTCAAAACTGCAGGCACCATAAGGGGGGTGATGAAGATATGGACACGCAAGAAACACTTTTTCAAGAGAAAATACCAGGATGTGGAAACAACTGAGGAGGTGGTTGAGGACTCAACCAGAAGGGGGAATGTAGAGGAGCAGCTGCATGCCTCTGTAGGAAATCCTGCCCCACTACCTACCATATGTTGGAGACCTGAGCTTGTGCCATGTTTGACACAAGCAGCTGTGCCAATACTGCAGTGTGTGTTCGAGAAAAGATACCCATTGAGACAACCCTACTGAATGTATCCACGAAGGGACGAAAACTTGAGGGAGGAGCTCCCTGAAGGAATATGAGAGAAAGCAAAGAAAATGAACCAGTGACGTCAATAAAAGTATGTACGACGTCCCGAGATAATGACTGAAGAGGATTTATAGACCTTAAGGAAACTAATGATGAAGTAAAGAATCAAGTGAACTTTTCAAAACTAAAAAGATTACACGTGCATGATATGCTCCAGAAAAGCAACCGTTCAATACATGTACAGATGCTGAAACGCAAGGTAGACCAAGTCATCATAGAAGCTGGCTATATTTAGTTATTAGAACGCCGGCAAATCCAACATTGTACAGAAACTGGACATCAGTATCATGAATTTAGTAAGCCAGAACTCATGAAGTGGGAAGGGAAAGCTGTGTCACACCAAGAATAAGTGGAATCGTGGAGCTGCAAGACGAGGTTGTCTCGCCTGGACTTAAAACTAAAGCAGTGAAGGTCAGCTATCGATTCTGGAAATGGGTGAACATGCGAAGGATAAGTCATCTCTTGTTAAGGTGCAAAGAAAGAACACCAAGAGTGCCAAGTTTAATTCACTTAAAGCATTTAAAACCTGCAAAATGGAACAAATCAGGGTCTACTTTCACGTGAGCCAAGGATGAAAATAGAGATCGAGCTTGGAGTCCCAGATCACGATAGTGAGTGCTCTCACTCCCATGTATTTTAATAGGGAAGGATACTTTGCAAGGCCAAGTTCAAAGACAATCTTTATGGCAGAAGGCATAGGCGATGAGAGATGCTGGGCTAATTGGTTGACGTCATGTCCCATCTCCTTACACCTTGGTCTGGGCTTACATGCTGCTAAGTGAACCAAATGTTCCAGGTCTGGAACAAGCGTGCCAACCAATTATAGTAGTCCATGTGATGAAGGACCTTATAGTTTAAATACCAATGAGAAACTGTGTATCTAATGTTTCTGAAGATTACATGTTTTAGAGGTAGGCATATGTTGTCCACCTGAAAGTGGGGAGCCAATCTCAATCCTATTTCCTATATAAAGTATACTTAGATGTTCCCCATAAGCCAATCCCGACCTTTAGTAGGTTTTTCATTATTTCCACGTAGTATGACGTAACCTCTGATGTATTTTTGATATAAAGTCTATGTTTTGTGAAAAGATTGCTTGCAGAACCTGAGCGTACGTCCGTTGATGTTCATTGTAAACTCCCTGTTTTGGACTCGAAATGTATCTGTGTGATCCCATCCATTACATATGCACATTCCTAAAGGGCCCTAAGCTCAATTTCAATGTAGATTTTTGTGTTTAAAAGATGCACACCTTTTATACTTTGCGGGTAATGTTATAGGAAAATCTTCTCTACCTGGTTCTTTTTCAGGTATTGATGGTTAATTTTTTTGAAAGACAATTTTCATTTGTATGCACATTTTCTTCTATTAGGAAAGGCCACTTGAACTAAATTTGCATATTTCACTTTAAAATACTTTCAGTCCCTTTGTGTATGTTAATGAGCCCCCCTACCCTTGTTTTGGACTTGAACCCTATTGATAACATTTGAAGACCTGTGGAATTGCTTACCCTGATTACCTAAATACCTTCCGTGTAACTGGGCTTGGCTTCAATTGCACTATAAGGCAATCCTGAGGCAAAGACACTTTGCACTGTCTGGCCAAGAGCCATTCCTCACCCTACATCCTTGGAACCTGCACGAAACAGCATGCCATACCTAATGGCTATACCTTTTGGCTCATCCCGTGCATGTTGGGTGGGTGGGGTAGGAGGCAAGTAATTTGACGAGGAAGAGCAGGACAAGGAGTAATGGAGATTACACCCAAGTAACCTGAGAATCACTTCTATGTTCCTCTTCCACATCCAAATGCTTACCATAAATAAACTCCAGTCCTCAAGGTAGGTCCCCCAAGGCACAGCCAAGAAGCTCTGGTCTGAGGATCCATTATTTTGGTTTCCCTCCAAGCCAAGCAGGGAGGGGATAGTATAATATGATATGATATGATAGTTTATTTATATAGCGCCTATACACAATGTGTTTCAAAGCGCTTCAAGGCAAGGGAGGGAACAAGGGAAAATACAATGTAATTCTTATAGGCCATGAACAGTAAGGATGTGAAATTAACTATCGTACTCAGCCTGACGACATTTCAGATAGTGCAAGAGCTAAGACATAGATAAGGAAAGGAAGGGGAGAGTGGGAAGGAAATGGAAACAGACAGACGACTACCGTACTAGGCCTGACAACATTTCTGGTAGAGCCGGAGAAAAACAAAAGGTGAGGGAGAGGGGTGCAGAAAGGTAGGGGAGGAACAAAACACGCGAGTATCATACTAGGCCTGACGCCATTTCAGATAGTGCTTGAGTAAAACAGTAAAGGGAGGGGGGAGGAGACAGACGAGGTTGCTATCATCCTAGGTCCAGTGACAATTCTGATAGAGTAAGTGCATAGAAGAAAGTAAGGAGAGGAGATAGGAAAAGGGAGAAGGGAAAGGAGGAGAGAACAGAGAGTTAGCAGTCAAAAGAGTGGAGAAGCAAGAGGGGAGAGTGAATACAATTGCAGAAGTCAGTAGTAACACATAATGTTGCAAGCCAGGATACAAATTGAAGATGAGAACAGCATGATTCAGGGCCACCAGTACAAGATGCAAAGGAAGTCCAGCATGAGAGTTGAGAAAGGGTGACACACCGTGAATGAATGAAGTCCATAAAAGTCAAATCCAGCATTGGCCACAAGACGGTGATGGTGAAACCAGAATTTATCAGGACAGACTCCTGCAGAAGTAGGCTTGAGTGGGGTGAGGGGGGAACAGTGTAGAAAAATCAAGCAAAACAGGAAATCCATGAAGTTGCAAGAGGCAACCCAGCAGCCTTCCTGGGATCCTGCCAAAGGCTGCAACAATGTGATCTACAGCATGCCCAGCCACTGAGGTGTTATACATCCGGTGGCAGGGGTGGAACATGAACAAAAAGAAGAGATCGGAAATGAAAGGGCTCTTGACAATTGAGCTGGGTAACTCATCAGTAAGTACTGGGACGAGGAAGAGGGCGGTGGAGGTAGTGTAGCTCACTGTGTGTATTGAAAATAATAGAAGCATTGCTTGGAGATTAATATCTTTGACAGTCAAAATAGTCATCTAAATTAAAGGTACATTGCTAGTTTGTACAATATGGCCAAATATATACACCATACAAATAAAAGCAACTGTGAAACCGCTGCAAAAATAACAGTTGACTCCAGTTAGCCAAACACAAACACCACTTGTATGCATACCATAGTAAGATTGTGTTTTCAAACCAAAGTTGCAAAAAAGCTCAGTCACAAACAAAATGTGATGATATTTGCTCAAGTGCTGGAGTTAGAGATTTGTCTCAAATTCTGGCTTAGCCACTGGACAAAATGTGTGTTTCTGTCCAAACCAGTTTATCTCACACACGCTTACCTGCCAAAATGAGACGTGTCTACAAATGATTCAGATCACTCTGCCGACAACTCCACAATAAGTCTCCCTCTAGGTATAGCCAAATATGTAATATTAACAGTTACAATTCATATATTGAAACAGTTTGTTTGATTCCCATGGATATTAAAGACCCATTTTGTGACATAATTCTCTGTGATGCAAATGAGGGGGCCGCACACATCTTTTGCCGCCCAGGACCCTGCAAATCCTAGGGCCGTCCCTGCTCACAGGGGCAGGATTATGTAGTGGAGAAAAATGCTAAAGGATATGTGCAACAGCATGTACATTATGTGAGTATGTTGAAATATTTGGGATGTGGGGGCAGTTGCAGAGGGGTCAGTGTGAGTGTTAGGAAAAATAATTTCTCCACAATGTACTAGATGACGTGACAACCAAAATATAAGATGACAAAGATTTTATTTTGATACGGTTGACTACGGTTCTTAGGTTTGGCAGTTGTGACTTAAAGGTCAAGAAATCACTGGGTTCCCCTTGTAGATGTGTTTTTGGTGTACAGCCCCCAGGTACCAGCATGCACTTTGGACTCTCAGTGCATTTTTTTAGTTTTGGCTATTAGGTGGCACTTGCACAACCTAGAAGCCACAACTATGGCATTAGAGCACAGATAGGGAGACATTGCATTTGAGCAGGAACACAAACCTAGTAGATGTTTTTTGGTTATTTGTCCACCCATTGACTGCCCAAGGGCATGCTAATCCCTATGGCCATTCCCACCCAGTACCTGCCGCTCTTCGCCCAAAACAACTCCTCCTGCGAACTCTTTGAGTTCGCTTTAATCAAGCCTCACCACCAGACTTTGCACTCGAAGTACCTGCCTGTGTTTTTGCATAGCAGTCTTCTGAGAGTTAATGACATAATTGAACATGCTACTGGTGCAATAAAAATGTCTTAACCAAGCCTGCCTCTAGCCACTCGATTTATAAGCACTATGCGTATCCCTCACTAAAGTCCTGTTAAAAACAAGCATTGGCAAAGCAAAAAGTGTTGTCTTGTGTGTAAGGCGTTTGGCAGCCACTGCTATTAGATGCCCAGGTACTCATACCATTTTGCACCTGCTACCATCAATGGCCAGTTAATAGCACTCTGGCAGTGCCTGTCCAGTGCTGCTCCCATACCTTCACAGAAACTCAAACTGTTGGCATTGCCAATGCGTGTTTCAAAGTTGTTTGCAGTTTGAACTGTCAGCTTCAGCTCTCACTGCTTCTTGACCATTGTTATTCCTCACACTGCAAGATTGTCTGCATGATGAAGTCTGTGAAGAGAGTGGGATAAAGTAATCAGTTCCGCTTGATTTTCTAAGCAACACTAGGGTATTTGAGCACCTTTTCTTCCTATTAGTTATAATAATCCTTAGATTAAGTTACCTAAACGACCACTCAAGCCGGGTTGCTGGTTGCCCTTTGAGTAAATGACATGTAGGCAAATACACATGCACCCTCGCCTCTATTGTGATCTACAAGCAGAGAATCACTAAGGCTGCCTGAGTGGGCCCTGTCTCAACATTGTCAAACTCTTTGTCAGTAAGTGACATGTTTTCCTGGTTCCATATAATAATGTTGCCGTGAAAAAGCTGTCAGGTTTTGGTGACTTTTTCCTGGCTACCAACATTCTTTCCCCAAATATTCTAAGAGGGATGTAATTATATATTATTACCTCCAATCCTAGAATATTTGGAGAAATTGTTTGATAGCCTGGAGGGTGTATCATGAATACATTTTTTTAAAAAGTCGCCAGCTTGGCGACATTATTACATGATGCCGTTTTCCTTTTTTCTTGGCAATCTATATTCCAAGGATTCTACATGTTCTGTAGGGTGGCATATTTTCCGTCCCCATATTTTTTAATCCATATCAGTGAAGCAGAGCGCTTGTTTGTTTTTTTTTTTTTAATCATAGTCCTTTTCATTTGGTCCTGATGAAGCTGCAACACGGATGGTAGAAAATACTGAAATGTGCATGTCAGTCATTATGATCATTACAGATAATGATTAATTAGATATTCATACACCAGGACTATGTAATATATATAAGCAATATTGTTGAAATTAATTAAAAGCATATGATGTGATATTTTCTGCTAGTCTCTAGATTGATTTGTATTTTTCTTAAAGGATAGAGAGAGGGAGAGGCAAGTGAGGCGGGGCAGGTTTTCGTCCCTGCCCCCACGTCCCAAAAAATACAATTAAATTAACATGATGTTTCCTGTGGGAGTACTAGATTTGCAAACATTCTACAGGGAAATTAGAAATGATAGGGGAAAAAGCCTAGACTCACTTAGAGCTCAGGATAATGCTGACACTCGCCTAGCGATTGTTGCCCAGACTCACTTCGAGCTCAGGGTAATGCCAAAACTCGCCCAGAGCTTGTTGCCCAGACTCACTTATAGCTCAGTGTAATGCCCATACTCACCCAGCACTTGTTGCCCAGACTCACTTCGAGCTCAGGGTAATGCTGAAACTCGCCCAGAGCTTGTTGCCCAGACTCACTTAGAGCTTAGGGTAATGCCCATACTCGCCCAGCACTTGTTGCCCAGACTCACTTATAGCTCAGGGTAATGGTCATACTCGCCCAGCACTTGTTGCCCAGACTCACTTAAAGATCAGGGTAATGGTCATACTCGCCCAGCACTTGTTGCCCAGACTCACTTATAGCTTAGGGTAATGCCCATACCCGCCCAGCACTTGTTGCCCAGACTCACTTATAGCTCAGGATAATGCCCATACTCGCCCAGCACTTGTTGCCCAGACTCACTTACAGCTCAGGGTAATGGCCATACTCGCCCAGCACTTGTTGCCCAGACTCACTTAAAGATCAGGGTAATGGCCATACTCTCCCAGCACTTGTTGCCCAGACTCACTTAAAGATCAGGGTAATGCCCATACTTGCCCAGCACTTGTTGCCCAGACTCACTTAAAGATCAGGGTAATGGCCATACTCGCCCAGCACTTGTTGCCCTGACTCACTTATAGCTCAGGGTAATGCCCATACTCGCCCAGCACTTGCTGCCCAGACTCACTTATAGCTCAGGGTAATGCCCATACTCGCCCAGCACTTGTTGCCCAGACTCACTTATAACTCAGGGTAATGCCCATCCTCGCCCAGCACTTGTTGCCCAGGGTAATGCCCATACTCGCCCAGCACTTGTTGCCCAGACTCACTTAAAGATCAGGGTAATGGCCATACTCGCCCAGCACTTGTTGCCCAGACTCTTGCACATAGAGCATCCAGAATGGGGGTCTACATTATGCATACTGTGGAGGATATCTCAGGGGCAATGTGCTCGCCTGGCAAGCAACACGACATGGAGCAACGCAGGTTTGATCCCCGGGTCCGCGCTTAGAAACCTGGTGGTATTAAGCGCCTTAAAAATAATACATTATATCATACAGCTGGGAGACCTTTCTCTCAACCTAAATGTTCATGCCTTCTAAAATTCTTACTAGAGCACATATTAAAAAGAGGGGCGATCCTGATAGCCAGCACCCTCTCCCAGTGCCAGTCCATGATCCCCTTTGCATTATGTGTACCATCTATTTATAGTAAAGAGACTAAAACCTTCTTTTTTCATTAGCAGCAGTTTTCCTGCTAACTGTTCTGTAACACACCAAGCTGTAACCAGAGCCTAGACGCCCTAGGGTTAAGTGTGTTATACAAATGTATAAATAAATAAATAAATGCATAATAAATAAGTAAAAGCTTTGTTATCTGGCATCGTTGAGATCACAATGTTGACTTGACTACCCTGTCCTTCAAATAAATTCATGCAAATCAGGGTAACTCGAGGGGTACTGTGATATCAAACCCCTGAAGCCATCACATGTGGCTATTCCAAGGGACAGCTCTCGTTTCTGTGGCATGAGATGGCAGCAGGGTCTGTGTACCCAGGGTCACACATCAAAGTAATGCACAGCGATGTTTGTGCACCCACAGTCTAGAAATGGACTGGACTGTTTTTTAGGGTTTGCCTCATGCCAAAGTAGTGGACACCGTATCATCGATTTTTCACCACAGATGCTGTAAAGAGGGCAGCCCTGGGTTTTCTTTTCATGACAATTATTGGACATGCTATTTAATATTGTCCATCCAATACCTTCGGTTCGATTTGTTTCTGGCCAAAGTGAACCTGTGTTTAAAATGCCTGCAACCACTCGATGTGGCACTTAAGGGAGTGGGATTGCTCATCATAATTTCCTGTAACAACATGTCACAGCTCTCTTGCTCTTGCTCCCGCTCAGTCGTACTAACCTCCTCCCCTCCCGCTAGCTTTACAGATCCCCCAGAATGCCAAGAACCGGCGCAGGTGGCAACAGTGCGTGGTATAAGAACCTTTAACATAACATAGCTTAAAACATGCACCATGGTGAATAACAATGAGCTCTACGTAGTTATCAAAATGAGACATCAATGGTATGGTATGGTAATGTTTATTTATAGAGGGCTTGTACACAGGCAAGTGTTTTAAAGCACTCAAGGAGGGAAGGAACCCAGAGAAAAACAACAGTCGCTCAGAGCCCTTGAATTCCTGAGACGATAACGGTCTGCGCAGGCAGATAAAGTGAATATGATACATTTAACAGTTTCGATAAAGTATATAGGCCTGCCAGCGATTCTGCATTTTTTTTCAAGTGCACTTTAAGGTGTGAAGACAGACAGAACAATCATCAGGCAGGGCTGTGTACAGATCGTTCAAGTGCGGGAGGGGAAGGGAAGGGCAGGAGACCAAGTGCGCCAAGTCAGTAGTACGATGGACAGCCATTTTAGAATGGAGCTTTGGCACTCTGCAGCAAGGGATACAAAGTAACCAGAATAGATTTGATGACTGTAAGGCTGACATTGTTTTGTTTATTTGTAAAGCGCACCTAACCCTGAGGTAACTGGGCGCATGAACTTGAGACATAGTTACAAAACATTCAGAAATGACATACAAGTGGAAAAACATTGGCTAGCCGACTCAGTGTTGCAGATTGGACGGCTTACATATTAATACAGGTAAGTGCTCAGAGGAATCGCCAATGGTTACAGTTGGTTGACAACGCAGACGTAGGTAAGAGGCTGGTAACAAGCTTTGTCTGCAAGCCAGTTCTTTACTTTGGCTCTGAAGGACCAGAAAGAGTGTTCAGTTCTCATCAAGAGAGGGAGAGAGTTCCAACATTTGGCTGCCAGAACAGGGAAGCTAGCGCCTTCAGCAGTTTTTAGGTTAAACCTTGGGATGCTGAGGCAGTGTGAATAGAGGGATCTGCTAGGTCTGGCTGGTTGATTTCTGGAGAATTTGTCTGACAGGTATTTCGGTGTAGTATTGGAAAGACATTTTTGCGTGATAGCAAGCGTGCAGAGCAAGATTCTGTCACGAATCGGGAGCCAGTGGGTGTCCCGTCTGAGGCTTGATTTGTGGTGAGACCTCGGCATGTTTAACGCTGCCCTCAATGCATTGTTCTGTAGGACCTGTAATCTATTAAGGTTTCGTTCTGAGGAGCCTAAGAATAGAGAGTTCAGCTAAGGCGCCATCTTGTCTGAATACATACATTGTATTATTGCACTGAGCATGAGTACACACACTTCTAAAGCAAGGGAAAGAGAGAGACACAAAGACAGACCTTTCATTTTCAGTTATCCTGTCTACTGCATAGTGCAGTGATACAATGTGTTCCTAAGTTTACTTTCGGAGGGGCTGCAGCCTCAGTAAACTATCTGTTCTGGTTACTTTGTAACTGATGTTTAAAGCATCAATGATTTATGGTAACATTAGTGTCATTCACAAAGGTGTTGCTGATCATTACTTTAGTATTTTGTGTTTTTAACAAAATGGACAATACCACTCCTGTAACCTTACCTCGAAGACCTTTGAAATGTTACCGTCCATGCATTCACAATAACAGCACTGCTTCTAATACAATTGGGTCTCATTACGAATATAGCATTGCGGTAAAAAAGGGAAGTATATGGCGGGCAGTATTTATGTTACTGCCATATTACTGCACCGCCGTATTACAGGTTTGGTGGTGAGTTGGAGGATTTTCGTCCAGCAAAAGTTGGAGTGAAATGTACCACCTTACTGCCAAAAATCTGCAAAATTACTAGCAACTAAATTACCGTCAAAGGTAATTATACCACAATCCTCATGGAGTCGTATGGACTTCAAAAAGTGGGGACTTTCACTGCTTACCGTTGCTTGTAATCCCACAGTAAATCTGCAGGACCAAGTGGCAGTAACGGTAAATCAGTTTGGTGGTATTTTGGCATACTTACCACTGACATACTACCAAACGCGAAATGAGGCCCAATGTAGTGTACTTTACTGGCATGCCAAGTTATTTTTTTATTTATTTTGCAATTTATATAGCGTGCCTAACCCGGAGGCATCTGGGCGCTGAACTTTACAGAGGAAGGCAGTACATTTAGCAATTTGACAGAGTAACATGTATACATTACAGATATATGACATGAATACATTAGGACATTATAACATGATGCTACATAAGCTAAGCATAGAGTTACTTCTCTATTTGTTTACTAACTGCTGAGCACGCTTGAATTGCGAGTTGCCTGTGAAAAGAGATGTGCTTTCAGTTGTTTTCCAAAGGCCCAGAAAGAGTCTTCAGAGCTTGGTCTAGCTGGCAGTGTATTCCAGTGTGCTGCAGCTATCGTGTGGAACCTGCTTCCTCCTGCTTTTAGTAGTTTGAATCTTGGCATGACTAACGTGTCTATGTGCGGTGAGCGTGGGCCTGTTCGATTGGTACCTGGAGACTTTATCTGTCATGTAGGTAGGCATTGAATTGTTTAGGCATTTATGTGTCAGTGTAAGAGTTTTGGAGAAAATACACTCTTGAACCGGAAGCCAGTGGGTATTCCATCTTATGTTGGAGATGTGAGATGTTTTCGGTATATTTAGGGCTGCTCTGAGGACGATGATTGTAAAACCTGTAGTTGTTTGATGTTCTGGCTCTTGGTTCCTGCATAGAGGGAATTGCAGTAGTCAAGTCTGGTCAGGATGAGTGCTCTGGCCAGAGCAGTGCATCTGTCAGGAGACAGGAAGGGTCTACAGGCATTTATAAGCTTAGAGGGGTAGGCTGCTGCTGAGCAGATAGCATTAACTAGTTTGGATAATGTCAGTGGTGCGTCTAGGTCTAGGTGCATGTAGGTAAAATCCCAGGGTTAGACTGAATAATGCAAATATATAGGATGTATAACATGTGACATTCTCTGAATGGCGGACATTTCAGTGTGCTGCTGATTTAAAGATGCATGCTGCTCCCGAATGCTGCTTCATGCACTGTCTGCTTGGATGTCAGGCAGGCCATGTTTCCATGATCTTTCTGCTAGAGCTCTTGTTTTACTTGCAAAGACTCCCTCATTCTCGCCGGAAGTGGGCAAATAAGTGCTCGAATGTCTTTGTGTGCAGGAGGGAGAGAGTGCAGTCCCTTCCCCCATAATTCCTCCACCACCCCCACTTCTGCTCCTGTTCCTGCTACAGTAACTCTGTTACTTGTCACTTGCATCTAATGGGGGCATCTTAGCGGCCTGCCTGTGGCCGTCTGCGTGGCACTAACCTCATGGTGAGAAAACAACCTCCTGGGCATCATGGCGGAAGGTGCGATCTCACAGCTTGGGCTGAAGAGAAGGCGCCATGTTTATTTCTCACAAGTTAAATAAGAGAGTGAACGGAGGGGAGGGGGAGGGAGAGAGAAAGCTCGCAGGATGCAGGAGAGGAAGCGAGAAGTGAAGACGAGTGGCGGGAGGGGGGAGATGGGTCAGAGGTCAGAAGAGGGAGGGAAGGCAAAGAGCAACTGATAGGAGTGAGAAGAGGTCGGAAGAAAGAGAGCTGCGGAATGGAAAAAATAGGAGTGAGAAAAGAAAACGGATGCACTGGAAGAAAAAGTGAAGAGCGATGCACTGAGGAAAACGGAAGTGGAGCAGAGAGAGAAAGGATGAGCAATGGGATGAGGACGAGCAAAGAAGCCAGCGGGTGGCAAAAAAGAGGAAGAGCAAAGGTGGAAGAGTGAAAGCGGCCTGGAAAGCCCACTTCCTGCCATTTCCCAGAAGCCCCGCTGGATTTTCCCAAACAGCCCCGTGTGAGTTGACAGAGAGCAATCCGCACTCACGTGGGCTTTTCCTGCCTCCCCACACTGCCAAGGGACCAAGCCAGTCAACCACCTGCCACATCACATGGCATTGCTGGGGGGGAGGTGGGAGAGGTGGGAGCTTGATGCAGAGGGATATGAATGTGATCCTTGCAGAAACCGGAAGCCAGTGGAGAGATGTTTGGGCTGGAGTGATGCAGTCCCTGGGCTTGAGGCCAAGGATAAGTCTTGCAGCCCTATTCAGTATAAGCTGGAGGGGTCATAGAGAGGAAGAGGGTAGATTGAGGAAGAGGCTGTTGCAGTAGTCCAGCCTAGAGAGGACCAGAGCTCTAGAGTTATTGAGCTTCTGGAGGAAAGTGAGGAAAGGAAGGAATGATATTGATATTGGTATTGATATTTTATTTCTATCGCGCTCATACACAAATGTTTCAGAGCGCGACATGGCAAGGGAAGGGGAACAGGGGAGAACAAAAACAACAATCTTACTAGGCCCAGTGACATTGAGAATGTGCAAGTGCAGGGTAGAGAGGGAAGGGGGAGAATTGCATGGAAGGGGAACAAAAGGAGAGTGTGGAGCAAGAAGGAAAAAACAAAAATAATAATAAAATAATAAATAAAAAGGAAACAAACAATGGGAGTGCAGCCAGCAAGTGGCAAGTGCTGGGTTTATGGCAGCAGGCCATGTAGGTCTGAAAGTGCAGGAAGAAAAGGGGAGGGCTGTATGGGTACATATACAGACCCCAGTACAGGGGGTGGTCCGGAGGCAGTGCGTGAGGTTGGCAAGATGAGCAGGTACCTAAGCCCGGAGGACAGAGGGTGGCCAGGTGCATGGTGCCTAGGGAGTGTAGAATGAACAGGGGAGAGGGGAGGAGA
Source organism: Ambystoma mexicanum (assembly GCF_040938575.1). NCBI lineage: Eukaryota > Metazoa > Chordata > Amphibia > Caudata > Ambystomatidae > Ambystoma > Ambystoma mexicanum. The sequence goes on along the minus strand of NC_090934.1, from coordinate 1,229,876,253 downwards.
AGGCAGAAGCAAAGAGGAAGGTTTTGAGGTGCTTCCGGAACCGGAGATGGTTCTCCTCAAGTTTTAGAGTGGCAGGGAGGCTGTTCCAGAGGGAGGCCTCAGCCGAAGACAGAGATCTACCCCCAGCTCGTTTCTTTGAGAAACGGCTGACCCTGAGGGAGTTTCCTTTGATGAGGTAGATTTGAAAGTGGGCCTTCTTGGCAAGGTCCTGGATGTGAGGGAGGAAGGAAAGAGAGGAGTCGAAGATGACTCCAAGGTTTCTGGCTTCAGAAGAAGGAGAAGGGGGGGGCACATAGAGGGTGGCCAGAGTGAGGGGAAGAAAGAGGGAGCAGGAGTCCCAATGGATAGGATCTCAGACTTGCTGGCATTGAGGCAGAGATCATTGGAGGTACACCAGGACTGGATGGCAGATAGGCAGTCAGGAATGATGGAGGAAGTTAGGAGAGGATCAGAGGGTAGTTTGAAGAAGAGTAGTGTGTCATCTGCATAACACTGGAAATGAGGGAAGAAGGTGGAAATGATATGAACAAGCGTTGCAAGATAGATATTAAAGAGCCAGGGAGAAATGTACAAGCCCTGGGAAATGTCACAGTTGGCGATAGATGTAGGAGTGGAGAAAAAGCCCAGAATAACCTGGGAGGGATGGTCATTGATGAAAGCGGTCAGCCAGTCCAGTGCCCGCAAGATAGCAAGGGTATCGTGGAGAAGTTTTATGAAGATGGATTGGTTGACTGTATCAAATGCAGAGGAAAGATCAAGTACAATGAGAACAGCTGGAGAGTTAGAATCAAAAGATGCGATCAGTTCTTCACAGGTGTTCAGGAGAGCAGTTTCCATGCCTCTGCATGCTTGAAATCCAGATTAATGGTTTTGTGGGCAACCGACAAGCTCAGTGTGCCTGGTCAGTTGGGGGAAGACCAGCTTCTGCAGATGTTTCCCAAGGAAGGTAGTGATCAAATGGGGCAGTAATTAGCTAGACAAGAGGGGTTGCTTGAGGGTTTTTGCAGGAGGGAGCGCACAAGAGAGTACTTGAGGGAAGGAGGTAAGACCTGGTAGCAAAGGAGAACAGGGGGGTGACGTGTTTGAAAGAGACCTTCATAGAGCGGACAATTCTAGTACCTCATTGGATGTGATAGGGGAGAAGGAGGAGAGAAAGGCAGAGGGGGGGATGGGTGGCCATAAGAGGCAGGAGGATGGGGGGAAGAGGTGTGCAAAGGGAAGAGAGAGTGCTCAGGATGTCCTGAGTTTTTGCAGTGAAGTGTGTGACCAATGCATTGCAGATAGCCTGAGAGGGAAGAGGTGAGCTGAAGATGGCGGAAGCGTTGGCTGGCTCCTTGCAGATTTTAAAGAGTTCAGCTATATTATTGGATGCCACAGAGATGTAAGCCTGTATGTTTGCCATTTTCTCGGAGTGAATAGAGAGTTGGTATGACCTTTGGAGAAGGCAACCGGCTAGTTTGTCAGAGAGTTTCATGTCTGCCACTTCCATTCTGCAGCTCTGCACTTGTGTTTCAGGCTGCAAGTTCAGAATCTTACCAAGTGTTACACTTCGAGGCATGTTTCAGGTGGATCCTCATGACAGGGGAAAGAATGTCGAGAGTGTTAGTGATGGCAAGATGGAGAGTCAGAGGTAGGGTCTGCAGTGGGGCTGGGATGAAGGTGGATGCAAAGGCAGCAGCTGACACTTGTTTCATCGGTCAGATATCCATGAACAAGGTTGGCAGAGCTGGGGGAGTGTGGTCAGATGGCAGAGAGGACCAAGGAAGGGGGAGAGGAGGTAATAGTCTGACCAGGAGAGTGAGGTGCTGAGTGGGGTGGAAAGCAGAAGATCCGTGTGGATCAAGGCATCGAGAGTGTGTCAAGCCAAGTGGATAGGACCAGAGGGGAGAATGGAGAGGGAGAGCGAGGTGCAGAGGTCATGGCAGCGAATGAATGCCTTGTTGAGGAGTCGAGGTGGATGTTGAAGTCACCCATGAGAAGGAGTTTAGAGGTAGATGTGAGAAGAGAGGAAGTGAAATCCACAAATTTACAGAGGAACAAGGTGAAGGAGACATGTGGCCTATAGATAGTGACAATGGTCAGGGAGGAAGTGGGAGAGATGACCAGCTTGCAGACCAGGCTCTCGAAGGAGGAGTATAGCTGGGTGGGTATGAGGGAAGAAGGGACCCACTCAGGGAAGATCAAGGCAACCCCACCGCCAGCGCTGTTAGGGCGAGGCTTGGAGATGATCTTATTGCCATCAGGGAGAAGGTAGTCAAAAGCAGTGACTGAGCTGGCATTTAACCACGCCTTGGTAAGAGAGTGGATATCAAGGTCAATCTCTTCAAGGAGGAGGCAGATGTCGGCCTGGTGCTTAGTAGCCAAGTGAGCCTTAAGTGTGGCTAGGTGCAACAAGCCACTCCTTTGAAGGTTTTCCGAGTAGGGTTACTAGGGTGTGGTACACCAATCGGATGGGTGGGGCAGAGAGAGAGGAAGAAGGGGTAGCAGGTGTGGGAAAGAGGTTGATGAGGGATGGAAAGCGACAGTCGAAGAGGAGAAAGTTGGGTTGAGGACCCTGAGCCAAGATAGTGCCATTGCGGTAAACATTAATAATACACCTGGATGATGAGAAGCCCACCAAGAGTACTTCCCGTCTAGTGCCACCATTAATGGGTGAAGATTTGAGAGAAGAGAGAGTGGAGATTAGATGAGGAGTCCAAAGATCAGGAGGTCTGTAGAGGTGATAGACGTGATATATTTTTTTTATTGTGAGAATTTACATTTTGAAGAAAACTTTTATCCCAAATCATCTTGCATCATTTCATCAGTAATGTAGAGGTGATAGACATGATATTCCTAGGTTTTACTGTGCATCACAATGTCTATGTATGTCCCACAGAAGTCTGATTAAGGGTGTAAGATCGTATCCATCAACCATTGGAATGTTGCAGGGGACCCATGTAGTTCAAATAGGAGGACTTTAAAATGGAACAGGCGTAGCGGTGTGGTAAAGGCAGTTTTTTCTTTATCCGGACCGTACAAAGGAGCCTGCCAATAGCCTTTTGTAAGCTCTATTTTAGAAAGATAGACAGCGTTGTCAAGTCGATCAATGAGATCAACAATACTGGGCATCGGAAGCTCCAGCTCCCATCAGGTTTGGCTTCTAACACAATGTGGGAAGATCAGGGACTAATAGATGGTTCAATAATACTGGCTTCAAGCATCTGCTTGACTTTTTTCATGATGGTTGCTTTCCTAGCCTCGGGTAGTACTAGAGATCTTGTTTCTGATTGTTACTAAGTTCAGGAGGGATAAGTAACTTTCTATCAGAGTCATTGGATAATAAACATGACAGAATAGTAGTAGTAGACGCTGTAGGGTTTTCTTTCCACTCTTTTAAAAGGTTGATGTGATACACCTGTGTTTTCAATAAGCGGTCAGGGTTGGAGATTTTATAGTTACAGGGTCCTGTCTGCTCTGGCCATTCATAAGGCCCGTGCCATTTGGATATCAGTTTATTCTCCGAGGTTGGCAATAACACTAATACCTTTTGTCCTACCAAAAAAGATCTTAAGGTGACCATATGATTGGATGAGGTTTTCTGTTGTTTTTGTGCCTTGGCCATATGGATTTGAACTAAATATCTTACAACAGTCATATTTTAATTAAAACGATGGAGGGTTTGGGAAAGTGTAATTGGGGCTTCCTCTCTTTCTTCCCAGGTTTCTCTCAACATGTCCAGGATATCTCGAGGTTTCCGCCCGTAAAGTAGCTGAAACTGAAAGAATCCTGTAGAAGCCATGGAATGGAGGGATCTTGCGTCTTTCGGACAGCAAATATAGCCCGGAGGTACTGTCTGATCCCAATTCCTTCAGCCTTGTTCCACAAGCTTCCCTAATATAATTTTCAGGGATTCATTCACTTTTTCTACAGGGCCATCTGTTTGTGGATGGTATACTGAAGTTCTGAGGGTGGTAATATGTAATAGTTGTTTCACTTCCCCCATGAGTTTGCTCATGAATGTAGAGCCCTGATCCATTAAGATTGGGAAACTCTTCTCTTGAAAAGAATGGGAGTAGGTGCTTTAGGATCTGCTGGGTGGAATTGGCTCTAAGGGGAAAGGCTTCTTGATATTGAGGGGCATAGTCTACTATGACCAGGATACACTTGTTCCCTAAATTGGATGTTTCCAGGGGACCTACAATATCCATGCCAATTCTAGAAAATGGAACTTCAATGGTCTCCCAAAGTTCCAAAACAACACAATTCCTTGGGATACTTCCTAGCTTGCTTGGTTGCCTTTCACCAATTTCACCAATATCACAAAGTTCAGTTCCTCAATTTCAAATTACGCAAGTTTTCCTTTATATTCAATTAAAAGCTTATGGATGAGTTAAGTGGCTTTTCCTTAGGTGGGTGTACTCGGTCTAGGTGCATTTGTCGGACCACAAGGTCCACCCGTTACAGTTCACGTAACCGACACACCCCGGTTGCTTCTTCTTCACAGGCACACTGCCATTGTTTTAGCCTCACGGTGGTTAATGACTCATTCTCATTTCTTATTCTCTTGGAGTTTTTTCAATACTTATTTTGCCACCATTCACTTGTACTTTAAAATATTTTCAGTGCTTTTGTCATTGCGTATTCTTTAAACAGTTCCTTATAATCTTGTGGCACTGCCAATGCTTGTTCTTTCAGTTATTAAACAGTTCTTTATTATCATGGATTGCACCAAACTGCTTTCAATCCAATTGTTATTCAACCACACCTGATTTGTTTGCGATCGGTATTCAAAAAAGTTTAATTTCCTTCCAATCAATCACAGTGAATAAACCAACATCAAATTTCCAGTTTACTTTCCTGCTGCGAATTTGCACACTGTTCATGGGTTCAAATATCACTATTTCCCTGGACTTCTCTCGGCCTTGTCATTTTCATCTCTTTCACAGTTCGGTATTCAAAAGAAACCTTCAATCGCTTTTTTGCAAGCAACTGCAGGTTATAGTGCTTATCAAAAGTATTTAGTTCAAGCTTGACCGGCATTCATGTTGCCTAAATGGTCCCAGGCTCACTCGCGAGTGACCCAACCTGCACCAACCACGCGGTTCAACCCACAGTGTCCCGGAGTTACTCAGGCCTCTCTGACCCACCAGGTACACAGACTCAGTGCTGTTCTCTGCGGCGGCAGGGTCACTGTGGCTGTTGCTGCTCACGGCATGGGGCACCTCTCATCCAGGATCTCCACTGCCTTGGGATTACAGAGAGTGAGTCTCTCTGACTCTAGTAGGTCTTCAGACCCACTTTGCTACCGGAGACCTTTCTAATGCTCCCGCCATAGTCCACTTCTGTTGCAACGACTCTGCAGCTGATAGGTGCTTCGGGCAAGCATCTCATTGGCTTCACTTCCATATTCTTCTGCAAGCGTTCCACAGACGGTCTCTTCAACCTTGAACAGGCCATTTATACTGCACCCTGGCCTCAGGTGCATGTAACGTTCCTTTACTACATAACGGTCCTGGAACTCAGCATCCCTTTTCCTCGTCCCAGTACCGGAGTGATGTCTCTATGTATATGAGTCAACAAAAGGAGGATGTATGGCTCTGGGTTGTCTCTTCCTCATCCCAGTACTCATCCCAGTACCTGACTGGTATATACTGGGAGATGGTTTTCTGGAAAAATAGGGAAGGGATTGGTAATACGCTACAAAGGACTGGGGGATATCTGACTCCTTATAAAAGGAAAATGGGGGATACGTGCCTCACGCAAGGGTGCCTCATCCCACTCCCCATGTGTCCTCCACCCAGGTGATCCTCCCTCGCATATCCACCCCCAGGGTCATGATCCGATAGCAACTGCCTTTTCTGAAGAGAGAGATATGAATGTGGCCCTCATTGTGCCAGTCCCGCCCTCATCTCCACATCACAGAAATGAAAGGTGCAGATCGTTCCTGGCACCCTCCTCCCCATCACCAATGTACCACAGATGCCTGAAATGATATTCACTCAGACAACCATGCAGACCCTACCCTGATGACATTGTAGAGGAAATAAACTTGTAACCAAGTGGACTGGCTGAGACTGCATAGGGAGACTATGACATCATGATAGAGACTATGGCATAGATGCATTAGACATGAAGCACACATGCATCCCTGCCTGAAGTTATGCATACATATGGGTTAAACTGCTCTTAGGCACAAAGAACATGCTTATGACCCACTTAGATAGAGGACATATACTCTGAAATGCTATTCACTCAGACAACCATACAGACCCTACCCTGATGACATTGTAGAGGAAATAAACTTGTAACCAAGTGGTCTGGCTGAGACTGCATAGGGAGACTATGACATCATGATAGAGACTATGGCATAGATGCATTAGACATGAAGAACACATGCATCCCTGCCTGAAGCTATGCATACATATAGGTTAAACTGCTCTTAGGCACAAAGAACATGCTTATGACCCACTTAGATAGAGGACATATACTCTTATGCTGTGCTGAAACGCAAGTCGCACACAAATACATATAACTGATTACCTGATGCTAAACACAACTAACATGAGTGCCCATGGATGTCATGAACTGCAGAACTCGTCCCTTTTGGGCTTCCTGGTCCTTGTCACAACGGGGCTTGCACTCCCTAATACTTCCAACATGGCCGTCCAGCGTGAAACCCCTTTCTCGCTCCACGCGCTGGACGTAGCGTACTCTGTTAATAGACCACGCCCTCCGCGGCTCTGCACGTCTCAATGCTATTGCAAAGTAGTGACTAGACGTGTGCTCCGTAGTTCGCGGTATTGTTTCCTTGTTCCTGTCCATCTAACCCGTTCCTTGCCCTTCCCTTTCTTCATATCTCCTGGACTCGTGTGATAGTTGCACTCTTCCTAGTTTCCCGGATTCCTGATCCGTGCCCCGGAATTTGAACGCACTCTGGAGTTGGAAGAGACTCGGGCAGCCTTATTCAAAACCAGGTCCTTCCGCAAGAAGGCAGCGACCAAGAACTCTGGCAAAGAACGGACCCAGGTGAGAAGGGGGGAACTCCTTGACAGTTTGAGACGCCACCCGACCGAACTCGAAAGCGACATGGAAGCTGCAGTTCAGGACCTGATGCGTCGCATGCAGGAACTATCAACCGAGGTACAGAATCTCAAGGCGGAAAACGCTGCACTTAAACAATTGTTCCTATCCCGGGATTCTGCCACAAAGGAAATGTCTTGCTGGGCGGCATTGTTGACAAATACGATGGGTCGGCAAAAACCCTTCGTGGATTCCTGGATTCATGTTTGGTCCACTTTACATTTAAGCCCTATTACTTTTCGACTCCCAGGGCTAAGGTGGGTTTCATAATTTCCCACCTTTCCGGGAATGCCTTAACCTGGGCCACACCCCTCGTTATCTACGGCGATGCCCTCCTAGATGACTATGATGGGTTCATACAGGCCCTTAAAAACATGTTTGATTGCCATGAGCAGGTCTTTAGTGCCCAGGAACGTCTGTTAGACTTTCAGCAGGGTTCCCAGGATATGCTCACTTATGTGACCTGATTCAAACAATTGGCCAAGGAAGCTGATTGGTCCTCTGAGGCGAGTTTTACCCTGTTCTGGAGAGGACTGAATTGTGAGATTAAGGATGAGTTGGCTAGAGTGGCTCGACCAAACTAATTCCAGGCACTAATGGACCTTGCCATGCAAATAGACTTCCGTATCCAGGAAAGGAAAGCTGAAAAGAAGAAATCCAGGGGAATTCCTTCCAAGGTGTCCTTTGAGAGCACTGTCAGAACGGACACAAACCCAGGCTCAGTCACGGAATCAGAACCCATGCAGATAGGAGCCTTCTGTGGACCCATATCCCCGCAATAAAGGATGAGAAGAATTCATACGGGGTTGTGTATGTGTTGTGCTTCGGACAAACATTTGGTTAGGGAATGTCCTCTAGCCCCCCCTCGGCGTTCAGGAAACGCCAGCTCCCGATCCTAGATGGAGCAGAGCTTCGAGAGAGAGATGTTTGCTCCACATCAATTCCATCCTTGAACTCTCCTGGACAAAACAAATTGGTCATACTACAGGCCTTTCTATCACCCTCCAAGAGTAAGACCTATTCCATTTTGGCCTTGGTAGACTGCGGAGCAATGGGAATCTTCATTGATCAAGATTGGGTTGCTAGTCACCAGATTCCATACGAGACACGAAGTACCATGCAGCCTGTGGAAGCCATCGACGGAAGACCCCCCCACTTCAGGGCCCGTAAGCCTACAGACCAAGGAGATTCAGGTCTCAATAAATCACCATCAAGAGCCGATTAGGTTCGACATCATTAAGTCAGCCCACTACCCCATGGTATTGGGTATGCCCTGGTTACAAAAACACAGTCCATATATCAACTGGACAACGGGATCGCTATTCCTAGGCTCAGAGTTTTGTATGTCTCACTGTCTATTCCTGGAACCTTCATTAACACCCCTTAAGGAACCACCTAGAGATCAAGAAACACCACTCATGGTTTCCAATATCATACAAGTCCCTGAGGCCTACCAAGGATATGCTGATGTGTTTTCGACTGCCAAAGTCCAGGCCTTACACCCACACAGGCCTGAAGACTGCGCAATAGATACAGAACCCTCAGCAGTGATTCCCTTCGGCAGAATGTTCATCCTTTCTGAACCCGAGAAAAAGGCCCTCAAAGAATACCTGGATACCAACCTTGAGAACGGCACCATAAGACCTTCAAAATCTCCAGCTGGTGCTTCGTTATTCTTTGTTTCCAAAAAGGATACCAAGGAACTCGATTATCGTGGCCTAAATCAATGCACCTTCAAAGACCGGTACCCACTACCATTGATTTCGGATATCCTGGAAGCCGTGAGAGGCGCGGTAATATTTACCAAGTTGGATCTCTGGGGTGCCTATCATTTGATCCGTATCCGGGAAGAAGACGAGTGGAAAACCGCTTTTAGAACACCCTTTGGCCATTACGAATACCTGGTCATGCCCTTTGGACTAGCTAATGCCCCGGCAGTCTTCCAACGTTTTATGGATAGGGTGTTCTCTGACATGTTGTTTCTCTTCGTCATTGTATATCTGGATGACATATTGATCTTTTCCAAGGACCCTCTAAAGCATGAAGAACATGTAAAGGCAGTACTACAAAGACTCTGTGAACACAAACTCTTAGCCAAACCCGAAAAATGCTTGTTTCATGTTACCTCTGTTCACTACCTAGGATTTATCCTTAGCCCAGAGGGAATTGGTATGGACCCTTCAAAGGTAAAGGCCATTCTGGCATGGCCTGCTCCCACGTCCGTGAAACAAGTTCAATCCTTCCTGGGGCTTGCCAATTTCTACCGGAAGTTCATATCCACCTTTTCCAAGATTGCTTAACCGATCGTTGCTCTCTTGAAGAAGGACACCCCTTTTATGTGGTCTACACTGCAAGAAACGGCGTTCCAGCATTTGAAGGCAAAGTTTACACAAGTTCCTATCTTGGCCCAACCCGACATAAGCCGACCATTTCTAGTGGAAACGGATGCGTCTAATTATGACATAGGAGCAGTGTTGAAGCAGAAATTAGAGGATAGGCTGGAACACCCTATTGCTTATCTTTCACAAACCCTGACTCCTAGTGAAACACACTACTCCGGCCTAGAAAGGAACTGTTAGCCACCCGCCAAGCCTTCACCGAATGGCGACATCTATTTCTGGGAGCTAGACATCCAGTCCAAGTCCGGACGGACCATCAGAATCTTCAGATTCTACAGTCATTGGAGTGTAGGAATAGTCGTCAGGCGCGTTGTGCCTACTTCTTTGCCCAGTACCAGTTCCACATCACTTATGTCCCCGGATCACAAAACCTGATTGCTGACGCCTTGTCTCAACGTCCTGACTACGTAACCACTGAAAATAAGGCATATCCTAAGATGTTTTCCCCCACGATCTTCGTAGCTCAAGCAGTCAACCTCCTGGAAGAAATCCGAGCGCAAACCCAATCCTCTGAGTTATGGAAGGATATGTTAAGGAGAAATCAATGGAATCTAAGAGCCAAGGGAGGATATTTATTCAAGGGCAATGCACTGCTCATTCCTAGACAGAAATTACAACAGAGAATAATAAAACTCTGTCATGATACCCTTCACTCCGGACATCGTGGCATCACCATTACCCTTCGCCTTATATAAAGACTGTTCTGGCGGCCTAAGATGAAGATTGATGTACAGCAGTACGTCCAAGCTTGTGTTGTCTGTGCTCAAAATAAACATGATAACAAGAGACCGGCGGGTCTTCTACTGCAACCTACACTGCCAACTAGGCCATGGGAATTCATTGCTACAGACTTCATTGTGGAACTACCACCTTCCCGAGGATACACTACTATCATGGTTACCATAGACTTGTTCACTCATATGGCTCATTTTACGCCCCTGCGTACACTTCCATCCTCCTCCGAACTAGCAGGAATCTTTCTGGAACACATATTCCACCTGCATGGACTTCCTTCCAAGATCATATCTGAGCAAGGACCTCAATACGTCTCACAATTCTGGAAACATCTCTGTCGAATTCTGGGAATTCAACGCGCCCTCTCTTCAGGGTATCACCCCCAAACCAATGGAGCCACAGAACGTGCCAATCAGACCGTGGAACAGTATCTTCGATGTTTCGCCACCAAGGTCAAGGACGACTGGTCACTCCTGATACCCGTGGCTGAATTCGCCGACAAAAATTCTGAACAATCAGCACTCAAAACCAGCCCCTTTTTTTGTAGTCAAGGGTTCCATCCATCGGTTTAACCCTCTTTTCTTCCTCATCCTACACTGGTACCTATTGTTGACTCCTGGATAGAAACCCTCATCAACATACACCAGGAGGCCAAGGAATACTTAGAGAAGGCCAGAAAAAAGATTTCAAAAGAAGACCAGGCCCCTCTTATGCAGTCGGCGACCAAGTATGGTTGTCCTCAAAATTACTACCCCGACATCTATGGCCAAACAAATTGGCACCCCGGTACTATGGTCCATTTCCCATCAAGGAAATTATTAACACTGTTTTTATACAGGATCAAACTACCAGAGTCCTGGAAGAAGATTCATCCAGTTTTTCACACATCCATATAAAAACCCTACATTCCATCCTCCTGGAAATCCTGTATACCTCCTCCTCTGCTGGTCTACAATCAACTGGAATATGAGGTATCCCGGATTTGCGATTCCAGGTATAAACGGGGCCAGCTGCAATACCTGGTTGAATGGAAAGGATATCCTCCTAGTGAAATAACCTGGGAACCTATGTCTAATATCAAGGCCCCTCGGTTGCTCAGAAGATTTCACCTCATACACCCGGGCAAACCTGGAGGAAAGGGTCTTCAGAGGAGACATGCTGTCATGAACTGCAGATCTCGTCCCTTTTGGGCTTCCTGGTCCTTGTCACAACGGGGCTTGCACTCCCTAATACTTCCAACATGGCCGTCCAGCGCAAAACCCCTTTCCCGCTCAACGCGCTGGACGTAGCGTATTCTGTTAATAGACCACGCCCTCCGCAACTCTGCCCGTCTCAATGCTATTGCAAAGTAGTGGCCAGACGTGTGCTCCGTAGCTCGCGGTATTGTTTCCTTGTTCCTGTCCATCTTACCCGTTCCTTGCCCTTCCCTTTCTTCCTATCTCCTGGACTCGTGTGCTCGTTGCACTCTTCCTAGTGTCCCGGATTCCGGATCCGCGCCCCGGGATTTGAACGCACGCTGGAGTCGGAAGAGACTCGTGCAGCCTTATTTAAAACCAGGTCCGTCCGCAAGAAGGCAGCGACCAAGGACTCCGGCAAAGAACGGACCCAGGTGAGAAGGGGGGAACTCCTTGACAATGGAATCAGAATGGAAGATGCAGCCACACTGGAGAGAATGGAAAGCCCTCAGAAGGCTCAAGAATGCAGGTAGAGGCCCGACTCACTGATTTAGCAGGAAAACGCTGACCAGACTGTTTGTGCAGCCGGTGTACATATTTCAGTCAAGGCCAATAAGGGAGAGAGAGTTTCACATCGGCACCTGGCAGTACAGACGAGTATAGAAATAAGAGACATTCCTCTTAGATTAGGAGAGAAACAAGTGTTGCTGGAAGGACAGAGACACACCATATCAGACTGAAAGGAAGCTTGAAAAGCCTCCAAAGGAAAGGCAGGGTATAACAACTGCTTGTGTAAATGCTCAAAATCCTCTTAAATGTTGAGTGGTCTTTACAGATGTGATCTGAGACTTGGGGACAAAGCCTATTCATTCGAGCCAGACAAAGACCACCGTTACTAGGACAGACAACACAAAGTAATCCTAGGTTGAAAGCTAAACGTTCTGTCTTAAGACCTGCATGATTGGAAATGGTAACCTTATTGGGAAAGACAGCACCTTTGTGGCTCTTCTCATCACATTGAATTGTTGCTCATGGGCTGGTAACCGTCCAAAATACCAAGGCTGAAAAGACCCTCACTGAACAATCCCTCCTTGTCTTTCGCGCTAGATCACACTTTGTTGCACTGTCCAATTACAATGCACTAACCTGAAATGCCTTCATTTGCAACATTTAGGAGGTGGTCGCAGGTGGACCCACCTGGTAATGTGTAACCAATGAAAACAGTATCCCCATGTGAATGCTAAATGTAGTTTACCTCAATAACCAACCCCAGTCCACCTTAGGTTTTTGTGACATGACGTGTCATCTCTGATGTCATCAATCTTTAAAACCTGTGGACAAGCCTGTAGTCAGTTGAGAGTGCATTTGAAATCTTGAGATCTCTATGACTGTCCTTGTTTGTTAGATCTCATAATAACTCTTCTGTTTCTTGGGTGTGGGGATTTCCCCCAAACCAGACCTCTTGCTTACAGAATGGGGATTTACCCACCCCTCCATTTCAGAATGCCATCTGCTGAGGCAGACTAGCTTTCGCTTTTTCGTTTTTTAATCATAAAATGCAGGTAATTTTTTTCTGAAAGTGAAATCTCCTAACCAGATCCCACATTCATCATGCTCCATGACAAAAAGCATAATGCACACATGTACCTTCCTGTAACCATTGCTTGACATCCTCATCAGGTACCCGGTTCCAAGGTCACAACTGCATTCCTGAACACAGCTGCTGGAACTCACATTCTCGTACAGGCAGAGGTGTCTTTTCAACCATGCACACCTCTTGTTTAAAATAGTATTATTGTGTTCCCATCACAAACTTCTTGGAGGCAGGTATTAATATATAAATAAAAGCCATTTCTATTTATGACAAAGTGGCTACTGAGATTACACAATGATGCATCCACAAGCATTGGATGTCATATTATTGCCAGCTTTATGACCAGTTACTTGTTAATGGCAGGGCCTGACATGTATTAGCTGTCTGGTCTGGGTGTATCCACAACAACCATGTTGGTTCTAGACTATGAAGCCTCTCTTTGATGCACCTCATGAGGATTGACACCTGCCTCAAAGGAACAGGGACCCTCCCCAGAAGGCCCCCAGGGAACCAGTTGTTCAAACATAGTCCTGTCATTATAATAGCCACCTCACACCAGGATGCTGATTATTGGAGACATTTGGATGTAGGAAGACAGAGGAAGGGGCAGAGTTAAGGAATAACAGATGAGAGTTCAATTCACAGAGGGTTCTTATAATCTTGGTTTTTGCTAGGACTTCCACACTTCCTGTTGCCTTCTTCCCACTTCCTGCAGACAAGGCACTTGCTGTGTGTGATATCTGAAGGCAAAAGACATTTGGTACAGCAGCCAGGATTGGACCTTTAACAACAGGCTCACTGTTGACCAATCCGCTGTAGAATTTTGCCAATATATGGAGGGTGGTGAGGTCTCCCCTTTGTTGACTCATCTTTGGGCCAGGAAAGAGGAAGGATTCAATGAAACATGAGAGGGATTACAACCTACTTCAAATCACTCTGCTAGAGAGGTGAAGATCGGAAGCTCCAAGCAAGAGGTTATCTCTTCTGCAAATGAGGCATTGGTAACCACGACTCTGCCACTGAAGGTGATAGAAAACCTGCAAGTGCCCTCTTCAAATCCTTCTGGCTGGAAAGGGAAAAGAAAGGACTCAATTTGCCCCTGAGATCATGGGCTGTGTCTCACAGTGACTACAACGCCCAGAAAGCAGCTCAAAGGCCGCCTACGACCTCGAGGCATTTTCTGAGCCAGCTCTGCCATACTTGACTCACCGTAATCTGCTATAAGAGCTATCGGGCTGTCTTTAGCACTCAAAGAATTTCAATGTGCTTACCTACTCTTCTCGCCATCCAGATGCTGCCTCGACCCATTAAACAGATTGCTTCAAGACGTCCCTATCACAGACTTAAGGCCAATTGTCCCTGTTTGCCCCTGCAATGCGACCCCATGTGTGGAGAGGGCAGGAGCCCCCACATCCATCGAGGACGAGGCCCCTGGAATAAGAAGCTGCGACCTACGCGCCACATCCGAGCGGCTACCTGCATCCCTGTGCTGGGCAACACCAGATGAGGCTGAATCCTGCCCTGCCTGGGCACCACATTGCTACTCCAGACCCCTAGGGGCCCTGCAATCACTTCCAAACTGCACGCGCCGACATTGAGCATTTCCAAAATGTCGGGCATGATGCAGGATCATAACGAGGCTGAGACGCCTCTGTGTTGCTAAGCAACGTGTGTTTGTGCGCCCATTTCAATCACAAACATCCGCCGGCAGGTGGAAGAGCCAGCGGCCTCTTCATGCCAATTATCCTTGTTTGCCCCTATTTGCCGCTGACCGACGCGAGGCGCTATTTGAACATTACTCTATGGACATGCATCTATTAAGGCACCTACCTGTTGTAAGTACTGTAGCAACCTGTATCCCAACTTCTAGTATTGCCCACTACCCGTTCACTTTTTATCATTTCTAGCCTCAAAGTGCTTCGACTATGCATTCTGCCTGTGCTTGCTGACCCATAGCTTATGTAATGTATATTAACTGCACACTGTGCAAATTGCACCCCTCTTCTAACCACCTATGACATATTCCTAGGTGGCCCCCCATCTGACTTCTGCACTCAGCCTCATGCTACCTGATTTTTGCATTTAGCTTATGCATGCATGCTGCCTACCATCTGACTGTTGCATTTAGCCTCATGCATGCATGCTGCCTACTATCTGATTGTTACATTTAGCCTAGGTTGCCTACTATTTGATTGTTGCATTTAGCCTCATGCTGCCGACTATTTGATTGTTACATTTAGCCTCATGCTCCCCACTGTTTGACTGCTGCACATAGCCTGACCTGCCTAGTTCGCTCTTTGCTTCACTTGCCTTAAACACTATGTACCTTCATCTGTCAACCCGAGTCTATCTGGTCGTAATCATCAATCTGACAGTTTTATTTATTACCACTGTTCATATCACCATGCCCTCTGTACTGCCCCTAGAGAACGTAGGAACCCATTCTATGCATCCTATTCTTAAATCCCCATGCAACATAGCACAGAGAAATGTCAGACTCCGTGCACGATTACCCAAAATATTCAAACCCCTCAACAAATATAATGTTAACCTAGATCACCTCCGACCTTAAGTAAATCACCCAAACGGAAATCACCCCACTTCCTAGCACCATGCTTTTCTCTAAAAAAAACAAGACCACCGCCAACCCACATGCCACCCCCAACCCACGACTAATCCCACAGCCAGAACCTGACCTCAAATGCGCATTAATTAAAGCTAGATCTTTAGTCTCCCATGCTACAAACATAGCAGAGACAATTTGGGAAAATAACCTTGACTTCATCGCCATCACGGAATCCTGGCTCCATTAGGCAGCAGGCCCAGCATTAACGCTAGCAGTCCCAGACAATTACACCATCCTTAGAGCTGACAGACTAGATTCACGAGGTGGAGGATTAGCGATTATCGCTAAAACCAATCTCTCTATGAGAATTACCTCAACACCTAATCTAAAATCCTGTGAGTCACTATCCATTGAACCACCTACCGCCAACTCCCAAACGCTAAACATCTATCTCCTTTACAGACCCCCCAGGCCCAATTAGCACCTTTAATGAAGACATTACTACTATTATCTCAGAGAAGTTAAAAAACTCCTCACAAACCATAGTGCTAGGAGATTTTAACCTAGGGTATGATGATACTAACGATCACCAGGCTACCTCCGTAGCTAACATCCTGACAGAATTAGGTTTCACTCGTACCAAAGGAAGAATTCTCGACTGGATTGCCAGTCACAATTGCAACCTCTCTATCACATCCATATCCCCCCAAATATGGACTGACCATCACCTAATCGCCTTCACTCTCAATACTAAAAGACCCACTGCACCTACACCTCCTCCTGCCATACCTACCTTAACTAGAAATAAGAAAAACATCACAGCTGACAATGGGCCTCATTAGGACTCCGGCGCTAAACCATGGTACTATCAGCACCAAGGTCCATGCTGGAGTCCGCCATGGCGGAATGGGGAATTACCACCCCATTCCAAGGTTGGTGGGCGGTAATCCCCCATGCCGCCATGGCCCTTCCCCATTCCCATTTTTGCCCCATAGGGCTCAATGGGAATGGGGAAGGCGCTAATTACGGCACCGTAAATTACAGTACCGTAATTAGCTCCTACGTCCCTTTGCAGGTTGGTTTTTTAACGCCTGCTGAAAGCAGGCGTTAAAGTGCAACCCGCAAAGGGACCTCGTAATCAGGCGTTAAGGGTTTAACGGCGCTGACACCTTTTACGGCGCCATTAACCCCTTAACGCCTGGATTATAATGAGGCCAAATATCTTACCCCACATCCTCCCTAATGTTAACTCCCTACCAGACTATACAGACCCAGGTTTATTAGTGGAAGAATATAATAATGCCATGACTACCGCTCTTGACAGCATTGCTCTGCTAAAACTTAGGAATAGCAAACCTAAAAAGCATCTCAACTCTTGGTTTACACCTCACCTAAAAAACCTAAGACTACAGAAAAGAAAAAGTGAAAGGGCCTGGAATCCACACCCTACTATAGAAAATAAAACTAATCTAATAAGTATCTCAACGCAATACAAAAAGGATATCATCACGGCCAAACAGGAAACGTATAACAACAGGATTACACAAGCTAACTCCAGCATGAAGGAACTCTTCTCCATCCTGAAAGAATTGGAAACACCAATTGTAGTACAGGATGACTCTATTAAAGATAAAACCTGGTGTACTGACATACAGTTGTCACTCATTAACAACGTGGCCAAGCTCCAAAACAAAATAGCTCTAAAGAAAGCTTTACTATCAGCTCAAACTCAAGCTCCCCCGAACAAAACACTGAAGTCCAAACCCATAGAACATATCCAATTTAACTTCTTTAAGGTCTCAGTTATTGAGGTAGAGAAAACGATTCTTGCGCTGAAACCCTCCAATTGCAAAGGTGACCAATGCCCAGCACAACTGATCAAGGACGCTGCTAGAGATCTAGCCCCCTTCATCACCAAACTCATTAACGCCTCCTTCACGACTGGCACCATCCTGCGTAATCTAAAGGAATCCTGGGTACTACCTCTTCTGAAAAAACAAACACTGGACCCAAACATACCCACCAACTACAGGCCCATCACCACGGTGCCATTTCTACTAAAAATCCTAGATAAGGTAGCATACACCTAAAGTCAGAACTTCCTCGAGATTAACCTACTCTTAGGTGCCCGCCAATCCAGTTTCCGACCACAACATGGCACAGAGACAGCCCTTATCGATTTAAAGGCCCAAATAGACTCACTAAGAGATGAGGGAAAACTAGCACTTCTCACCCTACTAGACCTTTCAGCTGCCTTTGACTTGGTGGACCACAGAGTCCTGTGTAGTCACTTGGATTCAGCGGCCCACTTCTCAAAGGAAACTATAGTTTGGCTACAGTCTTTCCTTAGTGACAGGACTATGAGGGTCTTCTCACCATCGGCCGCAACAGACCCGATACTCATTACTTGTGGGGTGCCCCAGGGATCATGCGTCTCGCCAACACTCTACAATAGCTTCACCAAGCCACTCTTTGACAATCTCACTATGCAGACGATACCCGGATTCTCCTACCATTTACAGGGGATTATGAAGAAGATCTGGGTTTGGTGAATAGAGTCTATAGCATTGTTCAGGCATGGATGGCTAACCATTGCCTGTGTCTGAACGATGATAAAACAGAGCTCATCATCCTGGGCACCGCAGCTTGTATCTCAAAACTTAACCTTAATTACTTGTTATTCATTATTGATGGGAATACTATTAAGGTTGCCAGAGAAGTAAAAACCCTAGGCTTTTACCTTGTCTCAACCTTATCCCTCACCAAACAGGTAAATTCATTGGCTTCATCTACGGCCTACACATGTAAACTAATAAGAGCAGGAAAACAATTCCCATCAGTTGACAGTTGCTTAATCCTTTCTAGAGCCCTCATCCTATCAAAACTTGATTATTGTAATGCTCTCTACATAGGGGCAAACAAACAAACCATTAACAGAATACAAGTGCTACAAAATAATGCTCTTAGGGCTGCCTTAAGCATCCCTAGAAGAGTACACAGCTCTGAAATAAGAAGGAAACATAAATGGCTCTTCACCCAAGAAAAAATCAACCTCAAATCGGCTTCCCTCATCCACAAATGCTTAAATAACAAAGCACCTTGCTACCTAACAGAACGATTTACCACAAAAAACACCATCAGACCATTCAAGAATAGCTAACCCCAATTGCCTTCAAGTGCCAAGATTAAAACTGTCCACCATTGGAGGGTCCAGTTTCCCAGTTAGGGCAGCACAATTATGGAACCCCCTGCCACACACACTCAGATCTGACCAAACGTTCATCAAATTCAGAAAGAGTACAATTAAATGGCTCATAAAGAAAGATATGTAACCCACACTCTCCTACCGCACTAACTTAGCCTTGCCTGCATACAATGCATACAATGTATCCTGACATAGTTTTGTTAATATGTAAATATCTGTAAATTATTACATGTTGTCTACATTTATATGCCGCTATGCTTTTTCTATGCTGTTTACTCTCACCCTGTAACGCCGAGGTAACCTGTCTTTACCTTGCTCCTTAAATTCTGTAACTAAGCTGTAAGTTCTCTTTTCACCTGCGCCCTGATACCCCAGGGTCCCGCGCGCACAACAAATAAATAAACAAACAAACAAACAGACTTGACTCCATAGAAAACAACTGACTCGCTGGGTCTTGTCTCCCATCTCCATCCACCGGAAGTCAGTCTTCACCCGACTTGACCATCGACTCGACCTGCTGGAAATCATTGTGTCGCCCATCTCAATTGCTGACTTGGCTCACTGGAAGCATTATCTCACTGCCGGCTGGACCACTGACCCAACCTGCTGGAAGACATCGACTTGACCCGTCTCGAACACTGACTTACTTAATCCACCAGGAACCATTGTCTCAAACCGTCTCTACGCAGACTCATCACTGGTTCGAGCCCCACCGGCTTGACTGCAGTAAATTGCCTAGAAGCCCGGCTCAATGCTGTTAAGCCACAAAGACACAAGCATAAGAGATTTGAAGAGGCCCTGTAACCTTGTCCCACCTTAAAGGACCGTAGTGGCTTTTAAGTTCCCCTTTCTCTGCCTTTTGAAAGATATGTTCCTTAACACTGACATTTGGTGCTGAAATCCTGCGCCTGAGCACCCCTCCCTACTAACCAAGAGTGCTCCTTAAGTCTGAAAGTCTTCTTCTCTGTGTTTGGCCTTGTAGGGGTGGGCCAATAGCGTTTTATTAGTTATGTGTATTTTTGTACGTATAATTAAATATCCTATTCTTATACAATCTTTATTGGACATTCTTTTATTTTGCTATCACGTTCCTATTGCTGTTTGGATTGCTTCTGTACCAGCTAACACTCCTCCTGAATAAAACCGACTGCCGCCGACCCATGTTACCAAAAGAGGTGGCAGTCGGTTTTACCTGCAGTCGCTTTACCTGTTGGTCAATTATGTTTGGGTTACCCTTTGGTTTAATAGTAGTGTGGGCTGAGTAGGCGCTTTAGCCAGTACTCTATCCTGTACACCTGCAGAGCAGTAGGCATTTCAGATCAGCTCGGGAAGCCCTGGACTGTTTTAGAGGTACTTTGGATTTGCCCGTCGTACACTTTGTGGTATATTAACCGTGCATGGTTGCACAGGACTAAGATGTCAAAATATAATAGCTGAGCGGGAAGCCAAACCTGCCTAACTTGCTTCATTTTTTGTTGTACTAGGGGTAGGTCTGGGCCCAGTCGTTTTCTTCACGTTAATGTTAATCGTATTTTAATCTATAAAATATTACTTAGTTTAAATTTCTAAGCACGACAGGGACAAGTGTGTTTTAGTATATTTATTTGCTGGGTTGCAATTTTTATTTTTGTATGGATTTTAGAGCTCCCCCATTGTACTTGCCCCAGGACGACTTTATGCCTAATGTTTTTATATTAATCGTCATTGTTATGCAATCATTTTATGTACTGTGCCTTATTTATTTTATTCCTTGCTATAATTTTGATTTAGCCAGATCGAACGATTGGATGGTCTTATCTAGCACCCCAATGGGTCTTCAAAATATCTGCATATTATTGATGAAATTAAATAATTGTATTACCCATGTCTTTGTGTATTTGTTTATGTTTTAAACGTTTATGGCATAAAAGCTAGTGAAAGTGAAAGTGAACACAGAAAAGATACCACAGAATACTCTTAGACAAGTGCATATCAAAAATACATCTACATTTATTTTAGGCCCAATAAAACAACACAAATAACCAAACCAATAATGCCACAGTTACCAGACAAGCATTTCACTATGGAAAACATATACAACTACTGTAGCCTAATGGGATAAAAGGAGGAAAACATCCACAACCTGTAATAGAAGGGGGGTTAACACCAATTTTGCATTAGGCAGTCTGCGGGATGGAAACCAAACTTATTCAGTCCAGCCCTACAAAGTGGGGAGCCTTGTGCTCAATGTATAGCAGTGCGTAAAAACTCACGGTCGTGCGTAAAGTGAGGTCAGTACCCTTTCAAGATGCTGGGACAGTTATGTAAGATTCCTGAAGGGGGTAGAAGAAGTTCCAATCACCAGGAAAGGGTCTGCCCTCGCGGCAGAGCTGTTTCCAATGTTCGAACGAGGCTGGGGAGCGTGGGCTATCCCAGCAAAAGAGAGGATCCCAAGGAACCACTGTGCGTAAAGAACAACAGATGAGCCAGGGGCCACTGGTAAGTTATGTAAGTACTCACCGCCCCTTTCTCCAATCCAGACCAAACTATGCCAGTTAAGTTGAGGGCGTCATTGGTTATAAATTCTGCCTTTGCTTCACAGATCCACCTCTCAGGTGCTGCGGGACGGGACAGTAGGCACAACGAAGGGAAGAAGAAGATACCTCCGGTGCAGCAGGACTCAGGGCACAGAAGATAAGGCAGGAAAGTTACCCACAACAACCCTCACCACAACACAGTGACTCAGGGACCACAAAGGCTTGTGGTGTGACACCCTCTCCTAATTTGTGATCCAGAGGAGCTAGGCCTATGGGATTTGGCACAAGAGTGTCAGGAACCACAAGCTAGGGATTCCCAAAGTTTCAAGACCCAACTCAAAAACCGCACTGCTCCTATGCGATGTCCCGGGACAGAGCTGGTCAGTTCACTGGACGGCCCAGGAACACTTCAGAGAAGGCTCTTTTGGCAGGAAATCGAGAGATGCCGAGAATAGTGGTTCCCACTAATCAAATGGGTCAAAGCATCTCGCAGGCCTTCTAAGGTTGAGAGCAAGTCAGCGGTCCAATGGACTAGCAGCGGGCTCAGGGTGCCAAACCTTCCAGCTCATCTCTGGCAGGTGTAGAGGTCTGCTTCAGCTCGCATGATACTTGGCTCCTTCGGTAGTTTGGTACAAACCACTGTAGATCGACCTGGAATGGATGTAGGGCCCCTTCTCTTATCCAAAGTTCAATGCATGATTGAATCTGGACAACCAATAGAAGATCTGCTCCCTTGCATGCACTACAGCCGTGGTCCAATCGTGGGCCACGGTGGTCTTCATGTATTCATGCATACCAGATACCCTGGCACCAGTAGTGTGGATTGGTTGGGACCAGACAGTCCCAACCCTCTTCCTGAGCACTAGCACATATGACATGCAGGAGCCCGCAGAAGATGTTGTTTTCAAGGGAGGCTGCATGCCCAAATAAGGAAGTCCCGGGTCAGCTCGCCCTTGGGGAAGGCAAGGGGACAAGATTGTCAAAGGACAGAACAAAAGACTGTGGCATAGCCATTTTCGGCACTGGCCAGGCATGAGCCATCTGCGGTAATCGCGGTATGGTTCGCTAAAAAGTAGTTAAAGTACCAGAAAAGTAAACTGCTGCCACCAATTCGTCCTTGTACATTCACCAAAAAATCCTTAAAGGGTGTCAAGGGCCATAAAACAAAAGCAGCCCAGTGCAGGGTACAGTAATGTACTTTGCACACTGATAAAAAGTTACCAAGAAATGGCAAACAAGTAAAAGTCTAAGGGATACATAGTTTACCAGTACTGACAGCTTGAAGGACATGTCAGTTTCCCCGTAACAAATGAGCAAAAGCCCAGGGGAGCGCAGCTGAAGATTGTGCTCCACTGGAAAAAGTAAGGTTAGTTATTATGGAGGGAAAATATGCATTCAGAGAAATCTTTCCTAACAGACTGTAATGCTCCACACGTGATACACCATGCTGTGTTGTGATCGGCTGAAATGCCAGTAATTTCCGCCAATCAATGCACACTTAAAATGTGAGCCTCTTGATTGTCTGATTTCAGCCAATCAGACCACACTTTAAATGCAAGCTTCCCGGTTGCCTGATTTCTGGTGCCTGGAGCCCACAGAGCAAAACCAGAGGCGGAATATGCGAGTTGTACTGATTGTGCTCTGCCAGCAGTAGTTCCGCTCAACCCTAGTCATAGGCCACTGTCAGTGAATCTTCGTCTCTTTGAAGAGGCTGTAAACAGTCGGGCCAATTCTGATATTGATTTGGGAGAGAATAAAAGGAGCAGTCAAGTCCAAGGTTGCGGGAGAGGGGCATGACTCCCATATTAGGAATCCGACAACAACAAAAGAATTGCTGGGAGAGGGAGCATGATAAATTAGGAGGGCAAGAGGAATGGTACATTTCAGAAGCATTTTGAGTGATGTTTTGGGCCAAATACAAAACATGGGAAATGTTAGTGACAGTTTGTACATGTAAGCAATACAACAACACATCTTTCCATGCGCTGGGGGTATCAGGTGCAACTGGCAGGGAAATAACCTAGTGCCTAGAAAGAAGAGCAAGAAATGAGAAGTTGTTAACCTCACTGTGATAGGTCATTAGCACCCCCTTGCTGGGGTGTACCAAATTCGCCTCTTTAAAACGGTGTGGGTAGAGCAAAAGGCCCGAGACAGTGGGTACACGTCCAACACCTTTATTTTCTCTCAGTAATGGGTTGCAGCGATCCTTAATGTTCTATAGCAAAGCATCTAAAACGCAAGAGGGAGAGAAAAAAACAAACAAACAAACAAAATGGCTGCCACTGTCAGGACGGTGGATGAACCGAACACAAGTGCAAGGCTCTGCTAAGGGGACCTGGTGCACCAGGCCAATGTCAAGTTCCCTCGCCTATATTACAGGAGCCCGGGGTTGCCTCGCCCATATTACAGGAGCCCTGGGGTTGCCTCACCACATAGCCTCTTTGAGTGCACTGAAATCCACTGAGGGTGCTTTCTTGGTCTTGAAGATTATTGGTCTTGATGGTTGTTCTGTGGACCGTCGGTCACCCTCCAACGCTTTGGGAATTGTAGACTCATCACACGTCTTTCAGTTAGTGTTGTCTAATCCCCCCAAGTTTCTGGGATGCGCAAAGACATTACCAGCAGGAATTCCCCTTGGTGCTTTTCAGACTGAAGCCATTCTTACTCATCAGCCATGGATCACCCTGCTGTTCGAGAACCTACTACAAGCCCCTGGGTTCTCCTCTGCAGGGGCCAGCCCACCAGTCTCTTGGGTATGTTATGCCCACCATAGGGTATTTAGTCCTCCAGCCCATGTTCTGGGTTATTCCCAGGGGTTAAGGGGCCACAGCAGGCTGACACGCTTCTTTTTAGTTCAGGTGGTCTTTGGCTTTGGCTTCCAGCAGGGTCTTCACTATAGACTCAAGCCGTCTCTGTGAAATGTGCCTCTATTGTAAGGTCACAAGCTCAGACAAACTACTCAGCCAACCTATGGCTGATCTTTTTCCTCCTGAATTCTGGGACCCTTATTGGCCAGTTCTTCATGAGACCCACATCCCTCCATCTGTTTCCTCTTTCTCTCTCCGATTCACGTGTTCTGGGTCTCTAGATTGTCTGCATACTCTGAAGGTTTGATTGTTCAATGTTCT
Organism: Ambystoma mexicanum; assembly: GCF_040938575.1. Lineage (NCBI taxonomy): Eukaryota > Metazoa > Chordata > Amphibia > Caudata > Ambystomatidae > Ambystoma > Ambystoma mexicanum. The sequence goes on along the minus strand of NC_090934.1, from coordinate 1,229,851,873 downwards.
TGAGTGCCAAGAGTTTAAGAGAGCCAGCGGACATGCTTGAATTAGGCAGTAGCAATATGGAAGTGTTTTGGACATGTATGCAGGAAGGGCTCTCTGATGTCAGAGTGCATTTTTCTCGTGGTTATCACTATCTATGCGCAGAGTGCCTGTACCCTCCTGAATTTTCCTGTGTCCAGAGGCCACCACCACTGACAGAGCCAGGGTGGGGGCAGCGGGAGGCGGCCGTCCCCCTGTCTCCTCCATGGTGCCAAGTGTCCCCCCCACCCTCCCGCTGGCACCCTATTAGCCATCCCCCCGGCACCAAAAGCTGCCACTGCTTCTTGCCAATGCAGCTACCTTGAGTCAATGTAGGCAATAGCTCGCTAAGCCCCCTGTCGTTCGGGAGTCTCAATGAGAGCTTCCCCTGCTCTAGGTGTGTGCTCTAAGATGGCGCTCTGAAAACCCACTAAAGTCCCTACAGTTGTTGTGTCCCCCTTGCAGTTTCCTCACGGTGACTCATTGATATAGTACGCTAGCAAGACATATGACTTGCGGGACCCCTGATTGCTGCTGACATTACACATCCCATAAGTGCCCAGAAAAGGGGGACTTCCGCTATAAGTGTGATAAGTGTGTTGGGGGGCTGGGTGGGCTATGGGGTGTCACCTAGTTACTGCTTCCATCTCATCACTCTGATGATGGCTTTCCCTGGTTTCCCTGAGTCCCGCGTCCGCTCCCAAGCAACCCCCTAAATGGCTACAAATCAATAGACTGTGCTGAAATACAAATGAACTCTTCCCTGGAATTAGGAACATTACCAGAATCTTGGATGCGTGCAGTGTTTTGCCCTCGGCTAATAAAGAAACCTCAGAAGATCCTAATGAGCTGAACCGTTTTGAACAGGTCTTTCATTTACATTTTGCTGCAAAAAAAGTAAAACATTTTGTTGCCCATCAGATTCTGAGGTTTGTAAAACATCATAGCCTCTTGGATACAATACAATTAGGATCTACACCAGGTTGTGGCACTGGAATGGCCACCACGGCTATAGCTGATCCGCTGAGGGAGGGGATGGACAGCGGCGGCCCCTATGCCTTTTGGATTTCTTTCACGTGAAAAGACTGAGATACTTTCTCCCAAAGCTTCATTGTTTTCATAAGGTGTTACCGGTCAACACCCTCAACTCCTCACTTTTAAATTTTGGCCATAGTATGTACCTGGTCATTAGACGAAGGTGATGCTCCACATTTATAGAGGTTCCAGATTCTGGTGGCCAGGTTCCCGCTGGATCTTCTGAGACTTGAGCATGTTTTCCCTGGCCTAGCTCCCCTACACAGGCTCCCAGTCTCGCACTGCGCTGATTACAAATCCTTAAATCAGTCAATAGTGACCTACTGACATCCCTTCCAGGAGGACTGACACGCTGTTTGTTGATCAAACAAGTTCCATCACAATCATACTTCTCTCTGCTCGGGCCTAAGTTTAGAAAGTTAGGCTGGGGAGGGGGTGTTGAAAAAAAGTGGAACTACCTCCCAGAATCATTAAGAAATTAAAGTAGTTGTGTATGCTTTAGATAGAAACTTAAAACTCTTCTTTTCCAATACCATTACATTTGAGCTCTCGTCTACTTGTATTTTCCTCTCAGACATTAATCTGTCCTTTTTAGTGTCTTGATGCCTTCGGGTATAGTGTTTGAGCTTCACAGATCCCCCACAGATATCATGAAATAGTAACACAGTACACAAAACTCTAGGGCGAGAGGGGTACTCCAGAAACCCTGCCCTGAAAGCAGTCTTGACGGTGCTGCTCCTTCCAGGGGACCAAAAGCACCAACGCACCAACGCACCAACGAAAAACGGAGAAAAAGAAAGAGGCAAAGGCAAAGAATTGTACTGAAGCACTTGAAAATCCCTGTGAGCATGAGTGACTCATGGGACCTTGTCCTGAGCAGACTCCCTGGAAATTGTTGATTAGCAGAGGGGGATTGGACTCAGGGCAGTAGGTCTTTGTAGAACAGGCCCTCAAAGGAGTTTCTGTTATCCCTCCTTCTTCCAATTTGCTAGTAGCTCCCTTTGAGTTGAATCCCCTTCCAATAGGCTTTCCTCCAGCCCTTGCTATTTCGGATCCAGATAAGTGTGTTGAAATATATTTGTGGAAGTACTTGTTCTGTGGTGGCCACCGGTGACAATAACCATTGTTAACCTTTGATTTCATTTAATCTCCCTTTCCACTGATTTTTGATATCCCCCGATTACAGAGTCATAATCCACGCATTATCTGGCGTAGAGTGTTGGACTCTGGAAGTTTAAAAGAGGGAGGAGGGGCTTGAAACTCCTGCTCAGAGTCCTAAAGAGCATTTGGTTCATTTGCCCCATTTTTTCAATCTCAGTACTATGGGTTTATGGACATGCTTCAAAAACCTAAAGATCATGTTATCTTTCGACATCGAGTTTACACCTGGTTGTCTGCTGCATTTGGGTAAATGGATGCATAGTTCTAGAGTGAAAAGGAGGCAGTGATGTTGATCCGTAGATGAACATCGGTAAATTATGTTTTGTTACATTAAAGTCAATGAGTGGTGATTTGTTATTTTTTGTGCATAATAAGACATTATGATTACACACCAGTATGGACTACCAGGAGTTAAATATTGTAACCATTAGGGATCATTACTCCATATCCTGGTTTTCCTATAAGGCTTAATCCTTCTATGAAACAATGGAGGTATGTACTACCGTGTGATACACAAATAGGGTATTCTATTATCAATACATTTAGGAGAATAGCCTATGAAGAGTACACTTGGAGGAACATGGAGGGTGGGGATCCAGAGAGTTACAGGCAGTGGATTTAGGTTAGGGAGGAAGCAGCATGTTGCTGCATCTGCAGTGCTTTGGAGCTGTGTTCCCGTGAGTTTCACCTGATCTGAACTTCCTGTTGGAACGCTGCACCGGCCTCAGTGATTCCCTTGCCTTCTTCTGCTATGAGGCTAGGAATTAACGCATAATACCCTTTAATCTTATCACAGCCTGCAAAGGCGAAAAGTCATGAAGTATTTTCACCCCCACATTTTTCCCACCACTTTCTAATCCAGCATTTAGCAAGCAACTCCCAGTTAGTCCCATTGGTTTATAATGGGTGTGGCAAGTTATTCAATTTTGCAGGACTCATGAGACTTAGATATTAGCGCACTTGTTTGTTTGATACCTAGTTTGTTGGATAACCATTTTAATATTCTTTTTAAAAGAAATTGAAAATGTTTGTATTAAGTTGATGAAATGGGATTTATTGTCATATTTTAAACTGTGAAATTGTGTTAATGTGTGTGTGTTTCTTGTGTAAGGATGCTTTGTGCATCTAACATCACAATAAAAAAATAAAAATAATGGGTGTGGCAATTATAAAACATAGTCAAACATCTAACATTTCATTATTAGAATTTGAAATTGTCAAGTAATAAAACATTTCAAAAAATTAAACATACAAAATTAAACAATCATGGGTCAACATTCATGAACCGTTTAAAATCCATGAACAAAAGTCAGCATTCTTATGCTCAACACACAGTGAGGAGTTGTGCATCTGCAAAGTCATGCCCTCCATGAAAATTGGCGAACTGCAAATTTAACGATCTCTATTCCTACATGTATGTAAACTCTGAATTTTTTTTTCACGTCTTGGATCCACACTTCTAATTGTCATCACCGACTTTTTTTTAAATCTAAACATTTTGGTTGGACAGAATGATGCCTAGAAAATATGCACATAGTTGTGTTTTTGTGAAACACAGTTGAAGGCAGTTGAAAACACAGGAAAAGTTGCTCACTCCAGACAAGGCCCACAGCACGAGTTCAGACCCCCAATTCCAAAATCAGAATAATTCCCAACAACAGGGTCTGTAGGATAGAAAACGTATGACCGACTCACATGAGTGGCCCAGAACTCACCAGCAGGATGCAAAGTCACCTACCAAAGAAACTTAAAAGTACCCCTCTTGACAGCCACCGGACCCTCACAGGTCTGTCAGACCTCTCCCTGTAAGAAAAGTGTGTTCCATGGGCCCCCACCAAGCTATATTGCCACCTGGAGAGTGGTGTTCTTTATGCAGTAGATAAGAGGCTAAACGCCTAAAAACACAATGGCTTTTCTCCAAAGTTGACTGACAGATATGTGTCAAGGCACACGGGTGTCGCTTAGGGTACTAGTATGAGAGTTATTTGTTAGTCGCAGGATAAAGTTGCAAACATCACAAAAAGTCACAGACATAGGAGGATGTCACAGGCCTCATATCACTTTGCAAGCAGAGCATACCTTTTCAAACATTGTATGCCATAATACAAAACATCACCGCACGCCATACCAATGCAAAACATTGCATATGGGATGATGAAGGGTGGGAGCAAAAGCCCATGTTGTGCATCCATATTTCTTCCTCTTTCTCCTTCTCTTACATTTTTCACATTGCTCGCATTGTATAAATAAATAATAAATAAGCAAATAAATAAAATAAATAAATAAAATAAAATAAAATAAATAAAAGTAATAAAATAAAATTGTGTAACTATGATCAGAGACGAGCAGGTGAAGCAGGGTGGCCTGCTGGGAATGACCATAATTTTCCTAAGTGCCACCTATGGGCTCTGGGGTAGCATGGTATGGACGTTTAGGCTGATCAAAATCACTCCCTGGGATATGAAAAATGAAGGCTCGCCATTTCTCCTTTCCTAGAGTGCAAGGGATAGCAGAGAGAAGCCTGACACCCAGAACACAATGCGCAGATGCTGTGCCGTCCTGTATCTTTGAACATAGAGCTCTTGGAATTCATTTTTACTTAGGATTTCTTAAGCGGCAAACTATCTTTATGGACACATTTGGGAATTGTAAGTATTGTCTGATGATCTAAAGGGTTGTGCAATTGCAGTTCTATTTTAAAAATGTTTATAGATTTTGCATTGTCTGATATTTGTTATCAATTTGTAACAGGTTAATTAGATTGTATTTGGATAAATGATACTTCTTTGCACCCAACCATCTCCAGGTGCCATGATGGACATGATGCTAACAATTCCATCTTCAGAAACCTCAAATTCCTCTTTACCACCCAGAACAACACATGAGACTAGACGTGTTATGCAGAAAAAGGATTCTGAATGGCATGCTTCTTCTGGAAACATGGAAAGTAAGAGGGATCTTCCAGTTTCTTGATAAGTGCCACCACCTAATGTCCAGCCACCATAGCATTATCATGACACAACCCAACACTTCCACCAGCAATTTCCAATTAGGCTCTAACAAAGCCTGTCCAAAAAATACAATCCATTCTTCTTAATCAAATGAATTGAAGAGGAGTGTGATTAAGTCTCAAGCTTTGGGCCAGGGAATGGGACCACAGTGTCCATGGCAGATAGCTGCAATGCTATAATGTTGGGCTTGAATGGTGTATTCAGGGGAGGCCCCAGGTTGCCCCTCTCTTTCCCAGTCTGGTGTACAGAGTATGGCATAGCCGGTTCCCTTAGCCCCTCAACCATTGCCTCCCTCACAATTTCAGATCTTGACACCAACATTTTTACTAAGCCACTCGCAGAGCCATTGATTGCGAATGAGAGTCAGGGCGCCCTATAGGGGACTTGTGTGCCAGGAGACTGCCCTGCTACCAGTAACTGTTGGACAAGGTGGACACGCCAAGGAAGGAGTTCAGCATTGGTTCCAGGAACAACCACGGCAAACTGTTGGGTTCAAGCACACCTACGGCTATGTGTTCGGAACTGCATTGCTCGTAGATGCTGACCTTTGCATGACACAGAAAACTCAAACACTGAGCATACTTGCGACCATGGAGCCCATCTGTGCCTGACACCAACCCAATGGAAATCCGAGATGGAGATGAGTCCGATAAGGACTCGGTCTACACATCCACGGATTACCCTGTAAACACATCACTATCAACTGCGATGAAGTTTTCTGAAAGAAAGAATAAATCACCATGCTCGGCTCATGAGAGGAGACTGTTGAGGCCAGTTCAGCAGTGGAAGACCCTGGGTTCTGGTGCAACCCATGAAAATGCCCACTTTCAATGAGCAAGTGCATGAGTTATGAGTACTAGAGAAGTGGTGTGAGGCTTTGCAAGGCGGAGCACAGAGGAGGAGTACCGAGTAGGAGTCGAGCTAAAGGTGCAGAGGAGTATTGGTAAGCAAATACTGGCGGAGGAGAGCAAGCTTCGACAGGAGTTGCTCTGGGAGGTGAGGAGTGGAGAAAGTGGGATATAAGAGGACAGGAGAAGCAGTGAGGATAAGTTGAAGGAGAGGAGGTTCAGTACCTAGACGGAGTTGAAAGGGGTTAGGAGGAGGGTTGAGAAGGGCTTAGAGGGGGGTGTAGAGGAGGATGGGAGGATTGAAGAGAAGAACACAAGGGTTGTAAAGAGGAGCATCAAGAAGAACCTGCAGGAAGAGAGAAGGAGTAATGAGATAAACCTGGATAGAGAGTTAGAGGGGTAGTGGAGAGGAGATAAAGGAAGAGAGGGAGAGTGATGAGAAGAAGTAGAAGAGGAAGGGAGGAGAGACAGAATGTTGCAGGAGGAGAGGATGTGAAGAGGAGGAAAGCAGGCAAGAGCGGAAGTGAAGAAAAGAGCGGAGGTGGAATCACCACCAGAGAGAGAAGTAATAAAAAGAGAATGGGGAGGGGTAGAGATCAGGAAAGGATGAATAGGAGGAGAACGTGGCAGGTCAATGAGAAGGCGGGAAAAGACCCAGAAGCTGAGAAATGCAAAGAAAGAGCGATAATCCAGGTGTAGGGAGGAGACAGGGAATATAGAGGAATAGAACCTTCCACAGTTTGTGGAAAAAAGTTATGTCAGGGCCCTGCAGGGCAATCCAATGGTTGACCCTAAGAACCCAAAGCCACAGATGATCCTTCTAAGATATTCAGACACACGTCCATAGCATGCACGGCCCTATCCGTGGTGCAACCAGGTAATCAAGGACAGAAGCATTGTAAGGCGTTCACGACTGATGGAGTTTGACGTGTGGCAAGCAAGCTTCTGTCTAAACAATGGGAAGCAGAGGAATATCTAGAAGCAGGTGAGAGGCACCCTTAAAACTAAAGGCCAAAATCCAAGAAAGAAGTGGGGAGACACTCAAAATCCCAGGTCTCTAAGTGAATCTTTCAAAAATGGCAGAGGGGCGGTACTTAGTTAGGGTGGGATGGTATGCAGTTAGGAAGGGATAGTACTTAGTTAGGAAGGGACAGATTTAAGATTATGGTCCTTAGGCGACGAGAACACTACATCTTCGCTTTCTCCATTATCGTCCTATAACCTGCTGTCTTGGGTTCCTATTTCCTGGTTTACTTAAGTCATTATCTGACCCACTCGACCTTATGACAGAAGACCAAAACCCCAGCATCAAGAGCACTTGCCTCCTTTAGCTTAGCATTAAAGAAGATGCCAAACCTGCCAATCTATTTTACAGGCAATATATTCTGAAATGACCCCTTACATGATCCAGCTCAAAATATCAATTAAACAAGACATCTGCCTGGCATTTTGCAGGCAGGGATAAAAGTTATGATATATTCATAGTGCGCAGTAAAATCAGCCCACCTGCCCAGGTAACCATGCCAACATTGAAATAGGGTCTACATGCTCAGTATAAATCTGAAATGGAGACAAGCTCACAACAACAAATGCCCCAATTCAAAAACACGCCTCCTTCATAGTCAATAATTTGCCTTCAATTTAGCACTAACACCCACGCTCAATAGAAATAAAAATATCAATCAAAGGGCAAACACAGGCGGTAACGGCCTATCAACCGACCAACCTCGTGTTGGACCTGGCCAAGCGAGGGCCAGGGCTGGCATTAGGGGCATTACTGCCCTTTCATGTATCCAAACCTGGGTATTTTTTTCACGCAATATGCAGCGGGCATCCATTTTGATTTATTTTTACAGTAACCCTGCTTTGTGCAACTCACGCATCCTTATTTCCCATAAAAACAAACTTCTAAACAAAATATCGATGGCCGTGCGGAAATAGCAAAGGGACATAGGCACTCATTACGAGTTTGGTGGTTTGGGCAATTTCGGCGGTAATTCCATTACTGCTACTGTTATGGGTGAAAAGAGAATGATCTGATTTTATTGCACTACTGAACTCCGACTTTTGAGGTGAAGTGGAGAATTTACCTAAAAATCCTCCACTTTATCTGCAACAGTTAGTAAATTGACCATTTCAGAATAACCACTCGTAGTAAATCGCCAAAATCCTCCATGGACTTTAACACCACTTTACCACCACTTGTAATCGGGCAGTAATTTCCCCCGGACCGCGTGGGGGTAACGGTAAATGAGTTCAGTAGTAATTGTGCAAAATAAAATCACAGAATTACCACCATACTCATAAGGAGGAGGTCCATTGTTCCTTTACTATTGCCAGGACTATGAGTGAGGCATCCAGGACGTGGCCTGGTGGGCCAGATCAGGCGGTGAACAGGGGTGGGAGATGTGGGACTTCGGGGTGGGACTTTGTGTGGGCAGGAGAAGACACATGGCATGGGGGAGGGAGTAAGTGGTGTGGGTACAGGTGGAAATGGGAGCAATGATGGATCTTTGTGGAGGCACAGGAGACCAGGAGAGGACGCAGGCAGTTACTGGAGGATTCTGAGAGGTTTCATTGCCACCTGATTTGATAGCAGCATCCCTGGTTGCTAATATGGAATAAATGCTCTCAAAAGAAGTTATGTACCAGACAAATAATAAACACTGTGCTCAGCCGGATCTTCTTCTTGAGCTTGCTATAAAACAGTCTGGAAGGCACTGCCCGATGCATGAGTTTTAACAATAAAAGGTCTAGATTTATCGGGATGCTGTAGGAGAAGAACAGGGGCAGAAGTTGTAAGTGCCCTAAAAGCCTTTCAGCTCAATACATCCCACTGAAACTCCTTAACAACATGTTCATGTTTAATTGGTGAGAAATCGCTGTGGCGCGGTGCGCCACCAGTGAGAATTATTTGTGAACACTGGTTGTCAGGAATCTCTGCAGCACTTTCACATACAAGGAAGTTAGAATGAGATACTTATTGGCTAAGATCACAAATGTGTACTCGCTTGAGATGTACCCCGGCTTTCATTTGATTGACAAACTATTACAACTATTTTAGGCTTGAAAATCATACATAATACTCTCAAGCCCAGAGAGTGCAGCCATAGAGATGTAAGTGGTCTATGGTATATGTATGTGTGCCAGAATATTGTTTGCATGAAGGGGATGCAGGACCTGGCTGCATCTTCTCTTGTGTGCCCACCTCCCTGCAAAGGAAAGGAGGGGCAGGGCAAAGCACACTAGCACGCCCGCCCCCTCTGTCGTCACACCCAAGAAGTGTGGACCATGCACCAATAAACAATGAGGTAGAATGAGTGGATGTCGCTTAATAAATAAAGAGATGAGTTTTAGATAGGCCATGCAATGTCACTGGATGGACATGGAGTTAAGGTGGATTCCAGTGTGTTCCACTGATGAGGACTCCAGGCATCAACGTGTCTGCCCACCGAGATGAACAGTTGGATCTGGGGGCAAACTATCAGATCTAAGAAGACTGGAAGGGAGTACAGGGAATGATTTTGACACCAAGATATAGCGGGTCATTACAAGTTAGGATGTAGCCATGCCACTATTAGCTCCATGGCTACCCGCTCACCGGATACCGGGTCTGGGTTCCTTGAATGAGGAATTACTGGGCCATTTCGACCTTGGAGGGTCTGGTAATTCCTCATTCAAGGAACCATTCCCCATTTCCATTTGAGCCCCCATAGAGCTCAATGGGAATGGGGAGGGTGCTAACAATGGGCCCATTAATAACGAGCCCGTTGTTAGCACCCTGGTCTGCATGCGGGATCCGCTAAGGGTGCCTGGTAAAACCAGGCGCACGTAGCGGGATCCCGCGAGCAGACTCGTAATGAGGCGGTAAGGGGTTGACGGCTCCAGCACCATTACCGGCACCGTTAACCCCTTACCGCCTCACTCAGAATGACCCCCATAGAGTGGCCACCCAATGGAGGCAAATATGTAGGAAATATTAGGATCCAAATTGGAAGAGCTCTTTAACAAGAAGCCACTGTGTGGACGATGGAGCATTCAAGATGAGAAGATGGCTGTGTCTACGATCAATTGTATCTTGTGGATGTCAACAGTCTGCGAACCAGTGAGAAGAGAGATCCATTGTCTATGAGGGGATTTATGATGGCGCCGACCAGGACTATAATGTCTTATAGTCCATTCACCTCGTTTATAGTGAAATACCTTGTTTGGGTCAAAAGGAAAGGAACTGACATAGAATGGGAGAGGCAATTAAGAAGTAGAAAATAAATAAAGAAGACAGATTGCACAGTAGCTAGTGTCCGACTCATAATTATGTCTCACCGTGAGTACATGGGAGAACAAAAATAACATTTTGGGTATAACGGGTTCATGCTGGACTCCAGCCTCTAAGTGCGGGAACAGGTATTGAACCTGTGTTGCTCTGAGCCTTCTTGTTTCCGAGACGAGCGCGGTGACCCTGTACTATCCTCCCGGAGAAGGGCTCACTATATAATAATGGCAACAAAGTGGTGATGTACCACCCTGTTTGCATACCATTTGGCCACACCTGCTCCATCCAAGCTATGGTGTCTATGAAGGGTACAGGCATCAAGTGCGTGTCCACCTATTTCCCATATTAATGGCATCTCCCATTTTCTGTGTCGATGACCAAATCTATCTGACACCAATAATCTAGGTCCCAGGTGGATGAGACTGATACACGACTTCACTTCAGTGTCTACATTGATGCTATATGCCTTCAAGATGAGCGCAGCCAAAAAAGTCTACTCACACTGCCTGTCACTTCCTCTGTCCGTGACATTATATTTGAATTCCCTGAAGAAGCTATCACTACATTTGATGATCTAAGGAAAGCATTGAATAACAATTTTGCCCTGCACACCAATGTAGACTATGAGTGCTATTTATTTCATGCCACGACACAGTCCAAAGCAGAGACAATGGACAACTTAGTAATGCGCCTTTGTAACCCCATCCATCAAAAATGCAACTTCCATCTTTATTTCAATGATGAAGCCATCAAATCTCAAGTAGTTGCTGTGTGCGAATCCTCCATGTTTCGCAATAAAGCGTGTACAAATATTGCGTTCAGTTGAAGAGATATTGAACATGGCACGCACGGAACTGGCCATTGAAAGACAATTAAAAGCAATAGACAAAATCAAATTGAGCACCACTCACACAGCAGCCATTCATCAACGCCTCAATATCATAAACAACTATCAGAAAACCTCCTATCATTGTGGGTATGATTTACAGCCTGAAGGCACTTACCCAGCCGGTTTCATGTGGAAGTCTTGAATATTAAAGGCCACACACAAAAAATATTTTTTTCTAGGCCGATATGCTGCAGTCGTTAATATTCACAAAATGTCTCTTTTCACTCAGCCCACCCGCCCTCACCTCTGAAATATTGGATTTCAACCCCCCCCTGAAGTGCACCTTTAATCCCACACCCTCTCCCTGCACTAACAATCCCTACCAAACCCCCCTCACATATAAACATACACAATCTCACACACACAAAGAGACACACACACCTTCTTCCCGGGCCCCCCTCCACACTGCCCCACAACATACACACAGAAACACAAACAGACAAACACCTACCTCATCGCCAACTTCCATTTTCCCCTGCCCGTCCTGACCGTGCCTGTCAGCCCCTGTGGGCACTCGTGTGCAACTGGGGTGTGACAGTTAGATTTAGAAAGACTGCTCTGAGCAGTCTCAGAGCGGTCTGTCCAAATTATTTTTTCCCCGGTATAAATAAAGAGTGGTTTACGCTATACCGCCAAGCCCTGGCTCAATCCTGTGTAGGTTGTGTTAGAGAGAACCACTTTCAGGCAGTATGTAGATCCTATAATATGTGTTTCCACTCCCCACCATGCTGCCAGTTCTCACAAAGACGGGAAAACATACTGAGCACCGCGGGGAGACAAATACAAGAGATGTTCACCTCAACCCACGATACTGACTTATCATAGACCTATCATACTCATCATACATCCCCAGACCAGAAACAAAAGACACAAATCTTGACGTCAAGTACGTTACCGAGTGTCAAAATCTCCTTTGAACAGCGATTCAAGTTCATCGTCCAACGGAGATCATAAAAATAATTGTTTGTATTGGGAAATCAAGCGGCACAAGACAACAGTCCAGTCTCACTACTACAGCTAAATGACCGCCTCATTAAATTCTTAATTGATACAGGTGCAACTGTAAATATGATCAGTGAAGAAGAATACTTACGCATGCCGCAGCCCCACAACTGAGGCTGTCAGACATTGATGTATTGCCATATGGCTCTTGTGAACCACAGCCTTGTCAAGGGACATTCTCTGCTACATTTCAAAACAAAACTCATTCTGCAAAAATACAGCTATATTTTTTAAAAGCCTCACCCAAAAGCGGGTGCATCCTCAGCTTCAAGACCACATCAAACAAGGGCTTAATGCATACATTATATTATTAAATGGCAACTCGTCATCTCAAGTCAGAAAAAGAAAATTGAGCAATTATTCCCATCCCTGTTTTTACGGGGCCTAGGAACATCAAAACAAATCCACTTACATATTGACGATTCAATCAAACTTATAGCCATATATTACAGATGCATACCTGTGAACATTTAACAACAGGTTGAAGCTTAATTACATCATCTTCTCAAGCAAGATATCATTGAACCAGGGATTGGATCCACACAATGGATATCCCCTATTATTTTAGTTACAAAAAAGGATTGGACAAAAAGATGTGCATATGTGTGAGCATAGGCTTACAGAATGAAGCAATCCAATGTGAGTGACATCATGCGCCAAGGATGACGGACATGATTTATCTTCTAAATGGGCCCACTGTTTCCTCCAAACAGGACCTAACCATAGGATACCACCAACTGGAACTGGCACTGGAATCCCAAAATATCACAAGGCTTGCTCCCCACGTTGGATTATGTAGATATAAATGTCTTACTTCTGACATTTTGTCAGCAGTAGAAATATTTCTGCATGCCATTGACAAAGTCATCCACCACATCCAAACTGCATGAAGTATAGTGACGACATTTTGATATTTGGCATGAAACAAGAGCAGCACGTTGACACCTTGCACCCTGTACGTAGGGCTTTGGAAAGTGTGCTTCTCTCCTTGAACAAATGGAAATGTGAATTCCACAAACATACATTGAAATTCTTCAGACATATTTTCTCAGAAAATGTCATTGAGCCCGATCCGGAAAAAGGTTTCTGCCTTAAAAGAAGTACCAAGACCATGCAAACTCTCAGCACTAAAATCTTTTCTGGTCTTGCCATTTACTGTACTCATTACATCCAAGACTTTGCAATGATTAGTGCCCCAATGAGAACACTCTCAAAGCAAGACTAAAACTGCATCTGGACTCCAGAGTGCCAAATAAGTGTTGAAGTCCAATTTTCCAAAAATTACCTCAGCTGCGTGTGTGTCAAATATTAATCCAAACTTGTCCACTTAACTCACTGTTGATGTGAGCCCTGTAGGTCTAGACACAATATTAACCCAATACGATGATGCACAACCATCAAGAAGACACATCATATCTTCTACTATCCAGAGTTTGACCACCTCTGAGCAAGCTTACTCACAAGCTGAAAAAGAGAGTTCAACCATAATATGGGCATGGAAGCACTTCCTCTTGTTTCTTTATGGAAAAGCATTCCCTGTCGTCACTGACCATCAGGCGGTGCTAACCATAAATGAAGACCTCAAAGCGAGAATGTCTCCGCTTATTGCCAGATGGGGATTGCGATTGTAAGACTTTGGGCCTCATTACAAGTCAGACGGAATGGGTTAACGGGGTCCGCTAAGGGGTGCGGACCCGTTATTCCCATTCCACCTGATTACGATGTCCCCTCGCGGGACCCGGTAAGGACGCCTGGTGAAACCAGGCGTCCTTACCGGGGCCCGCGAGGGGACCAGGGAGCTAACAACGGGCCGGTCGTATTCGGCCAGTTGTTAGCTCCCTCTCCCATTCCTATTGAGCCCTATGGGGTCTCGAATGGAAATGGGGAAGGTCTGGGCCCGGGTTCCCTGAGGGAGGAATTACTGGATCCTCCGAACTCGGAATGGCCTGGTAATTCCCCATTCAAGGAACCCGGACCTGGACCCGGTTTTGGAGGCAGCCATGCTGCCAATAGCGGCATGGCTACCGCCAAACCCGTAATGAGGCCCTTTGATTTTTTAATCATTCACAAGTCAGGGAAAGAAGAAAATCCTGCAGATTTGTTATCCGTCGCAATCATCTCAAATAAATCTGTGCATAGCCAATATCCACATAAACTATCGTGTTTATAATGCGAAACCTACATGTCTAAACCTGCACACCATTCAACTTGATTCCGAAGAAGATATACTCCATTGCATTGTCAGATATTGCTTAGCCTCAGGAAAATTGAGACATGCTAAGGAAGTGCCAAAGAGAAAAGGAATCAGCAACAACAGTGAAATTCACAACTTAATTTTAGTAAAAGATCACCTTTCCATGTGAGCCATCAATTTCAGGTTAAAAGGAACAAAAATTGTCATCCCTAAATCATTACATCAACAGGTTGCTGACCTCGCCCACAAGGGGACATAGTGGAATAATGTCAACTAAATGGCTTCCGCACCAAAAGATGTGATTCCAAAAAATGGATGTGTCTTTAGAAGACCCTCTCAAGAGATGTTCAATGTGCCAAGCCATGAATCCTCACACAGTCCCAGAACCCCTGCACCTGGGTCCACTATCCAGACTGTGTGGGACTAGGTGGCAACTGATTTTTTTGGACCTTTCAACAATGGCTTATAACTGTTAGTTAGCATGGACAAATACTTCACACGCCCTGAGCCACAATGGTTCCACAGCTGCCTCCAGTGTCATACCAGTCATCGACAAAATATTTACAGCCTATGGCATACCGAAGATCGTTAAATCTGATAATGGATGACTACCAGTCAAGATTTTACAGCCTTCGTTGAATATCTTGGATTCAGACACAGGCATATCACGCCACTGTGGCCTCAAGCAAAGGGCACAGTTGAGGGATTCATGGGCAATATTAAAAGAAAGCTACACATATCACACCCCAAAGGTCAGCACCTAGAACATATGCTAAACCAGTGGCTAAGAGACTATAGGAATACTCGCGACAGCGCAACCAGGGAATGTTAGTCTGAAGTCACATTTGGGAGGACTATCAGAACAAGGCTACACCATCACTTATCCTCAAATGACTCTTAGCCAGGATACCTGGCAATGCTGGAACAAGGCACCAAACCTAAAGCAGAGATGAAACAATATGCTGGCAAATGAAGAAGAGCTGTGAAATCATCACTAAGTATCAGGGATGTGGCTTTAGTGAAATAATCAATGACTCACAAGGTCATGATACCTTTTCACCCAGATTCTTTTGTCTCATGAAAATTTAAGGTCCGTTAATAACATCATTGAATAGAACTAAAGAAGTCACAAGAACTTCTTCATACTTTAAGAAATGTTTGGAAGATAAACAAGATATATTGTCATCAGAATTCACACAGTCAGACACCAATGAGACAGAACTTCATTATTCAGGGGAAAGCGAACCATCTGAGACAGAATACGTTGCAGGTGCTAAGGTGTGTGAGAAGGAGACATCATCACAACCTGCCATGGACTGATCCCACAGAATACGATGCAAGCCTGTTTGTTGGACTGAAGAAATGGGATCATGCCATTTTGTTGAGTTGGGGAGATGTTGTAATGTCTTAGAGTCCATTCACGTTATTTGTGAGGAAGGGCCCTGTTTGGGTCAAGAGGAAAGGAAATGATGTAGAACAGAAGGAAGGTGCAGTTAGGAGGTTTAATTGAAATAAAGAAGACATATTCCACTCCAGCTTATGACCGAGTTATAATTACTCATGATCATGAATACACGTGAGAAGAGCTCACTATAACAATAAGGAATTGTACCAAAATGTGCCCTCATTTGTGCGCCCCCACAGTCACTCCGACTTTGGGGGCGCACAAAATGAGGGCAACTTTACTGCGCCCAAGCAGAGCAGGGGTTGCGGGGGTGTCTCCCGCTCTACTTGGGCGTAACAGAAAGAAAAGCACCCTGCGGCGTCAGCTCTAACCCACGTCAGGCAAAAGAGGGTGTAGGTGGCACACGCAGAAGTGTGCCGCCGAGAAGGTAAGTGGGGTGGGGGGTTAGGGAAACAAAATCTGGGACGGGGATGCAGGCTCAGTAATGTATCTGATCACTGCACCACGCCGTTAATTGGCGTTGAAATTTTCGTCTGCACAGTTTTGGGTGGCGCAGTGATCACATAGATTCTAACAATGATAGCTTTCAATTTGGAAGGAATAAATAAGATGATCTATTTAAGTTCATTTAGTTGAAAGAAGCAAGGTTTTTCTTCGTTTGAAGGAAGCGGGGATGTATAGGCATGGCCAGGTGCATCAAGAACCAGAGGTACCACAGAGAAAACAGGGTGGGGGAGAAAAACCCTGCAGTCCAAAATAACACATTTGGTTTTCAGACTGATTGACCTCGAGCCATTTGGGAGTGGTCCATGTATTCAATGGGGAGGATGGGTCAAGAAGGCAGAGCAGAGCAGTCTGACCTGCTGTCATTCGTCCTACGAGTGGAAGGCGACTCCTATCCTCAGACCAGGACAGAATCCTTATTGACAGTGGTCAAGGAGATAGTGCCTGAGAGTGAAGGCTAGCAGCGGGTGATTGGTAAAGGTTTAGGCATTTTACAGACCTGTGACAGGAGGGCAGCACACTGTCGTTAGCCAGTAATGGGTTGTCTAAGGCTTGTCTAAGAACGGGTCAGATCCCAGCGTGTTTGAAGCAAGCAGAGCAGATACCGTCCGCAAGGGAGGCCTTGAAGATGTGCCATGGGAAGGGTCCAGAAAGTTCAGGGTTCTTCCTCACAATGGAGTATAGGATGGAGCGGACAGCTGAGACAGTGGGTTTAATGGTTTCAAAGGCATCAATGACTTTCATAACTGAGGGGAATTCGAAGCCAAAAAGGGGGTACTATCCAGAGAGTGGTGGCGATTATGAGGGCAGGCCCCTCTAGGCTTCAGTTGCAGTGAGGGCTACCCTTCTTACGTTAAAGATCCTTTCCTCACAAAGATGTCATCACATAGAGATTAAGAAGGAGGGGGTTTGTTACCAGAAGCCGGAGGGTTGCTCGGTGCCTGAGAGGTAAGAGAACATAATAGAGCAACATGCTGGATGACTAACTAGCTTATTAACATGGAACATTAAAAGGGAAAAGACAAATAGAAGAAATGGGTCTTACAATTGAGAACAAGAACAACTTTGGTGTATCTCAAAGCAGCAGGTGGCGCACACGTTTCAGTTCTGAAATTGGACTCGAGAAAGGACATTCCCCAGCATCTAATGATCACCCTGGCATGGAAACACGCAGAGCCACCAGCATCTAGTGATCACCTATGCATGGTAAGACACAGTGCCCCTAATTTCTAGTGATGTTATTTATTTATATGCAGGAGGAGTAATGCTCTTTTGATCACAATAGAACGTATAGTAGATCCGAAATCAGATTTCATGGGAAGCATTGAGCTTACAATGGGGTGAGTTTGAGGGACAGTTTGTGGAGGGGAGTAAATGGAACAGTCATCAGAAATAATACATAAGTGGACATATATAGTTCAAGGAAAACCATCTTTGGACATTTTTAAGTGCAGGTAGGCAGCACCGCCAGCTGTGCTTGGGATGTGACCATGATGAGTAAAGTGCTGGAGTGAAGGCAGAGGAGGTGAGGGACAAAGGCAGGTTAGAGGTGAGGGAAAGATGTTAGATAGCAGGCAGATGAGAGCGAGGTTAAAATGGTAACTCAGAGGCGAGGAGGTAGGAATTTAGTTTAGTTTTGAACACATCCATGTACACTTTTTCTCGGATGTCTGGGGGAAGAGAATTCCATGCAAGTGGAGCAAGAACAGAGAAAGAGCGGAATCGAGAGGGAGCACAGGAAGGGCGAGGAGCCACAAGGGTGCTCGAGGAGGCAGAGCAGATATTACGAGAAGGCTTATAGAGGAGGATAGATACCGTGGTGTCTTATCGTGGATAGATTTGTGAAAGAGGAGAAGAAATTTAAATCTGGCCCTGTTTTGCATCATCAGCCATCCAGCCTGATGATGGTACGAGGAAGTAGGGGTGAAGTGAGGGAGCTCAAACAGAGTCTGTTAATTATCCTCTCGAGGGGACAGACGGCATAGTGGGGCAGACCAAAGAGATTCTGGCACAGTAGTCCAGTTTAGATTAGAGAAGAGTGGTTAAGAGATGCTTGGCAGTTTTTAAAGGCGAGGAGGTGCCTGATTTTCCTAATGTTTAGGAGGTTGAAGAGAGCTGTTGTTTCAGTTTTGGAGATGAAAGTAGAGAAGTTGTGAGAAGGGTCATAGATGACACCAAGGTTTCTAGCTGAAGAAGAGTCGGGGAGAGTGTCAGGTGGAAACTGGATGGATATGCAGAGGAAGAGATGAGAGGTAGATTTTACCTCAGAAGAAGAGCATCTCTGTTTTGGTAGAGTTTAACATCAGAGAGTCCAATATTTAATGGCAGAAAGACATTTGGACATTTTGATAGACAGATCAGAGGAGGGATGGCAAGACACAGTGCCAACAGCATCTAGTGATCACCCTGGCATGGTAAGACACAGAGCTCCCAGCTTCTAGTGATCACCCCGACATGGTGAGACACAGTGCCCCCAACATATAGTGACAATCCTGACATGGTAAATCACTGTGCCTCCAGCATCTAGTGATCACTCTGGCATAGTAAAACACAGGCCCCCAGCATGTAGTGATCATCCTGGCATGGTACGGTGGTGAGACACAGTGCACCCAGCATCTAGTGATCACCCTGGAATGGCAAGAAACAGTTCCCCCCGCCCCCCAAGCATCTAGTGATCACCCTGGCATGGCAAGAAACAGTGTCCTCCAGCATCTAGTAATCACCATGGCATGGAATGGTAGTATGACACAGTTCCCACAGCATCTAGAGATCACCCTGGCATGGCAGAACACAATGCCCCCCATAATCTAGTGAGGCCCTGGCATGGTAACACACAGTGTTCCCCAGCACTTAGTGATTACCTGGGCATGGTGAGACAGAGTCCCCGAGCATCGAGTGATCACCCTAGCATGGTAAGACAGAGTGCCCTGTGGATCTTAGGTTGTGCATGTTCACCCTATGACATACCACAAGGGCCTACCAAGAGATTTGTCTTTGCCCCTGCAAAACCACATCTGTCAGTTTATAATTCACTCAGGAAACTATCAGCAGTGCAGAGAATGCTAGATGGGATAATATGCTCTAAGCTGGTCCTGAAATAAAAGCAGCTACAGTTAAGCTCTGCTGCATGGGTGATGAGGCCACACGCAAACATGGCACCGAGCTTGCATACTTGGGTAACAGGGAGGGTTTGCATGCCAATAATTATTGGTAAATAACACTCTCACGTGGCCTCACTCATCGTTTGGAACAGAGAATCACATTCCTTTCTTCTTGCCTGGGTTTAGCTTTAGCCCATTTGCCTCGACCCTAATGGTAACCTCACTCATTCCAGGGATTCTAAGACCATCTCATGGCTATCTTCTGGCGGGAAAGCGATCTGAGTGTCATAAGCGTAATGTTGGCAGTGCGGGCTATGCCGGTGGATGGTGACGCCTTGCCTGAGGGTTCAACCTGTACATTGAACAGTAGAAGGATGAGGATGGAACCCTGGGGGAACCCACAGGGAAGCAAACGCACCCTTCACTTATAG
Organism: Ambystoma mexicanum; assembly: GCF_040938575.1. Lineage (NCBI taxonomy): Eukaryota > Metazoa > Chordata > Amphibia > Caudata > Ambystomatidae > Ambystoma > Ambystoma mexicanum. Next base: position 1,229,832,004 of record NC_090934.1, on the reverse strand, counting down.
GTCTCCATGCTTACTTGTCAGATTCCTTCATGTAGGAATGAGAGGTGCCATACAACAATAGTGCTCTTTTTTCTGCCACTCGAACAACCAATCATAGTGAATGATATCCGCTGAGTGGTCCAACATGTCCAAGACTGATATAGGCCACGGCCATCTACAAATCATCCCTCATACAGTACAGCATGAAGTCAGGTTGATTGCAGGTTCTGACGCTGAACTGTGTGATACCAGAATGCAAACATTTTGATGTCTAAAATGTCTGTTTAATTTAGTGGTGATGGGCATAGGCGGAGTTAGGAGGGTCTTTCTAAAGCAGGGTCGTCCAAATCCAGGCCTCGAGGGCCAGAATCCTGACAGGTTTTCAGGATATCCCTCATTAATATTCATGAGGGAAAATGTACATACATTTGGAATCATTGTATGCATATTTATCTCATGAATATTAATCAGGGGTATCCTGTAAACCCAGCATGGATCTTGCCCTCGAGGCCTGGAGTTAGGCAACCCTGTTCTAGACCAAGGCTGGTGGGTTTCCACATAGGATAGACACATCGCTTGCTAGTAACAGTAATAAACAGTAAGGTGTACACTTTAATGGGCTGTAGAAAGGTATGTGGTACAGATCCCTCACAAAGGAGACCAAGTGAAGGAGTTTCCACACAGTTATAGTGAAATATACGTATAGGCATTTATTAAACAAGAATTATTTGCAGAGATTAAGCTCTAAAATGGGGTAAGTAACTAAACATATGCACATCAAATGTTCAGCGTCCAAAATTGACACCACTACAATTTAAAAACAAAACAGTAGTTACAATTGTGTGACTGAGCCAGGGGCTTGATCCTGTGAGGGGGGTAAAATGCACCCCTTTCATCTTGGGGTAGGAGGCCGACCAGGGTGAAAGCCAGAACCTGCCCTACTCCTGGGGTGGAGTGAGGTAGTTGGAGAGGTTGCAGACCCAGAACCCCCATAAGCGTGCCTTTAATGTGTTAACCAGTACCACTTTTGATCGCTCGTAACCATGTACCCTCCATTCTAGCCTGAGTTCTCTTTGTTTACTTTTACAGCTACCACAACCGAAATACACTGCTGACCGAACACCTCCAGCGGGCCACCGCAGAAAAACGACATGCTCTAGGTGAACTCTAGCAAACTGGCACTTAATAAACAAGACTGCCACACAAGTGCAGCATGGACCCTGAAAAAGACTATGGAAAATGCAGTGGATCCAAATGTGGCAGGGCATAAATGGGGGTTTTGTAACTTTTACATTCAGCGACCGAACCCCAGGGGAAAGGAAACCCTCAGACTGGGCCCCATGAGTCAGGTGGAATGCACAACTAATGGGGGAAAGAAATACTAGGAAGACACATGTATACAAGACCTGTGGGAGATGCAGAGTCTGTGGGGTGTTCGGGTGAGGTCAGGAGGTATGGAGGTGGACAGAGAGGCTAGGGCGAGGACAGATGGTTGAATGGAATGCTGATGAGTCTGTAGAGCAGTTGGATGGGACTGCAGTAGAGGTATTTTGTGTGTGAGGGAGAGTGATAACGAGTGGAAAGAGTGTAGGCATGATTGTGAGAGTTCTTGTGAGTGCGAATGGTAGGGGAGGGAAGGGTGCTGTAAGAGAGGGGGGAGGTTAGAGGGAGTGAGAGTCTGTGAGAGTGGCAGGAAAGGGAGAGAGTTGGAGAGTGAGAGGAGTAGTCGAGGGGAGAGTGGAGGAGGGAAGATGAATAGTAGGAGGGAGTGGGTGCTAGAGGTAGGTGGGAGAAGAGTGTGAGAAAACCAGAATGACAGAGTAGAAAAGAGGTGGGTGGAGAGAGAAAAAAGAGAGAGAGATAGAGGGCAAGGAGAAGTAAAAGAAGAGAGAGAGGGAATCGGAGCTGAGGAGAGGAACAGGTGCGAGGAAAGGAGTGGAGGGAGATGGGGGAGGGAGTAGAAGAAGGAAAGGGGAGAAGACAATAGGAGATGTAGGATCAATGAGTGGAGTAAACGAGAGTGAAAGGGAGAGTGTCTGAGGAAATACAGGCGCTATTAATTTGGAAGGTCCATCATTTGGGGAACTTTAGAGTAGTGTAACCCTAAGGAAATCCCAGAGGGAGAAAGATAGATTAGGCCTTGGCGTTTAGGCCCTCCCACTATAGAGAGGCTACTTTAGACAGTTTGGGTTACCCATCTTTAGTGTTCAAGCTGACCTTGGGTGTCAGGGAAACCTGGACTATGGCAGAGGGAGCTCAAGAGAGGCTAAGGGAAGAGCTAGAAGAACCCCTTAGTTACTTTGCCAGCAACCAAACTCGCATCACAATATCCAACCAAGAGAGCTGTCAATAAAAACACTTGGACCATCTATTGGAGTGGTGATTTTCTTGAGTCCATCTGTGACAATATTTACAAAATAGATTAACGGTTGCAATTGGAAAATAGTGTTATGGAAAATGATAACCTAAGGAAAAACAGCAAAAGCCCAGCAAACTAGTACAGAAGTTCATTCATATCCTCCATGCAAAAGATCAATGAAAGTAACAGGTAAGTAATGTAAGTCACCAACTCATGGGAGTTCTTCTTAAGTCACACAAATAGACTAGCATAGACTAGAAAAGGAAATGTCAATAGGTAAGCACAGTTATATTGTCACACTCTGTGAGTTGTTACCTCAGGTTTCAGAAGGGACCACCCACAATATTCCTGCACCCAGTTTCATTCACCAAATAAAATTCAGGGACACCGTAGATGAGTACTGTACTTCCTATTTGAGTAGATGCTATGGGTGGGGGGAGACAACAAAAGTAAGAATGCACCCAGGCACTTCAAGCCCCTTCATAGCAGGAACACAATTCTAGGTAGGTGGGCCAATTGCTTTCATTGCTGTTTGCTGCAATGGAGGCCTAGGGGTTTTTGGTGTCAGGTTTGGATCATTGGTAAACTTGCTGGGCTCCTGATAGGGCAGTCACTTGTCAGGAGCCATGCACCATTCAAACTGTGAGTGGCTTTCTAATCTTGGATATCCAGCTCAGAGGCACTTGTGACATCAGCCAAGGTGCCGAAGTCTGCATGGGCATCTACAAACTAAACCAGCCCACACTAGTACCAAGAACACAGCTGCCCTTCCTGGTCTCTGGGCAGAACCCGCAAAGGGGCATGACCATACAAGGACATTTCCTTCCCGTGAACAGGAGGAAGACAGTCAACAAAGGCAGCGGTCTGAAAACAATCACCAATCTCTCCCTCCTACCCCCCTCCCAATCTGGCTTCCGTCCTAAACACTCTCCTGAAACTGCTCTTATCTATATCCTTAACTCCCTCCTCTCTGCTCGACACTCTAAGCAATCCTCAGTCCTCATTCTTCTTGACCTCTCTGCTGCGTTCGACACGGTCGATCACCCCCTCCTTCTTAACACCCTCTCCTACTTTGGATTCACAGGCTCTGTCCTTAACTGGCTATCCTCGTACCTCTCCTCCCGCTCTTTCACTGTTTCCTGGGGTGGTCGGTCCTCTCCATGCCAACCTCTTGAGTACGGCGTACCTCAGGGTTCAGTGCTTGGTCCTTTCCTTTTCTCACTCTACACCTCCCTCCTTGCCCCTGTTATCTCCTCGTTTGGCATTTCCTACCATTTCTATGCCGATAATACTCAACTCTTCCTTTCTTTCTTTTCCTTCTCATCTGACCTCCACCTGAAACTCACTTCCTGCCTTACTGCCATAAAGAACTGGATGTCTTCCCACTTTCTCTCCCTCAACACTGACAAGACTGAAGTCATCTTTTTCCTCTCCAACTCTCTTCCCCCTCTCTCCCCCCCCTTGCATTCACTTCCCTCCCACTAATCTCCCTATCTCTCTCCACGCTCGTAACTTAGGCATCCACTTTGACTCCTCACTCTCTTTCTCCCACCATATCTCCCTCACTCACTTCTCGTGCCTGTCGCTACCACCTCTTCAATATTTGCAAAATCTGCCCTTCTCTCACCTTTCATACTACTAAACTTCTAATCTCCTCTCTTATCTTCTCTCGCCTCTTCTACTGCTCCTCCTTACTCTTTGGCCTACCTACTTCTCATCTCGATCCCCTCAAGTCTATCTACTACTCTGCTATCCATACCCTCTGTCTCCTTACCTCCCATGACTCCATCTCAGCTTCCCTCTCCTCCCGTGGTTGGCTTCCATTTCACTCTCAACTTAAATTTCACTTTCTCTGCCTTGTCTTGAAATCTCTCCATGGACTCGCTCCCCCCTACCTCTCCTCCCTCCTCTCTTTCTACACTCCCTCCTGCTCCCTTCGTTCAGCTGATCACTTCCTTCTGACTGCGCCTCCGTCCCCTTGTGCCCCCTCCCGTTTCCGCTCCTTCCAGCTCCTAGCTCTCCTGCACTGGAATCCCTACCTCTCTCAATTCGTTCTATTCCTACTTTCTCCTAATTCTGCACCTCCCATAAATCTCTCCTTCTCCACCCCCTGCCTTGAAACTCCCCCTCCTTTCTTTCTCCTTCCCTTGATTCCCTCCCTCCACTACCTACTACCCTACTCTCACCCTTTACCCTCTCTCCTCCTTCTCCTCCCCTCCTCTCCCTCACATTCCCACTACTTTTCTCTCCCTATTCCCTCCAGTTTAATTGCTATTCTTACTGGTTTATTGATTGATTGATTCATACTGTAATTTGCTTCTACTGTTATATTGTTTGTTTTTTGTATCAGGTTGTTCAATTGTGCAGCGCTTTGGCGTAAAGCGCTATATAAACTAATAAATACAAATACAAAAAAAAAAGAGTTTACAAAAAGGGTAGCCATTTAGGCTATGTTAGTGGTAAAAAGGCTAAACCAAAAGTTGATGGCCGGAAGGTTTTGAATAAACACAACCACAGGCACAGCTCTGGGCAACCCTCCAGAACATAATTTTCCAGCCTGTCAAGCCATTACAGAAGGGGAAAGACGATATGCAAACCAGGCTTGGTCCCAACCCAAAAGGGGCCATCCAGCCCAAACTGCTAGGTCACATACCTTCTGCGGGAGACCACGATTATTCCCAGACATGATTCGGCCATGTTGTGTGTCATCAGTGGGGAGCATCTTGGGTCTATAGGCCCAGCAAACTCAGGACCCACGTCTGAGTATACCCATCCCCCTTGGGGTGACTAAAGCAAAACCAAACGTTGATGGCTGGAAGGTTTTAAATAAATCATTGTAAAACAGAAGAGATTCCAGGACTCAGCGCCATCAAAATATATGTGCGTTTAATCTGGCCCGTAGTTATATGAAACCAATCCAAAGGACTAATGTTACTACTACAGGGACATTAGTCCTATGGATTGGTTTCATATAACTACGGCCCAGATTTGAAAAACGCTTAGCATAGCCGAAACATGTTATCATATATGGGCTTTTTTCTTCTTTTTTGAATGTGTGATAATGCATCATAATTAAACGCACATATATTTTGATGGCGCTGAGTCCTGGAATCTCTTCTGTTTTACACTGTTTTTGTTGACGGTTAGGCTTTACTACCGTCTGGATACAGTGACCTGCGACATCCTTGAACTTGCCACATGGCCTTATAGATATGGCATTCTACTATTAGTACAAACCGAAATTAACTCCAGGGATTGTAAGGCGTCGCCTCTCAGAGCAACGTATACCAAAGCCACTCTCTTCGTTTAAATAAATCATGACCAGAGTCACCTTGCAGTAAAACTGAAAGTGTATGACAGTGCAGCAGTACAATATGTATAATATGATATGGCATTTATAACGCGCCTATACACAAGTGTTTCAGAAATAATATTTATGCACAAATAATGATATACAGCCTGTCAGGGATGTACTATAAAAAGAGTGGTATATACACTTTAATGAACATGAAAAGGAAGAACAATGTCCCCCTGCACTACTATTCTTAATGGAGGTGATAGTGCTAGACATAAAGATAAAATTGGGGACAGTGTACTGGTAGACTTAGGGACTAACTAGCACTTGTACAAAAGTTCAGTGGAAAGAGGTGGGCTGGGGAGACAGCACGCCACTTGACAAAAGGGGTCAGGAAAAAACGAAAGAGCATGCAGGTATGAGTCTCAGAGAAGGAGGTTAGAGAGCAACAAAAAGGAAAATCTCTCCTAACACGTAAGTCATAGGAGCGAGGTGAGATGTGGCAGGGATTGGGAGTGAGTTTCTCTCTATAGACAAACACATTTTCTATCCCAAAACAGCAGTATTCAGCATGTATTGTGCATTTGTTTTTTGTTCAAAATGCTCTACTGAAGAGTCCTCTTGCTTACATTGTGTTAGAAATATTGTTGCACACAAAGGTCTGTCACACAAAGGTCTGCCAGTGCATCCCCACTTAGACTGTCTGTCGCCCCTCTGTCTCCCAAGTATCAAACACTGCTCTATAGGTCTGGGTTGGCTCCATGCAAGCCCTCACAGATAGAATAATCTAGTACGTGAGTAGAGTAACCAATCGCGCCACAGCGGCATACCTCACACCTCTGAGACAATGTGTCCTATCGAGCACGGGCCAGGGAAATGAAATATTTCAGAGAAATAAACAGTCGCAATGATTAATTGGCCCCAGCTGTAATTTAACGATGATCCAATTTAACTTCAATTAAATTTCAACAGCTGGCTGGGTCCAGAGCGCTCCACTGATCACCGCACGACCCCGCGTAGGAGCGTTCTCTCCACTTCCTCTTGTGCCATAGACGCTTGTTTCTCTACTCCTGAGGGTAGGAAAGGGGGACCAGGGTCGGTTTAATAGTCAGGTATGAGATCATTGGGGGAACAGTGGTCATAGGGGCTTAATAGGCAGCATCACTTCATGAGCGTCAGCTGTGTTTTGTCCCCAACAGCAGGGACACAGAGGATCTGGAAGGACGGAGCAATGCACCTGCCTGGCTCGTATTCGTCTGTAAAAGAATAATGCAGACAGAGCCAATGACTTCTCTTTATCCTCCCTCACAAGTTCTTTCGAGGGCTGTACTGGCCCCTCCTCTAACTCAATTTCTCCGGGTGTGGATCCCTTCCATCCGACCCTTAAGGTCGTATGTCTTTTAAGGTAGTAGTCCAATCACAACATCTCCCCCATGCTTATCATCCATCTGGGGTCATGTTTATTCTGCCAGTCACTAGACTTCTTTTTTGTTTACTGCAGACTCCTGCTATCTCTGTCTGCTCTGCAGTCTCTGGGGGTCTTTGCCGTGTTCATCTTCCGTGTGCTATTTTTGTCATACCTTCTACCCTACTCTGAAGTCTCTATGCAGTGTTCTCCCTTCCTGTGAGTAGGCGCTGGTATTTTCCACCCTTGCGATGTAACAGCCCAATGACTTCCTCTTCTTCTTTTTGACCTTTGAGCCAATCCCTGAATGCCTTCTGACCTCTTATGTTCCATCAGACTCACTTCTGCCAGCCTTATACCCCCCTGTAGCAAGCTGCTGCTTCTTTATTATTATTATGATATTTATTGAGCAGGGACCTAGCTTTGAGAAGCAACAGAGTGCTTTAAAGCTATAACCAGCAATAAAGATACATAACGGGAACACTTTACAGAGGTGTACAACATTACAGATGCGTAACAGAGTGCTTTTCATTGGTAACATCCGAACAGATATACAGCGGGGTAGGATACAGAGGAGGACAGAGGAGGGGTACAGCCATACCGGGTGGCGGGGCGGAGAGGGGTGGGCAGCGTCTAGCGAGTCAGGTGGCGTGAGAGGCGACGTGATGGCCTAGGTGACAAGGAGGAGAGACTCCTTGAAGAGGTGGGTCTTGAGTTCTTTTCTGAATTGTAGGAGCGTGGGGTCGAGTCTGATGCTGATGGGGAGGAGGTTCCATAGTCTTGGGGCACAGGCAGAGAAGGCTTGTTTTCTGGTTCTTTCCTTTTTGCTGCAGTGGATTTCAAGTCTGCATGTGTCCTGGCTTCTGGAGGTGCGCTAACCGCTGGAGATGCAGAGTTTCTCTGCAAGGTAGCTCTGTGACTTGAGGGCGACTACCTTATAGATGATGCAGCAAGACTTGAAGGTGATTTGTGAGTGCAGTGGGAGCCAGTGAAGGTCGATGAGGGCTAGGGTGATGTGGTTGTATCTTTGTAGACTCTTGATGAGGCTTGCAGACATGTGTAGGATACTTTGCAGGGGTACAAGGGAGGATGATGCGAGGCCATCGAGGAGTGCATTGCCCATATCCAGGTGTGATAGGACCAGTTCTGGGCAATGCCACAGGGCCACCCAATGCGAGGCAGAGTAAATGATGTTACCATCCGGCAGGTTAGGAGAGGGGCAGCTCCCGCCCCACGCCTGCTCCTCTCCCTCACAAGCACAGAGACACGCAGTCTCTGTCACACAAAGCCGAGGAAGGGTGAGGTGCGAACAAATGCCTCACCCTTCCTCCAAGCAACAAGGTGCTAAGCATCTATGGAAAACCAACAGGCATGCAGGGCCCAGGTTCAAAGACCTGCCCCCTCCTCGGGGGGCCAGACATGTCAGCTATCCGGCCGGGGGCTGGCGCACAGCCCCCACTACTATACACATCAAAGACCCAGGGCTTCCTCGGGTCTTATAAATAAGAGCAGAATTCTCTAAGAGAACACAATCTGTTTGTGGACCCTGAATGGGGACCCAAACTGACAGGAGGTTCGCTGTTCACTCAGTGTCTTCCACACTTTGCTTCTTTAGCAGTCTTTAAAAGTTCACTGCTTACGCAGCGTCTTTTCTCCCCTCCTTTGAACATTGTACTGTTCAGAAAACGTTCAACTACAGGCGAATGGCGAGAAACCACACTGAAACAGAAGACACCCGGGGGGAAAGCGTGTAGAAGCAGGATCCAAGGCCGGCACGAACGAGCGCAGAGGAAAAACAAACAAAGCGCCCAGATGCAGGCATCCGTGTCTATTTCAGCTTTGCAGACCTAAAAAGACATGGTTCCCAAGTGAAAATCACAGGAACCTCCAGCACCGTCCCAGAAACCAAAATCACCCCACTTGCTAGCAGCCATGGAGGCAGCGGAGCACTACGGCTGGGCCTGGGTCAGAGAAAATATGTACGGATTACCAAGAGAAGGGGTCCCCATACCAACCAGTCATGGGGACGAGACGACACTGGCAAAAAGAAGGAATTCTGCGGACGACATGGGAAAAGGTAACAAAAAACTGTTTAAATTGTATGAGAACATGAGTGAGATGCAGCAATTATTGCTAGAAATTAGGGGCACACAAACACTTCACACAGCCGAGTCCAGGCAGGCAGACCCCACTTCACCACTAGTAGCGGACATCACAGTTACCACCCCCACACCAGCAGCAGCTGCAGCAGCACCAATGCCAGCAACACCAATAACGCAGGTGCCAACAACACCAACATCAGCCGTCACAGTTTTAACTACGCCAACTACGACAGCTCCTGACACAACGGGTGCTTTAAAATCATGGTCAGTCCCCATTACAAATACCCCAGGACAGTCAGGAGCAAGCAACAACAACCCACCAGAGCCGGTTATGATTAGTAGTTCCCAATTAGATCAAAACTTACATCTTTTCAAATAGAAATATTGAACAGATACAAAAGGTGTCTAGCATGGAACATTGACATAACAATCAAAGAAGCCATATGGGCGAAAGAGTTTATTGAGATCTTTTCGCTGTTAGAAGCCTAATGCAAAGGGTAAGATGCTTTTAGGGACCCCAAAAAGATAGAGGAGAAAGCCGTAGCCAGAAACGCCCAGGTAGAACAGAATTGGGACAACTGGCTACAGGCTTTTGCCATCTTGGCAACTATTTATGAAGAAAAATTCATCCACGATGGCAGAAAATTATGGGCATACGTGGACAAAATCAGAGAAGTAAAAATCGTTCTAAAAAGGGAAAACCTGGCTAGCATACAACATTAGATTCAGGAGAAGCATGTCAGAGAGGCCAGCCATAGAATGGGACGAGGTACAGAACCTGTTAAATGCAGAGCCCCCTTCAGAAGAAGAGATTGCACAGATAACCACCAAAAATAGCAAAAACTCACAGGGCCCCAGACCCTCCGACAATGAAAACAGCAAAAAGGGGGATCAACCCTTTCGGAAAACCATCCATGGGGGGCTAAAGCTAATACCCACAGGAAGAACAAAATCCATTCTCAGAAATCCAACACCCCTTGTAAAAACTTTGGGAAAAAACAGTGCACATGGGGAAAAGAATGCTGGTACAAACACACATGTACAAACTACAACGGTGACCACGCAGCAAGTAACTGCACCAGATTACCAGCCAAAAATACAAAGTAGTAGCATCAGATGCATCCCGCCAACCCCATGCCTAACCCCGGGCTGCTCACCCATCAACCCAGACAATTTTAGAGAGGCCCTCAGGAATTATCCAGACAAAGAAACCAGCGAAACAATCCGGCAGGGTTTCACCAAGGGTTTTGTCATCCCGTTCAAGGGCATCGGTCGCCGAATGTTCCAAACAACCTGAAGTCAGCCAGGGATAACCCACAAATGGTCGAATGCAAAATTGAGAAGGAATTACTATTAGGCAGGATCGCGGGACCTTGGGACCGCATGCCTCTCAAAGAGTACATAATATCACCTCTAGGACTGGTCCCCAAAAAAGAACCTGGGAAAATGAGGCTAATTTATCACCTATCGTATCCCAAAGGCCAATCACTAAAGGACAGCATTCCGCACACGGAATCTGCAGTATCATACACACACTTTCAAGAAGCGGTAAGACTCATACAGGAATGTGGCACAAACACCCTGATGGCCAACTGGACATCAAATCCACTTTCAGATTACTTCCAGTTCATCCAGACTCACAGCGATGGCTAGGTTTCACTTTTAAAAACAAATTTTATGTAGACAGGTGCCTCCCCATGGGATGCGCAGTATCTTGCGCGCTATTTGAATAATTCAGTTCCTTTTTTCAATGGGCCTTTCAAAAGCAGAGACCAGGGTCCAGGATAGTACACTACCTCGATGATTTCATGGTAATGGGGCCAGCAAAATCTGAAGAATGCAACAGAGCCCTGGCGACGTTAGAAGAAATGGCTGCGCAATGGGGCATCCCCCTGGTAGCCGAAAAAACGACCAAGCCTGCCACCAACAAAATCTTTCTAGGCATTGAAATAGACAAACGGCCTATGCAAAATTCCAGAAACAAAAATAGCAGAACTCCTGAAAAAAATACAAAGCTTAACAACAAAAGACAAAGGCACAGTGAAAGAAATCCAGTCCCTAGTTGGAAGCCTCAACTTCGCAGCCCGAAATATCCCTCAGGGGAAGGTATTCTCCAGGAGTCTGGAACTAAAAATCATATCTTACACCAAACCCCACCTACACATCCGACTAGGCGTAGAGGTGAAACAAGATCTGGAAATTTGGGGAAATTTCCTTAAAGATTTTGACGGGACAAAACTTTGGCATATTCCATTGAACACATCAACAAAAAGGGTCCTTTTCACCGATGCAGCCGGGAGCAAGGGGTTTGGAGCCATACTAGACACAGAATGGGTGGCAGGACAATGGCCCATAACATGGCAAGCGGCAGGGTGGACAAGAAACATCACCCTCCTAGAAATATTTCCCATCTGGCTTACTTTACACATCTGGGGCAGGCAGCTAGCGAACATGGAACTATTGGTCTGGTGCGACAACATGGCCGTGGTAGGCTCCATAAACAGAAGATCCACTAAATGCCCTTTAGTGCTGAAAGTCCTACGAGCCATTACAGCGGTCACACTACAAGAAAACATTGTGGTCAAAGCAAAGCACATTGCAGGAGCAGACAATAATATTGCATATGGTTTATCTCGCTTTCAGTGGCCAAGATTCCGGGAGTTAGAGCCGCACGCCCACGAGGAGATGACGCCAATACCAGCAGAATGCTGGGCAATAATGGGAACCAAAAAAATAACAGCATCCACACCAGCGCCAAAGAGCAATGACCGGGTGGCCCAACAAGAACCAAGCACCTCAAAAACGGGTGCCAACAAAATAACGGCATCAACACCAGCGCCAAAGAACAATGGCTTGGGTACTCAAAAAGAAACAGGCACCTCAAAAAGGGTTGCCAACAAAATACCGACATCAACGCCAGCACCAGTGAGCCCAGGCCGGGATGTCCAACATGATACAGGCACCTTTAAAACGGGTGCCAACAACTGGCTGCCCATAGAAAGTTTGAATCCTGGCCCAGGGTTCTTAATAGAGATTGCAGAGAGAGCACTGGCAAACACTACTGCAACTCAGTACAATAAGTTCTTACAAATGGTGTTTAGAGCGACAGGGTTAAACCATGTCGAGTTAATAACCATTAAAGACATAGAAATATTCTTAAAATGGGCGCATGAGCAGGGCTTTAAGAGGGACTGGGCAAAAAGACACCTAGTTGCAATCTCATATTTCTCAAAATTACATGGTGACTCAGATCCCACCCAGAACGCCCTCATTTCCTACGCTATGAAAGGATGGGCCAGAGTGGAAGGGCCCCAGATAGACACTCGCCGCGCCCTCAATTTCCACAAACCGGTAAAAATAGCAGACCAGTTCGAAGCCATATGCTGGCACTCATATGAGATCGTATTATTCAAAACAGCATTTTTTCTGGCCTACTTCGGGGCCTTCCAGGTGGGAGAGCTCATCCCCTCCAGCACCAAGGCCACAAACGGTTTAGGCATCATGGAAGTCAGGGTCAGACAAGACAGCGTCAACATAGAAATCCAAAAAACAAAAACTGGGGCCAAAAGAACCATTAACATTTGTTGCCTCGATGATGCAACAAACTGCCCAGTATGTATCACCAACCTTTATTATGCACAAAGGCCCCAGGTTGGGGGGAGGTTTTTAATCCACAAGATGCCTCGGCACTAAGCCGCTACCAATTTAAAGGGGTGCTGATGAAAGCGATCGGCAACGCGGGATGGGACCCAAAGGACTTTGGTACCCACTCCTTCAGAATAGGTGCCGCCACCTCGGCGTGGCAGGAAGGCCTGGCACCAGCACAGCTAAAAAACATAGGGGGATGGAAGTCAGATTGCTACAAAAGATACATCAGACCACAGCTAATATAGTCATCCCCGTTTCGTTTTCTTCCTCCCCCCCCTGCAGAACCAACAGGCGATGGGAAAACCTCGCTCAACTCAGCATGGATTGTCGGCCACTCATTCGTCTTCAGGACAGGCCGATGGGCGGAAGAAACCAAAGGAGGTCCGCCGTTTAAAAATAGCATTGCTTCATGGTGGGATTACAGGGGCCTACGGTGGGCCGACATGTACGAAACACTAGCAGAGCTGGTCGCATACAGAAACCCGCCTGAATTTCTCATAATACACTTGGGGGGCAATGACCTGGTGAACTCAGGAAGGATAAACTTATTTGAGGAAATCTGCTTCTCCTTGGCGGGCATTTCCCACAACTGGAAGGAAATGGAAATATATTTTTCGACCATCCTTCCCAGAAAGAAATGGCTTGGGGCCCACTGTTACAAATCCGTAAACATTGCTAGAAGAAAACTCAACAGGGGAATAGAGAAATTCTGTGCAGCAAGAGGGCTGGGTTTCATAAAACACCCGGCCATTACCCTGGGTGATCTGGATCTTTTTCACAAAGCCGGCAACCACTTATCAATCCAAGGCATGGAACATTTCTTTCTGGAAATCTCGGCAACTCTCGCATCTAGAGGCTGTTACGAGGAGATACTTTCGGGGGAACACAGCCAGCCGGTAACCTGCCCGTGTGTGGCGGCATGGGCCAGAGGCGGTAACCTCAGTACCTGGTGCCCAAAAGTATGATATTATTATGATATGTGATTATTTGTTTATCTGCATAACCATATCTGTACAATAAAATCCTACGGCCTTTTATTACCAACACTTGACAAAATGTTGTGAGACAAATCATTTCGGGTGAGGGTCGGGGTTCGGCTTACAACGATGCATGCATATGGGTTCATCAGTTATGGGCAATGCCGCAGGGCCGCCCAAGGTGAGGCAGAGTAAATGATGTTACCATTCGGCAGGCTAAGAGAGGGGCAGCTCCCGCCCCCACGCCTGCTCCTCTCCCCGACAAGTGCAGAGACACGCAGTCTCTGTCACACATAGCCGAGGAAGGGTGAGGTGCGAACAAACGCCTCACCCTTCCTCCAAGCAACAAGGTGCTAAGCACCTACGGAAAAGCAACAGGCACGCAGGGCCCAGGTTCAAAGACCTGCCCCCGCCTCAGGGGGCCAGACATGTCGGCTATCCGGCTGTGGGCTGGCACACAGCCCCCACTACTATACACATCAAAGACCCAGGGCTTCCCCGGATCTTATAAATAAGAGCAGAATGCTCTAAGAGAACACAATCTGTTTGTGGACCCTGAACGGGGACCCAAACTGACAGGAGGTTCGCTGTTCACTCAGCGTCGTCCACACTTTGCTTCTTTACCCCAAAACCCTCCCACCCTACAAATAAGGGAGAAGAACAATGGAAAGAAGTACAGGGCACTGTACGGTGGCCACAAAGAGTCGTGGGACATGAGAAGGCAGCACGGGCCAGAGGGGGTAATCTCAGGACCCAGTGCCCAAAAGTATGATATTATTATGATATATGATTATTTGTTTAACTGCTTAACCATATCTGTACAATAAAATCATACAGCCTTGTATTGCCAACACTTGACAAAATGTTGTGAGACAAATCATTTTGGGTGAGGTTCGGGGTTCGGCTTACAACGATGCATGCATATGGGTTCATCAGTTATTAAACGGTGGATCTAAAGCTGTCCGGAGAGAGAAAGGGCTTGACTTTCTGCAGGATTGAGAGCTGGTACAAAGCTGTCTGAGTTCTCACCTTGGATGAAACACTAGCGCAGAGTAATGGTGCGTGCCACTTTTGTGTCCTTTCATTTTCAATGCTATGCATATGTTCCTCTTTTAGCTTTGCAGTGCTGCTCACTTTATCCTGCCCCCTCCCTCCAGATGATGCCACTGTTTCCATTGCTTTCAGGCTTCCCATTTGCAGGTTATCTCTCATCCTCCATTGCTCCTGTATGTTCTGCAAACCCTTACCTTCATCCGGAATATCGGATCCCTCTTGGTCCTGTTTGGTTATTGCGTTCAATGGCTCCTTATGTCTGTAGTGCCGCTTGTGAAACTCATCTGCGTTTTTATGTTTACACCTTTGTTGTTCGACCATGCCGTACTTTTATTCCTTCTCCATCTGTACCTGTGTTACTTGTTTGATCTGGTCCACAGGGGCCAGAGGCATGTCATGTAACTTTGTGTCAGGCAGCAATGGTTCCACCTATTGTTCGTTGGTAGGTGGAAATTCACTTCTCCCTTTCGTTTTTGTGTGTGCCTCTGATCTTTCTTGGTTCTAGCAACTTCTGGTACATTGTTGGATCTTTTCATTTAATTTGTCTCTCATTCTGGGATGTTGCTTGGATCCTCGGCCGTGTTCACCACCCCCGGATTGCAGAGCTCTTCCCTGGCCTGATACATCTTTTTCTCAATTTTAGAGCACCTGTCTTCCTTCTGCAAACAATCTTCGTCCTTCACTTTCATATTTCTGTGAGCCTTCAATTCATCTTCTTGATTCATTGGTTCCATGTGTTAATATCCCCGCAAAAATATCGCCATACAAGAATGGTGCCATATTTTTGCGGTAATATTGACCCGTGACCGTGCGGGGGACACGCCTGCAACCCTCATATTATTTTAAAGGGAGTGGGGGACACCCCTGCAACCCCCGCTCCCATTTACCCCAAAAATTATCCCCACTAATAATATTGCCTTTGGCCATTCCCAACGACCATATATATTTATGACAATATTATTGGTGGGGATAATATTACCCGATACCGGTTAATTGCAGTTAGGACTTTTGTGGCAGTGGATTGCCGTGATCTGCGTACTTGCTGTGGACCAGCAAATTGCTGTATCTTTTTTTTTGCCTTTGGACAGTGGTCATGGCTAAGGGCAACTGGTCCATCTTTCATTTTCTTGCCTTCGGCACCAGGCACAGGAGAGGGTGGATGGCATGTCTTTATTTTTTATCATTCTCAGCAGACTTGCCTTATGTTTTCTGGGCGGAATTGCCTTCTGTTTTTTTGGTTATTTTCTTGGCAGAGTTGCTGTTGACGTGCCGGGATTAGCACATTTCTTTCATTTGCACTCTTTAGGTTTGTTTCCCCTCATCGCCAGTTGATTTGTCCCCAACAGCAGGGACACAGAGGACCTGGAAGGATGGAGAAATGCTCCTGGCTCGTAATTGGCGGGAAAACAATAATGCACACAGAGCCAATGTAGAGAGAACTTTATATTCTCCCTCACAACATTCTGTCCCGGGCTCTAGTAACCACTTCTTTTCCTCTGTTCCACCCTGTGTGGATCCCTTCTGTCCAATGCTTAAGGTCGTATGTCTTTTAAGGTGGTCTCTTTGAGTTCCACTAGAAGGAGATCCCTATATCTGGCGCAGCACAGTGTGGCTATAGCTTGACTGGTGCCTTCTTAGCCAAAGAGTCTGGCACTGTCACTACGCCAGCAATCACAGCCATAACGATTAAAGCTAGAGGTGAAGTACAATGTACATTGTTGGTATATCATTTTATTTGTGTATTATTTTCCCCAAATGTGCACCATTAGTTCCTATGCTCCTCCAATAGGTCCTTTTCCCGTACTGTCCACGGATCCTTTCCCTTTTTTACCCCTCAGTGCCAGCTCTGAGCATCAAATTCAGCAGAAGCTCGCAGGAGGGAGGGCCGGGGGGCAGCCACTAACTCATTGGACTTCTAGCTGTGGGAGGGTGCTTCCCACTTTGGAAGCCTGGCGTCATGACCAGGAAGGTGTAAACCCCACAGCTCAAAAGACTATTTACAGCCATTCAGCTTTTATTGCAGCCAGAGCAGCAATTCTCCCTGAGTCCTCTACGTGGGTTTGGGGCATCAGTGGGAGGGGTACAGTTTCTGGCTGTGTTTATTTCCTCCTATTTGAAAGCATCTCTTGGCCCACAAACCCTCTGATAGCGAGGCAGACAGAGCTATAAGTGGGACAGGTCTGGCCAGAGTTGATCCAGGCAGTCTCTGAAAAGTACTCCCGAACCTGGCCTCTTCCGGGGTTCCCCACTAGTCTTAGCCTCTAACAAAGCCTTGTTCTGCAGTTCTCTGCTCAGATGGCGAGATGACCACATTCCTATGGAACTTATGGCCCTTATTACGCGCATCTGTTAATGGATGGGATTATACCAGACTAATTCTGAGTCCAAATAACCGGACAAACTCAAGAAGATAGCAAATTTCTGTTTTATCAACAATTATCTAAAACTGGGAGGTTTCTAGGATACATACATCATCTTCATTCAGTATCTCGGGCCATCGTTCACACTTTCTTGTAACGTCACTTGTCTGTCTTCTTTGTTTGTTCTCATATTTCTTCAGGGATCTCTTTCTGAAGGCTGTCATTACCTCGTGGGTACATGCGATACGGTTGTCTCAATGACTATCTCCTTCCAAATACTTGCTGGGGTATTGGTATGATAGCTGGTGTCAGACAAGGTACGGCCTCATGTCTCCAATACAAAGGTGGTGGGGGCAGGATTTCCTGCAAATGTATACATCTGCTCCTATACATTCCCCCCTCTGGTTGAGTCCTCGACCACATCCTCAAGATTTCCTTCTTCTTTGTATCTTCTCTTAAAGAAGGGTTTCTTGGGTATTCATATCTTCATCACCCCCCTCGGGTGCCCACATTTTTTATGTGTTCATCCACACTCCAGTTCATTTAATTGCATTCTCCATTTGGGGTACCGAAGATCCAACGTCCCACGTAATTCTTATGATCCTTTGGATACCTAAATTTTGCTCCTTTAGGTGCCCAATACTTGCTTTAATATGATCTCTAATGGTACTATCGGTCAGAACATCGTCTTCTGGTTCATCCTTTGTGTCAATCATGATCTTCATTCCGACTGCTTTCTTTTCTGTTTTCTGGCATTGTCCAATTATTATCCTTATGATCAGAATCCAAACATTATTATCACCAATATTGCTCCAAGGAACTTGAATTAATTTGCCATCCAATAAGGAATCCATTAAAACAGGAGTGGGAACCAACTTTCATCTCCAATGGCCTCTGTCTCCTACATTTTTACATGTAGTTCTGTCAACATTGATAGCACCCATCAAAGTCCTGTTCTCGCAGTCGTGAGATGGTATGAATGTACAACATGATGGCCCTTGCTGTAATGATGTGAAGGACATACCTATTCTGGAGGGGCATCAACCTTATGGTCCTCAGCTATTCGTCTATGGCGTTAAATACATTTATAGTGGCATTGATTGTTTGCAGCAGCTCCCACCTGGTGATCTGTAGCCATTTGGCATTCACCGCTGTTTGAATTCCAGGCATGAACAAAGATATCAGCATCATTGCATACTTGCCAAAAAACTTGTGCTCATCAGAAATGTCTTCAAAAGCCTTTAATGATTTCTGTGAAAATTATTTCTCTCGCTTAATCTGCCAGAGGTTAAGTGACCTTCTTTTTCTCGGGTGCTCCTCCACTTTTGGAAATTCTTCAATTTTCAGATCACTCTGACGAATCACCAATGCTGGAACATGGATGTTTACCAAGGAACACACTCCGACCCAATTCCTGGGCAGTTTCATATATGCTGTAGATCCGCAGGCCCAATATTGATCCATTAAGACAGCCATCCTTCTCGTCATTCCTGGAATGTCAATAATGTTTTTGCATCCTTTATTCTGTCCAACTCGATTTTTTCCCTTGCTCCGAAAGCACCACAGTGTTGCATTAACCAATGGGACTACAGCCACTGGGCCTGATTGATCTTCCACCCATGTGAGCAGTTTAGAGAACTTGGCCCATGACTTTAGACACTCATCATTCACTTTCTGCACCTCGCACACTACTTCCTTCCTCAGCAGGTGAGCTGCACAGGACATCATTCCATCTTCCCACCCTTTGGTCGTACTCGCTCATCCATAGATTAGCAGTTGTGAATGCTCCCAGCATCCAGGCATTCTAGCCCTTTCCGTCATGTCAGAGCAATTAATCCTCTTCATTTCTTCAAAAATCACCTTGTCTTGTCCTGCAGAAGGATACATGAGCATCCTATCTGTTCATCCAGGCACCTTTTCCATTTTTGTTGTCTTAATATATTCATCCTGGTATGGAAATGTTTGTCTTAATCTCCATCACAAGGTTGCCCAGTTCCCTTGAAACTGTCCTCTAGTAGTACATGATGCTAGATGACTGAGGCACTTTGCATCTTACACCAACATCTCTTTTGAAATGGAGTTTCTTACTGTACTCATGGCATAGGGGATTAGTAAGCAGACCTAGCAACTCTCATCAGATTCTCTCTCCTCCACCTTTCTCATGTGTTGGTGCCACATGTTATTCCCCAAGTGAGCCGAATAATCAAGATAGGTATTTATTCTTTGATGATCTTCTTCTGAATTCCTCTTCTGGCATTTGACGTGGCCAAAGAGGTCAAAGAAATTATCATCATTTGTACTCATGCTAGGAAAAATCACAGGTGTTGTTTTCAATTGGACCATTAGGATAATAAATACTTTGAAATGTAAGGTACAGAAAGAAGAAGGAAATACATATATATATTAGGCATAAAAGTCTAGAAAAATATTTGGTGTGCGATACCAATACTCGTTGAACTCCTGCTCTATCTATAACCACATGATCTTCTTCCCGAATCATTTTAATACACATGCTCAATTTACATTCGTAGTTGCACAATCTGCTCAATTATCGCAATCAGAAGTCCTCTTATAACTGGACCATTTTTTGGATCACGAAGAAAGGTGTGAATATTAACATCTCTTCTAACAGGAGTAGGGTATGATTGAAGTATAAACACACAAATTACAATTCTAATTTGATGTGTATCGCTATCGATTGGTAGCATATATTATTTTTAAAATAGATGGTTTCCCAAAAAATAATCTGTATATGGAATTCTCTTCCCATTTCTAATCCGGAACTGACGTTTAGGCATAGTACCAATGCAAATATTACTTTTTGCTAAGAATCTCTAGAAAGTAAGTTTAGCCTCTGGAATTCTCTGCAAGTGCATGCACTTCCTGCTACATATTTTTAAGGAGTGTCCCATGAATTCCAGTCCAAAAAGAAATGTGTGCTAACCACATGCTGTTTTATTGTCCTTTTTCTTGGTCATCGATGAAGTCTGCAGACACAGCAATTCTTTTTCTTGTCTTGCTTCTTGGTCGACCGGTGCTGGAGGGAGGTTCTCGCTCAAATGTAAGCAAGCTCTTCTTCCTGATACCCGAACTGCAGTAGGGGAATCTTCCTAAACACAAAAATTACCATTAAATCTCAGTTCATGCCATCTATGAGTAAAATTCTATATAAGCACTTGGTTTACAACATACAACTTTGGTTGCAGCAATAATTTGCTTGGTTCGGTTACTGGGCCGTCCTCTTCCATGTTCCACAACCCCTCCCTTCTATGCTTGACTTGATCTGCAATGAAAGAAACACTGGTAGACATACATGTCAAATAATCGTGCATCTCATCACTTAGAGTCTGTGCTACACTTGGGCATCACTCCTGATCTAAGTGGGGGCGTAAGAGGTGTCCTCATAAAATGCCCTGTTACTAACTCATGGGGCGTAATGTGATGGTCTGAACCTGGCTGGTTTTGAAGGACATACAAGGCTACATACAAGGCAGTATAGCCATCCCTTTTTAAAAGTTTATCTGATCTTGGCTATCCTTTCATTTAGGAGGCCGTTGAGTCTCTCATTTATTCCATTTGCTTGTGGATGATAAGCAGAAGAAAACGTATGTTTTACACTCACTAAAAGTTCTATTTGATCGAATAGCTCATTGACAAAATGTGGCCCATTATCTGACCTTAATACTTCACACACAACCCATCTTGGAAATACTTTGCGCACTAGAAAGTTTGCTGCACAAGTGTCCTCATGGTATGGACAAGGCTTCAATCCATCGAGAAAAGGGACACACCACCACTACCTGTATCCATTACATGTCTGTAGCATATCGACATAGTCGATATGTAAATGCTGAACTGGCCCATTCGGACAGGGTATTACTCCTCTGATTGTTCTCAGTGTATGCCCATATGCAAACTTCTGACACACGATGCAATTCACGATGAACTGTGCAATGGCAGCAGCAAGACTTTTTGGGTAATATGCGCAGGGTAATGCAGCTGCTCCAGTACGACTGTCAACAATGCTGTTGGCATCATTGGATTTCCAGTGCTACCCTGTCTCCATAATGCTTCTGTGGGTGATAAAGAACACCCCGTACAGTTTCATAACTCCTGCTCCTCTTGTGGGGCTCTACCCTGAATCTCTATTAGTTAAGTAATTGACAGCATATGAAATCCTTCTCATTCTAGCATACTTCTAGTCAATCCTTCTTTAACATTTTCAATGCCGAACCTCAGAATTTCACAAACATACGCAACCCTTCTAGCTTCCAAATCTGCGCCTTCATTTCTGCGAGAGATAAAGTCTTTTTGATTAGTATGCACTGCATATTTTACGACCGCTTTGGCTACTGGGAGTTGTAGTGCCTTAATAAGCCTGTCCAATAAAGACACATGTTGCACTGGAGTACGTCTGCGCAGAGATAACACCTCCTTTTGTAGCGTGATAGCCCTGCGGAGTCACTGTACACCGTCACTTCCTGACCTTCATGTTTCTCGAGCGCAACAATAAGCACTACTAATTCTGTTGCCCATGCTGAAAAATAGGACGGTAATCTTGCACTCACCACTACCTCAAATTTACCATTTAATCTGTGTCTTACAACTGCAGATCCTGAATTTCTCTCCCCACTAGTTTGGTCAATTTTCGAAGAACCAACAATAAAGAGAATCTCTCCTCCTGCCTGAGCATTTTCTTTCACCCGTATCCATTACATGTCTGTAGCATATTGACATAGTCATGTATATCATCATAAAATTCAGCATAATTTGAGCAGTCATGTACATGATCACCCTCTTCTACAAGTTCAGCTACAAACGTGGCTGGGTTCACTATTTTACACCTCACTACTTTAATTGCGGGGTTATAGATCATCACTTAGTAAGCTGAAGATCTTTGTGTTGTCAATCTACCGTTGGGTTTCTCTGAATGGCAAATAAGGTGTGGTCCACATAGAGCGTCATAGCACAGCCCATGGTAATACTTGTGGACTTCTCAATTACAAATTCGGCAGCCGCCAAAGATTGTTTGCATGGAAAATGTCCTCTTATGACTGGGTCTAAAATCCCACTGTAATACACTAGAGGTTTATACCCTAATGTTGTTCTTTGTGTGAGTACTGCTGTCATTACTGATCCATTGGTTTGTGAAAACAAATACAATTCTTCACTATAATTGGGAATTCCTAAAAATGATGCCGTACAGATTGCTCTTTTTAATTCCTCAAATCCTGCCTCCATTCCTTCAGTCCATTCTATTTTTTCCTTGCCAACTTGTGCTTTCTTAAGTGCTCGCAAAAGCGGCTTTGTGGATGTGCTGTAGTCGAACACCCAGGCCTTGCAATAATTGGTTAAGCCCAGAAATTGCTGCATTTGCCTCACTGTATGTGGCTTTGGTGTTTTCATGATAGCCTCAGCTCCTTCAGGTGTCACTTTCTTTCTTCCATGTGAAATTAACTGGCCTATGTACAACACCTCTTCCTGGCAATACTGTAATTTCTCCTTATCTACCTTGTATCCATTGTCTGCCATTATAGACATTAACTGGACAGAGTCTTGTCTACATTCATCCTCTGTTTCACTGCAGATTAATATGTCATCTACATACTGAATTACAGCAGTATTCAGTTCAATGTTGCCTAAATCCATATGTACGACCCTGTTAATGCCCTTAATAATACAGGGACTCACAATACCTTCGAGGTAAATAAGTATGTTTTAGTCTCTTTTGTCTGAACATAAAGGAAGTAAATCTTGTGAGTCTTTGTGCAACAGGACCGAGTAAAACGCATTTTTCAAATCGATCACTGTGAAGTATTTAGCTTCAACTGGGATGTTATACAATATTGTAGCAGGATTTGGAACTCATGGAAACTCTGCTTCTACAATCTGATTAAGAGGGTGCAAGTCCTGGATAAATCTCCATGACCCTCCTTTTGATTTTTTAATTGGATAAACCGCAGTATTGCACATGGATTCCGATGGCACCAGGATTCCATGAATCATCAATGCTGAAATAGTTTTAAATATACCTTCATCAGCTTCTCGGGACATAGGATACTGCTTTGCTCGGGGTAAAATTGCTCCTGTCATGAGTTTTACTTTAACCTCAAATATTCCCTTCAATAGGCCTACATCATATGGGCCCATAGTCCAAAGGAAACGTGGCACCTTTTCTAGGTCTTCCTGAAAGAACGTTGGTCATTGCCGCATTAGTGACATTCGCTGTGGGACTTCCACTTTCTCAATTCTTATCCAATATGTAATGCTTATGAAAAGCACTACCTCATCATCTATACTTTCATCTCTGAAAATATCTTCATCTGTTATGTCAGTCAATCTGTATCCCTCCTCAAGAGCTATCACTGTCCTCCGTGCTCTCCCTTCATCATCAACTCCTTCAGGCATTGCTATCTCCCCTCGTACTATAGCTGTTTCCAGTTCTATAGGAATAGTCTAACCTTCTTCCTCATCCATAGGTACTTGTGGTCTAAATAAGAACTCATCAGGTATCCTCACAATTTTCCCTACTAATCCAGATAGCCATGTTAATAAAATGTTCACTCCATACATGAAGACTTCCGGATCTACTGGGACTGCTCGTAGAGCCATTTTATAAACTCTCCTACATGTAAATATTGTATTCCTGGAGTGTAGCACACTATTCCTTGATCAGTAAATGAAATTGTCATGTTAAGTTTCGTCATCAAATCTCTACCCAAAATGTTAACTGGCATTTGTCGCAAATATAACAAGGCGACAGACATGTCACTTTCCCCTATAGAAACAGGTAGTTTATCAGAAAAAGGAACTGAGTTCGTAGCTCCAGAGAACCCTTGAGCATTCATGGGAATACCTGACATTGGGTATTTCACCCATGCCCCTTATACAAGAGTGTGTCACCCCAGTGGCTATAAGAAAAGAAAAGGATTTGCCTCCTATTCTCACATCGACCCTTGGTTCATCTTGGGGTCTGGTGTTGCTGATAGTACTGATCACATCAAGTCACCTTGTGAGCTGTCCTATTGAGGGCACAAATTCATCCCTGTCCCTGTGAAAGGGCTCCCTCCTACCACAGTGACACCCCCTATCCTAGGTGTTAATATTTGCTCTGTTTTCGCATTCTGTTGTGTTTTCATAGGAGCTTGATGTGATTGTCCTTGTGGTGTGTACATTTGCACTGACTCCTGCTGCTGCTCCTGCTGTGCTTGTCGTACCTTTGTCTGATAAGATGTGTGATCCTGGGCAACGCCTTCTCATGTTTGTGTACTGTATGGTGGTGGATAAGTGCCCCCCCCTCTTAAAGGTTGTCCATTTTGTTGTGGGTTTCCTCAGCTTCTACAAACACGCGCAATATGCCCTGTCATCCCACAATTCCAACAAACTATCGGTGGCACTCTGGCCAACCCACCATTATATCCTCCCTGAGTACTCTGACTTCCACTCTGGGCTTTTTGAAATCCAACTTGGGTAATCTGAAATCCACCTCCTCTTCCTCTAAATCCTTCACCTCTACCTCGCGGCCAAAACCCATACCCACTTTGATCCGCTGGGTGTATATTATTCACCTGTGAGGCACCAGTTATTTCTTGCATCCCTACTCCTTCTCCACTTGTCAATACTGCCCCTTCTATAGCACATTTTGACACTTTTTTTCTGAACTAACGTAGCTTCCTCAATCTTCCTCTTCTCATCTTTCTTTCTGTTCTTCTCTTGTAATAATCGACAATGATGCAAAATAGTTAACTGTATGTCAGCGCACAGCTTCGCTTCCATTTCCACTTGTTTTTTTCATTTGTCTCTGTACCTGTTTTAGCAACCCCCGACACAAAATATGATAGAATAATGCCACTGTTACTTCCCATGGTTCACACATTTCAAGCTGCCATCTCTCTTGAATATCCTGACCATAAGCAATAGGGTCTTCATCTTCTTTCATTTTACATGTCATAATTGCGCCCATATCTGACATATCTGGATACTGTACCCTGAGAGCCCTCTACACATCTGCCCTGCAATTATTAATGGCGCTCCTTCATGCGCTGTGTTTTGTGCTGTTGCACCCACATATCTCACTCTTCTTCAAATGTCCTCCGCTCTCTCTCCAAGAATAGCTGCCAACAGACCTTTTATGTCCCTATGGCCGCCATATTTCCCCTTGTCATTTTCTCTAGTTCGTATAGCCGTTTCCCAGCCCTTGAAGTCAAACTAACTAACTTACATATTAAGTTATCCTTATTCATCTTCCTGCCCCTTCTCTAGCAAGGGGAACTGTCAGAACCCCATCACATAATCTGACCCCATTATTCGTTTACCTAATGCATGGGTAATGGTCCCTATTCGTCTTTGTGCTAGTAACAATCTTAACCTACTCCCATAAGGTGGAGGGTCTCCTCTCTCACAACACGATCTTTGGAATTTTCAGGATATGGTGTTCTTTTCTTAGGGTGTTACAGATCTGACCACCTTATCTCCTTATCCAAATTTGGACTTTCTAAGGGGAGGCATGTACCCTCCCCTTCTATGCCACGACTTGACTCTCTTTCCTCATCTGACATTGCTCTACCACAATTGGTATGACTACCATCCTTCTCTTCTCAGTCTAAGTTTAATCTGCTCAAAGACAGTGCTCTGCATTCATCACTGAATATGTTTTCCTCCTCATCCCGTGGTTTTGGTATCAGGGATCGTTTGCCACTCCCTTGAGTCCCATACTCGCTATTCTTCCTTATTTGCTGATATAGCTTATCGATCCTCTCTCCAATGCTTTCGTCATCATATCTTTCCTCTTCTTGTGCTACTTTAGGTATTTCTTGACTTTTTTCTCTGATTTGGAGAACTTCACTTATCATGTCCCATTGTCCCTGTGTTTCAACGCTCGGTCTTGCTCGTTCCTTAAGAATGAGCCCGGCATCAAGACCTTGCTTCCTTCTATTCTGTTCTGTTCCTTTTTCCACTTCCCTTCGCTCTCTTGTGTCTTTCCTTGCCATCTCTTCTTCTTGCCTGTGTTCTTCTTCTTATCTCCTTCTCTGTAATCTTTTCTCCTTCACTCGTTGTGTCTTCTTCTACTCCATTCCTTTCATTCCTATCCTTTTCTTCTACTTCTCTATTACAACTGTCATATTTCCTTTGTTACTCCACCCACTCCACGTCTTTTTCTTGTTCTTCTCATTATATCTGTTCCCATCGTTCTCTGCTTTTTCTTCCATGCTCATCCTCCCTCAACCACTTTTCTCATTCCCTATCCTTCTTATCTTGCTCATCCTTGCCGTCCTTATCGTCATTCTGCCTCACTACCTCAATACTTTTCCCATCTAACTTGAGTAATATCTGTCCTCACATCCATTCATTCTGTACAAGCGTTACCTCATCAGCCCTATCCTTTTCTCCTTTACACCTCTTAATTTCTCTGTCTATATCTGTTGATATATTCAATCTCTTGCCTCTTTCTTCTTTATCTCGCATGAACTTCCAGGCATCTTCCTTCCTTTTTCTCTTGTCTGGACTGTCATCACTACTATAAGCGAGGGGTTCATATGTTGGGCTACTAAACCCCGCCGCTGCTTATAATTCCTTTCAAGGATAAAATCCAGTATCCTCTGCATCTATGCTCTTAATCTCAGACAGTGTGAGAGGATTTGATGACTCAATGCCTTTCCCTTTATGCTGATTAAGCATCCACTTCTCCTGTATTGGGTCTTCTTTCTCCTATTGGTACATTTCCCAAATTTCTAGCACTGCCAGTCTTTTCTCTAATTTCTTTCCTGTGTACGCAGCGTGCACATATGTGGTCATGTGTTGTAATACTGCCTTTGACAATGATCCCCCTTGCGGCCATGGCATGAACATTTTGGGCCTCATCACGACTTCGGCGGTAACCCTTAAATCCGGTGGTAGCGCTATTACCGCCGGATTTAAGGGTCCGCCAAAGCAGGACTTCGGCGGATTTCTCCCCAGCTCTGAGCTGGGGGGAAATCTGCCGAAAATTTGCGCGGTATTAGCTCGAAATTTCCCCATTGAGCCCAATGGGGAATGGGGCATTCCCGAATGGGCTCAATGGGGAATGGGGATTGACATTACCGCCGAACTCGTGATACGGCGCTATTAGCGCCGGGGAGTTCGGCAGTAGGGCTAATACCACCCGCGCTAATAGCGTTACCGTTACCGCCCAAGTCGTGATGAGGCCCTTTATCAGCTGTACCCTTTGTCCATTCTGCACTGTACTTTTTAAGCTTGGACGCATGTTGTGGTAATGTTTTACAAAGGTGCATAAGAGGAGTGTCCTCCATAATGACAAGTATCAATTAACTGTCGATACTTACCAGGTCATTAATAACTCTATACCTATCTTAAAGCTTATTATTCAACATTTTTAATCTCAAAATAATAAATATGAGCAAGCACCATCAGTCAAAGCTCAATCCTCTTTTGCTTCAACAACCTATCTGTCTTCTGACTGGCATTATCTATCTTTTGATTGGCGGCAATCGTTGACTACACTCAACTCAACACAACATCACTTCCAACCTTCACAGCTTGTTACTTTTCAAAACTTCATACATCGAATAACACTCAAAATAATAACAAAGTACACATGAATAACTTTTGTGATCACCTTCCCTTTTCCCTATAATCATTTATAGTAAGAGGCATTCTTTCCTCGCATCCAATTATATTTCCCTGTATGGAGTTTAAGACATCACCTTACACAGTTCAGGACTGTACGTATTCTCTCACTTATTAATAATCCGACTATAATTTGAGACATCGGGCCTCATTCCGAGTATGGCGGTAAGGGATAGCGGCCACCGCTAACGAGAGCGGTGGCGGTAATCCCTTACCGCCATACTCCGAGTTCCCTTTGCGCCATGGTGGTTTTAACACCTGCTTTTAGCAGGTGTTAAAAACCATGGCGCTAAGGGACCTTGATGTTAATTACGCCACCGTAATTTACGGTGGCATAATTGACGCCTTCCCCACTCCCATTATGCCCTATGGGGCAAGAATGGGAATGGGGAAGGGTAAATGGGGATTGGGGAATTACCGCCCCGCCAACCTTGGAATGGGGCGGTAATTCCGCCATCCACCAAGGCGCTGCCGGTCCGGGTACGGCGTCAACCAAGGCGTTAATAGCGCCATTGGTTAGCGCCGTACTCGGAATGAGGCCCATCTTCTTCTAGCTCCCTTGAAATAGGATTCCCTAGGCATTCCTTTATATACACAAAATTATCTGTTACCCAAAAATATCACAGCATATGGCCCTTGGAAAGTGCATATGTTACTGGATGGGATTACACCAGAATAATTCTGAGTCCAAATAACCGGACAAACTCAAGAAGATGGCAAGTTGCTGTTTTATTAACAATGATGTAAAACAGGGAGGTTACAATGAACATCAATTGACATGCGCTCAGTCTCTTAATGATTTCAACAGAAAATACAATGTATAAACTTCATTATGCATCAGAGTGACGTCATACTATGTGGCAATAGTGATAAACGTATCAAGGGGCAGGATTGGTTAAGGGAAACAGCTAAATATAAAATCATATAGGAGCTAGAATTGTTATTGGCTGTCCAATATTAGGTGGACAACTTATCCCTACCTCTTCAAACATGTAATTTCGGAAACACTCATGACATCGCATTTCATTGGTCTCCTGAACTATAAGGTCCTTTGTTATACAGACTAATACAATTGGTTGCCACGCTTGTGCCATGTCTGGAACATTTAGTTAATTTAGAAGCACATAAGCCAAGACCCAGGTGCAGGGAAATAGGACATGAATCTACCTCACCACCCAATTAGCCCAACATCTCTAATCACCCATGCCTTCTGCCATGCAATTGTCTTTGTACTTGGCCTTGCAGAGCATTCTCATCTTGGGAATGCACAGAAGTGAAGGCACTTGCTTTCGTGTCTGGAGCTCCAAGTTCAAGCTCTATTTCCATCCTTGGCTCACGTGACGAGAGACCACGATTTGGTCCATTCTGCAGCTTTTAATTGCTTAAATGAATTAAAACTTGGCATCCTTTGTGTTCTTTCTTGCACCTTAATGTGAGAGGATTCATTTCCGCACACTTGTTCTTCTCAGAGTAGATAGCTGAGCTCGATTTCTAGGATCTTGACTTCCGGCCAAACAGCCTTGCCATGCAACTTCAGCATCCAGTTTATTCCACTGCGACACAGACTTTCATTCCCCTTTCATGGTTTTTGGCTTACTATTTTATGATACAAATGTCCAGTTTCTATACAATGGCTGCTTTGCCTGCATCATATTCACTACACATAGCTAGCCTATACAATGACTTGATCTATCTTGCGTTTCAGTGTCTGTGCATGTATTGAACTTCTGTTTTCTGCATTGTTTTGTTAATGTACAATCTTCTTCTTTTCCCTGTTGATTTACTTTGTCATTTGTCCTCTAGAATCCATACATCATCTTCCTTCAGTATCTCGGGATGTTGTGCACACTTTCTTATGACGTCATAAATTCATTTTCTTAACTCTCATATTCCTTCAGGGAGCTCTTCCTGCAGGTTGTCTTCACTTCAGGGGTATATTCGATAGGGTTGTCTCAATGGGTATCTTCTTCCAAATACTTGCTGCGGTATTGGTATGATAGCTGGTGTCATGCAAGGCACAGTCTCATGTCTCCAGGAGGTAGGGGGCAGGATCTCCTGCAGAGGTGTACATCTCCTCCTCTACATTCCCCCTCTGTTTGGGTCCTCAACCACCTACTCAGGTTTTCCTGCTTCTTTGTATTTTCTTTTGAAGAAGTGTTTCTTGGGTGTTGTGAGAAACCTGAAGGTGTCTTCGTAGCTAGTCCCCAGGGATCTGTCATCCAGGTGGCCAGGACACAGCCGTTGCTATTGGAGCTAGTTCCTGGGGGTGGACCAGTGAGGGAGGATCACCTAGATGGGGGGTCCTCGTGGAGTCAAAGTGGAACACCGACGGGTGAGATGCGGTATCCCCCTTCTTCCAACACCTTTTCTCAATCCTACCACATAGAATATTCGAAAACACTGCCCCCCCTTGTTTCACATGAACACTTTTGCACATACAAAAGACAATGGACTAACACCAGAGCCGTTTACCTGACATGTCCCTATACAAGGGTCAGGTAAAGTCAGGCAATTGACCATAATCACACACACCTGACAACCCTTTCCCTTCCCCACAGGGATAAAAGGTGGAGCACGAGAGCACAGTATGAGCAAGGCAGACCGCACAATGACTCAGCTATCCAAGTACAGCAGTTCAAGAGGAGGAGAAAGGTGGCGAGAACCGAAAGGGTGACAAAAAGAGAAGCAGCATTGCCCTTTCTGATACCAAATCTGCAAAGCCTCCATGGAAGGAATCGTAAGACTGCGAACAATAGCCAGCAGGTGTTGCAGCAGATGTCAATCAACAGTACACGGAGCCCTCCTCTGCTCATAACCAAGTCAGGGAGAGACGCTTGCCACTGTGGTACCAGCCTTAACTGCAGAGACAAGAAAAGCTATGTGGTTCATCACAGCCGTTGAGTCGAAGGGAAAGCCGATGAGAAACGAGCTGTGTTGAACAAAAGTAGCAAATGGCTAATTGAAGAAAAGTACAAAGAACTGTTAATACAAGAGGGGAAAACCAGCTGCAGAGGAATCCAGCACCACATGGGTTCTCACTCGGGAAACTCTGGCCCAATACCCTATTGTTGAAACTACCATTACCAGAAGACCTTGGGAACAGGCAAGAAGGGGTCAAAGTGGTCATACTTGGGTCTAGTAAAATCCTCTATACAGTCAAAAGTCTTTGACCGGCAGAAGATTGTAAAGCTAAGGGAAGTGAATCCTGCATCATAAGAAAGCAGAAGAAATGGTGTCATTGACTAAAGTTGGCAAGAGTGAACCTGAAGGAAAGGATGCCAATGTAAAGGGGTAAACTCTAAGGTCCCGATGAAAATTGTGTTGATACGAGTGAACCCGGCAGAGAGAGGTCCACAGTGAGCTGTTTAAAAAGACATTAAGACTCATGAAATTGTTTGGAGAAAAAGCTGTAGTGAACTCAGGCTGATTTTCGAGAGGGGTCTGAACCCGGAAGAGGGAAACTAAGGGGTGAAAATTCATCGCTCAACGTACATTTGGAAAGGAACGTTTTACTTGTTATTTTTTAATACATCAGGTCCTTGAAGGCAAGAGACTTTTACGAGAAAAGATACTTGACCATCGACGGTCCTGATAGCTGAGAATGGAGCTGTCGTCTCGTGCTGGGAAAGCTCAAGAGTGTGCGGTGCTCAAGAGTCCCACCTTTTCCCATGCTCAAAACGTGGGGAAGTGAGACCCCGGCTAACACATCCTGACTTATTATTTGTGAACACTTCTTTCGTTTTGTGAATCTTATCCCACACTCTTTTTGTATTTAGTTGTAAGGATTGCCAATAGTTTTTTTTGCTTCCTTCCTGAGCAAATGAGCTTCACAGGATATCATTCCATCTTCCCATCCATTGGCCATACTTGTTCGTCCATAGATCAGCAGCTGTGGACATTCCCGCATCCAGGCATTCCAGTCTTTTCCGTCATGTCAGAACAGTTCATTCTCTTAATTTCTTCAACAATCCCCTTGTCTTGTCCTGCAGCAGGATACACAAGCATCTTGTCTGTCCATCCAGGCTCCTTCTCTATTTTTGTTGTCTTGATATAATCATCCTAGTATGGAAACAACTGTCTTGATCTCCATCGCAAGGTTGCCCAGTTCCCTTGAAAATGTCCTCTAGTAATACATGCTGCTAGATGCCTGAGGCACTTCACATCATGTGCTGACATCTCTTTTGAAATTAATATTTTTACTGTATTCATGGCATAAAGGATGAGAGAGCAGACGTAGCAATTCTCATGAGATGCTCTCTCCCCCAACTGTTTCATATGTTGGTACCAGATATTATTCCCCAGGTGAGCTGAATCATCAATATAGTTATTTATCCCCTGGTTATCTTCTTTTGCATCCCTCTCATGTTGCCTAACATGCCTACAGAGGTTAAATAAATTATCATCATTTGTACTCATAACAGGAAAAATCATGGGTGTTGTTTTTTCAATGGGACCATTAGGATAATAGAGTCTTCAAAATGTAAGGTACAGGAAGAAAAGAAAATACATGTGCATATATATATCCTCTTTTTTTCTTACCCATATATATATCAGACATAGAAGTCTGGAAAAACATTTGGTGTGCAATCCCAATACTTTATGTACTTGTCTTCTCTCTATAATCACATTATACTGTTCATGAATCATTTTTAATCCAGTTGTTCAATTTACATTCGGAGTTGCACAATCTGCTCAATTATCGCAATTAAGAGTCTTATTATCACTGGACCATTTTTAGGGTCATGAAGAAAGGTGTGAATATTAACATCTCTCCTAACAAGATCACGGTAAGACTGAAGTATAAACACAAACATGGCAACTACAAGCCGATGTGTGTCACTGTCAAAGGGTATCATATATTATCCTGGAAACAGATATTCTCCTAAAAAGGAATCTGGGCATTGATCACTTTTGCAAGTTCTAATCAGAAACTGATGTTTAGGCATAATATTGATGCAATTTTTACTCCTTCAAAGAATTTCTAGAAAATTAATGTTAAGCCTCTTGAATTCTCTGCAAGTCCATGCACTTCCTGCTAAAAAATTTAAAGAGTGTCCTCTGAATTCCAGTCCAAAAGAAAT
Source organism: Ambystoma mexicanum (assembly GCF_040938575.1). Classification (NCBI taxonomy): domain Eukaryota; kingdom Metazoa; phylum Chordata; class Amphibia; order Caudata; family Ambystomatidae; genus Ambystoma; species Ambystoma mexicanum. The sequence goes on along the minus strand of NC_090934.1, from coordinate 1,229,799,119 downwards.
ATGTGCTAACCACACATTGTTTTGTCGTCCTTCTTCTTGGTCATCAATCGATCTGCATATGTGGGAATTCTTCTTCTTATATTGCTTCTTGGTCAACAGGCACCGGAGGGAGGATCTCACCTTTGTAAATGTTCACATCTCCTAGATTTAACCAAACTCTTCTTCCCAATACCTTAACTGCAGAAAGGGAGACTTCCTCAACACAAAAGGGAACATTGAACCTAGGTTTGTTCCATATACGGGTGAAATTCTTGATAAGCATCTGGTCTCCAACATACAACTTTTGTGTTGGCAATAATTCACTTGGGTTAGTTACTGGGCTGTCCTCTTCCGTGTTCTTTGACCCCTCCCTCCGATGCTTGACTTGATCTGCAATGAAAGAAACACTGGCAGTCATACATGTCAAATAATCATGCATCTCATCACCTAGAGCCTTCACTTCACTCTGGGCATCACTCCTGACTCTAGATGGAGGCGTAAAAGGTGTCCTCATGCGACATCCTGTTACTAACTCATGGGGTGTAAGATGGTGGTCTGTACCCGGCTGATTTAGAAGGCACATAAGGATATGCTGTAGGCAATATAGCCATCCCTTTTTCAATGTTAATTTGATCTTGGCTATCCTCTCCTTGAGGAGGTTGTTGAGTCTCTCACGCACCCCGTTTGCTTGTGGCTGATGAGCAGAAGGAAACATATACCTCATGCTCAAAAGAAGTCCTGTTTGTTCAAAGAGCTCATTGACAAAATGTGGCCCATTATCGGACCAGAGTACTTTGCATACACCCCATATTGCAAATACTTCGCACACTAGAAACTTTGCTGCGCACGTGGCATCAGGGTATGTAAAAGGACCGGCTTCGATCCACCTAGAGAAGGGACCCACCACAACTAATAGATACCAGTATGCATTACATGTCTTCAACATATCAACGTAATTGATATGTAAATGTTGAACTGACTATTTGGGTGCAGTTTTACTCCTCTAATTGTTTCCAGTGTATGCCCAGCCATAAACCTTTGACACACGATGTAATTCACAATGAACTGTGCAATGTTTTTCAATAGATTGGGAACAAACCAGTCTTCTGCAATTGTGCTAGCAAGACTTTCTCTGGTTATATACTTGGGTTAATGCTACTGCTCAAGTGCGGCTTTCAATAATGCTGCTGGCACCACTGGCTTTCCAGTGCTGTCCTGTCTCCATAATGCATCCATGGGGGATACATAACACCACCTTCATTTCCTTAGCTCTTGCTCTTCTACCCTGAATGTCTACTAGTTGCATAATTGGCAACATATTAAACCGTACTAGCATGCTTCTGTTCAATACTTCTTTAACATTTTCTGTATAAAAAAATCGAAATTTCTGAAGAATATGCAACTTTCTTGGCTTTGTTTCCATGAGAGATAAAGTATGTTCGTTTAGAACCTGATCCACACTTTACGACCACAAAGGATACTTGGAGTTGTAGTGCCTTAATGGGCCTGTCCGATAATGAGCCTGTCCAATAAAGAGGCATGTTACACTGGAGTGCCGTCTGCGTGGTGATAACCCCTCATTTTCCAGCATGAAAGCCCTGCGTGTATGGTTGACGTCACATAGGCGGAGTCACTGTACACTTCCTGACCTTTGTGTTTTTCGAGTGCAACAATAAGCTCTACCAATTCTGCTGCTTGTGCTGAAAAATGAGACTGTTGTCTTGCACTCACCACTACCTCAAATTCGCCATTTAATCCGTGTCTTACAACTGCAGAGCCTGAATGCCTCTCCCCACGAGTTTGGTCAATTTTCGAAGGACCATCAATAAAGAGAATTTCCCCTCCCGCTAAAGCATTTTCCTTCACTCAGGGTATATTATCATAAAATTCGACATAACTTGAACAGTCATGCACATGATCACCCTTTTCTACAGGTTCAGCTTCAAATGTGGTTGGGTTCACTATTTTATACCTCACAACCTTTTTTTTTTAAAAAAAAATTTCTTTTTTATTTTGAGAATAAACAATACAAACCAAACTTGCAGCATTAATTACAATAGACTCGTAAACATCAATTAACACTCGTTACTGCACCCCAATCCCCTCCCCCCGCTCAAGAGCTTATCAACATTTCGGTTCTGTATCCACTACGTGTGGCTGGGTATCGCTTCCTTCCGAAGCTGCAGGGTCCACTACCGTGCCAAACTGTCCTGTAATTAACATCCTCCAAGCCGCCAGGTTACCTACATCTTCCTCCCCGCAATTGCTACATGCCTCCTGCCATACCACCGTTTCAGCCTCCGCCCATTTTTGCAAGTCCCGCCACCATACCTCTATCCGTGGCTTGTGGCATTGCTTCCAGCTCATGGCTATCCTTCTTTTAGCAAGCACATACGCCAGATCCCTCAGTTTCCCAAGATGTTTAGTGTTCCGTGGTCTGGGAAACCCTCCCAGCAGGCAGGCCCAGGCCGTATCTATGTGTAGCGGGACCCCTTTGTCTGCTAGTTTCCGTGCCACTTCCCCCCAAAAAGCTTCAATCACTGGGCAAGACCAGAACATGGTTGTCATATCTGCGTCTTCCTCATCGCATTTCAGACATGCTTGTCTTCCTGCGTTCGCAAACTTGGATATTCTTTTCGGGGTCATATAGGCTCTATGCGTAATGTATTACTGTATTTGCTGCAATCTAGCATTCCTGGACACTTTCTTATGGTATCCCATGGCCCGTTCTCACATCCCATCGGTCAACTGCGCCCCCACCTCCGCTTCCCAGTCCAACCTCAAGTCCATCAAGTCCTTCCCCACCCGGGTCATCACCACCTCGTATAGTCTAGAGATCTCGTGCCCTCCCTCCGATATGTCATACATCGTTCCAATTAGAGCGTCTGGTTCTTCCGCCAGCACAGTCTCCGGCCAGGTTTTACTGATAGTCTGCACCAGCCTAAGATACGTAACATATTGGCCCCCATGCAACCCTGTCTCTTCTCCTAGGTCTGCGAATTCTTTAATAGCCCCTTCTTGCCATATATCTCCCAATGTGGCCAGCCCAACCGATTCCCAATAGGTCCTGATTATCATCCTAAACTGGCTGTCTCCCTTAGTTAAGGCAACTAGCGGCACCTGTGGGGAACACGGGTACGGGCTCTCCATCAATTGGCATGCTCTGTGCCACATCTTCCACCCAAGCAACAGCATACTCGTGCGTTCATTCAGTTCAAGTCTAGGAACCCAGATGATCTCTTTTAGGTAAAACGGGGCGCAGTCCTGCCCAACCAGCCTAGATTCAGGAGTTTCTTCATCAGAAAGCCATTTAGTTACATATTGCAATTGGCTGGCTACATAATAGGCCTCAAAGTTCGGCAGCTTGATGCCCCCTCTATCATGGAAGTTCTGTAGCTTCCATAGCGCCACTCTATTGCGGGTGCCGTGCCACAGGAAGTCCCTACACATGCTGTTAAGTTTGGCAAAGAACTTCTTGGGTATCAGGTGTGGTATATTACTGAAAAAGTGCAACAGCCTAAGCAGGACCACCATCTTGAGCATCGCCCCCCCGCCCCATCATCGCCAGCGGCAGCTTCTCCCAAAACTTCATGTTCGTGCGGATTTTCTTCACAGCCACCTCGGTATTGTGCAAGTGTTCCCCCTCCACAGTATGATATACATCTATTCCGAGGTAGCGGAAAGAATCAGCTGCCCAAGGCACGGACAACACTGGCAATCGTTCCAGAGGGACTCCTGTGTAGCTCCCCAATGGAAACATGCTCGATTTTTGGGGGTTTACTGCTATGCCGGACAGTTCCGCATACTTTTCCATGACCTCTAAAATGTACTGGAGGTTTTCCTCCGGATATTTCAAATACAGTAACAAATCGTCAGCATATAAGGATATTAGGTGTTTCTCTCCTCCCACTTCAATGCCAACCAAGTCATATTGTTGTCTGAGGTACACTGCTAAAGGCTCCAGGGCTAGAATGTATAACATCGGGCACAGGGGCACCCTTGTCTGGTGCCTCTACTGAGTTGCCACCTCTTAGATATCACTGATCCCGTGCGCACTCTGGCCAGTGGTTCGCTGTACAACAATTCCACCCACCTAACATAACCCGGTCCCATCCCGTATTCTTCCAGGGCCACCAGCAACCATGGCCACCTCACCGAATCAAAAGCCTTGACTGCATCTAGGGACACCACCACCATCTCTTCATCGCTTCTGTTCCCCTCTTCAATCACCCGGTGGAGTTGCCTGTGGTTATGAGTTATATTTCTATTGGGACATACCCTGTCTGATCGGGGTGTATCAATTTACTGATGACCCTTCGTAGCCTATTAGCTAGGACCGCCGTCAGGATATTGCTGTCCTGGTTCAACATTGACAGCGGCCTATACGAGCCGCAGCAATGACCCGGTTTGTTGGGCTTGGGGAGCGGTACGATTAGTGCTTCTCTAAGCGTATCCGGTAGCCGACCCTTCTCAAAAGACTCATTAAACATATCTATCATAGGGGGGAGTACCTCTGCCCTATATACTTTATAAAACTCGCCCGGGAATCCGTCCGTGCCCGGGGTCTTGCAGGTGGGCAGCTGTTTCACCACCTCCTCTAGTTCATCCAGGGTAATAGGTGCGTCTAGTTCCTCCCTTTCTTCGTCACTAATCCTAGGTAGTTCCATGTCTTTCAATGTTTCTCTGATCTCTTCCTGGTTTTCCCCTCCTCTGTCCTCATATAGTATTCTATAATAGTCAAAAAATGCCTCATTGACTCCTTCCTGGGTGTCAACCTCCTCCCCGTTCTCTCTAGTTATTATCCTAATCGGGGGCCTGGGGGTTTCGCTCTTATATAACCACGCCAGCAAGCGGCCAGTTTTGTCGCCACCTGCATGTTGCCTCTCGACATATTTTTTATAGTTAAGGTTGCAGAGCCTTTCCCAAAGCTCCGCACACCTCTGCTGCAGCTCGAGTACTAGTTCCGCGTCCCCTCCTGCCCTGTCGCTTTCGCGCTCCAGTTGCTTCTCCGCCTTCTCTAGTTCTGTCAGGACCCCACCTTGCAGGCCTTTTGACTTGGAAATGGCAGTACCCCGCAACACAACCTTAAAAGCCTCCCAGAGTGTACTCGCTGAATCCACACTGCCCGTGTTCACCTCAAAGTACTGCAAGATCGCATCCCTGATGTCTTCCCTGAAGACTGAGTCTCTAAGCGCCTCCGCACGGAGGCGCCATGTCGGTATCCGTGCCCTAGGGCGACAGTATTGCCAGGTCAGCACCAGGGGCGAGTGGTCCGACAGGACCCTTGCTCTATATTCTATTTGGGTGGTCTCTATCACCACATCTGGTGTGGCAAAAAAATAATCCAATCTCGTATGTAAGTGCTGCGGAGCAGAGTAGTGAGAGTACTGCGTGGCATTAGGGTGTTTCAGTCTCCAAACATCCGCCAGCCCAAAGTCCTCTAGTAATGCCTGTAATACCCTGGCCGCCGGGGTGGGCCGATCAATCTTCTCATCAGACCTGTCTGCCTTTGGGTCGAGCACGCAGTTAAAGTCCCCTCCCCAAATAATCGCTCCCCCCACACACGCGCCCAGGTGAGTGCATAGGGTCCTGAAATACGTGGCAGTGTTTTGGTTGGGGGCATATGTATTTATAATGCACACCTCCTTATTCTCTACCAAGCCCCTCAGCATGACCAGCCTGCCCTCCGTGTCCACCACCTCCTGTATGAGTCGGAGCGGAACATGCGGTGCCACCCAGATCAGCACTCCCCTAGCATAGGCAGAGTACGGAGAGCCCACTACTGTGCCTCTCCACTTTTTCCCCACCAGTTCCAATTTCTGTTGGGTCAGGTGTGTTTCCTGCAGCAGCGCAATGTCAATCCTCTGTCTTTTAAGGTACATCATGACCTTGTTCCTTTTTAAATAGCTGTTAAGTCCCCTGACATTCCAGGTTACGATCTTAAGGTCTCCCATGGCTGATGAGTATCTTCTTGCTTCCCATGTAGCGACTCCCCTTTGCCCACGTGATACAGATAGCATCTCGTTCTAGTAGCTCCTCGTACCAGCTCAAACCCCCTTTAACTATGTACACAGCAAAACCCCAACTTCCCTCCCCTCCCCCCATCCCTTCCCCAACATCACACACCCTAACTGCTGCCCAGCTCCAGCCTCGGAGCTCAGGCACCCCCACATCTAGCCCTGCAAGCACCGATCGATGCACAGAGCTCAGTAGGGTGAGGTCGCCCTAATGGCCACCCAACTAAAACTATCATGGGGTAAAGAGAATCGTTCCGTAAGGCTCCCATTAAGTAAACATTAACCACAGTGCTTATGACAAACAGTGCAATCATCTGACCTTCTCTACCGAAGGCTGCGCAAAGAACTATATTCAAGTCCCACGTGCCATGCCATCTTGCGACGCCATTTTCATGCCTCCCGTATCTCTTCCGAGCTCTTTCTCGTCCGAACTTCTGACTCCTGGGGGCATCCTTGTGCATCGAGCCATCCCATGGCATCCTCCGGGGTCTCAAAAAACAGAGTTTTATGTGCATGAATGACCTTCAATTTTGCGGGATAAAGTAACATATATTTGTGGCCCGCCTCTCTCAATCTCCGCTTTACTGACTCAAAATTCATGCGGCTACGCTGTACAGTCAGGGTATAATCCGGGTAAGCCGTGATGTTTGCCGCTCCTCGTGTGATCGTTCCTCCTTTTCGAAAGTGTTCCAGTATCCTCTCCCGGTCGCGGTAGTTGAGAATTTTAGCGATCATAGGCCTAGGCGGGTTCCCCGGCGGCGGCCTCCTCGTTAGGGCCCTGTGTGCCCTTTCTACTGCAAATCCTTGGGATAGGGCCCCTCCGGCTATCTCTTCTAATAACATGGATTCAATGAATTCCGTAGGGTCACGGCCCTCCATCCCCTCCGGCAGGCCCACGATGCGATGTTATTGCGACGGGCTCGTCCTTCCGCCTCCTCCGCTCTGCTCTCCAGGTTGCCCACTCTTTGTATCAGGGCGTGCAATTCGGCTTTATGGGAGGCGCAATCCGCAGTATTCGGGCCAACTTCCTTCTCAAGGGACTCTGTGCGCTCCGCCAAGGCCCTGACATCCTGTCGGAGTAGGTTAACGTCCTCTTGAACCTCTCCGACCTTGAGGTCCAGCGCCGTTTTTAGTTCGGTGACGGCCAGTTCGAGCTTAGATTCCCAGGCCGCCCTTAGGTCCGCAATCGCCGCCAGGATTTCTTGGTTGGCGCCCGAAGTCATTGTGCCGCTCGCAGCCGCCAGCGCATCCCTGCTCTTGGTGGTGTCCTGACCCGGGGACGTCCTAGTGAAGTCATCCAGGGTGGGCTGTTTCGCCTTCGGCCGCACCGTCCTATTCGACATGACCCAGGGAATCTGCAGTTTGCTCAAGTGACAAATGTTCACGCGGTGCGCCGCCTCCGCTGGGTCACCGTGCGGCTCACTTCTTCCTTTGTTCCGGACCCTGGTCGGCCATTTTGTGTCGTCCTTCGTCCCCGGTGTCCTTTATCTCATCCGCACCGATCTCCGTCGTCGTCACTCCTGCACCATCCAGAAGTTCACCATGCGTAGCCCACTCATTCACACACCGGCATGTGTTTTGTCAGTGGTCGGCGGTCCGTCCTAACGCACTTATTTGCCCGGATTGTTGCAGGATCTCGGGAGCTCCTCCAGAACGCGTCCTCTTACATGGCTCTCGTAGCCACGCCCCCTATAACTCACAACCTTAATTGCTGGATTACAAATGATTACCTCATAACCTGATGCTCTTTGTGACCTCAATGTACCTTTGGGTTTCTCTAAAATAGCAAATAAGGCATGCTCCACGTAGAGAGCAATGGAACAGCCCATGGTAATACTTGTGGACTTCTCAATTGCAAATGTGGCAGTAGTCAAAGATTGTTTGCATAGAAAATGTCCTCTCATAATTGGATCTAGACTCCCACAGTAGTACACCAAAGATTTATACCGTTGGGTCGTTCTTTGTGTGAGTACTGCTGTCATTACTGATGCATTGGTATGTGAAAACAAATACAATTATTCGCTATAATTGGGGATTCCCAAAACTGGAGCTGTACACATTGCTCTTTTTAATTCTTCAAATCCTTCCTCCATTTCTTCAGTCCATTCTAGCTTTTCCTTGCCAACTTGTGCTTTCTTAAGTGCTTGCAAAAGCGGTTTTGTATACGTGTTGTAGTCAACACCCAGACCCTGCAATAATTGCACAAGCCCAGAAACTGCTTCATTTACCCTACTGTACTTGGCTTTGGTGTCTTCAAAAAAGGGTTCCCTCCTACCACAGTGACACCCCCTATCCTAGGTGTTAATATTTGGCCTGTGGTCGCATTCTGTTGTGTTTGCATAGGTGCTTGTCCCGATTGCCCTAGTGGTGGGTGCATTTTTACCGACCCCTGTTGTTGTGCCTGCTGTGATTGCAGCACTTTTGTCTGACGGGATGTGTGATCCTGGGCAAAGTTGTCTCGTGTTTGTGTGCTGTATGGCGGTGATTAAGCTGCCCCCCCTCTTAAAGGTTGTCCATTTTGCTGCATGTTTCCTCAGCTTCTACATATATGCGCAATATGCCCTGTCATCCCACAATTCTAACACACTGCGGTGGTTCTATGATCAACCCTCCATTATATCATCCTTGAGAATTCTGACTTCCACCTTGGGTATTTTGAAATCCACCTTGGGCATTCTGAAATCCGACTCCTCTTCCTCTGAAGCCTACACCTCTATCTCGTGGCCAAAACCCATACCCACTTTGATCTGCTGGGTGTACATTATTCATCTGTGATGCACCCATTATTTCTTGCATTCCTCCTCCTTTTCCACTGGTCAATATTGCTCCTTCTTTACCAAACTTTGACAATTTATTCTGAAGTAACTTGGCTTCCTCAATCTTTCTGGTCTCATCTTTCTTCTAATTCTTCTCTTGTAGCAACAGACAATGATGCACAATAGTCAACTGTATCTCAGCCCATGGCTACGCTTCCATTCCTACTTGTTTTTTAATTTGTCTCTGTACCTGTTCTGGCAATCTCTGACACAAAATATGATAGAATAGTGCCACTGTTTTTTCCCATGGTTCACGCATTTCAAGCTGCCATCTCTCTTGAATATTCTGAATATAAGCAATAGGGTCTTCATCTTCTTTCATTTTACATGTCGTAATTGCACCCATATCTGATGTATCAGGATACTGTACCCTGAGAGCCCTCCAAACATCTGCTCTGTAATTTTTAAATGGCGCTCCATCATATGCTGTGTTGTGTGCTCTCACACACACATATCCCGCTCGTCTCCAAATGTCATTAGCTCTCTCTCCAAGAATACCTGCCAGTAGACCTTTTATGTCCCCTATGGCCAGCGGATTTCCCCCTGTAATTTTTTCTTATTTTTATATCCATTTCCCAGCCCCAGAAGTCAAACTAGGGCGCTTGCATTTTAAGTTATCCTTATCCATCTGTGGCCATGGAATATATTGTGGTCTTGCTCCCCCTTCTCTAGCAAGGGGAACTGTGAGAACCCCATCCCATAGTCTGATCGCACTATTCATTTACCTCCTGCAGGGGTAATCATCCCTATTAGTCTTTGTGCTGGTAATGACCTTACCCTACTCACGCAAGATGGAGATTCTCCTCTCCCACTACAAGATCGTCTTCGGGGAAATTCTGGGTATAGCATAGGATCTAGTGTTCTTTCCGTATATGTTCCAGATCGAACCATCTTACCTCTTTATCCATCCTTTGGCTTCTCCAGTGGACGCATGTACTCTCTCCCTCTGCTTCACGACCTGACCCTCTTTCCTCGTCTGTCATTGCTAGACCCCAACTAGTGTGACTATCATCCTCCTCTTGTCTATCTAAATTTAATCTGCTCAAAGACAATGCTCTGCGTTCATCACAAAACATATTTTCCTCCTCATCCTGTAGTTTAGGTATTGGGGATCGTTTGCCACTGCCTCAAATCCCATACTCACTTTCCTTAATCAGTAAACCATCATGCATGGATGTGATGCAGAATAACACACCAAATAAGACCGACTCAGGAAGTTGGCAAAAAATTTCCTCTGACTATTTTATTATCAGTTGTCTAAAACAGGGAGTTACAACGGATATCAATATCAATGGAAGTTCGCTTAAGTTGTCTCAAAGCTTTTCATAAAAAACAACATTTATAAAGCAAAAGTGTCATGTGTGGCGTCATACTACGTGGCAAACAAGAAAAACCTATGGGGGTTGTGATACGCTCAAAGGGAACATCTAAGTATACTTTCTATATAGGGACGGGTTGTGATTGGGTCACTACAGTCAGGTGGACAACTTATGCCCACCCTTAGTGCAAGTCATCCTCATCAGTGATTAGGTGCATGGTATACTGTTGGCTCTCAAAATGTAAGGCCTTTCGTTATATGGTCCTATATAATTGGTTGGCACGCTTGTACCCTTCTGGAACATTCGTCTCACTAGCAGAATGTAAACTGGTACTCCAGATGCCAGTGGGTGGACTTTGAGCATGTTTCCCCACCCAATTTGGCCAACATCTCTCATCGCTCATGCCTTCTGCCATTTAGATTTTCTTTGAACTTGACCTTGCAAAGTGTCCTTGCTCCGGAGAATAAAAGGGAGTATAAGCACCTGCTAACTCAAGTCAGAGCAGCATGCCTAACTTCTATTTCCATACTCAGATCACGTGACAGGAGACCGTATTTTAGCCTGTTTTGCAGCATTTAATTGTCTTTAATTAACAAACTTGACTCTCATAATGTTCTTTCTTTGTACTTTAACACAAGATGATTCAGCATCTCACGGTTACTGTTCTTTTCAAATATATAACCAGTTCCTGGCTACTTCATCCTTTGACACAAGGCCAGACAACTCTTCCAGGCCCTACCATACTTTCAGCTTCATGTTGCTGCAACACAGCTTTTCCGATCCTTCCTTCTTTACAGGCCCAAGCTTCCTCAACATGTGACACTGATGTCCAGCTTATATATAATGGCGGCACCACCTGCAGTCTATTCACTACGTATAGCCAGCGTTTATGATTACTTAGTCTACTTGTGTTGCTGCATCTGCACAGTCATTGAACAATTTGCATTTTCTGCAGTGCTCTTCACACATGCAATCTTCATTCTGCATATGAACGTTTCCTCGATTCTTTATTTAGTCATCAGATTTCATAATGTCTATACATCTTCTTCTTTAGCCACTCTTCTCAGTGTGTCACGCTTGCTTCTTGTGATATCACCAACTTCCTTTTCTCTCATCTTCGGATTCCTTCGGGGATGTCCTCCAAGAGATTGTCATCTCTACGGGGATACATCATATAGGGTTTTCTGAATGCATACCTTTTCTAGAAGGTTCTCTGTGGAATAGGCACAATCACTGGTGTTATGCATGTTGCAATTTCTGGCTTCCACCATTTAGGAAGAATGGGGGCAGGACTTCCTGCAGAGGAATTCAGCTGCTCCTCTACAAATACTTTCTGCAATATATCTTTCTTTTTCCTGTGCTACTTTAGACGTTTATTGACACTTTTCTCTCATCGGGAGAACTTCACTTGTCGTGTCCCATTCCCCCTGTCTTTCCTCACTTGATCTTATTTGTTCCTTAAAAATAATACTGGCATCAAGACCTTGCTGCCTTCTATTCTATTGCATCTTTGCATCTCTTCGTCCACTTCCCTTTGCTTTCTGGCATCCTCTCTTGCCCTTTCTTCTTTTTGCCTTTGTTCTTCCCTTCTTACTTCCTGTCTTCATTCTTCTTCTTCTTCTCTCCTTCTCTGTAATCTTTGTTCCTTCACTTTTTATGCGTTTACTTCCTCTCCCTTTCTTCCTCTTCTATCTCTTTCTTTCTAGTGTTGTACTTCCTTTGTTTCTCAGCCCGTTTTCTGTCCTTTTCTTGTTCTTCTCTGTATATCTTTTCCTGTCGTTCCCTACTTTTTCTTCCTTGCGCATCCTCCATCAATCTCTTTTCTCGTTCTTTCCTTTTTTTCTTGCTCGTCTTTGCTATCCTTTCGCCTAACCTCCTCGATGCTTTTCTCATTTAACTTCAGTAATATCTGTCCTCCCTTCCATTCATTCTGTACGAGCGTTACTTCATCAGCCTTATCGTTTTCTCCTTTCCATCTCTTAATTTGTATGTCTGTATCTGTCGATATATTCAATCTCTTGCCTCTTTCTTCCTTATCTCCTACAAACCTACAGGCATCTTTCTTCCTTTTGCTCTCTTCTGGACTTTCATCACTACTCAAAGCAGAGGGTTCATTTGCTGGGTTACTATACACCGCCTGCTGCTTTTAATTCCTTCAAAGGATACACTCCTATCTCCCCTGTATCTACGCTCTTAATCTCGGACAAAGTAGGAGGAGCTGAGGGCTCCATACCCTCCCCTTTATGCTGATTAAGCTTCCACTCCTCCTGTACTGGGTCTTCTTTCTCCTCCTGGTAAATTTCCAAAGTTCTAAAACTGCCAGTTTGTTCTCTAATTTCTTTCCTGTGTACGCAGCGTGCACATATGTGGCCATGTGTTCTAATACTGCTTTCGACAATGAACCCCTTTGTGGCCATGGCATCAACATTTTATCAGCTGTGTCCTTTACCCATTCTGCACTGTACTGTTTGAGCTTGGGCACATGTCGTGGCAATGTTTTGCAAAGAGGTATATGAAAAGTGTCATAATGACAAGTCGCAATTAGCTGTCAATACTTACCAGATTGTTAATAAATCTCTATATATCTCAAAGCCTTATTGTTCAATACTTTTAATCTCAAAACTATAAATATGAGCAAGCACCATCAATCGCCGCTCAATCCTCTTTTACTTCAACAACCTATCTGTCTGCTGATTGGCGCAAATCGTTTACTATACTGGAACTCAAAACAACGTCTCTTCCAACCTTTACAGCTTATTGCCTCTTGAAACTTCACTAAACAAATAATACTAAAAACAATAACACATATACATTAATAACTTCTGTGATCACCTTCCCTTTTCCCTATAATCATTTATAGTAAGAGGTATTCTCTCCTCGCCTTCAATTATATTACCCTCTACTGGGTTTAAGAGTCACCTTTCACAGTCCTGACTGTGTGTATTCTCTCTCTTAATATTCCGACTGGAAGTTAAAATGTCTTCCTCTACTTCTCTTGAAATAGGGTTTCTTAGGCATTCTTTTATCTACTCAAACTTTCCCATTACCCCAAAAATATCACAATCCTACCCCTTTATATTTCATTTTTGCTTTAGTCTACTTATAGTTCAATCAACTTCAGGCTTTCTGTATCGACTCCTCCTCCAATCTGCCCACTTCGCCTTCCGTCCACGGAGCGCCTGTGGAAACTGAGCAGGGATTTCTTTCTTCAAAGAGTGACCTGCCCACCATCTCGATTCTTCTTGCAAGTTTATTTCTATCGGCCGCTTTCCACAGGAAACTCCACAATCTTCCAGCTAATGGCAAAAGATGCCTGATCATCCGAAACTCTGAAGTCGAACTAGTTTAGATCTGAAACCATCCGCACTGCTATTACGTGAGCTTATGGCCCTTAGGAACGTGCATGCGTAATGGATGGGATTAAACCAGAATAATTCTGGGTCCAAATAACCGGACAAACTCAACAAGATGGCAAGTGACTGTTTTATTAACAATTATCTGAAACAGGGAGGTTACAACGAACATCAACGGTTGTTCGCTCTGTCTCTCAGTGCTTTTCACAAACAGCATGATTACATTCTCATTATGCGTATGAGTGACGTCATACTAGATGGCAATAGTGAAAAACCTATCAAGAGTCGGGATTGGTTAAGGGAAATATCTAGATATGCAATCATATAGGAGCTAGGATTAGTATTGGCTGTCCTTTATCAGGTGGACAACTTATGCCTACCTCTTCAAACATATAATTTCAGAAACACTTGTTACATCGCATTTCATTGGTCTCCTAAACTATAAGGTCCTTTGTTATACAGACTAATACAATTGGTTGGCATACTTGTGTCATGTCTGGAACATTTGGTTCATTTAGCTGCACGTAAGCCAAGACCCAGGTGCAGGGAGATAGGACATGAAGCCATCTCACCACCCAATTAGCCCAACATCTCTCATCACCCATGCCTTGTGCCATAAAATTGTCTTTGCACTTGGACTTGGAGAGTAGTCTCGTCTTGGGAATGCACAGGAGTGATGGCACTTGCTATTGTGTCTGGAAATCCAAGTTCAAGCTCTATTTCCATCCTTGGCTCACGTGACAAGAGACCATGATTTGGTCCATTCTTCATCTTTTAAATGCTTAAATGTATTAAAACTTGGCATCCTTTGTGTTCTTTCTTGCACACTCATTCTTCTCAGAGTAGATAGTTGACCTCGATTTCTAGGATCTTGACTTCAGACCAGACAGCCTCGCCATCCAACTTCAGCAGCCAGTTTATTCCAATGTGACAAAGCCTTTCATTCCCCTTCATGGTTTTTGGCTTACAATTTTATCATACCAATGTCCAGTTTCTATACAATGGCGGCTTCGCCTGCATTTTATTCACTACTCAAAGCTAGCCTATATGATGATTTGATCTATCTTGCGTTTCAGCATCTGGACATGTATTGAACGTCTGTTTTCTGCAGCACTTTGTTAACGTACAATCTTCTTCTTTTCCATGTTGATAGTTCACTCAATTCTTTACGTCGTTATTTGTCCTCTAGAATCCATACATCATCTTCCTTCACTATCTCGGGACATCGCGCATACTTTCTTATGACGTCATCAGTTCATTTTCTTAACTTTCTCATATCACTTTAGGGAGTTCTTCCTGCAGGCTGTCATCACTTCGGGGGTACATTCTATAGGGTTGCCTCAATGGGTATCTTCTTCCGAATACTCGTTGCAGAATTGGTACGATAGCTGGTGTCAGACAAGGCACGGTCTCATGTTTCCAATGCAAAGGAGATAGTTGGGTGGGTACTCCTGCAGAGGTGTACATCTGCTCCCCTACAGTTGTAAGGGGATGATTTTCTTAGGAAATCCAGCTGGAGCCTTTTCATGTGATACGTCGAAGGCCATCGTGCTAGGCACCTGGAAACTCATAAGATTGGGAGGCCAGAATGAATCAAATATAGTAAATTCACTTTCCAGCACAGTGCAGTTGGGATTTTTTAGAGCATACTTGGCAGGGGCTGTAGGGCAAGGGAAAAGGAAACAACCAAGAGGCTGTGATATAGTATCTGTGCTAGCCGCCCATACACCGCAGCTGTCTTGTGGAGGTGGACTGCATTCACGGATGAGACGGTAATATCTACCAAAACATCTCGAGCTATGCACTTTGGGAACCCAGCCCCCTGGCAAATCCCTTGACAACGCTGGAACTCCAGCACCTGCCCGAACCAGTGTGCACTCACAGAGACTGTTCTTCTTCCCCCCAATAAGGGAGGGCTTGCTGCCGTATTGCCCCCCCAATCCACCATTAGTGCATGCTGGGCCATTCCCCAGACCATGTACTACAGAAAGGAAAGTGTCCAAGGGCTGTGGAACACTCGCGTCCCCTGCACACTCGGGAGATTGTCAATGACAAACAATAGTTAAATCACGCTCGTCTAGGAATATCTAGAAGTGTGAATTAATAAAAAGTTATTCTCAGTCCATACTTTAAGACAGCAGTAGTTATAAAAGTAGGTGAATTAAGTTAATTATGGAGTAGCTTCTATTATAAAGAAACTATTATCAGTTAGTTAAATTGCACATACGTTAATGTTTTAACACATTTATTTAATGTAATTCAACAAATTGAAGCAAATAACAATAATCCAGCTGAAGCTACAAAGTTACAATACAAATATCTCAGACTTACCTCTCTTAGGGGAATAGGTTTCTATATGTCTCGCTTTTCCTCACTTTTCAATTGTTCCTACTGATAAGAAGCAATAATATATATATCCTACATCGGGGATCTGGATATACTGACTTCAGACTGAAAGATACAAAAATAAGCAAGAAACCAGTGACAGATATTGGTAATATAAATTTCAAGATGTTATACAAAGACTTACAGGGTAATTCATAGAATTTCGCAGAAAAGTGTCGCAATCGGCTGGCGCAGAGTGTCCGCGTGCGATTGACTGCGCCAGGCACGTGCGATAAAACCGATTTCCGCGCACAGCGTATTCATGGATTACATGCTCCCAAACCAGCCGTGGCGCAGAGTATCGCAGCGACCCTGCAGCAGCGCCAGTAACGCCCCCAAGAACGCCCTCTCGCAAGGAAAAGCCAGCAAAATCGCTAAATCATCGCAAAGGGCTGCGCTAACTCTGGACCAGTTTACAGGGCAGCCAAACAAGGAACGCAAAGCGGGTAACGTGCATATCAGGGGTACACGTGAAGTCATACACGCGATTAGCCAGGGTACGTGTATTACAGGGGTACGCGGGAAGTTCAACACGCGATTGGCCAGGGTACGTGTATTACAGGGGTACGCGGGAAGTTCAACACGCGATTGGCCAGGGTACGTGTATTACAGGGGTACGCGGGAAGTTTAACACGCGATTAGCCAGGGTACGTGTATTACAGGGGTACGCGGGAAGTTTAACACGCGATTGGCCAGGGTACGTGTATTACAGGGGTACGCGGGAAGTTTAACACGCGATTAGCCAGGGTACGTGTATTACAGGGGTACGCGGGAAGTTTAACACGCGATTAGCCAGGGTAAGTGTATTACAGGGGTACGCGGGAAGTTCAACACGCGATTGGCCAGGGTATGTGTATTACAGGGGTACGCGGGAAGTTTAACACGCGATTAGCCAGGGTACGTGTATTACAGGGGTACGCGGGAAGTTTAACACGCGATTAGCCAGGGTAAGTGTATTACAGGGGTACGCGGGAAGTTCAACACGCAATTAGCCAGGGTACGTGTATTACAGGGGTACGCGTGAAGTCATACACGCGATTAGCCAGGGTACGTGTATTACATGGGTACGCGGGAAGTTCAACACGCGATTGGCCAGGGTACGTGTATTACAGGGGTATGCGGGAAGTTTAACAGGCGATTAGCCAGGGTACGTGTATTACAGGGGTACGCGGGAAGTTTAAAACGCGATTGGCCAGGGTACGTGTATTACAGGGGTACGCGGGAAGTTCAACACGCGATTGGCCAGGGTACGTGTATTACAGGGGTACGCGGGAAGTTTAACACGCGATTAGGCAGGGTACGTGTATTACAGGGGTACGCGGGAAGTTTAACACGCGATTGGCCAGGGTACGTGTATTACAGGGGTACGCGGGAAGTTTAACACGCGATTAGCCAGGGTACGTGTATTACAGGGGTACGCGGGAAGTTTAACACGCGATTAGCCAGGGTAAGTGTATTACAGGGGTACGCGGGAAGTTCAACACGCAATTAGCCAGGGTACGTGTATTACAGGGGTACGCGTGAAGTCATACACGCGATTAGCCAGGGTACGTGTATTACAGGGGTACGCGGGAAGTTATACACGCGATTAGCCAGGGTACGTGTATTACAGGGGTGCGTGGGAATCATCACACGCGATTAGGCTGGGTGGGTCCTCACAGGTGTTCCCTGTACACCCTCCACGGCCCCTGCAGGCAGTCTACAAAACAGGGGACTACCCTGCACACCTGCTCATGTCCCCCTGCACCCCCACCCCCCCAGCAGTGCAGGGGCAGCCTCCACCAGGCCCCCACTCATGTCTCCCACCACCCCCACCCTCCCGCCACCAGGGGCAGCCTCCACCAGGCCCCCACCCATGTCTCCCACCACCCCCCGCCACCAGGGGCACTCTCCACCAAGCCCCCACCCATGTCTCCCACCACCCCCACCAGTGCAGGGGCACCCTCCACCAGGCCCCCACCCATGTCTCCCAACACCCCCACCCACCAGCACTGTGGGGCACGTGGCCAGCAGGCAGTCAGGCAGCAGCAGATGGCAGGTGGGAGCGTGCTCAGGGCTCTGGGGGGCAGTAATTTCGCCTCCTGGCCAGGAGCGTGGTCTCTCGTGTGTGAACGCGTGGACAGCCTGATAGGTAGTGAAATCCCACACGTCAGCAAAGGCCCTTAGCGCGTAAACCCGTCAACAGCATATGCGCGCCTATAGTCACCTGCACGTGCAGGAAATTGTTACGTGACACGTCCCAGTGTCAAAGCGTGTGATTGGTGAAAATGGATGTACACGTAGAAGTGACAAAGCGTGTGATTGGTGAAAATGGATCTACACGCAGGAGTGACAAAGCGTGTGATTGGTGAACGTACACGCCGCGTAAGTGACGCTGTACGTGTGGGCCTGTATATAAGGTACATGTAGAACACCATTTCCTTGTACGTGCTTTTCGTGGAGAGCGAGTGGGTGAAATCTGTACTTCTTGTCGTTTCACACGCGATTTACTTCACGGCGTTTCCAGTTCGTATTCCCTGTTACCTCTGACAGCTTTTTCTCTTTTTTCTCTTTTACTGGTTTACCTGGGCCTGTTCCCTCAAACAGTGTCCCCTTCTACTGTTGTCCTGTCTTCTCAGACAGCGTACACATCTTCTTTTGGCGGGGGTTTAGCCAGCCAAACGCGCTCATTCTTCACGCTCTTTTACCTGGCAGACGGTGAGTCACGCACGTATCCAACTTCTGTGCTTGCCCCGTGTGTTGCCTACCCCTTCAGAGGTCATTCTAGGCTGCGTGTGACACGCATACGTTCATTCTTGTGTTACTGGGTGCCACAGCGTAGTGCAGGTTTTTCTTTCTGCACACGTGGTCTAGGAGGGGTTGCGTGCACGTCATCTCCCTTTTTTGGGCCTCCTGTGCGTTGCGTGACCCGTCATCTTTCCCCAGGGGTTACAATCAGCCGTGCTAGAGCACTAGGGTACAATTACCATCTGGTACCCAACCCCTTTGACCCCCAATTGCCCAGGACAATTGTCTACAGCCACTCCCATACGCACATTAATATCAGTGCCATGGCTGGGAGGCGAGGATTCCGTAAGGGTGGCAAAGGTGGAAGAGCCACAAGTGGTGGCCGTGGTGGATCCGGTAGGGGACGTGGTCGTAACTTGCAGGGTGAGCCTGTCCCCCCATGTGTGGAGGACCAGTCAAGGGCACCCATCATCCCCCCCCTCTCCCCCCTCCCCCCCTCCCGTTGAGGCTGAAGTGGCTGACACCATCCATGCTCAGCCCTTGTTGGACCAGCCCATTGTGGCACCAGACCTGGCTGACTCCATGGCTGACTTCCAGGTCAGCAGGGCTACGACACGTGCGCTGGTGCACGTTGATGCCATCATGCCACGTGGATCTGGGGCAGCAAGGTCATCTACTGCACCAAGGAGGCAGGGCGGAGTGGCTGCAGGGGCAGCTGCGGCTCCATCCACCCCAGCCCTCACACACCCAGCCAGGACAGTGTCGGTCCTAGTCCATGCTGCTGAGATTCCCCCTGACACCATCACACTCGAGCCAATGCCTGCACCAACTCCCATGCTGAGTGTGCAATCCCACACTCCTGATACAGAGTCCACCAGGGCTCCTGCCCCTAGTGTCCAGAGCGGCGCAGGACACTCAGGATCACCACCACCTTCCAAGCGGAAGAGGAAGAGTGCTCGTCCGGCACAGGCTGATGCCCCAGACACGGCTACACAGTCCGGCCCGTCCAGGAAGCCCAGCTTCACGGATGACGAACTGAATGCACTTGTCGAGTATGTGTCCGGACATGACAACGAGATGGTCATTGTTGCAGGATCCAAGACCACACCTGCACAACGCCAGGCACACTGGCAGACCGTTGCGGACATCGTAAGTGCCCTTGGAATCGTGAGGCGCACAGCCAATGATTGCTATAAGCGCTGGAATGACCTAAAGCGCAGGGCAAAGAGTAAGCTGGCCTCAAGTCATGCCGCAACTCTAGTGACTGGAGGTGGGTCTCCAGTAGTAGACATGGAACTCACTCCACATGAGTCAGTCGCTGGGACCTACGTCACGGAGGAACAGATCCAAGGCGTGGGAGATCTGGCTGATTACGAGGCATTGTCCGGTGAGTGCACATGCATGTGTGTGTCATACATGTGCATGGTGTGTGTGTGAGGGCTTCTGTTTGGGTGCCAGGAGAGAGTGTGTGCGCCTCAGTCGTATGGGTCAGCCATGTTCTTCATGCAATACTTCCTGCGCAGCTGCATTTGGCCATAGCAGTATCCCTTCTGCCAACAGTAGACATCTAGCACAACTGCACGCCAGTTGCCCTTGAAGTGTCACCTTGACACAACAGATTTGCTTATTTTTCACTGTTCATTCAGTCAGTTTGTTTGCATTCCACCACTTTCACTAGGCATGTCGCTGTCCACTAGTCACATGTCTGACATGGGTATGGTAAAGGGGAGTGACTTTGTTACCTGGATATCATTTGTACACACATGTCCCTGTGCAATTTGACCATTACAGACTGCCAGCTCCAGGTGAAAAATCTGACCTGTTAGAATCAGAAAAGCTATTACATGCGGGAACTGGACTGAATGAATAGGTGCTGCCCTCCTCTCCATCTTCACTCAATAGCAATGGTACATGCCATCTGTGTGATGGCATGTGTGTTTCACCTGCCAATCACAGGCCAATGTGTGATGCCACTGCCAGGCAGCATGCAGAAAATTTGTTCATCTTCCATCTTGGTGTCATCAGTGTGTGCCGTTTGCCTGCACTTCATACGCAGTGAGGGTGCATGCATGGGAGGGTTCTAGTCATGTGGGACATGTCAATCAAGTACTGGTTCTCTTGCTTCTCAGCCCTCAATGTGTGCCATGGTGCTAATGCCTGTTTCCAATACTTTGTTTTCATGTCTTTGCAGGGGAAGACGCACCTGATACTGCTGGGGTTGTGGAGATGGTGCAGACCCAGGAGGTGTCCCAGGGCCGACCAACCACCAGTGAGGGACGTGGTGTGGTGGTGGGGGAGAACCCACAAGTGCTGCAGGTCGTGCTCTCAAGGGGTGTCTCTGGCTGCACCTCCCCCGAGCTGTACTCAGGTGTTGATTCGGATGAGACCTACGTGCCGTCGCTGGTGAGTGTTCCAGGGAGGGATTCTGTTCTGTCTCACCCACCTGCACCAGGGTCAGTACCCTCCATGGGGATGTCAGTGTTGGCAGCTACGCCTTTGGTGGTTACGGATGCAGGGTCACACTCCGCGACATCTGATCCTGTTCCTGGGCCAGCAGATCAGAGGGGGAATGCAGTCCTGCAGCCTCAGGCAGTGCCGGCACAGCAAGGCGCAGTTCGCCTTGCCCCAGACAGGTGTGGTGCCCGCCGACGTGGTGGCCGTACGCCACCTGGCAATACCGCATGGGAGCAATCCATTTACGGTATGGCTACCCAACAGGCTGCATCATCCGAGATGATGGCTCAGGCCATGGATAGGGTGGCCACTTCCATTGTCCCCCCAGAAAGGCTGATGGAGCGACTAGAGCAGGCAACTGACTCCATCTGCCAGTCACACAGGGAGGACATGTTGGGGTCCAACAGGGACAGGCGGGCGGCACTGGCGACTCTGCAGGAGGCCATCTCCATTGAGTCCCAGGGCCACAGGGAAGCCCTGAGGCAGGAGCTCCTACACCTCAGGACGACTCTTGTTGAGCTTGAGGCTTCAACACACCAAAGGACAGAACAGCAGCTGGAGCGTCTCACCCGTACGCTCTCAGCTGAGATGCAGGCAACGAGGGCGGAGGTCCGGGCATCCCGTGAGTTGTTGCATGGGGACCTCCGCACACTCATCCTCCAGAACCAGACCTACCACACCCGCATGCTTGCAGCCATGGAGGAGCAGACTAGGGCCTTGCGTGGGCTGCCTCCCATAGTGCAACCACCTCCGGATGCAGCTGCACAGGGTGATAATAGCGACAGCAGTGACACTCCCACAATAGGGTAGCCGTGTGGGCCATGAGCCCATGGAGGTGTTTTATTTTCCCAGGATCCACACAGGTGGGTTCTGGTGTGCATCCTGTCCTCGGACCTCCTGGGTGGCCTCCCCAACCCCCCCGGGCCCATCAATGGCCATTTTTGATTTTTTCTTATTTTTATTTTTATTTTGATTTCTTTTATTCCCAATTTTTTTGGGAGGATCTGTTGGCTCCGATCTGTTGGCTCCGATCTGTTGGCTCCGATCTGTTGGCTCCGATCTGTTGGCTCCGATCTGTTGGCTCCGATCTGTTGGCTCCGATCTGTTGGCTCCGATCTGTTGGCTTCCGTGGTTCCTGTGGGCATACGCTGCATTGTGGCTGGGCACATGCAGGCTTGTAATGTATTTGGTTCAGATGCTTGGGTTTGAGTCACACACACCCCTCCTGCTTCCCGTTTCCATGGGCTTGCAAAGGGTGTGCCCAAGTGACAGTGAATTACACAGTGACGTTGGACTCCCATGACCTGTGTGGCCAGTCTGTAGTCAATACTGTGTATACATTCCTAGTGCATATTGCTGTTGTGTTGTACACTGCATGTTGCATTGATGTGTAACTCTTCTTCTGTGTCTACCTCCCAATTTGCAGGTCCCTTCCTCAAGTCCACACAAGGACCTCTAGTCTGGCGATGGGGACCATGTTGGCAGCAGTGCACCTACAACTCTACATGGCGCCAACACTGCACAGTTGGTAGTGGTGGGAGTGCAGGCATTTCCAGGTGGTGAGACTACTAATATGTTACATTTTTGATGTCATGTTAATGGTACTACGTGCTCAAGTATGTTGTTGGTCCGGCATTGCTGTGAGCATTTCAGGTGTTGCAGGTTTCTAATAGTGCCACTGTACATAGTGAGAGTGATGTCATGTTGTGGGGATTACTTTGTTTACCTGCAATTAGCATGACATGGCACGGTGTGTCGTGTGGCAGTGCTGGGGTTGGGTTGGCTGACATGGCACTGTCCTCTTGTTGCATTTTGCAAGTGGGTATTCATTTTAGCTGCTTCAATGTGTAACTTCACAAAACTGCATTGGTGGTGTCTGTGTGGGTAGGGATGCACACATTGTGACACTTCCAGGTGAACAATCTCAGGCTGACATGGAATTCCCCGTTCATTCTCCACACATTCAGGATCAGTGTCAGGTTGAGTCATCATTGATTGTCAGATGGAATGTGCCAGGGCAGTGTGCACTCCACAGGGGTGTGATTTCTATGTGAAGTAATTAGCCACTAGCTGTGTACGGGCTGCCTCCCCCCGTGCCCTTTCCCCTCCCATGCGCAGCGGCTGTGCATGTGGTTGGGGATGTGGGGCCACCACCATGTCCACGGCCAGGCCCCGGCGTGTTGCAACGTTGTGCAGGACACATGCTGCCACTATGATCCTGCACACTACTGGGGGAGCGTATAACAGCTGCCCGCCAGAACGGTCAAGGGAGCGAAAGCGTGACTTCAGCACTCCGAATGTGCGCTCCACTATGCCCCTGGTTGTAATGTGGGCTGTGTTAAATCTTACCTGGGGTGGCGTGGTGGGGTTCCGAATTGGCGTCATCATGTGGGGGCTGAGAGGGTAGGCACTGTCCCCTGTGGAGGTGGGGATTGGTATCATTGGTGAGGTTGTGACCTTGCTCAGTATCCAACATGCATGCATGTGCAGTGGCATACATACTCACCAAGCAGCCATGTATCGCCATGCCGCCCAGCTTCTAGGTCCCGGCTTAGGGTGGACATTCGGTAAATGAAGCTGTCGTGGGTGGAGCCGGGATAGTTGGCATATACTGAGGTGATGATTCCCTTGGCATTACATGCTACCTGCACGTTGATGGAATGCCAGTGCTTGCGGTTCCTATAGATGTGCTCAGATGCCCTGGGGGGACGTAGAGCCACATGGGTGCAGTCGATGGCACCTAGCACTTTGGGGAATCGTGCCACTGCGTAAAAATCCAGGGCGGCAGCATGCCTTTCTGCAGGTGTTCTGGGCAGGTATATGTGCCTGCGGACTGATGGGCGTGCAGTCATGATGTTCAAGACCTGGTGTAGGCAGCGTGACTGGGTGGCCTGTGACACCCCACCCACTATGGCACTTGTCCGCTGAAATGATCCAGTGGCTAAGAAGTGCAGTACATTGAGGACCTTCTCCAGGGGGCTGAGTGCTTGGGAGCACAGGGTGGGTGATGTGAGGTCATCCTCCCACTCAGTCACCAGGTCCAGTATGATGTGTGGTGGAAACCTGTACCTCCCATACACCTGGTCATCAGGCATCCCGAAAAGGCTGGTTCTGGGTGTGAATATTCTGGCCCTGACTATCCTCCTCCTCCTCCTTTGGTAGCCCACTGCCACTGCTGCTAGGAACGGTATGTTCATCCTGGCGTCTGAGCTTGTTATTGTTAAAGTCCGCAATTTATGCTTAGCGCGTGTTCTAGGCGAGCGTGTGACCCGCGCAGCCCTGGAATCCTGTTGCCAGTCCAATAGCGTGTGGAAATTCACACGCACCACGGGATACAGCGTGTGACCCGCGCAGCCCTGGAATCCTGTTGCCAGTCCAATAGCGTGTGGAAATTCACACGCACCACGGGATACAGCGTGTGACCCGCGCAGCCCTGGAATCCTGTTGCCAGTCCAATAGCGTGTGGAAATTCACACGCACCACGGGATACAGGTTCGCTGACGTACTTGCGTGTGTAAGTGGCCGCGCACCCATTAAATACACGTACATAGGCCAATCGCGTGTACGCGCACTTTTGTCCAATTACACGCGATGACACTCTGACGTGCAGTATCTCCACGTGTGCCCCGTCATCACGTCCTGAGTGGGGAACACCCGTGCGGGTCACGTCACAGACGCGCTTACGCGCTGAGGGACTCTGGTCCAATAGAATCGCGTATGCGTGCTGACGCGCTTACGCGCTAAGGGCCTTTCCTCGGATTTCACGCTGACGTGCAGGATTTTCACGTGCCAAATCACTCCGTATCAAGCTGGCCACGCGAAAACACACGGAAGCCCACGCTCCTGCCCAGAAGGCCGAGTTACTGCCCCCCAGTGCCCCGAGCAGCCTCCCACGTGCCATCTGCTGCTGCCTGCCTGCCTGCCTGCCTGCTGCCACCGTGCCCTGCCATTTGGTGCCTGCACATCAGCCATCTGCAGGGGTCCAGTTGCTGTGTCCACCCCTGCTGGAACTGAAGACTCCCGACTGGTATTACATCGCTCCACAGCCCAGCCCCAGGACCCAGTTGCCCACCCACACCTGCCTCTGGGGTTGCCATGTCGGGCACTTCCACATCTGGCACCAGTGGCAACCCTAGGCCAGAGGGGCAGAGGGGCACCAGCTTCACTGTCACCGAAGTTGGTGTCCTGGTGGAGCATGTCCTGGGGCAGTATGATGCCCTCTTTGGATCGTCCCGCGCCAGCAAGGAAGGACGGCAGAGGATCTGGGCCGACTGTGTGGTTGCCATCAACGCGGAGGGGGTGGCAACCCGCGACGTCCTGAAGATCAAGAAGCGCTGGGAGGACTTGAGGTCCAGGACCCTTGTGAAGGCCCGGCGCCTCGTGGAGGGGGGCCGGGGCCGCATGAGTACCATCCAGATGAGGGTGCTGGAACGCGTACGCCCAGCGCTCCACGCCCAGATCCTTGAGAGGGAGGCCCGTCTGGAGTTGAGCGGTAAGTGTCCATGCATTACTGTGTGAGACAGGGCATGTTGCGGTGTGCTGGTTCTATGATACTTGCCTGTATGTGTGCCATAGCCCATGTATGCATGTATGTGTGCAGGGACATCATGGTAATGCATGTGCGACCAGTGATGTGTGATGCACATGGTTGTTGCATGTGTTGAAATGCCGCATGGGGAGCCCTAATCAGATTATGAACATGAGAGCATGCCAGTCTCTGTACCTGAACATGGGTGGGGGTGAGGGATGGGTGCTGATGCCAGGTACATATATGGTAGCCATGTCTGTGTGCCTGACCTGCGTGTCTGTGACTTGTGCATGCCATGGATGCATGACACATGTGTGTGACAATGCAGAGATTCAGTAAAGCAGCAAAATGACCCTTGTATCCGCTGTGTTTGGTGTGTTTGGGGCCAGATGGATGTGACTGACGTGATGTGTGTGCATGTGATGGGCATGAGCCATGATGCATGTGAGTTACATATCATTGAATGTTTCAAGAGTCCATTGGACATGCATGGAAATGTCCATGGCATGCACCATGCCTGTTACTGTGTGTGTTTTGCCTGGACTGGCCCATGTGTTGTGGAGGGACATGATGGAAGTGTACTTTGACAGTGGTGCTCATCTGCTATTGCTTCCTGTCTAGGGGACCATTGTACAGTGCCCTGATGCTTGTGTTCTTTGTCTCCCTCTACGCAGCGGCTAGTGAAGAAGAGGGCGGAGACGGCGCTGTGGAGCAAGGCGGCGGGGATGCCCCCACGGCTGCAGCGGAAGGGGTGGGTGAGCCCCCACAGGGGCCTGCTACGGTGGGAGACGGTGAGGAGCCATCCAGGTTGGTGGTTTGCACAGAGGAGGAGGAGGCCGCCACTGGGGCACACATGGGGCCTGGTGGGGGCATCCCTGCTGGTGCAAGTGGTGCAGTCCAGGGCCAGGGGCAGGAGGCAGCACAGGTCACCGTGGAGGGGCCTGTGCATGTCGCTGTCCCTGACCCTGTGAGTGCACCACCATGCACCAGCAGGGATGCCCCGTCCCAGGCCTGTCTGCAGGTAGAGGGGATGTCCATGTCACCTGACTCCCCTCCACCTGCGGACGTGGGAACCCCTGGCCGTGCGGAGAAGGTCCTGATTGGGGTCGCGTTGCGCACGGCTGCGATTCGTGATGCCGTGCGTGCTTCCCGGGAGGAGCACGCACGTCATCACGAAGTGCACCGTGCCGACGTGGCCCAATTGGGATCGGCCATGTTCGGGGGTTTCCTGCATGTGTTGGCCAATGTGGCGGCCCTCTCCTCCTCTGTGCAGGCTATCCACCAGTCGTTCTCCTTGCCGTCTTCCAGCCCAGATGCCACCAGGGCCCCCTGTGGACCTGCCCCGACCAATGCAGCCAGCTCGGTGGGGATCCCATCCCTGCCACAGTCGGGAGTCAGAGATCCAGCAGGGGTGGACACCAGAGCAACTGGACCCCAGCAGATGGAGGATGTGACGGCATCATCGGGCAGGGCACGTGCACGACGGCGTCGGTGGTTTCCATCAGCCTGGATGCCGTCGTGCTGGCACAGGCAGTTGCGTCGGAGGCAGCAGCAGGCT
The DNA here is from genome assembly GCF_040938575.1 of Ambystoma mexicanum. Taxonomy (NCBI): domain Eukaryota; kingdom Metazoa; phylum Chordata; class Amphibia; order Caudata; family Ambystomatidae; genus Ambystoma; species Ambystoma mexicanum. The sequence continues at coordinate 1,229,771,983 of NC_090934.1, read as the reverse complement.
CAACGTGGGAGGCATCATGGCTCGGGGCCATCAACATCAGGGGTGCAGGCATCGGCCGGAGGGCAGGAGAACCCTGGAATGGGAGTGGCTTCCGTGTGGGAGAGGTTGTGCCAGCGGATAGGTGCGGAGCGGCAGCGGGCAGAGGAGGAACGGCTCACGATGGTCAGGGCGGAGGACTCCATGCGGAGGGCGCTGAGGCGGGCTGAGTGCCTCGAGGGTCTTCGCAGGGAGTTTGAGCTTGACACTGCGTTATCCCTGCGGGACCTCGGGGCCAGGGAACATGCCCGCCTCCAAGCCATTGAGCAGGAGTTCGAGGATGCCCTGGCCCATGACAACAACCAGTGAGCCGTCCGAATAGCCCGCTGCCTTTGTATATAGTTGTATAGTTAGGGTTAGGTTTCCTTTGTTTTTTTGAATTTTTTTTGGGTTGCGATTGGACAATGCACCACTTTTTTGTATATAGTTCCCTTTTTAGTTAGTAGTCAGTTAGGTTTAATTTGGTAGGGCTCATGGACCCAGGATTATCTTCTTGATTGGCTTATTTTATTTTTTCATAATTTTTTCATGGACATTCATCTTGTTTTGTTTGATTTGCTTTGTGTTTTTTCTTATTTGCTGTTCAATACATATTATTTTTTTAATCTTCAATGTGTCGTATCATCTCATTGCTTTCAGGCATGTCATGTTGGGTGTTTTGTCATTCACTTGCAGCCATTGTGTGTGACAGACATGTGTTAAATTGCATTATTTACATTGGGGGTGTAACATGTAATTGCCTTTGATATGTGGGTGGGTGTGATAGTTGGTTGGGCCTTTTGGCAGGGGAGGATGGGCATTACGGACATGATTGGGGAATGTTGGGACCCAGGTGCAGGGGGGCATGGATTGGACATGGGTGGGGGCCTGCTGGCAGGTGCCCCACAGTGCTGGGGGGTGGGGGTGGTGAGAGACATGAGTTGGACATGGGTGGGGGCCTGCTGGCAGGTGCCCCACAGTGCTGGGGGGTGGGGGTGGTGGGAGACATGAGTGGGGCCCTGGTGGAGGGTGACCCTGGTGGCTGGGGTTTGGGGGTGGTGGGAGACATGAGTTGGACATGGGTGGGGGCCTGCTGGCAGGTGCCCCACAGTGCTGGGGGGTGGGGGTGGTGGGAGACATGAGTGGGGCCCTGGTGGAGGGTGACCCTGGTGGCTGGGGTTTGGGGGTGGTGGGTGACATGAGTTGGACATGGGTGGGGGCCTGCTGGCAGGTGCCCCACAGTGCTGGGGGGTGGGGGTGGTGGGAGACATGAGTGGGGCCCTGGTGGAGGGTGACCCTGGTGGCTGGGGTTTGGGGGTGGTGGGAGACATGAGTTGGACATGGGTGGGGGCCTGCTGGCAGGTGCCCCACAGTGCTGGGGGGTGGGGGTGCAAGGGGACATGTGTTGGTGTTCATTAGTTCAAGGAGACATGTGCCTTTGCTGGGGGGCATGCCCATGTTGGGTGGGCTGCCTGCGGGACATGACCAGGGATGGAGGGTAGTCCCCTGTGGTGTGGGCTGCCTGCAGGGGCCGTGGAGGGTGTACAGGGTACACCTGGGAGGAGCCACACTGTCAAATCACATGTGGAACTTCCCGCGCACCCCTGAAATACACGCGCCCAGGCTATTCGCGTGTGGAACTTCCCGCGCACCCCTGAAATTCACGCGCCCAGGCTATTCGCGTGTGGGACTTCCCGCGCACCCCTGAAATTCACGCGCCCAGGCTATTCGCGTGTGGGACTTCCCGCGCACCCCTCAAATTCACGCGCCCAGGCTATTCGCGTGTGAAACTTCACGCGAACCCCTGAAATATACGTAGCACGCTCCCCCAGGCCCGATCGCGTGTGGAACTTCACGCGAACCCCTGTAATACACGAAGCCCGCTCCCCCAGGCCCGATCGCGTGAGGAACTTCACGCGAACCCCTGTAATACACGTAGCCCGCTCCCCCAGGCCCGATCGCGTGAGGAACTTCCCGCGAACCCCTGTAATACACGTAGCCCGCTCCCCCAGGCCCGATCGCGTGAGGAACTTCCCGCGCACCCCTCAATTTCACGCGCCCAGGCTATTCGCGTGTGAAACTTCACGCGAACCCCTGAAATATACGTAGCACGCTCCCCCAGGCCCGATCGCGTGTGGAACTTCACGCGAACCCCTGTAATACACGAAGCCCGCTCCCCCAGGCCCGATCGCGTGAGGAACTTCACGCGAACCCCTGTAATACACGTAGCCCGCTCCCCCAGGCCCGATCGCGTGAGGAACTTCCCGCGAACCCCTGTAATACACGTAGCCCGCTCCCCCAGGCCCGATCGCGTGAGGAACTTCCCGCGCACCCCTCAATTTCACGCGCCCAGGCTATTCGCGTGTGAAACTTCACGCGAACCCCTGAAATATACGTAGCACGCTCCCCCAGGCCCGATCGCGTGTGGAACTTCACGCGAACCCCTGTAATACACGAAGCCCGCTCCCCCAGGCCCGATCGCGTGAGGAACTTCACGCGAACCCCTGTAATACACGTAGCCCGCTCCCCCAGGCCCGATCGCGTGAGGAACTTCCCGCGAACCCCTGTAATACACGTAGCCCGCTCCCCCAGGCCCGATCGCGTGAGGAACTTCCCGCGCACCCCTCAATTTCACGCGCCCAGGCTATTCGCGTGTGAAACTTCACGCGAACCCCTGAAATATACGTAGCACGCTCCCCCAGGCCCGATCGTGTGTGGAACTTCACGCGAACCCCTGTAATACACGAAGCCCGCTCCCCCAGGCCCGATCGCGTGAGGAACTTCACGCGAACCCCTGTAATACACGTAGCCCGCTCCCCCAGGCCCGATCGCGTGAGGAACTTCCCGCGAACCCCTGTAATACACGTAGCCCGCTCCCCCAGGCCCGATCGCGTGAGGAACTTCCCGCGCACCCCTCAATTTCACGCGCCCAGGCTATTCGCGTGTGAAACTTCACGCGAACCCCTGAAATATACGTAGCACGCTCCCCCAGGCCCGATCGCGTGTGGAACTTCACGCGAACCCCTGTAATACACGAAGCCCGCCCCCTCAGGCCCGATCGCGTGAGGAACTTCACGCGAACCCCTGTAATACACGTAGCCCGCTCCCCCAGGCCCGATCGCGTGAGGAACTTCCCGCGAACCCCTGTAATACACGTAGCCCGCTCCCCCAGGCCCGATCCCGTGAGGAACTTCCCGCGCACCCCTCAATTTCACGCGCCCAGGCTATTCGCGTGTGAAACTTCACGCGAACCCCTGAAATATACGTAGCACGCTCCCCCAGGCCCGATCGCGTGTGGAACTTCACGCAAACCCCTGTAATACACGAAGCCCGCTCCCCCAGGCCCGATCGCGTGAGGAACTTCACGCGAACCCCTGTAATACACGTAGCCCGCTCCCCCAGGCCCGATCGCGTGAGGAACTTCCCGCGAACCCCTGTAATACACGTAGCCCGCTCCCCCAGGCCCGATCGCGTGAGGAACTTCCCGCGCACCCCTCAAATTCACGCGCCCAGGCTATTCGCGTGTGAAACTTCACGCGAACCCCTGAAATATACGTAGCACGCTCCCCCAGGCCCGATCGCGTGTGGAACTTCACGCGAACCCCTGTAATACACGAAGCCCGCTCCCCCAGGCCCGATCGCGTGAGGAACTTCACGCGAACCCCTGTAATACACGTAGCCCGCTCCCCCAGGCCCGATCGCGTGAGGAACTTCCCGCGAACCCCTGTAATACACGTAGCCCGCTCCCCCAGGCCCGATCGCGTGAGGTACTTCCCGCGCACCCCTCAATTTCACGCGCCCAGGCTATTCGCGTGTGAAACTTCACGCGAACCCCTGAAATATACGTAGCACGCTCCCCCAGGCCCGATCGCGTGTGGAACTTCACGCGAACCCCTGTAATACACGAAGCCCGCTCCCCCAGGCCCGATCGCGTGAGGAACTTCACGCGAACCCCTGTAATACACGTAGCCCGCTCCCCCAGGCCCGATCGCGTGAGGAACTTCCCGCGAACCCCTGTAATACACGTAGCCCGCTCCCCCAGGCCCGATCCCGTGAGGAACTTCCCGCGCACCCCTCAATTTCACGCGCCCAGGCTATTCGCGTGTGAAACTTCACGCGAACCCCTGAAATATACGTAGCACGCTCCCCCAGGCCCGATCGCGTGTGGAACTTCACGCAAACCCCTGTAATACACGAAGCCCGCTCCCCCAGGCCCGATCGCGTGAGGAACTTCACGCGAACCCCTGTAATACACGTAGCCCGCTCCCCCAGGCCCGATCGCGTGAGGAACTTCCCGCGAACCCCTGTAATACACGTAGCCCGCTCCCCCAGGCCCGATCGCGTGAGGAACTTCCCGCGCACCCCTCAAATTCACGCGCCCAGGCTATTCGCGTGTGAAACTTCACGCGAACCCCTGAAATATACGTAGCACGCTCCCCCAGGCCCGATCGCGTGTGGAACTTCACACGAACCCCTGTAATACACGAAGCCCGCTCCCCCAGGCCCGATCGCGTGAGGAACTTCACGCGAACCCCTGTTATACACGTAGCCCGCTCCCCCAGGCCCGATCGCGTGAGGAACTTCACGCGAACCCCTGTAATACACGAAGCCCGCTCCCCCAGGCCCGATCGCGTGTGGAACTTCACGCGAACCCCTGTAATACACGTAGCCCGCTCCCCCAGGCCCGATCGCGTGAATAACTTCACGCGAACCCCTGTGATGCACGTACCCTGCAAATCGCGTGTGACACTTCCCGCGCACCCCGGTATACATGCACACGTATTTTTTGTCAGCGGGTGTCCGTGTTTGTGGGTACCCCTTTGCACGTCATTTTTCCTGGAGGGCCACAGTATGGGACATTCATCATGGCAGTATATAGGTGCTATTTGTTGGCGCACCTTTTGGCGCACATTTCTTACAGCCGCAGAGACGCTACCGCCTCCTTTCTTGTGGCGGTCGTGTTTGTGCCTGTGCGCTGGTTTGAGCGTGCGCTTTTTTCCCCTATTCTATTCCATGAATACGTGTTGTAGGCGAGCGTGTGGGCGTTCCGCGCACTTGTGCCCTGTACTTCCCCCGTGACGCCCACGTTTTGGCAAGTTGTTCCCCATTCCGAGTGTTACGCCCGTGTTCCGCCTACTTTTATTGCGTGCGCCGCGCTATGTGCGATTTTCGCTGTGGCCTGTGCGATTTTCGCTGTGACCTGGCGCACGCTGTTAGATGGCCTGTGCGCTAACGTGCGCCGCGCACTTTTTATCGTAGCCCGCTCCCCCAGGCCCGATCGCGTGAGGAACTTCCCGCGCACCCCTCAATTTCACGCGCCCAGGCTATTCGCGTGTGAAACTTCACGCGAACCCCTGAAATATACGTAGCACGCTCCCCCAGGCCCGATCGCGTGTGGAACTTCACGCGAACCCCTGTAATACACGAAGCCCGCTCCCCCAGGCCCGATCGCGTGAGGAACTTCACGCGAACCCCTGTAATACACGTAGCCCGCTCCCCCAGGCCCGATCGCGTGAGGAACTTCCCGCGAACCCCTGTAATACACGTAGCCCGCTCCCCCAGGCCCGATCCCGTGAGGAACTTCCCGCGCACCCCTCAATTTCACGCGCCCAGGCTATTCGCGTGTGAAACTTCACGCGAACCCCTGAAATATACGTAGCACGCTCCCCCAGGCCCGATCGCGTGTGGAACTTCACGCAAACCCCTGTAATACACGAAGCCCGCTCCCCCAGGCCCGATCGCGTGAGGAACTTCACGCGAACCCCTGTAATACACGTAGCCCGCTCCCCCAGGCCCGATCGCGTGAGGAACTTCCCGCGAACCCCTGTAATACACGTAGCCCGCTCCCCCAGGCCCGATCGCGTGAGGAACTTCCCGCGCACCCCTCAAATTCACGCGCCCAGGCTATTCGCGTGTGAAACTTCACGCGAACCCCTGAAATATACGTAGCACGCTCCCCCAGGCCCGATCGCGTGTGGAACTTCACGCGAACCCCTGTAATACACGAAGCCCGCTCCCCCAGGCCCGATCGCGTGAGGAACTTCACGCGAACCCCTGTAATACACGTAGCCCGCTCCCCCAGGCCCGATCGCGTGAGGAACTTCCCGCGAACCCCTGTAATACACATAGCCCGCTCCCCCAGGCCCGATCGCGTGAGGAACTTCCCGCGCACCCCTCAATTTCACGCGCCCAGGCTATTCGCGTGTGAAACTTCACGCGAACCCCTGAAATATACGTAGCACGCTCCCCCAGGCCCGATCGCGTGTGGAACTTCACGCGAACCCCTGTAATACACGAAGCCCGCTCCCCCAGGCCCGATCGCGTGAGGAACTTCACGCGAACCCCTGTAATACACGTAGCCCGCTCCCCCAGGCCCGATCGCGTGAGGAACTTCCCGCGAACCCCTGTAATACACGTAGCCCGCTCCCCCAGGCCCGATCCCGTGAGGAACTTCCCGCGCACCCCTCAATTTCACGCGCCCAGGCTATTCGCGTGTGAAACTTCACGCGAACCCCTGAAATATACGTAGCACGCTCCCCCAGGCCCGATCGCGTGTGGAACTTCACGCAAACCCCTGTAATACACGAAGCCCGCTCCCCCAGGCCCGATCGCGTGAGGAACTTCACGCGAACCCCTGTAATACACGTAGCCCGCTCCCCCAGGCCCGATCGCGTGAGGAACTTCCCGCGAACCCCTGTAATACACGTAGCCCGCTCCCCCAGGCCCGATCGCGTGAGGAACTTCCCGCGCACCCCTCAAATTCACGCGCCCAGGCTATTCGCGTGTGAAACTTCACGCGAACCCCTGAAATATACGTAGCACGCTCCCCCAGGCCCGATCGCGTGTGGAACTTCACACGAACCCCTGTAATACACGAAGCCCGCTCCCCCAGGCCCGATCGCGTGAGGAACTTCACGCGAACCCCTGTTATACACGTAGCCCGCTCCCCCAGGCCCGATCGCGTGAGGAACTTCACGCGAACCCCTGTAATACACGAAGCCCGCTCCCCCAGGCCCGATCGCGTGTGGAACTTCACGCGAACCCCTGTAATACACGTAGCCCGCTCCCCCAGGCCCGATCGCGTGAATAACTTCACGCGAACCCCTGTGATGCACGTACCCTGCAAATCGCGTGTGACACTTCCCGCGCACCCCGGTATACATGCACACGTATTTTTTGTCAGCGGGTGTCCGTGTTTGTGGGTACCCCTTTGCACGTCATTTTTCCTGGAGGGCCACAGTATGGGACATTCATCATGGCAGTATATAGGTGCTATTTGTTGGCGCACCTTTTGGCGCACATTTCTTACAGCCGCAGAGACGCTACCGCCTCCTTTCTTGTGGCGGTCGTGTTTGTGCCTGTGCGCTGGTTTGAGCGTGCGCTTTTTTCCCCTATTCTATTCCATGAATACGTGTTGTAGGCGAGCGTGTGGGCGTTCCGCGCACTTGTGCCCTGTACTTCCCCCGTGACGCCCACGTTTTGGCAAGTTGTTCCCCATTCCGAGTGTTACGCCCGTGTTCCGCCTACTTTTATTGCGTGCGCCGCGCTATGTGCGATTTTCGCTGTGGCCTGTGCGATTTTCGCTGTGACCTGGCGCACGCTGTTAGATGGCCTGTGCGCTAACGTGCGCCGCGCACTTTTTATCGCACATCCGCTGGTTTTCTCGCACACGGACTTCCATGAATCGACGTGCGCTGCTTTTCGTGCGATTTTCGCACGTTCACTGCGATTTTCGCTATTCCACTGCGATTCGCACGTTTTTGCCCACTTGCGCCGCGCTAATTATTCCATGAATCGGCCTGTGTGTCTCCACTTACCTTCAAAAAAGCCAAATATTGTGATGCATTCTAATGCATGGTTCACCCAGGAACTCCTGGAGTTACGTTCCAAAAAAATAGCTGCACTTACTACTTGGAAAAATAACCCTAAGGGCACTGCTAAAGCAGCCTTCAAGGCTATGTCTAAAGATTATAAAATGCCATCATTAAGGCTAAAGCTTCATCCTTCAACACCAGGACAGCTAATGCCAAATCGGAGACAAAAGAACTTTTTACCATCTTCAGAGAGCTGGAGACCCCTGCCTCCCCGCCTCCCAGTCTCCTAAAGGATGAGGCTTGGTGTAATAAAATCCAATCTGCCATGTTAGATAAGCTGGACACCTTGCATACCAAAATCCTAGCCCGATAACAGGCCCTTACCAACCTGATAGTCAACGTTCACAGCAGCCCGTCACCAGTAACCTACTCAAGCCAATCCCCCATGTTTGAATTTAAGGATATGAGTGAACTTGAAGTCATTGCCCTCCTCAAATCCATTGAACCGTCCAACTGTAAAGGGGACGCCTGCCCGGCACAGGTCATTAAGGACTGTGCCCCTACCCTTGCCTCTCTTATCACTGCCTTCATTAACGCATCTTTCCAGTCTGGCCATGTCCAAACTGGACTAAAGGAAACGTGGGTTTATCCGCTCCTTAAAGAACTTTCCTTAGACCCATCGGTCCTAGGGAACTACAGGCCCATTACCACTGTCCCCTTCTTATTAAAAATCCTGGACAAAACAGCCTACCGCAAGTACAAAAATTCCTTGAAGACAACTATCTTCTTGGTCTCCAGCAGTCCGGGTTCCGGCTGCAACATGGCACTGAAATGGTCCTCCTTGACCTAAAAAACCAAATGGATTCCCTCAGAGATGCAGGCAAACCTGTGCTCCTTCTCCTCCTGGAGTTATCTGGTGGATCACAAGTCCCTCTGCCATCACCTCTCCACCGCAGCTAACTTCGCCCCAAGGGCCCGTGACTGAATAAATTCATTCCTGCAGGAAAGAGCAATGAAGGTCTTCTCCAAATCCTCTAGTGCCAACCCTAGCATCATTAAATGTGGGGTCCCACAGGGTTCATGCATTTCTCCCACCCTCTACCACCTCTTCACGAGGCCTCTGTTCAAAATCCTCATATACGAACTATGCTGATGACACCCAGGTGCTCATCCTCCCCCTCTCGGGTGATTACCTGTCTGTCCTGTACAGCCTCAATTCCATTTACTCAATGAACCAATCCTGGAGGGCAGAAAACTGGTTATGCCTCAACAGTGAGAAGACCGAACCTCTGATAATTGGCTGCCCATCCACCTTGGGCAAGTTGGAAAAACAATATAGCTCCTTCACCATTGATAATATCCCCATCACTGTCTCCCAAGTGGTTAAGACCCTGGGCATTTATTTGGAACCTAACTTGACCATGAACAGGCAGGTTAATGCCATAGCATTTTCCTCAGCGTACCACTCCAAACTTCTTAATGCAGAGAGACCGTTCTTATCCAAACACACCTGCCTCACCATGACCAGGTCAATAATTGGATCAAGACTGGACTACTGCAATGCCCTTCTTGTAGGAACTTCAGTCAAGAATCTTGCTAAACTGCAACTAGTTCAAAATAACGCCCTTAGGGCTGCCGCAGGCTTTTCACGCAGGGATCACATCTCTGAGCTCAGGAGGCAGGTACACTGACTGCCAGTTAAGGAAAGGATCATTTCCAAAACCCTTGCCTTGACGCACAATTGTCTTCACAACCTGGCACTCCCTTACTTGGTCCAAAGGATCTCCAAACCCACTGCTTCCAGGCCAGCCAGAACGGCATACTCTAACAGGATAACAGTTCCCAAAACATGTAGAGCTCGTGCGGGTGGTACCAGCTTCCCAACTATGGCCGCCACCTACTGGAACACCCTCCCTCCTCATATCAGGCTAATTCACTCTCATGCAGCGTTTCGGAAAGCCATCAAAACCAGGCTCTTTGTATGGCACTGCACATATTTCTCCTGTATCTACCTCTTCACCTGTAACTAAGTAACCTGTACCGTATCTACCTTTGTATATGTAACCAAGTATCCTGTACCAAGATTACTTCTGCTGTGCGGCATTCCTGTAACCCTGAATGAAGCCTTCTTGTGTTCTTGTTATAGCGCCTCGATGCCTTTGGGCCGTAGTGAACTCTACAAATCCAAATAAATAAAACAGTGTTCAACCATGGCACTGTAAACACAGGACTATGCCAGCCAGCCATTACTAAGAGTTTTTCTGCTGGTCAGTTTAGTGATGTGATGTGATTGAGGGGCAGGATATGTCAATAATATGACATCATAAAGTGGGTGTTAAAGGGTTTTGTTCCAGGAAATGTATTTGCCCAAACAAAGATAACTAATGTATGTAGCACTTTAGGGCCCCAGGATGTTTGACCATTCATTTATTTTGACCTTCCCCAAGATGTAACTAATGTGTTATGGAAATGTTGTGGTTTTTCCTCATAAAGGTTGTAACTGTAGTGGGTGGAGTTTGAGAACTTGTAAACCAGATAATCTTGCAGGACTGCCTGAATTGCTTTCTCCCAACTGTGAGGAGTTAATAAATGTGTGCTTTTTCCTGGACGGTGTCCCTCTTGTGTGGAATACATTTTGTACCTTTGTTCAGATTACTTATGTAAAGTAGTCCCTCTTTACCACATGTTAAAGGCATTACCGACACTGCAGTTTATGTATTTTCTCATTTCCAGTGGGACAGGTTCCGAAAAGCTTGCCCCCAGGAACAGAAAAAAGGGTGAGTCTTCTTGACGAAGTTGTGGAAGCTCTGGGAACTGGGAAGAGTGTTTGTTCACTGCTGGAGTGAGGTCCCGGTATCAGCAGAACTATGGTGAGTTCAGAATGGTAGAACAAAAAGTGGTTGTTCCTAGAGATGTAGGAACTCCCGTCCCCTGCACACTATCTAGTATATGTGGAGCAGATCGGTAATTCTGTGTTATTTATATATAATTTCACATTAACAATTTGATGCATTAAATGCAGTCCATAGTTCAGTTGGTGGGGCAGTTGGAATAAATACCCAGCTCACAAGATTTCATGTAGAAAAAAATTCATACATTTATTTATACAGTGTTTTTAGGCCCAACGCGTTTTGAGTATAAACTCTTCTTCAAGGCAAGAATCATATTTCACAAAATTTTAGAAAAAGATAGAAAAAAGTGCATCTTAGTATAGCTGCATATGTAGTGTGCATTACAATTTCATTTCGATCATTATTTATTTGATACAAAACAACAACTTTTTAAATGTCAGATGCATTCAACAAGTATGGTCAGCTATTTCTAACTGCAGTAGGATTAGATAATCCTGCTAAGAGGATTTTAGACATGGCTTCTAACCAATCTAGTCTGTAAAAAGAGGGGTCCTAGGAAGGCAGAAAGAGCAATTTGACAAAATGGAGGCCAGATTGAACAATGTAACTTACCAACTATGGTGGTCACATAGTTGAAAAGAAGTATCCAATGGAACATAAAGTGGAAGCTCTGGAATGATCATTCCTCTCAACGCTAAAGAAATGAAACATGTGTAAACCCCAAGTAGTGAGAAGAGTAACGCTAAGGAGAGAGAAGAGAAGCAAAGTATCTACTTACAACAAGTTCAGAAAAAGTCCTGACGGACGAATCCATGCAAGATAAAGAGGGATCTTTCAAAAGATAGCACTCAGTAGGCGGTACTTCAAATGAGTAAAGTCATCTAAAGGGGAGAAAAGGATAAGCTAAAGCTTATTAAGCTGAAGAGAACGTACTGGTAAGACTGACAGAATCAGTCTTACTTCATACTGTTCAGAGAATCCGTGCAAGCGATCATGGTGTGCGGCGTCCCATCGGAGGAGGATGCGGTACACTCAATGTGTGCCTTCTTAAATACCTGATACTTGAAAGACGTATGCACAAAACATGCGCGTAGGGAACAATCTCTACGCGCATGCGTAACACCAAGACTAAATGATTGGGCCACATCATGGATCTGACGACACGGAAAAGTCGGCGCCAGAATTCCATGACAACAAAATAACTGCGCATGCGCAGGATGGAAGATAGACTGAATTTAGAGTAAAGAAAATGTAAAGACGTATTTTTAAACAATTGGAGAAGATGCGTGTAAATCAGCATAAAAATATGAGTGATTATAGAGATATGTCATGAATCTGACGACACGAAAAGACTGTCGTCTGAATTTATGTATACAAAAACACTGCTCATGCGCGGAATATAACGAGGAATGTCAAGTGAGCACATATACTTAAAAGAATAGCAAAGGAGAGAATAAGTAACCCATACTCATATGGATGTGAAGAAAGTTTGCGTGAGAGGAGATATGGTGGAGTCTAGTCCGTAGAACCTACCAGTCCTCTAGGTGTACATTAGCTTTAGAGTAACAGATGTCTGTTTGCATAATTAACACTTATCTAACATGCAAAAAAACAAATGACCCCTTGTTCACATATGTATTCCACCACATGTGGTAACATTTTTAAACATTTCCAAATCAGATATAACGTATCTCCACAGGGTGACCTAATGTTAACAATTTTTGTCAAAACAATAATAACTCCACCATCTTAGGTGTAATTTATAAAACAAATGGAAGTGCATATTACACAGGGATTTGGTCATAGCAAAGGGAATGCAGTCCTAAACAACATCATCCAACAAATGAGGTGTATTTTGTAAAACATATGCAAGTGAGTTTAACACTGAAATTTCACCATTGCAAAGGGTAATGTAATCCTAATGAGTGATAATGGGAACTTGTGGTAAAAATGGAATATTCATCATAGGTAGGGTCCTAGATAGTAGTCCTCATTCATACCAAGGGGAGTGAGTGAGTCTAGGCAATGTATCCAAAAAAGTTCTCTCTGTGAAAGCAGACTTTGTAGATCTCCTCCTCTGGGAAGTGGGTGTACTACTTCTAGTATCACCATCCTCATTTGAGCCACTGTATGTTGGTGGTCTCTAAAATGTCTGTACACTGGGGATTTGATGTTTTTGGTGAGAATACTAGACTTGTGCTCAGTCCATCATTCCATGGCCTTTCTGGTAGACTTCCCTACGTAGTATTTCCCACAGGGACAGCGCAGAGCATAAGTTAAATTTCTGGAATCACAAGTTGCAAATTGTTTAAGATGGATTTTCTTCCCGGTGTTGCCATGTCGAATATGATCTCCTTTTATTACATTAGAGCATTGTTGGCAATTGAGACAAGGGTAAGTACCATTTGTGGGTTTGGACATGACGGGTTGGTTATTTGGTTTCCGTTTTTCTGCTTTAATCAATTTGTCACAAAAGTTTTTTCCTCGCTTGTATGCTAGCATCGGGGGTTCCGGGAAGAGGCGATTCAATTGGGGATCTGTTTTGATTACATCCCAGTTTTGTGTATAATCCGCAGTGAATGAATTAAGGTGGTTCTTTCATTTTTGATCTTTGGCTCTTATAGGTCTTCGCGGCTTTGTGCTTCCGTTCTTAGTATGGCTTTGTTGATCAGATCCTCTGGAAAACTCCTATCTTTGAATCTGGACTTCATAGTGGTGTACTCATCCTGTAGTATGTCTACTTCTGATGTGGTTCTTTTGACCCTGAGTAGTTGGCTGTAGGTTTTCTTTTAAATGTTTTGGGTGGAAACTTTGAAAATGAAGGGTGCTGTTCACATCAGCTGGTTTCCTATAGATTTGAGTTTTAAGTCCTGTGCTGGTTATTTCAATAGTGACATCAAGGAAATTCATGCTCGGTTTGCCAATGTCCATTGTAAACTGAATTCTCTCATTACAATTGTTTAGATATTCCCAAAATGTTCGAAGTTCTTGCTCAGTTCCTCTCCAAATTCCAAAAATATTGTCGATATATCTCTACCAACTTTTGATTTTATCTTTCCACATTGGTTCATTAAGAACATGAGTGCACTCGAAAAAAGACATAAACATGTTGGCGTAGGAGGGTGCGACTGATGACCCCATAGAGGTACCTGAGGTTTGCAAAAATAATTGTCCGTTGAATCTGAAGTAGTTATTAAAGAGGATGATGTTGATAAGTTCTATTGCCAATACCTTGTGAATGTTAATTTCCCCATGTTTTAATAAAAACCATTCTAGTGCTTCAATACCTTGGTTGTGGGGAATTGAGTTGTACAGGCTGCTTACATCCATTGTAAATAGTAGCAAGTTGGGTTCATCCATTTTTAAATTCCTGATGTTTTATAAGAACTGCGTAGTATCTTTTAGATAAGTTTCGGTTTTTTGAATCAAAGGTTGGAGTGCGGTGTCAAGATAAACTGCCAGGGGATGAAAAATGCTTTCTGTGCCAGCAACAATCGGTCTAAATGGAGGGTCTGTTTTATTTTTATGTATTTTTGGAAGGCCGTAAAAGACCGGTGTCACTGGATTTTTTTTAATCAGAAATTTACTTGTGTTTTCAGAAATCCAGTCCAAATCTTCTGCTTTGGAAATAGTCTTCTTGATAATGTCTTTGATGTTACTGATAGGGTCCTGATCAAGTTTAAGGTAGGTGTCCTCATCAGATAGTAGTTTCAGTCAACCTTCATTGTATGTCGTGGTGTCCATGATGACTAGTGCACCACCTTTATCAGCTTTTTTGATAGAAATACTGTTGTCCTCTGCTAGGTCCTTAATGATGTTTAGCTGATGTTTCTTGATGTTTTGTTTACTGCAAGTGCTGTATTTGAGGCATTTCAAGGCCCTAGTGGGTTTGGTTTAAAGAACCATTGAGTATAGATAACCCTCAAAATCTTATAAAAAAAACTAGAAAGATTGATCCGTAGAGAAATTGCTCAAATATTACATGCAACAACATTGGCACAATATTTTAAATCAAAGAGAATACCAAGAGGACTTCAGATATACCTACAACCAACACTCTGTAAAGAAAATCTGGAATTTGTGAAACGTTCGGAGCAAATACTGAACAAGTGCTCACTTGACCTCATCTTACTCACCATTGAGGAATTATCAAAGTCCTTAGCACAGATGAACCAAGAAATCGAAGAGGTGACCGTTCAGTTAGCTAAACTTAAAACAGCAACAGAACTACAAACCATACTTGAAGACACCAATAATAAATTGGATAATTATAAAAAAGACATTGAACAGCGAAAAATAAGAAAATTCAGGCGCGATACCCTTCACTACGCCCATGACATAGTATATTCCTGGCAAGAATTCTACAGCAATAAACAAACTAATTTCACTCCAAGACAACCCAAACCACGTCCTACGAAAACAATACGGATAGCAGCGAGGTGACCAGTGGAGAGACTGAAGAAATCCCATCAACCAGCGGTACCACACTACCCATACCTACTGAAGGTCAAAGAACCATCCCACCTACAGTGAACATACCAACACCAGTACCGGAAGGTTTTTTAGGAGGAGGAGAAAAGCCAGAAGAGGGAAAAAGAAAACCCCGCCAGAAGAACAAGCATTGAAAGATCCCATAATAGTTAATATCTCTTCAAAACCACTCACGCAATCTCAATTGAATACTTTCAATTTAGGAATATCCTTCATACCAACTAACAATACGAGTTTGTTTGAAGAAGAAGTGAACCTTTTCAAGCTTGTTCGAAAAATGGAGTTGAAAATCTTCTTTGATAATCTAACGATTGAAACGAGGGAAAAAGACAAATGTCCATATCTTGAAATGAAAGACAGAAGTCACTTTCATCCCCAAATTGATCACCCTCTAGTTAACTTGTTTAAAACCAAAACCACTAGATCCTTGAAATGCCTCAAATACAGCACTTGCAGTAAACAAAACATCAAGAAACATCAGCTAAAAATCATTAAGGGCCTAGCAGAGGACACCAGTATTACTTTCAAAAAAGCTGATAAAGGTGCTGCCCTAGTCATCATGGACACCACGGCATACAATGAAGGTTGCCTGAAACTACTATCTGATGAGGACACCTACCTTAAACTTGATCAGGACCCTATCAGTAACATCAAAGAGATTATCAAGAAGACTATTTCCAAAGCAGAAGATTTGGACTGGATTTCTGAAAACAAAAGTACATTTCTGATTAACAAAAATCCAGTGACACCGGTCTTTTACAGCCTTCCAAAAATACATAAAAATAAAACAGACCCTCCATTTAGACCGATTGTTGCTGGCGCAGAAAGCATTTTTCATCCCCTGGCAGTTTATCTTGACACCGCACTCCAACCTTTGATTCAAAAAACCGAAACTTATCTAAAGGATACTACGCACTTCTTACAAAACATCAGGAATTTAAAAATGGATGAACCCAACTTGTTACTCTTTACAATGGATGTAAGCAGCCTTTACACCTCAATTCCCCACTACCAAGGTGAAGCGCTAGAATGTTTTTTATTAAAACATGGGGAAATAAATATTCACAAAGTATTGGCAATAGAACTTATCAACATCATCCTCTTTAATGACTACTTCAGATTCAGCGGACAATTATTTTTGCAAACCTCAGGTACCTCTATGGGGTCATCAGTCACACCCTCCTACGCCAACATATTTATGTATTTTTTCGAGTGCACTCATGTTCTTAATGAACCAATGTGGAAAGATAAAATCAAAAGTTGGTAGAGATATATCGACAATATTTTTGGAATTTGGAGAGGAACTGAGCAAGAACTTCGAACATTTTGGGAATATCTAAACAATTGTAATGAGAGAATTCAGTTTACAATGGACATTGGTAAACCGAGCGTGAATTTCCTTGATGTCACTATTGAAATAACCAGCACAGGACTCAAAACTCAAATCTATAGGAAACCAACAGCACCCTTCATTTTCAAAGTTTCCACCTAAAACATTTAAAAGAAAACCTACCATACAGCCAACTACTCAGGGTCAAAAGAATCACATCAGAAGTAGACAGACAGTACACCACTATGAAGTCCAGATTCAAAGATAGGAGTTTTCCAGAGGATCTGATCAACAAAGCCATACTAAGAACGGAAGCATAAAGCCGCGAAGACCTATTAGAGCCAAAGATCAAAAATGAAAGAACCACCTTAATTCATTCACTGAAGTACTCTAGTCAGAGTTTTCAGATCAAGCGGATTATACACAAAAACTGGGATATAATCAAAACAGATCCCCAATTGAATCACCTCTTCCCAGAACTCCTGATGCTAGCATACAAGCGAGGAAAAAACTTTTGTGACAAATTGATTAAAGCAGAAAAACAGAAACCAAATAACCAACCCCTCATGTCCAAACCCAAAAAGGTACTTACCCTTGTCTCAATTGCCAACATTGCTCTAATGTAATAAAAGGAGATCATATTCGACATGGCAACATCGGGAATAAAATCCATTTTAAACAATTTGCAACTTGTGATTCCAAAAATGTAATTTATGCTCTGCGCTGTCCCTGTGGGAAATACTACGTAGGGAAGTCTACCAGAAAGACCAAGGAATGATGGACTGAGCACAAGTCTAATATTCGCAGCAAAAACATCAAATCCCCAGTGTACAGTCATTTTAGAGACCACCATCATACAGTGGCTGAAATGAGGATGGTGATACTAGAAGTAGTACACCCACTTCCCAGAGGAGGAGATCTACAAAGACTGCTTTCACAGAGAGAACTTTTTTGGATACATTGCCTAGACTCACTCACTCCCCTTGGTATGAATGAGGACTACTATCTAGGACCCTACCTATGATGAATATTCCATTTTTAGCACAGGTTCCAATTATCACTCATTATGATTACATTACCCTCTGCTATGGTGAGATTTCAGTGTTAAACTCACTTGCATATGTTTTACAAAATACACCTCATTTTTTGGATGATGTTGTTTGGGATTGCATTCCCTTTGCTATGACCAAATCCCTGTGTAATATGCACTTGCATTTGTTTTACAAATTACACCTAAAATGGTGAAGGTTATTATTGTTTTGACAAAAATTGTTAACATTAGGTCACCTTGTGGAGATATGTTATATCTGATTTGGAAATGTTTAAAAATGTTACCACATGTGGTGGAATACATCTGTGAACAAGTGGTCATTTGCTTTTTGCATGTTAGATAAGTGTTAATTATGCAAACAGACGTCTGTTACTCTAAAGCTAATGTACACCTAGAGGACTGGTAGGTTCTACGGACTAGACTCCACCATATCTCCTCTCACGCAAACTTTCTTCACATCCATATGAGTATGGGTTACTTATTCTCTCCTTTACTATCCTTTTAAGTATATGTACTCACTTGACGTTCCTCGTTATATTCCGCGCATGAGCAGTGTTTTTGTATACATAGATTCAGATGACAGTCTTTTTGTGTCGTCAGATTCATAACGTATCTCTATTATCACTCATATTGTTATGCTGATTTACACGCATCTTCTCCAATTGTTTAAAAATACGTCTTTACATTTTCCTTACTCTAAATTCAGTCTATCTTCCATCCCACGCATGCGTGGTTATTTTGTTGTCATGGAATTCTGACGCCGACTTTTCTGTGTCGTCAGATCCATAACGTGGCCCAATCATTTAGTCTTGGTGTTACGCATGCGCGTAGAGATTGTTCCCTATGCACATGTTTTGTGCATATGTCATTCAAGTATCAGGTATTTAAGAAGGCGCACATTGAGTGTACCGCATCCTCCTCCGGTGGGATGCGGCGCACCATGATCGCTTTCGTGGATTCTCTGAACAGTATCAAGTAAGTGCAATGACTGATTCTGTCAGTCTTACCAGTACGTTCTCTTCATCTTAATAATCTTTAGCTTATCCTTTTCTCCCCTTTAGATGACTTTACTCATTTGAAGTACCGCCTGCTGAGTGTTATCTTTTGAAAGATCCCTCTTTATCTTGCATGGATTCGTCCGTCAGGACTTTTTCTGAACTTGTTGTAAGTAGAGACTTTTGTTCTCTTCTCTCTCCTTAGCGTTACTCCTCTCACTATTCGGGGTTTACACATGTTTCATTTCTTTAGCGTTGAGAGGAATGATCATTCCAGAGCTTCCAGTTTATGTTCCATTGGATACTTCTTTTCTACTATGTGACCACCATAGTTGGTAAATTACATTGTTCAATCTGGCCTCCATTTTGTCAAGTTGCTCTTTCTGCCTTCCTAGGACCCCTCTTTTTACAGACTAGATTGGTTAGAAGCCATGTCTAAAATCCTCTTAGCAGGATTATCTAATCCTACTGCAGTTAGAAATAGCTGACCATACTTGTTGAATACATCTGACATTTAAAAAGTTGTTGTTTTGTATCGAATAAATAATGATCAAAATGAAATTGTAATGCACACTACATATGCAGCTATACTAAGATGCACTTTTTTCTATCTTTTTCTAGAATTTTATGAAATATGATTCTGCCCCTGAAGAAGAGTTTATACTCGAAACGCGTTTGGCCTAAAAACACTGTGTAAATACATTTATGAATTGTTTTCTACATGAAATCTTGTGAGCTGGGTATTTACTCCTACTGCCCCACCAACTGAACTATGGACTGCATTTAATGCATCAAATTATTAATGTGAAATTATATATAAATAACACTGAATTACTGATCTGCTCCACAGATACTAGATAGTGTGCAGGGGACGGGAGTTCCTACATCTCTAGGAACAACCACTTTTTGTTCTCCCATTTATCCAACCTAGTTGCCAGGGTTGAGTTTTGCTCCCCCGCACTTCAAACAAACCTAAATCTCTAAAAGGTTACCATTAACCCATCTTGTGAGTTTTTTTCCAAAACATAGGTGTGCCCTGGTGTTTGTGCTTATTTGCTTGGTGTTCAGAATGGTAGCAATGAAGAGGGAGTGGGACAGTAGGTCATTAGAGGGACAGGTCATGTAATTTGTGGCATGAGCAGGAGCCACTGAAAGATCCAAGAGTTTGACATCAGGTGGCTTAGTGGCACTGGCATTTAATAGCAAGCTGAGGGGTGGAGGGGGGTCGGCAGGAACCAGCTAGGAGTTTCCAGTACAGGCAGCTCTGAAAGGTTGGGCCAGAAGGAAGGATGGGCATCATCCAATTGACTTCGACATGCTAAGGAGACTCCTGGAAACATTGCCTCGGGTGTGTGCCGATAGCTTTGTGGTGGCATTGTTTAGGGTTGCCTTTGCCATCGCCTTCTTTGGTGTGATGCACTTTAGCGAGCTAGTAGCCAGGAGTAAAGATGACATAACCCAAAAGGCTCTTAGCTGGAGTTACATCTCCATCTGGTCAAGGTTTAGTTATTAGCATCAGGAGGTCTAAAACCAACTAGGTAGAAGAAACCTATCAGATCAAATAGGCCAGGTGATGCCCAAAGTTGCACCAAC
Source organism: Ambystoma mexicanum (assembly GCF_040938575.1). NCBI lineage: Eukaryota > Metazoa > Chordata > Amphibia > Caudata > Ambystomatidae > Ambystoma > Ambystoma mexicanum. The sequence goes on along the minus strand of NC_090934.1, from coordinate 1,229,751,842 downwards.
ATGATGATTTCACATTCCCCGGCCATCAGGCTGGCTGGGGGTTGAGGCTTCTTGCTGCTGCACAACGATGGAACTCCATTCTATTTGTTCCAATTCCCGAGTATCACATAATTCGTGATTCTAGAGGAGGTTAGCAAGGTGCAGGACGGACAACGTACTCATTTGGGATGGGTGCAGCTACAACTGCCTTTCAGGAAGGAATGTCAGGGCAGCAAATACAGAATATAGCTAGGAGGGGGATGGAAAGATATACATTTTACATCTGCTAATAGGGTGATGCCATACGGGCAAGTGGTGACACGCTGTAAGGTTTTCAAACACTAACCTTATGGTGCAGCAATCAACGAGGCAGTTGGGGAGCCCCCTAGGGACCCTGACACCTCCCCTCTCCTGAATAGGAAACAAGTGGTGGTGTAAGGGATCCCAGGGAAACCCTCCTGGGGGAGAAAACCCTGCCGGAACGGAGATGGATCCAATCGTCCTCGGTACGTCGATCTTCAACGTGGGAAGGATTCTATTTGCAGGACTCTGTCTGCTTCTGTATTCTAATTTAAACAAAACAGGGTATGAGCTGGGATATAATCATGGAGAAGACAGACAGAAGTGAGAAAAGAGCAGTACCGAGCGAGTTGGATGGAGGAGGAGTCTCGAGGAGTCTCGGAGGTCGGGAGAGGGAGGCTGGATACGGACACAAGTCTGTAGATATGTAGATAGGTAGGTAAAGAGAAAAGGTAAGCTTAAGGACAAGGATGTAGGTAACATGCACCCTAGCTGCGAACTTACGGAGCGTCTGAGGAGAGAAGCGACGCGCTGAGCTGTGGTTCTGCTGCACCATATCCGGTATCCTTGGAACAGCGCGGTGACGTCAGAGGACGTCTGACTGAAGACGGGAACACTGCAACGCTACCCGTAGTAACAGGAGCCATGCTGGGAGAATGAAACAAGGACAAAGTCCGCATTCTCCAGCGCCGCCAAAGGGAGCCGCGGCGCCAGCGAGACATGACAGTATGCCCCCCTCCAAGGGTCCCCCCACCGGGTTTGTCGGGGTGCAACCTATGAAAGCGGCGAACAAGCAAAGGTGCGTGGACAGCAGAGGCTGGTTCCCACGAACGGTCCGCTATAGTATACCCCTTCCAGTGGATCAGATATTGAAGTCGACCATGATGATAACGAGAATCACAAACACCGGAGACTTCGAATTCGGGACCATCTTCGGTTGACACAGGTGGGGGACAGTCCTTAGAACGACCGAATCGATCTGGGACATGGAGCTTGAGTTGGGACACATGAAATACTGGGTGAATTCGAGACCAAGATGGAGGAAGTTGCAATTCAAAGGCTAGAGAGCCCTTCGACCTTAAAACAGTGAAAGGCCCAAAGAATTTAGGGGACAATTTAGATGGAATCAAGTGTCTAGGAAGGAATCTTGCCGAGAGCCAAACCAAATCCCCCGGAGTAATCTTGGGTGATGGTGAACGATGCAAATCCGCAAAGCGTTTGGAGCTTTCCTGAGCTTCTTGCAAAGCAGTCCTGGCCAAAAGATGTCCCTGTTGGATGTCCCCCATAAGGGCGTCGGCATCTGGAAATGCCGAAGATTGGAGAAGAGAGGAAGGAGAACAGGAGGGATGGTATCCATAGGTACAGTGGAATGGACTTGTCTTAATGGATGCATGAGGAGCGTTGTTATAGGCAAACTCTGCCATGGGTAACAGTTCCCTCCAGTTATCTTGAGCCGCAGACACAAAGCAACGCAGGTAGGTTTCCAGGGTTTGATTCAAACGTTCGGTCTGTCCGTTAGTTTGAGGATGGTAGCCTGAACTTAAAGCTCTTTTAATCCCCAAAGCGGAACAGACCTGCTTCCAGTATCGGGAGATATACTGCGAACCTCGATCGGACACTATACTGTCTGGAAGACCATGCTGAGAAAATATGGTATTGATGAAGCGTCTGGCCATTTGTGAGGCAGTTGGTATGGAGGGTAAAGCCAGAAAATGGGCCAATTTGGTAAAATAATCGACCGTTACCATAATGGTGGTACAACCTGTAGACGGAGGCAAGTCGACAATGAAGTCCGTAGAAATCAGTTGCCAGGGACGAGTAGGTATTTGTACCATTGCCAATTTCCCAAAAGGTTTGCTGCGAGGGGTTTTGGCTTGGAGGCAAACCACGCACGATGAAACATAGTTTTTCACGTCCTTACCCAGGGTTTCCCACCAAAAATGCCTTAAAACAAGCTCCCGGGTACTGGCTATACCGCGATGTCCGGCCATGACAGAATCATGACACATATGCAGCACTTCAGTACGGAGTTGGAGAGTAGGGATATAGACTCGATGGTTCTGATAATAGCATCCGTCTTCAAAGGAGAGACCCCACTTTCCCATTTGAAGACTGATAGAATCCTTGATGAGACAGGTTTGGGATGCAATCGAGTGAAGGAAATCTTGGACTACAGTAATAAACGTAGCTCGAGGAAACAATTTTTCGGTCTGAAAACCAGGTTTGCATGATGGATCTCTGCGTGATAATGCATCGGCTTGTAGATTGGTGTTCCCCGGAATGATTGTGAATGTTATGTTGTAGGGAGAAAAGAAATGTGCCCATCTAGCTTGCCGACTGTTACGTGTTTCTGCGTACTGGAGGCTTTTAAGATTTTGATGGTCTGTGCGTACTTCAATAGGATGTTGGGAACCCAATAGGAGATGTCTCCATTCCTGAAATGCTCGTTTTATGGCTAATAGTTCCTTCTCTAATACTGTGTAGTTGATTTCCGAGGGAGAGAAGGTTTTAGAAAGATAGGCCACAGGATATTCTAACCCAAGTGCCTGAGTCTGTTTCAACACGGCTCCCAAGGCGAAGTGAGAGGCGTCTGTTTCTACAATAAAGGGTAGGCTCTGGTCTGGAGTTCGTAATATTGGGGCTGACGTAAAAAGGGTTTTCAAAGTGTCAAAGGCGGACTGAGCTTCTATTGTCCATTCGAAAGTCTTCCCCTTCTTAAGCAGCCTAGTTAGTGGTAGAACAACAGAAGAAAACCCTGCAATAAACTTCCTGTAAAAGTTTGAGAATCCCAGAAAACTTTGGAGTTCTCTGACGGTACGAGGTGGAGACCACTCCAGAATTGCTGTTACTTTGCTGGGATCCATTGATATCCCAGAGGAGGATAGGACGAACCCTAGATAAGTAACTGTAGTCTGATGAAATTTGCACTTTTCTAGTTTACAGAATAGGTGGTTATTCCGTAATCTGTGTAAAACTTGACTCACATGTTGGTGATGTTCCTTTGGGTCCTTGGAGTACACCAGGATGTCATCGAGATATATAACCGTTGTGTGGAGAAGGAGATCAGAAAATATATGGTCGATAAATCTCTGGAAAACAGCAGGAGCATTTGATAAACCAAAGGGCATCACCCGGTACTCGAAATGACCAAAAGGGGTGCGAAAGGCTGTTTTCCACTCATCCCCTTCCCTAATCCTGATGAGGTGATAGGCTCCTCTAAGATCTAGTTTAGTGTAGATGGTGGCTCCCTTTACGGCCTCCAGAATATCAGGGATGAGCGGCATAGGATAACGATCCGGAATGGTGATTTTGTTAAGACCCCGATAATCTATGCAGGGCCTTAATTCGTCTGTGTCCTTCTTCGCTATGAAAAACAATGATGCCCCTGCAGGAGAGATTGATTCCGTTATCAGACCGTTCTTGAGGTTGGTATCCAGATACTGTCTTAAGACCGATTTTTCTTTCTCCGAAAGGATGTACATTTTACCGAAGGGTATGGGTTGTGAAGATACAAGTCGAATCGAACAATCGTCTCTTCTATGAGGCGGAAGGTCCGAGAACTGAGGAGAAGAAAAAATGTCTTGGAACTCCTCATATTCGGGAGGGAGAAGACTGATCTGGTCCACTATTTTATGGGATCTGTCAGGAGGTGAAGGAGGAGTAGAGAACCCTATAGAGCCGACTGCAAGACAGTGTTGAACACAGTGTTCTGACCCCAAGAAAATAGAACCAGCTGACCAATTTATGAAGGGATTGTGTAGCTTTAACCAGGGTAACCCCAAAATAATGGGATAGTGGGCGGCCTTAATAATGTCGAATATGATCTCTTCTCTGTGGGAACCGATAGACATCTTTAAGGCGAACGTTTGTTCCCGTATAGGTCCTGAAACTAGAGGCGTGCCATCCACCCCTTCAACTGGTATGGCAAAGGCTTTGGGAGAGCGAGGTAAATTCTGTGATTTAGCCCACATATCGTCTATGAACAATCCCGCTGCACCGCAATCTATCAAGGCGGGTACCGTTACTACGGTTCTATCTGGTAAGGAAAGAGAGACCCGTAAAACTACCATGTCCAATGATGGAGGAATCAGGGTTGGAGAGTGGGAATCAGCACCCGTTGCCCCGACCGTTGTTCCCTTTGCGGTTGGGGTCTGGCGTTTCCCGAACGTGATTGCCGTCTAAGAGGAGCAATAGGGCAATCATGTACTGTATGAGAGGAAGAGCCGCAGTACATACATAGCCCTTGGCTTTTCCTGCGAGCCCGTTCCTCTGGAGTAAGAGGTCCCCGAGTAATCCCCACTTGCATAGGTTCATCTGAATTAGTGGTTTTGGGAACTGAAACTATGTCTGGCCCAAAGCGGTGACTTCTCCCTTTCTTCCTTTCCGCTTGTCGTTCTTGTAGCCGATAGTCTAACTGCATGGTGAGGGAGACCAATTCCGCAAGAGTACTGGGTCTAGAAACCCGCGCGAGTTCGTCTTTTAACTCTTCATGAAGCCCCCTTCTGAACAAAGTTATCAGAGCGTCATCAGCCCACGAGGTGCCGGCCGCCATTTGTTTGAATCGAGTGATGTATTCTAGAATACCTAAGGATCCTTGCTTGATGTCTAGCAGTTTCTCCTGAGTGGAGACATGATACTCTTTTCTTGAAAACATAGCCTTCAGGCTGGCAGTAAAAGCGGGCACTGAATCAAGAATGGCGTTATTAGAAGTTACAATAGGGGTGGCCCAGGCTAGAGCAGGTCCTGTTAGATGGGTAATCATATATCCTACTCTATCTCTATCTGAGGGGAAAAAAGATGTTTTGAATGCAAATTGCACTGTGCATGCGTCCAGAAATTCCCTTAGTGATTGAGGATTCCCGTCATATTTCCCTCCTGGTAATGGACCCGGAGGGATTTCCGAACTTGTGGGAGGCCTCACTAACATTTGCTGTTTCAGATAAGCGTTTTCATGTTTCAAGGCTTGTACCTCATGGGACAAACCTTGTACCACAGTCGTTAACTGCTGCACCTGGTCTAACGCTGCTTGCAGCGTTGTCATAATTAGATTTCTCTTTTACAGGCGTCGCTTGCTGTAAGGTTTTCAAACACTAACCTTATGGTGCAGCAATCAACGAGGCAGTTGGGGAGCCCCCTAGGGACCCTGACACCTCCCCTCTCCTGAATAGGAAACAAGTGGTGGTGTAAGGGATCCCAGGGAAACCCTCCTGGGGGAGAAAACCCTGCCGGAACGGAGATGGATCCAATCGTCCTCGGTACGTCGATCTTCAACGTGGGAAGGATTCTATTTGCAGGACTCTGTCTGCTTCTGTATTCTAATTTAAACAAAACAGGGTATGAGCTGGGATATAATCATGGAGAAGACAGACAGAAGTGAGAAAAGAGCAGTACCGAGCGAGTTGGATGGAGGAGGAGTCTCGAGGAGTCTCGGAGGTCGGGAGAGGGAGGCTGGATACGGACACAAGTCTGTAGATATGTAGATAGGTAGGTAAAGAGAAAAGGTAAGCTTAAGGACAAGGATGTAGGTAACATGCACCCTAGCTGCGAACTTACGGAGCGTCTGAGGAGAGAAGCGACGCGCTGAGCTGTGGTTCTGCTGCACCATATCCGGTATCCTTGGAACAGCGCGGTGACGTCAGAGGACGTCTGACTGAAGACGGGAACACTGCAACGCTACCCGTAGTAACAGGAGCCATGCTGGGAGAATGAAACAAGGACAAAGTCCGCATTCTCCAGCGCCGCCAAAGGGAGCCGCGGCGCCAGCGAGACATGACACACGGGTGTCAAAGAGGATGACAAGTTTGACTTCAAGGAGCAAGCGCAGAAAGATAGTATGATGAAGTCACTGAAATAAAGTATGACACGTGTGCCGCATAAATGAAGTGGTATTTTAACTCTTTGTGATGAACCTCCAGCAGATGTAGAGGTATGGGACATCGGGTACTCATTTGTCGCGTGTGGAAGCAGGTGGATGCTCTAGCTGCATCGGAGGGATGGAAATCTAAGCTTTAAAAGAAAACAGATGGTTTGGCGCCCGAGTAATGAGATGGGCCACCCTGCTGGAGACTGCCAAATGAAACCTGAGGGTTGGCCTGCCCGGATATATTACTCCACCAGATATTTTGGTAATACACTTTGGGGGCAAAAACATAAGGGTTCTAGGATGGGGTTTCCTCTTGTGTATGATGCAGGAGGCCATACGGACATTGCACAGGTTGTAGGAAGGCACCAAAATAATATGGTCTGAGAGAATTGCCAGGGGTGAATGGCCTGGGGAAAGGTTGGGTGAAATGGTGGAGTGATCCTTCCCAGGCATGAATGGCCCGGTGAAAGGTTGGGTGAAGTAGTGGAGCGATCCTTCCCAGGGGTGAATGGCCCGGTGGAAGGTTGGATGAAGTGGTGGAGTGATCCTTCCCAGGCATGAATGGCCCAGTGAAAGGTTGGGTGAAATGGTGGAGTGATCCTTCCCAGGCATGAATGGCCCGGTGAAAGGTTGGGTGAAGTAGTGGAGCGATCCTTCCCAGGGGTGAATGGCCTGGGGAAAGGTTGGGTGAAATGGTGGAGTGATCCTTCCCAGGCATGAATGGCCCAGTGAAAGGTTGGGTGAAATGGTGGAGTGATCCTTCCCAGGCATGAATGGCCCGGTGAAAGGTTGGGTGAAGTAGTGGAGTGATCCTTCCCAGGGGTGAATGGTCCGGTGAAAGGATGGGTGAACTAGTGGAGCGATCCTTCCCAGGGGTGAATGGCCCGGTGAAAGGTTGGGTGAAGTAGTGGAGCGATCCTTCCCATGGGTGAATGGCCCAGTGAAAGGTTGGGTGAAGTAGTGGAGCGATCCTTCCCAGGGATGAATGGCCCGTTGAAAGGTTGGGTGAAGTAGTGGAGCAATCTTTCCCAGGGGTGAATGGCCCGGTGAAAGGTTGGGTGAAGTAGTGGAGCAATCCTTCCCTGTGGTGAATGGCCCGGTGGAAGGTTGGATGAAGTGGTGGAGAGATCCAAAACGATTAATATAAGGATAGACACCTGTATGCAAAGGAAAGGCCTGGACTTCATCAGGCATTATAAGCTTTGAGAAAAGGACTTCATTAATTTTGTGGGAGACACGGTGCACCTGCCAGCCAAAGGGCATGACATATTACTGCTAGATATTTGTGGGTTACTGGTGAGAGTGGGATGTACATAGAAGAGTAGCTTGGTGAGTATGACAAACACTATGGATGGGTGGTATTGGGCACCACAGGGACGGGACAACCCCAAAGCATGACAGAGTTACTGAAGGATCCTACCAGCGGAAGAAGCAGCCGTGACTATAACCCGGTGGCTGCGGAGGCCGTGCGGGTGCAATGGGGGCTCTTACCCTGAAGGACAGTCGGACTCCTGGACAACTGCCGACTGCTCTGGGCTTCACTGCATATGGGGCTATGGGAGGAAACCAACTGTTCCTAGTCGGACAAAGACAACAAAGTGTGGGTTGTGACCCAGAAGGTCTTAACCGGAAGTGGTGTTGTTTCATCGAGAAGTAATGGAATCCTAAGGGATGGGGTCAGTCACAATGAATGTCACGTGATGATAGAAAGTGCAGAACGGCTCTCCCCCATGTTCTATGTGTCTCAATCTATGGCACTTTCTCACAACCCTGAGGATGTATATATACCCCTTGAATATGGTCTAATTTTTCTACAAGGCATATACAATCTTCTAATTTTGGGACTGGCCAGTAAAGCCTGCACTCCAAAAACTCCTGGCAAAACTTTTGTTACCTCAGCACTTTGAACCTCTATAGAGAGGGTAATGACTCAGCATGTTGTGGCATCTGCCACCATTGGCTCGCCCAACGATTTGTACTACAACCCCCATCAGACTTAAACAGTATAGTTATCCGTGAAGAATCATGGGAGCCGTAGTCCGAAACATCTAGAGACTGCAAGTGCAAACCCCTAAAAGGGGTTAGGGTATTCTCCTATGGCCTCAACAACACATTTGAAAGGCTTCGATTGATCTCAACAGATGGAACTATGTTCTGTGTAATGATCTGTAATCCAAGCCTTGTTACAGCTGGAAACTACGGGGATCTAATCAGTCGCCAATACAGAAATGGACGCTCATTTGACTGAGAGCTGAAGCGAGCGAGCCGCAGCAGGTGAGGGAAAAAGCCTTCAGCAAAGCTTGAGATGGGGGAAGGGATTCCGTGTCATGTGCAGCGTCGGTAGCAATCATCCCAGGTGACAGCTTTATTCTGTACAGCACATATTTTCATTCATCATAGTCTTTACGGGAGCACCTACACATTAATGTCAGACGGAGACCCGCCTGGCATATAGGGAGTTACGCCGCTTCCAGAGCAGCACCCCATTATTTCGGTGTGTGTGTTTTTGCGGAAGCTGTGTGATTATTCCATGCACAGCCATGCAGATAATTCAAGTTTCAAATTCCCGAGAATGATGCACTAGCAGGCAGACACTGGCATCCACTGACTTGCACCTCAAATAACACACGCAGGAAGGAAGACATATTGGAATGCACATCATTAGTAGGAATTGGTACTATACATATTGAATCACTTTTCCCCTGAGTTATAACATCACACTTATGTGAAACTTACAACAACAAAAAACAACAACCCTGGAATGAAAGCCATGTTTTTAAACACCAGGAAAGACTACAGGATCCCATCGTGCAACAACTGTGTAAACAGAATCGTCCCCATACCCTTATATGAGGATTTATTTTTTTTACAGCGCCCACACTGCCTTTTGGTAAATCATCAGGGCGCTTTAGAATACGGGTTACAATAAATGGGCCAAACGGGCACAAAATAGAGCAGGGTTTGTTAAGGTTCCCAGAAGAAGATATGTTGGCACAGTATAAAAGCTCAATAATTAATTATTTTTAAAGTTGTTGCTAAAGCCATTCACCAAATGTGGAGGCTAGTGGAGTGATTTCCAAAGAGGATTGCGCGAGTGTGAGTAGTGCAGTGGTATTCAAACCTTTCATACAGAGGCCCCCCAGAATAAAAATATTATTTCTTGCCCCTCCCGCACACATTTTAACTGGTTATATTTTCCATTAAATGCTTATATTTACCCCCATAACCTCTTTGAACAGTGCCTCGCCCCCGCCCCATTTCCAAGGAAGAAGTATTTTGCTGAAGTCGTTCGGCTTTGTGTAGAAGGCATATGGATATGCACTCCACTCTGTCTGTGATCAGTAGCCAATACTTTAGAGCAGGCCATGACCGGCCACACTGCCTTCAGCCCAGGATAAGGTAAGTGGTCTGGGTTAGTTCCCTCTGGGGCATGGCTATGCTATGTGATTGTGGCCACCATAGAAGGCGTTGCAGTAGCCACTGCAGGAAATGGCCAACAGCGAGGATGGTCATCTTGCATTGAGGTAGGCCAAGAGTGGGAGAATTCCTCAAAGCATGTGATGTTATGTTATTGCGATGTGTAGCGCACACCACTGCCATTTATATGGGTTCCAGGCGCTCTGGCGACTCTGAGAACGAGGGGGTGGAAGTGAGGGAAAATGCAAGATTGATGTGCCCTTGTATTGATGCATACAGACCGGAAGTATCCTGAGCGCTACATGCGTCTGAGTTTCTAGGTGTGTTGTGTTAGGATATTGAGGATTTTGTTTAGAATGAAGACATTGTGTACCCACAGTGCTGTGGTCTGATGACCAGGGGTGGCAGTATAAAGGGAGTTTGTAGAGGTGTAAAGTTCTGTTGTTTGGGGAGTGGAGTATTAATGAGCCAAGTGTATCGAGTGTGAGCATGGACATGTATCTGGTTAGTTGGTGGGGTTGTTAGAGGCTGGAATGAGACCTATAAGAGTGGATGCAGTTTCTTTGCATATATTCTGCGGGTCCCCAGGTCCAAAATCTGGAACTGAAGAGGTATAGTGTATTGCACTTGTGTAAGTTTCGTGCAAGTTAGGGCACAGATCACTTGACACCTGGGAAGTTATGGTTGAAGTTTGGTATGCATTGTGAAGCCTGGAGCAAAGGTCATGTTGTCGCTTGAGTTACATGACAGCAATAGGGTGGAGCAGGTCTGGCATTCCCTGAAGTGGTGCAGTGTGGGAAGCTGGAGCATTGTGACCTTGCTTGACAAATTGGTTCAGCATCAAAAGGTGGGTGGCTCTTCGGGTGTGGGTCCCGGTTGTAGTTTGCCACAGAATGACAGTTGGCTTCCTGATTCTGGCCGGTTTCTTGGTTGGTTAAGCATTGAAAAGCCATGTATGTAGTGATGTCCTGAATCTGAGGGTGTCCACAATTGTGCAGATTTCCGTTTATAACATGTTCCAGAGTTTGGCCACCATGATGGGAAAGGGCGGCCCTCTGTGCCTCCCTGTGGTGTAGCACATGGTCTCTAGTACTACATAGTGGCTGGATCTTAGCATCCTCCATGATTGGTATTTGGTGATCTTTGCTCAGATGAGTTCTTCTTCACAGCCCAGAAGAGGGCCGTGGGCTTTGTAGGGTGTCTTGAATTGGATTCTTTGGTTTAACCAGTAGCCAGTGGAGATGTCTTAGTGCTGGAATTATGTACCCCCTCCTGTCCAGCCTGTGCAGTAGTTCTTTCTGCTTTGAAGTTTCTTTGTGAGGTAGTCCAGCATTCCGAGGTATACGCTGTCGGTATAGTCAACTGTTGAAAGAATTAATGCTATGATGGCAGGTGTCCTGTGCTTAAAGGTGAACAATGGCATGATCCGTCTGATTGAGCAGAGATGATGGAACTACTTCTTTTCAAGTGCTTTGGTAGGTTGTTCCAGGTTGAGTTAATTGTCTATAAGGATTCCGAGGTTCTTGATTAATTTTGAGTTTTTGGGACAGGCACCCATTCCCATAAGTCAAGGTAGCAGTGCCTCTGGATGCAGAGATCGAAGATGCTGTTCTTGATTGAATTGTTTTCCTGAGGGCTAAACGTTAATTCAACATCAATGAAGACTCACAAGTGGTGAAGGTAGCAGTGCCTCTGGATGCAGAGATCGAAGATGCTGTTCTTGATTGAATTGTTTTCTTGAGGGCTAAACGTTAATTCAACATCAATGAAGACTCACAAGTGGTAGATGAAGGGCACAGAGGTGGAGGCCCATCAAAGCAGTGTAAGAGGGGGCTTGATGATCCCCAGAAAGAAAGAAATACCTCAAAACTTTACTTAAAAGGTGGAGGCAAACTTTGAAATAGAGGTTTTGAAATCATATTTCATGAAATAGAGGTATGGGTTAGCAGAACACTTCAACCACATGGAAAGGGTGTGAAGAAGTGGGCATTTCAGGTATCGACCAATGGGATGCAGGTAAGAATCAACATTGAAGCTTCCTGGCATTGCACAAATTGTATAGTAGCTGTTTGATCGCGCACTGCAAAGAATCCATATCCATCCTCAAAATCGGGGTAGAAATCGATAAAAGGAAAAAAAAAACACGCCACGAGGGTGTCCTGCATCCATTACCAATATACTGGAGGATTTCTCATAATGAAGAAGAAACTCGTCATTAGCAGGTAAGGTAATTATGCTCCAAACGTATAATGAGGGCTTAGACAAGAAAGGAGGTTTACATGTCACTGTGGTGGGAATTGCAAGGCGGAGCAGGGCAAATGAGGAGGGAAGGGCCGAAAGTGCTAAGAGAAAGGGTGAAAGCGCAATCAATTAAAAGATGTGTACAGGAGCAGGTGAAGCAGAGACAGAGTAAACAAGAGGAAAATAAGGGGAGCAAGAGGTAAGAGAGAGAGGATGAAGACGCTCTTAATTAAGTGTGGTGTCAGGACTACAGAGATTAGCCACTGTGCCAATAGATAGATTGTGTAGCTTGTAAATTCATTGTGTTTGAAAGCCCTGACACTTATCAGGGACAGATGATGGGATGCCTTTAATCCACATATGTTTCCTTCTTTGGCGATTTTCAGTATCTTCTTGTTTATCTATCAGATCAGTTCTTTGTTCCTCTAATTCCAGCAAACAAACTCTTGTTTCTTCAATATCATTTGAGTGTTCATCTGAATAGTTTTTTTGGTCACCGATTCTTGGCTCTAAGTTCATAAAGTATTTTCTGAGATGACAAACCTGGGTCAGTAGGTCTTCCTTCAGAGCTGCAGTGTTGGCCATCATTTCGGACTAAACATCCTTTAACAGTAGCTGCCATATCCCTTTCGCCACTGCTTACTAAAAGTAGAAATCATCTTTCTCTGGCATTACATTGTCAGGACTTCCACCTGCCTGCTCTTCATTCGAGATTTGTACTTGGTGTTCGATTGACGCAACATGTCCTTGATGTAAAATGGGATTTTTGTGTTGTTGTTCGCCATGCTGGAGGCGATCAGAAATGGTGGTTGGGGTTTGCATCTTGCAATTTTCCAATTTTCTGTGGTCACATCTATGTTGCTTTACTCGAACACATCCCACCGCTGAGTTAAGAAGGTTTAGGAATCTAGAGTTACATGTTACTAGTCTAGAAACAGGCATGTGACCTCGTGTGTGTAGAGACGCTCACAACTATTGTTTTGATAGATTAATAGAAATGGACAATGACAACAGGTCTTCACCAGAAACCAATATCGGTGCCCACTCCACACTCCTCTAAGTAGTGGGAAATCTCCGGGTATTTGCTGTTGCCTTCTAAGACTCCACCAATGATCCCAGCCGTTAGTATGCGTGCGCTCATTCGTGTTTTGTGGGACAGATTCTCGTACCTCCTGTTCTCCTCTCATTGTTGTAAGAGGTTGGGTGTATTTTTTCTGAGTACCCAATGTTGTCTGGCATCCCCAATGTAGGGCTTTGAGTGGCCACAATCCGAGGCAGAGCAGAGCCCATCACCACTCAAGCTTTACGGGCCCTCTATCACCGCGAGCCCCACAACTTCAATTTTCGGTGTTCACTGAGGTCCCTGTGGCCTCACCGCATATTCCCGTAACTGCTCGGGGGACCATTACTCTCATTCCCAAACTCTCCTCAGCTGCTGCACAACACTGGGAGCAATATTCTGTTTTATCGATTGCTTACCTTGGGCAAAGCCTTTCTCCGAAATACAATCTTTCACAGGAATAAGCTGCAGAGAGGCTGCCAGCACGAACACCCTGCATCTCCTCAAGATAGGTCAACTCTTGTTCAGTCTTCTGCACATTCAAAAGCATAAATCAGTTGTCGGGGGAGCTCCAAGACATGTACCTGCATTCTCCTTGAGTGGTTATATTCCTCTCTCCTTACCCCCCTCACTCGGCATCCAGCTCCAAATCAGTCCTCTGCTTACATTTCGCAGCCACATAGTCAAAGTTTGTGGAGGTGCATTTCTCCCTTCAGGTGCAAGGAGCGGTTCGCTTGCCGCAGTGCCATCTTCTTCCCTGTGGCTGGGTCAGAGAAGATGTGCCTGTCCCAGCAACGTGCCACTCTAGGTGATCTGACTCCTCCAAAATTCTGTTGCTTGGTAGGCTACCTTCAGGCTCCTTTACATTCCAGGATCTGGATACACATTTTGCTTACTTTTCCTGCCTTTTTTCTCATCCACTTTCTTTGTTCTGTTTCCCATCCGGCTATTCTGTCACCGTTCGCTCCTTCTTTTCTGAGATCCTTTTCAGAATCGCCTAGGTTTATCCTCTTTTGTTCGCTGTTCTCTATTCCTCTTCTTGACCTTGTGGCTCTTGCTTTCTTTTCCCAAGTAGGCTATTCTTCTTTCATGTTTCACTTTCTAGGTCTTCTACACATGCAGGTTCTTGTTCCGCTTACTCCCATCACCTAAAAAAGACAATCCTGGCTCCACCTTTCTTCTCGAGTTGCTGGTTCCCTGCTTAAAACCCAAGTCTCTTTTCCCCAGCGGATGACCACCTCTGGTCCTCTTTTCCTACTTTTTGTGTTAACCCCAGCGACATGCCAGTTTCCAGGTCTTTTCGACTGACCATCAAAATGTTCTATTTACCTATTTCATGTGACAGGAGCCCCTTGCCGAAAAGTATACGTGGCCAGTATCCCCTCTTCCATGCCATGATTGGCCACAATTCTTTCTCACAATGATGGCATGGAGCCAGTGGTCTAGAATGGCCCCACTGGCCCACATCAGACCAACTTGGTCAGACATATTTATGTCAGGGAGCGTAGTCAGAGACAATGTTAACTTTTTCCAGTCTTCAAAGTCTGGATGTTTCAGAGTTCTCCCTGGCCCCTATGGGCCTGGCCACCATTACACTCCAGCCAGAACTTCCCAGCTCATCTGCCAGATCTACAATCCAACAGACAACCAGGCTGCAAGTCCCTAAAGAATATTATTCCCGACTTCCTTCAGATCTGTGCTCTGGTTGCTGGCCCACTGGGCTCACGATGAGGACATTGCACCCAAAAGGAAAGCAGATGCTACTCCTGCTGTTCCATTGCCTGCCCCTTGTGATCTAGTGGCCCTGTGATATCATTACATACTGTGTGTTGTGTTCTTATCATTTGTGAGGGTCCATGAAAATGACATGCTGACTATTTCTCTTCACTAGTGTTAACACCTCAACTGCCAACGAAATGGAATGGGAGAAAGGTCAGGGAGAAACACAACCTGCCTTTGATCTTCATGATGGAGGTGCAAGAAGTGCACAATAAGCTGGTGAATGACACCATCATATATGGGAAGAAGCTGCCAAGATTCTGGTTTTGGAACTGATGCATGGGAAGTGCAGAAATGAAGACTTTCTATTGCCTTTGTAAATGCTCTGCCCCTACACACAACACTCCTAATACAGAGGATGGGCAGTGACCTGTGCATCCACTAGCAACACTTGCCTCTTCTAAGGAACAATGTGCATCTGTTAAGAACGACTGTCCAAAAGGACCAGGAGCTGGCTACACAGAGAAAGAGCTCCCGATCATGATCTTTACACCAAGTTTCCATGACTACCACCCAAGCACCATCAAATGTCCCTGCCTTTGCTCCTTGGACTCACAACTCCTTGACACCTTTACTGGACATCCCAATGCCCCATATTCTCCCCGATACCCCGACCACCTGTCATGACTGTTGATCAAACCCTGACACCTATCCCCTTAACAGCATCACCCATGGCAGCTTCCCCAAAATCAGAGCTTCTTTTTGTAATGACATGGGCAACCCAGTAGCCAAATCATTCCTTGCACCCCACTGTCCTGGTTGCTGCCTATGAGTAACACAGATCTCACACCCCCACCTTTAGGTTCCAAGGAAGACGTTGACAGGTGTCCCATTGAATGGTACTACTGCAAAGGATGAACAGGTAATTACTGGCATCTGCAAACTCTCTCTGGGTGAGATGGTGAACATTCTGTTCAAACACTTGGTCACTTCCGAACAGCATGAGAATTAGCATACACAAAGTTGACTCTTGATCTCAGAACAATTCTGTCATTTGTGTCATAGTTCATCAAATGGCCACAGCGGCACCCTCCCATTGTCTGCATCACTATTCCTTCCTCTTTAGTCAGACAAGTCTCTCTGCCATCCACTTCAGGCAACCCAAACATTCCTCAAACGACTAATGACAGGCCTGGGCAAACAACAAAACTACCCCAAACCTCTCAGAGGAATGCAGACTCATTTATTAATGCACCAATTCTTTTTATTTCAAATGTTATTACGTTTTAACAAAAATAGAGAGATGCTTCAAGGCACATTAAAGGCCATTTCACAATAAAAAAGTCAACACACTCCATCAATTGAACCCCTCCACCCCCATCCTCTCCCCCATATGGCAGAAAAAAACGCAAGCAGACATTATCTTGGAACATATAGAACATGTTATCAGGGGCGAGCATCTCACACGCCTACCAACATGGACCAACCCCCCGCGAAGGGGGGTCGGCAGCACGTTACCACTCACAACCTCTCCCCCCCTTCCAGGTCCACTGAGCCCCCATTACTCCCTTTCCTGAGATTGAGTACCCCCATACTTCGAACGGAACCCCAACCACTGCATTTCCATAACCACACCCCCCCCCATGCAGCACCACAATGAGCCGTTCCATCAAATATACTTTGCAGGCTAGCCTACCCCACTCCACCACTGTTGGCAACTGGGCCCTTTTCCAGAAAATTGTCATACATGCCCTGGCCGCTACCAACAATAATTGAGCCATTTGGGGAAAGGCCTCCACTCCCCCTCCACCTCTACTTCACTCCAAACAATATCAGCTTGGGGTCCATGGGCCTCACCACCCGCTCAGCCTCATTGACCCAACACAAGACCTCGGACCAGTTCACCTGAACTTCCCTACACGTCCACAACATGTGCAAGTAAGTGGCCCATTCTCGCATCCAAGCCAGGACAACAGACTCACCCCTACGAACATCTTGCACAACTGAACTAGGTCACATTGCCAGCGGTGCAACAACTTAATTCCGTGCAACTTATCCTGGCACACCACCGATATCCAGGGTGCTCTAGTACACATAATGGGCATCATTTTTTTCCCGTTGCCCAGGAATAGGAAATTACCGGGTCATTACGGCCTTGCCGGACCAGGTAATCGTCCATTCCCAGGCGCCAGAAAATATTCTTCCCCAGAATGGGGAAGCCGGATGCACCTAAACCAATCGTGATTGGTGCCGGTGCATCCGACATGCTCCACGGTCATCTGACATGCACATCTGACATGGTCAGACCTGGCGGACGGGAAAACAACCGCCCACAGAACTCGTAGTTTGTCAGTCCAGGAATTACGGAACCGGCAAACTTGTAATGAGGCCCAATGTCCCAGAGATGCGAGTCAACCTCCCGTCCCAAGTCCCGCTCCCATCTAGCCCGTAATCTCTCTGTATTTCCCCAGTAGCTTTACTACCAATGCAGCATATAACAAGGATATTAGCCCCTTCGTCCCACTCTGAGAGTCCAATATATTCTCCATTCTTGTAAGCTCCTGCTGCAATGAATCCCTCAATATTTCGGCTTTCACCACCCCTTTTAATTGCAGATAGGAGAACACAGAGAGGGGACAAATATGCAATACTGCTTCGAGCAAAGAAATGAACTTTCCCTTCACCCACAACTGCCCTACTCTGGCCAGTCCTACCTCAAACCAGTCCTGATATCATCCTTGACACAGGATTTTATCCTGTATAACTGGGACCCATAAATGACTAAGCAGAGATGGCCACGTCGTGACTCCCCGCATCCCCATGCCCCGCAGCCAAATGCTCCACAGAACACCCAGTATAGAGTGATCTTTCACACCTTTTGGCAGCCGCTCCCTGGGGACCCACAGCCACTCCCCAACTGTTACAGGTTGCAAGTGGACGTTTTCAAGGTAGACCCATTGTTTATCCACATTCTACCGTAAATGCGGCACCAGGACCCTCAGCTGCAAAGCCTTATAGTAGAGGCCGAGATCAGGAAGCCCCACACCTACTCTCTCCTTTGGTAAGCCCAAAACCCTTCAGGCTATGTGCTGTTTCCCCTGCCTTCCAAAGGAAGCACAACATCCTCCCCCTCATCTCTGCAAAAAAGAAATCCAGTATTCTTATAAGGAGCATCTGAAACAGATAAAGTAGTCTCGGGAGAAGATTCATCTTAAGGACATTCAGCCTCCCCATCCAAGAAATTGGTTGGGCACTCCATCCGCACATTTCTTCATACAACTTCTACAAAAGCAGTGGGAAATCGGCCCATAAAAATCCTTAAGGTCCCTGGTAAACTTAACCCCCAAATACCTTATCGCCTCCAACTCTACCTCCATGCTGGGATCCCGAAGTGGGGGTAACATTCCTCCCAGCATTTGCCTCAAAAAGGAAGAGCACTGATTTCTTCCTTTTAACCTTAAAGTCTGAGAAGGCCCTGTATTCCTTTATAACATTCATTGCCGCGGCACTGAAAACTGTGGTGAACCAGGTGCAATAAAACATCATCGCCATATAATTCAAGTTTAATTTCTCTACCGCCTACCTTTATTCCCATGATCTGGGGGGCCCCTGCAGCCGCCCTGCCTATGGTTCCAATGACAGTGCAAACAAGAGGCAGGAGGGGGCACCCCTGCCTCGTTCCCCACCTGAGGGCCAACCCTCGAGAAATCTTCCCATTCACCACCGCCCTAGCTCCTTGCTGATCATACATTTGCCCAATCCCACTAAGGATGGCCTGCCCAAACCCATAATTCCAGAGTACTCAAGTGAGGAAGGCCCACTGTACTCTGTCGAACGCTTTCTCGGTATCCAGTGATAGGGGCATTGGGTTCCCACCCCTCTCTTGCACTAAGCCATAAGGAGAAAAGTCTTTCTCACTGTGTCCGCCCCATGCCTCCCCCATATAAACCCAACCTGGTCCGAATGAACCAGTCGAGACATTTACCCCTCCAGGGACAGTAGCACCATTTCAAAGACTTTGGCATCCACATTAAGAAGGGATATCCATCTATATGACTTGCACCATCCCGGGTCCCTCCCTTATTTTGGAATCACGTCTATCAGCACCTGACAGAATAACGGAGGTGCCTTGTCTGTCCCAAGGATGGAGTTAAGCAATTTGACCATATGCAGAACCAGCACTCCCCTACACTGTTTATAAAACCCCACTGGAAACCCATCTTCCCCCTTGACCCTGCCTCTTTGCATCTTCCGCATGTCTGCAATCACCTCCTCCTGAGTAAACAGTGTCCATCGCCTCTGCCTCCTGCCCCATCAGTCTTGGAAGAGGTGTCGCCTCCAAATATCCCTCCAACTCTGCCTCCGTCCGCACCTTCTCATCCCAATAGAGGTTCTCATAGAATTTCGCAAATTGGTATGCTATTTCCTCCGGGGCAGTGTGGTCATCCCTGTAATCATCCATAACCCCCTCCACCCAACTTTCAACTCTCTGTGCCCTCAACCTCGCCGCCAGAAAGACATCTGCCTTATCCCTCATTCGTAATATTTCTGACGTGTACATTGCAATTTATAAACCACCTTATCCATTTCCAGGGCCCTCAATTCCTCCCATTTAACCTGCACCCGTCCTATCAACTCCATCCTCCCCAGGCACCCCCCTCACAAAACTACCCCTCCATGGTCAAAATATCGGACCAGAGTTAATTTTCCTGGAGAACCTGCTCCCTCTTCTTCCTAGCGCCTTCCCTAATCAACACCCCTCTCCACATTCCTTTCGTTGCTTCCCAATCAGTAAAAATATCTACTTGCCCCATGTAATTCACCTAAAAATAATTGGTAATCACCTCAGACATCTCCCCCTGAAACACTGCATCCCTCCAGAGGGAATCATTACACTTCCACAATCAGTCATGTACGTGCAAACCCGTTATGTAAAACACATTATGCACCAAGCCGTGGTCCGACCATCTGACCGGGACGATATCACAAGACAACACTCTACTCAGCATTTCCCTTTAACCACACATATAATCAATACGCTTGTAGGTACCATGCGACTGCAAGAAGAAGGTAAATTTCCTAACCCTCAGATGGAGCTGTCTCTAAACATCAGAAACCTCCAACGAGAATAAGTATTCCTTCAGTCCCCTACCCCCTTTAGGGAGTCAGGGGAACTCCCCTTCCCCAATGCCCTTCGATCCATCACCGGATCCGCCCACAAATTGAGATCACCTCCCAACACTGGTTGCTTTCAAGGAAGCCCATTTGGCCCTGATTGGAACAATACAGCAAGGCTATCAAGATTACCACACTACCTACCCACCCTGCTCCCCCCTTGTTTACTATACCAGAGTCTCAAAACACCTGCCCATTCTGGCCTGAGAGAATCCTCCACTTTTCCACCGGTATCATCCGTGTCTCCTGGACCAACAGGACATCCAAACTCAACATCCAAAGCTCTCATGCAATAAGGAACTGCTTGGTAGGTGCATTCCGACCGCCCCTTTGCCGCCCTCACCTCATCCATATCTCCATGACCATTAACCTCAACACAGCCCCATGAGTGTAAATCTCTTCCCCACGCTGCTTCTGAAGTGCCAACAACTGTTCTACCCCTTCCTGAAAGAAATATAAATGAGGACCATGTTCCTCCAGACACCACTCTTACAAACAACCATCCCTGAAGGTGCCCCTCATTTCACTGGAGATGGCTTGTTGAGCCTCCTGAATTCCCTCCCGTTGGGCACCCTCCGGCGCTGTTCAAATCCCCTGCCCGGTGGCTGGGACCCCACACCACCCTTGCCCATCGCCAAAGGGGCACACTCCTGGTCCTTCACTGTTTCAGTGAGGTGATGCAGGACCTGTTGTGCTCCTGATCCCGTCATAGCTCTACAGTCTGTCTCGCCCACTTCAGAGACCAAAGCGAATGGCAATGTCCACTTATACCGAATCCCTCTCTCCGAGAGCCATGAGGTCAAGGGGTGGCAGCCCCTCTGTCTGGACAGGGTCAGATACGAGAGATCCTGATAAATTTGGACTGAATCCCCCTCAAACTGAATCAAACACTGCCTCTTTGCTCTATCCAAATCTGCCTCCTTGTCCACAAAGCATAAAAACTTTACCACCACCAACCTAGGGCTCTTGGCTCACATCATGCCACCTCTGGTTGCCCTCTCCAGCTCCACTTCCTTCCCTCACTCTTCGAGGAACATCACATTGCTAAGGCCTTTCACCTTCCTCTGCACCGCACTCAGCGTCTCCCCCTTCTCCTCCTTTAGCCGAAAATTACAGAGGATGTTCCTTTGCTCCCGATTCTCCAAATTGTCCAGTTTCAGCTGTACCTCCTCCTCTCTTGAGTCCAAGTCTGTCATTTGTGCTTCATATTTCATCTCAAATAGATCAGCATTAATTTGGTCACTTTGCATTCCATCCACCTTGTTTTCCACCCCCTCCACCCTGCCCTGCTGATCCGTGATCGAGACCTGATTATCCCGCCTCAGCACCTTAATTTCCTGCAAAATGTCCCTGACATCCTTTGTGGATGGTACAGGCTCCCCACTGTCTTGAGCCTGGGCTGGGGATTCTGCACCCTCCGGAACTGTTAAAGGAGCCGCATCCCCACAGACTGACTAGACTCCAGGTTGCCCAGAACTGCACCACCAACCCCTGGCAACTACAGGGCTTGCCCTATCAGACCAGGCCCACCGCACACAGCAGGCTTCAGGCCCACCCCTCACTCCACATTGCCACCTAACACCACCAGTTCAAAACAATCCTCCAGCTACTCCAGAACCCGGGCTGGACTGTGCCGCAGTCCTCACACTGCTTTACCCCAAACTGGCGCCCACAGTAACCTTGAGGGGACACCACTGGCACCAGAGAGGATGCATAGAGGACCCTCAATCTCTCCCCTCCTGCACTTGGGCTTCTCCTCCACACTCCTGCTGATCTTAGTAGGCTCAGGAGGTTCTCAACCAGGCTCACCAGTTCCTCAAGACACTCTCCGGCCCAGCCTCCAGGCCCAGAGCCCGCACCATCACCTGACGCGCTCCAACAATGTTTCCTTCAATGCGGGATAAGCGTTTCCACCCTCACGGCCCACTCACAGTTGCATCCTCTGGCCTCCTCCAACCAACCCAGGCCCTCTCTTCATCAGCCCTATTCCGGGCTGTCCAGTGTCAAACGCAGCACTCCTCTTACAGGAGCTTGATTCACTCCACCTCCACAATGGGGAGCCCCATCCCCCCAAGCTCTGCAGGCACCTCCCACATGTCACCACAAATCTCAGTGACAACCGTGGAGGCACAGCTGAGTTCTCTGCCGCCGCTCACCATTCTCCTCAGAAAAGGGGACGAATTCTCAGCCCTCTCCGCTCCAACGGCCCTGGACCCCAGCTGCAAACTTCAGCTTCATGGGGCTCAGCCGGAACCCCCACAGCCTCTCACAGGATCTCATAGAGGGGCTGACAACTCTCCTCCGCTCCTCCAATAGTTTGCTAGAATGGACCAGGTCACCACAGAGGCAGCCCTCACTACTCCTCAGCATACCCCCACTGAAGTTGAGGCCCAGCCTGGACCCCCACTGCCACCTCTGGGTCACCACAACAGGGGCAGACACCCCCCTTTGATCCACTGCCATGCTCTCTTCAAATCATGAGGTTGCCCAGCCGGGTCCACCGCTGCTGCCCTCCACACACCTCCACATGGGCCAAAGACTTCTCCTCCACCACAGACCATGTCGGACGGATAATCCATGGGTGCCCCGTCACAGAATTCTATATAGCGTTGGCTTCCAAGGATCTGGGAGCTCCACTGGCTCTCCCGCCACAGGCCTTATCTCCAATGCACAAGCCGCCGCTCCGCCAGGCAGGCACTTCGCCTTTAGATCTCTCCAGCACATAAACGGCAGGCTTCCTCAAAGACAATTTCACCCCAGGCATGCACCGGGGCAGCCATTGTCGCAAAGCAATACGTTTTGGGTCGGGTAAAACAAGTTAGCTCTACATCAATGTGGGGGAACACAGAGCTCCTCATTCGTGCTGCCATCTTCGCCAGTGGCCCCTGGTGCTCTCAAGGCAGTGTGTGTGTGTGTGTGTTGTGTGTGTGTGTGTGTGTGTGTGTGTGTAAGGTCAGGTCACTTGACATTATTAATCACTAGGGATACAAACTGGGGACAAAATTATCAGATGGGGGCTGTTGGACCGAACAAAAGCTCACCAGCTTGACCAATTATGGAATAGCGATACCTCTCACAACTCCCTTCACCCGTAGCCAGTGTCCTCAATGTTGAGGGATGGTGTAAGTTGTAGGCTAAAACAGATGTAGAACTGCAAGTGGGGTTAGAATACTGCCCCCAGCGGCCAAATGGCCAAACATGGAAAGATACAGTTTGGTGCAGCCATATCCCCACCAAAGGCTCACTGCACACATACTGTCTACAATATACACTGTTTGGCCATAGTTGCAAAATAAGGGTGACTCGTGGGCAGACAGGACATAGTGCTTCCTGTGGCAAGCACAGTAGCCTGGCCTTGTCAATAGGAGATGGGAAATCCCCTCAGCCGGGGAGGCCTACTAGGAGGAAATCCAGGGCCAGTGCTACCAATGAGGAGGACAGTTGCAGTTGAGGGGGCCTCAATTCCCCCCTCCTTGCGCTAGTTTCTTTCTGAGTAGTACAACTTTGTCTCATGCAATACCTCCTAAGCAAGATGTTTGCAGCGTTTTTGTATGTTTCGCCAGTGATGAAACACCATACTGGGAAAACAGCAATGTCATCTAGTGCTGCATGCCAGCCAGTGAAAGAGCACTGAGACTGGGACTTGAACGCCTATCTACAACACCCCAGTGTTCATTGTTCCACTGCAGGCAAAGAAGGGCCAGAGGAGAGAGAGGAACTCGACAGAACCAACACTATGTGGCAGAAAGAGAAGCTGCCCGGTGCTGCCTTGTAATAGCAGCAAACCATTACAGCGGCCACCCTTTAGTCTAAACCAGCAGGGACTACAAAGGGAGACATCAACCCTCCCACCCATTGGACTTACCTTAGTGGTACCAGAAACAAGCCCCTTAACACGAACAAGGACCTTCAAGTCTCCGGTCCGCCATTACCATTCCAAGGCAGGCCCACATACAGAAAGTGAGTGGGGCTTAGTCCACTATTTGTAACCTTTAATACCTTCAACACTTCCTGGGTGGGAAAGACAGGGCCAGGTTGGCCTGGGCCATTGATCCAATGAAGGGAGCATAAAAAGGCCAGGAGGAAATAGGAAGTTGTGGGTTATTCTACAGAGGTCAAAGGAGGAGGAGGTGGCAAACCAACAGAACAGCAGGAGGAAGGAAGGAGCAGTGGAGTGTGGAAGAGATTGCTGCAGATGTTGAGGTATTGCCCAATAATAAATTCACATGCGCACCCACATAAAATACATTTTAATTCACCCACTGAAACATACACTCATTGCTACACATGCAGGCATGCACACATTCACATACACATTTTTTTCTTACCTGCAGCCCCGGTCCAGAGTCCCCATCGCCGCCTGCAAGACAGCGGGCTTCATTATGAGTCCGGCAGTAGCCGTGCTGGTAAATACCGGCACGGCTCACGCCGGAGTAATTTCATTTCCGGCACCTGGCAGGCAATGGGGACTTACCGGGGCATTACAGCCCCGGCAGACCCAGTAATTCCCCTTTGCCAGGCGCCGGGAAAAATGACTCCCCATTCCCATTCGAGTCCCATTGTACTAAATGGGAATGGGGAGGACAGATGCACCGGCACCATTCATGAATGGTGCCGGTGCATCTGTCAAATTCTGTGAGCGGGTGCCGTTCCGACCACCAGGCCCGACCTGGCGGGCTGAAAGGCACCCACTTGCAGAACTCGGAGTATGGCGGTCTGGTAGAAACAGTGCCGGTAGCTTACTGGAACCGTTGTTACCAGACTAGCATACTTATAATGAGGCCCAGTATCCCACAATGGTGCTACCGCTCCCGTACAACATGAACAGAAAGCAAGGAGAGATTCCTGATTCCTACACATGCACGTAGGAGCCGCAGCACCCCCTGGAGTATGCCCCACCATCTCTCAATGTTCAGGAAGGCAGAGGAGCCCCGGCTTGTACAATCAAAGTTGCAGTACCCCAGCCTGCATCCCTAATGGGCCCTGCAAGGTTGGGAAACAAAACACCCTAGGCTTTGCATGGCCCGATGGACATTCACGCTGGGGTTTGAATGGTCAAAGGCAAACTTCGTTGCCCTTTGACAGTTCAATCCAGCCCAAGAGCACCCCCTCAGCTGGTTGTTGCAACTGAGTGAGTGCTTAGTGTTTTCACTGGGCTGGCGTTTCGGTTATCCACAATGGATGGGTTGACACTCTGTCACCCATTATGGACAAGTGTCCCTGCTGTTTTGATGTCTGTAAGACACTGCAGTCCTTCACAGGGTCATTCCCATTGAAGCTTATGTATGGCCGGAACCCACGTGACATATTGGACATCATGAGAGAGGAATGCGAGGGACCGAACATTGGACAGATCAATGATCATACCATGGTGAGAAATACCTGGTAATACACGTGGAAGGTGCAAGAATTAATCTAAACCCACCTTCATGAAGCCCAAGCCAGACAAGAAAAGGCATATACCAATGACACCAAACTACATATGTTCCAAGTGAAGTGGAAGACCAAGTTATGCTATTATTACCCACCACTGAGAACAAACTACCGGTAAGGTGGCACAGACCATTTGTCAACTCACAAGTGGTCTCCCTATTGACCTACAAGTTCCAGCAAGCAGACCGAATGGAAACCCTCCCACTTATACCATATAAAGAAACTTAAAAGCTTGAAGGAAAACAGTATTCCACAACTGCTCCTGCTGTATGCAAATAACACTAGAGGCACTCCATTACCCATTGAAGTTCAGGGTGTAACCATGCCTGTGGGAGCCAGTCACGGCCGAACACCAAGAGTTGTCAGAATGGAGCAACGGGTATCTGGATGCATTTTATCAGAAGTTCATACATGTAAGAGGGGTAGTTCACAAGATACACACACCACTGGGAAGGGTTATCATGCTCAAACCTTAACGGTTACCAGGGGCCGGAAAACAAATTATCTGGGAGGAATTAAAGGAAATATTAGACCTTAGAGTTATTGAGAGGTCACACAGTGATTGGTCCTCACCCGTGGTGCTTGTCCCAAGGCTGGATAACACATGAGGAGTTTGTATAGACTTCAGACTATTGAATGAGATCTCACAATTCGGTGCATATCCCATGCCCAGGATAAATGAACCGGTGGAGAGACTGGGCTTGGTAAAATTCCTATCTATACTTCACCTGACAAAAGACCTTGTACTGGCAGGTACCTCTGGACAAAGAGGCCAAAGCCAAGACTGCTATTGCAACACCAGATGGCTTGTTTCAGTTCACAGTCCTGCCTTTTGGTCTACATTGAACACAGACTACTTTCCAAAGATTAATAGATCAGTATGTCACCCTGCCCATGGACGTCATTTAGGGGTCGCCAGAGGTCGCAATTGTGACCTCTGAGGTCTCCCTTGCTACCCCTAAAAAAGAAAATACATGTTTTTTATTTTATCATTTTTTTGTAATGCAAGCTCCTAGGCTGTGGCCAGCACCAATGTGGCTTTGCTTCTGGAGTGGCTGGCTTTCTTGTGCAGGCCTCTTAAAAAAGGAAACAAAAAATAACAGGGGTGCCAAAAGTCTAACAATTTCAGCACTGACCCTATATAAGAAAGAATAAGAATACCAAATATTGTGTCTTTCTGAAATTCTATACAATAATTGCTGGACTCATTAAAGGATTATTTTAGGCACACTTCAGTGGGTGAGTCACTGGTTTAGCCTGTTCTTAAACACCTCAACTCAGCCTTTCATCCTTCTGAGGTCGATAAATGAGTACCAACGCAGGTTGGGTGATATTGGTTGTATATTCTTTCTATATAAAGCGCTTAAGCGTAAGTGCTATATAATAACACATCATTATCATTTGGTCATTGACGTCTGCTTGCATTGACAGTAATTTAGTAATATGGGCCTATACATCTTAACGATACATATGGCGATCCATTCTTGTATGAAATGTACATCACATTATAGTGATATCGTAACCATATTTTTCATAGTATACTTAGGAACAATGCTATGTGATGCCACTTCCTGTTTTATCAAGGGGTGAAAGGTTGTGTTTCATCGCTTAGTGCGATATCACTTCAAATGACATCACTTCCTGTGATGTCATCAGAGGTCAAGGGTTGTGTGATGTCACTTCTGCTACCTCAGGCATTTTGGTGAAATGACGTCCCTGACCCTGCCACTCCTATGCCAGTACCTTCCATGATGACATAGTCATCCATAGCTACACCTGGATGTATCATATCAAACACCCAACTCACAGCAGTCTGTGATGAACTAAAGAGGGCCCATTTAACTGCCAACCTAGCCAAATGTCACCTCACCCAGATCAGTATCCAGTATCTTGGGTTACAGGTGGGTGAAGGAAAACTCTTAACCCAGAAAGCCAAAGTCCACATGGTCCTGAAAGCCCCACAACCCATCCCAAAAAAAATACATCTGGGGCCTCATTACGACCCTGGCGGTCCTGTAATGAACGGTGCCGGTACGGGACCGGCACCGTTCATTACGGGATGCCCTATTACAAGGTTACCTTGCGGGACCCGCTCAGAACGTCTGGTAAAACTAGACGTCCTTAGCGGGTCCCGCAAGGGTACCAGGGAGCTAATAACGGCCCCGTTATTAACAAGCCCATTGTTAGCTCCCTCCCCATTCCCATTGAGCCCTATGGGGGCTCAAATGGGAATGGGGATGGGTTTTTTCAATGAGGAATTACCGGGTCCTCCAAGGTTGGAATGATCCGGTAATTCCTCATTGAAGGAACCCGATACTGGAACCCGGTATGGAGGCAGCCATACCCTTATTAAGGGCATGGCTGCCTCCATACTCGTAATGAGGCTCCTGGACTTGTTTTGGGCCAAGTCAGGTATTATCGCACATTTATTTCAAACTTTCTCAGATGGGAAGTCCACTGATTGACCGACTAGGGAAAGCACATCCTAACATTCTTCAATGGGATAATATTGTCCAGAAAGCCCTCTACCAGCTGCTTGAAGGAGCCTTGTTTAAAAGCCCAGTTTTCACCATGCCAAACTTTACCCAGGAATTAATTCTACAAACCGACGCTTCCACTGTTAGCCTATGAGTAGTCTCATCACAAGTCCAGGATGGTGAGGCAAAACATATTATCTACATCAGGCAGAGGCTCATCCCAAGATAATAGCACTACTCTACAGTTTACGGTATTACTTCACTGGTTTCCGGTAATGCTCCATTCATTTGGCTTTCCAAAAATATGGACACTAATCCAGGCATCCTCTGGTGGTTCTCTGCCTTGCAGCCCTTTTCCTTTAAGGTTGAACATCAGTCAGGGGCCAAAAGGGCAAATGTTGACTTTCTCTCTTGTTATCCTCAGCCAGTTAGTTGACAGGGAGAGGAGGAAGAAAAGGAGGAGTTAGCGGAAAGGTTGAAGATTTGTGATAAGGTCAGTACTCTGACTTGACAATAACCCCTCTCAGCCAGGGGTGAGAGGACTACCAGGGAAACATCCAGAGCCAGTCCTAACCCTGAGGAGTACAGTGACAGTTGAGGTGACCCCAATTCCTGTCCCTCTTCTGCCCGTTTGTTTCTGAGCAGTACACCTTTGTTTCATCCATAACTTCTAAGAAAGATGCTCACGATTGTCTTTATGTTTTTCCTAGTGATGAAATGACAGACCAGGGAAACAGTGAGAAGCAACAAACGCTGAATCCACGTGGTTATCATGCCACCCTGCATATGTCAAAATCTAAGATATTCCAAATAAGGATATAAGGAAAGTTACCTTCAAAATATAAAGACACTTTCATCATAGGCATAATTAAAGCAGTTGCGAGTAACAACAGATGCCATAATAAGAAGGTAATGGGAGTCAATGAAAGAATATAGCAGGAAGTAGCCCTGAAGAAGCTCACCATGGACAACAGACTATCCCTGGAACCGCAAGTCAAGGCAATCACCAACAAATGCTTCTTCCTCCTAAGACTAGTCAGAGGACTACTCATATACCTCTCCTTCCTTCACAGGGCCCTCACAATCATATGCCTGATACTTACAAGAATTGACTACGCAACCAACCTCTACCTAGGAATGCCGGAAAGGCTCACCAAGAAACTCCAAAGGGTGCAAAACACATCAGTCAGGATGCGATTAAGATTAAACAGAAGAGACCACATCACTCCAGCTGTGAAAAGCCTGCACTGGTTACCAGTAAAACATGCATTCAGTTCAAAACACTCTGCATTGCCCACAAAGCCTTGCACATACAACGAGCAGAATTCCTCCAAGACAAGATCAGCCACTACCACCCAAGAAGGAACCCAAGATCAAGCGACAACCTACAAATAGGACAAAACAATACAAAAAAAGGAAATTTGGAGGCACAGCGTTCTCACGTCTAATTGCTAACCTCTGGAACACCATGCCCAAAGAAATTAGAACGACAGAAGGCCACATCACCTTCAGGAAATGACTCAAAACCTGGTTAGTCAACAGACAATGTCAACTCAAAAGGGACATCAACAACTATAACATCTCAGACGAAAAAGAAATACTCTAAGGGACATGTTCACAGATAACAGCGGCAATATCTTCAAGGACCAGAACACTGCACAACTCCTCACCTCCCGCCAGCCCCAGACCATGCCCAACAATTAGAGTGAGCTATGAAAAGAAGGCCGTCCAACCAATGGACAGATTTTAGGCATAGCACCACACCCAACCTGCAGAAAAGAAACTCAGACAGGAAAACCATCAATACCCTAGTGTCACCACAACCGGCCCACCCACAACAAGGGCCACCATAACCAGGCTACACATAATGAGGGCCGCCCATCAGAGCACTTTCCCCACTATATCTGGAATTCCTGGTGTGCACCCTTTTGGGAACTGACCAGACAGGAGGTCCTCACCTAACGGCCCCAACTGAAGGAACAACCAGGGACACACTAGGTACAACCACCCACCTGCAACCACAACCCGGAGGAAAGTCAGCACAGACCTATTAAGGAGGCGAGATGGGCCGACGGACCGCAGCCAGTAAAGTTGAAAGATACCATTCAGCAGCAACCAATGAGTCAGACCAGAGGCTCCACCAAAACGACCAAGTTGCTAACCCATGTCCCCTTCCTGCTCCTCTAAGATAACCAATTTCACTACACTAGACTATGGGCTAGCCACACTACACATAAACACAGCAAGAATCAAGCTAATGTTCACACCCTACGATCTCTCTGAGATTCTGGCAGCCCACCAAGAGGGAACCCCCGGCACATAGTCCATACATTCATCAACTACACCATTCACACCAACACAATAGATAGTCATAATCCAACAGCCATCCGTGACTATGGACCGTTATGGATACAATTAACCAGTGCGTACAACCACAATTCCACCCAACTTCACATGACACACACACACCAACACAAACACTAGCAGACATACGAGGCACTGAGTCTTACCCATATGGTTTCAACACACATGGCCTCCCGAACCAACTCCCACATGCAATACAACACTCACAGATGCCAGTTTCTCCTGGTTCTGAACCTATTCTTTCATCCTATCCCCACTAACACGCCCCGCCCTCCTCTCTTGCAGAGCCACGTGAGCGCCTGGAGACTGCCCTTGGGTGGTAGCGGTGCGTGGTATTAAGCAACATAACATAACAACCATAAGCCCCAATTAATATTTGTGAACCTATATTAGTGAAACGTGTGTTGGCATAACACACAGAGAACAGGAGATACAATGATTTTGTAATATGATTTTGACATAATGCACGGACAATGTGGGATATACTTTGATATTGTGATATCATTTTTTCAAGTATAACAATATATTCATGTTTTTGATAATAAACTCAGCTTTGTAACCAAGGAAATAATTTATTCTCCTTGGATGAGGAATCAATACAGACATAGATTTATTTTAATTGTTTTTGTTACTTAGACAGATAAGGTGATTGTGAATAATAAATGTGTGTATTAACTTAAGATTTGAATATTTGTATTCATAGAAGCGCACAGTGGTGATGTGTTTGAAATGTAATAAACAGTGAGAAACATCAGAGAGAGAGAGCTGTCATCCAGTGCTGCATGCCAGCCGTAGACAGAGTACTGAGACCGGGAACCATCAGCCATCAAACCTCACTGCAGTGTTCATTGCTCCGCCGCCAGAAAAGAAGGGCCAGCAGAGACAGTGGAACTCGGCAGCACCAGCACCATGCTGTGGACAGGCAAGACGCACGGTGGTGCCTAGAAATAACTGTGACCCCTTTCAACCGCTACCCAGTAGTCTAGCCCACCAGGGACTACAACGTCAGATACAAACCCCCCTACCCATTGGTCGTACCATAGGCACACTAGGAACAGGGTCCCCTAACCGGAACAAGGAATTTCAACTTCCCCAGACCGCCATTACCATTCTGCTGTGGGCCCGTGCAGAGAAAGTGGGCCGGGGTTAGCCCACTATTTGGAACCTTTGCTACCTTCAACACTTCCCGGGCAGGGAAGGCGGGGCCAGATTGGCCAGGGCCAGTGATCAAAAGGGGGAGCATAAAAAAGGACAGCATGGAACACAGCGTTGTGGATTATTCGATTGAGGTTAGAGGAGGCGGAGGAGGAGGAGGTGGCAGACCAAGAGACCAGCAGGAGGAAAGAAAAGAAACGCAAGTGGGATGCAGAGGTGATTACTGGGGGAGGTGAGGCATTGGCTAGTCAGTGAACGTGTTACTGTGTGGTGAATGTGCAGGAAAGTGTGGCTAGGAGAAGGAGAGTAGACAGTGATTCAGTGGGTGAAGGGAGAAGGTCTTTGTAGGAGGTGGGTGGATTTATAGTAAGTATTGAGGGAGAGGGAGTAGTCGTGTAAATAAGGGAGTGGGAGTGTGGAGGAGGGAGTAGTAACATCAAAGAGTGAAGGGGAGGCCTAGAAAGTACAAGAGACTTCGGAAGGGCAGGAAAAGAAGAGGGGAGAGAGTAAAGGAGGTTGGACATGTAGAAGGGGTGTAGCGAGAAGCCATGGAAGAGAGGGAGGAATGAATAAGCATGACAGGAAAAGAATGCATCACAGAGAGATAGGGGAACCGCCATAGGGACCAGCAAAAGAGCAATAAAACCCTTCAACTGTGCTAGAGTGTTGGAGTGTTTCTTGAGCCATCTTTGACATTTCAAAATGAACAGGACTGAAGTGTGTCCCATTGGGAGATGCACAAGTAAGATTCTATGGTATACACCTGCTGGGGGCATTGCAATTGTGCCGCATAGGCAGACATGGAATGCATATCTACAACGGAAAGGGTCCAGACCTGAATGAGTGTACTGATCTGCTGTATCAGTGCACTGTCTATTGTACTGTCGGCTTAAACAGAGACACGTTGTCCTCTTTTTTTTAAAGGGGCTGTGTGGATGAGGATTAAATGTCACAAAACGTGAATTCCACCAAAACAGCTACCTGTCTATTGTACTGCAACTATAAAGGTACTGTAGAATGAAAGTTTAAAAAAGCCTTAAACAGTGCCAGAAGGCAGGATGGCCAAGCACGTATGCCATCTTCAGCTTCCACAGTATCAGTACTGCGTAAAGATACATGTTTTTCAAATTACTGCGTTGTGAGCCTTATTTTAATTCATCATAAGTGAGACAAAGGGCCTCATTACATGGAAGGTGGTAAGGGTTAACGGTCACCGGTAATGGTACCGGTGACCGTTAACCCTTACCGCCTTACTACGAGGTCCCTTTGCGGGTTGGTACTTTAACGCCTGCTTTTTAGCAGGCGTTAAAAACCAACCTGCAAAGGGACCAGGGTGCTAATTACCGCCCTGCCAACCTCGGAATAGGGCGGTAATTCCCCTTTCCTCCAAGGCGGTGCCTGTATTTTACCGGCATGGACCAAGGTGCTAATAGCTAATAGCACCTTGGTCCACCACCTACCCTGCAATGAGGCCCAAAGTCCCTGACTGACACTCGGGGGTACGCGGAGGGGTGTCAAAGGGGGCTGGGTACCACCCCAAGTTAGAGGTTGGTGGGCCTATCTGGTATGGGCATATTCCTTAGTCAC
Organism: Ambystoma mexicanum; assembly: GCF_040938575.1. Taxonomy (NCBI): domain Eukaryota; kingdom Metazoa; phylum Chordata; class Amphibia; order Caudata; family Ambystomatidae; genus Ambystoma; species Ambystoma mexicanum. The sequence goes on along the minus strand of NC_090934.1, from coordinate 1,229,719,072 downwards.
ACTCCCTTTCCTCCAATAGAAGTTCAGAGGACTGTCACTTTGGACCACCAACAAATCCCCTCCCCTTGTGCAATAGCAGGAGTCTCTCAATAGTCCGACCCAAAGTCCCTGGGAGTAAACATCCACACAGAGCATCAGAGATGCTTTAAATCTCCAAAGCAGAACCCCATTGTTAGGGTTGTCACAAGCCTGTTGGAAAGCATTGGTATTTTTGCATAGTTTAGTGAGATGGTCCATGAATCTCTCTCTTCACTGGGGTTTTGCAACCCTCTGTGAACTCCATGAAGCTCACAAACCCAGGAGGCCAATCCAAGAAACAGGGAAGATATTAGGTAAGACACCTGAAAGATTGCCTCTCACGGCCATTGAGCACAGCACTCACACAACAGGCAATACAACTAATTCTTACCGGCAGGAGCGGCTGTCAAGAAGGGATCTAGACTTGTGGTTTTTCAGCAGAAACACATACTCCATAAAATTCAAAACACGCAGCATACTGAACACTATATAGCCACTGAACACACATGTTAGGCTTATCAGAGAGATGTGCCTTCCCCACACATCCCTCAAATTGAACCAAAAAGGGAAAATAAAAACTAAGATGCGGATCAGGCCTGTTAAAGACTCAGTCTTGGCCCCTGTCCCCCAATTGGGCCCAAGTAAATTTAAAGCACCCAGCCAATTACAGGACAACATTAGTTCAAATGTACATGTGCATACCTTCACCCAGAGCCCAGCCCAAGCAGTAGTGGTCTTTACACTGCATTATATAAGGTCATGCTCCTAGATAGTTGGTGTGGGAGTTTGGTGCAAGAAGGCTAGCGAGCGGAGCAGGAGACGAAATGTGAGAGCAGATTGGTTAGCTTGGAGAGCTACGGGGGAGGTTGGAGGAGAAATTGGGGAGCAGACAGGAGTAAGCGATGAGGGCATGGAGAAGGTTGGAGGTCAAAGGGAGAGAAGGAGTTCAAAGTTCAATCAGAGGTTGGTGGAGGAAAGTATCAGAAGGAAGATGTCATGCGTTTCCCACATGGCGGCTATGGAGCGCTTGGAGGCTGTGCCGCCATTAAACTGTGCCACCATTAGTTTTCCGCTTCCTTGTTGCTCGCTCTAGTCTTTCTGTGTTTCTTCCTCTCTCTTCTGTATTTAGCCACACCCTTTTGCGCCGCTCGGTGCGTTGCAACCCCTTTGCTTTTCCACTCTTGGGTTAACACACTAGTGTGCTTCTCTTATTCCTGTGTTTTCTTCCTACTTTCCCCACTACTTTTTTGATCGAAGGGTCTTCCTAAGATTGCTTTTCGGGTCTCGTCCCGGTTTTCGCTCATCCACCTGTTGGTCTCTCGAGAAGAGAGACGGCACAAGTTGCAAGCCAAGAATTATTGTATATCCGACAAGGAATGACAGATCTCCAGACATACAGCTCTATGTTCAAGCTGGTAGCTGCAGGATCTGGGTGGGCCGAGAATGCCCAGTACACCGTATTCCGCAGAGGTTTGCGTGAAGAACTGAAGGACAAATTAGCCAGGGTTTCATGGCCCACAACGCTGTCTGACCTTCTTACAATAGTTCTACAAATAGACTTTTGCCTGTCAGAGAGATGTTACAAACAGAGCAAAGGCGGCAGTCCACATTTCCCACCAGAATCACCAATACTTCCACCCTCCTGACATAAGCAGCCTAAAGAAGAGGCTATGCAAATCGGAACCACCCAAGGTCCTCTGTCCGCTGATGAATGCAGGAGACGTAAGGATCACAATCTCTGTATGTATTGTGGATCTGACAGACACCTATTGAGAGACTGCCCCGAAGTTCCACCACGCTGGCCGAGAAACGCTCGCCCTCGGATTTAGTAGGGGCACATTTCTGAGGCGAGTTACCCAGTCCCTTTGTATCCATGTCAGTGACTTCAATCACGCCTTTTGAAGATAATCATCTCATGGTGGTGTCGGTGCAACTGGAGATCAAGCAAAAGAATGGCAATGTGTTGGCTCTGATTGATTATGGAACAGCCGGGTGTTTAATGGACATTATCTAGGCCAGCAAATCAGGCAAGGAATGCATTTAAAAGGAATAAGATCAAAAGGTCAAAGGAGTGGATGGCAAACCTTTGAGCTCTGGTCCTATAACCCATATTTCCACCAAGCTTATCATGACCATCATACATCACTCAGAAACCATACAGTCTGACCTCATCAGGGCAGCCCACTTCCCAGTGATCCTAGGTATATCCTGGTTATGCAAGCACAACCCCACCATTCGCTGGAGGAACAACCAGTTGTCATTCAGATCCGATCATTGTCTTCAATCTTGCCTCCCAGGGAACCAGTATACTACCGTTAAGACCACGACTGCTTCAACTTCTCAGCCTTCAACTATAGGAGTCCATTCTATCCCTACTCCTTTATTACATTTTCTTGGAGAAGGACCCACAAGAACTTCCTCTGCATTGACCTGAGGACTGCGCTATAGAACTACAAACCAACACTCATCCCATTTGGCCTCATGTTCTCCCTATCACTCAAAGAGAAAGAGGTACTCAAACAGTACCTGGATACCAACCTACAAAATGGCCTAATCCGACCTTCATGCTCACCAGCAGGGACGTCTTTATTTTTTGTCCCCAAAAGGGATACGGAGGAGCTCAGACCTTGCATCGATTATCGCGGTCTCAACCGCGTTACTATAAGAGACCGGTACCCGATGCCTCTTATAAAAGATGTCCTCAAAGCAGTTCGAGGAGCTGTGATATTTTCCAAACTGGATCTTCGGAAAGCCTATCACCTTCTTCGGGTCCGCTCGGGGGATGAATGGAAGACCGCCTTCCGTACCCCGTTCGGCACTATGAGTATTGTGTGATGCTTTTCGGCCTCGTGAATGCACCTTCTAACTTTCAGCGGTTCATGGACCGATTGATTTCTGATCTTCTTTATCACAGTAGAGAGAAATGAAAGAGGACCCAAAGGTGGGGCCCTCCCGTCCCCTGCACACTAATTTCTGATGCCACAAAGGGCATTCAAACATGTAAACATAACAGTAGTTTGTCAATTGAAAACATAACAGTTTATTTGGCAAAAGAACAACATTTGCCTAGAGGCACATTCAGTTGCAAGAAATAATTGGTAACATTTAGCATATTAAAAACTGCAAAGAAGCAATAGATGATGCAGAAGGAATGCTGTCCAATTATGGGGTGGCCGACGCGTTTCGAGGAGTCCCTCTTCTTCAAAAGGGCCTAATTGGACTATTTTCAACAATTCAAGGAGACAGAAGAAAACATTTTCATTTCAATGCCAGTAGAATACTAACAAGCAATACATATCGCAAGATGCTGGGGCGATGGTAAAGAGCAGAATACTAAAGTTCCGGTGTAGTAAAAAGAGTGAACTAATATATTAAAGATGTCCACCTTGTGCTTATAAACGAACCCATTCCAAAAGAAGTGAGTTGAGTAAGGTCCACCTGTGGGGAGGGGTATACAATACGGCGTGAACAAGTGTTGGACAGGTGGTGAAGAAATAAAGGAATGGTGAGTTCTTGATACAAGATAAACAAAGAGAGGTGTGCAAAGGTAATATGAAGTGCAGGGAAGTAGAGAGAATGGTGAAGGAAACAGGGAGCAACTCACCACTTTGCAGTGAGATAGTCAACGTCTAACACTGAGGATGTCAATGAGCACATATGATGCTTTTGATTAACTACATCCATACATAGGCAGCTTTTTGCCACTCTTAAATTTGCTCCCTATGCACAATTTTTCCGTGCTGGCTGAGCTTTTCTAAAGCTATAGGATTGGCTCTTGTAATACTGTCCTATTTAAGGATCCTTGGTATTCTCGATTCCTTATATGTTCAATGGACCACTTATCCTCAGTAACCCGTACTGTATTTATTGACACTATGCGTTAACCATCCCTGGTCTTTGGGCGCTTGTTATCCTTCTTTTTCTTACATCCACCTTGCTACCTTTTGGTCCCTGGGCTCTTCATTCATGTTTCCCTCTACCCAGTAATTAACGCTGCCAGAGCAGCATCTCAAATTGACTATCTTATGTACCCAGTCCTAATCTAGTCTTAAACATTGTTATGGCTGTTGGGGCTCTTGCGGCCCCCGGCTCGTTCACTTCATGTGACATTATATTTTTTTTCAACATCATTTTTTTCCTTGGAAGTTCATCCGGATTCGATACAGCGTCCGCTCTTACGGACATCCTCAGTGTTAGACGTTGACTATCTCACTGCAAAGTGGTGAGTTGCTCCCTGTTTCCTTCACCATTCTCTCTACTTCCCTGCACTTCATATTACCTTTGCACACCTCTCTTTGTTTATCTTGTATCAAGAACTCACCATTCCTTTATTTCTTCACGACCTGTCCAACACTTGTTCACGCCGTATTGTATACCCCTCCCCACAGGTGGACCTTACTCAACTCACTTCTTTTGGAATGGGTTCGTTTATAAGCACAAGGTGGACATCTTCAATATATTAGTTCACTCTTTTTACTACACCGGGACTTTAGTATTCTGCTCTTTACCATCGCCCCAGCATCTTACACTATGTATTGCTTGTTAGTGTTCTACTGGCATTGAAATGACATTTTTTTTCTTCTGTCTCCTTGAATTGTTGAAAATAGTCCAATTAGGCCCTTTTGAAGAAGAGGGACTCCTCGAAACGCGTCGGCCACCCCATAATTGGACAGCATTCCTTCTGCATCATCTATTGCTTCTTCGCAGTTTTTAATATGCTAAATGTTACCAATTATTTCTTGCAACTGAATGTGCCTCTAGGCAAATGTTGTTCTTTTGCCAAACAAACTGTTATGTTTTCAATTGACTGTTATGTTTACATGTTTGAATGCCCTTTGTGGCATCAGAAATTAGTGTGCAGGAGACGGAAGGCCCCACCTTTGGGTCCTCTTTCATTTCTCTTTATTGATTTAGGCTTTGTGCCAAGGCCTTTTTTCCTCCCCCGCACCTGAAAATTCCTAAACCAGCATTGCTGGACTGAGATTTACTATTTGGCATTTTTACCTAATGTTACTAGGTGTGCACCACTGTCCGCAATTCTTTCTTCTTTATCACAGTACCATAGTCTACGTGGATGATATTCTTATTTCTCTGCCACTCATCAAATTCACAAAATAAACCTACGACAAGTCCTGTTACGTCCGAAGGAAAACCACCTCCTTATCAACCCAGCCAAATGTTATTTTTACGCAACCTCTGTACCTTATTTGGGTTTTGTGTTGTCAGAGACTTGTATCGAGATGGACCCTCGTAAGGGGGTTGCCATTCTCAAGTGGCCCAGTCTGAGTTCTGCAAAGAAGTCCAGTGTTTCCTGGGTTTGACCAATTTCTACCATAAATTCATCTCTAGGTTTTCCACTATCGTACTACCCATCACAGCGCTGTTAAAGAAGGCAGCCACCCCATTCTCATGCATCAAAGAGGCAGAGGAAGCCTTTCATCAGATTAAAGAACTGTTCTGCAGTGCACCCATTTTACGCCAGCCTGATCAAGATCAACCCTTTATAGTAGAGGCCGACTCATCTGCCGCAGCATTAGGTGAGGTGCTGTTACAGGATTACGATGGTATTGAGCACCCTCTGGCCTATGTATCTAAAGCTCTTACCCCAGTCAGTCCAACTATTCTGTGATAGAAAATGAGTTATTGGCAATGGAAATAGCCTGCAAAGAATGGTGTCATCTCCTGCAGGGTGCTGCTCACCCTTTTTTGCTTCGCACCCACCATAAGAATTTACAGGTTATACAGAGGATGGAGTGTGTCGACTCGCGTCAAGCCTTGTGGGCACATTTTTTTTCACAGTATGATTTCATCCTATCATACCTAGCGGGTCCCAAGAACATTTTGGCTGATGCTATTTCTAGAATGCCTGATACTGGTTCTGTTTTGGATAACCCACCGTAACCCATGTTTCCTCAATAGAAGATCATTAGTTAGGTATCCTCCTTCTTGAAGGGGGTACGACATGCCACCAGTGGTCTTCGGTCTCCACCTAAAGGAAGGGCACATGATGTCAGGTTCGAAAAAGATGGACTGTGGTATATAAACAATTGACTCTTCCTGCCAGATTTGGCTTCCTGACACACTGTCCTCAAATGGTGCCATGACAACCCAGTGGCCGGCCATCGTGGAACCCGGAACACTCTTGACCTTATCCGAAGACAGTTCTGGTGGCCACATCTTGCTAAGGAAGTCATTGAGTATCTTTGTAATGGCCCAGTCTGTTGTCAAGCCAAATACAATCCACAACGTCCAGTAGGCTTACCTACTTGCCCCATCCCTAATGCATCTCTTGAACAGTATCTACGCTCTTATATCAACCATAAGCAGGACAACTGGGTCGCCTTTCTGCCACCAGCTGAATTTTCCTACAATAACGTGAAGCACAGCGCAACTACTCTTAGTCTGTTTTACTGTTCCTACTGCTTTCACCCACAATTTCTACCTACTTAGGTTTCCTCTACCTCACAGGTTCCATCTGTAGATGCTGTTTTAGCCAATATTTCCGAAGCCCACCAGATTGCTAAGGAAGGCATACTGGACAGTCAGCGCAGATATAGTGCTTAGGCTAATCTACGTCGATTGCCATCACCCTCTTGGGACAAGGGCACAAGGGTCTGGCTCTCTACTAAATATCTGCCCCGCTGGGTTTGTCCCTCCAAACTATCGCCAAGGTTTCTCTGTCCTTATCCTTTTATGGACCATATTAATCCAGTTGCCTACCGGCTACGACTACCCCAGCATATGAGGCGTATTCATCCTGTATTTCACTCCTCTTCGCTAAAAGAATACAGGCATGATCGGTATCACTGATCTTTGCGTGCCTGTCCTTCAGTTTCAGATATGTCAGCGGAGGAGTATGAAGTGGCAGTTATCCTGGATTCCTGTTACCGGAGAGGTCGGCTGGAGTACCTGGTTCACTGGAAGGGCTATGGTCATTCGAAGATTCCTGGGAACCTGTGGCTCATCTTCATGCCCCCAAGTTTGTTCGCCAGTTCCATCGTCAAAACCCGGGTAAGCACGGTGGTCCGACCTTAGGAAGGGGACATACTGTCATGCGTTTCCCTCGCATGCCCTGATGGCGGCTATGGAGCGCTTGGAGGCTGCGCCGCCATTATACTGTACCACCATTAGTTTTCAAATTCCTTGTTGCTCGCTCTAGTCTTTCTGTGTTTCTTCCTCTCTTCTGTATTTAGCCATGCCCCTTTGTGCCGCTTGGCGCATTGCAACCCCTTTGCTTTTCCGCTCTTGTGTTAACACGCTAGTGTACTTCTCTTGTCCCTGTGTTTTGTTCCTGCTTTCCCACTACTTTTTTGACCACAGAGTGTTCCTAAGGTTGCTTTTCGGGTCTCGTCTTGTTGGCGCTCGTGGAAGGGGTCGCTTGCTGGTCCTGTTTGTACAGGCAGCAGTGTGGCTTTCATCCGTAGGAGGCCGGACCTCTACAAAAAAATAAACCTCGATAAAAGGAAGAAGATACAACAGAAATCAGCATCAGAAGGTACAGGTGCGGAGGAGGGGGATCTGGTGTTAAGTGATTAAGTTGAAGAAGATTCTGCCTTTGACAGAAGAGTTTGGACAAAGAGAGAAAGTTGGTGAAAGAGAACATTAGCGGGCGGTTGGACAGAGGTGGGAGGTTGGTGAAGGCTGGACAGAGAAATAACATAAGTGAAAGAGCATCAAAAGGAGTAAGTTGGACAGAGAGAGAGGGGTTTGGGGAGAAGAACATCAGACGTAGGCTGTTGGACAGAGAGAGGTGATTGGGCAAAGAGGACATTGTCAGGCGGTGATGGTAAACAAGACACAGTGAGAGAAGAACAATGGACAACCAGAGGAGATATTAGAGGAGAGAGACCTGAAGGACGTAATAAGAGAGGTGAAATTCTGAGTACCATGATCCAACCCCTAAAGAAAGGTAATTTGGTTTGCAGAGACACCAGGATTTTGAGTTAGCTTTGTAATCCCTGTGTTTGTTGTTTGCTAGTTTGGTCAAACCTGCACCAAGTGCCCAAAAAAGTCACGGTCATCATAGTTTTGTGATCTTGGCTGCTTTTTGACACAATCAAACTTTATGGAAGGTGGTGTCAGAAGTGGGATGGCTGGCTTCCAACAGTAAGCCAACCTTGATATGCCAAGGACAAGACAAAAAGAGTCTAACTCCCATCCCTCCCACTCTGGCAGGTTTCTGGGTCTGAGATGTGGGAACCCCAGACCAACTGACACACCAATGATGAGGATTCGCACACCGACAATGAGGGATCAGACAACCCAGCAGTCTGACCCTGACCTATACCAAGAACGTCTGCAAATCATCAGAGCAAGTCCTTGTCCCAGGAATTTCATGCTCAAACCACTCTGTGCTTGTCCTGCCAAGTGTTTGTGAGTCCCTGGTTCAGAGAAAAAGGACAAGCTGCAGTTGCTCTTGGGCCCGGTACAGAGTCACCAACCTGTTTGTGAAACTCACCTTTAATCCAAAAAAGATGCACTTTGTCCATTGGATGATATTACAGACTGGAGCATTGGCCAATATGGGACTCCTGACCCAGAACAGAATCCCAGATTATGATTCCAAAAACAGTTTGGCAAAGACATCTTCCATGTATTATCCTTATATTTTTTGTTTGCCTATCCTTATAATAATTGGCCTCATGGTAAGGTAACTGGAAAGAAGTGTGAATGTTGCCACATGCCTACAGAAAAACATGTGCTTACCCTAAAATACTTCTGTAAAAAAACGAGTATTCTGGGTTCTGCCTTTTGCTTCATTAAGGAGTGCTTGTGCAGGTGCTAGCAAAAAACATGCCTCTATAGATGATACTCCCTACTCTCCTCCTACTCCTTTCAATCACACACCTTACACATACACTCACACTGCAGTACCAATTTCTCTCACTAGCCAATACCTCACCCTCTCTATAAACCGCCTCCATACTCCTCAACACCATCCTTCCTCATGTTGGTCTCTGTTCCCTCCTCTGACCTCACCCAAACAATCCACAACTGTTTCCTACACCCTCTTTTATCCCCCCTCCTCATTCCATTGATTATCTCTTTCTGGTTACCTTGGCCAATTTGTCCTTGTCTTCCCAGCCTGGAAGGTGTTACATTCAACGGAATACAGATAAGGGTGTCGAAGCCCCACCCCATTCTCTCATGCAGGCCCCCCACAGCTTGTCAAAGGCAGCTCATTATTGCAAACGTCCCAGTTCCATGAGTGTTTTCAATTCCATGGAATTGCATTCTTTGTTAAGGAGCCACTCCACTGCCCCATTAGAGGTAAGTGTTGGTTCGCTCTGGAGCAAACTGCAGTCTAAATCGGCCCTGTTATCGATGAGTGCTGTTGCTATATGGAGCATTCCTACGTATGCATGGACACTTGTTATGGTTGGCTCTGCCATGTTGCGAAGTGGCTTTGTTGCTTGTTCTGACAGTTGGGTGCTGTGGTTTCAATCACATAGGCATGCAAAGCAGGGACAAGGACTAGGGCCCTCACAACTGCCACCTTACCCATCAGTCTTCCACCCAGTTAGTCCTTCAAATTTAGGTTGAGAGGGGTCCCCATCCCCACTTCACAGGGTCAGGTTACTGGCCCTGTCCCATTAATCACATAGAAAGTCCCAAATAAAGTCATAAATCAACATAGTTTTATGGTCTTTGCTGCTCTAGTTGTTGCTATATGACATGAATAATAGTTTTACCTTATCACAGCAGGTAAGTAACTCAGAAGCAGAAGCAGAATTTTCCATAGCAACATATTGTATGCTGGAGATGGCTCTACGCATGACAGAACATTGTGATGTGCTGTAATCAACAAGGTCAATGTATATTTCGTTTACAGATTTGCCCCTGCTCTGAAACACAGTTACACCAGTGAAAGTGGCTTTGGGTCTAATGACCACCGCATAGACGGGTTTACCATGCAGGGTGTGAAAGGGCTACTGGATGTGAAAACAGTTGCATTGTTTCACAAAACCCACAAGAATGCCACTTGCTCATGTGCCCGCCCCCAGCCTTCTCTCTGTCCATCTCTTCTCATGCTATGTCTGCACCTGCATGGGCACTCTACTTAGATCACTGTGCATTTCACAGGGTTGGGATGTTTTACTAGACCCAGTTGCTATCATGGGTCTCTTGTCCTCAAATGTTTCAATGTCCAAGGAGGGAAGCATAGCTATCAGCTTGATGCCTTGATAAGCAGAGTCAATTGGCCTCTAAATCTCATGTGGGCAGAAATCCCCATACGAAAAGGTGAATATTTACATTTTACAAGAAGGCACTATGACTGCGAAGAAGGTCAAAAGAGAAAGTCAAGAGATACGATTTATCAGAGAAAGCAGATTTATTGTTCTGTACAATATGGTAGGAGCAAATCTTGAACTCCATAGGAGACATCTCTGAAACCACAGGGAGGAAAAAGAAATAATAAAAATGGATTATTTACATGGTGCAAGATCAGTCTCTGATAAGGTTGCCACCTTTGGTACAGTTCAATAAAGGTGTGTGGTCACTCTCAGGTTAGGATGGCTTTCCAGATTGTAGTACCTAGGGTTCGGCAGGTTCTTTTGGTTCTTACTCTCTAAAGTTGGATTTAAAGAAAAGAACCAGAAGATCTCTTCTATTTCTCAGGGTCTCCTCTCTGGGATCTGTGGCAAGAAATCCTCATCAATTTCAGGCTGAAACAAGCTTCTCAGTGAAGGTTGGTCATACGAGACTGTATCTGAAACAATGGGGGGTCTGGGAGTCTCCCTACCAGCACGAACACAGCCCATTGACCTGTTCCTGGCTGGATGGACCCTGGGAGAGTCTCAACCACGTCTTTAGCTCACTGTCCTTTTCAGAGAAGAGAAACATCCCTGCACATCAGTCTTTGTCCTTCCCAGGGGCAGTCCAGCACCGAAATGATAGGCAATTCTTCGCTTAACAAGAGTACCAACAGCAACCCCAGACACGTATTTTGGCCTAGTCGGGCCTTATCAGTGAGGTGGAGCTGTGCCTCCCTAAGAACAGTGAGCTAGGTGTCCACGTCTGGATTCCCCTGCTACCCTAGGGTGAGACCCAAAGTTACTTAATATGCAAAACAAAGGGGGGTCTGGGAGTCTCTCTACCAGCATGAACACAGCCCATTGACCTGTTCTTGGGTGGATGGCCCCTGGGAGAGTCTCAACCACGTCTTTAGCTCGCTGTCCCTTTCACAGAGGAGAAATATCCCTGCACATCAGTCTTTGTCCTGCCCAGGGGCAGTCCAGCACCGAAATGTTAGGCAATTCTTCTCATAACAAGAGTACCAACAGCAACCCCAGAGATATGTTTCAGCCTAGTCGGGCCTCACCAGTGAGAAGAATTGCTGAAGTCTTCAAAAACCGAAGTCATCTTTATCCCAGCTTCCAATGCCATCCCTGTCCTCACCTCTCCTATCTCCTTCCCGCCTGAACCTCTTGTTCCCTCAATCAAGGCTTACAATCTTGGGGTCCTCTTTAATAGCGACCTGCGACTACAACAATTGATCACTGCCACTGCTGCTTGTATTAGCCTCCTCCACGTTTGGAAAATTAGTCCTTTTCTTACTAACCACTCTACCAAAACTCTAATCTTCACTCTCATGCTCAGCGCACTTGACTACTACTCAAGCCTACTTATTGTCCTTCGTCTCTACTACTACCTCCCACTACAAAAAGTCCTCAACTTTGCTACCTGCACTTTCTACAACCTAGAAAGGTCCTCCTACACTTTTTCTTACCAGCAAAATGCTGTTTGGCTATCAATGCACACTCACTCTCTTTTAAAATTCCTTTTCCTATCTATAAAGCTATCAATGGTCGTGCTCCTCAGTACCTGTCTGATTGTACCTCAGTTTACTCTACATCTCCTTCCCTGCAATCCTCCTCTGCACTCAACCTGCACACTGTCTCCCTACTCGCCCTGTTACATTGGAACCCACTGCCCATAACGTTCAAAGCGAGCCCAACTGTGGAACTCTTCAAAGCTTGCCTAAAACTTCACTTACTTGCTAAAGAGGGAGCTCCCTCTGCCCTCTTCCCCATCTCCCCAACCAGACCCCCTACTGGCTCCAGTGCCCCTTAAAAACGAAATTGTATGTATTTATATAGTATTCCTCGTTAGTTTGCAGTACTTTCCCCCTTCGGTTAATTTTACCTTTGGAAATTCTCCTGTTTTCTTATATATATTTTTTCTGTTTGTTTTGTCCCTGGTCTATGTCCCACTTTTTACACCGTGATAAATTGGCTCACCACTCGGTCTCACCTCTGTGCTATTATACAGGCATCCTTCATGGTAATGTCTCCACCATCCGTAAATGTGTCATTGTAAGTCATTGCCCTGGGTCACCCACCATGTAACCCCTACAAGTCTACTTTGTATAGGGAGGTATTCTTCATCAGCTCCCAGTCTCTCTTACCCTCTACGGGACTACATTAGAGCTCCAAACCTCAATGCAGTGCTAAGTGCTTTTCAGGAGGCTAACACGTGACTCCACAACAGCTGGACACAGTGCTGGATTATCCATTAGGCCAAGTAGGCACCGGCCTATGGGCCACACTCCTTATAGTGGCCCGTGAAGGCAGAGGCCTTGATGCGCTGCTGTGCTGCTCTGCGCAACGGCCTGGGCCGTGTTAGCATTCTAATTTGCGAGGGGTTTGCCTGAAATTTCGACTGCCTAGCAGCCTCCACAGGGTTTAATCTGGCACAGGCTGGACACACCAGTCAGTATTAATATAGCATGCAAGAAATATATCACTGCAAAGAGGCTAAACCCTGAGAAAATACAGACAGGGGCGTGATGGAGTAGACTGATCAAAGCTTCCACTGTTAATTTGTAGGTGTTATAGGCACTAGGTCACTCTTAGTCCACCCTTTTAGCTCATTTTAATGCCTCTCTGTATTCATCCCTTTATTTTAAGGGTTTTTTTTCCTCCATTATCTTAACAACAGCACCATTTTTAATCAATCGGTACCTCAGCCACTTTGGGACACTCTGCAATTTGGGACACTCTGCAATATGGGACATGGAACCCTGCACAAATCACACGATAAAGAAATAATGCCACCCCACCCCACTCCACATCAGTATGTGCGCTAATATTTGTAAATGAGAAAACAAAATAATAAAAGAAAATGAATCAGAATTGGTTGTCTAGCGGTTCTGAGCTGGGAGAAAATGTATTTGATCCTGGGACAGACCACCTGAAGCTCTCAGAGACAGAGCCCCTCTGCTCTCTAGCCCTGAGACGAATTGCTTCCAGAAAAGAACCCTACACCAGAGGTTACAATATTTTGTTTTAACTGTAGACCATTTTAAGGAATTAAAAAAGGCTTTGGAAGTGAAATTCAGACTCGACTGCCAGGTTGCTTCCTTTTTGAAGACGAGAGCGTAAATCTCTGGGCTAACAATGTCGTAAGCACGAAGCCTGTACATGCATAAAGGTTAATCACAGCACAGTACACCACCATACGCCACCACGCGCTTCGCCAAAAATGTGCCTTTGGGCGGTGCGGGTTTGTGGCTAGCAGCCTAATGTGATATGATATGATATGATTGTTTATTTATATAGCGCCTATACACAGAAGTGTTTCAAAGCGCTTCAAGGAGGGAGGGAACATAGGAAATACAATACAGTACATTCATTAAAGTCCTTGAGCAATATAGAATGTGGAAAATAACTATCATAATAGGCCTGACGACATTTCTGCAAGTGCCCAAAAAAAACAAGTAGGGTAGGAGGGAATGGAGAGGGAGAACAAAGCAAACAGTAACATTACTAAGTCTGTCGACAATTTACACAGTACAGGAGGAATACAAGTGTGGAAACACAAAAATAATATGAGGACGGGAAGCCCAGAAAGAAACACACCAACACAGGTTACAAAGAACATACAAGTGCTTTATTTAAAAGCTACAACAGTTACCAAAGTCAATTGACAAACGGATAGCTATTCGGCTCTCAGAGTAACGTAACGAACTTCAACGAAGGTTCGATGCACTAGTGAGAGAGACCGTACATTGGAATACTTGGACCTTTTATACTATTTGTCCAGCCCTTGGCCAACCCTCTCGCGGGTTAACTATTCTAGGAGTCGGGCCTATGGGTTCCTTGCCAGGTCAATCCTATAATATATGCATTTTGATTAGTTTTGCTGATATAGTTGTACATTTACACATAGTTCAACAGTAGGACAAGGTCTCAGTTCGCGACCCCAACAAGTGGCCTGCAGGCATATTAATTATTCATGTGTACGGAGGTCACTACGGCCAAAATTTTACACAGAATGACATTCGGCCTCCATTTTGATGTTCAGGGTGACTTCCATATTACAAGAGAACCTAAAATGGCGGCTTAATCCAAGATGGCGACTTACATTACTTTTCTCTAAGGTCAAGACCTTGCCGTGGAGTTTGTTCACATATGATGTTTTTTAGACAACTTGGCGTAGGCCAATACACATACAATTGTTGCGATAGGAGGCATAATATTGTTTCAACTCCGACAAACCCTCCTTTTGGCCTATGCCAAGTGCTAATATCATTTCTAATGCTTCTGTAAATAACTCCATGCATTGTCGTCCATACATCCTGAATCATTATCTGTAATGTCTATAGCCATTAGGTCGTTCATCAGAACCTCTTGTAACACAAACTCTTTAGATGCTGTGTCTGGGGCATACATTTTGTGCCCTACTGTGCTCACCGCTTGAGCACAACATCCCCCTAGCATTGCACATATACTAGGTAGACATTGGAAACAGCAACAAAGGAATAGCAGGATTCCCAAAATAACCAGGATAACAGAGAGCACCTTCCAACCCCAGGATCATAGAGAATCCCAGAACCAAGCACTAATACTCCAATCTCCCACAGGAACATGCACTTCTGAACTAAGGATGTGCAAGTTCTGAATTGCTTTGAAAATTGTCGGTGAGGAATCTGGTACGAAAACACAGCAACCGGACCCCACTAATTTGCATACTCCACCACGTTCTGCCAGGATGACATCTAATGCCATCCGATTTTTGAGTGCTACCAATCTTATTGCCTTTTGTTCTAGTGTCATATTGTAGAGTATATCCGTGGACCGGTTGATGGTTCTCTCCAGTACTCTTGCTAGCCCCCTAATGTTTTCAGAGTTTGCTATCTGTGCCCAAAATGGCACAAATGATTTTGCTATATCTCCTAATACTTGCCCAGGGGTATCTCCGTTCTCGTCCCGCCGTGGGCGAGCCTTAGAAACTTCCAATGTACTAGCTATAAATACCCCAGGTAACAGGATTCCTAAATAACAGGTTCCCTGCCAATCCTTGGGCAACCAGGGAAATGCTGAGCTACCACAAACGAAATAAACAGGCCCCCCTACATACAGAGGCCTGTTCTCCCCGGTCAAATTTACAATGTTCACACAACCTTCAAAATCTCCCATTGGCCGAGTGCCATTTCTTTGTACACAAAAGGGGACTGAATCGGGGCTATGATTAATAGAGTAGGAAGGGGGCACAGCGTCCTTATTGCCTATCGGAGCCATTTTAAAGGAAATTAGAGTTTGGAAAGGAAGAGATAGTTTATCAGATGGCCTAATAGAAGCGACATTAGGTCTACTTCTATTTGCGAAAAGCGAGCATCCCAGGGGAATCAATTCACGTTTCTCAAAATCATTTAAATTAGTTCCATCAAAGTTCCCTGAGATGCTATCATTCCAACGGCCAAAGAATAGTGCCCTAAGAGAAGCATAACAAGCAGTCGTTAAAGGTAAAGGGTGAATATACCTGCCTAGCCCCTTGTTCCCATGTTGCGGTAAATGGGTGCAAATCCAACAATTACTCTTATTAGAAATGGCATGCGTTGCATTCATTACTATCATTAAAGTGTTATTATGATACTTTCGTCTATGCTGGGAGTCTCTAGGTGACAAGGTGTGAATGTGTACAGAGGGAGTCAAAGCAGTAGGTACAATCTCAATTGGCAGTAGAGGTTTTAGAGGGAACATTTCTTCAAAGTACCAAAGTCCCACAGCAGCAATTACACAAATTCCAATTATTATTAACCCAACACAGCAATAAGTTTTCGGGGCCCAGGCACATTGTTCGTTGTCCGAGTTGGTCACCCCCCTTATTTACAAGTCCAATGCGGGGAGCAGCGGTGGAGGTGGCAGGCATCGTAGTTTCTCAATCGACGACCCAAATGTTTGTTGCTGGCGACACTACGGTCGTGCAACTTCTTAGTCCTTCCCAACCCTAGCTAGCAGAATCCCTTTTTTTTCCTTTTGTTCGAAAGGAACTTTCTTTTACAAGAGAAAACTTTCAATCACTTCTTCTTTCCAGATGCACGGACAAGACCGGTGCCGTAGTTCTATTTTCTTCGTCGAAGGTCATACCTGGTGGTACCCAGAACTGTTTGATCCGGAAACAAGCTAACGTCACTTCCTGAGGGAAGCGACGTATCGGAGGCGACGGAAGTCGCAGAACTTGAAACAATGTTTTCCGGAAGTGACTTTTTCAAAGAGTGCGGAGACGAAATGGACTGTTCCCCAAGCTCCACGGGCTCAGAGAAATTCTCCGACACACTCACAGCGCTGTTTGCTACTCCAGGATCAGAGATTGTAGCATCAGCGAGGGGTTCTGCTTCTTCTGTAACGTGTGGCGTCGGGTGAGGAAGTTTCTTGACATGCGTCGCGTGGATCCAATGCTTCTTTCCAGCCACCCGCACTGCTGTTTGGGTGACCAACAGTACCTGATAGGGTCCCCTCCAGCGAGGAGTGAGACAGGAAGACCTTTCGTAGACCTTCACTAGGACCCAACTTCCAGGCTGAATATTGTGTCCTGGGCCTGTAAACCGTACAGGTAAAGCTGATTGGAACTGATGGTAAATGAGATACAGATTTATAGTCAACTGGTTGCAGTAGTCTACAAGCAATACATTGTCAACCTCCCTCAATGCTTTAGGCTTCGGAAGACCCCAAATGTTAGCAGGTCTCCCCATCACTACCTCAAATGGAGAGAGCCCAGTCTTAGTTTGAGGTGTGGTACGCATGGCTAACAATACAATAGGTAAGGCATCTGGCCATTTCAGTTTGGTGTCGGCACATGTTTTTGCAAGCTTATTCTTTAGGATGCCGTTATGTCTCTCTACCAACCCAGCACTTTGAGGATGTCTAGCTGAGTGAAATCGTTTTTCAATGTGTAGCACTGTGCATATCTGCAAAATTACTGCTGCAACAAAATGGGGACCATTGTCCGACCAAATTACCCTTGGAAGCCCAAATCGTGGAAAGAATTCTTTTACCATAGTCTTTGCAGTGGTCATGGCAGTAGCATCTTTAAAGGGGAAAGCCTCGACCCATTTACTAAAAGCACAAATAATCACAAGAACATATTTTAGATTGTTACACCGTTCCATCTCAATAAAATCAAAGTGGATGACCTCGAAGGGAACAGAAGGGGGCCCAAAGCTTCCCCTTGGAGTTACTGTCCCCTTCCCCACATTGTGCTGTAAGCAAATCATACAATTCTGAAAATGGCGCTGTGCAATCTTCGAAATTTTATCATTCATCCATACTTGTTCTAACACTTTCGTGATCTGCTGAGCTCACACATGCTTAGGACCGTGTGCCATCGTAACCATTGCCAGCACATATGAATCAGGGAGCAACCATTTTCCTTCAGATGGATCCACCCAACACCCACCGTCATCCAGTTTCCCCATTCCTTCGGCCCACTTTTTAGACTCTTCTATTGTGGCATCAGTTTGGATATCTCGCACAGACCTGATACCCTCATCCATTACATAGGCATCTTTTGTTTCCCTTAGAGCATACATGTCTGTGCTAAGGTCTGTAGCCGTTTGCCTGGCTATCTGGTCAGCAAAAGCGTTCCCTTCTCCCACATCATCTATGACCTTACGATGTGCTGCACATTTCATGATCACTAACTGCCTAGGGAGTGAGAGTGCCGAGAGCAATTGCACTATCAGGGGACCATGCTGGATCTTGGTCCCATGTGAGGTTAGGAACCCTCTTTCCGACCAGAGCCTCCCGAAGTTGTGAGCCACCCCAAAGGCGTACTGGCTATCAGTATATATGTTTACTATATGCCATTCGGAGAGTGCACAAGCTCGGGTCAACACTATAATCTCTGCGGCCTGCGGGGAGTAATGCGGAATTCTCTTAGTTTCAACAACCGTACTCAACGTAGTAACTGCATAGGCAGCTGTAGATGTACCATCTGGGAGTTTGAAGCAGAAACCATCACAAAACAGCTCCCCTTCTGCATTGCCCAAAGGAGTATCTATAAGATCTATCCTGCCCTTCGTTTCCTGTTCAGTGGTATACAGGCAGTCATGTAATTCTTCGTCACTGCAAACAGTATTTTGCGGGAAAGGTAGGAGTTCAGCCGGATTAAGGACACAACGCCTCTTAATTTGAATGTGAGGGGCAAACAGAATTAATTCGTACCTTGTCAGCCGTGCAGAGGTGAGGTGTTGCGTTTGGGTTTTATTCAATAGGACATCTACAGAGTGAGGTACCATCAAAATTAAATCATGGCCTAGGACCATTCCCTCACTCTGTTTTAAGGACGCGGCAGCAGCAGCAACAGCTCGCAAACATCTTGGCAAAGCGCATGCGACAGGATCAAGGGCGGAGGAGTAGTAGCCGCACGGCCTATTCTTCCCTCCATGTTCCTGCGTTAACACAGCCAAAGCACATCCATCACATTCATACACAAACAACATAAAGGCCTTGTCATAATTTGGAGTACCCAGAACCGGTGCAGAGCATAACGCGGTTTTGAGAAGCTCAAATGATCGTTGATGTTCCGATTTCCATGGCAGCGGCAGAGAAATGCCCTTCTTCGTCAAAGCCAACATCAGTTTTATCACTAGTGAAAAGTTCGGGATCCACAACCTACAGTAAGAAGCCATACCTATTAAGGCTCTGACTTCCTTCTGTGCATTTGGAACAGACATGCCAGAAATCTGTTTTATTTTTTCAGGTGTCAATCTTCTCCCCTCCTTTGACAGGAGGTAACCTAAATAGGCGACCTCCTGACAACAATATTGAAATTTCTTGAGCGAAGCTTTATGACCGTTTTCGGCCAGATGAATAAGTAACATTACAGTGCCTTCTTTACAAGCACTTTCAGAATCTGCAGCCAAAAGCAAATCATCGACATACTGAAGTAGTGTACAAGTAGGTGGCAATTTAAGGGTGTCAAGCTGCTCTTTCAAAGCTCTACTATAAATGCTTGGACTTTTAGTATACCCTTGAGGTGCCCGAGTAAATGTAAATGAACGTCCTCCCAAGGTGAACGCGAACAAATATCTACTCTCCTTGTGTATAGGAATGCTAAAGAAAGCATTCTTTAAATCCACAACACTAAAGTGCATAGCTGTAGCAGGGATCATTGTTAGTATCGTTGTTACATCAGGCACAATTGGAAATTGTGGGGCGACAACTTTGTTAATAGCACGAAGATCAATTATAAAACGGTATGGGATTGCATTGTCGCCTTTCTTGTATACAGGCAAAATCGGGCTGTTACATAAACTACCTGCAATCTCTTCAATCACCCCTCGATGCACAAAATCGGAGACAATGCACTTCAAAGCACGCTTGCCCTCAACTGATATTTTATATTGCGGAATGCGTGGTAATTTAACTCCATGTTTCAAAACTATTTTAACAGGCTCAATCTGTAGTACCCCGACATCATTGTCGTCAACCGCCCATAAACATTCCGGAACAACACTAACCTCAGGAGGTAATGGTCGAGTCAGAAACTGAGAACTGGGAAGTTGCTGTGGTGAAACTGTCAGTCGTACTCCATTAGAGGAACAATGAATTACTGCATTCAATTTCTAAAACAGATTTAACCCCAGCAAATTCTCTCCACAGTTCGAAGTCAGAAGGAAGGGACAATGGTCCGTAAAGGGACCCAAAGAAACAGACACCGGCGAAGAAACCGGACAAACAATTGGTATACCAGAAAACCCTATAGAAACATTTGTTTGCCCTGACAGTGGAATGTTTGGAACCCGGGAATGATCAATGGAGCACTTCTGTGCTCCAGTGTCTATCAAAAACTGATGTTTCCCATTCCCCACTAACAATTCAACGTAGGGACCTTTCTGATTAACGGGAATAGGTGAAGGTTCCAAACCCTGCTTCGGCAGTCCTAATGAAACAAAATGTCATTGGAAGGAAACTCTTCCGAAAGGTAGGCAGCAGAAGGGTGATCAAATATTTTTCTTGTGTCCACACTCGGAATCTGATTTTCCCGTGAAAAAGGTTGCTGAGGATCTTGCAAAAACTGACCTCTATCAGGGCCCCCCGCTCCGGGGTGACTTCTAGGTCGTCTACCCATACTCCCAAATGCATTGTTTGACCTTTGACGAAGGACGGGGCACTGTGCTCGCCAATGACCTTCTTGGGGGCAATAGGCACATTGATTAACATTCACAGGGCCCAAAGGAGCGTTTCCTTTCGGGACATACTGGCCTCTGGTCTGTGACGTACCTCCCCTGGGATTTCTGACAATTTGTTGTAACAATACTTTAGTCTTCAAATCTCCTTTCCTCTTCTCTATTTTCTCTTTTTCATTATTCACACGGTTCTCATAATACTGCGCCATGTGCAAAACTTCAGATTGGGATTTCGCCTGCCAAGCGCTCTCAGAGGCCATAATCTGTGACTGGATGTCGGGCAACAACCCACGTACAAATTTGTCCACAAACAACCTTTTCCCAAGTCCTGTCCACTGAAATCAGAGAATACCTGTTTGAATCTAGTAAAGAACTCTGTGGCACCTTCAGTTTTTCCTTGAACACAGGCCGTAAGCTTGTCCCAAATAATTCTTTTTTCGGGAATTATGGTTTTCAATTTTGCGACAATTCTATCTGTCATGACGCGCGCTCCATGGAAGCTATGGAGCCAATGGAAGGGCTGATCCCATTCCTCCACCAGCGGTCTAGTCTCCCACGCACTGCACGTTACCGTCATGACGCATATAAATAGGCGTCACACGCGGTAGTCGATGCGTTGCAACCTTGCTTTCCTCGCCAGGTTCGTACGCTAGTGCTCCTCTCTGACTCCCCTTGTGAATTTCCCGCTTGCTTCCTCTTGTCAGTCCGCAGTTATTGCCCGCTCAGCTCCTAGCCCTTGATTTCTCATGGTGCTTCCTCCTCTCCTCTGTTCCTCCCGCTTTGTAGCCCTTGTTCCTTCTTCCGCTCTAGTGCTTCTCTCTCCCTTGTTGTACATACCTCTACGATTGCATGCTCCTTCCCACCGCAGCCTCCTGCAGGCCTCTTTCTCATTCCTCGGCTACGGTATCCATCCAAACAGAGCTCAGGATACACACGCTAACCCGACTCCAGCAGTGTCTTCTGGGAATTGAAGTCCTCTCATCTACTTCAACGGAAAGCCTTCAGCCTTGACATCCGTAGTGCTAACTACATCCAAGCACACCAGGGTTTTTCAGCCACGCTTTTCCCTGGAATTGGGGGCGGACTCCCGGAGGGCCCCCTCTGCCTTGCTGTCTGCCAGCGGGCAGGGTGGCTTCCAGTGGAGCTCGTCCCAAACTCAACAGGAAAGGACTGGACCTCTGGAGAGAAAGGAGAGCCATAGACACAGACAGTTCCTCAGAAGTACAGGTGAGGAGGAGGGAACCAAGGAGGGTATTTGTCAAGCAACCAATACTTCATCGCATGACACTATCAGGCAAAGTAAGTATTACCTGAGGTGGTTTCTCACCAGCTGGTCTTTCCCCATCAAACCTAGTCATGTTAGCCCACGTATCTCCTAAGCCTGGCACATCGTCTATTGTTCGAACCTGCTTCCATAAATCTACGGGCAGGAGTACAGGGAATAGCAAGTGTCACTTAAGGTGAACACAGAGGACTGCAAAACGGACTCTATCTCTTTGTAAAACCCTGTCGGGTTTTTCCTGATATCGGGAATTGATTGTCTAATAGTGTTCACTTCCTGTCGTGAAAACGGGACGTGAACAAATTGCGATAAATAGTGTGCAGGGATGTCCACAGCGGGTGCACCAGTCCCAGCGTTAGCGGGAATCTCAACCTTAGGGACAAATATCGGAGGAACCTCTCTCATAGGCAACTGAGATGTAGGTAACTCTGACCGGTTACTAAGCAACAGAGCCAGGTCGAGCGCTAAGGCAGCTGAAGAAGTGTCGGGTGAAAAAGCCCTCTTACAAATACCCAATAATTCTATAGGACAACTAACCTTCTTCCTTACACATTCTTCCTGCAGGTACTGTACCATTACCTGAATCACCTTCTTTTGCATTTCTACTGTATACTGACTATACGTGTCATATACTTCATCTGGCGGTATCGATGAATCCGAGATCCATCGAATCGCATCTTTGGTACAAATTCGTACTTCCTCAGGTGCCGATCTACAACACGGAAGGAACCGTTTCTGCACATACATACTGTCGTCTTCATCATCCTCATCTCGTGATTTCTCAAAGTCCCTCCTATACTCAAACAATCTCTCAACATGACCATGTACTTTCTCCTCTGTGTCCCTCGAAAGTGCTAAAGTATTTAGATCCCTCACCCCTTGTGGGAGATCCGAATTTTGTAATCTACCCCACATTACACATAAATGAGTCCCCAAACCTCCGATAAAAACATTTTTCTCTGGAAAATTGTCCATATTTGATAATGTGTAAAAAACGTTAACTTGATAACCTTTCTCCATACAGTGCTTAGCCCATGCAAATAATTCCTGTTTCTTGTCTGCAGAAACAGTATTTCGAGTGACGATCTTTGACCCCGCACCCCTATCAACTTCAGTCAATACATAACCACTCGGGAGCAGAGGTGCGGGCAAATTCAATTGGGGGTGAAACTATCGGCGCAAGAGGAAGGGGTGGCGGCATAGGTGGAGGAACAACAACCAGAGGAATAGGAACAATAGGTTGGACAGGGGGAACAGGAATAACAGCAAGAATGGGCAGAGTACCCGAGAGAGGTTCATACGGAGGTGGCGCAGAGGCACCAGGCCTGCGTTTGTTTAATAATTTTTCAATAAATTCTTCAGAAACATGGAAATCTTTAGAGGGATACATTTTCTGGATACCTAGTGAGAAAGCCCTATCCATATTTCTAACTGACTCCGAATGTTTTTCTTTATCATATAACAACGCCTTTTCGGCATTTGTTTTATGACGGCGTGCATGTTTATCCCTACTTTTAAGCTGCTGCAACGCTTATTTTTTCCAATTCTGCAAAACATCAAACGCTGCAGGTCTGGCCTTCTTTTTTAGCAAGACCGATTCTAGGTATTCAATACGGGGGATCTCGAAAATACCATTGATTGGCCACTGAAATTCAGAGGCATGTCTGGTTTATCTGTGCCAAATATCATTAAATACTGTACTTCCAATGCCATACTTACAGTACATAGTACATGCCGGCGACCCCTCCTGTGGTGCATTGTGGCTAAATTCCAAAGATTGTCGATCGCTGCGGAACAGAGCCCTAAAGCAGCTAGACAATTTCCCAGGCATTTCACAAAAAATTGGTGTTACCTGGTCAATAATTGTGTCTGCAGATACAATACGCCAAATTCAAATTGTCAGGGTTAAATTAAGAGCTGGGTCACGACTGCACCTGACCAAACCTAAGGAGGACCGCACGGTTTACCAAAGAACTTACCTAACAAATTGTACCTTGTGTTTGGTGGTTTCGACAAATCTGCCTGCCTCAAAAATGGACCCTTGTCAAGATGCCCTGTCAGACCACACGACTATCGTCCAAGGATCGGATCGTGCAGCGCTGCTGAGGTATCGTGTCTCGTTCAATCGGGCCCGCAGTATCACACCGTCCGATCCCGGTTCGATAATCTGCGTCAACCTTCAATGATCCGGCATCAATCTTGAGGGTCCCTATTCGGGCGCCAACTGTGGAAACAGAAAAATAATATGAGGCCGAGAAGCCCAGAAAGAAACACACCAGCACAGGTTACAAAGAACATACAAGTGCTTTATTTAAAATCTACTACAGTTACCAAAGTCAATTGACAAACGGATAGCTATTCGGCTCTCAGAGTAACGTAACGAACTTCAACGAAGGTTCGATGCATTAGTGAGAGAGACCGTACATTGGAATACTTGGACCTTTTATACTATTTGTCCAGCCCTTGGCCAACCCTCTCGCGGGTTAACCATTCTAGGAGTCGGGCCTATGGGTTCCTTGCCAGGTCAATCCTATAATATATGCATTTTGATTAGTTTCGCTGATATAGTTGTACATTTACACATAGGTCAACAGTAGGACAAGGTCTCAGTTCGCGACCCCGACAAGTGGCCTGCAGGCATATTAATTATTCATGTGTACAGAGGTCACTACGGCCGGAATTTTACTCAGAATGACATTCGGCCTCCATTTTGATGTTCAGGGTGACTTCCATATTACAAGAGAACCTAAAATGGCGCTTAATCCAAGATGGCGACTTATATTACTTTTCTCTAAGGTCAAGACCTTGCCGTGGAGTTTGTTCGCATATGATGTTTTTTAGACAACTTGGCGTAGGCCAATACACATACAATTGTTGCGATAGGAGGCATAATATTGTTTCAATTCCGTCACAAGAGGAGTGTTGAGAGGGGGGGCAGGGATAGAGGGGGTGAGGAGGAACCAGACAACTGCTGAGCCAAATCCATCAGATAATTTAGAAGCAGGGGAGGGGAATGGAGAACAAAGGGTAAGAGGGGGAACAGACAAGCTACTATCATCGGTCAAGGAACAGATGATAGGAGTAAGTGCTAGGAGGGAAGACCTCGAGGAAGTGTCAAGGTCCCCAGAGGAAGGGGAGATGCAGGCAAGTGAGAGTAGGAGGTAGAGTGGGAAGTAGAAGAGGGAGGGTTTGAGGTACATAGGACAGGGTAGGCACCTCAAGAGCGTGCGTAGGGTCAGCGCAGAGCAGGGGTAGAAAGGTCACAAAGGTCCGGAGGCAGCGGCAAGAAGTGGACAAGCAAATGGCATAGTCTGGCCGTAACGGGACCAAGACTCGACAGAGGCGTGCACGCTTAGGCATTAAGGAATGAGAAGAGAGAGGGAGGGAGACGACCAGAGAGGAGAGGGAATGGGGCTGGGGCGAAAAAGGGGTGGGGGAAGTGGAAGGGTCAGAGCAGGTGTACAAGGCACAAATTATGCAGAAGTAGGCAATCAAGGTAAGTTAAAAAAACAGTGAATGCAACACAGGAACATGCATAGGTAATGGATCAAGCATTTGCAGTGAGTTTGTTTAGAGGAAGGGTGAAACATGAATGAGGTACGGGTAAATCTCCCAAAGCAATGGAGGGCAGATGTGTGGTATACAAAATTAGTGCAAAGACCACTACAAGCAGTATTAACAGTGATAAGTTACAAGATTCCACAGCGGTGGAATTAGGGACTGTAGATGACCAGCTCATGAAGATGATGGCATGCAAAATAACATGTGCCCACAAACGCGAATGATTGTTGTGGCACTGAGGGTTAGGGTCCACTGACAGGTAGAGAGGCCGAAACAAGAGTCAACTGGCGATGAAGGGCAGTGAAAGAGTCACGTTGGTGCTGCAAAGTCAAGATAACTACGGTGCTGGGTTATTCAGTAGGTTCAGAAGGGAAGGTGGACATGGAACAGGAGGGGCAGGCGGTACGTGCACACCTTACCTTGCGCCGTGACTCTGCAACAAGGTGTTGCAAAGAACGCTGGGTGACCAGGAGGGTAGGCTGCAGGCAAAGTCCATAAGTCCATGGAAAGGAAAGTGACAGAGTGGAGAGGTTCCGTCAGTTTCTCTTTAGGCCAATGTGTGGGGAAATGAAATTACATGTGCTGGCGGCTTCTGGCTGAGTCGGAGAATCTCTTATTGCGGGTACTGGTGATTTGTGTGTCGAGGATATTACAAATGTCGTTGACAAGTACTGTATAACTCCTCCGCCATTTTCAGAGGGAAGAAAAACGATTTCAATACAATCCCTCCCAGAGAGAAGAAAGATAAACAGATTTCGAAGGGAAAAGCAGGGAAAAAGATATAAGAACTGCAGCCAGAAACAGAAGGGGAAACAGTCAGGTGGGAGTAGGAACTGAAAACACAGGCAAGGGGGGGGTGCAAGAGCTCCCCTACCAAAACAATCTGGATTGAAAGTGCATTACTACTGGATTTTCCCAAACATTTAAATCCTCTTTAAATGCAGAAAATCCAAGTTTGTACAATTGTACTCGGTGGATTGCATTTGGCTTGCTTTTGGCTTAATACAACCGAAATATGTTAATTAGCAATCCTCAGTGGAATGCAATCCCAAAACAATCCAAGCAATCCAATTCTCAAACAATCCACTAAAAATCGAAAAGCAATCCAATCGCCGAACAATCCATTCAAAATCCAAAAGCAATGCAATCCCCAAACAATCCACTAAAAATCCAAAAGCAATGGATTGTATTTGGCTTCTTTTTGGTTTAATGCACCCGAAATATGTTAGTTGGAAACCTTCCTGGTAGAAGCGATGTAATCCCAAAAAAAATCCTATAAAAATCCCAAACGATGTTAACTACAACCCTGAAAGAAACCCTCAAAAAGTGTTTACACTCATTGGGTCTTAGTCATTTGGGTACAATGACATGAAAGTAGAGCAAGGTTAATGGGATATTTTTAAAAAAAAAACACCACCTGCTTTTTATTCAATTGTATTTATTAAAGGAGGCACAATGAGGTTCAACCTGAAACTGTGTACATAGCAAACAAGCATGACTGTGGCAAGCACACAATCTTGACTGTAGCAATCCCAGAACTGGGAGCTTTACAATTTGTGGACATGTATGGATTTTAAAAAGAAAACAATACCAGTCAGGGAGTAAAATGCAGACTTAGGCTAACCCCAGAGAGCAAGGGAGTCAGGTGGGGCCCAGCCCAGGGACAAGGGAGTCAGCGGGGGACCCAGCTCAGTGAGAAATTGTGAAGGAGGAACCCAGACAAAGCCCAGCTAGCAAGAAAGTCTGGTGGGGACCCAGAATGAGCCAACGAGTCCAATGGAGACCAAGGGTAAGCCCAGGGAGCAAGGGAGTCAGGGTGAGAACCCAGTCCAGGGAGCAATTGTGAAGGAGGTATCCAGACTCAGGGTTACCAGTCATTTGGTCGAAAAAAAAGGTCGACAGGACAAATGGTCGACACCATTTGGTCGAAAGACAAATGGTCAAATTTTTATTTTTTTGTATTTTCCCTTTTTTATTTTTTTTGGGGGGGGGGTCCCCCCAACCCCCTTTTTTTTCTAAAAAAAGCTTTTTTTCCCTAAACGAAAACCTAAAAAATATATATATAAATAAAAAATTCGACCATTTGGCTTTCGACCAAATTCCGTCTACCATTTGTCTTTCGACCAAATGTCTTTCGACCAAATGACTGGACAGCCAAACTCAGCCCAGCCAGCTAGCAAGGAAGTCCGGTGGGGACCCAGAACCAGCCAATGAGTCAAATGGAGACCCAGGGCAAACTCAGGGAGCAAGGGTGAAGGAGAGACACAGAACCAGCCCAGGCAATGGGTACCCAGCCCAAGGGAGTCAGGTGGAGACACAGAACCAGCCCAGGGAGCAAGGAAGTCATATGGGGATCCAGAACCAGACCATGAAGCAAGGGAGGAGTTGGGGGGTCAACAGACCCAGCCCATGGAGCTGGGGAGGGACAGGACCCATCCCAGGGAGCAAGGAGGAGGTGGGGACACAGACCCAGCTCAGAGAGTAAAGAGGAGGGTGACGTAGACCCATCAGAGGGAGCAAAAGACTGAGGGGGCGACCCAGGATTAGGCTAAAGAGCAGAGGGGAGGGAAAATGCAGACCCAGCCCAGGGTGCAAAGGGGAGGGATACTGGGCCATGCAGCAAGAGAGTCAGAGAGGGGAGAACACAAAAGCATGCGAGGGAGTAAAGGGGAGGAGGGGGCCCAGTCCCAATGCAGTGAGCAGGAGGGCCTGCGGTGGGGGGGAGTGGAGGTGAGCAGAATAAGCCCAGGCAGCAAGGGAGATCCCCAGAACCAGCCCAAGTAGCATTTTATAATGCAATAACTAAATGTTTTGAAAAATAAGACACATTTTGTATTCTTTAAATTGCAGCTAGTCTAGACTTGGGTAGAAAAAGACAAGTTGGGTGCCTTCCACTTCAGTCGGTAGATCCCAATTTTGTTTGGCAGTGCTTTTGAGTACTTAACAGCGGAGAGTTCTGTGAAGACCATTTCCATTGCTTTAACAGATACATTCTGAAATGCAAAAAGGAAGAATTCTGTAGAAATAGCTTGGAAAGAGCTTGCATAAAACATCTAACCAACAGGTAGATCTTGAAAGGGGGTGCTCAACAAGCATTATAACTTTGCTGAAGATGTGCCTGGCATAGGGATGCATGGATGAAAGGAAGCACAGTAGACAATTTGTACAGTACATTCTCCAAATAAATATATTAAACATGTATGTTTTGAATGGCATTTATGTATCTTTTATAGCTTCTTGTCTATGACAATCCAATGTTAATCTTCCCTTTTCTGCCATTTTGCTACATTCACAGTCCAGCAGGTAGAGAGTCAAGTTGCTTGTCAGTCTTTTTTTGCCATCAACACAATCTCCCTTGGTTGCACCCTCTCACCATGAAGTCTGTAACATGAAGAATGTTCCTCTGTGCATATAAGAAATGAAAAATGATTAGATTTCCCAAAACTGAAAATGTACATCAAGATATGGAAATTGTTCAGATTTCAATATTTAATAAAGCCACATCCACATGGATATTCTCTCTTTTTGGTGGTCTGTTTATCTTGTTTCCTTAATGTTTTTCTAATTTTCTGCCTAACTGGTTATTTATTCACATTGTATCGTGCGTTGGTGAAACAGCTTTGTAAGCAGAATACATAAAATGATAGCGCTGTAGGCTTTATAGGCATATAGTTATTGCAAATTTTACAAGGGTATCTACTACAAGATGCAAGGGGAAGAGGGGAGAGATGAGGCAGGTGGAAGACTAAGATTTCACTTGCATATTGACTGAGAAAATACAGCATTTATTTTAATAGGGGTGTCAACCAACTTTCTTTTTTACTCAAGGGTGCTTACTTCTGATGCTGTTGCTGGACCAGGAATCAGATTAAAGCACTCAGTGTTCTGGTCCCCCTCGTTTTCCACTGATGAGCCAGTTCCAGGCAGCGTTCGATGGCCAGCTTCTGATGTAAATCCATTCCATCCCAGTACACTGAAATATTAACACAAACATTATTACACATTCCAATAGCCACAAATGGCACTTCTTATTGCAAAAAAATAAAAATAAACTCACTACCTTTGATGGCTTAGTTTGACACAATGGTTTCATTTCATTTGGATATTCACATTTGTTGAACACCATGCTTACAAAAAGTTAGTATTCACCTCCGACATGGGGGACAATGAGCCTTCCAGGCATACACTGCCCCACGATTGGGCCTGCCAGTGTTTAAGCAGTCTTCTGAGAGTTAATGACTTAATTGGAGTTTTAAACCCACTACTGGTGTAATAAAAAATTCTTAACCAAGTCTGCCTTCAGCCACTCGATTTAGAACTGGTGTGGCAAGCTTGCTGCTTCAGCTAGTTCATTGAGACAGGTTCTCCCCCAACTGCCCCAGCCATCTTCTTCCCCAAATACCTCCCCTCCTGCTCCTACCCTTCTTAGTCCCCCATAAATACAATATCTCCCAACAAAGCGAACTCAATATCTTCTACCCACACACACACACCTGCACAACCTCTCCCACCCAGCTACTCGATCCCTCCCTCTATGCAGTTTAAGGGGCAAAAAAGTACAATGTAAAACACACAAATAAAATAATCAAGAAAAAAATAAAAAATACTTTAAAAGAAATACAAATTTGAGATACCATTCTTAAAAAGGTAGCATATTTGCATTGGAGTAGCAGACTACTTCCTCCCAAGAGTTCACTGTTGTTTTCTTTATCCATCCTAGCCTCGAGAGAGAGAAGATAAGTCCGCGCTGGCAGCTTTCAACAAGAACACTGTTTGTACCTGCTGGGGAAAAAATATGTCAGAAATAGCCCCTGCTTGGGCCAGCCAACCACCCACTCATGAACTCTTTCACTCCCTTTCACTCCCTCAACCAACCGTTCACTCTCTCACTCAACCAGTCAGTCAGTCTGCCAGTCTGCCAGTCTGCCAGTCACTCAATCGCCATGCTACTCATGCAGTCACGCCATCACTTAGTCACATCCTGTCATGGCCCATGGGACGATGTCTTGGAAGGCGCAGCTTACAACAACGGACATTCCAAGGCGCACAGATTTTAAGCATACAAGAGTCCATATATATTACAGCATAGGAGGTTTCATGGTGGGGGTGTCACAGCAGGCGCCAGAAGAAACAGATGGTACAGCATAGGCAGCTTCACATGGGACATTATTCGGATTATGAGTAATGCAGTCAAACACAAAATGTGATAAACACTTTAATGGCCTGTTGTGGCCTCTTACCCCATGAGGACAGTCTGAGTGTCACTAGCCCAACAAAGGCAGGTCTGCCTCGTAACCAAGATAACGTTTGTATGCGTCCTGCGAGACACGGAGATCACCTACATGCGCAGCAAAAGCCTCACTCTCAGACATGGCAGATTGAAGATACTCACTGCATGTTGACCCCCATACATACAATATAATAACACTGCATGTTAGAAGCTGTTTGGTAAACAGACTAGAGTTCAACAATCATCATCCAAGGCAAGGATGGTCTCTGTCAACTTGAGCAACCACTCATTCAAAATAAAATAGACACATGTAAATTAAATGTCCCCACATCAATGAAACATTTCTTTCTACAATTGTAATAGTTCAAGGACATAGTTTATTCTCATGTCAAAAATGTTCATATAGAATAAAGCATAAAAAAACAACCAGTGGGAACAACACATGCACAATGCAACAATTCTAAAATGCAAACACTAGATGCAAGAGTAGTACAGGCGTAAACTGTGCCTTCTGGAATTTTTAATGCTGGGTTTCCCTATTATAAAGGCAGGACAGCAAGCCCCGGAATGCAAACTTAAAACCAGGACTGAACTAGCACATTTCGAATACAATGGGGCATGAATGCATAGATTAGCAACCTCCCTGGATACTTTTTTCATTTGCCCCGGCACAGAGTTTCTGCTCAAAGGTTTGATTGGTTTTAACAAAAGGCGACCGTACACATATCCAGGTCGATACGACTCCTATATACATTCTTGTGTGAATAACCAAATCTACAGTACATATGCGATAAGAACGGGACATGTTGAAGAGAACGACTGTAAGAATTCTGTCTCTTGTTGGAACACGATAATTTGGGGTTAACTTGGCAAAACTGCGACAAGACACTGAGAGATCTGCAGGGAAATGTCAAAGTCAAATATTGCGGTACTTTGCTGCAGAATTGTTTGGAGGATAGGTGAGGGGTAGAAGGAAACGTGGGCTTGCCGGGTCACTCTTTGAATGTACTGCGAGGAGATGCTTCCAGTTCAAACATACTATATTGTTAAAGGGAGTTGATTTTCATAAAGTGATTGGCGCTAGGAGGATCATATTGCGGTATCCAGGAGACATGCAAGGTGAATATATACAGTGTAACAATCATAATTTAGACTTGGTAACATTTCAGATAGTGCTGGGGAGGGATTAAGAGGGGGGGAGACAGACGAGGTTGCTATCATACTAGGTCCAGAGACAATTCTGATAGAGTAAGTGCATTGAAAAAAGTAAGGGGGGCGGGGCAGAGATAGGAAAAAGGAGAACCATCAAGGCCACCATGCGTACAAGATGCAAAGGAAGTCCAGCGTGAGAGCTGAGAAAGGGTGACGCACCGTGAATCAATGAAGTCCATAAAAGTCAAATCCGGCATTGGCCACAATATAGTGATGGTGAAACCAGAATGTATCAGGACAGACTCCAGCAGAAGTAGGCTGTGTATCCAACACTACACTCCTCTACACTAGCACATGCAGAGTTCTTTATCTATAGCACTGTCACCTGCTTTGCAGTAGCCTCCCTAAAATACACAACTATTCACTCACACCCAAAACTTGGCCTTCAAACCACACACTGACCAAAATGCCAACTGCCTCCCCACAGTAACACTGACGTGGGTCCATTTGGCACCGGACACTAACGAGCATCAAGCAACTCAACCGGTGCACACCATGAAAACAAGTCACTGCATGTTGTTGTACACACATATGCTTACCTGCAGGCAGTTTCTCCAATCTGCCTGGCAGCACAATTTTACCAACAATATTGTTCCCCTCCCCATTCTATCACCACCCCAACCAAGCATCAAAAAGTCGTGCAAATGGCAGAAGCTCTGACGTACAAGTTCCAATTACACAACATCGTTCTCTTGACATCTCTGTAACGGTTGTCATAAATCTCATGGCCAGGTCCAACCTCTGGAACCTAGTCTACACTTTATAACACCACATACATAAACAGTGTCCTCCTGCACAGATGATCCCTATTAAAACAAAGCTTAATGATATTTACAGATGAGGAGTTGTGTGTAGCAGACACCCAAACTAAGAGCCAGAGGAGAATGTAAAATGTTCTGGAACAATAATCATCCTACTGGGTGTCAGGCTTCACCCAATAGGTAAGAGCGAACGCTATAAACAATGAGCGAGTACACAGCGACCCGGAAATCTAACTTCCACATGAGATGCACTCTTGGACACCAGTTGTCCTTGGGAGCCAAAGGTAGCGCCTGTTAAATCTGGCATGTGTCCAGAACGAGAACATAAAAGGCCTGAGAGTCGTGGAAAGTTATACAAAAACAGGGCTACCTTATATAAAACAAAAACAACACAGGAGGTCTTAGACGTTGGGCTCTATACAGAGGGGTGCGATCCGCCAGCCGCACCCAACAACCGCCAACATGCTCTCACTGACCTACATCCATTCTCTCTCCCTCCCTTGCAGCGCTGTGCCACCCCCTTGCTACCTGATGCAAATGGCAGCAAATGTTCACACTGTCAGCTTTTCCAAAGCTACTTTTTCAGAAGCTGCTATTTTCGCAAGCTGTTTTTCTTTTCAGGATATAACTGTACGGATATAAATTTGAGGCAGGTGCTGCGTATGACAAAGTACTCAGAGTAGACGCAGTAGGGCAGGGTTCTGCAACCTTTAGTTTTCCAGGTATTTTGGACTACAACTCCCATCAGCCATACCCAGCAAAGTCAAAGTTGGGGGGTCATGGGAATTGTAGTCAAACACATATGGAGAGGCACGGGCTGCAGACCTCTGCAGTATAGTATCTATGCGCCAGCTGAAGTATTTCCATTCATGACATGTTACTCTTATTGAAAATTTCCATGGCCATATCACAGCAATTTCAACTTTGCTGATAGAGCACCTGCACGCGCTATTTGCAAACAACTGTAAGCCTGCATGCATTTTCAATCTGAAATTAAATGCAATAACATACTAAAGTAAAATCTCAGCAGCATCCACACACAGAGAGCCAGCAGCAGCCGGTATGGAAACGTATAGTGATTATGGCATAATATTTGCTTATTTCAAAGCTGTTCTGAGAAAAAAAAACAAAAAAAAAACGGCTGTGAGTATTAACGCAATTAAGTGGCTGTGGCTACTGCAAAACATGTATGGTTTAAAGGAACCTACGGTGAAGTGCTTCCTAAGAGTAAATATGTACAAAAGGGGTTTTTATGTTTTTGGATCAGAGTACTGCAGATTGAAAAAGAGACAGCAGAGTGCTGTATCCTATAGAAAGGGAAACCAGCTTGCATTGGGATTTGCAGTTTGCTTTTTACAGTTCGAAGTGGATTCAGCAATATATAATGTTGCCTTGATCGAGAATTTAAAATTGATCAGAAGCATTGGACAGTTGTGGACTGCAGAAAAGGGTGACTTGGTTGATGCTGTGCCAATACGTGCCATAACTAATGCCTGCAACCTGGTGCAAGTAGAGAGTGAAACATACATCATTGCACCGCCAAATCGATATGACCTAGATTAAGAAGCAGTGTATTCTTTTAATTGGCTAAGGAAACCCACACAGCTTGCAAAGACAAAGTGTTGTCACCGTTACTTTATTGTGCATTCTTCTACTGACAGATTTTTAAATGTAAGTGGGGAGTCAAAAAACTGCTTTAAAAATAACTCTGCTATTACTGTATCTAAGTACCCAGGATGTTAAGTAAAAGATATGTTCACTTCTGCCAAATATGTTTCATGAAAGGAAAATAACAAAAATAACAAAATAAAAACTTTAACTGTGTTATATGAGATTTGTATAGTCTAATTTTTTAACTCAATACATCCTTACAAATTTAATGCATACCAATTTCGTTTGAACAGAATGCAGTCTGACTACATCCTATTTGATTATTATTGAATTTATTAAGCGCTCACCGAGCTTCGAGAAACAGAAGAGCGCTTTACAGAGTATACAACAATACAGATGTATAATGGAGCACTTTCCAGAGGTAACAACAAAACAGATATACAGCCGGGGGTGGTATAGAGAGGGGCACAGAGGAGGGGTACAGCTGTACTGGGTGGCAGGCAGGAGACAGGCGGCCACGGTCCAGCGAGTCAGGTGCCCCGATGGGATACCCGAGGTGTTAGCCATTTCTTCTACCCATTGCTGCAAATTGGTATACCCTGAACGTAAGCGACTAGCATTATTTACTGGAGAAATTAGTTAAGTGCAGTTGGACTTGTAATGTGCACCAAGAAAATGCTAAATAAATAATAACTAAACTCTGCGAGATGTTTAACCAGATTAAAATGCTAAATATCTGCAACCAACGGTGAAACTAGTTTGACAGTATTTTTCCGACATTTAAATGCAGTAAAAATGTGTGCCTATGTTACTGGATTGTTTTTACAGAGATACAATTTGGAAAAAATCCAAAATAAATCTTCCAATGTATCCTTGCTTGTAAAAGAATCCAAAATAAATGCAATAAAAATGTGTAGATTTATGGAGTGGATTTATATAGAAACGAGTTGAAAACAATCCAAAATAAATCCTCCACTTTAAGACCAAACAATCCTTGCTTGTCAAAAGATCCAAAATAAATCCCGTAAAAATGTGTGCCTGCCAATTAGTCTTAGTGGATTGTTTTTAGTGAGAATCAAGTCAGCAAAAATCCAAAATAAATCCTCCAACCCAAGACAAATAAATCCTTGCTTGGAAAAATCCCCCAAAAGCCAAAATAAATGCAAAAAAAATCTGCTGCTTGAAAACAAGCCAGAAACCATCCCAAAACAATCCAAAAAGTGGATTTATTTTTTACTAGGGGAGGTGGAAAGAGGGAAAAAGTATCCCTGAGTGTGATTTGTAAGGACCAGTGAGCTGGCAAAGTGATTACAGCAGAAAAGAAGGTTGTGAAGGAAAGCTATGGTTTGACTTAGATTGTAGGACCAAGGAGAAACTAACTCAGGGCGCGTAGAGCAAACCTTAATTCCCTTGCTAGAAGGTGCTTAGAGAAAGGAAGTGAGCGTGGGGCTTAGAGACAGGAAGTGAGCGTACGGCAGACCTTTCTCTTTCGTCTCTGCAACATGACTCACTCGGAGGAAGCACAGGAGGCATTACCTGATGTGCCAAAGGGGGAAAAAAACATAAACTAACAAAGCAGAGCCTCAAGGGAGGTATTGATCCCGTGTGGCTCAGCGCATTGGCGCAGAGCCGTGCTTTCTTTTGTCGCTGCACGGCCATCGCTCTCTTTGACTTATATGAGTAATAATATTCCCAAGGTCACGACGAGGCCAGCCAACTAGTGCCCATTCACGTTTTAATATGACTGGGACATCCAAGCAGAGGCGGGGGCAGGATTTGGTTCCAGAGGGTGCTAAGGTTTCCTCATTGGGCACCGCTCAATGCTATTTTCCAACTTTGTGAGCAGTGGGGCGTGCAGGGCGGTGCACCTGTATCTGAAAGGAACACTGTGGGTGGATGCAGTAGCTCCCCTACCCCGTTCCCTAGCTTTGCCAATGCCTCTAAGTGTAGGGTGACCAGACGTCACGGTTTTTGCAGGACTGTGCAGGTTTTTGCTGCTCTGTCCCCCTTTCTTAAGTTTATGTTTCCATTGGAAAATGCAGTGGTCCCGGTTTTTGTTAGTCGGCCTTCATAGCTGACAGGTATGAATGCACAATCTAACACAGAAGATATGCTGCATTTTGCAACTTAAGATAGTGCTAGTTTGTGATAAATTAATTATAATATGTGTTTGAACAGTAACACTTAAACCCCCTTCTCCTCCAACCGCTACTGAAGTGTAGTGAATTGACAGCCACTTTCAAGAGTTAGTCTTACTTTTATGTTAGTTGCCCTGTCCCAGTTTTTTTCCTTTTTAAATCTGGTCACCCTATCTAAGTGCTGTTAGCAATATGCAAGGTGACAACGAAACAAAGGGGCGGGCGCGTGGGCCAAGCCTACCTAACGACAAAGATGGCACCTTACTATAGGGGAAATATGTCGGGTAGACCCCTTGGAGCCATGGATAATTGAGCATGGGTAAAGCAAGCATGGTGCAAGTAGAACTGAAAATGGAAGGTTATAAGAGCGTGGGAAGAGCGGGAGCGGGCAACGATTGAGGGTACACGAAGGACTTCATGGGGATGAAATGCAAGACTGACCCTAGTGGGATTTGAACCTGCGATATGTTTCTATTCCCTGAGATATGAATGTAGAAGATACCCATAGGCCCAATTCTTTCCAGATGTACATTAATTGTAATTGTAATCAATTAGATAGCGCCCTTTCCCCGTTCGTATGGCCTCAATGCGCTTTGTGGTTGGAACACCCTCTGGGACCAAAGACCATGTATGGGAGAGTCTAAGAGTTACGTTTGAGATACACGTGTGCCTTCTGCCAGGTTAGAACTTAGGAGGGCTGGCTGGGCCCCAGAAAGCAGCCCCCTAATCAGGCACGTGGGCTGGTGTTGTTGGTGGATTAGGGTAAAGTACCAGTGCAGGAGATTTGACGTGTGCCCCTTCCCTTGCGTCTATCTTTTACTCATTACCCATTGCCTCGAGCTCCTGACTTGGCCGGATAAGGCGCTGATTGCGCAAATTGCGGAAAAGGGACGTTGTACGGAATCCAGTGCTGGATTTCCTTTCATCAATGTCTCTTGAGCGTAGGGGAATGGGCCAGCGGAGCCTGGAAGGTGGACATGCGCACAGGGGGGTGGGATGAACGATTGGACGTGAGAGTTGGCAGGGAGAGAGGCGAAGGATCAACTTTGCAAGTCCCTGCATAGCGAGAGTTGCAAAATGCATTTTATTTAAAAAAAGCCCGAATTGTTGAATGCCCTACGCAATATGCTAAACGTGGGTTTGCTGGCACCATTGTGCAAGAGGTGCCCATCAACAACCTTAGGTTGGTATGAGCTGACTGCAACAATCGCGTACCTACAAAAGAGGACACTGTCCCTGCTGTGGTGGCAGGCCATTGACAACCCGATTGGTGGTTAAAAGACTGCATGCAGCGAACACAATTGAAAAGCACAAAAGATTCAAGATTTGAAACTGGGTCACAGAAACGTTCAAAGAAGCGATGCTCTGCCACAACGCAGAGCATTGCCCAATTCTACTCCATTTCAGGTGGCTGGCTCATTTGGTCATTTTAAATGCATTCAAACTTAAGGACACTTAGAGACGCTACTGCAAGTATTTACAGACACAATTGCAGCATTCCTCAATGTACTGTTTTAATAAAGCATTACTTCATTGAATAGAATCAGAGGAAGTGAAAAAATGACGCCATTTTGAGCAATTTTGTGAGGAGAGCTGGAAAGCATGCCTGTCGTTCGCCTGACACTCAATTCTTTCTTCGAGTATTCTCAGTCTGAAGGGGGGAAACATGCAGCCTTTGGAAGTGCGGGGACTAGCAGAATCTCGAGGGGGAACTGATACAAAGATTTTGAGAGGAGAGTAGACAAGAAGCAGCGAGGAAGAGTCCTGGCGACAGGTTAGGATAGACTAGGGGTCTGCAACCGTTGGCTCTCCAGATGTTTTGGACTACAACTCCCATCACTCCTAACCATCATATTCAATGGTGAGTGATCATGGCAGTTGTAGTCCATAACATCTGGAGAGCCACAGGTTGCAGACCCCTGGGATAGGCTATAAGGTCAGACAAGTAACCAAGTGTCACAGTTTAGGCAAACTTTATAAAAGGATACAGCCATGTAAAGGATACAGTCAGCATCCACTTTCGGGGAGCCCTTCCGCTCTGGGGTATCTTGAACGTGCAGCGAACCAGATTCTTCCGGGACACCTTGCGTGTGATGCTAAACAAGACTTCCCTCCCAAGAGCATAGCCTGTAGGAATTTAACTACAACTAACAGGCCAGGGGCTTGAGCGAAAAGGCAGGAGCAGCGACAACAGAGCTAAGGGAGCAAACAAAACAATGATTCAAAAGAGCAACTAAGGTTACCCAAAATGCAGCGACCAGCCACCCACAATTACCCTCTCTTACCTGCTTAGCCAGAGAGAAATCCCATAACCTTATGTAAGTCCAAACACACCACGGCAACCAGGTGATGCAGGAAGAAAGTCCCAGTTGGTAGAAGTTAGTGCAAAGATTCACCTAACCCGAACGGCACGAGGGCGCAGCTAGTGTCCAAAAAGCAATCCCAAATTCCATTCAGCAAAGCGTCCCTGAAGTGAAGGTAAGCAATCCAAGTAGTGACCAGTAGAATCAGGAGAGCGTTCATATAGTCACGTTGATGCGTGGAGTGATGTGTTTTGTGACAAAATGAAAAGTACCATTAAACAATCCAGAATGCGTAGATAATGAAGGGAAATTAGGAAGTCCGTGAAGATAGCAGCCAGAGGGGACAAACGGAGCTTAATTGGAAGTTCAGTGATGGGGAAGGAAATCCGAAAGCGTCACAACAAACAGGAGCAGGAGAAAGCAATCCGTATACAAAGCCAGGAGTTCGATTACCAGAGGGAAAACAGTCAAGGGTTTTGGCGCCAGAAATGGTAAGGGAGGAGACGTACGGAATAGTCCTTAAAGCATGAGCCGGGTCCAGGAGATTTCAGAAAACAGGATAACGAGAATCGGGCACTTAAACTAACTGCTTAGTTTTAGGAGCACCCGTTGCATGGACAAGCTGAGTTAAGTACGATTATCTTTCCCAGGACGTGAGACGCGTTGCCGGCGTGTCACGTGATCGCAAAAAGGGGAAATGCTGGGAAATGTAGTGCGGAGTGTCCCGCGGCTTGGAAGTAGTTGCCAAGGCAACTTCCACATGGAAACGGATGACCCTAGTCGTCCGTGTGCAGGAACGCGGGGCATGACACCAAGGCAGTGTTCAGAAAAGGGTGGGTAGAGCTAAGGCAAAGGGCCTCATTACACAGAAGGCGGTAAGGGTTAACGTCACCGGTAAGGCTACCGGTGACCGTTAACCCTTACCGCCTTACTACGAGGTCCCTTTGCGGGACCCGACCTTAATGCCTGGTGTAGACCAGCCGTTAAAGTTGGGACCCGCAAAGGGACCTTGGTGCTAATTACAGTACCGCAATTTGCAGTACCGTAATTACCGCCTTCCCCATTCCCATTATGCTCTATGGGGCAAAAATGGGAATGGGGAAGGGCCATGGAGAAAGGGGGAATTACCGCCCTGCCAACCTTGGAATGGGGTGGTAATTCCCCTTTTCGCCATGGTGGTACCGGTATGGTACTGGCGTCAACCATGGTGCTGATAGCACCATGGTTTACTGTCTTCCGTGTAATGAGGCCCAAACACTTTTGGACCTCACTCACTAGTGTACCCAGAATGATCACAGTGTTTCCCATGATGCCAGGGGAAACTCTATCCTTTGGAGTGAGCTACTATTACAGTGCCTCACTCTGAATATTCTTGGGAAGGAGCAGCAGTGGTGGACTTCTGTCTCTGGTTCTGTGGCACAAGCAAGGAAAACATATTTCTAAGTCAAGAGCCTCTCCGTGTGCAGAAGGACAACAACAGCGACTGTGTCCTGAACTGGCAACCAGCTAACTGATTATTATTATTATTAATTAGGGTATTTATTGAGAGCAGACGTAGCTTCGGGAAGCAGAAGTTCGCTTTACAATCAGAGGAGGAAGAACATGGTGAGGGAAGCAGAGACACAAGGCAGAAGAGAGGTAGCAGGAGGGGGGTGGAGGGCAGTTTGGTAACAAGGGAGATAAAGCAATCAGAGGAGGAAATGGTGGGAAGCGCATAACCCTGTCACATGAAGGGTGGGAGGTTGATGGTGTGTAAACCTAGGTGTTAGGGAGGAGCTATTCTTTGAAGGGGAAGGACTTGAGCTCCTTCCAGAACTGTAAATGCAAGGGGGTGAGTCTGATGTTGACGGGGGTGGTTCCATAGTCTTGGGGCATTGACACAGAAGGCCTGTCTTCTGGTTCTTTCCTTCCTGCACTGGCCAACTTCCAGTCTGCACATGTCCTTAATTCTGGTGGATCGCAGGCCTTCGCAGATGCTGAGTTTCTCAGCGAGGTAGCTTGGGGACTTCAGAGTGGCAGTGCAGTTCGATGAGGGTCGTGGTGATGTGGTCGAATTTGCTTAGACATTTAATGAGACATGCTGCAGTATGCAGGACACATCTTAGGGGTGCCACTGTAGTCGCCGGAAGGCCTCTCAAAGGGGTATTGCCATCATCCAGGTGGGAGACGACCAATGTTTAGTCAGCAGATATGAAGTTGTTTTCTGGGATGAAAGGCTTGATTGTGCACCGTTTCTTGCTATGTGCAGTTTGAAGGAGAGGTGACTGTCGACGTCAAACCCAAGGGACTTGGTACAGGTGGACAGCTGGGGTGTGAAGCCCTTACAGTTCATAGCAGAGAACCAGGTCTGGATGTCAGGGTGTTCGGTTTTGTTGGTCAGCAGTAGGAATCAGGCTTGGAGGGGTTGACAAATATGGAATAATGAGAAATCCACAGATACACAACAAAGAAAGGAATGGAGATTGGCTGATGGTCTTGACTAATATATGCCTTTGTGAGGACAAGGACAGAAAGACATGCCTTCACAGAAATTCCCAGGTAAAGAACATGAAGTTGAAGTAACTGATGGTTCAAGACAGATAACAGGACTTTAGATTAAATGACAGACTACAACATAAGAACAAATATTGGCACAACACAAAAATCCCTCTAGTTAAGCACAGGGAAAGTATTGAAAACACTGAGAAAGTGCATTAACAAGAGTGCTGAAGACTAATAACAAGTGGACTGGAACATCACACAGGAAAGTATGGACTGGAATAAAGGAACTGAACTAAACTACGTACTGGAATCAAAGCACTAGGAAGGGAAAGTGTGGACTAGAATGTTATGTTATGTCAACTTGTCTTATACCACGCAACGTTACCATTGGCATGGTCTCCAGGTGCTCACGTGGATCTGAAAGAAAGAGGGCGAGGTGGGTTAGTGAGGGAAGAGTGATACAATAGGTCTAGAACCAGGAGAAACTGATGTCTGTTTGTGTTGGCTTGCTGATGCGCTGATTGCATGCACCGGCTTGTATCTGTAAGGGCAAGGCCCAGTGTCTGGGTTGTTTGTTGTATGTAAAAGTTAGTTATTTTGGGTGTGCGTTTGTGTGTTTCGTGTGTAGTTTGGCTTGTAGTTTTGATTGTTCGCACTGGCTTGTTGTATCCATAATGAAAAGATCCAATGTCTGTGATTGTTTGTTGTTGAGAATGTTATTTATGTTTGGTGTGTGTTTGTGTGGAGTTTGGTTAGCCCATCAGGTGCGTATAGTACTTGGGAGGTATGTTGGAAGAGAGCAGGAGCAGAGTGGTGAGTTCATTGGTTACTCTGAAAGTTCTTCCAGGTATGGCCTCAGTGCTCATCCAGCTGCAAAACAATGGTACCCTACAATTCCTCAAAGTGCAATACACTGGCCACCACCACAACCCCTTCAAGCTCAACACACACTGTTACCACTGGCAATCTCATGCTTTCTTGACACCTACGCTGTTCTCATCACCTCCTGCTCTAATTATCAACAGCCCATGCACCCCCACCCCAAACAAGAGAAAATAATGCATTGCCACACTGAACCCTTCTGTCAAAGCTTTAAAGGGAGCCCTAGTGATGGCTAGATCGCTAATAGCTCATACGCATGACATTTCTGACCTTATCACGTCAAACAACCTCAATATCCTTTTAATTTCAGAAACATGGCTCCACGCTGCTGTAAGTGATTTCAATCCAGCACTCCAACTAAGTCAATGCCTAGTATGGGATGCCCAATGGAAACCCTTATTTATATATATTTTTATGTCAAAGGTTATTTTAATTCTGGATGATGTACCCTTATATAATGCCCCTCTCTTTGAATCCCCCCGGCCTCACTGAGCCAAGAAGTAGGTTTGTTTTGCAAATTAAAAGATTTATTTGAGGAATTGCACAATATATCTATCAAACTTTTATGAATATGAATAATAGCTGAATATCACACTTATGAATATGAACAATGATCAGCAATGGGTAATATTACAATATCAACAATCATTTTAATCAATTAGGAGTAGGAATAGGAAGAATAATGTAGCAGAGAATACTTTATATGGGTTCAAGAAATTGCAATGATAGGAAGGAATGCAACACAGTAATAAACTTGATATGAATTTAACCAAAGACAATGTGATCACTCTTTCCCTC
Organism: Ambystoma mexicanum; assembly: GCF_040938575.1. Lineage (NCBI taxonomy): Eukaryota > Metazoa > Chordata > Amphibia > Caudata > Ambystomatidae > Ambystoma > Ambystoma mexicanum. Next base: position 1,229,676,379 of record NC_090934.1, on the reverse strand, counting down.
TGTTACTACTCACTCCCCCCAATAGGCAATATGAAGATATGGAATGAGGGCACTCAGGAATAACAATCAACAATTGCAGTTTCAATCCTGATTCCCCCCAGCAAGCTTAGAGAGAACAGTAATGATTTTAAAACAGGTCAATTGCTTTTAAATGTGGTTTGGAATGAATGGGAAAAATGCTAAAAAAAAGACTTTAATTCGCTAGATTGACTTCAGAACTAGTGAGAGTGGCTTTGGATAGGTTCAGGTCAATACTAGAAATGATTGTAGAATAATTAGCAGATGGAAAACGAAATTCAGAGGTTGGAAGCAAGAAATAGCTATTTTACATGGAGTGAAATTGAGCCAAATGCAAATTCGCGGCAACTTTTCCGCTTGCGAGAAACTCAATTACGGAAGAAATCTAAGGAATTGGAATGTCGTTTTGGGTTTGTTTGAAAGCTGAGGATGTTAGCTTCGAAATTACATTTAAATTTCGTTTCTAGGACGTACGGTTCAAAAGTTACAGCGGTTTTAGTGAAGGTCGATTTTTTTCAGAAACAGAGTCAAGATTTCAAAATGAAAGATGCTCTTTAAAGATTAGGAACCAAGATGGATTTATACTAAGGGGCTATGAAAGTGCAAGATACCCAACAGGACAACCACTAGAACAGGGTGCCTTCCGCTCTGACTTTTGTCCAGCAGAACACTTGACTTTCTTCAGAAAAATATCAGTGCACAGATGATTATCACTACAATTATCACAGACTATATAATGAGAAGGATTCAGGATGGACACAAGATTCTATAATGCAGTTCTGGATAGGTAGAAATGGATTAAATAGGATTACTGTAAACTAAGAGATGACGATGGACAGTTCTATACTAAATACTCACTACTATGGCTTTGGAATGGAATGGGCCCATCAAAGATCTGGTCAAGGGTTTGGCTGGGATTCGCTCGCCACCGGACAGGTGTCAGGTGCTGGGTTCTGCTCTCAGCAAGGCACTCTGGTCTGCACGGCCTCTTGCACTGGATCTGACGGGTTCTGGGTTACAGCACTGCTCTACCAGTTTGGATCTCTGGTTCTAGCACAGGTTGTTGGCCAGAACAGCAAAACAGCTCAGCCAGGCTGTTGAATGGTTTAGGCCCCGTGGAAGTTTAGGGGTTAAAATGAGGTTGCAAGATTTTCTAAAAGGGCCCACTGAGAAGGGTTCCGTTTTTGGGTTGGGCTTCTGCTTCAGGGTTCTGGAGTCTGGTTCTGGAGTCTGGTTCTGGAGTCTGGATCTAGGTTCTGGAGTCTGGATCTTCCTGCAGGGTGCTTCGCCAGTGGATCAGTTGATGAGTCAATGTGTGTGTGTCTTCTGGGTCCTCAACAGTCCCTATTTATCCATTTTCCAAAGTGGGTGGGGAGGCTGATTGTCTATGCCCAACCCTCTAAGGATCTGATAGGTCAAAGAATTCTCCTGGTTTGATAAAGGAACAGTGTGTCATGATGTGTCATGATGTGTCATGTTTATGGCTTAGGGAGAAACCTCCCCTTTGTCTCTGTACAGTATATCTTATTTTTCATGAAAAAACAAGTTTACAATATACACAACCTTTTCATAATACATATTTACATGATAGATTGACTAAGGTACGTTTCTGTCAAAGTCTCATGTTCCTACAAGTTTTGGTTCACAAATGACAGTTTTTGCGCTTTTGGGTGGTTACACATTTTCGGATCTGTACCATTTCTTACACATACATGCAGATACCATCTGGGCATACTTCTGTACATTTTCATCTTCATAGCATAATCACAATAGCTACAATATTGAAATGTTCATGGTTCAGTCTCAGAACATCGCACAGATTCCAGATTAGTTTTAAACTGTGAGCGATCTTTTCATTTTAATAATCTCTAAGTTTCATATTTTTGTCAGTTTGGCACAATATTTTATACGTCTTTTCCCAAAACATACAGTTACTTAAGTTTCAAATCCACAGTTTCAGTCTGGCCCGCCTCCAAGGCTCGGCTGAGTCAGAGAGTCACACGGTCTTCTTCATGCCAGGGAAGATGATGTCAGTCACACCCGAATTAGCATTTTCATTCAGCTCAAGGGAGTCCTTTGTCTACACTCAGAGCAACATGCCAGAGTGCCCCTCCCAGTTCCTTTCACACCAGCCTGCCAGTTTCTTAGCAAAGAGCAGGGGGAAGATTCCTTTGTTTGGGAGAAGGTGTGGAATGTCTTTGAAGCTAAGTGTGGCTAACTTTAACTTTTAAACACAATGTCTGAAATTGTCTTGTCCTAAAATATAAATGACATTTTTAACAAATACATCAACCAAGTTCTTAATTCAAGCCTTTTTAAAATATAGTTTTGAATTGTATCCACCTCTTAGGCTTCTAATAGCAAGTCTTGCTTTGGCATATTTAGCTTTTTAAACACAAGCTTCACCTGTCAGATTTAGGGCCTCATCATGACTTCGGTGGTAACCCTTAAATCCGGTGGTAGCGCTATTACCGCCGGATTTAAGGGTCTGCCGAATTAGGGCTTCGGCGGATTACAACCCAGCTGTGAGCTGGTGTGAAATCCGCCGAAAATTCGCACTCATACCGCCGGCGGGAAATCCGCCGGCGATATGAGCGCAAAATTTCCCCATTGAGCCCAATGGGGAATGGGACATTCCCGAATGGGCTCAATGGGGAATGGGGACTTCCAAGTCCGCCAAACTCGTGATCCTGCGCTATTAGCGCCGGGGTCAATGGCGGTCGCGCTAATAGCCCCCGCGCTAATAGCACCGGCCCTACCGCTGAAGTCGGGATGAGGCCCTTAGAGATCGCCAGCGTTTGACAGAGGCGAGTAACGGTATTGCACCCATTTTCAACATAATTTTCCAAGCAAGCAATCTTCAATGTGGATTTTCTTCTGATAAGTGTACTTCTGTGGACATTGTATTTATGTGGATTCTTGAAGTAGAATGATGTTCAACACCCAACAAGGAGGTTGGATCTTTTGGGTGGTTTGTGAGCCATGATTTTAGCAAATTTGACAACAAAGAAAAACGGATTTTCACATAGCTCTGTGTTTCTTTTGCAGTAAGCCTTGCTCTGTGGGCAGCCAACTGATGTGTTTTGGCAGTGGTCTCCTGTGTTACCACTAACATAGGCAAAAGTGGATGGCGGCCTATTTTTCAGATTTTTACTGCGCACATTTGGGTGATTTTTAGCAAGCAGCATGCTTTCCGGCGGCCATTCTGATGTTCCTGATGCAAGCAATGCACAGTAATGTTGCTGGGCCTGGACTAGTGGGTTGAAACATCCCACACTGCATCAGGACCGGCCTTATACTTAGCTATTCGGCCTACATACACCATCTACCGTCATGACAGAACTGAGTCTAGAGATGGAGGTGTTGCCATCATACTAGAGACTCCTTTCCCATCAGAAAACTCCATAACGCTACCATTTTGTCCAGAGAGCTACTGACCAATGTGTTAAGTCTTTCACATACCTCTACATTAACTATTCACTTAGTCTATCGTGCACCAAGCCCAATCTTCTCCTTTGAAGAGGACATAATGCATCTCCTTGCTGCCTCCAAACCTTCATCCAAGACCTTACTCCTTGACGACCTTAACTTGGGCTTCAATTATGAGACGGACGCTAATGCCATTTCCTTAGCTGACTCCCATAAGGCACTAGGCTTTTCACAACGTATCCTCAGTATGAAACACTCAAAAGGCTGCATCCCAGATCGGATAGCTGACCTGAACTGTTATTCGCAGTGACTTCTATCCTGCTCTGCCTCTGGACAGATCACAACATTATCTCGTTCACCATACCAGTGGTGAATCATACGTCGACTAGTGTTATGTCGTCGGCGCCTGTGTTTACAAGAATCGCTCTCAACATGATCAAAACCAGTATATTGCCACTGTTGGACAATCTTTCCGCCTCACAGCCACTCTGGTTGACATGTACAATCTAACCCTGACATGTGCTTTTAAAACAGTGGCTCCCGTCACTCAACGCAAAGCCAAACCTGCTTCACATCCTAGTGCCTGGTTCTCTGAGGACCTTAAAGCCCTCTGACTTAAAAAAAGCGAGGCAGAAACCAAATGGAGGAACAACCCATCGAACTCTAATCAAATCTGCTTCTCGTCCTTAGCATTGAATTACAAACAGGCGATTCTCAAAGAAAAAAAGTGCCACCTATAATATAAGAGTCACTAATGTGAAATTGTGCTCCCGTGAGCTCTTTGTGATCCTGTGTGAGCTAGAAACTCCTGCGCCCCTTCAGACCAACTGCACTAAAGACAGCACCTGGTGCTCTATTATCCAAAGTGCCCTGCTAGGGTAAATCAATTTGCTCCAGGAAACACTCTTGCTAAAAAAAAAAAAAACACCTTAAGCTGTGTCTCTGCAAAATACTCCACCACTGGACCTATGGCCACAGAGCAAACGTATCCTTGATTACATTCAAACTAGTCTCAGAAAGTGAGGTCCTCCATATCGTTTAGGGCCTTAAACCATCCTGCTGCCAAGGGGACATTTGCCCTGCCAATGTTATCAAGGACTGTGCTACACACTTAGCCCCCTTCATCACTACCCTAATCAATGCCTAGTTTACCACTTGTTCAGTGCCATCCAGCCTAAAGGAGGCATGGGTCCTTCCTCTGTTAAAAAAACCTACAATCGAGCTGACCATCCCAACCAACTACCATCCAATGACCACCGTCCCATAAAACTTAAAATCCTAGATCGTGCAGCGTACTTACAGATCCAGCTACACCTGGAATCCAATAATCTCCTTGGCAGGCGACAGTCTGGCTTCCACCCAGGCTACGACACAGAATCAGCATTGTTGGACTTAAAAAAAAGAAATTGGACGAGATCAAGGATGCCGGCAATTCAGAGCTCCTCCTTCTGCTTGACCTTCTGCTTGACCTGTCCAACACCTAGCCACCTAGCTCATTTCTCAGCTGAATTTCCTCCTTCCTGACCAACAGATCCACAAAAGTCTTCTCAACCATTGCCTTATATCCCCCGCCCCTGTCACCTGTGGTGTCCCGCAAGGCTCATGTGTCTTCCCCACCCTATACTACATTTTCACCAAAGCCCTATTTGACCTCTTAGATGATGTGGGTATATCCAACACCAGCTATGCCGACGATACCCAGATCCTCCTCCAACTCACTGGAAACTATGCCACCGCGGCCAACACCCTGCAGTCAGTCTACCAAACCATCCAGACCAGGATGGCTTCCCACCTGCTCTATCTCAAAGACGACAAGGCTGAAATCATCCTGGTCGGCTCGCAAACTGTACTCTGCAAGCGGGACCAATCCTACACCTCCTTCGCCATTGATGACACCACCATCCCAGTATCTTCTGTGGTTTAGACCCTGGGAGTTTACCTTGATGCTTCACTGTCCCTAATGAGGCAGGTCAACGCTATTGCATCCTCACCAAAAAACTAATTAATGAATGCAGATATTTTTTGCCAATGGACAGTTGTTTCATCATTGCCTGTGTGTTTGTCGGCTCAAGGCTGCATTATTGGGATATGCTATTTGCTGGCACCGCCTCTCAGAACCTTAACAAACTCCATGTAATTCAGAACAATGCGCTCAGGGCCACTCCAAACATCCCTAGGCATGATCACATCCCACTTGCCAGAAAGAATGCACATTGGCTACCGATTTGTGAGCGAATCATCTTCAAAACTTTAGCCACCCCCCTCAAATGCCTCTTGAACACTGCCCCTGGGGTACCTCTCTCAAAATCTGAAAAAAAACAGAAACGGCAAGACCCAGCCACTCCTCCCAGTCTTATCGTCTGATCACCCCAAGATTCAGACTGAAGGTGGGGGGCTTAAGTGTCCCAGTCATCGCCTCTAAGAACTGAAACTCTCAACCTTTAACACTAAGATCTGAATAATCCTACTGGGCCTTCCAAAAACAATGTTAAGACTGTGCTGTTCTCCCAGGGTTTAACCTGTGTCTTAGCTTCTTCTGCTTTGCATGTTCCCATATTTATCTGTTTCATTGATACAACTAGCGCCTTGATGCCTCCAGCTTTAGAGCGCTTAATAAATGCAAAAATAACTAAACACGGCCAAACACATAATGCGGCCCAAGGCCTCTTCCACTTTGTAATGTAACAACAACTGATCTCTAATGATTTGTTCTGCCATGGCCACAAATGTGCATGTGCTGGAAAGTTCACCGAGCGCAGTTTCAAAGTTATCAATGGATAAAGTGGATACTTAGAGCCAACTGTATAACTTTTGATTTTCCAGAACTATGTGTATCTGTTAACCACAACGTTGTTGCGGTCTTGCAATTGCTTCCTTGAATACATTGTCGCAAGCCGTGACTTCTGCCTTCATGGCTAATGGTTGCTGAACTGGGGTCGAAGTGTAAACAAAGTTGTGAAATAGTGTTCTCTGTCCCGCCCCCTTCTTCACCTCCTCCTGCCCCCCTAACCACTGATCCCATCCTCACCCTCACTCTCCATACCTAGGTCCTACCTCTCCTCCACTTAACTCCACAATGCAGTGTTTTACAACAGTACTATCATGAACGAAGAAAACACAGTGGGCCTCATTCCGACCCTGACGGTAAGGCAACAATGGCACCGCTAGTGCCACCGGCGCCGTTGTTTCCTCACTGCCTCATTACGGGTTCTGCTGGAGGGGCTGCCCTGTACACCTGGTCAGACCAGACGTGCAGAGCGGCACCCGCTAGCAGAACAGGATGCTAACAACTGTCCCGTCATTAACGTGGCCATTGTTAGCATCCTCCCCATTCCCATTGAGCCCTATTGGGACTCAATGGGAATGGGGATGTACCGGGTCCGGGTCCTGAAAATGGGAATTACTGGGCTCGCAAAGGTCGGAATGGCCTGGTAATTCTAATTTTTTGGTACCCGGACCCGAGTTTGGGGGTAGCCATGCCGCTGAAAATGGCATGGCTACCTCCAAACTCGTAATGACGCCCAGTGGGTCTATTTTCAGGTCCTGGAGTTATTCAGTGGTACAGACCTGCACACACGCACTTTGGCATGCACAGGTCACTGCCGCCAAATATTTATTTGCACAGTGAAGTGCAAAGGTGCAGGGTAAAATGCAGCATACAAGAGTATACGCAGCCTTTTGCCCTGCACTTTTGCACTATGCTGCGCAAAATGAATAAACACTGCCTGCCATTCATGCATGGCAGGCAAGGTTTATAATGGATCCCTATAGAGTCAACCTGCTTTATGCTGTCGCACAAAGCCAGAGTTTGCCATAGGGATTCCCAGTTTGCTGGGGCATTTGTATTAATTAATCTTTTATAACACGATTAATACTGGCGATCAGTCTCTAAGCGCAGGACTGAGATTCAAACCTGTGTCGCTCTGCGTTGCCCCTGCACTATCCTCCTAGCTTATGGCTGAGAGGAAGGGTAGCAGAGGAAACGCAAGTTGCGTTCTGCCCCTCCTTTCCGCGATACAAATGAAGAATGAAAATGAGCCGTGGCATCAATGGAAGGCGTGAAAGCCTTGCACGTGGCCTTTTCATCTTATATTGATGTTATGGATCTGATGAAAATGAGCCCCACTGAAAGAAAATACATTTAAATCACCACCATTGGTTTCAGTCATTGGCAGATTTATGACTGAAACCACAGCAGGCAGCTTTATGTACCCTCCCCTTCCAATCGCCTGCCATTTCGCCCCTCTTCAAGGACATGCCCAGGACTATTGCCACAGGCCTCTCCTAATACCTGTATTGACAGCTGTGCCTTCAGCAATGTGTGCTTTATTGCAGAAGAAAAAGGCAGATCACTGCCGAGCGGGGCTTTGTGGGGGCTCGGGAATGTGCGCTATGTCCCAACAGTCTATTCAAATAAACAAAAGCAATCCATCCCCAGCGAGATAGCTTTGTTAACTCCTACACACATCTGCACTCACATACATCACAAACACTACTGCACAACACCCCTGCCAAATGAATGAAGCTCCTTTTCACAACGAAAATTTGAACTGTAGCTGCTCACATCATTTTCTATCCACCTCCTTTCCGCCCATGCACATGCCATTCAGACTTGGGTGACTAGCAGGGTCTTGGCTGCCCTCGCATATCTTTAATGGACGAAATGCACACATGCATAATAGCACCTTCCAATTTCCCTATATTTTGGACTTTGGTCCTTCCGAGGGCATTCAACCACCAGCGCGATAGGGCCATAATTATGGTGAAAGGCACTATACAAATAACGAAATGAATGAATGCAATGTGACACAAGAGTCTTACCAGTAGGACTCAGGTTCAAGAAGGAAAAAGGTATCCTTCCATGGTGCTCTGTATGAGAATGTAAGGGAAAGATGGTGAATTTCCCTGAGACCAACGTTGTACCCTTTAGTGTCCACCCACTTCAACCTATTCTGGTGCAGCAAACATGAACGACCTTTGACTTTCGTTGACTTTCCTTGTCAAGGAATTCAGTAATAGAGCATGCAGCCCTGTTGGAATGAAGTGGGGTCCATCTCAAAACATCTAAGTGAGTCTCAAAGGATGATTTCTGCTGGAGCCAAGGAATTTGCGGACGACCAGGGTTTTGCAGAAATGGTGCAGGAGGTACCTTGTCTGGCACGAAGGGCACGGGCTGGTGCAGGAACGTCTGCAATGGTGGCGAGTAGGTGAGAAGCCACCACAGAGTGCGTGCTGCTTGGAGATATAGGAAGTCTGGTGTGCACTGCATAAAGAACAGGCAGTAGCAGAGCCAGGGAATGCCGCTGGGTCGGTTGCCCCCCAGCTTCTCCCTGGTGCCCGGTACACCCCCAAGCCTAACAAAAATAAAGGTGTGCATGCCCCAGCATGTGCGGAGCAGCGCGCTGCTTATTCATGGTTTCTTAGCAATCATTATCAACAGCATGCCCTGCATCTTCAAGTCTTTTGCAGGGTGTGCTGCTTACGCATGCATGTGTCCCTTGTGGTGATCGGTGCTGTGCCCATGCCCCATTCACCTCTCTGGAAGCGAAGACAGAAGAGAATGAGACCTACGGTAACAACAGTATGTTTTTGTGATGTTAAAATTAAAGCCTGTGTGTCTGTGCGTGAGTCTTTGTGTGCATGTGTTTGCAGGGGTGTTGCTAGGTCTGGAAAAGATCCGGGGCTATGCTAATATCGGGACTGGTGAGATTCGGGGCTAGCTGTAGCCTTTTGGTTGTAATCTCTGAGCTTCTATCCGAAGCTGCAACCAAAAGACCCAGGGCTATAGCCCTCTCAGCCCCCCATAGCAACGCCTCTGTGTGTTTGTATGATTGGTCACTGTTAATCCCTTTGCAGGGGCTGCTAGCAAAGATAGGTTGTGTCAGCATCATCATGCACGTGATTTGCAGTGACCGTTACGAGGAAACAGAGATTGTGGCAGCAGCTTCAGGCATATGATGTATAGTGACCGTTACCGGCAAATATAAAGTGTGGCAGTAGCTTTATGCAGGGGATTTACATTGACTGTTACTTTTATAGATAGGTTGGGGAAGAAGCTTCATGCAGGGGATTGCCAGTGAACGGTACTAGCATAGTTAGGTTGCGGCAGCAGCTTCAAACATTTGATTTACAACGAACATTAATGGCATAGATATGTTGTGGCAGCAGCTTCAGACATGTAATTTAGTCACCAATACTTGCACAGATCAGTGTTGGTAGTAACTTCATGCACGTGATTTACAATGACCATTACTAGCATAGATAGATTGTGGCAGCATCTTCGTGCATCTGATTTACAGTGACTGCTACTGGAATAGGTAGGTTACAGTAACAGCTTCATGGATGTAATTTAAAGTGAGCATTGCTGGCACAGATAGGTTGCAGTAACAGCTTCATGCATCTGATTCACAGTGAGCATTGCTGGCATAGATAGGTTGCAGCAGAAGCTTCATGCATGTGATGTACAGTGAGCGTTACTGGCATAGATAGGTTCGGTAACAGCTTCATGCATGTTATTTACAGTGTTATTACTGGAAAACAGATATTGGGGAAGCAACTTTTTGCATGTGATTTAAAGTGACCTTTACTGGCATAGATGGGTTGCAGCAGCTTCATGGAAGCAATTTACAATGAACGTTGCTGGCATAGATAGGTTGTGGATGCAGCTCCATGGATGGGATTTACACTGACCATCACTGGCATAGATAAGTTGTGGCTGCAGTTTTATGCATGTGATTTAAAGTGACCATTTCTCACTTAGATAGGTTGTGGCAGCAGCCTCATTCATTTGATTTACACAGACTATTTCTTGCATAGATAGCCTGTGGTCACAGTTACATGTGCCCCGACATGTGCAGAGCAGCGCACTGCTTATGCGCAGTTGCTTTGCAATCATAATCAACTGAATGGCCTGCATGCTCAATTCCTTCCAAGGTGCACTGAACCTGCGTGTGCATGAATTTGTCATGTCTGGTGTACGGTGTAGTGTCAGTGCCCCGTGCAACTCTCTCGATGCGAAGACAGAAGAGTGCAAGACTTAAGGTAAGGACAGTATGTTTTGTGTCATATTAGCATTGGAGTGTGAATATGTGTCTGGACATTCATTTGTGCTTGTGCCGCTTAATGCATTTGATTTACAGTGACTGTTACTGGCATAGATAGGTTGTGGCAGCAGCTTCATGCATGTAATTTACAGTGACCAATTCTGGCATATATAGTTTGCCACAGCAGCTTCATGCATGTGAATTACAGGGACAATTATTGGGAAACAGAGATTGCGTCAGCTTCATGCATGTGATTTACAGTGACCTTTACTTGCATAGATAGTTTGTAGCAGTAGCTTCATATGTGCAATTTAGAATTACCATTACTGGCATAGAGAGGTGGAGGTAGGAGCTTCATGCATGTAATTTACAGATCGTTACTTGTATAGGTAGGTTGCGACAGCAACTTAAGGCATATGATGTACAGTGACCATTTCTTGCATAGATAGGTTGCATCAACAATTTCATGCATGTGACTTACAGTGCTGTTACTGGGATACAGATTGTGGCAGCAGTTTCATGTTTATTATTTACAGTGACAGTTGTTGTATGAAATAGAGATTGTGGATGCAGCTGCATGCATGGGATTTACAGTGACCATCACTGGCATAGATGGGCTGTGGCAGTAGTTTCATCCATGTGATTTAAAGTGACCATTACTGGCTTAGATAAGTTGTTGCAGCAGCCTCATGAAAGGGATTTACAATGAACTTTACTGGCATAGATAAGTTGTTGCAGCAGCCTCAGCCATCAGATTTACACAGACAATTTCTGGCATAGATAGACTGTGGCTGCAGATGCATGTGCCGCGACATGTGTGAAGCAGCGCACTGCTTATACGTTGCTGCTTTGCAATCATTATCAGCAGTATGCCATGCATGTTCAAGTCCTTCCAGGGTGTGCTGGCACTGCATACCCATGGATTTGTACTGTCTGGTAGTTGTTGCTGTTCCCGTGCCCTGTGTGCCTCTCTGGAAGCGAAGACAGAAGAGAACAAGACCTAAGGTACAAACAGTCAGGCCAATTCATGGAATTAATGTGTGCTGAAAAAATCGGCGCACGCGTGCAAAAACGTGCGATTCGCAGTGTTACTTGAAAAAACACAGTGCAAGTGCGAATATTGCAGGGAAACCAGTGCACATCTATTCATGGAAGTCTGTGCGCGAGTAAAATGTGGGATGTGCGCTGAAAAAGTGTGCGCCGCACGCCGGCGCACAAGTCATCTAACGGCGTGCGCTAAGGCCACAGCGAAATCGCACATAGCGCAGCGCACATAACAAAAGTAGGCGGAACACAGGGCGTTACACGCAGAATGGGCAACAACTCGTGAAAATGTGGGCGTCACGGGGGAAGTACAGGAGGCAAGTGCGCGGAACGCCCACACGCTCGCCTACAACACGTATTCATGGAATCGAATAGGGCAAACCAGCGCACGGGCAAAGACGCGCACAGGGCCATACACGTCCGCCCCACGAAAGCAGGCGGTAGCGTCCCTGTGCAGGAAAAAAATGTGCACCAAAATGTGCGCTAACAAAAAGCATGTATATACAGCTATGATGAATGTCCCATACTGTGGCCCTCTAGGACAAATGACGTACAAAGGGGTACGCGACAAACACGGACACCCGCTGTTGCAAAAATAGCGTGTGCGTGTATTCCTGGTGTGCGCTGGAAGTATTACACGCGATCGGGCCTGGGGGAGCGGGTACGTGTATTTCAGGGCTGCGTGAGAAGTTTTACACGCGATTGGCCTGGGTACGTGTATTTCAGGGGTGCGCGGGTGTTTTCACACGCGATCGGGCCTGGTGGAGCGGGGTATGTGTATTTCAGGGGCTCGCGGGTGGTTTTCCACGCGATCGGGCCTGGGGGAGCAGGGTACCACTCACCGTCTGCCTTGTGTGTAGAAGAACACGTAGCCAACACCCACCCGCTGTGAAGTAATACGGTGTGAACCCCAAAGCCTGCAAAACACACGCACCGCACCCCACGAAAAGCACGTACAGAGCAATGGAAATCCACATGGGATCTTCAAACCCTGCCAGGGCAACGCCCGTGCGCGATACGTCACAGACACGCTTACGCGCTAAGGGCCTTTGGTCCAATGGAATCGCGTATGCGTGCTGACGCGCTTATGCGCTAAGGGCCTTTCCTCGAATCACACGCTGACGTGCAGATTTTTCACGTGCCAAATCACTCCGCATCAAGCTGGCCACGCGTAAGCACACGGAAGACCACGCTCATGCCCAAAAGGCCGAATTACTGCCCCCCAGAGCCCCGAGCAGCCTCCCACGAGCCATCTGCTGCTTCCTGCCTGCCTGCCTGCCTGCTGCCACCGTGCCCTGCCATTTGGTGCCTGCACACCAGCCATCTGCAGGGGTCCAGTTGCTGTGTCCACCCCTGCTGGAACAGAATACTCCCGACTGGGATACCATTGCTCCACAGCCCAGCCCCAGGACCCAGTTGCCCACCCACGCCTGCCTCGGGGGGCGCCATTTGTCAGGGCAAACACCATCCGAGACCACTAGCGACCCCCAGCCAGAGGGGCAGAGGGCCACCAGCTTCAGTCAGAAGGAAGTTGGTGTCCTGGTGGAGCATGTCCTGGGGCATTACGATGCCCTCTTCGGATCATCATGCGCCGACAAGGAAGGACGGGACAGGATCTGGACGGACATTGTGACTGCCATCAACGCGGAGGGGGTGGCAGTCCGACTATTCCATCATGTCAAAAAGCGCTGGGAGGACTTCAGGTCCAGGACCCTCAACAAGGCCCGGTGCCTCCTGAAGGCAGCGGATGCTAAGGGGCGCCGGGCCACTTGTCGGAAGATCAGATGAGGGTGCTGGAACGCATATCCCCAGCGCTCCACGTCCAGGTCCTTGAGAGGCAGACCCGTCTGGAGTCGAGCGGTAAGTGGCCAAGCATTGCTGTGTGAGACAGGGCATGTTGCAGTGTGCTGGTTGTCTGATACTTGCCTGTATGTGTGACATGGGCCATGTACGCGTGTGTCTCTGTGTGCAGGGACATCATGGTCATGTTTGTGAGACCAGTAATGTGTAAAGCACACGGTTGGTGTATGTGTTTAAATGCTACATGGGGAGCCCTATGCGGAATAGACACATGAGAGCATGCCAGTCTCTGTTCCTGGACATGGGTGGGGGTGAGGGATGGGTGATGATGCCATGTACATGTATGGTGTCCATGTCTGTGTGTCTGACCTGCGTGTCTGTGACTTGTCAATGCCATGGATGCATGACACATGTCTGTGTCAATGTTCTGATTCACTGATGCAGCCTAGCTATCCTTGCATCCACTGTGTCTGGGGTGTACGAGTCCAGATGGATGAAAGTACGGTGAAGTGTGTGAATGTGATAGGCATGACCCATGATGCATGTGAGTTCAAAAACAACATTGTATGTTTCTAGAGTCCCTTGGACATGTTTGCTTATGTCCATAGCAGGCGCCATGCCTGTTACTGCATGTGTTTAGCCTGCACTGACCCATGGTTTGTGGAGGGACATGATGGAAGTGATCTTTGACAGTGCCACTCATCTGCTATTGCTTCCTGTCTAGGGGACCATTGTACAGTACCCTGATGCTTGTGTTCTATGTCTCCCTCTACACAGCGCAAAGTGAAGAAGAGGGCGGAGACGGCGCTGTGGAGCAAAGCGGCGGGGATGCCCCCACGACTGCAGCGGAAGGGGTGGGTGAGCCCCCACAGGGGCTTGCAACGGCGGAAGACAGTGTGGAGCCATCCAGGTTGGTGGTTTCCACAGAGGAGGAGGAGGCCTCTACTGAGCCGCACATGGGGCCTGGTGGGGGCATCCCTGCTGGTGCAAGTGGTACAGTCCAGGGGCAGGGGCAGGAGGCAGCACAGGTCGCCGTGGAGGTGCCTGTGCATGTCACTGTCCCTGACACTGTGACTGCACCACCATGCACCAGCAGGGATGCCCCATCCCAGGCCCGTCCGCAGGTAGGGGGGGATGGCCATGTCATCTGACTCCCCTCCACCTGCGGACGAGGAGACCCCTGGCCGTATGGAGAAGGTCCTGATTGGTGTCGCGTTGCGCACGGGTGTCATTCGTGATGAGGTGCCTGCTTCCCGGGGGGAGCACGCACGTCATCACGAAGAGCACCGTGCCAACGTGGCCCAGTTGGGAGCGGTCATGGTCGGGGGTCTCGTACATGTGTCGGGCACTCTGGCGACCCTCTCCTCCTCTGTGGAGGCTATGCGCCAGTCGTTCTCCATGCCGTCTTCCGGCCCAGATGCCACCAGGGCCCCCTGTGGACCTGCCACGACCAATGCAGCTACCTCGGCGGGGATCCCAACCCTGCCACAGTCGGGAGTCAGAGGTCCAGCAGGGGTGGATACACCAGCAACTGGACCCCAGCAGATGGAGGATGTGACGGCATCATCGGGCAGGGCACGTGCACGACGGCGTCGGTGGATTCCATCAGCCTGGATGCCGTCGTGCTGGCACAGGCAGTTGCGTTGGAGGCAGCGGCAGGCTCGACGTGGGAGGCATCATGGCTCGGGCCATCAACTTCAGGGGTGCAGGCATCAGCCGGAGGGCAGGAGAACCCTGGAATGGGAGTGGCTTCCGTGTGGAAGCGGTTGGGCCAGCAGATAGGTGCGGAGCGGCAGCGGGCAGAGGAGGAACGGCTCACAATGGTCAGGGCGGAGAACTCCATGCGGAGGGCGCTGAGGCGGGCTGAGTGCCTCGAGGGTCTTCGTAGGGATTTGGAGCTGGACACTGCATTATCCCTGCGAGACCTCTGGGCCAGGGAACATGCCCGCCTCTAAGCCATTGAACAGGAGTTCGATGATGCCCTGGCCCATGACAACAACCAGTGAGCCGTCGGACTACCCCGCTGCCCTTGTAAATAGTTATGTAGTTAGTGTTAGGTTTCCTTTGCTTTTTTATTTATTTTGGACCTTTTGGACAATGGACCACATTTTTGTATACAGTTTTTTTATTAGGTAGTATTTTTAGGTAGGTTTCATTTCTTCAGTTGGGATCATGGACCCTGGATTGTTTATCTGTATATAGTTGACTGTTGGATTTTTCTTTTTTGGATTTACCCATGGAGCAATGGTTTTCGCTTTTGTTTTTCCCTTGGATTTACTTTTTTGAACTGTGACTTTGGACACCTTTCCTTTGGATTATGATTTGTGGTTTTTCATTATTTTACGGACATGCTGCTTTTGGTTTTTGATTCCCATTGCCGTTTGTTTATTTTTAATTCCATTTATGTTGCTTTTAATACATTTTTTTCATCAAACTTCAATGTGTAGTATCATCTCATTGGTTTCATGCATATCATGATATGGGTTTTGACATTCACTTACACACATTGTGTGTATGTGAGGGACATGTGTTGATTTACATACTTGCCATTGGGGTTGTATCATGTAATTGGCATTTCTAAGTGGGTGGATGCAATACTTGGGTGGGTGTTTGGCATGTGGAGGCTGCCCATAAGGGCCAGGGATCTAGATTGTGATGACGTGTTGGCTGGGGGACATGTGTCAGGGCCTGCTGGCAGGTGCACCGCAATGCTGGGGGGTGGGGGTGCAGGGGGACATGAGTGGGACATGAGTGGGGGCCTGCTGACAGGTGCCCCGCAATGCTGGGGGTGGGGGTGCAAGGGGACATGAGTGGGACATGAGTGAGGGCCTGCTGGCAGGTGCCCCGCAATGCTGGGGGGGTGGGGGTGCAGGGGGACATGAGTGGGACATGAGTGGGGGCCTGCTAGCAGGTGCCCCACAATGCTGGGGGTGGGGGTGCAGGGGGACATGAGTGGGACATGAGTGGGGGCCTGCTGACAGGTGCCCCGCAATGCTGGGGGTGGGGGTGCAAGGGGACATGAGTGGGACATGAGTGAGGGCCTGCTGGCAGGTGCCCCGCAATGCTGGGGGGGTGGGGGTGCAGGGGGACATGAGTGGGACATGAGTGGGGGCCTGCTAGCAGGTGCCCCACAATGCTGGGGGTGGGGGTGCAGGGGGACATGAGTGGGACATGAGTGGGGGCCTGCTGGCAGGTGCCCCGCAATGCTGCGGGGTGGGGGTGCAAGGGGACATGAGTTGGTGATCAGTAGTGCAAGGAGACATGTGCCTTTGCTGGGGGGCATGCCCATGTTGTGTGGGCTGCCTGCGGGACATGACCAGGGATGCAGGGTAGTCCCCTGTGGTGTGGGCTGCCTGCAGGGGCCGTGGAGGGTGTACAGGGAACACCTGAGAGGACCCACACTGCCAAATCACATGTAGGACTCCCCGGGACCCCTGAAATACACGTATCCAGGCCAATCGCGTGTGAAGACACCCGCGCACCCCTGAAATACACGTACCCAGGCAAATCGCATGTGAAAACACCCGTGCACCCCTGAAATACACGTACCCAGGCCAGTCACGTATGAAAACACCCGTGCACCCCTGAAATACATGTACCCAGGCGAGTAGCATGTGAAAACACACGCGCACCCCTGAAATACACGTACCCAGCCCAGTCGCGTGTGAAAACACACACGCACCCCTGAAATACACGTACCCAGGCCAATCGCGTGTAGAACTTCCCCCGCACCCCTGGAATACACGTACACCGTTCCCCCAGGCCCGATCGTGTGTAAGACTTCCCGCGCACCCCTGATATACACGTATCCAGGCCAATCACGTGTGAAAACACCCGCGCACCCCTGAAATACACGTACCCAGGCCAGTCGCGTGTGAAGGCACACGCGCACTCCTGAAATACATGTACCCAGGCCAATCGCGTGTAGAACTTCCCGCGCACCCTTGGAATACACGTACACCGCTCCCCCAGGCCCGATCGCGTGTAAAACTTCCCGCGCACCCCTGGAATACACGTGCCCAGGCCAATCGCGTGTAGAACTTCCCGCGCACCCCTGGAATACATGTACACCGCACCCCCAGGCCCGATCGCGTGTGAAACTTCCCGCGCACCCCTGAAATACACGTACCCAGCCCAATCGCGTGTAACACTTCCCGCGCACCCCTGAAATACACGTACCCAGGCCAATCGAGTGTGTAACTCCACGCGAACCCCTGAAATACACGTACCCAGCCCAATCGCGTGTGAAAACACCCGTGCACCCTTCAAATACACATACCCAGCCCATTCACGTGTGAGACTTCAAGCGCACCCTTGAAATACACGTACCCAGCCCAATCGCGTGTGAAAACACCCGCGCACCCCTGAAATACACGTACCCAGTCCATTCGCGTGTGAGACTTCCCGCGCACCCCTGAAATACACATAACCAGCCCAATCGCGTGTGAAAACACCTGCGCACCCCTGAAATACACGTACCCAGCCCATTCGCATGTGAGACTTCCCGCGCACCCCTGAAATACACGTACCCAGCCCAATCGCATGTGAAAACACCCGCGCACCCCTGAAATACACGTACCCAGCCCATTTGTGTGTGAGACTTCCCGCGCACCCCTGAAATACACGTACCCAGCCCATTCATGTGTGAGACTTCCCGCGAACCCCAGTTATACACGTACCCTGCTCGCACAGGACCTTTCGCGTGTGGAAGTTAACGCGAAACCCGTAATACACGTTCCCCGCTTGGCATTTGCTGTTTGGCAGTCCGGTAAACTGGTTTTGGGTTGGCGCAGACCTTTGTGCTGGATTGGGGATTTTGATGCCTTTTCCTTGCGCGAGGGCGTTCTTGGGGGCGTAACTGGCGCTGCTGCAGGGTCGCTGCGCCACTCTGCGCCACGGCTGGTTTTGGAGGCTAAAATCCATGAATACGCTGTGCGCTGAAATGGATTTTATCGCACGCGGCTGACGCATTCTATCGCACGGGAACACTGTGCGCCAGCCGCCTGCGCCACTTTTGTGCGAATTTCCATGAATTACCCTGAGTATGTTTTGTGTGGTTAACATTAAAGTCTGCATGTCTGCCTAGGCATGAGTCTTTGTGTGCATGTATTTTTGCAGCTTCATGCATGTGATTTACAGTAACCATTACTGAAAGAGATAGGTTGCAGCAGCAGCTTCAGATATTTGATTTAAAATAACTCGTACTGGCATTAATAGGTTGTGGCAACATTTACAGTGATCATTACTGGCAAAGATAGGTTATGGCAGCAGCTTCAAGCATGTGATTTACAGTGACCATTACTGGGAAACAAAGATTGCAGCAGCAGCTTCATGCATGTGATTTAGGCTGACCGTTACTTGCATAGATAGACTGCAGCCACAGCTTCATACATGTGATTTACAATTAGCATTACTGGCATAAGTAGGATTTTGCAGCAGCTTCATGCATGTCATTTACAGTGACCATTACTGGGAAACAGAGATTGTGGCAGCAGATTCATGCATGTGATTTACTGTGACTAGTACTTGCATAGATAGGTTGCGGCAGTAGCTTCATAAATGTGATTTACAATGACCCTTACTGGCATAGAGAGGTGGAGGCAGCAGCTTCATACGTTGTTTTTACAATGGCTGTTACTGGTATAGATAGTTTGTGGCAGCAGCTTAATACATCTGATGTACAGTGACCGTTTCTAGCGCAGATAATTTACAGCAACAACTTAATGCATGTGACTGACAGTGCTGTTAATGTTACTGTGATTGTGACAGCAGCTTCATGCATATTATTTACAGTGACAGTTACTGGGGAACAGAGATTATGGAAGCAGCCTAGTGCATGTGATTTATAGTGACCATTACTGGCATAGATAAGTCGCTGCAGTAGCTTCAGGCAGGAGATTGACAGTGACCATTACTGGCATAGATGGGTTGTGGCAGCAGTTGCATGCATGTGATTTAAAGTGACTACTACTGGCATAGATAGGTTGCAGGAGAGGCTTGAGACATGTTATGTGCAATGACTAGTACTGGCATAAATTGGTTGTGGCAGCAGTTTCATGCATTTAACTTACAGTGACCATCACTGGCATAGATAGTTTGTGACAGCAGCTTCATGCATGTGATTTACAGTGACCGTTACTTAGCATAGGTAGATTGTGGCAGCAGCTTCATGCAAATGATTTACAATGACTGTTACTGGCATAAATAGGCAGCAGCAGTTATATGCTTGTTATTTACAGTGATCGTTACTAGCATAGATAAGTTGCTGCAACAGCTTCATGCATGTGCTTTACAGTGTTGTTACTGGGAAACAGATTGTGGCAGCAGCTTCTTATATGTGATTTACAGTGACCATTACTGGCATAGATATGATGTTGCAGCAGCCTCATGCAGCTTCATTCATATGATTCACAGTGACTATTACTGGCATAGACAGGTTGTGACATGGACTGTTTGTGGCAGCAGCCTCATTCATATGATTACATTGAATGTTACTGGAAGTGATAACCTGTGGCTGCAATCTCATGAATATGGTATGCACTGATCCTGTGTAGTGTATTGTTGGTGGCATAACCTTTACTGGATTTTTTAATGTTTTACCTCGGATAACCAACTATAAATTGCATTGATTTTACCTAATTTTCCTAAAGAATAGTGCGCAAAATGCATTTCTTTGTACAGCACATTATTTAAAAAAAATTCTCGGCCAGAACCAACCATCAACCCTCTTTTATTATTTCAGGCTGCCTTCCTACACTCGTCCGCTTGCCGTCATTTTCCCAGAGAGCCAATTGTAAATTGCATAGCTTTTTACCCAGTTTACTGCAAATATTATGTTGCAAAATGCATCATTCAAGGACTTTGTTTGAAAAAGATTTCATTTTTCACAGGGAAAACATCTTCAATGCTCCCATACTTATTTTGGGCTCCCTTGCTACGCCCAATCACTTGCCCTAATTTGAGGAAATATTTAGGCCCCTTCACTGAAGCATTCACCACCCATGAGAGCTACTGATGAATCGTTTAGAATCCCGGTGCCCCTTCAGGAGCTATCCATCCCCCCTGTCACCAAAAGCGACCTCCGCCAATGGGCGCGCGAAGGAGGGGTGCACAGTGAGCGGGATGCTACAATATGTGATCACTGACAGGGAAAAAATACTTGGATAAATCCGGGGTTGGGAATGCTAGGAAAGATATTTCTTCACATGTATTATGCTATATTACTTATATTGAACTTAACACTACCCAAAAGATATTTCGACTTGCTGTAGGGGAAGAAAGGAAGGATGTATGCGAGAGAGGGGAGGAATTTTGGGTGATAATAAGGAGGCAAACTATATTAAGCATGTTAGGTGCTTGGTAGAGCGCAAAACTATTCCCTAAAGTGACCTCAAAGTTCTAAAGGAGAAGACGAACAAGGTAGGTAGGTTTTGGGCAGGAAAGAATAGTGATGATAGAGAAGAAGAAGAAGGTGAACTTGGGGTGAAATTCAAAGACACTTCTGCACCACTGTGTGAAAGTGCGAGGGGTGTCAAAGGTCCCTTTGTGCCACATTTCTGTCTGTGGTGTGGCAGGCCACACCCACTCCTACTTGCAGAGCTGTCAGCTTTTTCAAATTCATACTTGAGAAAGCCATCTAGTCCTGTGGAAATGCTGGGGATTGCAGTTTTGACTTCTCCATTTTAAATTTAGGACTACAAATCCGAGATTTCCAAGAAAAAAAAATCGGACCTTTATGGCTTTCTCACTCCTGGAATGAGGACACTTGAGAGCTCTTTACTTCTAAGAACATATAAAAAAAAGTGTGTGTCTGTGTGTGCGCGCGCGCGCGCACGCGTATTGTCAATACTCTTCTACTCCACAAGCCATAAAAGGGATTATTTACAGAGGGGGTCAGTTAAGTATCCAATTTACAACATGCTTCATTTACACCGCAGTTTGGTTGTATATCATGGATGGTATTTCCAAAGAGCCATGTCCACCACATGGGCAGTCCATGCATGCCATAAGCTACTCCTGGAATTGTTCGTAGTCACAAAGGAAATGCTTTTACGGTTGAAAATGCGGGTTTGCGTGTGTGCATTGCTTGCAGGGCATGTCATCTGCAATGCACATGTGTAAAGTAGGGCATTCTAAAAATGCAACTTTTGCATTTGTTTTCCCTCCAGCTGTCAAATAGCATCCTGCTAACTGTCATCACTCCCACTCATGTGATGCCAATTCGACCATACTTAGGGCACATCCACACCCTTAATGGCACTACATCACTCACATGTTATTTGTGGCTAGTGTTGGAAATGCATTTCCAAATGTCTTTGAGTGCAATAGACGTTTCGAGCTGGTGGGTGGTCACCAATATTTCCATTCCCCCCGACACCGTGTGCAACCCCCACTCTTACAAACCCGATAATAAGTGACGTATGCATCGGGTACCAATGAGTGCGCAGTTAGCTTCATGCGTCAGTGATTCACGTTTACTGAATTGGGTGTGATAATGCAAGTGTATGGACTGAGTCACAAATACTCCCACAAAAAGCTTTATGGATCACCTTAAAACTGATAACGTTTATTTGTTCATAGACAAAATGCATAAAGTTCATAATTTTTAAGATCAGAGTTTTTAAAAACAGGCTGGCCACTAGAACAAATAAACATTCAACAATTTCAGACACAAAGACAGTTAGCCATCTGATTTGATGGTATTTCATGATTATAGCCCATGTGACAAGTGTTTTAAGAAATCATTTATTGCCAACATATTTTATTGATTTTTCAGCAAATGTTCTGAACATGAATCCAACGGATCATAACTCTATAAAAAGCGAAAACACATCAGCAAGAAATGAAAAAAAGATTAAGGAAAATAATCAAGTTTGTGGACCAAAAAAGCTCAAAAAGATCCTAAAGACATTAATTTCCTTTCTAATTGCCCCTGTGGCAATTGAAAAGAAAAAAGGCTATGGTCTACATGCCCAGGGAAGGCTCTCGGCCATGGCGACCCATCATGCCAACTGAGACTGCTCCTGTCACCAGCTTGTGACCTCTCTGGGGAGAGGTCAGCCTTGCCAGAGGTTTCTCCTCTGGATGCCAAAAGGAAGTCTATTATCAATTCATAATTCTAAGGAAAATGTTAAAGAAGGTCAGCCCATGGCCGGCCGAATCACTCAAGGGCATCATAACACAGCGCCAACCACCTCATCCCCACTATGGCCTCACTGAAGACCTTGTTCCAGACTCTAGGCGCTATGACCCATCCAATCCAAGGATGTGAAGGATGTGCACAACACTCAATCGAATCAGGCATGGGGCACATCCATACTTAAGTAATCACAGCAATACTCAAAAAATTTCACAAATGGACCAAAAAAACGTGTTTTTTTCTCCAGGATCCAGATTTGCATAGTTACATCTACAGCCACACGCTTCAATCACACATGGCGACCTGTGTTTTTTTTGTTATTCTGTTTGACATTTTCCCTGTGTTCCAGTCAATTTTCAGTGCCCTTACCCGAAGGCTGTCTTACGTGCTCTGGGGACCAAAGGCGCGCTCTGCTAGGTATTGATTGCCAATATCCTTCTATCTGTAGGCGCAGTCTGACTTTACTGGGTAATGATAGTGTTCCCAGCTGGCACTCGAGGCACTTTGAACTCATTCCTACCTGCATTTACCAGCTGTCACCTCTGATATGTACAAACAGGTCCCTGGCTCCAGTGATCTATACAAGGCTGTTCCGATGGTAGAAATAGCATTACATTTGCAACATCTCCTGTCCTTCTTAATCTTAAAGGGTAATGAAACCGCAGTCTCTTCCTCCCTGGTTGGATCTACTTGGCAACCTGTTAGTTCTACAATATGTTAACATTGATTTTCTCGACGCTTTTAGAGGCATATTGTCTACTCTTTAACAAAAGCCCCTCTGGGATTACACAGGCCAATTTTGATCAAAACCATTCCTGGCGTTGTGGTGGTTTGTGTGTGTGTGTGTGTGCTTATAAAAACCGTCCACCCGTCTGTGTGTCTATCAGTCTGTCTATCTGGCTGTCAGTCCAATAACTCACATTTGCAATTATCTCTTGCAAGACTATAGGACAAGATCAGCTTCTTTGACTGAATCCGCCATTCTATTAAATGCTTTTTTCGGCTGTACTCTACTTGCTAGGATGGACAGTTCCATAAACAGAATAGGACTCTGTACAGGAATTCATTGTATTCTAAAGTTTCAAGATGGCATAAATTGTGCTCCTAGCCAGATGTGTTTTCACTACACACTGGCTTGCTTTTCATTAATATGATTAAGGCAGCAAATATGAATTGATCACTAACGGAAAAAAACAGGTATTTCTAATACTGCCTGTTTTTACCACCAACCAAATGTTGGCATGCAGTTTTTACAGCATGTGGCATTCCTAGGAACACCTCATGAGGTTAAAAGCACAAGATTATAAATCAGAAAATAGCATTGTACGTAATCTAATTGGTCAAAGTAAAAACTGTAAAACATGCTCCTAATTTGCAAGAGTTAGTGTCCTTAACGTGGTGGAATGTGCAAAGACATCCCTTTAAGTCAAGAGACACACACTTGCCGGGGGTCACTAAAGGATGCTGAAAATGAAATGTGTCCATAGCCACTGCCCACCTGGCCATCCTCTTTGCATTAGCAGAAAAGGGTCAATAGTGGCCGCCCTGCTCTGCATCATTTCATTTGGTCGGCAGACACATTGTCCAGCACTGTACACAACCCATTTCCAGCCTCACACAAAGATTGAAATATTTTTTTAATTAAAAGAGAAAGAAAAGCATGTAGATTTTCAGAAATACCCAAAATCTGCCTCTGCTACCACACCTCTGGTGCTACTGCCATAGTCAGTCAAATTTCCAAACCTTCTGCATGCATCAAAACTCAACACAGCAAGCGGAAATCACAAGAAAAAAGTCTGCTCACAATGTATATAATTATAACCTAAGAGTGAAAACAGAAATGTTTTTCAACACACCCCAAAAAACATTCGAACTGAGAATACAGCGACAAAAGTACAACAAATTACCAGCCTATTAGCAGAACTGCATTTCAGGCGGTCTGTGTTTCCTATTACAGAACTGCCATTTTCACCCCAGGCTTTTTCTGGCACAACATCTGCCATTTTCCCTTAACGTGCTGCTTTCATTGAAACAAAAGTTAGCATTGAAGTCAAAAGTATTGAAATTGCTTCCTGTGGCCCCAGCTAAGGTCGTCACTTAAGGCCCAATTCATGAAAATGTGAAAATGTGTGCAGAAATCCAGCAAGGGGCGCACGCCGAGAAGGACGCTGCGTGAACCTGCATACAGAATAAAAATTGCACGCCCTGCGCATTCATGGAATTGTTCGCACAAAGTAACCGTATTTGCAAGTCGCGGCCGGAACGCCCCCGACACGTCTACACGCAAAGTGAAAACTGCTGGATCAGCTACCTTTGTGCACTCCCCCGGGTTGCGAATACATGCACCCTTCAAACAGTTTGTGGGGTCTCCTTCAAGCACACCTGAATCCTGGGGACCCTGTGCAGGGTCCCCAGTAACTGTTCCAGGCACCCTATCAACCTGCGTATGAAGAATCGTAACTCGGTCTAAACTCAGAAAATCTGTGTGCAAACCCCTGTAAACTGTTCCTGCACACCGCTACACTGCTTACGCGCACCTCTAAATTACATCGGAATCCCGGTTGAGTAGCCGCACCCCGAAATCTGACATGCAAACCCACCCCTGTGCTGAAAATCTTAGGCACAAGTGTACTTATGCCTGCCTTTGGGTGGCAGATCCTCTGGAGGACTTGTGTAGTCATTTCCCAGCTGAGAGGTTGCGCGATCGAATCCATGAATACGTTTTGTGCCGTACAATAGTGGCCGCACAAGGGACTGCCACTTTTTGGTATGTTCTTCCCGATTTTTGGTGTTTTGCCCCCTTCCGAGCCATCTACGCAAGCCATGCCCATGCTCTGCGTGACATCTCACGCAAGGCCCTGGATGGCTCGCACAGATGTGCAGAGCCATTGTGAACTCAATGCAAGTCCAGGTAAAGCACTGCTCTTTTGATTCCATGAATCGATGACGACGGATTTGCGCGTAGTCGCGCGTGCAAATACCCTATTTTCCACGCAGATAATTGCATGAATCAGGGCCTTAGAGTAAGATGGAATATGATAAGAATGCAGACACATCATTACTGAAAACTTTACTGCATTTGCAAATCAATGTAAAAAGAGCAAGCTGCAGTAAACGCGAGATCATTTACAGTAATAGCTAGGGGTGAGCAAAATGTTTGCCTGTGAAACAAAAAGAGTGGAATCGGCACTCACATCTGCTTCTGTCTGGTCTGCAAATAAGTGGCAGGGTTCCGACGCCACTGAAAGTTCACCCGTTTTTGTGCAGCTTCGCGTGGATTATGGTGTTTCGTTCCCATGTTAGTTTCTTGTAGCATGACGAAAAACTTTGTGCACAGGTCTTGTCTTTTTATCTGTGCTAGATTTGTGTAGCAACATGATAAACGTTGTGTGGGTTTTTCCAAACTGTGCTAGTTTCGTGCAATGCCACAAGTAACTCAGCAAGTTTTTTCAATTCATGAGAGGCTCACACAGCGACAGGAGAAACTTTGTGCGGGTCTTTTTCAATCCGTGGTAGTTTAATGCAGCGACAAGAGCTTTTGCACATACTTTATTTAACCGCACTAGGTTTGCGCACCGGCACGAGAAACTTTGTGTGTGTCTTTTCCAATCCATGGTAGTTTTGCATTGAGGCACGCGAAACTTCGCCTTTATTTTAACCATGCTGAGTTTGTGCAGCGGCACGAGAAACTTTGCACCATTTTTTGGGGGGGATTTGTGGTAGGTTCAGGCAGCAGCATGAGAAACTTTGTGCTCTTTTCAATTCATGCTAGGTTTGTGCAATGGGACTAGAAATTGTGGGCAGCTTTTTGTTCGTTTCGTGCTAGTGTCACTCAGCGGCACGAAAAATTTAGTTCTGCTGTTTTCAACCTGTGCTAGGGTCAGGCAGCAACACGAGAAACTTTGCGCCACTCATTTCTGTTTATGAGAGGGCACAAGAAGCTTCACGCCGCTCTTTTCGATATGCTAAGAAGGGGTTGCCGAACGGTGGATTGCAGCAAAACCGATCAAAATCGTACAGATTTCACTTCCACGGCTGCCGGAATGGAATTTAAGAATTTCGCCCAGCCCTAGTTCTAGTATGTCGGCGTTATAAACTGCCTGCCTGGCGTTCAAATGGAAACAAATCCCTAATAAGGTTAACAGATGACTCCATGTCAGCGGGGACAACATAGCCCAGTAGTGGGCTTTCATTTCTCCATCAATTGAATTCTGGGAGTTGTAGTCTTGTGTCCCTTCATTTGAATGAAATGGACTAAGATTAAACTAAAGTGAGAGCAAATCACAGCACTGGAATAGACTGTCCAAGATGACATGGATTCATTTGGTAACTTTAAGTAGGCTCTAGATTCTTCCATCTCTTAACATCTTGTATGTTGATGCCTGAATGCTTGAACAGCATTTGGGAGGTCATCAAGGGGGAAATATCAGTACTCAATGGTAAACAATGTTTATGCACGTGAGGATAGTGGTAAAGAGCACTGAGCATTGATAAGCAGGTGTAAAGCAGTAGGACTATAGTGGTAAAACCAGAGCTCCCAAGTTTCCCCATTTCAAGGGAAATAAACCTGGGCCCAGTAAAAGGAGAGCAGAAAGAGAAGAGCACAGGGAAGGAAATTCATAGGAACCAATGGGCCAAAGGGCAAACAAAGGACCAAAACCAACACATGGGCCTTTAATGTGTGTTTTGTAGTATGAATTAAAAAGTGAAAGGAATGAGCACCACAATGTGGGCATCTTGTTTTCCAGCGTTCTTCTCCTGGATCTTTTAAGAAACCACTATCGGGTCAAATTTGAAACGATTTAATTGCCTCATTTTTCCTCCATCCAGCAAAACTAACAATTGCATGGAATGATAATCATGTGTTATTTATACAGCGCTTTCGCCAAAGCACTGTACATAGAACATATGTATATGCAATATCACCCAACTAAAGCTGGCACTCGTGTATCAACCTCGGAGGATGAAAGGCTGAGTTGGCCTTGGCTGGGATTGAAATCTGCGACCTGCAGATCACACACAGATCGCAGCAGTGGACACTCATCCCACTGAGCTATCTTACCGCCTTATCTAATCTATTGATGCCACAGTAAGTAGGGAAAGGGGAAGACCAGAGGGGCCTTTGGGTGCTATGAGGCCGTCCCCGGGTATGTTGGTATGCATGTGCACAGCTGGATCTCTACTGATTCACTCTTCAGTGTCGATCCAATTATCATGTCAAGAATGGCAGCTGTGGCTCAGCCTCCTTCTCCCCCATCCTGCATTCCTGTGATCTTCTCCTTTTGCCTTTACTTCCCAAATAGTCCTGTCTGCATTCATTCCCATAACTTAGCATGCACAAGACTTTACTCATGGCATTCAACAGTTATGAAACCCTCCTCGGTTTCCCAGTCGCTTGGCCCAGTGTATTGTTTTTCTTTGTCAAATGGTCTGTTTTTTGGTTACATCTCTATCTTTAAAAAAAAAAAAGTTAATAAGCAACATACAATTTACAAATCAATTTGTGCTACTACTTAATGTGTCGTAATAGAATGAATATCATATGCTCGAATAAATTAAACAACCGCCATCAATGCATGGGGGAAGCGCAGAGAGAAGCGTACGCTGGGCCATTCATTTGAGCATCCTATATGAAAATAAACCGTGTGATTTCCTTTACTCATGATAAACGTGTCAACAGATTCCCTGGGAAGCAAAGGTAATGTTTACAAGATCCATGCACCACTCCTGAGATGCATTTCCTGATGGATAAGCATCCGGAGGGAACTGCAAGCATCAGTCTGACAGCATCCCGCATCCCTCTCCTCCTCTCCAGATCTGAGAACTCTGCCGAACAAGCCCTTCAGCCCTCACACGTGCTCTCTGTTGGCGTTGGTTTCCATTCCTGTGATCTCAATGTCCATTGCACCAGCACTTTGCCGTAAACCCTGCATGCTCCCCAAGGACTCTGATCGATATGTGTATTGAGGGACGACCTGTTGGGGGCTGCTCCGGATCACCGGACAGCCCCATGCTCGGGTCGGGTGGCACCCGACAGTATGCACACTTCGGCGGCTCCATGCCGTGTACTCAGGGGTGGGGGTTCTGCCCACCCCGCTCCAGAGCACCGGAGCTCCGCACACGTGGCCAGGTCCACCTGGCCACCGCGGCCCCGGCTCTGGGGGCACCCAGGCCGGGGTCGCATCCCCAACCCGCCTCACATGGCTGGGGGACCCACAGGGACGGCGTTGCCCGGCAGGGGCACCGTCCGGACGGCGTTGCCCGGCAGGGGCACCGTCCTTAAGCTGGGCCCCGCCCGTGGGCCCAGCACCAACAGCGCAGCACCAGCCTGGTGCAACAGGAACAACGCTGGAGCCAGAATGGGAGTGACTGGCGAGCCGGAAGCGACTTGCCTCTTTTATTATGTTGGTCGCGTGGCTACTGCCACGTGACCCATTACAACATCCTGGGAGCTACCATGCTCCCAGGAGGGGTTCACATGCAACACCACTCCATTCTTTTAATAAACAACAAAACAAAACACATACCGCTAATTGACCACTACTACTCCTACAACCACTCTACTAATGCACCCTTTATTAACCTGGGTGAGTGGTTTCACTATTGCTGAACGCCGCCCTTGTTGATCCCCCCTGGCACCATTTAAAGCATGGCCACACTATGCAGGATCACAGCTTCCCACCGCCACTTGAATGGGCCTTTTTAAGCACGTCCAGGGTCTGCAGGATCCCAGTCTTCATGGGGGTGGCTACTGAGTCCACATTAAGCAACTGCGGGTCTGCAGGAGACCAGTCCGACATCATCCATGGGCAGCTATTCAGGACAGTTCAGTTCACAACTTAGGGCCGGCAAAGCCGCACCTGGGAAAACCCAGGGGCCACATCGGCCAAGTCCAGAGTCAGGGGGCAAACCCGCCCTTTCGAACCTCCCCTTTCACATGGGGGTTGCTGGCGTTGTGTTTGGCCAGTATCGCAGTTCTTACATTCACCGCCGCGGGCCCAGTTGTTTCACTGCAGCCACCTCGCTGCTCTTTTGCCCGGGGTGGGGGAGGGGCCGACGGCTTAACTTCTTTGTTGCGGCAGAGCCGCACCTTCCTCCACACAGAGGGGCAGGGACCATCGCGTGCGGCTCCTGGCAGTGGGGGGGAAATGCAGCTCCCACCCCAGGATGGGTAACGTGCGGGGCTCGCACACAGGCCGCCTTCCTTTGTTCTTTTCATTTGCAGGCCCCATTGGATTCGGGCCTGCAACATCTCTCTTTTTTTTTTTTTTTTTCGCGCGGGCCCAGCTGGTTTTGAGCCCGCCTCATGTCTCCCTCTACCGCGGACCGATAGGGGCAGCCGCGCTGTGGTGGGCGGTCTGCTGGCATGCTGGGGGAGAGGCCGTTCACCTCTCCATCCGGGGCGACATCGCGTGTGCTGGTCTGGTCCGAGTGCCGGCAATTCCCTTCCTGTTGCTGGTGGGGGAGGGGTGCAGCCACCCACGCGGCCTTTGCCACGAACATCTTCCGTCTCCCTCAGGGGACGGGCGGGCCGCTCGCCCACCATGTTTTCCTTGCGGGCCCAGCTGGTGTTGGGCCCTCCTCCTTCTCTGTGCGGCCGACGCCGCAGGACACTGTCACTCCCCTCTCTGGGGGGAGGGGAAAAACGGCCTCCCTCGATATGCGGCCGATGCCGCGGCCCTCTCCCTTCCTTGGGCCAGTCCTCCCCCCAGATGGGAGGGGGGGCAGCTCACGCGGCCACCGCCGCACATCCTCCTCCGTGCGGGGAAACAAGCAGCTGCTCCTCTCGGGGCCACCTCCCGTTGTTGTGGCCCGGCCGCAAACTCCTCTTGGCGGGCCCCGTTGGAGATGGGCCCGCATCCCTCCATGCGGCACAGCCACCGACCTGTTCCGTCTCCGTTGGGGGACGGGCGGGTAGCCTGCCAGCCTTCCATTGTGGGCCCAGTTGTATACGGGCCCGCCAACGCATGCGCTTTCCAGGCACACGGGGACGACTTCCTCGTCGCCATTGTTGGGGGCTGCTCCGGATCACCGGGCAGCCCCATGCTCGGGTCGGGTGGCACCCGACAGTATGCACACTTCGGCGGCTCCCATGCCGCGTACTCAGGGGTCGGGGTTCTGCCCACCCCGCTCCAGAGCAACGGAGCTCCGCACACGTGGCCAGGTCCACCTGGCCACTGCGGCCCCGGCTCTGGGGGCACCCAGGCCGGGGTCGCATCCCCAACCCGCCTCACATGGCTGGGGGACCCACAGGGACGGCGTTGCCCGGCAGGGGCACCCTCCGGACGGCGTTGACCGGCAGGGGCACCGTCCTTAAGCTGGGCCCCGCCCGTGGGCCCAGCACCAACAGCGCAGCACCAGCCTGGTGCAACAGGAACGACGCTGGAGCCAGAATGGGAGTAACTGGCGAGCTGGAAGCGGCTCGCCTCTTTTATTATGTTGGTCGCGTGGCTACTGCCACGTGACCCATTACAACATCCTGGGAGCTACCATGCACCCAGGAGGGGTTCACATGCAACACGACCCATTGATCTTATCACTGCACTGCAAGGCGCCTATCACTGATAATTGGAGCTTCAGTAGCTAGTCAGAGTCAAGATACCAATTGCTTACTTATTTTCCAGTTTGTGTTGAAGCCCCTCATTGGGTAAGATCATTGCTCAGGTTCTTAGTTGGCAACCACACAGTACTCCAATTGGGGAA
This sequence comes from Ambystoma mexicanum, assembly GCF_040938575.1. Classification (NCBI taxonomy): domain Eukaryota; kingdom Metazoa; phylum Chordata; class Amphibia; order Caudata; family Ambystomatidae; genus Ambystoma; species Ambystoma mexicanum. Next base: position 1,229,645,203 of record NC_090934.1, on the reverse strand, counting down.
GGGTGCAACCTATGCATACCGACCGCCTGCCTCACCCGCCATATCACACCTTTCCAATGTCCCGACTCCCCCATCGGCGCACATGGCAGGAGCCTATGTCCAGTAAGGGCGAGCAGCAACAAGGAAGCTACCTACTGGTCTACGGCCAAGTGACCCAATTGCAGACCATGCTCTTTATCCTATAGTTGGGCAGGGAGACTGAATCTAGGATTATACTGGTCGCCCTGTCATGCAAAAGAGCTACAGATGTTTCCTGGAGTTTCCATACACAAGAACCCCTCACCTCAGATTATACAGGAGATGGGGATTATACAGACCTACTCCTCCTTTGAAAGGTTTATCTGCAATCTCACCCTTGCCACTATCTACAGGCCCCCTGTCCCTGTGTTTGTCTTCGTTTCGGAATGGGCTAACTTCACCTCTTCTGTCCTGACCGCTACCTCTACTTCCTTGGAGATTTCAACATCCACCTTGACTCCACTGTTCCTGCCTCTTCACTCTTCTATAATCTCTGTACCTCTCTCTCCCTCACTATTCTCCCCTCCAACCCTACCAACTCTGCCGGACACACTCTTGATGCCTTCATCCCTGCTGATCTCCCGTTCTCCAACCCTCTCACTACTCCTCTCTCCTGGTTTGACCACTCGCTCCTCGCATCTCATCTGGAACCTCTCGGTCCCCTGACCGAGCCTCCACCAGCACTGCCAGCCTCCTTCGCAGTCATCAGACTGATGAAACGGGTTCCAGCTGCTGCATTTGCCTCCACCTTCATCCCTCCTCCTTCCCCTCCCCTTGACTCTCCCACTGACTCTGTCCTTGCCAATCTTCATCTTGCTATCAGTAACAAACTTGACATTCTTGCCCCTGTCATAAGGATCCACCTGAAACCTGCCTCCAAGCATAACAGCTGGTAAGACTTCGATATAGCCTCTGTGAAAAGCGGATTGCCGTCAATTGAACGAATTAGAAATGTTCGAGGGAAAAGAAAAAAAAAATGAAAGTCATTTGAACGAAAATGACTTTCGGCTTTCACTCCCCCAAACAATTCTGACAACCCACTGCCCCCCACACCTCCTTGTGTGTTGCTGTCTCCTGCTTCCCTCTGCGATGACTGTTACCTTCACTTACATGAATGGGAGCCGACGCCGCAGGGTCCTCTTTTATTTTTTAAAATGTTATTGAAAAGGGAGCAGGGGACACCTCCACAACCTCCGATGGCATTATAGTGAACAAGAGTGCGGGGGACATCCCAGCAGCCCCCGCAGCCCTTGTTCACTATAATGATACCGAAGGGGAGGATTTATTCGAAATGTTCGGCTTTAGTAACTTTCTTACAGCCGATTTTCAAATAAATCTCCAATTCGTTTTTTTAATTCGATTAAATCTGCCGATACCCTGAAATGCAAGTGCAGAGTTGTTGAACGGAAGTGGCAGACCTCGGGCTCATCCTCTGACAAACTGACCTGTCACCTACTCCAAAGGCAATACTGTCTCTCTATTCACTCCAAGAAGAGGGCTCACATGCAGGCCTGTATATCTGGTGCCTCTAACAACACGGCTGAACTCCTCAAAAGCTGCAAGGAACTAGCCAATCCATCTGCTTTCTTCACCTCACCTCTTCCTTCTCAGGCCTCTGTACTGCACTGGCCACTCCTCTAAAACTCAGAACACTGTGATATCTCTCTCTTACTCCCCTCCCTCCACCCCTGTCCCCCTGCATCCCTCAGCCTCTCTTTCACCCCCACCCACTCTTTCCTCCTTCTCACCTATGACAACGGATGAGCTCTCTAGAGTAGTTCGCTCTATGAAGGTCTGAGATCCAATCCGTTGTCCCTTTGTTCCTCCAGAACCATTAAGGACAACATTTCCTCCCTCACTCCGGCTCTTGCTTACTTCTGCAACCACTCCTTAGCATCTGGCTCTTTCCCTTCTTCTCTCAAACACTCCTTTGTGCAACCCATCCTAAAACATCGTTCTGCCGACCCCTCTACCCATATAAAGATATCCCAACTACCGCCCTATCTTTACTACACCTTTCCTCTGGAAACCTCTGGAGAAGTTGGTCATCCCCCAACTAACCCAACACACTGAGCTTGTTGGTTGTCCATTAATCTAGATTCCGAGCATCCAGAGGCACAGGAAGTACTCTCCTGAACACACGTGAAGAACTGCTCCTAAATCTTGACTCTAACTCTCCTGCTGTTCTCATTCTCCTTGACCGTTCTTCCATATTTGACACGGTTAACCATTCTATCCTGATAAAGCGGCTCCAATATACACTTGGTATCTCAGACCGGGTACTAGATTGGTTGACCTCCTTCCTCACTGACTGCCCTTCCCAGGTACTCCTAGACTCCTTCTCCTCCTCCACCACTCTCTCTACATGTGGTGTTCGAGAGGGCTCTAGCCTCTCGCCTTGGTTTTTCAACATCTACCTAGCACCTTGTGCTCACTTGATCTCTGCCTTCTCTCCTACTATCCAGTGTTACGCAGACGACACACAACTCTCCTTCAAGCTACCCTCTTCCTCCTCTATCATCCCCTACTGCCTGTATGCTATTCAGTCTTCGTGTACCTCCAATGATCTCTGTCTTAATGCAAGTATTAGGGCACCTGCTCCCCGTTTCCCCCCTGCACTCTGCCAACTCTATGGGCTCTCCTTCCACTGAGGACAGAAACCTTGGGGTCACCTTTGACTCCTCTCTCTCCTTTATTCCTCACATCTTGGACCTTATCATGAAGGCCCACTTTCCACTTCACCTCCTTAGATGCATTCTCCCTTTCCTCACCTTCCCCCAGAAGCTCAATGACTGTAGAGCTCTGGTCCTCTCCAGGCTAGATTACTGTAACAGCCTCTTGCTCAACCTGCCTCATTCTTCGCTCCATCCTCTTCAACAAATCCAGAATAGGGCTTCAAGACTTTTCTTTGGCCTCAAGCCCTGGGAACATATATCTCCAGCTCTAAAATCTCTCCACCGGTTCCTGGTTGCTGCAAGGATCAAATTCAAGAGCTTTTGCATCATCCACACGGCTGTCTGGAGTCTGGGGCTTTGGATCATGCTACCTGCAACTCTCATACTAAATACTCTCCCTTCAGATCCCTCAGATCATGCTCCAACTATCTGCTGATCAAATGCTTCTCCAATCAGAGAGCTGGTGACAGTTCTCTCTCATCAACTGGCTCTCTCATTTGGAACATTCTCCCCCTCTCTCTCCATCTTGAACTGGACCACCTCAAGTCCTGCAAACAACTCAAGACCTTTCTCTTCTTCTCCTCCTTCCCTCTCCACCTCCCGTGCTAACCATCCCCTCTGTCACTGAGATTGGGGGCCTGGTCCCTCAAGAGTCCAATAGGGTCCTGGCCTTCTTCCAATTCCAATTGCCCCCAGCACTCCACCTGCACTGTCCCACCTCTCTGGTGGTTTGCCTCACCACACACTTATTTGTTGGGCACTAGACCTCCCTCCTCGCCTGAGGAATCTCCACTCATGCACTTACCTGTTGCCTCCCCAACGGGCACATCTGGCACGTCCTCCCCTAGGAGAGCCTAATAGCACTTACCCCCACCCCCCTTCTTTTCCTTTTCTATTCACTTGACTTGCACTCCATGAATGTCACAAGGCCTGGAAGGACCGCTGTTTGTTTCTATTTATTCATTGTTATTTCCATTGCTTATTTGCTCCCTTTTTACCTTGTGCCTTGTGGCGTTTGAAATACTCTCTTGTTGTATAAGCGTCTTATAAATATCCAATAAATAAATAAATAAAATGTATACCAGGAAGCAGTTTCTCATTGCGGCTGCTAGCAGCGAGGCAAAGAGGCATCTCTCCTGGAACGTCATTCCCACGGCTGGAAATGCAGTGCTGCCAGTTGGAATGGAGCTAGAATAATGGATTGTTCCAACTTTTTCTTAATCAAAGAGGAACGTCTCTCCCTGCCAAATCCGACAGATGTCAGCAGCGATTCTCATCTCCATTTGTGCATGTAGGTGAGCGTGGGCAAATTGCATGTTTGAGGTGCCAGAGGACATACATCAATGGCTGTGCTAATGAGGTTTCCTGCGACTGCCCAATGCTTTGTTCCTACCATGGCTCCTATAATACACTGTTCCTATTTCCAATTGGATTCCATGGTTGGCGCGTACAGTTGTGTGCCCGATATCCTCTTTTCCAGTCTTGCCATCTTGCCTCAAACTCAACGTACTGTGACAAAGCAATACACAAGTGAGGCATAACGTTTTAAATAGTGTTCATTAAGCTTGTCAAGATGGATTTTTGATTGACTCCTATTGTGGGAAAAGAGATCTTTTCCCACAACCAAAATATTCTTTCTCAAGAATGAGCTAAGCGACCTAGCGTCAGGATGGGTTATACCATAACATGTTGGAGTTACTAATCTGATGGGAATGTTACTCCTCCGCAGGGTTCCACAGCGAAACTAGGGAAAAGTGGCTCGAAGCAAAAATAAAACATGTCTAAGGCCCAGTCTCATGAATGAGTCACAGCGGACCAGAGCGCATTACTGAAGCGAAGCTGTAATACTCTAGAGTTTACCTGGACTAATCATCAGCCTGCATTCTGAAGAGGAAAACAAGAGTCAAGGGGTTGAGACCTAGTGGGGTACAACGCATTAAGGGCAATTAACTGGGCAATTAACTGTGGTCTTGAACACCCATTCACGGCCCCCGTGCGGGCCCGTGGCCCTGAAAAAAGCGGTACTCACTGACAAAAACCACTGAAACTGGTCGGCCTAAGAATAAGGGTCCTAGTGGTGCCCCAAGATTCAAGGAGCCCACCCTATAGGAACCCGGGTGCACAGTACATAGTGCACATGCTCCCAAATCACAGAGCCTTGTTTTTAACATATTTGTTTTTAATGCTGTGGAACATCGCTAAACTGGGTCATTAAAAATTATCACACCCATGTATGATTTCCAAACACCTTTCAGACGAAGTACTGCTCCGAAGGTACTCTTACCAGTAGCCATTGTGGCACTTTTTGTCTTTTTTCTGCTACTATTTATCAGGACAAGCCTCTTCCTCTGTCCCCTCACCCCATATAAGCAGCGCACCACCACATACTAGGGGTAGCCCCCCAATGAGGGTTTAGATAGATTGGTTGGATGGCAAGAAAAACTGTATTCGTACACACAACTCAAAAAAACCAAACCATGTGTTAACAAACAGGGGTTAGTTACAGGTTAGCTACCCACCCCCAGACCCTAAGTGTTTTCTGTCATGAATATAACACCCAGATGCTTCTTGACATCAATTGAGTCTTATGGATATAGCACCCAGACGCGTATTGTCTTCATCTACCATTTAGGACCCCCCCCCCCTTTTCTTGAGGGTGCTATCAGACCTAATGATTCTTACTGTAAGTTACCCCTTTGGGTCAGCGAACAACTCTCCAATGATACACCTACCAGCAAGTTCTTCTTCCACCTGGTCTAGGGTGTTGGCAGCCTGTGTTACTGTAACACACCAGGCAAAAATCTCCATCCTGGGCCAAGACATCTCATTCTCCTCTTTAAGCTGGTTGATGCCAATGTCTGAGACATAGCCCTTCGCAGTCTCTTTGTGTTTCCAAAAGGTCTGGTCTCATCCAGTGCAGGAGTCCTAGCCCTCAGCAGGCTATTTACATTCACACCAAGTCTAGCCTCATCCAGTGTAAGAGACATAGCCCTCAGCAGGCTATTTACATTCACACCAAGTCTGGCCTCAACCAGTGTATGGAACATAGCCCTCAGCAGGCTATTTACATTCACACCAAGTCTGGCCTCAACCACTGTATGGGACATAGCCCTCAACAGGCTATTTACATTCACACCAAGGCTTGCCTCATCCAGTGTATGAGACATAGCCCTCAGCAGGCTATTTACATTCACATCAAGTCGGGCCTCATCCAGTGTATGAGACATAGCCCTAAGCAGGCTATTTACATTCACACCAAGGGGGTCATTACGACCCTGGAGGTAACCATGCTGCTATTTGTGGCATGGCTACCCCCATTCCGGGTACCAGGTCCGGGTTCCTGGAATGGGGAAATAACGGGCCATTCCGACCTTGGAGGGCCCGGTATTTCCCCATTACAGGAACCCATCTCCATTCCCATTCGAGGCCCTATAGGGCTCAATTGGAATGGGGAGCATGCTAATGACGGGCCTCTTGTTAGCATGCTGGTCTGCTTGCGGGACCCACTAAGGACGCCTGGTTTTACCAGGCGTCCTTCCCGAATCCCACGAGCAAACCTCGTTATGTGACGGTAGGGGGTTAATGGAGCCGGCAGCTCTACCGGCCCCATTAACCCCCTACCGCCAGGGTCGTAATGACCCCCCAAGTCTGGCCTCATCCAGTGTATGAGATATAGCCCTCAGCAGGCTGTTTACATTCACACCAAGGCTGGCCACATCCATTGTATGAGACATATCCCTCAGAAGGCTATTTACATTCACACCAAGTCCGGCCTCATCCAGTGTTTGAGACATAGTCGTCAGCAGGCTCTTTACATTATTTACATTCACACCAAGTCTGGTCTCATCCAATGTATATGATATAGCCCTCAGCAGGCTCTTTTCATTCCCACCAATTCTGCTCTTAGCCATTCTCTGAAATATTGTCCTCAGCAGACTCTTTGCATTCCCACCAAGCCTGGTTTCATCCACTGTATGAGATATAGCCCCACCAGGCTTGTTATAGTCCCACCAAGTCTGGTCTCATCCAGTGTATGAGACATAGTCCTCAGCAGGCTTTTGTATTCACCCAGGTCTGGTCTCATCCAGTGTATGTGATATAGCCCTGAGCAGGCTCTTTGCATTCCCACCAATTCTGCTCTTAGCCAGTCTCTGAAATATTGCCCTCACTAGGCTCTTTGCATTCTCACTGTGTCTGACCACATCCACTCTATGTGATATAGCCCTCAGCAGGCTACTTGCATTCACACCAATTCTGCTCTTCGCCAGTGTCTGAGATATAGTCCTCATCAGGCTCTTTGCATTCCCACCAAGTCTGGTCTCATTCAGTGTATTTGATATAGCCCTCAGTAGGCTGTTTGCATTCTCACCAAGTCTGGTCTAAGCCAGTGTCTGATATATAGCCCTCAAAGGCTCTTCGATTTTTCTCTTGATCTGGTTTCCCCTATTGTCTGGCTCGTCTCCAGGGGTTTCATTCTTCCCTCTCTCATTAGGTTTTCAACTTGTCTGTGCCATTACCTGCAGAGTATGACAGAGTGTGTGTTCCTGATTAGTCCGGTTAGACAATGAGTTATTCCTTGACATCCTTCCTCTTTTAGGTCATGATGGGTTATTACCTATTTCTCTTTGTGCCTTCTCCAGTGTTTTGCTTCCCCACTGAGATTTATCAACTGTTTATGCTTTTCTCTTCCCTCCTGGTAATTGGACTTGACTAGTATGCACTTAGTTGCACTTGATATTTCAAAAATCCCATCCGCCATCTGAAATTTGGCGGAAGTGAGTGTTTAGCTGTGGGCACCATGGTACTGCCGAAGATCTCTGTGCTACTTCTCTCTTGGGACGTACAGCTTCCTAAGTCAAGTGATGGTGTCTTCCTTCCATGTGCGAGTCAGCTTTGTGTACTAAGCAGTGCTTGCAAACTGAAGCCTCACAGTCTGCAAGATCCCTCACAACTTGTGTACCTGTCTCCTGCTCCCAGTGCTGAGTGTACAGGAGTGGGAAGACACTCTTTATTTCAATGTCCCAGAGGTCTATTATCTGGTGGCCTGTAGTGCTGGAGCAAAACAAAAGGGGTGATGAGGGGTTTAGAATTAACCTTAACCTCTGGCACTGCTCTGGGCAACTCTCCAGACCATCAGTCTTTGACTGCCAAGCCATTAAAAAAGGGGAAAGACCATATGCAAATCAGGCTTGGTCCACCCCAAAAGGGGCAATCCAGGCCAGTCTGCTTGGTCACATCCCTTCTGCACAAGACCACAAGCATCCCCAGACATGTTTCACATTAATTGGGCCTCATCACTTCATAAGTAGCTTTGGTCTCTAAGCCCAGCAGGCATGGAACCCATGGCTGGGCATACCCGTCCGACTCGGGGTGACTACAGCAAAACAAAAGGGTGATGGATGGACGGTTTAGAATTAATCGTATCCTTTGGCATTGCTTTCGGCAACCCTCCAGACCACTGTTCTTCACCTGCTAAGCCATTAAAAAAGGGGAAAGATTATATGCAAATCAGGTTTGGTCCCACCCCAAAAGGGGCCATCTAGCCCAAACTGCTTGATCACATCCTTTCTGCACGATACTACAAGCATCCCAAAACATATTTCAGCCTCGGCCTCATCAATGAGGAGAAGCTTGGGTCTATAATCCCAGCAGGCACGGAACCCATGTCTCGGCATACCCGTCCCACTTGGGGTGACTAAGCAAAACAAAAGCGGTGATTGCTGGAAGGTTTAGTATAGTGCTCTGCCTTTGTGACCATCACCCCAGAGAGATGCTGGGATGAACTGGAGGAACCCGGGGAAATTTGTCATGCACCCAGCACAGGCAGTTTCCCAATTGGCAGATGGGTCTCCCTGACCTCACAAGCCCTTCTGAGCCACAAAGGAAGAGTATTAAATGTGGTTTAGTCACAGTATGACATTTGATTTTAGGTTTAAATGACTGTGGGGCACATTGCGGCACTGGGCCTTATTTCAGGTAGCTGAATTACAACCACTATTACAGTTCTGCCAATTTACAGGTAACAGAATTCGGGCAGTAAGTCCTTTGGAACAAACTTCTCTGGCAGAATTAGAACCAAAAACGAAAACATTAAATCCACAATATTACAAGGTGAAATACTGCTCAAATACCACCACCTAGGAAGAGGAGGTAAATGCATCCAGGTGAAGAAAAATATGCCACAGGTGAATCCAACTGGTACAAAAGGCTATTTAAGGCCCACACCTTCACCAAGCACACTTCCGCATAACATGCATCCCGCATGTGAACTATGGCATCCACAGCCTTCTACAGTTCATCAATCTGCAGAGGCATATAGTACCACAAAAGGAAAGACTTCAGGCACCACACAGGCAGAGGAGACACCTGCCACATAGGCAGCACATACTTCATGTCCGACCTTCCCCTTGGACACTGACTGATGAATAAATAACCTCACTCTCCCGCCTGAACTGGGAGACCATTGCAGACCTGCAGATCCTGATTCAAGAGGACCTCATAGCTGGATCAACATCAGGACTGCAGTCCCATCCCTGCAGTGGTTGGTGGCTGTCCTGCACTTCTCTGTCACCGGCACATTTGAGCACGCCTTTGGGATGCTGCATAGCATGTCCCAGCCAACTTTTTCCAAAGTGCTGCTCGAGGTGTTGGATGCACTCAAGAGATATGCAAACCAGCACATTTCGCTGCCCACCACCCCAGGGCAGGTGTCAGCAGCAAAGGTGTGGTTACATGCGACAGCACACTTCCTCAACCTATTAGCAGCCATGGAATGTACACTTTTGGCATTGGTATCCCCCCTAGGCAGTGGAACCTTTGCAGAGCAGAACATATAGATGACTTGGTTGCTGATCTGATCGTGAGCCACTGCTGTGTTCATTTTCCATTGCCCACCCATGATGTCATGTTCCAGGTGAACAGCACCCTGCTAGGGTACATGGACACCCAGAGTAAGAAGCCAAACTGACAGTGAAATGCACACCTGTGGGAAGAAATGAGAAGCGGATGATAAATGGGAGAAGTGGTGCAGGTGACAAGTCATGCCTGCATATCCACAGTCACCCCTCTACATGTCGGTCGGACCTGCCCTCAAGAACTCTACATGGCCCATACCTTTCAACCATTCTGAGCATTGGCATAGCTGAAGCCCTTTGTAGGCCCATACAAACAACATACCTTATGTAACGACTTGTCCCATAATGCCTTGCATAAGATGCCTGAAATAGTCCATCACCATTATCTCCCCCTCCCCAGGAGATAGTGTGACATGAGTGAACCCCATAGCTGGTCACCCAGGTGTGCATGGATGTAGGCACCCCATTCCGCCCATTTATCTATTCTCTGTCAGATCCTGAAAGGCATTCAGTGCTCAGACTCCCCAACAATGCACAGAACAAGTAGCACAGATAATCTAGGGCAGCTCAGCAAATGGGTAAGGAGTATGGACCATGGTGTAACTGGGGTAGCGACGTACGAAGAGGGGTGAACTGCTTACACATGGAGCAGGATGAAGTTTACTCTTTGACCAAGCTTTAAAGGCACATACACCCCAAGCGTTGTAGGGTGGCAGCATCCTCATGACCAAACACAAAGCCCACCAGCACAGTACTTACATTGACAAGTGCTTCACCAACCAACAGTAATGACAAACTCTTTCTTGTCAACCAGTTGCAGGTGAATCTGGCTATCTTCAGCTACTTTCGCTGATGACACCCGTCAGGAATTCTAGGGCGCCACAGGAGGTGGCATACAATGAGGTACGTCTGGACTAGGGTTTCTACTGCGCGCGCATGGATTGCTTCACCCGAAAAAACACAAAGGGTCTCATCACAGGTTTGGTTTTATCTCAGCGGTAAATCCACCGAAATACCATGAACTGGATTTACTGTTACCACCACTTGGTCTGGCGGAATTCTCGCCGAATTACAAGTGGTGGGATGCCGATGTTAGTCCCCATTTATGTAGTCCATAGGACTTCATGGAGATTTCACCAGACTTACCACCGACAGTAATTACACTGAAATGGCTGTTTTATGGCGGTAAGGCGGCAGAATTACCACAAGCATTTTGCTGGAGCTTTTTACTACTACCTTACCTCCAACCTCATACTTGGGCGATGCAGTAATGTGGTGGTAATGCCTGCATCAACGCCGTTTTTGGCCGCACCACCGAACTCATAATGAAGCCCTTAAATTCCCTAAATTTCCAATGAGTTCATCTGTTTGCCCTCCTTCCAACTTCGCAAGGAATAGAAAACATGGAAAGTCCTTATTATGAATGGTCTCTTTACCTGGATCTCTCCCCAGTTCTCATGGCTGGCTCCTCTTGGATAGGTGATGTCCAAGCTCCAGGTGGCACTCTCCCGCTGTCCACCTGTTGGCCTCTTCCAGAAAGATCCAAGCTTTTCCAGAGTAGCATCAACAGTTTCTCTCAGAGGTGAGGTAGAACAGGAGAGTGTCTAGGTCCTTGACCAGATCCTACAGATCATCTCTAACTCTGAGGCCTGATGCTATTATTAAAGTCCATCGTACTTTCCTCCTGGCTGGATGTTCACTCCTCCCTCCACCCACTTCTCCCAGACAATGGATAGACTACTACTGTCTCCCACTATCTGACTGGAACTGGCCTGGTATCTCCAGGGAACCTCCCACTATTGGATGGTTCCACAGCCAGCTACTCTGACCCTTCCCATCTGTACCCCCTGTCTGATAAGTTCCTTCTCTAGTTTCCTCTGTACTCTCAATTATCTCCTTATGTTCTTCTTCTCCAACCTCTGTTATTTCATCTCCATTTTAATGTTCTTCGCCTCAGATCTCTTCTGTACCTTCAATTATCTCCTGAGGTTCTCCTGTCCAAGCTTCGTTTGCACTTTCACCTCTCTTTTGAAGCTCTCCTCCTCAAACCTCTTTGCTTCACTCTCCCCCTTGATATTATCCTCCTCCAAACGCCTTTGTAATTTCAATCCTTGTGTGATGTTCTCATCCTCCCACCTATGCACCCTCAACTCTGTTTCCACCTCCTCCTGTGTCCTCACCACTCTATGCACTTCCCCCTTTCCCACACCTTCATTTTCCTCCACTCCTCCCTCTCCACCTGTGACTTTGGCTCCCTCTGCTCCTCCAGCTCCTCCTACTCTTTGAGCTCGCTCTTTTTCTCCACCTATCTGTGCTTTACACATCCAATGGGGCTCTATGCCCTCCCCGGGGAGTCTGGTGTTTTCTTTACTTTAATTACCCCAGCTCAGGGACTGGCTAGTCACAATCATCCCTCAAAATCAGGTTTGCGTAATTGTGTGAAACCAGGGGTCTTCCATTGCACTGACTGAGTCTTCAACAGGCTGAACCACCATCTGGGAATCATCACTCACATGCATGCACTTCGGAGCTGTGCGGGGTCTTGTTCGAGTCATGCTGATGCATTACCTCTGCATTGAATGTCTCTCAAGTGGAAGGTTAAGAAACTAGTTACTCATGGGGCTTCCATGTGAATGCTGTAAATCCACATTTAACAGGCCTGGCACTTGGCTTAGGAGTGTAGCAGAGGCAGTGAACTTAATGTGCGCCATACCCTGCCCGAGGCCTCGAGTGTTGCAGAGGGCATCCTCACCAAAGCTCTCTTGGACTCCACATCATGTAGCAGATGGTATGGCCAAGACCCCAGAGACACCCCTACACACACCCATAGGGCCAAGCAGGCGACATAGTCAAACACCCATTGAGCCGGGGTATTGGTGCAGTCGAACACTCATAGGCAAGAATTACCTGCAGTTGAGCATGCTAGAAAGTGATTAAAGGTCATTGACCTCTGACTGGATGGAAGCTACCAGCTCTTGAGGGACAAACGGGGTTGGATGTTATCACTGTCACAAATGGTGATGTGGGGCTTGCAGTGAATTGCATAACATGTGTCTGAATTAGTCCGAGTCCTATGATAGGTATAATATGATTGGTTATTTATCACGCGCTTATTACCCAGGGGTTTCTAAGCGCGGACCCAGGGATCGAACCTGTGTTGCTCGTTGTCGTCTTGCTTCCAGGGCGAGCACGTTGCCCCTGAGCTATCCTCCCTAGACAATGATTTCCTAATAGGAGATGGAGTCTGGGTAGTTGCATGGCATGCCTCCTCCCGTGCTGATCTTTCTGTTCTTGCATGCTGAGGATGATCATGAAGTAGTAGGCATGCAGGCGGGAAGAGGGACATTGGAGAGACATCATTGAGGCCACACTTACAAATTATACTGAGTGATACAATCCAAGAATGCATAACATGAGTGCACCTTGGGCAGCTGCTGGTTTCGAAGGAGGACATGCATCGCCCTGCATTAAAAGGTACATGGGTGGGAGGACTAAAAACATCACTGGTGTAACATGAAAGGGCTCAGGAAGGCATCATTAAGCACATTCGTTCATTGTTGGATACCAGGTACAAAAGAGCATATTGCTGATATGGAAATGCGAAACAGACAGAAAACACAAAAGTGATGAAAAAGGATTGATGAGATCTGCTCAGGATTGGCTCTTTTTCTTAGATATGCTACGATATGGTATGACATTTATAACATGCCTGTACACAAGTGCTTCTTAGAGAAAAGAAGACTAAGAGAAAACACTATTAACAAAAATGCACTGTGTCAAGGTTTGGAGGGCACCTTTTTAGACACAATAACATATTTATGTATTTATTTGGTGCTTTGTAAAGCACCACAGCCACCACTAGTATATACATTTATTGAGGACATGTAGAAAAAAAGGAGTGGAAGAGAGAGGACTGGGTGGTGTGACTATGTCTCCTGCCTGGTCGCAGGTGTGTTGAAAGGTGACTATGGGGGCCAAGCCCTATCATCTTCTCCAGGATGCAGGGCTCCAAAGTAGTGTGGAGAGGATCGTCTGGCCACCCCACCACACCTGTTTCAGGGGGAAGGAGCTTTTCACATTGACCACATCAAGAAATCTGGCTCTTTAAGAAAGACCAAGAGCTGCCATGCAAGCAGCATTGATGATATCAGTTCCAAAGACAGACCCCGTAACTCAAGCCCCACAGTCAGGAAATATTTTTTGTTCTACATACCGGTAATTTCAAATTTGCGGCAGTGCTATTTACCGGTATTGACATTCAAAGTCCATTTACGCAGCGCAAGACTTGGAGAAATTCCAATGTGGTGGACCAGCTTTTTAAAGCCATTGCCTAGAGGCTGGGTGTACCCCACATTATTGAAATAGAAACACCTGCTAAAAAAAGCACACGTGAAAGCCGCCAATTGTGCACCAGTAAAGTAAATTACTTCCATGTGCAAACCCTCACAGTCATCCCAGCCCAGTGGGAGGGGATAGGGACATGTGTAAGGAGACCCCATAAACAGCAGTGTGGGAGACTGGAGTTTGGAGGCAAGGGCTGGAGGAGCAGCGGAGGCTGAAGGTGAAAGGAGGAAAGAGGAGGAGAAGGGGGACGTCTTTCTGGTGGCAAGGCATTCAACAGATGTTGGACAGCTACTGCCAAACTTCTTTTCCCAAACCTTTTGAATTGAAAGGTTCTGGGGTGAGTTTGTTGGCGGTGCTGGATGTTAGGGCTCTACTATGGGTGTATCGGGTCACTGGGCCGCAAGGTATTTGGGTCTGATCTTCCAAGCTATGATACATATAGGAGAGAGGGAGAAAGAGAGAGAGAGAGAGAGAGAGAGAGAGAGAGAGAGAGACTGCTATCATACGAGCATCATTGAATGCCTGAAGGAAAAGCTATTCAATCATTATCACAGGGAAAGGATGTTTTCCTGTCAGAACATACCTCCCATGTAATAGGCCCTTCATTTGACAATCATGGCTTTTACAAACTGGTTGTATGAGGTCTTATAAAGCAACATAGAACACAGTTCTGGATTTATAAATCTTCAGTAGGTGTCTTATTTGAGTTTCTATGCAAGAAACATTTTAAGAGAATGAAGAAATGTGTGTTGCCTTGCGTTTTTGGAAGAAGATTGGCCTCAGGTGATTTTTTTTTTAAATGCAGCTTTCTTAAGTATTATGTACAAATATGGCTATGGCCTGAGGAATAATCACCCCTAAAGATGTAATGCTGTGCAACTAGTTCCAGAAGCTCCTCAAGACTTTCCTTTTCACTTTCTCTTCCCTTCTTCCCTCCTCTGCTAACCTCACAGTCGCTGTAATTGGTGACCTTGGCCCTTATGTGTCCTCAGGGGCCCTGGCCTCCCAAACCCAATCGCCTCAGCTTCTGCCTACACACAGCACTTACCTCGGCACTCACTGGCCTACGCCACTGTAGGCCTGCACTTACCCACTTATTGCAGCTCAACGTTCCCTAGCACTTGCTATACTTGGCACTTACATCTGCTGCTCACCCACGAGCACGGACACTCCGGCACTTACTCCCCACTACCTCTTCCCCTCGTCTCTCTCTGTGCTTGCACATTCTGAATACTCACATGGCCTAGTAGATTCCTCTTTATCTTCCAGCATCTATATTGTTTTTCAATCTCATGTTCTCTCCCTGCTGCCATGTGGGTGCTTAGAAACATAATTTTACATGTATAAGCGCTTAAGAAATGCACAATAAATAAATAAAATAAATAAATAAACAGTAAAACAATAAGCCAGTATGAGAGGGTGAATTTAAGAACATATTTGGATATGCAATAAAGTTATGCCCCAAATAAAGTGAAGCGATAACCACATATTTTTGGCCTACCTGCTCCACCATGAAGGTGGTCAGTGAAGGGACCAGGCCTTAGTTTCTTGGCGATGTGAGGCCACAAATACCATCTTCATCCACTGCTAATAATATGATGATGAGGGTGAGACCGATGTTAGCACCCTGGATGGCTTGCACCCACTGTATCAAAGGACAAGCTTGCTCCACACAACAAGGCGCAACAGGCCTGCAAGTATTCTTTAAGCAGACCTGTGCGTTCTTAGGAAGTGGGGGAGTGATTTTGAAGGAATTCAGAATAGGACAAGCAGATGGAATCACTCACACACACTCCCTCACTCCCACTCACACCCTTTCAAAGTAAGGGAGTTTCAGAAAAATGGAGTATTGAGCAATGGGTGTCCAAAGATGAGGCTAACATAAGATGCGTCAACGAAGGCCTTGTCCGCTAACGACTTGCAGACTCATTGATCATAGAGCGCGCGCTGCAGTGATGGTCAAAAATGTATTTGGTTGACATATAATCTCAAAAGAGATAGATTGCATTGGAGAACTAACATTTGAGGATGAAGGCATATTTATAGTGGTTCAGAACAGCTCGCAAGAGCTGTACAAAGTTGGCTTTAAATGACAATATGTTTATTCACAATGTTTTTCTTCATTAGAAGAGGTAAGATAGAGTTCTTTTGAGAGGCAGGTAGCCTGCATGCTCGCACAGGCAACACATCAAACGCTGCCACGATTCAGCATGGTCCTAATTCAACAATTTCTGGAGTAACACTGGGTCCAAGATGTATACCGGGTTGACAATGCGTCTGATAGGGGTGTTCATCAGCACGTAAACCCCATGCTGATGGCAGCATGCGTGAGACAAGCCTCCATATGGCGATGCCATCCATAGTATTAAAAAATATGCCCATGTGAGCACACCTCAGGGTATCGAAAAAATCTCCACTGGCTTCCAGTTAAAGCTAGCGTACAATTTAAGATTCTTATCTTGGTGTACGAATCTGTTTATGGCTCAGCACCCGAGTACCTGAAAGATAAATTGTAATTGTATATTTATACAGTGCCTATGCACAAGTGGAGTGCTTCAAAGCGCTTCAAGGTGGGAAGGGAACAAGGTAACACAGTAGTCATTCATAGGCCTTGAAGTTTCCGAATGATCTAACAAAAACTCGCATTTCTCCTAGTGTAAGTGCATGAAGTGCTTCAGGCATGACCAAGCTGGGGAGGGGAGAAAAATAAGGGGGGGGGGGCAGGACAGAAAACTTACTAGTCCTGGTACATTTGGTAGTGTGAGGAAGGGGGAGGGGGAAACAAGTGCGCCCAGTCCGTCAAGGCCCTGGGTTAAGTGTAGAGAGGTTAACCCTCTCCTGGAGCGTAATCTGAAAGTGCATTAATGCTGAAACATAGTGCAGAAGCCTGGGGGAAAGTACAACACTAGCGGGGGAGCCTGGGACCTGTAAGGCTCTGGAGGTGAACCAGGCGACCCGTCAGCAAGAAGCTGAACAGAGTTGGGGAAGAGAAGGAGGAGGGAGGCAGGAGAGAAAGGAAAGGAGGTTAGAAGGGGAGAGGGAGAGAGAAGGAGGAAGAAAAGAAGAATGTCTAGAGGAGTTTCTGGAACTTAAGGTGATCCGGCTCAAGACGGAAAGAGGCAGGAAGGCTGTTCCAGAGGGAGGTACCTGCAGAGGATAAAGATCTACCCACAAATCTCTGTTTGGAAAAACGTCTCACCCACAAAGAGTTGGAGGAGGAGGAGCGTCTCACCCGCAAAGAGTTGGAGGACGAGCGGAGGGCTCTAGGGGGAGAGTATTTAGAAAGAGAGTATTGTAGACAGTGCAGCCCCGGCCCAGAAAGCCTTATGGATTATGAAGAGGGTCTTGAACTTGATCCTTGAAGCCATGGGGAGCCAGTGGAGGGATTTCAGTGCAGGAGAGATGTTGTCCCTGGGCTTCAGACCAAGAATAAGTCTTGCAGTTCTGTTCTGGATGAGTTGTAGTGGACGGAGTGTAGCAGTAGGAAGATTGAGTAAGAGGCTGTTGCAGTAATCCAGCCTAGAAAGAACCAGGGTTCTGGAGATGGTGAGCCTCTGGGGGAAGGTGTGAAAAGGTAGAATACAAGGTGAGAAAAGTTAGACTACCTCTGAGGAGGTGCAACTGGTAGTGAGATTTTTTTGAGATGTCAGAGATGTGAGAAGTTAAGGAGAGAGTGGAATCGAAGATGACCCCCAGATTTTTAGCCTCATTAGCAGGTGAGGGGGCAGGGCCAATGGAGGCCGTCCGGAGTGAATGTGGGAAAGCCCGCTTTGATGACAAGGGCACCTCACAGAAACTGTTTTCCGCTGTTCGTCTAGAGCCACGAACCTCACGAACCTCACGAACCTCACGAACCTCACCTGCTGCTTAATGAATTCTGCAAGCTCTGCCGAGCCTCGCGCAATCCTGCAAGCTTTCCAATCCAGCTGACTTCGCTCCGAATCGCGGAAGCCTGCTGGCTGGAGCCGGCAGCAGTTTGAAGAGAGCATCAGCTGTTTGAACACGTGACTGGAGTAGGCCATGCCCACAGGAAGTGCCCTCTTAACCAGAGCCTCGCCACCCTTGCGGCGTTAAGCCCGCTGTGGTGACAAGGGCGTCTCACAGAAACTGTTTTCCGCTGTTTGTGGCTGGAGGTGGCCAACATCAACAACTACTAACCGGAAGACGACCTCCCCCTGCCTACAACGCAACTCCAATCATTGAAGGAAGGGATCAGTTACGCAACACCTGGCGGATAAAACAAAACATTTTATATAATTAAAGTAAAAAAAAAAAAAACTTTTCCCAGTCAAAAAAGAAATAATGAAATGTCTAACCCCAAACGACCAAGAACCAGAGAGAGAGAGACAAACAAGATGGTAAATCAATAAACATCCAGAAATTGACCAAACCTATAGGACTGAATGAGACGCCACAGCAAATCCAACCTGCTCAACCAACACCAACGACAAACACTATACAGCTGACTGATACCAGTATCGGGCAAAATTCAATCAACAAGCCCTCCAAGATGCCTGATCCCGCCGCGACCTGAGCCAGACATCAAATCGGTGGAAATCTCAGCAATCCGAGCCTTTTCAACTTCAATAACTAATAACATACTGAACCCACTAGACCAGCAGTGTCAGAAAACCAAACAATGCCTCCAGCTAGTGGACGAGCTGCAAGACTATTGCTAGACATAACAGAGATAGAATCGATAATGAATTCACATGAAAGGAATCAAGACATCTTTGGTGATTTGTTCAACAAGAAACCTAGTAATACACATACAACTTCAACTCTAGTTCAAAATCTACCTAAACATAAACCAATACTTCCCAAAACCTCTCCGGACAACACTCTTAACAACCCAACAGACACGACACATGATCTTTCTCCTAACCCAATATTTGCCTCTGCCCACAAGGCGCAGGAAGAATATTACCACCCAAGATATAACAACTCTAACCCCCAAGAAAGAAAACCAACAACTATGGTAGACCTACAGAATGCTCTTATTTCAGTACTCTCAGTAGCAATGGTCCCATTTCTTAACATTCAAGAAGGGATGGTTGAGGCCACAAAGGATCAGGCCACTCTTTTGGCCATGATCCACACTAAACAGATATTTATCGAATCTTTCATAGGAAATCTACAGTACAGCATAAATCGAGAAACAGAAACTACAAGAATATGGCCAACTCGCCTAGCTGACATGGCTCGAGCAGATGGACAAGAGAAACAATATTTGACTGGAACCCTTGCAACAATAAACAAATGGATGATAGAAGACAAACAGCAAAAGTACGCACCTATTCAAATTTCGTCAAATACATAACAGCCTCGTATTGGCAAGATCAATCCTGCGCTACCAAACTCACCTCAAAATGCAATTCAACCCTTAATATAAAATCCACAAGAAGAACTCTTAATGCTACAAACAAATAAAGCGCACCCTCCTCCATGTACGCCTTTTGAAATATTCAACCTATCCAAACGATAATCTTCTACAAATCAAAACAAGAAAAAGAAATAACTCAAAAAGCATCAAACAGGCTCAAGAGCCTTCTTATGGAAACTACAAGTACCTGGTATTCGAAACCATGACGATCAGAAGTCGTCTAAAGTTGGCCAGACTAGTCAACACCAAACCATCAAAAAAAACTCCTAGTCGAACTCTTCGCGCCAAATTGAGTCTTCTCAACCTGAAGAACCCCTGGATGTTTTAATAGGAATGATAAACTCCAAACAAAGCAGTCACTTAGAATGTGATAGATATCTTTACCTATATCACTTTCTAGGGAACAAACACAAGAGGAAGTACCCACAATAGATTTGACAAAACATCCTCAAGACCAAGATCTAATAATGATAGATGAATATCAAGAAACCCAATCAATTAATTCCATTTTGAATACTGAATAAATGAACTTGACCTTGTTATACTCTCTTACCTCAGAGTTCGAAACAAGTGCTGTATCTAGAAATTCTACTGACTCACAGGGTGACCACCAGGAGCAGAACACCCAAGAACATTACATACTCTTTCCGGAATTTGTTGACCCAAAAAGCACCTCAAAAGTTATTCGAATTTGTCTAAAGCAACAAAACACGGGAACACATAGAAAAACAATCTTAAACAGAGGCAACATACTATGCCTGTTTAACGTAGTCCCGTACCTCAAGACAATTAGATCCAAAGACATCGATCTGATATATTTCTCAGATGATGACCAACTGAACTTAGTTCACTTCGACCTACAACAAGAAACAACAATGAACCTCATATTGTCTGAAACAATCCACCTAGCCAAATTGGGCTTCATCTGGGACAAAATCTGAGGAACCAATGTATATGGGAAAAAGAAATCCCTAAAACAAATGAGAAACAAACAGAACCATGATGAGCCATACCATAACTCTAACACGCCGAAAGATGGTGCATTCTTCAAGCCAGAAAATAATCTTCTGAAACAACGAATGAATCATGAGATTTGGCGAGATGTGACCTATTATGATCAATATAGAATTAACTCCCAAGAAATGAACAAAGATTTAAGAAACCCCTGGAAAACATACTTATAACAATCAGTCAGTATGGAACAGACGCCACAAAAGTATTCCTTAGGATCATGGAACACCAGAGGACATACTCACCTCCTTATGGATGGCCCAACTGAGTTAAAAAAGTTAGATATAATATGTCTTCAAGAGACATGGTTGAATACAGAAGTAACTTGTGAAGGTTATGTCACACACATGAACCCAGCTATTCATCCACCACAAGGCACAAACTAGATTGTAACTGGACAATAATATCTATGAAGAACCTTCACCCATGGGCACAATATATCATCCTACTGATGGCTCCAACAGAGAATAACCTACCGCCAAGCTCACAGAAACACCTGGGCATACTGAACATTTATTGGAATCTGACTGCAATGAATGAAACCAACTTTGTAGACTCAATTTTAGACGAAATAGACAATATGTCAATAAACTATGCAAACATCAAATTCATAATTGCGGGAGACTTGAACTTTCATCTATTCACACCAATCGGAACCCCAAAGGAAAAAACTGACCTAACTCTGAGAGTGAAAAAATGGACAAAAGAAGTAAAAATCTGTTAACTAACATTGACTGGGAAATCGCTTGATGACCAAGGTAACCTGCAACCAACATGGTCCCGTGGGACATCAAGAGCCATCATAGATTATATTTATGCCTCTGAAAAAATGTTTCTATCACTGACAACTGTAACAAACTATCTGCAAGAGAACACCGATCATCATCTGATAGCAATTACTTGGATGAACGTTCGTACCCAACCAGTGAGATTGAAATTACCCGAATTAGAATTAACTAATGGTAAAAAAAGACTTAGAATAAAACAACACAATATGCCTGCCATCTTAAACAACTTTGAATCCACGGTGAAAACAGACACTGACAAATTAAACTACGTATGGATTCTACAAAAATACTGGCAAAACAACACAAAAAATGCCAAGCATGAAAAAACCCATAAGCATTATTTCAATCAAGAGATCAACCAGATGAAAAAAAGTCACCAGAAACACATACGTAATTTGAAAAAACAGAACACAGCTAACTTCAATACAGAAATGAAAAAAGAAAAACAAAAGTACAAACACTGGATTAAACAAACCAAAGCCTCTTCATGCCAAACAGACCCGGAAGCAATCTTGGCAGCACTAAACCAAAAAAAATACAAAACAATTATGGTCGCTCCTCAGCAAAGACAAACAATCGTCATCTATCATGATCCAAGAGGTAGGAGAACAAGAGTGGATTTACCACTTTAGAGCTATGTATAAAGAACAGACCTCCTGTGCAACATCAGATATACCAAGCTTAACCAAATCATGGGATTTAAAATGGGCCACAGAAGATATTGAATTTACAATCAAGGCTCTAAAAATATCAAGAGCCCCCAGGCCAGATGGCCTCTCTAACAGCAACCTATAAAGTGCTCCAACAGAGTGGGCTAGATTATTCGCTCAACTCCTTACACTGATACAGAATACACAACTTCCAATCAGCTGGAAATCTGCAAACATCATTCCAATCTACAAACACGGTGACTGAAAAAAAACGGAAAACTACAGACCAATCGCACTATTGGACCCGTTAGGGAAATTGTTTGCGTCCTTCCTTTAGAAAAAACTAACCCAATGGGCAACCAACAACAATAGACTAGTAAAATGCCAAACCGGATTTGTCTCTAATGTAGGAACATCAACCTCCGCATCTGAAACCTGATAAAACAAGAAGCATGAACCAAAAAGCAACAAGTATTTGCAGCGTTTATAGATGTAAAACCAAGCCTTTGACAATCTTGAATCCAATCAAACAACTTTACGCAAACACGACAATACAAGCCAGACTAACAAAGGATGGGTTGATAACCACTCCAATACACAAATGGAACAGTCTGAAACAAGGGTGCCCGCTCGCGGCAATCCTGTATAATTTCTACACTTCAGATTTTGTTGTACAAATTCACGACACAGCCACAAAGCCTCCCAAATTAAATGATGAAGCAGTTCAAACTCTCATATATGCAGATGAGATCATCATCTTGGACAAAACGGCACCTGGTCTCCAGGTAAGTCTGAACAACCTAGAGAAATACATGATGTTAAATGAACTCCAAATCAACACAGCTAAAACAAAACTGATGATGTTATCAAACCCTAAAGGATGACCATAGAAGCCACCTGTGGCCACGCTGAGTGACAAACAGATCCAAATCATAAAACAAATCAAATATCTGGGAGCTACAATTAATCCATCTCTTAACGAACAGGAATGGAAAGACCATCTGGAATCAAAGGCCCAATCCCTAGCCGGACAGGGCCATTATTTCCACTCCAAATTAGATACATTTTCACTTAAACCAGTGGTCACCTTATTCAAACAAAAAGTGGTTCCAATCTTGACCTATGCTGGAGAAACTCTAATCAACCAACATCACATGAAATTACATCTGTACGAAGCTATGTTCCTGAGGAAAACCTTGGCTCTCCCAACAAATTTTCCTATGCCGAGAATTCGACATGCGCTTGTGCTACAATTGCTTGAATCAATAATTGTATGGAAGCAATTGGACATGTACAGAAAAATCATAGGAAATGAAAAAATACCCACAATAGACATCCTTCGGAAGAAGAAAAACGCAATGCACATCACTGCACTGACTCTATGGACAACCCAGATACAGAAATTAACGCAACACGAAGAAATCTCTGAAGAATTACTCACGTTAACTCCACAATATGCAAAAAGAAAACTCCAACGCAATGACTGGATTAAAACCAAAGCTTATCAAATGAACTATAGAAGATTTCTTCGCTGTGACACAGAAGCCAGAGCCTTAAATGAATTACCGCCTTATCTTATTCAATTACCAGATCAGAAAATCTGCTACCATTATCTACGCTTTCGACTTAATATACTCGCCAACCGAGAATATTTAGCACAAATCAAGCAAATACCCACAGATCAAAGACACTGTAGATTCTGTAATGAAGAAAGTATAACTGAATCTCTTTTTTCACATAATAATGATATGCCCTGCCCTGACACAGAAACGAAACCTCTTCCGAGACTTCTTCAAAATCTCGTCAAAACAGATAACAACGCGATAAAGATGGACTCAGATTCATGGTGGAACGGATAAAGCCCTAATTTTTACCATCGTAAAATTCTGGCTTCATGTAACCGAATAAAATAACTATAATAGATTAAGTTATCCATAAAACCTTAAGATAATGAAAAGTTTGGAAACAAACATATCATTAAAAAAAAAAAAAGAATGTGGGAAAGCGGAAGTAGGGGTCCCAATGAGGACATATCTGTGTTACTGGCACCAAACTCACCTAAAAATGCAATTCACCCCTTAATATTAGATCCATAAGAAGAACTCTTAATGCTACAAACAAATAAAGCGCTCCCTCCACCATGTACGCCTTTTGAAATATTCAACCTATCCAAACGAGAATCTTCAACAAATCAAAACAAGAAAAATAAAGAACTGAAAAAGCATTAGACAGGCTTAAGAGCCTTTTTAAGGAAACTACAAGTACCTGGTATTCGAATCCATGACGATCAGAAGTCGTCTAACTTTGGCCAGACTAGTCAACACCAAACCATCAAAAAAAACCTCCAAGTCGAACTCTTCACGCCAGATTGAGTCTTCTCAACCTGAAGAACCCATGGATGTTTTAATAGGAATGATAAACTCCAAACAAAACAGTCACTTAGAATGTGATCAGACATATTTACCTATTTCGCTTTCTAGGGAACAAACACAAGAGCAAGAACCAACAATAGATTTGACGAAACATCCTCAAGAACAAGATCTAATAATGATAGATGAATATCATGCTACCGAGGCCGAGATCATTAGCAGCACACCAAATGAACCACTTATCAACCTAAAAAAGCACTTCAATCAAGTCAGCTGCTTGTTTGCGCAAGACCTTATCGAACCAGGTGTAATAGTAGGTCTTTTCCATTTCTGCCAGTTACTGCCTCGAACCTTCTTCCTCTGACCCTGCCCTTGGAGAGGAACTTGTCACCTTTCCGTAAGAAATTTAAAATGGTCGTGTTCGAATAGATAAGCTACTGCTGGTTTGTTCATTTTTACAGGATGTCTTGTGCTTTGTGTGTTTTTGTCGTGCCCTTATGCCTTTCGGGTTTTTGGTGCTTAATAAACAAATAATAATAATAATAATAATAATAATAATAATAATAATAATAATAATAATAATAATAATATATCCAACTCATCTGTGATCTGTTGTAAAAGGCCCTGCACGTGGCGTGAGTTTTGGTTCCTCCACTTCAGTGTTACACTAGGAACGTTTCCTGTTATCTTCAGCAGGCATGGACCATGCTCTCCCAAAAAACTATGGTGACTCTGTGGACTCAGCACTGTCACCTTGCATATGACAGCTCTGAGGAGAATTGCCTGGGTTAGAACGCCGACTCTTTTTGGCATTTCTGCATAAATATCTGTGAAAACAGAAAAATAATATGAGGCCGAGAAGCCCAAAAGGAAACACACCAACACAGGTTGCAAAGAAATATACAAGTACTTTATTTCAAGCTACAACAGTTACAAAGTCAACTGACAAACGGATAGCTATTCGGCTCTCAGTATGACATAACAAACTTCAACGAGGGTTCGATGTGTTCAGTGAGAGACCGCACATTGGAATACCCGGGACATTTATACAATTTGTCCAGCCCTTGGCCAACCCTCTTGCGGGTTAACCATTCTGTGAAATACAATACTGGTCTAGGGTTCCTTGCCAGGTCAACCTTTAATTTATTCATTTTGATTAGTTTCGCTGATATAAGTAGTACATTTACATATAGTTCAACAGTAGGACAAGGTCTCAGTTCACGACCCCGACAAGTAGCCTGCAGACATATTAATCCTTCAGCTGTACGGAGGTCACAACGGCCAGAATCTATTCGAAATGTCATTTGGCCTCCATTTTGATGTTCAGGGTGACTTCTACATAACAAGAGAACCTAAAATGGCGGCTTGATTCAAGATGGCGGCTTGCATTGATTTCTCTGAGGTCAAGACCTTGCCGTGGAGTTTGTTCGCACATGATGTTTAGACAACTTGGCGTAGGCCAATACACATATAACTATTACAATAGGAGGCATAATATTATTTCTATTCCGACAAACCCTCCTTTTGGCCTATGCCAAGTGCTAATACTATTTCTGATGTCTTTGCAAATAACTCCATGCATTTGTCACCCATAAATCCTTAATCGTTATCTGTAATATCTATAGCCATTAGGTTGTTCACCAGAACCTCTTGCAACACGAACTCTTTAGATGCTGTATCTGGGGCATACACTTTACGTCCTATCATGCTCACCGCCTGAGCGCAACATCCCCCTAGTATTGTACATATACTAGGCAGACATTGGATACAGCAACAAAGGAATAGCAGAATTCCCAAAATAACCAGTATGACAGAAAGCACCTTCCAGGATCGTAAGGAGTCCCAGAACCAAGTACTAATACTCCAATCTCCCACTGGAACATGCACTTCTGAACTAAGGACGTGCAAGTTCTGTATTGCCTTGAAAATTGTCAGGGAGGAATCTGGTACGAAAACACAACAAGCGGACCCTACTAATTTACATACTCCACCACGCTCTGCCAGAATGACATCTAATGCCATCCGGTTTTGGAGCGCTTCCAATCTTATTGCTTTCTGTTCCAGTGTCATATTATAGAGCATATCCGTGGTCCGGTTGATGGTTCACTCCAGTACTCTTGCTAGCCCCCTAATATTTTCGGAATTTGCTATTTGTCCCCAAAATGGCACAACTGATTTTGCTATATCTCCCAATATTTGCCCTGGGGTATCTCCATCCTCGTCCCGCCGTGGACGAGCCTTAGAAACTTCCAATGTACTAGCTATAAATACCCCAGGTAACAGGATCCCTAAATAAAGTGTTCCCTGCCAATCCTGGGGCAACCAGGGAAATGCTGTACTACCGCAAACAAAAAAAACAGCCCCCCTATATACAATGGCCTATTCTCCCCAGTCAAATTTACAACGTTCGTACAACTTTCAAAATCTCCCATTGACCGGGTGCCATTCCTTTGTACACAGAAGGGAACTGAATCAGGGCTATGGTTAATAGAGTAGGAAGGAGGCACGCAGCCTTATTGCCTATCGGAGCCATTTTAAAGGAAATTAGAGTTTGGAAAGGAAAAGACAGTTTATCAGATGGCCTAATAGAAGCAACATTAGGCTTACTTCTATTTGCAAAAAGCGAGCATCCCAGGGAAGTCAATACACGTTTCTCAAAATCATTTAAATTAGTTCCATCAAAGTTCCCTGAGATGCTATCATTCCACCGGCCAAAGAATAGTGCTCTAAGAGAGGCATAGCAAGCAGTCGTTAAAGGTAAAGGGTGAATATACCATCCTAGCCCCTATTTCCCATGTTGCGGTAAATGGGTGCAGATCCAGCAGTTGCTCTTAATAAAAATGGCATGCGTCGAATTCATTATTATCATTAAAGTGTTATTGTGATACTTTCCTCTATGCTGAGAGTCCCGAGGTGACAGAGTATGAAGGTGTACAGAGGGAGTCAGAGCAGTAGGTACAATTTCAATTGGTAAAAGAGGCTCTAGAGGATACATTTCTTCAAAGTACCAGAGTCCCACGGCAGTGACTATACAAATCCCAATTATTATCATCACAACACAGCAATACGTTTTCGGGGCCCAGGCACATTGTTCATTGTCCGAGTTGGTCACCCCCTTATTTACAAGTCCAATACGAGCAGTAGCGGTGGAGGTGGCAGACATCGTAGTTTTTCAATCGACAACCCCAATGTTCGTTGCTGGCGACACTACGGTCGCGCGACTTCTTAGTCCTTCCCCAACCCTAGCCAGCAGAATCCCCTTTTTCTTTCCAAAATTTTCGTTTGTAAGAACAAAACTCTCAATGACTCTTTTCTTTTCCAGATGCACAGGCAAAACCCGTGCCGCAGTTCTATTTTCTTCATCGAAGGTTGTACCCGGTGGTTCCCGGTACTGCTTGACCCAGAAATAAGGTAACGTCACTTCCTGAGGGAAGCAACGTATCAGAGGTGACAGAAGTCGCAGAACTTGAAACAACGTTTTCCGGAAGTGACTTTTCCGAAGAGTGTGGAGACAGAATGGACGGTTCCCCAAGCTCCACAGGCTCAGAGGGATTCTCCGACACACTCACAGTGCTATTTGCTATTCCAGGATCAGAGATTGTAGCATCAGCAAGGCGTTCTGCTTCTTCTGTAACGTGTGGCGTCGGGTGAGGAAGTTTCCTGACATGCGTCGCGTGGATCCAATGCTTCTTTCCAGCCACCCGCACTGCCGTCTGGGTGACCAACAGCACCTGGTAGGGTCCCCGCCAGCGAGGCGCGAGGCAGGAGGACCTTTCGTAGGCCTTCACCAGGACCCAACTTCCAGGCTGAATATTGTGTCCTAGGCCCGTAAACCGTACAGGTAAAGCTGATCGAACCTGATGATAAATGAAATACAGATTTTGTAGTCAACTGGTTACAGTAGTCTGCAAGCAATACATTTTCAACATCTCTCAGCGCTTTATGCTTTGGAAGACCCCAAATATTAGCAGGCCTCCCCATCACCACCTCGAACGGAGAGAGACCAGTCTTAGTTTGAGGTGTGGTATGCATGGTTAACAACACAATAGGTAAGGCGTCCGGCCATTTCAGTTTTGTTGCCGGCACATGTTTTAGCGAGCTTATTCTTTAGGATACCGTTATGTCTCTCTACCAACCCAGCACTTTGAGGATGTCTAGCCGAATGAAATCGTTTTTCGATGTGTAATGCTGTGCATATCTGCAAGATTACTGCTGCAACAAAATGTGGACCGTTGTCCGACCAAATGACTCTTGGCAACCCAAATCGTGGGAAGAACTCTACCATAGTCTTCGCAGTTGTCATTACAGTAGCATCCTTAATGGGGAAAGCCTCAACCCATTTACTAAAGGCACAAATGATCACAAGGAAGTATTTTAGATTGTTACACCATTCCATCTCAATAAAATCAAAGTGGATGACCTCGAAGGGGACAGAAGGAGGCCCAAAACTACCCCTTGGAGTTGCCCACATTGTGCTCCAAGCAAATTATGCAACTTTGGACATACTGCTGGGCGATTTTCAAAATTTGATCATTTACCCAGACTTTTTGTAACATTTTCGTGATCTGCTGAGCACACACATGCGTAGGACCGTGTGCCATCGTAACCATCGCCAGCACATATGAATTAGGGAGCAACCATTTCCCTTCAGATGTGTCCACCCAACACCCATCTTCATCTAGTTTCCCCATCCCTTCGGCCCACTTTTTAGACTCTTCTATTGTGGCATCAGTTGGATATCTCGTACAGACCCAATACCCTCATCCATTACATAGGCATCTCTTGTTTCTCTTAGAGCATACATGTCTGACCTAAGGTCTGTGGCCATTTGCCTGGCTATCTGGTCAGCAAAAGCGTTTACTTTCCCCGTTCATCTATGACCTTGCGGTGCGCTGCGCACTTTATGATCGCTAACTGACTAGGGAGCGCGAGTGCAGAGAGCAATTTCACTATCAGGGGCCCATCCTGAATCTTAGTCCCATGTGAGGTTAGGAACCCTATTTCTGACCAGAGCCTCCCAAAGTTGTGAGCCACCCCAAAGGCATACTGGCTATCAGTCTATATATTTACTGTACGCCCTTTGGAGAGTTCACAAGCTCGGGTCAACGCTATAATCTCTGTGGCCTGCGCGGAGTTATGCGGAATTCTCTTAGTTTCAATAACGTACTCAATTTAGTGACTGCATAAGCAGCTGTAGATGTACCATCCGGAAGTTTGAAGCAGGAGCCATCACAAAACAGCTCCCCTTCCGCATTATCCAAAGGAGTATCTATAAGGTCTATCCTGCCCTTTGTTTCCTGTTCAGTAGTATACAGGCAGTCATGTGATTCTTCGTCACCGCAAACAGTATTTTGCGGGAAAGGTAGAAGTTCAGCCGGATTAAGGACACAACACCTCTTAATTTGAATGTGTGGGGCAAACAAAGTCAATTCATACCTCGTCAGCCGTGCAGAGGTGAGGTGCTGTGTTTGGGTTTTATTCAATAGGACATCTACAGAGTGAGGTACCATTAGGGTTAAATCATGGCCTAGGACCATTCCCTCACTCTGTTTTACAGACGCGGCAGGAGCAGCGACGGCTCTCAAACATCTTGGCAAGGCGCATGCGACAGGATCAAGGGCAGAAGAGTAATAGTCGCACGGCCTGTTCTTCCCTCCGTGTTCCTGTGTTAATACAGCCGAAGCACATCCATCACATTCATGCACAAACAACACAAAGGCCTTATTGTAATTTGGAGTACCCAGAACCGGTGCGGAGCATAACGCGGTTTTCAGAAGCTCAAATGATCGTTGATGTTCCGACTTCTATGGCAGCGGCGAAGAAATGCCCTTCTTCGTCAAGGCCAACATCGGTTTTATCACTAGTGAGAAGTTCGGGATCCACAGCCTACAGTAAGAAGCCATACCTATTAAGGCTCTGGGCCTCATTCCGAGTACGGCGCTAACCAATGGCGCTATTAACGCCTTGGTTGACGCCGTACCCGGACCGGCAGCGCCTTGGTGGTTGGCGGAATTACCGCCCCATTCCAAGGTTGGCGGGGCGGTAATTCCCCAATCCCCATTTACCCTTCCCCATTCCCATTCTTGCCCCATAGGGCATAATGGGAGTGGGGAAGGCGTCAATTACGCCACCGTAAATTACGGTGGCGTAATTAACATCAAGGTCCCTTAGCGCCATGGTATTTAACGCCTGCTAAAAGCAGGTGTTAAAAGCACCATGGCGCTAAGGGAACTCGGAGTATGGCGGTAAGGGATTACCGCCACCGCTCTCGTTAGCGGTGGCCGCTATCCCTTACCGCCATACTCGGAATGAGGCCCTCTGACTTCCTTCTGTGTATTTGGGACAGAAATGCCAGAAATGTGTTTTATTCTTTCCGGTGTTAATCTTCTCCCCTCCTTTGTCAGGAGATAGCCTAAATAGGCGACCTCCTGACAACAATATTGAAATTTCTTAAGTGAAGCTTTATGACCATGTTCATCCAAATGAATAAGCAACAATACAGTGCCTTCTTTACAAGCACTTTCAGAATCTGCAGCTAAAAGCAAGTCATCGACATACTGAAGCAGTGTACAAGTAGATGGCAGTTCAAGGGTGTCAAGCTGCTCTTTCAAAGCCCTACTATAAATGCTTGGACTTTCAGTATAACCTTGAGGTGCACGAGTAAATGTGAACGAACGTCCCCCCAAGGTGAACGCGAACAAATATCTACTATCCTTGTGTATAGGAATACTGAAGAAAGCATTCTTCAGATCCACAACAGTAAAGTGAGTAGCTGTAGCAGGGATCATCGTTAATATCGTTGTCACATCAGGCACAATTGGAAATTGTGGGGCGACAACTTTATTAATAGCGCGTAGATCAATTATGAAACGGAACGGGATTGCATTGTCGCCTTTCTTGTACACGGGTAAAATCGGACTGTTACATAAACTACCTGCAATCTCTTCAATCACCCCTCGATGCACAAAATCGGAAAAAATGCACTTCAAAGCACGCTCGCCCTCAACTGAGATTTTATATTGTGGAATGCGTGGTAGTTTAACTCCATGTTTCAAAACTATTTTAACGGGTTCAACCTGTAATACCCCGACATCATTGTCGTCAACCGCCCACAAACATTCCGGGACAACGCTAAATTCAGGAGGCAATGGTCGAGTCAGAAACTGAGAACTGGGAAGTTGCTGTGGTGAAATCGTCAGTCGCACTCCGTCAGAGGAACAATGAATCACTGCATTTAATTTCTTCAACAGATTTAACCCCAGCAAATTCTCTCCACAGTTTGAAGTCAAGAGGAATGGACAGTGGTCCGTAAAGGGACCCAAAGAAACAGGCACCGGCGAAGAAACCGAACAAACAGCTGCTATGCCAGAAAACCCTACAGAAACATTAGTTTGCCCTGACAGTGGAATGTTTGGAACCCGAGATGATCAATGGAGCACTTCTGTGCTCCAGTGTCTATCAAGAACTGATGTTTCCTATTCCCCACTATTCCCCACTAACAGTTCAACGTAGGGACCTTTTTGACTAACAGGAATGGGTGAAGGTTCCAAACCCTGCTTCGGGCAATCCTAACGAAACAAAATGTCATTTTCAGAAAGGTAGGCAGCAGAAGGGTGATCAAATATGTTTCTTGTGTCCACACTCGAAGTCTGTTTATCCCGTGAAAAAGGTTGCTGAGGATCTTGTGAGAGCTGACCCCTATCAGGGCCCCCCACTCCGAGGCAACCTCTAGGTCGTCTACCCATACTCCCAAATGTGTTGTTTGACCTCTGCCGAAGGACGGGGCACTGTGCACGCCAATGACCTTCCTGGCGACAATAGGCACATTGATTAATAGTCACAGGACTCAAGGGGACGTTCCCTTGCGGAACATACTGACCTCTGGTCTGTGAATTACCTCCTCTGGGATTTCTAACAATTTGCTGTAACAATACTTTAGTCTTCAAATCTCCTTTCCTCTTCTCGACTCTATCTTTTTCTTTATTGACACGGTTCTCGTAATACTGAGCAATGTGCAAAACCTCAGATTGGGATTTCGCCTGCCAAGCGCTCTCGGAGGACATAATCTGTGACTGGATGTCAGGTAGCAATCCACGCACAAATTTGTCCACAAACAACCTTTTCCCAGACTCTCTGCCCAAGTCCTTTCCACTGAAGTCAGAGAATACCTGTTCGAATCGATTAAAGAATTCGGTGGCACCTTCAGATTTTCCTTTAACGCAGGCCGTAAGCTTGTCCCAAATAATTATTTTCTCAGGAATTATGGTTTTCAATTTTGCAACAATTCTATCGGGCAAAGTGAGTATTACCTGAGGTGGTTTCTCACCAGCTGGTCTTTCCCCATCAAGCCTAGTTATGTTAGCCCACGTATCTCCCAACCCAGGCACATCGTCTATTGTTCGAACCTGCTTCCATAAATCTACGGGCAGGAGTACAGGGAATAACAAGTCAATGGCCCTCATTCCGAGTTAGGAGTACACCATGGAGTAAATAGCTCCATGGTTGGCAACCATGGAGCTATTTACTCCATGGAATACCGGCATGGTGAATGGAGTAATTACCGGTCCATTCCAAGGTTGGATGGACCGGTAATTCCCCATTCACCATAGCCCTTCCCCATCCCCATTTCTGCCCCCATAGGGCTCAATGGGAATGGGGAAGGAGGTAATTACGGCACCGTAAATTACGGTGCCGTAATTTACTCCAAGGTCACTTTGCGGGTCCCGTAATTTACTCCTGCTAAAAGCAGGAGGTAAAGAGGGGCCCGCAAAGGGAACTCGGAATACGGAGGTAAGGGATTACCGCCATCGGTGCCCTTACAGGCGCCGGTAATCCCTTACCTCCAACCTCGGAATGACCCCCAATATCACTTAAGGTGAACACAGAGGACTGCAAAACGGACTCTATCTCTTTGTAGAATCCTGTCGGATTTTTCCTAATATCAGGAATTGATTGTCTAATAGTGTTCACTTCCTGTCGCGGGACGTGAACAAATTGTGATACATAATGTGCGGGAATGTCCACAGCGGGTGCGCCTGTCCCAACGTTAGCAGGAATCTCAATCTTTGGGACAAATGTCGGAGGAACCTCTCTCATAGGCAACTGAGATATAGGTAACTCCGACCGCTTACTAAGCAACAGAGCCAGGTCGAGCGCTAAGGCAGTCGAAGAAGTGTCGAGCGAGAAAGCCCTCTTACAAATACCCAATAACTCTGTGGGACAACTAACCTTCTTCCTTACACAGTCATCCTGCAGGTACTCCACAATTACCTGAATCACCTTCCTCTGCATTTCTACTGTATACTGACTAAACGTGTCATACACTTCATCTGGCGGTATCGATGAATCCGAGATCCATCGAATCGCATCTTTTTGTACAGATTCGTACTTCCTCAAATGCTGATTTACGACACGGAAGGAATCGTTTCTGTACATACATACTGTCGTCTTCATCATCCTCATCCCGCAACTTTCGTAAGTCCCTCCTATACTCAAATAACCTCTCGACATGACCATGTACTTTCTCCTCAGTGTCCCTTGAAAGCGCTAGAGTATTCAGATCCCTCAACCCTTGTGGGAGATCTGCGTTATGTAATCTACCCCACATTACACATAAATGAGTCCCCAAACCTTCAATAAAAACATTTTTCTCAGGAAAATTGTCCATATTTGATAATGTGGAAAAAACATTAGCTTGATCATCTCTCTCCATACAATGCTTAGCCCATGCAAACAATTCCCGTTTCTTTTCTGCAGAGACAGTATTTCGAGTGACAATCTTCGACCCCACACCCTGATCAACTACAGTCAGTACAGAACCACTCGGGAGAGGAGGTGCGGGCAAATTCAATGGAGGTGTGACTATCGGCGCAAGGGGAAGAGGTGGTAGAGTAGGTGGAGGAACAACAACTGGAGGAATAGGAACAATAGGTTGTACAGGGGGAACAGGAATAAAAACAGGAATAGGCAGAGCACGAGGGAGAGGATCATACAGAGGTGGCGCAGAGGCACCAGGCCTTCATTCGTTTAACACTTTTTCAATAAATTCTTCGGAAACATGAAAATCTTTAGAGGGATAGATTTTCTGGATACCAAGTGAGAAAGCCCTATCCATATTCTTGACTGACTCTGAATGTTTTTCCTTATCATATAACAACGCCTTTTCAGCATTCGTTTTATGAGGGCGTGCATGTTTATCCCTACTTATAAACTGCTGCAAGGCTTCTTTTTTCCAATTCTGCAAAACATCAAATGCTGCAGGTCTGGCCTTCTTCTTTAACAAGACCGATTCTAGGTATTCAATACGGGGGATCTCAAAACTACCATTGATTGGCCACTGAAACTCGGAGGCATGTCTGGTTTGTCTGTGCCAAATATCATTAAATACTATACTTCCAATGCCATGCTTACAGTACATAGTACACGCCGGCGACCCCTCCTGTGGTGCCGGGCGGCTAAATTCCAAAGATTGTCGATCGCTGCGGAACAGTGCCCTAAAGCAGCTAGACAATTTCCCAGGCATTTCACAAAAAATTGGTGTTACCTGGTCAATAATTGTGTCTGCAGATACAATACGCCAAATTCAAATTGTCAGGGTTAAATTAAGAGTCGGGTCACGACTACACCTGACCAAACCTAAGGAGGACCGTACGGTTTACCAAAGAACTTACCTAACGAATTTTACCTTGTGTTTGGTGGTTTCGACAAATCTGCCCGCCTCAAAAATGGACCCTCGTCAAGATGCCGTTTCAGACCACATGACTATCGTCCGAGGATCGGATCGTGCAGCGCTGCCGAGGTATTGCGTCTCGTTCGGTCGGGCCCGCAGTATCACACTGTCCGATCCCGGTTCGATAGCCTGCGTCAACCTTCAATGATCCGCCATCAATCTTGAGGGTCCCTATTCTGGCGCCAACTGTGAAAACAGAAAAATAATATGAGGCCGAGAAGCCCAAAAGGAAACACACCAACACAGGTTACAAAGAAATATACAAGTACTTTATTTCAGGCTACAACAGTTACCAAGTCAACTGACAAACGGATAGCTATTCGGCTGTCAGTATAACATAACGAACTTCAACGAGGGTTCGATGTGTTCAGTGAGAGACCGCCCATTTATACAATTTGTCCAGCCCTTGGCCAACCCTCTTGCGGGTTAACCATTCTGTGAAATACAATACTGGTCTAGGGTTCCTTGCCAGGTCAACCTTTAATATATGCATTTTGATTAGTTTCGCTGATATAAGTAGTACATTTACATATAGGTCAACAGTAGGACAAGGTCTCAGTTCACGACCCCGACAAGTAGCCTGCAGGCATATTAATCATTCAGCTGTACGGAGGTCACAACGGCCAGAATCTATTCGAAATGTCATTTGGCCTCCATTTTGATGTTCAGGGTGACTTCTATATAACAAGAGAACCTAAAATGGCGGCTTGATTCAAGATGGCGGCTTACATTGATTTCTCTGAGGTCAAGACCTTGCCGTGGAATTTGTTCACGCATGATGTTTAGACAACTTGGCGTAGGCCAATACACATATAAATATTACAATAGGAGGCATAATATTATTTCTATTCCAACATATCAACCACATTTAACTCATCCACCTTTTGAACTTCTGCATAAATATCAACCACCTCTAACTCCTCCACCATTTGCACTTCTGCATAAATATCAACCACGTCTAACTCATCCACCTTTTGCATTTCTGCATAAATATCAACCACATCTAACTAATCCACCTTTTGCACTTCTGCATAAATATAAACCAGAACTAACTCATCCACCTTTTGCACTTCTGCATACATATCAACCACATTTAACTGATCCACCTTTTGTTCGACTCCTGTTGGTCGTACTTCATTTCTTTTTCTTTTATTAGGAAGGTCCCCCCCACATAACTCCCCTCTCACCTGTCCCTCCATTGCCATCCCCTCCCATCCCATACCCTCATAAATATACACACATGACTCAATACTAAACCACAGATTACTTTATACATATATATGGGGGTATATCCCCCACAATGTCATGTTTTATCTAATTTTTTTATCCCTGCTCTGTACTCATGTATATGCTCCTGGCCCGAGCATCTAGAGGGAAGTTAAGATAGTTGTCACTTGCCAGAAATGTCCATTTTCATCAGTTTTGTTGCAATAAATAGGATAATCTTAACTGTTTTAACAAAGGTTTTTCACTGGATTTCCAGGGTTTTGTTATGCTACACCTTCTCCGGGCTAACGTCAGAGAAGCATGTATCCACTCAGGAAAATACAGGTCTAAGTCTGCAGATAAAATGTACGAGAATTACATTTTATACATCATTTATTCACGCACAAGTTAATGCAGAAAACACTTTTATAGAAAAAAACAATAAAAACATTGCACAAAAAAGACGTTCATGCCAAAAACGTTTTCATCAGAATAGCACACATACAAATCATCCTGTACAATACATGCTACAGAGTAAAAACACAAACATAGAAAATGTAAACAGATATTTAAAGTGCATCTACGTAAAGAGTCCTTTAAAGTGCATCAAGGATAAATGTATCTATCATCATAATATTCACCAGTAGACAATGAAGTACAAAGCATTGTGGTCATTCCATAAAGTTAATGAACGAATTCCATCTCATTTGGGACACTGATCAGCATGAAACTCTATGCCGTCAAGTGTAGCTGACCAGTTTCGACATAAGCAGCACATCCTTGCACACCTTCAACAGGGAAAAAAATTACTAGAACACAAAGTAAACCATGCTAAAGGTAGGACTGACTCTATCTGCCCATACAATTTAAGGGCTGGAGGGCTGGAGACCTCTGGTCCCTGGGCTTGAGTCCAAGGATAAGTCTTCCAACTACCCTGCACTTGCGCAATCTCAATGTCACTTGGCCTAGTAAGATCGTTGTCTTGTCCTCCCTTGTTCCCTCCCTTGCCTCGTCGCGCCTTGAAACACTTGTGTATAGACGGGCTATACATAAAATATCATATCAATACTCATAATCATATGGCCTGGAATTAAGTAATGGCCTGAAAAAGGGGAGAAGAAATAGAGTGTTCCCTCAACTACAGCAACAAACACAAAACCCCACGTGAATCCACACCTAGGGCACTTACCCCATGGCAAAAATCCAAAAGGAAAGATCCAACATAAAATAACTTAAAGACAGCAAATCCAAGGAGGAGACATTTTGAGACCACAGAAATGAAATGCCATGAATTGCCAGGGTGCAGTTTGTCATGCCAAAAGCTGAGGCGGCAGCAGCTCCTGCAAACTATTAATGCTGGAAAGATAAATCATATTATTCAACCTATAGCAAAGTGGAGCCTAGCAATGAAAAGTATGTGCATAAAATGTGGATACCCTTCGCAAGGAGTAAACGCTCACATACCTTTAATGTTAGTAGCCAATTCTTCACACATGCTCCGGCCCTTAATGATGCTTGCAGCAGCCGTGGCACAAACTGATAATGTATTTTATTGTATTGGATATTTGTAAGGCGCCTATACAACAACTGGTGTTTCAAGGCACCACAAGACAACAAAAAGGGGCGGGGGCAAGGGAGAAGATAACAATAATGGTCCTAAAAGGCTTTGTGACATTCAGATTGTGCAAGTGCAGTAACAAGAAGTGCAAGGGCGAGGGGGGAAGTGCAGGTCTGCGCAAATGCAAATTGCTAGGGTGGGAAGGGAAGAGCTGGGTAAAAGGAGGGAGTACAAGTGAAAAGGGGGAGTGTAGAGGGGGGTGTGGGAAGAAGGCATAGGGCTAAGCGAGTGCTAAGGGGGGCCATGAGGGAAAGTGCCAGGGATAGCAAGGGGTGCAGGGGGGTCCCAGTGCAAAGTGGGAGGGGAAGGGTGGACTGGGTGGGGGGAGGGCTGGTGCACTGTAGAACTCATAGGAAACCAGACAGCCAGTCACTGAAGCAGAGAGGGGTATTAGCAGGGGAGGGGGAGAGGGAAGGAAGAAGAGAAAAGTAGGGTCTTGAGCAGCTTCTAGAACTTAAGGAGATCCGGCTCATGCCTGAAAGGGGCAGGAAGACCATTCCAGAGGGAGGCTCCTACAGAGGGGAGAGATCTACCCCCCACTCTCTGCTTAGAGAAGCGTCTGATCTGCAGAGAGTTGGAGCTAGAGCACCAACGGGCTCTAGCAGGGAGGTATTAAGGGAGAGAGAGTTGGATGTAGTGTGGTCCCAGTTCCCAGAAAGCATTGTGCATGATGTAGAGGGTCTTCAACCTGATCTTAGCAGCAACCGGCAGCCTGTGGCAAGATAATTTGGATGGAGTTATGCGGTCCCTGGGCTAGAGTCCAAGGATAAGTCTTGCAGCCCCATTCTGGATTAGTTGATGGGGCGAAAGGGGGATAAAGGAATATTGAGAAAGAGGCTTTTGCAATAGTCCAGCCTAGAGAGGTCCAGAGCTCTGGAGACATTGAGTTTCTGGGGGAAGGTGAGGAAAGGGAGAATGCCTCTGAGGAGGTGCAGCAGACAGTGGGCCTTCTTGACAAGATCCAAGATGTGAGGAGAGAAGGAGAGGGAGGAGTCAAAGATGACACCAAGGTTTTTTGCCTCACAAGAGGGTTTCAGTGCTAAAAGTCATAGAAATGGGACTGCACAGAGGACAAAATATTATAGCTAACCCACAAATAGATGTTATATTTGAACTCGGGCTAGTCGAATGTATATGAGACACGGTTGAAAACCAATTAACAAAAATTGGGGACTTCACAATGTCAATGGACAATAAATGAGACTACAAACTAATATGTCCAACTCACCGATAGTTGTTTTATTAAAACGCGGAACAGTCACTTTGAAACAAATTGTCATGAAAAGGGGACTTAACAGGAAAAGAGGATCATATTCCTGTGAAACAGTAATAGAGATCTTGAACTGGTGTCTGTATCTGTTACATGCATGATTGTCACTATTCTAGCTGATTAAGACCCTGTTTAATTGGCTTCAAATAAGAAGCTGTTCTTTATAAGCAAGTTAATTGACAAGTGTTTGACTGGTTTTTGTGTTAACTTTCTCAATGCAGAACCACTAGATATCTTCTACTTAATGGTGCAATTTAATGAAATGCAAGACCAAAGGGGCATTAACTGCACCAGTTACATATTGCATACATTACAGTCTACATACATTTTTTGGCAAGGGCGAAAGATGGTGTATTTTACATTCGGCTGCAATCCCGCAACACTGCATTACTGCTGGAATGATAAACGTACTATTAAAAGGCAGCCTTGAGGTGACTACAGAATGTTTCCATGGGAATTTACTGGGTGAAAATACCTCAATGGCTATTCGGATCTGGTTATTTACTAGTGAGGAGGATAAGGGCTTCTGCTGTAGGCTGGTGTCTAATGCTCGTTTGGGCTATTTTATGAATTTTGGATGATCCAGAGACCATGACCGTTGGGATCTAGTTATCTCTGATCTGCTTTCTGGTGCTGTGGTACCTCTACCTGCCTCCCGACCCACCCCGACCCTGAATGGACATCTCCATCATTTGCATCGAGGAGGGCCTAGTTCCAGTAACCAGCTGCCCACCACACCACTTGGGGCCCTGGTCAGGTGAGGAAAGCACTTCAGGTGCCAGTCTTTGTTTTTTTGCATTTTTTAAACTAAAACCCCCCCCCGGTTTCTTCATCAGTGCTCCCCTTTCTGCTGACCCGCTTCCTGGTGCTGCAGCGCCTCTACCTGCCGACCCGACCCCCCCACCCCTGACAAAGGCTGGGTGGTTCAGCATTCTCATGCTTAGCCATGAATCTATGGAACTCCCTACCCAGGGAAATACGAACCATTGAGGATCATACAAAAATCAGGAAACTGCTGAAAACCTGTCTGTTCAACACCAAGCACAACAAAACATACTGAATGGCTCCCGCACACCGCGCAACCAAGCAAGCACGTAAAAAGGAGAAGCAACCAGGAAAAACAAGTTAGGGCTAACACCCAAGAAAAGCACCCACCCCCGCTCTACCCCTGACCCAACCAGAGAACATCTGGACAAAGAGAAGGTGATAAGCTAGAATCACTATGGCCAGGGAGGAAGGCCCAGGAAAATCCAGGGAAGGAAATGGGGGAAGGGAGGCTCACCACCAGACATGTCATGAATAAGGGCAAACAAGAGAAAACTAGACCAAGCACCAACCCCACCCCACCCGAAACCTAAGCTCTGAAAGGAATCCAGTCAAAGAACCTCCTGCCCGTGAGTAAGGGTAAATGAGAGGGAACTAGATTAAGCACCATCTCTGCCCCTACTAGAAACCTAGGCTGCACAAGGAATGCAGTCAAAGAACCCCCCACCCACGCCGCTGATCACCCTCGGGGCAGAGAACCGACCTGTGGCTAAAAATAGAGCTGGTGATCAAAGTTCAGGCTGCCAACGGACTTGCAGTGCACCATTGGAACCCATCGCCACAGAGGTGACCTCACTGACACAACTAGAAAGGGCAAATGAAGAATGGGTAGGTACTACTAATCAACCGGAAAAAGCTTAAGATCTGCCACTAACAAAAAACGAATACTAACACTCGACCCACTGCACACACCTCTTACATACTGCACTACAGACTAGAACCCCTTAGCACAGCAAACCACACATACTTCACAACACTGTAACCACAAGACATAGCACACACAACCTTGCACAACACCACATCACAGCTGCCTCCCGAAATCTCGCACCTAGGCTCAGTGAACGGTACACCCAAACTGAAGCTGCTAACAGCACGTCACAGCTCCCTTGCTCTTCCCACTAACCTTTACCCCTTCCCTCCTTATTTTCACAGAGCCGCCAGAGTGCAGCGAGACCACGGAAGTGGCACTTGTGCACAGTATAAAAACCTTTAACATTAACATTATTTATTAGTGAGGGGGATATCAGCCACGGTTGTAGGCTGTGGCAAATGGGCATGGCCCAAGACCTGTGGGCACAGACGTCTTGTCTATTTTTTGCAACGTGGACAAGGCAATGCCCAGTGGGGTCTGGTTAGTTTCTAGGCAGGGGGATATAGCCACAGTCTGTTTCACTAATTGGTTCAATATGGACTCTGGCCACGGCCGAAGGCCATGGTCAGTTGGGCCTGGAGATGATATACCATAATAGCATAACAAAACCCTTGAAATTCAGTTCAAATAATTTAGCTAAAACAGTTAAAATGATCCAATTCGCAATTTGGTGGGTGTGAGAAGTGACGACAATCAGAACTCCCAGTTTCCCGTTGCTCACTTTAGAAGCCAAACATGAGATTACAGCGCTTGTCAACAATGAGTTCAAAAAGGGCATCGTGGGGAACATCTACGGGGATGACGACTGGAGTTAAGATTGTAGTCACTTCCCGCACCCGTTGAATTGCATGAATTTTGTTTTGATGAGTCGGATATATATATTTATATGCACTATTGATGTGTGCCCTTAAGTGCCAAGGACGAGTATGCTCGTCCTTTTTGCATAGACTTGCATAATAGCCTGGCACTTAAGGGTTTCATTAAAGGTAGCCCATGTGTTCTGATATAGAGAGTACACACACCGTTTCCTTGCTCCAATGGAGCTCCTTACGAGTTGGGCAGTGTACAGCAAAAGTGTCAGTGAAGGAATTACTGCCACTACTAGCGTACTGCTGAATTATGAGTCAGAGCTAATATCGCAGACAAAATTACAACTGGTGCAAATACTGTGACGGAATTACTGCCAACACATGGTGAATGCACCCCTGGTGCTAATACAATTGGGGGAATAACACCACAAACCCAACATGTATTACAAGTAGAAATATTGCAGAGATACTGCTGAAAATGGACAGTAATTCCGCTGAAAACACAGTGCAGATACCTCTACCTTTCAGGTGGGGTTAAATGCAGACAGTGCCAGAAATTAAGCCACAGGTGCACCCATTTCGGCCAAAAAGGCTACATAAGGCACACGCCTTCCCCAAACACACTTTCCAACACCATGATGCCACTAGCCATTGCGAATTGGGACATGCAGCTGTTCATGCTTCGCATTAACGTGCAGAGAAAGGGAAAACAGCACGGGCACAGGCTGCAGAGAGAAGGAGGAGAAGCCCTGTAAGACAAGCGCCCATACCCTGGGTCAAGCCCTCACCCTGGACCATTATGACAACCAGTTGGTCACCCTGTACTGGTTGAACGGGGAGACCACAGGTGAGCTGCGCACCTTAATCCAGGATGACCTAGAGAGCAGGATAAACATATGAACAGCCAAACCCCCGCTGCTGAAGCGTGTGCCCGTCCTGCAATTCCTGGCGACTGGCACCTTCCAACACGCTGTGGCCATGTTGCACAGCATGTCACAGCCCGCATTCTCCAACATGCTGGTGCAGCTACTGGAAGCCCTCCTGCGCCATGTGTCCCAGTACATTTCCCTGTCCACCTCTCACAGTACAGGAGTATGCCATGAAGACAAGATTGCATGCGCTAGCCCACATGCCCAACATCATTTTGACCTGGACTGCACCCATGTGGCATTGGTGCTCCCTCCCCCCCCCAGGCTTATGAAGAGGTATATCGCAACATGAATAAATATCACTCCCTCAATGTCCAGGTGGCCTGCAATCCTGACCTCTGCATCACACACTGCTGTGCCCACTTCCCTGGATCCACCCAGGATGCCATGACCTGCGGATCAACACACTACTTGCATACACAGAGAGGAACAGAGGCCAACAGATGTGAATATTGCACTGCAGAGAAGCAATATGAAGGCAGGTTGCATAGTCACAACTTAAAGATGCATGCCCTGCCAAGGCCCTGTACAGGCCCTGTACATGCAGGACCTGCCCTCACACTGCACAAATGACAGCAAACAACCCACAGGACTTGGACATAATGGACAATGCTGTATAAATTCGCAAATTCACATTGCCCCACCAGGCTACCAACACACCCAAATGACTACAGGCACCAGAATGCAACATCATACATCCCGATTCATTGCACCACAAAGTACACGGCACAAGAAAAATGTAACATTGGCAGTAGGAATGCCATGTACTCAGGTATATGACACCATCAAGGAATAGACATAGCCAACAGAAACCTGGTGAAGTAAAACTCACCAACCATCAGGGCACGTGCATGGGAGCAGTGCAAAGGACCACAACAGGCACCATTGCATCCTGCCATGACAATCAAAGACCCGGAAAGCGACAACTTCTTGCTGTGAGCTGGGTGAATGGTGTTACAAGACAATGCAAATGCTGCATGATTCCACATGCTAGTACTGTGATTGTCAGACGTGGTGTGCAAAAATACCTGTAGAATGCATGCAAAGAATTTCCATCAACATGCCATTGTAAAAGGCAACACATTCACAATGATCTGTGACTGACACCTTTGACCTTTGCCTTTGCAGAGGTGACTCTGGATGCCCCCAGCTAGCATGGCTCTTGGCACCTGTGCGGGTTCCACAGATGCTGCAGGAGGTGGCCTACAATGAGGCCCACGTCCAGACCAGGCTCTCCATTGAGTGGACCTTCGGCCTGTAGAAGGCTCATTTCAGGTGCCTACAATGGACTGGAGGGGCATTGATGTTCAGACCTGAACATGTTGGACAAATTGTGCTTGCCTGTAACATGCTGCATAGCATATGCCTCAGGTGGAAGGCCCCTCTAACCTCTGATCTGGACATGCCATTCCCTGAAGAGGAGGAAAGACTGCCTGTGGATGATGAAGTGCAACGCAGTGGGTGGGAAGAGGGCAGGGATGGACATATGGTACACCAAGAACTCATGGACAAAGTGTTTAGCACATTTAAATCCACATGCTACGCAGCACTGTAAATATTGTCAATTAAAGAATCAAACACATGTACACAAAGCAAGGAATGTCCTAGCATTGCTTCAAGCAAACTGATATTTAATGTTGAAATGTGCAAGCACCCTCCCCCACATCCCCCCTCACCACAGCACCATCCCCAGCACCCCCACCCTCCCAATCTCCCCCTCCCCACAAAACCATGCCCAACACAGCTTCCCCTGTGCTTATTAGATATAAATGAATAACCACTTGCGTGGCTTCTTGTCTCTGCTAGTGTCCACCAGCACCTTCTGAGCCAGATTGCACACAGAGCAGTGCATTTGGGGTGCCAGGCAGTGATCCCTCTGTGGGGGTGACAGAGGTGAATGGATCGTATTCAGGTCCCAGGCTATGTTGTACGGGCACGAGCATGCTGGCCTGCAATGCCTCTGTAAAAGCTGAGATGCCCTCAGTCATCTCCCTCACACTTTGGCTGACGATAGTAAGTTGTGGCTGACTGCCGTCAGTCCCGCTCCATGACCCTCACTATCCTCTGTGAT
Source organism: Ambystoma mexicanum (assembly GCF_040938575.1). NCBI lineage: Eukaryota > Metazoa > Chordata > Amphibia > Caudata > Ambystomatidae > Ambystoma > Ambystoma mexicanum. The sequence continues at coordinate 1,229,600,783 of NC_090934.1, read as the reverse complement.
GCTGCCTGTACACACCATGGATGCCCTGTAAATGTTGGACCTGTGATTACGAAAGTGTCTCTAAGCGCACCTGGCGATACTCAATATCATCAAGCCTCCTCCATATGACTTCCTGGGATGGATGAATGATGATCTGAGGGCCATGGGGAGGGCTGGGGCTGAAACAGGATGAATCATATGACCAGCGATCGCTATCACCCTCTGACCCCTGGCCATGCTGGCTTAGTTGCTGGGTGTCCGCTCAGGTTGGTGGGTGCATGAACAGTGTCCTTTGTGTGCCTGCTAGCATCTGGTTCCCCTCTCACATCCTCAGTGGCTGGCTGTTGGGGGGCAGTTGCAAGTTCCGGGGTGCAGTGCATGCAGCAGTCTCATCAGATGATGTGCCAGCTCTGGCATGTGTGGTGCTGCTGGGCCCTGGTGTTGTGATCCTGTCTTTTCTCTTCACCTTTTCATTGCTGGTCAGTGCAGGGGTGGCGGCTCTCGGCATTGCCCTGGATGCCGGCCATGAGATGTGGATGTGCCTGCATTCTCATCCTCCTCCTGCATCACCTGTGAACCTGTTGGGCAAACAAGTACATGTTGTTACTCATCATGCATACGTGGGCTTGCTAGTCACACTTGCTACATGGTTGAGGGACACCCTACACATGTGTCTGAGGAGTATGGTCGATTGCAAGCCTATGAATTTGGCCACCGAAAGGTGGGGGCAGTGTCTGCTGTGGGTGTCGGCCGTGAGCAAAAGGGATTTGCAGAGTTGCAAGCACTGTGGGCAACAAATTATGCCACAAGTAATGATCATCATATCCCTGATGGGTGCAACAATGGGCATGTGCCCCACAGCGTCTGCACTTGGCCACTGTACAGGTAATCACTGCAATGGAGGCCCAGGTGCCTCGAGCCTTCCGAAAATGTACATCCATGTTCTGAGGTGCCTGATGTGTCTTGCACACGCGGGTAGCCCCTAAATACCGCTGTTACCAACGGGTACAGTGCACAGTTAACAACCCTGCAGTCTTTGTCCTCAGCCCTGTGCAAGACTTTACAAGGTTTTCAGACATTTCTGACTGTTTTTCCGACCATCTTCCATGCTCCCAACCTTTGTGTTTTTCTGACCATCTTCCATGCTCCTATCCCCTTTCCCTGAAGAAGGCCTTATCTGATACAAATCTCTATTGTCACAGCAACAGCCAAAACTCAAGTTGGCACAAGCCGATCAGTTTTTGCAGTTAGCATTCTCCAACTGCTTGAGGCCTATTATTTATAAATGACTGTGACTTAGGTCTTAAACTCTCTTAATCGCCATGTTTTACAGAGAAATGGGGCGGAGTGTTCATTATTTACGGCGCTTGCTGGGAGACGTACAGATCCTCTGCATGGACCACCACCTCTGCAACCAGGTCCTACAACTCTGCCTTACTGAATTTCTGTTTTCTGAGCTTGTGATCAGGCACCTTCCCTTTTGCTTTCTCCTGTGACATATTTTCCTCTTGTGTGTGTTTGGATGGTCACAGGAAATGGAAGTTTGAGAGTGGATTGTGTTTTCAAAGATGGGCGTTCCGGCAAAGACGCTATTTCCATTGGCGAAATTACCATTGTCGCAATTACCGTCGGCAGAAATGGCACTGATTGTACAGCGGTAACTGTAATTCTGCTTAATATGGATGGAATTATCGTTGCTGACCCAGTTTCGGTGGTAATTTATTTTATTTTAATTTTATATTTGTATTTTTTAAAGCACAGACCAAGCTCAAGAGCAGCAGAGCACTGTACAGAGTGTGGGTCGTCACATTTGGGATGCCATCTTTTTACAGTAGAGTACTGTGAGGTTTGTGCCTCGGTATGTGCGTCCATTGGAATTAGTCCTTGGTCAAGTGTTATTGAAAGAGCTAGGTTTTGAGAGATTTGAAAAATTGGAGATGGCCGCGGGGCAGAATTTCTATTACCACCAATGATGTGTGCATGCTCATACCAAGTTGTAATATGGCGGTCATTTCGCTTGACATCACAGCAGTAACGGTAATCCCGCCAAGCCGGAATCACTGCCATAGTACCAACCAACTTGTAATGTGTCGGTTTTCAAAGTTAATCCCTCAAAAACTCTGAAGATAGAGAGAGTGGTTTCGGAAAAAAAATGTTTTTCTTTTTGCCTATTTTGGCTCCAAACAGGAGATCTGCTGCCCAAATAATGCTTCTGCCTATGATTGGAAAACAATCTCTATATAGGAGGAATTCCCTTCACAGGGATAGGCACAATATTACAAGTATGATGGTCCGGAAATAAGGGTGCTGGTAGCAACTTACCGGCACTAGACAAATAGTATACCAGACCGCCATACTACAAGAATGCCAGTAGAGGCCACGGATTCCTGGCACGTCTGACCGGCCGGGTTTTCAGGCCCCTACCGACATGTATCTTACTGAAGCACTGGCACTGTTAGCAACATGGGGATTTAGTGTACTGCCACCACTTGTGATATCCCTGTGGCACCGGGATATCAGGCGGCAGTAACAGTGTTACGGGTTGGCGGCAAACCGACGGCAGCACCAGAGGGTTACAGCGTGCCTCATAATGAGGCTCAGTGTCAGGGACTGTATGACTATGTTAATTTCTTGGAGAATAGTGTTATAACTGATAGTGCCTAGACAGAAAATCTGAGATTGAAGGGAATGTCATTGGATATGAAAGGCAGAAGGATCGGAGGGAAAGAAATTGCATGCGAGAGGTCAAGAAGGATCAAACTCCCAAAGCTGCACAGTGACAAAAGAAGCCCCCGGATCAGTCCAGCGACAGGGAATATTTCCCTAGTTGTTATCTATACTTGCCACAACGGAACCCCGTCGCCCAAGACGTACACCCAGGAACAGCAGGTTCCTTGCAAAATCAAGGTCAAAAGGACCCTGGGTAATGGCAAGGGAAGCCTAGGGTTTTCTTCTGATAGCTATAGCCTTAGATTTCACTGGAATGGCCATCGCTTGCACCAGGGAAGCTGGTATCAAAGACTCCTGGATTTCTAAAATGGACTATATTACCCCCAATCTTTCTTCTGCAGATTGGAGGTGTCTGAAAGGGGCAAGGCAGGGCCCCCGAACTGTAAGAGGGCTCGCCTTGTCCACTTTATTGTGATGTCTATGTCACACACTGCAATCGGAATTTCCAAACTTAGTTTTCGGGAGGTGTTCCCTTTAAAGCCTCCTTCTCCGAAGTTTGCAGATCCTCTGATGAGAGCAGAACAGGCAGAAGGGAGATGGAAATGAAGCAGCAATTTCCAATTAATTTTTAATTACAACACAAAAAAGGCGGCTGTTGAAGGCAGGGAGAGCTGACCCAGTTAGAATGCCTGATTGCCCCCGGCCATGACAGCGCGTATATTTCTCTGAAGGATGCAGCCTACATGCTCCAGCGACTTACTCATGCAAACTACACAATGTGGAATCAATTATCCACTCATTATGGTTTATGGCTGGAATCCTGTTCCATTCCCTGCCCAGCCCAGAGGTCCATGTCAAGTCCAGAGAAACTCATGGCATGGCAGAAGCATGGGAACGGCCACATTAGTAAATGTTCAAGTAGTTGTGGTATTCCTCATTCTTTTTCATTTTAAGGGATTTTATAAATCGTACATTCCCCCGAAGGTTTCAAGACACTATCTGAATATCTGTACCCGAGCTGGGAATATCTCAAGAAGGGAACTGCCTTGTTTTGAGAACGTTCCAAAGGGACACAACATCCTGGCAGGTTTGCAATTTCAAAGGGGAAGCATTACACAAAGGAAGTACAAGAACAGACAAATATCCCCCTCTCAGGTCAGAAAGCTTGAACCGCGGGTCTGCACAGTAACAACGGGGGGATCTCAAAGAGGGTTACCGAGTAGTGGCCTCATCATGCTCGGTCTTGTCCAAGTTGCATGTTACAGCCACACCTGGGATAACCAGCCCTGCATCTGAGAAGGAGAAAAGAAAGTGGGTAGAGGGAAGGATAGGTTTAAGGTGTGAGAAGAAAGCACTGAGTGATGATAAATGACCCCTTCGAGTATTGGGGAACAACTCAATCAAATGGGTGGAACAGGAGGATTGGGAGACTACTTGTTTCTGCTTGGATGTGCTTGCAGCGCTCTGACCACAATGCAAAGAACCCAAGAATCTCACAAGCCCGTCTACCAGTTGATAACAGGACCCCTTCCCCCTCTGCACTACCCCTGCAAGCCTTTGCTTGGCAGCTCTGCATCCCACCCGTGGGAGTCGCCCGCACCAACACTTAGTATGAGGGCTCCTCATTGGCTCCCCTTGGCATTTTCCTCCCGGGCCCCCATCAGCACTTGTCCATTCCTTGCCCCTGCCCCCCCCCATTCCTACCTCCTGCACTTCTCTTCACTGCACTTGCACGTCTGAATATCACATGGCCTAGTAGGACCACGACTTTATATTTACTGTTTTGCCAATGTTTTTTCTCTCCCATGTTCCCTTGCGGCGCTTTGAAACACAATCCTGTTGTATAAGCATCTAACAAATGCTCAAAAAAGTTTTTTTTAAAGATGTTTACATTTAGTATGTTGCACATGAGGAAGTTAATTTAGATCTCGCAGATTGGCTGAAAAAGTATGGAGTCATTTTTATAAAAAAATGCAAATTGCATGCAGGGTACAACCAATGTTAGTAATTACATGCTGCTGGGCCCCAGGCATGCACATTTCAACTTTTGCAAGGCAGAGTGCAAAACTGAAGGGTAATAACAGGTGAAATCACCATTAATCTAAGGGCCTCATTATAGATTTGGTGATGTCCCACTGGTAAATCCCACGGGATACCACCAAACAGTATTACGATTACCAGCACTTGGTCTGACAGAATTACAGGCTGATTACAAGTGCCGGTAAGGGTGGGTATTCCCCATTCCATGGAGTCCAATAGTACTCCATAGGGGGAAATGCCAGTATGAACGGCACCAGTAATAGCAGTGCCGGTAATACCGCAATTTTTTGTGGTGTGGTGCCGCAATTACCGTCAGCTCGGTGCTGCAGGTAAATCCGTCCACCCCATCACCAAAAAGATAGTTTGGCGGTGCGGGAAAAAGTGGTTGTAACAAAATTACCACTTTTATCCTGCACTGCCAAACCTGTAATGATATTGATATTTTATTTCTATTGCGCTCATACACAAGTGTTTCAGAGCGTGACAAGGCAAGGGAGGGGAACAGGGGAGAACAAAACAACGATCTTACTAGGCCCAGTGATATTGAGAACGCGCAAGTGCATGGGAGATGAGCAATGCAGTGCATTGAGACCCTTTAAGTCTCCTTAAGAAGTAAATGCTGCCTGCACATTACGTATTTCAGACAGCATTTATCAATGCATCCCTGTGGAATCCACCCGCTTTTCAAAGGTGCTAATTGGAGGCGGATTTCACATGAATTCACTAGTTATACACATGCACGAAAATATCATTTTAGCGTAAAACAGAAAGGATGTTTAGGCAGAGTGGAAAGCACGAGGCAAAAACATAATACCCCCTTGCCATTCCACTTAAAAAAACTTTGGGCAAACTAATGGAGAGGTATCGATAGAAGTAAGCGTGTTTTACACCTTCTTTTTACGCTTTGCTATCCCGCTTCATCAGCTTGAAATTGACAACTTATGTGTTGTCTTTTTCCAATGCCTGTAATAATGAGGGCAGCAGCATTCTGCACTATCTGCAGCTACTTCAGAAGACGGGTCAGGTCAGATGTTTGAAAATAACATGAAATTTGCCAATTGTGATTTCGTTCATCTCCCTTTCTTGTCGCAGCTACTGTGTCACATACCTGAACAATGGTAAGGAGTCTTTCATGTCAATGGACAAACCTTTTTGGAGTCATACATACTATTGAAAACAACTGAGATGTGCACTGTGGATGTGGTTAGGTGGATGTGTTTTTAGTTGGTCAGATCGGCACAGGATGGCGCATTAAGAACTGATGTTAGTTATAACTTGCTGAGGTTGCTCAGAGGGGCATGGATCTGAAAATCAAACAGAACGCATGTGACAAAATAGTTGAGTTCAACACCTTTATTAACACCACAGGTTGGGGTTGGAAACCATGAGTTTATGTTAGTTATAACTTGCTGAGGTTGCTAAGAGGGACATGGTGCTTGCACTATGTTTGAGTGTGTTAACCATGCTTGGAGTTGCATCAAGAAACAGGTCTCTACTGGCATGGATCTGAAAATCAAACAGAACCCTGTTGGGTGTCCTGACCCACGTTTGGACTATTATGCTGCAACATTTGGTGCTGTGCGCTTAGGAAATCCAAGATGGTGGAAAAGCCCACATTTGCGCCAGAATCCAGGAGAACCGTGCAGTTTTGTGCACACCAAAATGGTCCCCTGACCTGCCACCCACCAGTGCAAAGAAAGATGGTTCTGTTAAAAACCCGTTTTTATTAATATCAAAAATTGCTAAGATCTTGGGCCCGAAACCACCAAACAAAAATCCGACTATGGTTGAGTGTTTTACTTTACTCTAATACAGATCCACATCAATGCCATGTCAAGCAAGGATCATATACTATCAAGTAAAATCCTTTCCTTTTGAAATGTATTAATTCAAGACAGCTGTCAAAAATAGGTGCAGTACCGGCATTGGACACTGACCAGTGCTGGCGCTCTATAAATCCTGACAGGAGAGCTGTCTTGCAGAACTGTGCAGTGAACAGAAGGGGGTCTTATGTAATTAAAAGTTCAAAAGACATGTTTTTCCTGAGAACTCTTAACACCCCAGAGACCCACACCAGGAGGCAGGATATCACATGGCCCTGTTGATTGAGAGGGAGGGGACTTCCCTGCAGCCTGCTGGACCCAACACAATAGATCCTTTCAATTGAATGGAGTATGCTGATTTTGGGTGTGGACTGTAAACAGAGCTCTGCCTGAAAGGAGAGATATGTGTTCCCTGACTCCCCCAGTTCCTAGGGGCAGGCCAGACAGGACTGTGGATTCATATTGCAGCAAATATATGTTTAAGTTAAATGCTTCTAAAATCTTGTATTAAGCTCACTGAAATGTACAATTTGGGGATCCTGAAAATGAAAAATGCCCTCACGATTTGAGCTCAAATTCCATTTTGTGCGGTGTTCTGGGACTGAACCCGCAATTTATTAATATTGCAGACACTGTGTTTAGGATAGAGACATAGTAATTTCCAGTAAATATGCTCAGGGAACGGGTGCAGCTCTGTGTAAATTTTGAGGAAAAACCAATATGGCGAAAGTCACTAAAAAGCACAAAATGTTGCCATTTGTGAACCCATGCTCTGAGGGGGATCAGAGTTGGGTGAGAGTTTATCTTAAATTAATCTGTGAGATGTGTATGTAATTTCAACAACGTGTGTATCTGGGAAACCTGTTAGTTATGAAAAATTCATTTTCTAAGTAAAAGCAAAGGGGCGTTTCTTCAATAGACTGTAAGACTCTGACTCACTCTGACACACTATCCCTTCTCAAATCAGGTCACAGAGAATCCTTGATCTATCAAATCATGATAGGGTTGGGAATGCAGAATGAGCCGACCCACCCACTTTCAAAACACATAAAAAGAGACTGCTTGGACAAGCAAGACATTCACTTTCCACTTTCTTGTGGAGCATTTTGACGGACGACTTCACATCCAGATTCCAGACTTTACATCCAGAGATCCAGAACTTAACTCCAGAACTTAAAGCAAAGGCCTAACCCACAAGATGAGATCTCTTCTCAGCAGACCTTCAGAATCCAGCAATCCAACCAAACTATTCTACAGCCGGGCGAGCTGTTGGATTCTTTGCCAAGAACTTTTGCCAGAACCGGTAGCAGACCCAGAAAGCAGTGCTGTATCCAGAATCCACTTGATCCAGACAAGCAGAACTTGACCAGACCCTGACGGCCTATTTCAAATTCATAGTGTGAGTACTCAGCTAGAACTGTGCAAAACCAATCTCTTAGCTTAAAAATATCTGATTCAAAACATTTGAACCTGTTCAGAACTGCATCATAGGAATCGTGTGTTCATTCTCCGATTTTAAACCTGTAAAAGTGTAATTTTGCCATTTTGAATCATTATTTCATTTCTGAAAAACTACCATCATAAAATCATCCGTATCTTTGGAATCGTAGGTGCTAGGCCTAAAACCGACTTGCTACTCCTTATAGTTCCTCCGTAATCGCGATCGACGCACTCGGAAAAAAGTGCTGCGAATTGACAGTTTGCTTCATTCCAACCACGTGTAAAAATATCTGTCTTTTGCTTCCATTACTGAATCCCGTTTTCAACCTGATAACCATACCTGAATCATTGTTAGGGCTGACCTGAACTGATTTAAACTATCTCTCACTCACCCTGAACCTCTAGAGGGAATTAAAAGCATTTTCAGCATATTTTTCACTTCATTGCCACCACATTTAAAAGGATCTTGCCTGTTTTAAAATCATACCTGTTTTCCTCTAAGCTCGCTGGGGGGAACTGGAAATTTGTATTGCATTTTGTATTCCTGAGAATTGTGTGCTCTTCTTCCATCTCCTTATCTTGCATAAGGGGGAAGGGAATTGTCAAAGAAAAAGTGATCATATTATCTTTTGTTGAAATCATATCAAGTTTATTTCTGTGCTGCATTTTTCCCTTATTGCTTTTCCTTGAAACCATAAAAGTATTTTTTGCTACCTTATCCTTCCTATTCTAACTCCTCATTGTTTGTAAAGAAGTGTGCTAGTGTCAGATTATCTATTGTCGATCAACATTATATTCATATGCCTAAGTGTGATATCAAATATTAATTTATTATAAAAGTGTGATATATATATATTGTTTAAGTTTTCCAATAAATCTTTTAAATTGCAAAACAAACCTACTTCTTGGCTCAGTGAGATCAGGGGGATTCATAGAGAGGGGCGTTATATAAGGGTTAATCATCCAGAGTATAACTTGTCATAAAAATATATAAATAAGGGCTTCCATTTGGCGTCCCAGACGAGGCACTGACTTAGTGGGATTGCTTGATTGGAGTCACTTGACAGATTTGGGGGCTCGAGCCATGGATTCTGGATTAGATCTATCACTTGCGCAGATTACTACAGTGTGCTAACTGACAGGATATATAAATTCTGTTGGATCACCACGCTGTGTTACACTGTAAAAACACCCTTCAAAGCAACGCTCTAAGGAAACGGTCTGTTTTGCAAAATAAAATACAAACTACTGTAAGTCAGGAAGGAAATCAATTTCAAGAATGACGACCTTGGTAGATATCAAAATAGCCAGAGAACACCGCTTACATAAGCTATTTGTGAGAGGTGAGTGGGCTCATCAGGACCAGGCGGTCTGGTTGCAGGCAATCACACCCTAGATCACTGAAACAGGGTCAGACATATGGGGAGATTAGGGTCCATTACATGTGGCCCTGAGTGAACTATATATGGCCCCTAAAGCCAAAGATGAGCACAACAAGATTGTAAGGTAGCGGCATATTTATATTTATATATGGAAGCCATACAGGACAAATGTGCTGAAGGCCAAGATCTGGCAAATAGGCAACTGATGGCATTAGAGAAAGCCCAATCCGACCTGGTGTCATCTGAGCAGAGGCTGCAGAGGAGCCAGGAGTCAGAAAATGATAGTAGGCAGTATATTATTAAAATAAAGGAGGATATGGATATCCTGCAACAGGAAAAGTCTGACCAGGATAACAGATTTCTGGCCTTGCAGAAGGAGTACCAAGAAGGTTTGGACGCCCTACTGCAGAGCCAGAAAAAGCTGGAGCAACAACTAGACTTTAACAGGGCATGCACAGAGCAGGTAGTCACCCTGCAAATCCGACTAGACAGAGATAAAGAGGAAAGCAATAAATTGATTTTGAAAGACCTGGATACCCAGGCAGAGTTTGATCAAGAATGCCAGAAAGCTGGTGCCTTTCAAAGGCAAAGGGACGACCTGTCAGCACAGATGCAGGCTCTTAGTCAGGAAAGGGACACCTTAGGCCAAGAAGTCTGGCAATTAAAAGAAAAAATTGAAGAAAATCACCTGGCCCTCCAGGGGCTCGGTGACCTCCAAAAAGAGCATCAGAACTTGTTAAATCACACCAGGAGGGTGGAAGATGCTCTGGCAAGAAAGGAACAGGCCAGTAGGGATGGGTCTCAGGAGGTAACCCTCCTGCAGCAAAGACTGCCCCAGTATTCCAGGACCAACCAGGAAGCGCAGAGAGAAAATGAGGCTCTCTGTCAGCACAATGATAGGCTCCAGCAACAGGCAGCCATGCAGGAGAGACTGATAGAGTCTAGTAAGGCCTTAACTGAGGAACTGAAAGCGCAGGCTCTTGTATTGCAACAGGGAGCAGGGGCTGACAGAGATGAAGTTCGCTGGGAAAGGGAAACACCTGAGCATAACCTCAGGAGCCCTAGTACCAGAGGCCTTCATCTCTCCCAGTCCTTGGACTCTGCCACCCCCATGTTCCCTGGCGCACATGAGCACAGGGCCACAGGGATGGCAGATTACTATCCAGCCAAAAGTATGGGGTTCATAGGCCAGTACCTCCCAGGAATGGATGGGTGGGCATCCAGATATGGGCACCCAAGCACAGTGCAATTTAGTGGGGAACCCCAGGAGAGTAGGCCCACTAAGGGCATCCTAAAAACCTCTGCCCAGTTAGGTCAGTGGGGGGTACCCATCAAATCCTGGCAGCAAGGAGGGATCTGAAGATTCCTCTGAGTGGCCCAGGACACAGGAGACTAGGTCCCCACATTCTGCCAGCTATTCCCAGGCTTGCAGAATCCGGAAAAACCTGGAAGATCAGACGGGGGCCTCTGAGAGCCGTGCTTCTGAGTCAGAGGATGAATGAACCAGGGTTACCTGAACCAAAAAGGCCAATAAGGCAAAAAGGGCCTTGCTTAAGGACCCCTTAAAGCAGATCAAGGCAATAAGGAGTGTCATCACGCCTTACCACAAGAACGCCAAGTATTCTGTTTGGGAACACTTTGAACTTTATGAGCAAATGATGGAGATTTTCCATTTGAAAGACAGCAGTCGCTGCATTCAGTATGTAAAATGGACATTCTCCCCAGAATACTCCAGTTTCTTTTTTTCGGGGCTGGAGGACCAAAATCATTCAAGATGGTCCACCTACAGGGCGGCCATCTTGAAACATTTTTCTGTTCACAGAAATCCACAAGAATTTGTGCAGGAGTTAAAGCGTGCTTTTGCACAGACTGCAAAAAGGGTTCGCACGGACAGTAAAGAATTTGTTAATACGTTTTTCCATACCTTACCCAAATACATAATGACCCAGCTCGTGAGAGACTTTCACGAGAAAAGATCTTTAGACTGGGTCATTGAGCAAGCCACCCGCATCTATGAGGTGCAGAAACCGGTGGAAAATAAGAATCAGCCCAAAAACCCCAAAACCAACAGCACCCCTGCTGCTGCCAAGGTGCCAGAGGTAAAGGTTGCCCGTTTTAGATTTGGAGATGGGGGGACCTAAAAACCTGCCGGCACCAAATAATTCTAAGCCCAGAAGGCCCTCGGGCCAGTCACAGACCGGTGGTCGAGGAGGTAGTCCCACAAATGGGGTCCCTCGCTCCCCTGACTATGTAAGTCCCCGCTATAAGGGAAACAGTCCAATCCTGGGTTATGTGTGGACTCCTCCGGCCCAAGGGGGGGGATCCAACCAAGCGCCCAACCCAGGGAACTTCCTTCCGCACTTCCCCCAGGAGGGCAGAAATTCACCAAATCCTGGGCAGAACTTGTTCCCCAGGTATCCACCCAACTTCCAGCCCCAAAATCATCCATCCTTCTTTCCCCAATTTCCTGAGCCCAGACAACCGAATCCGGGAGAGGGGAGGCCAAGGGTGGAGGGGTACCCAAATCTTCTCAACCCAGGGTTCTCCCAGAGAAGGGATAGCTACCCTTCCCGGGATCAGCCCAGGGGAGAAAACAGAACCCTGTATCAGCCTGAGCGGGTTTCACAGTTAGAGCGCCAGGTCCAAAATATGGCACGGGATCTGGGTCACATACTGAGGGCTCAACAGAACCCTCAGATGAGCATGCCACCGCAGAATGCCCCAAACTCTGGGCCTGGTGCTCCAGAACAATGACGGGGCAGCACCCCGATAACCCACCGGTTCCCAGGGAGGAGGCACAAGGGGAAGGGGAGTGTAAAGCCTTGGAGGAAGCTTCCTTCCCCACTTGTAAACAGCCCCTGGAAACCCAGGAACCGGAAACAAAATCTCCTACCCCTGGAAGTCTGCCACCCAAGGAGCAGAGAGGAGGTAGGAGAAACAAAGGACCCAAACAGACCCATTTTGTGGAGGAGGTACAGGTCTTCCAATTTGAGGGAGAGGGATCCTCAGAGGATCCTGGGAAAAGGATCTTCTCCTTCAGAGATGGGGGAACTCCTCCCAAGGAAAAATGGGTCCCAAGGGATTCCAACCTAGACTGGGTAGATGTGGGGATTGAGCTGTCACCGCCCATCATTCTATCCCAGAACCAACAAGACCAAAAACCCCTGGTTCAAACCCATCCTGGTGACTGCCTCCAAAAAGGGGGGGCGGCCCTGAACCGGAACCAGGGGAACCTAAAACCGAATCAATAGACTGGGTAGATGTGGGGATTGAGCTGTCGCCGCCCATCATTCTATCCCAGAACCAACAAGACTGAAAAACCCTGGTACAAACCCATCCTGGTGACTGCCTCCAAAAAGGGGGGGGGGGGGGGGGCGGCCCAGAACCGGAACCAGGGGAACCCAAAACCTCATCCATAGACTGGGTAGATGTGGGGATCGAGCTGTCACCGCCCATCATCCTATCCCAGAACCAACAATACCAAAAACCCCTGGTTCAAACCCATCCTGGTGACTGCCTCCAAAAAGGGCGGGTGGCCCAGAACCGGAACCAGGGGAACCTAAAACCGAATCAATAGACTGGGTAGATGTGGGGATCGAGCTGTCACCGCCCATCATCCTATCCCAGAACCAACAGCATCAAAATCCCCGGGTTCAAACCCATTCTGGTGAATGCCTCCAAAAAGGGGGGGGGGCGGCCCAGGACCGGAACCTGGGGAACTCGAATATCATCTTTCAAGTTGCCAACTTTGTCTTGCAGATTCCCATGACTCTCCACAGAATTCTGCCCAAATCTCTTCTCTCGCAATGTCCAAAACCAGAAAATGAGCCCACCAGTTGTCCAAAAATGTGCATTATCTGTGCCCCCTTGAGGAGATGGAGGGAAGATACTATACCCCGGTACAAGTACAGGGGCAGGGTACAATTTTGGCACTGGTGGACACTGGATCCCAAGCTACCCTTCTGTCCAAAAAGGCTTTTGATGAAATAAATTCAGGAAGAGGGGAGAAATACCAGATTCCTCTCACCTCTCTTCCTGGACAACAGAACTTTAACGGAAAGGAAATTCCCCATCGAGGGGACTGCAGATTTGGACATTAAAATTGGGCGACACAAGGTGAAACACCCGATCATAGTAGTCACTCCAGAGGGCACCCCTTGTTTACTAGGGAATGACCTCTTGAGAAGGTTGTCACCCCTAATAGATTGCGTAAACAAGGTCCTCTGGACTCAGACTAGCCGACCAATAAAATTAAAGCAGAGTGTCAACCATGTTAGTTTAAACGGCACGTGCCACATGGTTGAACAAAAATCTGACCAAGTAGAATTTTACTTCCAGAACAATCAAATTCCAGATGTGACAGTAATAGCCGTAGGAAAACAGACTGGTGATGGGGGGTCCTCTCTATTTCTGAAAATCAACCTTCCTTCCAGTTTAAGGTGGTATTCCACACTGGAAGGAAACACTCTGAAGTTCTTTACTAATCCACAATCAGACATTCCCACTCCGATGGTCCAGAAAGATGTGAAATCAGCTCAGAGCCTGGCTGATGTTCAGCAAATTGGAGAGCAGTTGTTCATCCCTGTTCAGTTAAATGAAGGGAAGGACTCTGTCCTCGCCCGAGTGTGTGTGAACAACAGTAAGAGCTTCATCAGCGAAGCCATGTTCCGCAAACTCCCAAAAGATCCAGCCATTCCCGCATTCAAACTGATAGACAAATGGGAAATGAACCTGGAAGCACCTAATTCCAAACATCTCCTGCCAAGCAGGTGTATGCTCAAAATCTCAATTGGCAACAAGAGCATAGTCCATAATTGTTGGTTCGTACGAGACGTCACTGCCGCCTTTTACTTAGGCAGTGACATTCTCAATCGCTTTGCCATTAGTTTGGACCTAATAAACTTCAAAGCTTGGTCCCGATTAGCGGATAATCCCATGGGCTTTGATGATCCAGAAAAAGCATCTAGGTCAGCTCAATTGCTACCTTATGCAGTTGAAATTCAGGTTACAGAGGAAGTCACCATCCCAGAAAGGACCCGACAATTCTCCCTGGGAGTGAAAGTTAAAAGAGGACAAAAATTGAAAAACCCTGATGCTTATATTCATCTAAATGCTTCTCTCCAACAGCAAGGGTTGGGGGTAAACCCAACACCATAAATCAATATAGAACATGACACCATTCCAATAGAGGTGGATAACAGCGACTTAAAGAGTATTACTATAGCCGCAGGCACCATTATTGGAATGGCGGTTGATGACCGACATTGTTCCATTGATCTAGGAAAAGAACTGTTAGGACCAATCCCCAAGGACTGTTTTGACAGTGTCAGTGATGACAATACAACACCAGACAGGATCTTAACCCGGCATGGGGGGAACTTCCTGGTGTACACTTCCTGCCCTTATGGTAAGGAAGATGTGACTTGTGACTTCAGAAGGGATGAGATGACTTTCCAGGTCCATAAGGGCTGCCTTTCCCACCTGAAGCCTCCAGTCCAAATCAGCACTCTGACCAGGGACTTCTCCACCCAGATGGAGGAGGCCGCTGAGATCGCAAAACCAGGAGTCTTTCCAGGCTTCAGGCAGATAGTGGAAGAGAAAGTCAACCTAGCTGATGCCTGTGTGACTCTGGAACAGAAGCAAAAGTTGAAACAAGTTTTCTTGGATTTCCAAGATCTCTTTGCGGTAGACTCATATGACTGTGGTCGCACCGACATCCACACAACAACAATTCCCACGGACCCTGGCATGACTCCAGTGTTTGTGAAGCAATATCGCTTGCCTCTCGCATCGATGGAGTCCCTTACTGAAATAATTAAGAACCTTGAGTCCCGGGAAATAATCCGTTCAGTACACAGCACCTTCAATAATCCGATGCTGGGAATATTGAAGCCAAACGGCCAGTGGAGACTCTGCGCCGACCTTAGGGAGCTCAACAAACGGGTCCATACTTCCCGATGGCCTCTGCCCTACATTGATCAAGGGCTGGCCCAGAATCAGGGGTCACAGGTATTCACTGCAATAGACCTGACCAATGGATACTGGACTGTGCCTGTCAGTAGGGAGGACCAATACAAGCTGGCTTTTACCTTCGGGGGCCAGCAGAACACATGGACCCGGACTCCCTTCGGATACCTCAACTCCGGAAATGAATTCAACATTTTCTTACACAAGGCCATGCCCGACCTGGGTGCGAGGGGTAACCTGGCTTATGTAGATGATGTCCTCATCAAACGTTCAACTATGGAGGAACACATAGCGGAAATCCGTTATGTTCTGACCCAGTTGAGGGCCGCCGGAGCAAAACTTTCCTTTCAGAAAGCACAGTGGTGTAGAACCCGTGTTAATTTCTTGGGGCATGAGATTACTCCTCAGGGTCTCTGTCCCCAGGAAAAGAAAGTGGAAGCACTTCAGAAACTGAAGGATCCCACAACTCTGCAGGAACTAAGGAGCCTCCTTGGACTGACTAATTACAGCAGAGAGTTCATTGAGGGCTACGCAGAGATCACTAGACCCCTGATTCGTCAAGTGGGAATGGGGTCCAGAACAATCTGAGGCAGTAAGACAACTCAAAAGAAGCCTCTCACAAGCACCTTGCCTAGCTTACCCTGTCAGAAACAAGGGGTTGTTCCTGGAGACAGGGTTCTCTAATACGTGCTTGACGGCAGTATTATACCAAAAGCATGACAAGGTCAATAAAGTAATCTCCTATGCGAGCAAAACTTTATCCTCTGTGGAGGAAAAATTCAACGATTGTGAGAAGGCACTCCTGGCAACGGTGTGGGCATTGAAGAATTACCGCCCGTTCATCCAGGGGGAACACATCATAGTGGAGACTCCACACCAGCCTCTGCAATATCTCCAAAGTGACAGAATCCAAGCCGGAAATGTGAGTAATTCCCGAATTACTTCCTGGATTCTGTCAATGCAAGGCTTTCCTGTGGTGGTCAGATATGGCCAAACAAGAAGAGTCCCCTCGCGCAAGGGCTGGCTGACTTGCATGATTGTGCCAGAGAAAACTGTCTCGAGGACGAAAGTCTAAAAATCAAGGACAACATGGAGGCATACCTTAATTCCCCACACAAAGTCTTTGAAGAAGACAAGTGTGAGGGAATGCCCACTGTCTATGTGGAGGGATGCTCTTACCATGTTCACAACAACGGGGAAAAGGAACTGGTGGCCGGCGTAGGGAATGCATGGGTGAAGGATTCCCCAGAACCCTCCGCTGGGTACAAAATTGGTCCCCGAAGTAGTCAGGTGGCAGAATTGATGGCTGTGTATCAAGCCATCCGCACTGCTGTCCAACATCAACTCCACGAACTGGTCATAATCACAGATTTAGATTATGTACGGAACGGGTTCGTGGAGCACCTGGTTAATTGGAAAACCAGAGGCATGTTATGTGCTAATAACAAACCCCTGAAACATGGGAAGTTAATCCAAAATATTGATGATCTGGTCACATCGAATGGGATGACCATCTACTGGAAGAAGATCAAGGGTCATTCCAAAGTAGAGGGACCAGACAAAACTGGAAATGACTTAGCTGATCAGCTGGCCAAAACCGGGGCCATCCAAGGGGATCTAATAGAGATTGAGTCCCTGTTGGGGGAACTCCAGGTCACTGCTATCACTAGGTCCCAGACAAATGCTCACAATGATCTTTCAACTGCACAATGGAGTAAGGAGACCCCAGATGCTGATTTAATTATGGCTCAAAAGGGGGATCCAATAATTGGTAAGTTTTACCAACACATTGAGGACCCTGAGAACTTTCCCCTGACGGATACCGATTACATTGGGAAAGAGGACCTTAGAGTGTTGATGAAATGTCCAAAGATGTTCCGAATCCAAGACGGTTTGTTGGTAAGGAAATCCCAAGCTGGCCATGATCAGTGGGTGGTCCCTACCTTATTCCGAAGCCTGATGTTAAGTCACGCCCATGATGCGGCCACCGCCGGTCATAGGGGGTTTCATACAACACTTGAAATCTTAAGAGAGGTTGCATACTGGCCACACATGGGGCAGGACCTCAACCAATACTTGAAGGGGTATCTTGTGTGTGCACAATTTCAGGTAACATTCCTTACACACCAGGCGCCTCTCCAAAAGAGGGGGATGACACTGCCATGGTCAGATTTGCAAATCGACTTCATAGGCCCCGTGATTCGCTCCTCTAGGGGAAACAAGTACATGTTGACGGTCACATGCTTGTTTACCAAATGCGTGGAATGTCTCCCGGCCCCAAACTGCAAGGCAGAAACAGCAGCTGCCCTGATGATTAACCTCATCTTTTCCTGTTTTTTTCTACCTCAAAGGATTGAGTCAGACAGAGGTAGCCATTTCACCAGCGAGGTAATGACAAAGATGTGGGAGATACTGGGGGTCAAAAGGAAGCTACATATTGCTTACCGGCCAGCTTCTTCTTGGGCAGTAGAGCGCTACAACCGGACCATTGTGAGCATATTAAAAAAGTTTGTGGCAGATTCTGGGACAAGTTGGGATATCCGATTACCTCTGGTCCTAATGGCCATCAGATCTACCCCTTCATCTGCAACTAAAATGTCACCATTTGAGCTGATGACTGGACGCAAGATGGTGCTTCCCCAGCATTTGCTCTACAGGACCCAAGAGCAGACATTTATAAATGCCTCCACAACTCATGAGTATGTGGAGAATTTAAGGAAACACCTCCAACATGCTTTTGCCTATGCTCAGCGAAATCTAGAAAGATCAGCTGATAGCATGAAGACCCATTACGATTTGAAAACTTCCAGGAAAGTATATAATGTTGGAGACCGGGTCTATCTATACAATTTCCCAAAAAAACCAGGCCAAACACCAGTGAAAATTTTTGCCTACATGGAAGGGCCCTTTTGAAATTATAGACAAGATCTCCCCAGTTGCCTACAAGATCCGCATCCCCAAAGGTAGTGTGGCAGAAGGGGAAGACAAGTGGGTCCATATAAATCAATTAAAGTGTTGCCATCCCAGGCATACTTTGCAGCAACTGGAGGAGTCCTCTGCCATACCAGAGGGGGCCGCTCCAGAGTAAATCAGTTCCAACCCTAAAATATTCCACATATAGTCTCTAAAATATTATGATTCTTGAATGAAAATGTCTTCTAATTATATCTTGTTTTTTTGTGTAAAATAAGAATGTAAATGTCTATTGATTTATAAAATGTATATGCCGCCCCACTATATCAATAGTGGGAGAGAAATGTCTACGAATAGGTATTGCCGCTTTGCTTTGTCATCCTAGGAGAAAGAAAACCTGGAGACTGACCACGGAAGACGACCTGGGGACCGGGAGCAAAGATCTGAGGGGGCCAGGGTACTGCCCAAAACTCCCATCAGGACCGGCGAGGAGAACTGATCGATCCACCCTGATGGAGGAAAAGATGCTGAACTTTGTCATCTGTGGAATCGGAAGAAGATGATGCGGACATCCCAGCGCGTGGATCGAAACATCCTTTGCACCCGACTCCCCCTCGACTCGAAATCAAAGCGCAGTCGGGCGGGGGGGCTTGTTGGGTGTCCTGACCCACGTTTGGACTATTATGCTGCAACATTTGGTGCTGTGGGCTTAGGAAATCCAAGATGGTGGAAAAGCCCACATTTGCGCCAGAATCCAGGAGAACCGTGCAGTTTTGCCCACACCAAAATGATCCCCTGACCTGCCACCCACAGTGCAAAGAAAGATGGTTCTGTTCAAAACCCGTTTTTATTAATGTCAAAAATTGCTAAGATCATGGGCCCCTAACCACCAAACAAAGATCCAACTATGGTTGAGTGTTTTTCTTTACTCTACTACAGATCCACATCAATGCCATGTCAAGCAAGGATCATACACTATCAAGTAAAATCCTTTCCTTTTGAAATGTATTAATTCAAGACAAAAATAGGTCAAAATAGGTGCAGTACCGGCATTGGACACTGACCGGCGCTGGCGCTCTATAAATCCCGACAGGAGAGCTGTCTTGCAAAACTGTGCAGTGAACAGAAGGGGGTCTTATGTAATTAAAAGTTCAAAAGACATGCCTTTCCTGAGAACTCTTAACACCCCAGAGACCCACACCAGGAGGCCGGGTATCACATGGCCCTGTTGATTGAGAGGGAGGGGACTTCCCTGCAGCCTGCTGGACCCAACACAATAGACCCTTTCAATTGAATGGAGTATGCTGATTTTGGGTGTGGACTGTAAACAGAGCTCTGCCTGAAGAGAGAGAAATGTGATCCCTGACTCCCCCAGTTCCTAGAGGCGGGCCAGATAGGACTGTGGATTCATATTGCAGCAAATATATGTTTAAGTTAAATGCTTCTAAAATCGTGTATTAAGCTCACAGAAATGTACAATTTGGGGATCCTGAAAATGAAAAATGCCCTCACGATTTGAGCCCAAATTCCATTTTGTGCCGTGTTCTGGGACTGAACCCCGCTATTTATTAATATTGCAGACATTGTGTTTAGAATAGAGACATAGTAATTTCCAGTAAATATGCTCAGGGAAGGGGTGCAGGTCTGTGTAAATTTTGAGGAAAAACCAATATGGCGAAAGTCACTAAAAAGTACAAAATGTTGCCATTTGTGAACCCAGGCTCTGAGGGGGATCAGAGTTGGGCGAGAGTGTATCTTAAATTAATCTGTGAAATGTGTATGTAATTTCAACAACGTGTGTATCTGGGAAACCTGTTAGTTATGAAAAATTCATTTTCTAAGTAAAAGCAAAGGGGCGTTTCTTCAATAGACTGTAAGACTCTGACTCTCTCTGACACACTATCCCTACTCAAATCAGGTCACAGAGAATCCTTGACCTATCAAATCATGAGAGGGTTGGGCATGCAGAATGAGCCGACCCACCCACTTTCAAAACACATAAAAAGAGACTGCTTGGACAGGCAAGACATTCACTTTCCACTTTCTTGTGTAGAATTTTGACGGATGACTTCCCATCCAGATTCCAGACTTTACATCCAGAGATCCAGAACTTAACTCCAGAACTTAAAGCAAAGGCCTAACCCACAAGCTGAGAACTCTTCTCAGCAGGCCTTCAGAATCCAGCAATCCAACCAAACTATTCTACAGCCGGGCGAGCTGTTGGATTCTTTGCCAAGAACTTTTGCCAGAACCGGAAGCAGACCCAGAAATCAGTGCTGTATCCAGAATCCACTTGATCCAGACCAGCAGAACTTGACCAGACCCTGACGGCCTATTTCAAATTCATAGTGTGAGTACTCAGCCAGAACTGTGCAAAACCAATCTCTTAGCTTAAAAATATCTGATTCAAAACATTTGAACCTGTTCAGAACTGCATCATAGGAATCGTGTGTTCATTCTCCGATTTTAAACCTGTAAAAGTGTAATTTTGCCATTTTGAATCATTATTTCATTTCTGAAAAACTACCATCATAAAATCATCCGTATCTTTGGAATCGTAGGTGCTAGGCCTAAAACCGACTTGCTACTCCTTATAGTTCCAACGTAATCGCGATCGAAGCACTCGGAAAAAGTGCCGCGAATTGACAGTTTGCTTCATTCCAACCACGTGAAAAAAATTACTGTCTTTTGCTTCCATTACTGAATCCCGTTTTCAACCTGATAACCATCCCTGAATCATTGGTAGGGCTGACCTGAACTGATTTAAAGTATCCCTCACTCTCCCTGAACCTCTAGAGGGAATTAAAAGCATTTTCAGCATATTTTTCACTTCATTGCCACCACATTTAAAAGGAACTTGCCTGTTTTAAAATCATCCCTGTTTTCCTTTAAGCTCTCTGGGGGGAACTGGAAATTTGTATTGCATTTTGTATTCCTGAGAATTGTGTGCTCTCCTTCCATCTCCTTATCTTGCTTAGGGGGGGAGGGAATTGTCAAAGAAAAAGTGATCATATTATCTTTTGTTGAAATCATATCAAGTTTATTTCTGTGCTGCATTTTTCCCTCATTGCTTTTCCTTGAAACCATAAAAGTATTTTCTGCTACGTTATCCTTCCTATTCTAACTCCTCATTGGTTGTAAAAAAGTGTGCTAGTGTCAGATTATCTATTGTCGATCAACATTACATTCATATGCCTAAGTGTGATATCAAATATTAATTTATTATAAAAGTGTGATATATATATATATTGTTTAAGTTTTCCAATAAATCTTTTAAATTGCAAAACAAACCTACTTCTTGGCTCAGTGAGATTAGGGGGATTCATAGAGAGGGGCGTTATATAAGGGTTTATCATCCAGAGTATAACTTGTCATAAAAATATATAAATAAGGGCTTCCCTTGAGCGTCCCAGACGAGGCACTGACTTAGTGGGATTGCTTGATTGGAGTCACTTGACAGCACATGTGACAAAATAGTTGAGTTCAACACCTTTATTAACACCACATGTTGGGGTTGGAAACCATGGGTTGGGACAGTTGGGACCAGCAGACTACAACTGCGCCGGTGGGCACAGTTGTAGTCTGCCGGTCTGGAAAGGGTGCCGGTACGTTGCTATTATTTCCAGACTGGCAGACTTGTAATGAGTCTCAAGGATATAGTTCCCAGCTCACTTCCTGATGTCTGATTCTCAGGGATATAGTGTCCTGCTTATAAAACTGCTCACTGTTTGACTTCTCAGGCACAGGGAAATAGCCGCCAGCTCGCTTTTTGACTTCTCGGTCTAAGGGATATAGTGCCCTGCGAATATTTTGGTTTGTCAGTATCCGGCATAACGTGCACTGCTAATTTTTTGACTTATCAATCTCAGGTTTATAGTTCCATGCTCGCATTATGACTTCTCACCCTCTGAGATATTATACCCTGCTCTCTTTGTGACTTCTCAATCTCAAGAATATAATGCCATGCTCACTTATTAGCTTCTCAGTTTCAGGGATTTAGTGCGGTGTTCATTTTTTGACTTCTCAATCTCAGGGATATAGTGCCATGTTAATTTTTTGACTTCTCGGTCCTCGGATATAGTGCACTGCTCATTTTTTAACTTCTCAGGGATATTGCGCCATGTCCATTTTTTGACTTCTCATTCTCAGGGTTATTGTGCACTGCTCACCTTTTAACTTCTTATTCTCAGGGATATAGTGCCATGTTCATTTTTTTACTTCTCAGTCCTCGGCTATTGTGCACTGCTAACTTTTTAACATCTCAGGTAGCGCCATGTCAATTTTTTGACTTCTCAGTCTCAGGGTGATTATGCACTGCTCACCTTTTAACTTCTCAATCTCAGGGATGTAGCGCCATGTTCATTTTTTGACTTCTCAGTCTCAGGGATACAGTGCACTGCTCAATTTTCAACTTCTCAGTCTCCAGGAATTAGTGCCTTGCTCACTTCTTGACTTTTTAGTCTCAGGATATAGGGCCCAATGCACCTCTCGATTTTCTGCTAAGCTGTACGATTCTTATTGGAGCAGATTCTCTCGCCACTGTGAGCAGGCAACCTTCCTAGGCTTCTTGATGTGGTATCAGCACACTCTTACCAACAAGAATGTCTTTCCTTCCTTGTTTTAAGGTGTTTTCATTAACCTTCCAACAGGTATTTCTTCTGCCTTGGTAGGGTGATTGGCAAGCAGCGTTATTTTCACCCACCAGCAAGGGGTCACCTCACTAGGCCACAGCTTGGGACTCACCTAGCTCTGGTCTCCCCGCTTTGATCTCTGTCTCCTGAAAGAGTCTGATATATAGCTCTCCAGAAGCTTGTAGCTGTTGGTTCACCTTTGCTGCTGATCTCAGCCAGTGTCTTGGATATAGCCCTAAGTATGCTTGTAGCTGTCAGTTCACCTTTGCTACTGGTCTTGGCCAGTTTATGGGATATAGCCCTCCAGAAGCTTGTAGCTGTTGGTTCACCTTTGCTTCTGGTCTTGGCCGGTGTCTGGGATATAGCCCTCTGGAATCTTGTAGTTGTTGGTTCACCTTTGCTTCTGTTCTTGGCCACTGTCTGGGATATAGCCTTCAGGAAGCTTGTAGCTGTTGGTTCCGCTTTGCTTCTGGTCTCAGCAAGTGTCTGGGAAATAGCCTTTAGGAAACGTCTTACTGTCAGTTCACCTTTGCTTCTGGTCTCAGCCAGTGTCTGGGATATAGCCTTCAGGAAGCTTGTGGGTGTCGGTTCACCTTTGCTTCTGGCCTCAGCCAGTGTTTGGGATATAGCCCTTGGGAAACTTTTTGCTGTCAGTTCACCTTCGCATCTGGTCTCAGCCAGTGTCTGGGAAAAAGTATTCAGGAAGCTCATCGCTGTCGGTTCACCTTTGCTTCTGGTCTCAGCCAGTGTCTGGGATATGGCCTTCAGGAAGCTTGTAGCTGTTGGTTCCGCTTTGTTACTGGTCTCAGCCAGTGTCTGGGAAATAGCCTTTAGGAAACATCTTGCTGTCAGTTCACCTTTGCTTCTGGTCTCAGCCAGTGTCTGGGATATTGCCTTTTGGAAGCTTGTAGCTGTTGGTTCATCTTTGCTTCTGATCTTGGCCAGTGTCTGGGATATAGCCCCCTGGAAGCTTATATCTGTCAGTTCACCTTTGCTTCTGGTCTCAGCCAGTGTCTGGGATATATAGCCTTCAGGAAACTCGTCACTGTCAGTTCACATTTGCTTCTGGTCTCAGCCAGTGTCTGGGATATAGCCTTTGGGATGCTTGTAGCTGTTGGTTTACATTTGCTTCTGGTCTTGGCCAGTGTCTGGGATATAACTCCCTGGAAGCTTATATCTGTCAGTTCACCTTTGCTTCTGGTCTCAGCCAGTGTCTGGGATATATAGCCTTCAGGAAACTTGTAGCTGACAGTTCTCCTTTGCTTCTGATCTTGGCCATTGTCTGGGATATAGCCCCCTGGAAGCTTATATCTGTCAGTTCACCTTTGCTTCAGGTCTCAGCCACTGTCTCGTATAGAACCCTCAGGAAGCTTGTAGCTGTCAGTTCACCCTTTTTCTGGTCTCAGCCAGTGTCTGGGATGTAGCGCTCAGCAATCTTGCATCAAGTGCTTCTTCCTTGGTCTTTATCGCTGCCACTCTCTGGGACATAGCCCAGAGCAGACTTGGGGTTCTCACTCTCTCTCTGGCTTCGTGCTTGCTCCTTCTCTCTCTTGGGCTGCTTTCTCAACTGCGTCATTCCCTACCTTGCAGTTGGCTATTTTATAGGGCTCACATCGGAGCATAACATAGGGAGAGCCAACATGATGACGTCTGTAGGGCGTGTTCTCTGTCATCCACTGCTGCGACAGCCTCATTGTACACCACCATCGAAGTTGGCTTCTTCAAGGCTTGTGCCATTAGTGCTAGTGCTGTCAGTTCCAGTGAAGTGGTTTATGTCTGCACCTACTAAACAGCAACCTAGGTTCCTAGCAAAAGACAGGCATACTTCATTCTCGAGGTTTGGAGATATTTTTGAGGAAAAGGATGAGGTGGATGGTGGGTATTTTCCCTTTGGGTCTTACCTAAGAGACGCCTTTACACAGATTTTCCCACCTGAGGGTTTACATCCAAAGACCGCAAAGATGCACCTTTGCTCCAATGGGGTGATGATGTAAGGGCTGAAATTGGCGTGTACACTTCTCTATATCCATAAACAGCAACATGTGCCATTTCCACCATGGGTCCAGATTCTGGGACTTTTCACAAGACCTGTGTCCTCAAAAATATCCTCCATCTTAAAATGACTACAGTTTCCTTGGGTTTGTTTAGCAGAGTCCCTATGGAGCAATTGTTGACTGACGAAAGTAGGCCGTCATCAGTTTGAAAAGACCTCGATCAGAAACAATGAGCCACCTCAAAAGGCCCCAGGTTACCCTCAACACACCCTGCAGAAGAGAACTTGGTCATTCTAGCAGCCACAGCAGGCTCACAACTGCCTGATTTTTCCACTGATCTACCATATAGGGAATATAAAAAAAACGTGCAGTCTGGGTAATGAAAGTGTTCGTCTTTGTTACTTTGACTCTCTGAACCTTGATTGACTTGTGTACTATGACGCAAAATATGTTCTCTCTATGGAAGCCTTCTGAAGCAGCTGGACAGAATCTGCCCACAAATTAACAAGACGCTTTCATTATCCAGCCCACCATGGGAAAGATACCCCAAAACAAATTCCACCAACTGGGATTCCAACTACCGATTGCGTTGCCAGGTTCATGGGGACAGGATCAGGTATACATGGATGTGCACTGAATATCTTTCAGAGGAAATTCAAGCAAAAGACTTGGACATGTCATTTGATGGCCTACACACATTTGGCATAACGGCTGGCATAATCTGCAGGGGAACATGCTCTCCAGCACCGGGACTCAGGTAGTGCCGATCACTGGGCTAAGCAGATGACAGCATTAACAACAATTCCAAGATGGCGGGGTCCCCAAATATCAACTCGCTGCGTAGACCTGTGCAGAATGGGGCAGAGCAAAAAGAGCAGCCAGGGGACTGACTGGAGTTCAAACAAATGAATTCTATTCACTAATGAATGTTCTCACACACCTGGTAATGGTTAGAGAGGGAAGGTCTAAGCATACAGGGACAGGCGATTCTATATGATTTAGCCCAATTGTTTTATAGCGAAAACATTTTCAACTAAACATTTATAAGGCAAACATATCGATTTTTGTGGGGGTGTGGGGGCCCTCCACCAACCCCTCATTTCTCCAGGTTTATAATACCAACTTCCGCTCTACCCGATTGAATCCCGTATCCCACTCCCCATATATATTTTAAAAATACGTTCAGTATTTTTACCGCAAAAATATTTTGTAACCGTTTTTTACGATATTTTCTTTTCATTTAAACCACTGGATACTGGGACAGACTATTGTAAAAGATAGGTACGTTCGCAGAGGGGTGTGAGGGTCTAGAGGGAACAGTGGTGTAAAGAAGGGGCATTGTACAGGGGGTAGAAGCTGAGAGTAGGAGGCTGGTGGGCAGGAAGACGGAGGAGACAAGTTGAGCCAGCCTGGAGTAGAGGAGAGGAGGTGACTTGGAGAAAGTGAAGAGGAGGTTGGAAATGAAGGTGAAGGAGGAGGAGACAAAGGGCAGAGATCTGGAGGGACAGCAGAATATGGTGATGAGTCATCATAACGAGGAAGAGTTGAGACAGGAGAAGGTGGTGTTGAGACAACAGGAGGAGGTGATGGGACATTGGGTGAAGGGAGTGAGATATCAAGAAGAAGAGTGGGTGACACAGCAGGGGGAAGTGGAGAGATATCTGCAGGAGTTAGTGGTGAAATGGCAGGAGTTGGTGGTTTCATAGGAGGAGGTGGTGAGGCATTGAGAATAGGAGGGTGGAAGACAACAGGGGGAGGTGGCTAGATATCAGGAGCTCGTGAGTCATCACGAAGAGGTGGCACAACTGCAGGATGTAATGTCAAGTGATGATGTGGTGGATGAAGCATAGATACATCAGCTGGAGGAGATGGTGACAAACCTGGTGGAGAAGGTAAGAGGAGGAATAGCCTGGGAAGGGAGAGACAAAGAGGAATGATAACCCAGGAATGTTTTATGCATTGGTGTGTAAAAGCAAAAGGAAATATCGAGGCTGAGTACTCCAAAAGGAAATACATCAAACAGGGGCTTATAAAGATTCACAGATCTTTATTCTAAAACTGTATAGTTACAAAGAAACAAAGTATCAGATAACTATCTGGCCCTTAGTACATCACAGCGAATACCAGCCCTTTCGGTGTGAGAAGTGAGAGGTACTGGACGTCTAAACAGTTGTACATTTTATACATTTCCAATAATAATGTCCAGCCCCTCTGCAAATTAATAATCCATGGTCTAGAGTTCGTGCCAAGTTCACTTCTGGCGTGCCCTGACAATATGCACATGGATCATCCTCAGTTTATATATAAACATGTTACAATGGCAACAGTGTATTCTCGGATTTAACCATAAGCCTTAACACATGTCCTTCACAATGCAGTTCAGCTAGTGTCCATGTTCAGTATTTGTATAACATTGTAGGCGATGTATGTCCGCGGATCAGAATTATTGGTGCAGACAATCCTCTGTCTACAAGTCAGGCATGGGACAAGATCTCTTTACTCAACCCAAACATTCGGCCAACAGACAGTTTATACATTAACTTTCGTACAAAGTTCAGGACGGCTCAGTTACAAGCGGGAAACACTGTCCACCATTTTAGAACACATAATTACTTTGGAATGGAAAATCAAAATTGCGGATAGACCTAAAATGGCGCAAAGTCGACCTAAGATCAGAACTTTGCAACGTGTTTTTTCTTCGCAGAGCGACTGGGCTTAGGCCAATATATACAATAAAGGAGGCACGATATGATATCCCGTTTAACAAACCATCCTTTTGTACTAAGCCAAGCGCTAAACTACTTCTAGTCACTTTACGAGTAACTCCACGACTCAATGTCCATACATCCTGAATCACTATCACAGATATCGATCGACATGGGGTAAGATACTGAGATTTCTTTCAACACAAATTCATTGCTCATTTTCTCTGGGGCATATACCTTGTGTCCTAATGTACCCATCGCTTGTGCACAACATCCTCCTATCATTGAACATATACCAGGAAGACATTGTATACAACAACAGAAAAACAATAGAATACCTAAAATGATCAGCAAGACCGAAAGTAGCTTCCATCCCCAAGATTGCAAGAAGTCCCAGAACCAAGCGCTAAGATCCCAGTTCTCCTTGGGAACATGCACTTCTGAACTAAGGACATGCAGATTTTGTATTGCTCTAAAGATCGTTGGGGAGGAATCTGGCACGAAAACACAAGCGGATCCCACTAATTTACATACCCCACCATGCTCCGCCAGGATGACGTCTAATGCCATCCGGTTCTGAAGTGCCACTAACCTTATTGCTTGTTGTTCTAAAGTCATGTTATAGAGTATGTCAGTGGTCCAGTTGATGGTCCTCTCCAGCACTCTCACTAGTCTTCTGATATCTTCAGAGTTCAGTATTTGCCCCCAAAATGGCACAAAGTATTTAGCTGCATCACAGAGAACTTGTGTTGAAGTATCGCCATTCTCGTCTGCCTTGGACGAGCCTTTGAAATTTCTACAGTGCTTGCAATGAATACCCCGGGTAACAGAATCCCTAAATAACAGGTTCCCTGCCAATCCCTAGGTAACCATGGAAATGCTACTTTACCGCAAACAAAATAGACAGGTTTGCCTACATACAAAGGTCTGTCCTCACTAGTCAAATTCGCAATGTTGGCGCAACCCTTGAAATCACCCATAAACTGAGTACCATTCCTCTGTATGCAGAAAGAAACTGAATCGGGGCTGTGGTTAACAGTATAAGAAGGTGGCGTGGCATCCCTATTGCCTATAGGAGCCATCTTAAAAGAGATCAAAGATTGAAAAGGACGGGACAGTCTATCAGAAGGCCTAATAGAAGCAACATTAGGCTTGCTCCTTTTCGCAAAGAGTGAGCATCCCAGGGGCATTAGAACACGTTTCTCAAAATCGTTCAAGTTAGTTCAATCAAAGTTCCCCGAGATGCTATCATTCCATCGGCCAAAGAATAGTGCCCTTAAAGAAGCATAGCATGCAGTAGTCAAAAGTAAAGGATGAATATACCAACCCAACTCCTTATCCCCGTGTTGCGGTAAATGCGAACAGACCCAACAATTGGACTTATTAAAAATGGCATGTGTGGCATTCATAATGAGTAATAGAGTATTGTTTTGGTAACTCTGTCTGTGGTGAGAGTCTCTAGGAGATAGTGTGTGCAGATGCATGAAAGGTGTAGAAACAGTGGGTACATTTTCAGTGGGTAACAGAATTTCAAGCGGATGTACTTCCTTCAAATACCAAAACCCTAAGGCAATGACTATTGTGAAACAAGTTAACATAATCACAAGACAACAATACATTTTCGGGGCCCACGCATTCGATTGTTCATTATTACGGTCGGTCACACAGGGCCTCATTACACGGATGGCGGTAAGGATTTACCGGTACCGGTAAAATACCGGTACCGGTAAATCCTTACCGCCTTACTACGAGGTCCCATTGCGGGTTGGGGGATTTAATGCCTGCTTTTTGCAGGTGTTAAAATCCAACCCGCAAAGGGACCTCGGAGCTAATTACGGCACTTCAAAATTGCGGTGCCGTAATTAGCGCCTTCCCCATTCCCATAGAGCCCTATGGGGCAGAAATGGGAATGTGGAAGGGCAATGGTGGAAGGGGGATTTACCGCCCCTCCAACCTTGGAATGGGGCGGTAAATCCCCTTTCCACCAAGGCGGTGCCGGTATTTTACCGGCATGAGCCATGGCGCTAATAGCGCCATGGCTCACCGCCTACCGTGTAATGAGGCCCACAGTCTCTTTTATGTTCCGTATGAGTAGGAGCGGTTGCAGGCATTGTTTCTTCAAACGAATACACCAAAGTTAATTTGCTGGCGATCTCTAGATCGAGCGTTTTCTTAGTCCTTTCCCAAACCCAGGCCAACAGAATCCCCTTACGTGCAAAAGATCGGGCCAAAAAGACAAGCCCTTCAATGATTTTTTCTTGATCGCACAGCCGAACCGTTCAGTAAGTCTACTTCCTCGTACGCAGATCATACCTTGTGATCCCTGGTACTGAGTGATCTGCAAACAATGTGTCGTTACTTCCTGATGGAAGCAGTGAATTCAAAGCAGGATTTAACACAAGATTCAAAAAAGGAATTTGAAAAAGGAACTGTTGGAGAGTGTGGAGATGAAGTGGCTGTTTCGCCAGGCCCCACGGGCTCAGGGAGAGTCTCCAACACACTCTCGATGCTGTTTGATGCTTCTTGATCGTTGGTTACGGTACAGGTAGGCAAAACTGTGTCTTCTATATCGTGTGGCAAAGGGAAGGGAATCCTCTTGATGTGGGAAGCGTGGATCCAGTGATTCCTGCCCTCTACTCGCACCGCAGTCTGTGTGACCAGGAGAACCTGATGTGGGCCCCGCCAAAGAGGTGCAAGGCAAGAGGATCTTTCAAATGATTTAATCAAGACCCAGTTACCCGGCCGTATGTTGTGGCCTGGGCCAGCGTACCTAAAAGGTAGAGCTTCTCGCACCTGTTGGTAAATCAAATACAGATTTTTAGTCAACTGTCCACAATAATCAGAAAGAAGTACATGTTCAACATCACGTAGCGAGCGGGGGTTTGGCAAATTCCAAATGTTAGATGGCCTACCCATGACCACCTCAAATGGAGAGAGCCCAGTCTTAGTTTAAGGGGTCGTTCTCCTAGACAATAACACGATTGGTAAGGCGTCCGGCCATTTCAGTTTGGTGCCGGCACACGTCTTAGCGAGCTGTTCTTGATGATGCCATTGTGTCTTTCTACTAAACGAGCACTCTGAGCGTGCCTAGCCGAATGGAACCGTTTATTGATCTGTAATCCCGCACATATCTGCAGAATTACAGCAGCTATAAAATGTGGACCATTTTTCGACCAGATGACTTGGCAAACCAAACCTAGGAAAATATTCCTTTGACAAGAAAGGCTTCAACCCATTTACTAAAAGCGCAGACAACCACTAGTACATACTTGTAGTTGTTGCAACGCTCCATTTCAATAAAGTCCTTATGTATAACCTCGAAGGGGACAGAAGGTGGACCAAAACTACCCCTAGGAATCGGTGTGCCCTTTCCCACATTATGCTGCAAACAAACCATACACCCTTGGACAAAGCGCTCGGCTACTTTGGAGATTTTATCAGTCACCCTCATATTTTGCAACATGTTGGTAACTTTTCGTGCACAAATATGGGTGGGACCATGAGCCATAGTGACCATCATCGTAATGTAAGCGTCTGGCAACAACCATTTCACTTCTACTTTGTCCACCCAACACCCATCATCATCCAGTTCTGCCAAACCCTCAGCCCATTTCTTAGATTCCTTTAATGTGGCATCAGCTTGAATATTTTTCACAGATGCAATACCCTCATCCAAAGTACAGGCATTTGTGGCTTCCCTTGAAGTATACATTTCTGAAGAGAGATCAGTGGCAGTCTTTTTGGCTATCTGATCAGCAAAAGCGTTCCCTTTTCCTACATTATTTATGATCTTCTGATGCGCTGTGCATTTCATAATTGCTAGCTGAGTAGGGAGTGCAAGCACTGACAGTAACCATACTTTCAAGGAACCATACTGGATTTTAGTGCCATGTGAGGTCAAGAAACCTTGTTCTGCCCAAAGTCTGCCGAAGTTGTGAACCACCCCAAAGGCATACTGATTGTCAGTATATATATTTACTGTAAACCCTTTGGAAAGTTCACAAGCTCGGGTCAATGCTATAATCTCTGCGGCCTACGCGGAGTTATGCGTGATTCTTTTGGTCTCCACGACCGTGCTCAATGTGGTGATTGCATAAGCAGCTGTGGATGTACCATCCGGGAGTTTGAAACAGGAGCCATCACAAAACAGCTCCCCTTGTGGATTGTTCAAAGGAGTATCTTTTAGATCGATTCTGCCGTTTGTCTCTTGCTCTCTAGTGTAAAGGCAGTCATGTGACTCTTTGTTACTGCAAGCAGTACCTTGCGGGAAAGGTAAAAGTTCAGCTGGATTAAGGACACAACACCTCTGTATTTTGATGTGCGGCGCAAACAAGATCAATTCGTATCTCGTTAATCGTGCGGAGGTGAGGTGTTGCGTTTGTGTTCTGTTTAATAGAACATCTACAGAGTGAGGTACCATCAGGGTCAAAGCATGGCGTAAGACCATTCCCTCACTATGTTTTACGGACGCAGCAGCAGCGACAGCTCTCAAACATCTTGGCAAAGCACATGCAACAGGATCAAGGGCGGAAGAAAAGTAGCCGCACAGCCTATTCTTCCCTCCATGTTCTTGCGTTAATACAGCCAAAGCACATCCATCACGATCATGCACATACAACATGAAGGCCTTTTCATAGTTTGGTGTGCCCAAAACTGGTGCCGAGCACAATGCAGTATTGAGCATATCAAATGCTTGCTGGTGTTCCAAGTTCCACGGCAATGGTGAAGAAATGCCCTTCTTCGTCAAAGCCAACATTGGTTTAATCACTAAGGAAAAGTTTGGGATCCACTGCCTACATTAAGAAGCCATTCCTATCAAGGCTCTGACTTCCTTCTGTGTATTTGGGACAGACATGCTAGAAATGATTTTTTATCCGCTCAGGCATCAACCTTCTTCCCTCCTTTGATAGGAGATAGCCTAAATAGGCGACCTCCAGTCGACAATACTGAAACTTTTTAAGTGAAGCTTTGTGTCCATGTTGTGCTAAGTGAATAAGCAACAACACAGTGCCCTCCTTACAGGCGCTCTCTGAGTTAGCAGCTAAGAGTAGATCACCTACATACTGAAGCAGTGTGCAAGTGGTGGGCAACTCGAGTGTGTCGAGCTGCTCTTTCAAAGCCCTACTGTAGATGTTAGGACTCTCTGTGTAACCTTGCGGCACACGGGTGAAGGTAAAGGAGCGTCCCCCTAAGGTGAACGCGAACAAGTATCTACTGTCTTTGTGTATAGGAATACTAAAGAAGGCGTTCTTAAGATCCACAACACTAAAGTCAGTATCTGAAGCCAGAAACATGATTAATATTGTCGTCACATCAGGCACAATGGGAAATTGTGGAGCAACAATCTTATTGATGGCACGTAAATCAATAATGAAACGGAAAGGAATTGCATTATCGCCTTTTTTGTACACGGGCAAAATCGGACTATTGCACAAACTACCTGCAATTTCCTCAATCACCCCACGGTGCACAAAATCGGAGACTTTGCATTTCAAAGCTTGCTCACCATCGACCGAGATCTTATACTGGGGAATACGTGGCAATTTTACTCCATGCTTCAAAATAATCTTAACGGGCCTAATTTGCAAAACACTGACATCATTATCATCAATCACCCACAGACACTCCGGAACATCACTGAATTCCGGTGGCAAAGGTCTGGTCAAGAACTGAGAGACAGAAAGTTGCTGTGGTGAAATCGTCAACGCACTCCATCAGAAAAACAATGACTTACAGCATTTAATTCCTTCAACAGATTCAACCTCAACAAATTCTCTCCACAATTCGTAGTCAAAAGGAATGGACATTGGTCCGTAAATGGACGCAGGGTAATCGGTACCGGTGAAGAAACCGGACAAACTACTGGTGTGCCAGAAAACCCTACAGAAACATTGGTTTGCCCTAACAGTGAAATGTTTGGAACCCGCGAATGGTCAATGGAACACTTCTGTGCCCCTGTATCTATCAGGAATAGATGTTCCCTATATCCCACTAACATCTCAACATAGGGACCTTTCTGATTAACGGGAATAGGTTGGTTCTAAACCCTGCTTCGGGCAATCCTAATGAAACAGAATATCATCAAAGGGAAGTTCTTCAGAGCAGGGGCGCCACCAAGGGGTGGCCAAGGGGGGCCATGGCCACCCTTATAAAAATGCTGCCCCCCCCATCGGCCACCCCATGAAAAAGGGGAAAAAAGTACTTTTTTTGTTCGCACTGAACTGTGCAGTGATAAGATGCCCAGTTCAGTGCGAAAAAAATAGTATTTATTTATTAGAATTTTGGCCGCGGCCGCCACCAAGACATGTGAAAGAAGGCATTGGCAGAGCAGTGACGGGACCTGCCAGCCTCGGGATTACAAGGGTGGGCACCCAGGGGCAAACATGGAGGCAAACACGAAGGTGAGGGCGATGATCAAAATGGCGAAAATGGAGGGCAGCTTAATGGTGGGTAGCTCCAGCAATGTGGGAGTGGGGTGCGACTGTGTGACCTGTCACTGCACCCGAAGCAACGACCCGCACACCACTTCTCAAAATCGCAGTTTGCGTCTGCATTCAGTGATCACGCCTTTGCGGAGAAATCGGAGAAAACGAGTTGCAGTTTTGGGAGTAGGACCAGAAATGTGGGTGTCTATTTTTTCGAATGATGGTTTAGTGATGAAAAGGTGCTAAGTGCTGTAGCATTTGGGGTCACGCCCTGACTGGCATTGCATCGCTCCCGTCCCTGCCCCTCCCCCTCCCTGTAGCGCCCGCACTCACCGGCAGGCAGACATAGAAATATTCCCAAGCACATCAAAAGCCCGGTCATAAGGCTCTATTGCTTTTTGCAAGCCTGACTGCTTCTCGCCGCTTTATCCATGGGGCTGTGAACCAGGTTCGACTCCAGCCTCCTGGAAAAGCAGGGACACAACTGCGTAATTGAACAACTTTTGTGGCCGGCAAGCAACTACACTAGTTCTCAGCTGTCTAGTAACCGAGGAATAAAGACACCCCAATGTATTAATTTCATAACCTGAAACAGCTATTTTAATTGCAAACATGTTTGCCCTTTCTCACGTGCACTGCAGCGTCCGGTCTGTTTGGAGGAAACGTCTGGCTCTCGGTAACCTGCTTGGATTTGGTAAACTGCTTGTTAAATACTGCATGGTACAAGGAATCAAGTCACTTGACCGTTTAGCAGTGTCCTGAACGGCCCTATGCGGCTGCTGCACAGGCAGGACCTTTTCACAGACTGCACTATGGTGTGCGTTAGACGTTTTGTTAAGCAGTGTAAGCACACGCCAGGGCAGCTTCCGAGAAAACAAATGTGGCCTTTCTAGGTCTTCTCACTCGCGGTTGTGTGAATTGTAGCCAGTGCTTAAAGTGGGCCGGGGCCTGAAGGGGGCGGGCCCCGGAAGTCTCCAAAAGGTGGGACTGAGCCGGGGCCCTGCCGGGGCCCCCGTCCTACCGCAACATTGGCGGGATGCATTATCCCGTCGCGGCCGCATCCGCGACGGGAGATGCGCCTGCAATGAGGTAAGGCAAGCTGACAGAAGTGGCAGCCAGCCACAGTGACTCTGTGACTGGCTGCCACTTCCGTCAGTCATAGTAACTGCCTCTGGTGACCCCTCGCGCGAGAGGTCACCAGATGCAGTTACTGTCCCTTTGTTTCCCCAGGTCGCCGAGGCGTCTTTAACCCTCGGCGAACCTGGGGATTCCTCGACATATTTCGAGGTTTATAAAAGATGGCTTTGAAAGTACAAATTTCAAGCCATCTTTTATAAACCTGAAATGTTTAAAAATGATGGCCTGAAAACTAGGCAAACCGTAGGGTATGCACACAAATATATATAAATGTTATATATTTGTGTGCGTACCTTACTATGGTTTGTGTACTTTCCAAGCCCTCTTTTATAAACGTAGAAATAGGTTACATATTTCTACGTTTAGAAAAGATGGCTTGCATAGTACACAAGCCATAGTAAGGTACGCACACAAATATATAACATTTATATATATTTGTGTGTATTCCCTACGATTTGCGTACTTTTTAGGCCACGCCGCCCACAAGCCACGCCCCCAAATGAGGGCCCCCCCTCGATTTCTTACCCCACTTAAAGCCCTGATTGTAGCATTAAACTGTTGACTGCCTAAAGAGCTGAGGCTGTTTTGGTGCGTTAATGGGTAGCGTGGGTTGTATTTTTGGAATGGTG
Organism: Ambystoma mexicanum; assembly: GCF_040938575.1. Taxonomy (NCBI): domain Eukaryota; kingdom Metazoa; phylum Chordata; class Amphibia; order Caudata; family Ambystomatidae; genus Ambystoma; species Ambystoma mexicanum. The sequence continues at coordinate 1,229,565,048 of NC_090934.1, read as the reverse complement.
GAAGAAGTGCCCTGGCCATGATGCTAAAATTGTTTCAGGGTACTGGAAATGGAAATGCGGGCCTCTACGTGTGGACCCTGAGCCCAAGCCATCAGGTGGTGTTTTTTGTGAATGAGTCGTTCTGTACTATTCCACGCGGAGGCACGATGGGAATGAAGGTGCGAGGGTCGTTGTTTGCGCCTGATAAAAAGGAAGGCTGGCTTCTTTCTTTCCCACAGGAGCACCAGCATTGCAAACTAGCCTAAGTCATTGATGCCAGCCCAGCTTTTCATTAACAAAAAAATAATACTTGAATGACTTTTTCAAGATGGAAATCAAAAATGCAACATTTAGATTTTCCTATTGCAAAATGTGTAAAGCGCAGTATTCCCCACTTGTGTATGATGTTTGCTCCGATCACTCCGTTAGGTGGACGCTACTTTCCACGTACCTGTTTTTAATCACACATGCATTCTGGAATTTGCAGTTTTTTTTTTTACTTTTCTCAAACACTACGTTGCTGCCCCATAGCTTGAAGATAACGCCACACAAGCACCCCCAGCCCCGGGGTCAGAGAGCCACGTATGATGGTGGCCCCCGATTGGCCATTGATGATTGATCGCACATGCTCAGTCAGTGGACCCCACGCAGCTGGAAATAAACACAGCGTGAGCCTTGATTCGCAAATTTCTGCTTTGTCTCGTGCTAACAGGCTGTGTTTATTTCCGTGTTTCCATCTTCGGCTCGGCTGCATGTAGGTTGTGCGCAAAAGGCTTTTAGTAGTGGAACAATTGGGGAGGTTCTGGCCAGTGGTTTACGTCTCTGGTTCACGAGAGGTAGAGGTTTTATTTTGTTGTTGCATTGAAAATGGTGTTCCTGTAACTTAATACTTGTGTACAGTTCTTTCCATTTCAGCAGGCTGTCATGATTTGGATATCTTTTGGTGAGGTAACAAAATTTAACACCTGTATGTTTTTGTGTTATCTTTAGTGAATTCATGATGACTAGTTGGACATGTGGCATATCACATGTCTTTGCGCTATGGTCTTTGGATGGGCTGTGCGTGAATACAAGAGAAGTAACTATGTGGATTGCCTATTAGTGGTACCAAGTGTTGTTATTATTTAGTTGATTTTTTTTTATGTATGTGTGTGGAGTGTTTCGCTTGTAGCATATGGATTTTTAGAGGTTGGTGTCTCCTGGGCTGTATTTTGGGATTGTGTGCATGCTTGAATATAGTTAGAGCAGTATTCTGTGCATGTTTATTTTACGCTTAGTTTTGGATTTGTTTCATGCGCACAGAGACATAATGAGCCTTTGACATAGCCAGGGTCATTTAACAAGAGGGGCCTGATGCTATTGTAGTTGGGCCCAACCTAAGGGGAGCCCAGAGAGGGATTGGGATTTGTTCTCCCCCTGGCCTTGTTCTCCCCCTGGCCAAATGTGCAGGAGCAACTATGCGTAGCCAGGGAGCCCGAACCCAGCAAGCGGGGTTGGGGGTGCTATAAGGAAATATTTTAAATAATGGATTCAAATGGTGCATTTTACAGCACACGTTATGTGAAAAATTGGGTAAAAAGTACCACAGTTCGCAATGTGTTCTGTACAGTTAAGACATGAAAAAATCCACTAGATGCCAAGTCACCAACAGTGCACACCAGCCTTTTCATGATGCTTTTGCCCACTCTATGCCAGTATTCTGCCAGTGTCAAAGTATTTTCGTGCTGATTGTGCCCATACATATCTGTGCTGGCATACTCATGTTTTCTTTGCTCCTAATGCCAGTAATAGATTTATAACGGTCCTGTACACAAGTGTTTCTAGGTGCCACGAGGGAAGAAGGCAGAGGGGGACAAGACAAACGATCCTACTCGGCCTTATGACATTGGGATCATTCAAGTGTGACAGAGAGAAGTGCAGAGGGAAGGGAGAGGGGGGAAGTGCAGGGGAAAGGTAGGGGGAAGTGCGATCAGTGCTTATTGTTTGACTACTATTTTCAATGCTCGTGTATTATCTTTGCATGAGAAGAAATCCTCTATGTGTTCTTGTGTTTAATGAGCACTACAAGCACAAAACTGCAAGCGTAAATGCTTGCTGTTTTAGTATGAAAAGTGTATTGCTGGACATTTGATTACTTTTAATGTTGGTAATTCACACAAGAGTAATACGTTGCTGGCCCTACCACCGAACCCCAAATAGTAAGTCAGCTGGGTGCTCAAGAGTAGAGGGAGAGGAGAGGGTTTGGACTACTCGCTGACACAAAACCTGCCACAATGCAGGCCTTTTAAACAGCCTCTGGCTAGGAGGTTAGGCTTGGCATATTCCTTACATAGCACAAACAGGATTGTGGAACTCAAAATGTTAACTGTGCTGGTATTAGTCTATGAGCATCAGATACATTAATTAGTTAACTGTTAAATAATAAATGGAATTATATCAATATGCAATATACATAGATTTCAACTGGACTATATAGTGCATTGGTATAATAGATTTCCTGAAATTCAGTTATGTATTTATTTTGGTGTGCCACCACAAGATTTCCTGTGGCCTCATCAGGCCACCCCTATGAAAAATTTCTGGGGGCGCCACTGGTTCAGAGAGGTAAGTAGCAGAAGGATGATCAAAAATGTTTCTATTATCCACACTTGGTGCCTGATTGTCCTGTGAAAAAGGTTGCTCCGAATCCTGCGAAAACTGACTTCTACCAGGACCCCCCGCCCCAGGGCGGCCTCTGGATCGTCTACCCATGTTACCAAATGCGTTATTCGACCTCTGCTGGAGGATTGGGCATTGAGCACGCCAGTGACCCTCTTGTCTGCAATAAGCACACTGGTTTATGTTTACAGGACCCAATGGCACATTTCCCTGTGGAGCATGCTGACCCCTAAATTGCGAATGACCCCCTCAAAGGCCTCTAACAATTTGCTGCAATAGAACTTTTGTTTTTAAGTCTCCTTTTCTTTTTTCATCTCTTTCTTTTTCGTTATTGACACGATTCTCGTACTACTGAGCCATATGCAATACTTCTTACTGAGACTTTGCTTGCCAAGCGCTCTCTGAAGACATCATTTGTGACTGGATGTCAGGCAGCAATCCACACACAAATTTGTCCACAAATAGTCGTTTCCCAGACTCTGTGCTCAAATTGTGTCCATTGAAATCTGAAAATACTTGTTAGGTGTACTTGCTGCAAATTAGCGGGAATCACGACTTTTGGGACAAATGTCGGAGGAACCTCTCTCATAGGCAACTGAGAAGTATGCAACTCCGAACGCTTACTGAGCAACTGAGCAACTGAGCTAAATCGAGCGCTAAAGCAGCTGAAGAAGTGTCAAACGAAAAAGCTCTCTTATAAATATTCAATAATTATGTGGGACAACAAATCTTTCTTTTTATACATTCATCCTGCAGGTACTATACCATTACCTGTATCACATTCCTCTGCATTTCTAGTGTATACTGACTATACGTGTCATATACTTCAACCGGGGTTATCGACGTGTCTGAAGTCCACCTAATTGCATCTTCGTGTTTCCTCATTTATCGATTTACGACAAGGAAAGAACCGTTTCTGTACTAAGATAGCGTCCAAACTATCAACATCTACATCGTCATTTCGCAACCTTTCCAACTCCCTTATATACTCAAAAACCCTCTCAACGTGATCATGTACTTTCTCCGCAAAATCTCTTGAATATGCTAAAATATCCACATCCCTCCACCCTTGTGGGAGATCTATATCATTTAATCACATTATACGTAAATGAATTCCCAAACCTCCAATAAAAAAGTTTTTCTCAGGAAAATTATCTAAGTTAGAGAGTGTGGCAAAAACATCAGCTTGTTCACCCCTCTCCATGCAGTCAATTCATGCTTTCTCTCTGGAGACACAGTATTACGAGTTACAACCCTCGATCCAACTCCCCAATCAACTACAAGTGGTACAGGACCACTTGGAAGAGGAAGAGTAGACAAACCTTGTATATTCGGCGAAAAGGGTGCTGTCACTGGTGCAGCAGGCAAACCCACCAAACCCGTAACAGCAGGCAAAGGAGGAGGAGCAGGTGGAGGAGCAACAACAACAGGAGGAACAACAGCCGGAGGAAGAGGAACAACGAGAGGAGCAATAGGAAGAGCAGGAGGAGCTACGAGAGGAGGAATAACAGCAGGAAGAGGCAAAACAGCAGGAAGATGAACATACAGATATGGCGCAGTGGCACCAGGCCTTTGTTCATTTAAAAGTTTATCAATCAACTCATCAGATACATGAAAGTCTTTAGAAGGATACATTTTCTGGATACCAAGTGAAAAGCCCTATCCATATTCCTAACTGACTCAGATTGTTTATTCTGGTCATATAACAACGCTTTTCATATGACGGCGCGTATGTTTTTCCCTACTCTTAAGTTGCTGCAAAGCTTCTTTCTTCAAATTCTGTAATACATCAAATGCTGCAGGTCTAGCCTTTTTATTTAATAATATGGATTCTAAGTATTCTTTGCGAGGAATTTCAAAACTACCATTGATTGGCCACTGAAGTTCGGAAGCATGTCTAGTTTGTCTGTGCCCAATATCATTAAACACTCTACTACCAATGCCGTGCTTACAGTGCATAGTACACGCCGGCGACCCCTTCATTGGCGCCAGTTGGCCAAATTCCAAAGATTGTCTGTAACTGCGGAATAACGCCCTGAAGCAGGCAGACAATTTCCCAGGCATATCAGAATACTGGTGTTACCTGGTCAATAATTGTACTTGTACTCAGGATACTTAAGAATCGTGTCACGACTCACCTGATCAAATTCGAAGGAGGTCCGATCGGATTTCAAAGAACTATCAAAGGTCCCACGTGGTTTGTGATTTCTGCAAATCTGCCCGCCTCGATATATGGACCCTCGTCAAGATGCCGTCTCGGACCGCATGCTCACCGTCCAGGGATCGGGTCATGCAGAACTGCTGAGGTATTGCGTATCATCCAAGAAAGGGGCCCCCTTTTTCACCATCTGATCCCGGTCCGATAGCCACGTCAACCTTCAACAAGATGGCATCAATCTTGAGGGTTCCTATTTGGGCGCCATCTGTAAAAGCAAAAGGAAATATCGAGGCTGAGTACCCCAAAAGGAAATACACCAAACACGGGCTTATAAAGATTCACAGATCTTTATTCTAAAACTGTACAGTTACAAAGAAACAAAGTATGAGATAGCAATCTGGCCCTCAGTACATCACAGTGAATACCAGCCCTTTCGGTGTGAGAAGTGAGAGGTACTGGACGTCTAAACAGTTGTACATTTTATACATTTCCAATAATAATGTCCAGCCCCTCTGCAAGTTAATAATCCATGGTCTGGAGTTCATGCCAAGTTCACTTCTGGCATGTCCTGACAATATGCACATGGGTCATCCTCAGTTTACATATAAACAAGTTACAATGTCAACAGTGTATTCTCGGATTTAACTATAAGCCTTAACACATGTCCTTCACAATGCAGTTCAGCTAGTGTCCACGTTCAGTATTTGCATAACATTGTATTCGATTTATGTCCGCGGATCAGACTTATTGGTGCAGACAATCCTCTGTCTACAAGTCAGGCATGGGACAAGTCCTCTTTACTCAACCCAATCATTCGGCCAACATTAACTTTCATACACAGTTCAGGGCGGCTCAGTTACAAGCGGGAAACACTGTCCACCATTTTAGAACACAGAATTACTTTGGAATGGAAAATCAAAATGGCGGATGGACCTAAAATGGCGGCAAAGTCGACCTAAGATTGGAACTTTGCAACGCAGTTTTTCTTCGCAGAGCGACTGGGCTTAGGCCAATATATACAATAAAGGAGGCACAATATGATATCCCGTTTAACAGGTGGACCAGAGAGGTGGATGCGAGGAGGTAAAACATGTGTCAAGGCTGTGGGGTTGTAAAATGATATCAAAGTAAGGCTCAGTATAGCAACATACAAGAAAGGGGAATATGGAAGAGTCCAATGAAACAAGTTTCCTGTGGAGATGAGAGGAGAGTACCCAGCAGTGGGAGTTTGGCGGCAGCAAGAGACTCCCTAGAGTAGAGATAGAAACCTTGAGCCCTATGCTCCGCCAAGTAGCCGTATAGATGTGGAGTGGGATTTCAGGTGACTCTCGAACCAGGATCCTACTGAATGGGTGACAAAGGTGGACACAAAAGCTATTGGACACTGGCAAGAAGGGCAGAGGACACTTAAACACCCCAGACTCTGAGCGACTGAAAACGTCCCACAATTGCCGAGTAGATATACTCAATCCATGGTTCTAGAGAAAAAATACCCTGCATCTGTATTGAAACAAGCCATGAAATCCACTAAAACCATTCACAGAAGTCAGTTATTACAAGTTACATCCGCTGAAAAAGTGTCTGAAGGTCCTGTCTGTGTTTTGAAACATGGTCAAATAACCTCTAATATCAAAACGATTATCTTAAAAATGTGATACATTTTTTAACAAACTACTGATTACATAGATTGTTTCCAAACAAAATATTGCTTGCATCAAGAGAATAAAAACTTAAGAAACTTTCTGGTTCAGGCAGATATCAGTAATCTGATGCATTTTCGGAAAAGATTTGCATCTATCACGCAAAGGCATATTAAAGTGGCTATTGTTTAGCTATTGTAACAATGTTATGAGAGGTGACTGCTGTATGCATCCACCGTCAGGAAAACCCATTAAGTTATATGTTTATGGAACACATCTATCAAAATGTGTGATTTGCCCCTTTAAATGTCATGTGGTTTGTATTATGTGGAGGAAGCTGCATTCCACATTAGGGAAAGAATAATTTAACTTAAGAGAGATACCTAAAATTGTAATATTAAGTTACCAATTTCACATCATAATCCCTCAACTAAGTGTTCAAGTCCTTGAAGTTGTGAATAAACACCCTAGTAGTGGGGACAGAATCCGAAAAAAGCACCAGAGGGAGTCCATTCTATTCAATTATAGTATCATTGATTTTTATACATATATATTTCGACCAATCCATGTAAGTCTGCTTTCATTTTTTTCTATTTTCGTATTGTTTTTGTTGTGATTATGTATTTTATACAAACAATGGCCCTCATTACAAGTTTGCCGGTCCTGAAACAACGGTTCTGGTAAGCCTACCGGCACCATTGTTTCCAGACCGGCAAACTACGGCACCCGCCCGCAGACTTTAATGGAAGCACCGTTTTTAACGGTGCCGGTGCTTCCATCATCCCCATTCTCATTGGACTCAAATAGGAATGGGGATTTACAAATGCTGCTGCCTGACCTACTGGTCCGCCGCGGCTGTAATGTCCCGGTGATTCCAGCAAGTCAGGTGGCAGTTCATTGCAAGTCCAGCGGCTACCTGCCGGTTTCTCCGGCACGGTTACTGCTGGACGGTAATGAGGGCCAATGTTTTCTGTTTCCGCAGTGAGAACATTTACTGTGTAATTTTCTCTACCAAGGTTCATCTTTTTAGTTCTAAAAAGGTTTATGTTTATGCACTGGCAACATTGTGCATCAAGACCCTTAGCCGGTTTGCAATGGTTTTGTATTCTATGATATCATTTCCATTTTAATGTGCTTAAGTGGCAAACTGTTGTTGATAAGTTGGGGAAGTACGTCCCCTTTATTTGTGAACAGAGGATAGCACTGGGGCAACGTTGAGGATGTCATTTGAGGATAGCCAGGCGTCGCAGGCTCCACCTCGGCTACCCCTAGACATGCCCTTGCGACCCTTGGGCAACTGGACAAAGAGGCAGGGCCAAGAGCAGATGTCTGTGTATCGCAACTGAAAAAGGTAGTTGTAAATGCAGCTAGACGTGCCACAGCTTTTTTCACCTGGAATCTAGATGTTAGCTGAACAAATAATAGGGATGCAGGAAAAACCATGAATCCCCCATCACTAACAGGTTGGCAGTCCATTAGTGAAGAAGGCCTGAATGGTTGGGTTCAGAGGCGGGGCTGTCTGTGCTGCTAATACCGAGTACAGGAAGGGTATGGGGGCTAGGTCTACTAAGTGGGAAATGGGTAAGAGCAGCCAGCAGTACTCATTGACAGTGACCACATGAACGCAAATCTCATTAGTGTTACTCGTTTGCTTTGTACATCCAGTGAGCCACTGGGCTTGTCGTGAGAGGGTTGTGCCCCAGTGGCTTCTGCCACCAATCCTGCCTGGGCACAATGTGACCTCACCCAGATGCGCCAGATCTGCATCACAGGCACACTGTAGATAAACGCAAGGTAAGATAATTTACATGAAGTTGTCCACGTTTAAAGTAAACCATCTATTGCTTCCTCAAGCAAAACATTTTTATGTTTCAAAGGATAGCTCAGGGGTAACACACTTGCTTTGGGAACAAGAGGATGCAGTGCAACGTGAGTTTATTTCATGTTCCAGTGCTTAGAAGCAGGAGGAGGCTGGCATTAGGCAAGATATAAAGGACCAAAGAAAATAAATAATAAAATCAGCCTTTTCTAGGGGTGATGTCATGGACCTGCTGCTGCTATTTACATTTTAAAAGTAAAAAAAATGCAATTACCGTGACCTGCAACAATTCTTTCCTCTCTAGCTCCCATCTGATGAAAAAACAGTGGGTTACTTACCAGAAAAGCAAAACAGAAAGGTGATGGCTGGAAGGTTTAAAATCAATCATAACCACTGACAGAGCCCTGGGCAACCCTCCATGCCATGGTTTTTCTGGTTAGACTTGTGTTGGCGAGTTGCTGTTTCTAGCCTTTGGCCATACACTTGGCAGGCACTGGATGTCTGTGCTTTGGGGTGTAGGCCTCGCTGAGATTCTTCGTCTGTTTACAGTTTAGCCCGAGTGATGTACAATAGTCCAAGTTATTGTGTTGGACGTCTGCTTACATTCACAGTCATTTGGTAATATGGACCCATACACACTGATATTAATGATAGATATGGTGATCCATTCTTGCATGCAATGTATATCAGATTACAGAGATAGCATAACCTTATTTTTCTTAGTGTACTGAGGAACAATGCTATGTGATGCCACTTACTGTTTTGTCAAGGAGTGAAATGTTGTGTGCCATGCCTTGCTGTGATGGCACTTGGGGGTGGAGTCAAATGACATCACTGCCTGTGATGTCATCAGAGCCAGGGGTTGTGTGATGTCATTTCCGCTACCCCTGGCATTTTGGTGAAATGACGTCCCTGGGCAACGTGATCTGTTCTTAGAAACCGAACTCGGGTATTAAGCGTGTTATAACAAAAAATCTATAAAATAAATAAAGCTGCCTCTTCAAAATGCTACATTTGCTGACGGTTGTGCGATGAACAACTAATACCAATTGTGGAATTGTTGTTTTAAAGCATTTTGATTATTCTCGAGTTTGCTTAGAGCCAGTATTGTGTCCTTTAGTTTAGGGATTTAGAAACTAATGAATGCTTAATGTAAATATATCCCCAGCCATCTCAGGAAGAACCCTTCAAGGAATTAAACTTTGTGGAACGTTGATTGATGTAAGGAAAATAATCTAAGTGGATTTACTTAATTAAAAAATGCTCCTTTCAATGCAATTAAATCATCTAGATCATTTTTATTAAACATTATTGCCTTTTTTAACAACTGTGGAGTTTGAACTGCTGAACATGGGCCTGATTCATAGAATTATTTGCAAGTTCAAAATGACTTAGCACTACTGAAAAGTGACTTTGCACTGCCAACACAAACCCTGATTCATGAAACTGTGAAAAATGTATTTTTGCAGTGCAAAGTCTGTGCAAAGGTATTTGGTATTGCAAACATGACTATGCACTGACTTTGCACGGAAGGAATAACAGAAGAACAGGGAGCACACCTACAGGTGGGCAAGGAGAAACCTTTGAAGGCAACAAACTGGCAGAACCTAGCCAGGACAGAAGGAGGGGAAACAAAGGAGGGAGCAAGGGCAGCCAGAAAGCGGATAACAACAAAGAGGGCACATTGCAAGAAGTGGAGCAGGAAATGTGGGCAGGATTACAGAGGAACATTTGACAAGAACCACGTTCAGACACACTTCCTTTAGCCGTTTGTGGTTTTAAAGCCTAGGTCATGGAAACGAGGCTTGTGGTTTCCTGTGTGGTTGCCATGGAAATCCTGGATGCTTTCCACACCGCGCATGCACAAAACCAGGGAGTCTGGCCCCCAATTAAGCGTGGATGGAAAAACATGGCGGGCCACTAGGTTAGTGCAACGTGCCCCACGTACCGAACACACTGACATCCGGAACGTCCCAAGCCCGGACATCACCGGATATACAAGTACCAGGGCGGGGCAAACGAACAAGGCAGGAAAAGGAGCATGTGCTGTGCAGGATGGGAGAGGGTGTGATCTGAAGCATGATGTACGTGAGAGAGTACATGACTTTGCACATGTGACACTGACAACCTCACCCATCCAAGGTTGAGGAGCAGCTCCAAAGATTAAACCCCAGGCAGTCTTTAAAATTCGATGTCTCCTCAACAATCAAGGAATTCAGACAGGGTCTTTGCGTCTATTCTATCGTCTATACTACCAGAGGACATGCAGCTACTTCTGCCCGTCAGAGAGGGGTATCCTAGCTGTATATCAGCCATGCCTCTGGATGGACTTCTTTGAACATAATTGTGAAGCATTATCTTGATTCTTTGGCTGGAGAAGATAAGTAGGTCAGTGTTGCAAAACGTTCAATTATGGGGGTGCTGAGACTTTCTTTTTACATCTGTCTTTAATTCGGCATTACTTTAGGCATCTGCCTAAACATGAGGAATCTGTGGGAGGAATGTAACCATCAGAAGAACAAACTACTTACCTGCTGTGATGTTCTTTCTGATAGAAACGATTATGCCTTTTCCAGATTTGCCCTTGGCCTCCCGCTTCCTCTTTTAGGTTGGTGGTTGCAAGGCAAATGGCATTTTTGTGATTCTTTTTTGGTGACAGTTCTGCTGTTTCCTTGTGGTTGCTAGGGGAACTCTGGGAAATGGCTCAGGGTATGTACACCAATGGCATCACTTCATGCACAAAAGAGTGGTGATGGGGTCGGCCGCAGAGCCACTCTGATGGCCATTTGAAAACATTCTGGTGTAGACTGACTCTGAGGTGGATTTCCCAAGAATCTGTGGGATGAATCATCGTATCTATAAGAAAGGATATTACTGAAGGTAAATAGTTGTCCTCATTTGACCCTATAAATTTGATGCAACATAAAAGATCTATTTTTGACCTAAAATTCCCCTTCAGATCAGGTGGAACAATTTCTTAACTCTTTTACGTGGCATTGCAGTGCTGGTACCCAGAGGTGTTGCTAGGTCTGGCAAAGATCTGGGGCTACACTTTTGTCGGGACTGTTGGGACTCAGGGCTATCTAGCCTTTTGGCTGTAGCCCCAGAGATTCTATTTGTGGCTACAACCAAAAGACCCGGGGCTATAGCCCCCTCAGCCCCCTTAGCAATGCTTCTGCTTGTATCACTGATTGAAAATGTCCTTGGAGCTCTCTTGTTGGAAACTAGGGGACACAGCCATGTATCTGCTGTTTGCTATTTTTACTCCCTATTTTTTGATGGAGTATTTACCTGTTTTTAGGGAGTTAAAGTGGCTGTTCGGCCGCTTATTTGTGGGGCTTCCTGTGCTTGAGTACCACCGTTATATTTCAGGGAGAGGAGTCTGGACAGCAGTGACGGTTGAGGGTCTGGCGCAGAAGGCAAAGTCACCATGTCACCAGGGCTGAAAAGCATGGTGAGTAGCTAGTCATCCCCCGTTCTGTAGACAACTGATGCATAGTAAGATTTAAGGGAGAGAGTGGAGTATGCATAGGTTCAATTCTTCATTGCAGGGCTTTCCAATGATTCCAGAGATAGCTCCCATGCACTTGTGCGTTATCAATGTCACTGGGCCTAGTAAAATCGTTGTTTTTGGTCTCCCTTGTTTTCCTCCCTTGTCTCGTGATACAAATAAAATATCAATGTCAATATCAATAGTTCCTGAAAAGGTTAGTGAAGGCTTTTGGTGACCTTCTATTACGTGGCAAGCTAAGGCCTAGCCCCAAAATACACACCGCTTTGCATTCATGGTATGTGAGTCATAAAACAGCCAGAGTCTTGTTCATTTTAACTCATTGAAGTCTTACATTGAAATAGGAGGATAGCTCAGGGGCAACATGATCACCTTGGAAGCAAGACGACATGGAGCAACACAGGTTTGATTCCCAGGTCCGCGCTTAGAAACCTCTGGGTATTAAGCGTGTTATAAATAATCTATCATATCATATCAATACAGTGGGCTCTGACTAAGGACTGCGGATGGAGCAAAGCCCCAGAGCTTTTCATTCTCAGGGAGCAAGCCTAAGGCATACACAAAGTTATGTGGCGATGATGTGCAACACCGTGAGCACCACAAGCAGAGAGGCTATCAGCCAGCAGGAAGATTAGCAACCACAACAGCGCCCATTTGCTGAGAATTACATGGAGCCTCAAATGCAACCAGCACACCGCTTTTAAAACAGCAGGAATCCCAATTTACTACCAAAGCCCCACTGAGAGAAACAGCAGAAAATTCAGCTGGCACGTAATGTGCTCCTTTAGATTGGCAGACAGCCCAAAGTCAGTTTTTCAAGGCACTTTGTGCACAGCTGTGGGGTCATATCAGCTACAGAATGGCAGTGTTGAGGGATTCCTAAAGCATGGGCTGCAAAGGATGCTTAAGTCTGACCCTGAGGTTTGGCGGGAAACCTTTGCATTGCCTTTTTATCCAGAACAGATAGTGTCTGTGTAGTTCCCCCATCTTCCCTACTTCTGTTCTGCTTCCACTCAATGCCACCACATCGTTTTACATACATAGGTCCTGATTTATAGAATCTTTTACATGCTAAAAAGTGACTTTGCGCCCTTTTCAGCATGCAAAACTCCTTTTGTTGATTCATGGAGCCGACTTTGCGTGCTCTTCCCAGACCATGCGGGGACTTTGCGCAGGTCCATCACATCGTTGCGTGCAGCCGAGCGCTTTGCGCGAGACTCCACACAAAGTGTGAGATGGGCCTACATATGGAAATAAACAGGGGGGCGGAACATGCACATTCCCCATTCCCCACGCAGAATGAGGAAGAACAAGGACTTACGTTTGTGTATCGAGCGACGCACTAGACAAAGAAATTGCACACCCAGCAATGTGCAATCAAACGCATATCGTGCAATGTCACGTTGGGGAAAGATGCGTGCAAAGCTTGCGATTTCACTGCCACCTGATAGGCGGTGCAAAGTCCTAATAGCATTGGAACCAACGTGCAAAGGTACGGTACAGGAAGGGATTTAGGGGTGCCGGCACGCAGTTGAGGGGCCGATCGAAGTTAGAGGTGCACGTATGCAGATTTAGTGGTGCAGCCATCATTTACGGGGGTTTGCATGCAGATTTACTGGGATCCGACTTGGTTTATGAGACATGTAATTCATTTTGTTGTGGTGCAGTTAGGAGTTATGGCGAACCGTACGCATAGTCCCCAGGGTGCTGCCTTGAATGCGGGGCACTGCCCGCAGTGTTGACAGGGCGAATGATGGCACGGATGCAGACTGTGCAGAGGTTGATATATGTGGCTGGATCTTATGTGCGTGGGGGCGTGCCGTGGGCGATCCTGTCGCTGCTCGGTTTTATTTGTGCGCTGGGTTAGTTTGTGTTTTGGATTCCACAATTAAGCTGAATGCGCAAAGTGACTTTCGGGCAAAGCTATTTTGCGCACAGAGTGCTTTGCGCTTTTTTTTATAAATCGGGCCCTTATTGTATAACCTTTCCTTTTATTTGGTGCAGTTCTGTTACAACCTTTGGTCATTGCTGTTTCATGCATTTCCCATCAGGCAGCTCACTCAATACGTGTATATCAAGGGGCACATCTCCTGGTCACCTTTGGCATTTAGTAAGCTGCTTGACCTGTCGGCATGATGTTCGGTGGATGCGGGGCCATTATTAGTCGCCGGATCGTCACCTTCGAGCACTTAGGGGATGTGTCAACCATCAAGTGCTGATGTTCGTCCGGAAATCATCCCATTGGAACTGGCACAGCGGCCCTTTAATAGTAAACTACACCTCTCATTAAGGGACATTCGACTTGCCACCGAATGGACAGTGAAAAGCCTGTGTTTTTCTTTTTAAACCTGCTCTTTCACCGAAAACAAAATGGAGAGGACTTTGCAGTGTATTTAAATCAGGGACTGGCTAGCTAATCTCAGCTTTTTATTGCACCATATTTTACTACTTGCAATATTCTTAATTGGTTTGTTTTTGTAAAAGAAAGCTATTTGTTTCATAATGTTTTGCATTTTTTTTCAAATGGGTTTGATTTCTTTTTCACTGAAAAGTGGACGATTCATAGTTTGCCTCGGTACCAAATTTCAAACTAACATCCATAACCTTTCCTTTGAGGCAAGTGAAATACATCCAGCCCTCGCCCCCAAAAGACAGAGTCCTGCTCCTTACTGTAGAACTAGAGAGCCAGGACTGGGACCACTGACTATGCTAGGCTGAGGGAAAGGTTCTGTTCTATCAGAGTCCCAAAGCTCTAGTACTTCCTGTCTCTTACTTCATACGCACCTCAACCATACGAAGGGACCATAAGTGGCTCTCCATTAAAAAAATAATTCAACTTAAAACCGCATCCCTAAAATAGAAATGTCTCAATAACTCAGCCCCCAATACCTTTCGGACAAATTTGCTGCTAAACAATATGCCCGACTTACCAGATCTGCCAATTCTGGCTGCTTACAAGTCCCTAGATATAAACTCAAGAAAGCAGGTGGCAACAGCTTCCCTGTCCTGGCTGCCCAACTTTGGAACTCTCTCCCCTCCAATCTGAGAATTTAATCCCTCCATAGCTTCAGAAACGACATGAAGAATTGGCTCATCACCAATGATGAGCCTCTAAGCGCACCTGCACTCCAATGTGCATAGGTTCTATATTCTGCATTCCATGTATTTATGTCATATATCCTACACTACCTTGCTTGTATAATTGTGAATACTTATGAAACTGCTCATGTATATTTTCTAGATAATTTGGTCTGCCTTATTTTCACTTGTGTAACTAAGAAATTGCATCATCTTGTACTGCACCCCGATACCCATTAGTGAGGTGCGCATTATACATAATAAACAAACAAACAAACAAACACAGTACCTTGATCCTGAGACAGAGTTTCTTGGGTGAGGCTCTGTGACCACTCACGGGAAGTACCTGAGGGAATCCCTCAGCGTCCCTTCAGACCTCTCTCCCCTTCATTCTTTTTAAAAAAAAAATGGGTTCATTGTATTTCAAAAACATAACTTCTCTGAACAGAACAGAACAACAAATCGGAGCATTCACAGAACTGCAGCCCCTCCCTTGTGCATCTCTGAATCCTACCCAACAATGGTGGTCATCTTAAGCACTCATTCCCCATCGCCCACTGGAGGGGAGTCAAAAGTCGACAATAAATATTGTACACAGGCAGGGTCGGACTGGACCATAAAATTGTCTCAGGAACCAATGAAAAACTGGCCCACAGTTGCAAATGGCTATTCATTCCTTTTGTGACACTTGTTGAACAGTACCCAAGGGGGAATGTTTTAATAAAATGTGATGCAAATTGTGCATTTTAAAGAATATTAATTTAGCAAAACTGGGCAAAACAATTAGTCGCACAGTGAAGTAGCTCATCAAACTGGACCACATTGGCCAATAAAGTGGGCCATTTTGACCACAAAAACATGGCTTCAGTTGTGTTTTGGGGCCAGTCCGAGCCTGTACATAGGGTCCCCAAATATCCGGTGGACCTGCATGAAGAGGCATAGTTCGTATGAAGCTGACTTCCAGATCATAGCAATACGTCACGTCCTCCAACCATGCCAATGCCTGAGGAGCTGTGCCCCTTCTCCAGGTCATGGCAACCCTACTGCGTGCCAAAACCAAAAGCAACCCGGCCAGATGGCATGCATGACTGGGCAAACCCCTTTTACAACTCAGCAGGACCAACAGTAGATCCAGCCCAATCTTCTCCCTGATAATGAGGGAGGTCTTCACAAGTACTTCCTCCCAGAACCCAGCCGCCTGTGGGCATCTACAGGCTAAATGAAGAAAGTCAGCAGGGCTCACCGCACACCATGCACATCCATCTGGCAAGGCGTGGTAGAAGCCGTGAATCCTGACCGGGAGTCTGATGCACACATTTGAACTATATAAGTTTCAGACTTGAGTTCAGGGAGACTTCCTTGATCTGGAGCAGTATGTACTTCCAGTCCATTCCTCAATTTCCCCACCTAGACCCTCCTCCCATCTTCGCTTTGGTCCCTGCCATCCCATGTCAGTTCAAACATTAATCTGTTATATATCTGGGAATCCAATCGACCCTCCTCTTGTGCTTGAATAGCCTTCTGTAACAATGAACATGTGGGTGTTTCACAGGCAAAGTGGAACATCTGGCCTTGACATCATTTTTGCAACCTAAAATACATGAAAATGTCAAGGGTGACGTACCCCTTTATCTTTCAGTTGTTCGAGGGATAGAAATTCCACATTGCGATAACAATTACCCAATACTTCAACCCCAATGACCATGAAATGTAGATTGTGCTTTTCCCGCATGATTTCCCACCCAGACACATACCTAGCCAGTATCAAAGGGGAGTACACTCTCTCTACTTGGAGTTTCTCAAATATTTTATGACGCTTGTATTCCCAACCAGGTTCATCAATCCTGGCCTTGGTTTGCAGGGCCGCAATATAGCTGTTCTTAGAACATCAGGGCGGCGAGTGCCCTCTCCTCTTGCACCTGAGGCCTAATAAAACAGGTGGTGTACCAGAAGGACAGGTAATGCGGTTGGGCTGCCCAATAATAACTCTCAAATTCGGAGAGAGCCAGGCCAATCCTGGCAAAATGGTTGGGATAAGGTTGCCCCTCTCACCCTGGGCTGCCTACCTGTCCACAGAAACTCTGAGATAATTCCTCTTAGTTGTGCAAAAAAAGGCCACCGGGAGATACAGGGGTTTGTTCAAGAAGAGAGAGAGAGAGAGAGAAATTGCGGGAGTATGACCATCTTGGCCACAGATATTCACCCCATTAGGGATAGCGGAAGGTCTTGTCATTTGTGTAAGGAGACTTTTAAAGTGTCCACCGCCTGCCATAATGTTCCCAAAACAGCAGTTCCGGGTCCCTGGACACATCAATGCCAAGGTATCTAGTGCTTTCCCTTTCCTAGCGAAATTAAAAGTCATCAGTGAAGACCCTGATGCGCTCTGTGAGAGGGAACATCGCCCACTTCCCATGATTGACCTTTAGCCCAGAGAATTCCCTGAATTTAGTTATTTGCCCCATCACAGGGGTCAGGTTTTCAGAGGGATTACTGAGAAAAAGAACCACACCGTCTGCATACAACAAAATCACTAGTCTGTGAGGACCGAGCTGTATACCTCAAAGCTCTGGATGGATCATATGCATTGTCGCTAGAGGTTCCATCGCTAGGGTGAAAAGCAAAGGGAGACAGGGGACATCCCTGCCTGGTCCCCCTACCCATTATCAATGGCACGGATGCATGCCCTCCTATAGCGATCCTGGGTGAGGGAGAGTTATAGAGGAGCATCACTAGAGAGATACACTTGTTCCCTACCCCCAATATATACAACACTGAGAACATAAATGGCCACTCAACTTAGTCAAATGCCTTTTGGCATCCAACAGTACTGCCACCACCTGGGCATTTGGATCTAGTGCCGAGAGGACCCCAAAAAATCTTCTCGACCCATATGAGGTGTTTCTCCCAGGGACAAAGCCAGATTGGCCTGCAAAAACCAGGCCCAGCATCAGCGGTAACAGCCGTGGCAAATATTTTAGAATCAATGTTGCTCAGTGAGATTGGATGGTAGAAAGCACATTCTTCAGGTTTCCCCTTTTTGTGGACGAGAGTGATTGTCGCCTCCCACATTGTAGAAGGGAGAATTCCCTGCTCTAGCGATTCTGAATATACCTGGACGATGAGAGCAGCTAGAAGGTTGGCATAAGCCTTGTAAGACTCCCCCGAGAATCCATCAGGCCCTGGGGATTTTGGAACACGGAAGTTCCTTAACAACTGCCATAATTTCTGAAACACTTGTGTACGAGCGCGATAGAAATAAAATATCAATCAATCAATCAGGCTGATCTTGTGGTTCAGGACTTCCATTGCAAGGAGTTCTGCTACTACAGATTAATGTAATCAAGATAGCCTTGCACAGAGGGTCAATTCTGTGTATTGTCAGAGGCATAGAGGGTTTCATAAAAACCATAAAACTCCTCCACTATTTTGGCAGTTTCATATTGGAAGAAACCCCGAGGGTCTTGTATGACGTCTATCTGCTGAGGCTTTTTGGCAACAGTCAGCATACAAGCCAGCAATGCACCTGGCTACTCCCCTTCCACATATTGTCTTACCACATGACTCCTATCCATATATTTGACCTGCCTTAATGCATAATGGCAAAAACCTGGAACAACCTCCCGAATGGAATAAGAAACACCAAAGACCACCGAAAATTAAGAAAATTACTAAAAACCTGGCTCTTCAACACCTCAGAACCAGACGGAAACAACTGAGACAACCAAACAGGAAATGCAAAAGAACAGGCTGACATAACCCATGATGGCACAGATAACATCTAGAACCAACAATGGGGAAACTTCTACAAGAACTAGAGAAACAGTATTAGGTGGAACCAATGCCATATTTAGTTAGAATTATGAATAATAGCTTGTGTCACATTCTAGACAAGATTCTGAATGTTAGCCAAGGTCCCGTCTAGATAGAATTGTGAATATTAGCTTGCGTCACATCTAGGCAGGATAGTGAATATTAGCCATTGCCACATTTAGATAGAATTGTGAATATTAGCTGGTGTCACATCTGGACAGGATTGTAAATGTTAGCCAGTGCCACATTTAGATAGAATTGTAAATATTAGCTTGCGTCGCCTCTTAACAAGATGGTGAATGTTAGCCAGGGCTTCATACAGATAAGTATTGTGAATATTAACCAACATCACATCTAGACAGGATTGTGAATGTTGGCTCAAGTCACATCCAGACCGGATTGTGAAGGTTATCCAAGGCCACATTTAGATATAATCGTGAATATCAACTTGTATCACAACTAGACAGGATTGTGAATGTCATCCATTGCTGCATGTAGATCCAATTGTGAATGTTGGCTTGCATCACATCTGGACAAGAATAAGAATATTAGCCAGTGCCACTCCCAGATAGAAATGTGGAGATATTCACTCGCCACATCTAAAAGGAATTGAAATTGGCACACACCACATCTAGATAGCGAGGACAATAACCAACCCACTAATAACCTCTCCTCTCAAACTCTAAACCAAACACAAGCACAACCCTGAAGCACAGCGAATGGCACAAACCTCACCACACTGCAACAACAAAAATAAATCACAACAGAACAAAAACACTTCTCACAACAGAACACAACGGCTACCAACCGAAAAACACACGCACGCTCAGTGAATGGTGTTAACAGAATTGAATCTTGCCAACAGCACATCACTGCTCTCTTAAACTTTTTCCCCGCTCGACCCCACTAACTCACCCCACCACCTTTCCCTTTGCAGATCCGCCAGAGTGCCAGGCGACCTCTCCGGTGGTGATAGTGTGTGGTACAAATATCCCTTAACATTAACATTAACATAACCCCTTAAGCAATCCGAATAATTTGACCCAATATTGTGTAACCCCTGGATGTTCGATATGACTGTTCCAAAGCCTTCAACTTGTGTTCTGAGGTGTCCAGGACTGCCCTAATCAGCCTCTCAAGATCCATGCCTCCTTGACCATAAACACACCCCTCAAGAAACATTTGAGATGCTCCCACAAAGTATGTGAGATCCCACCGAACAGGCATTATGCCCCAAGAACCCTATTATTCCTTTATCTCCTGGACAAATACTGAGCCTTGAAGTGTCTCAGGTTTGAAACTCCATCTTCTCGTGCCCCAGGATCTCCCAGATAAAACACATTCCAGGGTGACCGGGGAATGGTCAGACAGGATCCTAGGGAGAATTTCTCATGCCCTGGTGCGGCCCCCTCCTTCTAGAAACCAAGAGGTAGTCCTGTCGTGAAGCCGACCCGTGAACCCAGGAATGGAAAGTGTAATCCCTCTGAGACATGTGCCGTGTATGCCAGCCATCAACCAGCCCATATAGGTTGCAGATCTCTAATACTTTCTGGGCAGCCTTGGTAGAGCCTGAGCCACCCCAGCTGTAGGATCCAGCACTGCGTTAAAATAACCCTACCAAATCACTGTTGCATCACTGATGTCAGCACGGTTAACCAGAACTCAGTCAAATGACGAGTCATCAGTGTTGGGAGCATATGTATTAACCAGCGCCAACTTTTTACCCTCCAAAACTGCAGTCACCATCATTCCTCTCCCCTCTTGATCCATGACCACCCGCAAAAGGCAAAGATTGAGGCAAGCGTGGATTAAAATGGAGACCCGCCGAGCAAATGTCAAATAGGACAAATAGTATCTATGGCATCCCCATTGCTTGGCCCACCCGCTTTCCGTGTGTGGAGTGAGGTGTGTCTCTTGTACAAAGGCTATATTAACCTTGTGCTGCTGCATATATAGCAACACTTTCCGCCCCATATGTTTGCCTCTATCGAACATCCTTTGAAGACCACCCACTGCTGCGCAAATCTATATATTCGTGAATGTATGCTCCAGTCAAAACTGAACACCTGAAAACCCAATCACAACTCAACCCCATGAATGCAACCCCCACTCCCACCCCTTAGGGCAACCCTAACTGGCCCCCACAATACGCACCAACACCCATGTCCAATATAACAGTCTGCTGCGCAAAGGGCACCAGCGCACAGCTGTCTAAGCCCTGCAATTCCACTTTCAGAAGAGTCTGAGCTCCAGAGCCACAAAATCACACCAAAGATGGGACCAGACCATGTACCATGGCAACCCACTGCAGGATGGTTATCTGATAGCCAGAAACCCATTAGCGTCCATCATTAAGAATCTACTTGGCCTTCGCTTACTCGACCTTCCCTCTCCACACAGGGCCTGAGGCTGCCTTTTGGACCAGGCCTCATTGTTCCATCAATAACTGCACTTGTCTCCGTGTTGCACACGCAGTTTTGCCGGGAAGAGCATGGAATACTTCACATTGACCTCCCATAGCCAACACTTCACCCCCACGAAGGGGAAAATCTGAAATTGTTCACCCTCAAAGAATAGCTCACCCTTCAGCTGGACAATACACAGAATGGCATCCCTGTCTTGGTAGTTGAGAATACGAGTGATGATGGGGCGCAGAGGTGCACCAGCACTGATGAGACACTAGGATTCGGTTGCCCTCACAACAATGAACATAGAGGACAGGTCATTGTTGCCAAACACGGTCTTGTACAGCTTCTCCACAAACTCCTCCATGCTATCAGTGTAACGTTGTTTAGAGATCCTCACCAACCTTATGCTATTTCTTCATGATCATCCTTCCAGATCCTTGTTCTTGGCAGTTATCCTCATTGTGGTTTCCAGTGCCTTAACCTTAGAAACTAAAGCGTTCAAAGTAACCTCCAGGTCGGACATTCTGTTTTTCCCTCTTTCTATCCACTCCCTGTGCTTGTCCAGGCGCAACTGCAACATATCAACCTTACTGGGTAGGGCATGCAACTTGGCGTCTAGACCGCCTATCCCTGACTGCAGTTGCAACAGGAGATCCTCGATGCCCGTTTTTGGCTGCCCCGTCTCTTCTGAGGGTGTAGCGCCACCATCCACTTCTTCCATGTGTCTCTGCTGTGCTTTTGCTCTGTTAACCACCATCCCACCTTTAAATGAGGATGTCCTCTGGCTTTTGTCAGTCTTCCCCATGCTCTGCTCAGTTTGTTCCCACACAGGCCTTCTTCAGCACGGGCTTCATAGCCCTTGATAAAGGTTAATGACCCGGGTGAGCGTACAGGACTGCCGCTGAACAGAAAAATGGAAGCCCTGTGCCAAACGCAGACCCGACTCTCCACCCTCCCAGGGCCGGCTCAGGACTCCACCAGGAGTTGCAGGATTTCTCTTTATCTATGGCCGGTGAGCTGCTCTTACAGCATTCGATGATCACTCTCCAGCAGGAGGCCAACAGAATGCTGCAGTGGGGGCCCGCAGCAGGAAGCAATCCATGAGACCTGGGCCATGCTGGCCCCCGCAAGCACGGTCCGACCACTCCCGCTCCAGGCCTCTGTGCACGGCCCACTGCGCCGCTGTCTGGAAGCTGCGCTGAAACCAAGCTCTCCACCTTGGACGAAGCAGGATCATTGAATGGATGTTCCCAGCCCAGGGAAGTGGCCGCCCCCGCAATCAAAGGGGCCGTTCCAAGTGACCTTCAACCTGCATCACTCTGGTACAGGTCTCCCCAGCAGCCATGTTTCTCCCTGTATATCTGTGTCTCGGTGGCCTTCCCTCAACCGCTCACCTCCTTTTTCATTGAGCAAATATGAGCCAGTCCCTGGCCAGCCAGCTCACCCGGCACATACTTCTAGCAAGCTTCAGCACAAAGGGAGAAACATGTCTCGAGGGGCCTTCAGAGTGGGATCAGGGGGGAAAGAACCACAATGTACCTTGTGCTTGTAGGTGTTCTTGGTGCTTGACAGGGTCCAGTCGGTTTCAGGGTGCTTTGCAGCTTCTGTGACAGAGTTCAAAATGGGAGACAGCTGCGGGTATCAGGAGACAAACAGTTGGGAGAGTGAAGCTGAACTGGTGGATGCATGAATTGTTGTCTCAGTGCTCGTTGGCAGTTCTGAAGCACTGGTTGAGGCATCTCGGAAGTCTTTAAGCAACTGCAGTGCAACAACAGTCAGTGTTGCAGTCGGTTGCAGCCCGACGGACTCGACTGGCTTGAAAATGTCCTTTAAGGCAGACATCGGTAGATGCTTGTTCATCCCTGTTGCGTAGCTTCTTCACTGTACTCGTGTCATCCTTTAAGGTGGATGGCCCAAAGCTGAGGAGAGTGTTGGAGGCAGCTGCCTTGTCCTTGGTTTCAGGTTCAGAGACTCTCTGGCACTTCACACCTAGGAAGCTTGCTGCAGAGCCTAGCAGGGCACGCTGTTTGCTGGCTGGGTGCTGGTTCTGGAGCTGCTGGAGGGTCCTCTGTATTCAGTATCTGCCTCTGTTCCCTGAAAGATGTTTAGGGTAGGGATGTTGCTTTCCTCTTGGAGGTCCTGCCCTTCCTTCACTGGCAGAAGTTGTAAGGCAGACTGAACCTTCAGCCAGGGTCCAATAATGACTTCTTCCTTCTGTTCTGCTTCTGGTGAAGCCTTCAGATGATCTGCCAAAGAGGGGCCCAGCCCTCTTTTAAAGCCACGTGAACCACAGTGATTGCTGCAGGCAAAGCCACACTTAATGAACCAATCCTGTGGTCCCTACTAGCAATCTCTTGTATGCATGAGGTCATAACCAGAGTGCTTTGCAACAGGAAAGCTAAAGGGGTGAAAGCAAGATGTACTAAGTCCCACCCATCTTCCTGTTTGGTGGGATCAAAGAGTCTCTTTGGTTAATGGATCTCTCTGTATTTCCTGATTAAAGCGTCAGGTCTTCCTTGAAGCTGTGGGGAGACCAGACGCTCTGGCTCCTGTAAACCACAGCCTTGTCACTTGTGAATGGGGTCCCCCTGTGAGATGAACTACTGTAAAAGCGCAGTCCCAGAGATGACAGCTCACTGTCAATTGATACTGAGGGTTGGCACTGGCTTAAGATCAACACAGTTGCATATGAAAGGTTGTTGGGGTTTTCTGTCTCCTTTGTTAACCTCTGCAGCTAGACCCCATGTGGGCCTGTTTGAAGTACATTCTATGTGTACGTTAGTTGCTGCCACCAGCTGCAGGGCCCACCAAAAGAACACAGTACATCCATGGAGCCTTTCTTAGTTAATCAGACTGGCCTTGCAAGGGGGTAGGTTTGGTCCTGAACCTTCTGCAAATGTATTGTGTACTCCTTCTGTCATATGCCTTCTAAATATGACAAGGGGGGCTGCGCCTGTAGGCTGTGTCCACCCATAGTACACAGTTCTAGGCATATGTCGTGTGGTAAGCATAGGAAAATGTGCACGGATTAGTCCCACACATTTTCCAGAGGTTGATCTACCAACATTCAATTTTAATTAAAAAGTTCAAAAATGGTCAAGCAAGCGCACACACACCGTGGTGATGATCGAATTCCTCAAACATGCCATTTCTTACTTAAACCCCAATTACTTGCTCTGGGAAGAATGACAATTACTGGATCCTAGCGGAGAGGCACAGCGAGGAGGAACGACCATAACAAAGCGCTGTTGACTGACAATCAGGCACTTCTAACTAACCCAAAAAAAGAGTCTTTTAGCTATAAGATGGGGAACTAGCTCAACCCCCATTGAGAGTGGGAGAATGAAAACATGTACTTGATGCATTAAATGAAAACACATGAAAGCAACCCCAGGGACAGGGGTGAATCAAGCCAGGGGTGAGCTGAGAGAGAGAAGCGAACGCTGAACTAATCATGGGAGATATTGGATAATCAGGATCTGCACATAAAGGCTCAGCGAGAGCGAGAAAATGGCACAGTCAGGAATCAAACAGGGGGTCTTATGAGACTTTCTGCGCAGCTGTTCGCACTGGGTAAAAGGAAAGGTGCATAAATCCATGAGTTCCTCTACAATCACCCGAGAAGGTTGAAGACCTCGGACACTGGCGGAGGTTCAATGGTAGTCTAGTCTTGGCAAGTTGCACCAGCAGGCAACCCTTGTAGTCTTGAGTTTTGGGACTCATCACACGGTCAGGCAAGGTAATGAAGGAATCTGCCAAATGATGTGGGAATGTTGGGAGCTGACTGCAAACTCAGGCTCCAATCAGGAGGGTGCACCTATTTAAATATATGATTGGCACTTAGTAACTGTTGGTTGTCAAATTCAAACATTCCCGTGCTGCTTCCTGGGAAAACCCTCATGATGCGGCTTCCACTCAGGAATCCCAAACATCATTCAAGTATCCGGCCAGATTTGGACTTGGCTTCTCCTGTCCTCGATTTTCGGAGTCAGACATAAGCTAGACCTTATGTGGCTCCATCTGTTGCCTTTCAAATAAAGGGAACAAGCTTTAGCTGTAAAATGCATAACAGACTTCTAACACAGGTTCGCCGCCTCTCAAGAGCCTACTTCAGGTAATTCCGCCACCTACCAAAAACGAGATGCATCTAATTGTGCAAGAAGACTTGCAGAGAGAAGTGGTGAGTTTTGGGACTACCTCGCCCAAGGTCACCTCTTATTACAGAGTTGCATCTTGGAGGAGGCAGTAGATTGGGACCCATATGTTATGTAATGTTAAAGATACTTCTACAGGACACGGTCAACCTGCGGTATCTTGGTGCTAGAGGACGTGGTTAGCCATAACAACGAGACTCTGGGCCCCATTACGCGTTTGGCGGTAGCCGTGCCCTTAATAATGGCACGACTACCGCCAAACTCGCTACCGGACCCGGCACCCTCGAATGGGCCATTACCGGCCCATTATGAGATGAATGGTCCATAATTGCCCATTCGCGGGTGCCGGTATGGCATAGGGCAGAATGGCGTCGGGAGCATGGTTGCACCAGCACCGTTAATAACGGTGCCTGTGCAATCACGAGTTCTCCTCACGAGTGCCGGGCTGCACGTCTGGTCAGACCACGCGTGCAGTCTGGCACCGGCAAGCAGAACTCGTAAAGCGGCGGAGAGGTAACAACAGCGCCGGTAGCACTACCAGCAACGTTGTTGCCTTTCTGCCACATTCGTAATGAGGCCCTCTGTTTAGAACAAATAGGTCTTAACGGCCTTCTTAAAGGTCAGATGGTTAGAGATCTTTTTTACAGCTATCGGGAGTTCGTTCCAGAGCAGAGATGCTGCTAGAGAAAAAGCACGGCCTCCGATCCGCACACAGCAGTAAAAAGGGTCAGTAATGGAGTCAGGAAAAATTTACTACCTAGGGGTCCCAGAAATATAGTATGCCTGCTATAGTGAAACCGTGTGACTGCTGAGAATGAGAATGCTGGCACATTGATATCGCTGTCAAGAAGTGGTGCAGAGACATCCTCTAACCGGAATTCCACTGGTCATTCCTCAAGTCAGTAAAAAGGGGCAATGGCGACTGCTTAGGAGGAGTCTGGAATATGCCTGCGAAGACGATGAAAGTCCTCTTAGATTTGCCTGGAATTTGCAAAATATGATTTTGCAGAATTAAAACATACCCTTAAAAAACACCCTAATACAGTTCCTGAAACAATGTTAGGCAATACTGGTCCACTTGCCTTTGGGTGAACACAGGGTTAGTGCTCTTTGAAAATGTGCTGTAGTTGTGAAAGTCTGCGTAGATGGTCAAATCCTTTTTTACCACGGTGCCATCTTGAAAGGACTTTGCCTCCACTGCGGCGCTCCACATTGCAAAAATAAAAGGAACTTTCAGTAGGAGAAGGATCTACCCAGTGATCTCAATTAAGCTGTTGATCTTCCTTTGGGCGATTAATTCAAGGGAAGTTTACGGGAAGTAGGTATCCTTGCCTAATACACTTAGTCGCGGCTTCGTGTTTGGCCATAAATTTGTGTGCAATTATATAACCATAAACTTGAATTTAGTGCTACTGTGACAAAAAATGCATGACATTTTAATAATTGTTTTTTTAAACAAGGAACTATGCACAATACACAATCACATTCCTATAATTTGTTTTTGTTTTTTTTAAATGTATTTATTGTGTAGATAGTTAAAACAAACCTTTACACAACATACAAAATAAATATTGCACTCCGCTATAATAGGGAATTGTACTGGCCACAAAATAGACGGTGGAGAAAAATGATTAAGAGTTAATCAGCAAGCCAGGTGTCACAAAGTTATGTCATGTCATGTTGAATTACACTGTGCACCGCTACCACCCAAGTGTCACGATGCCTGCCCCCGGAAAGCCAGACCAGGCCCAGCAACCCCGGAAGCAGGCATCATGCCACTTGAAGCATGCCCAAAAACTCCAGTTAGCGGCTCTTTGGCTACAGACCTGGCGCCAGTGGCGCCAGACTCATAAGAATAAAGTCAGTCCTGGCGCCATGGGCGCCAGGCTCATTACAGAAATCTTACCTGTTGCAGACCATGCTGCATACCTACCTGATGCAGACCATGCTGCACAAAGCCACAAGCCAAATGAGGCTTAAAGGGACAACTTTACCTCAGGGACTCCTTTCCTCTCGGGTGGGGCTGTGGAAGAATACTTACCTGGGACTTCTTCCAAGGCTATTTAAGCCACACCTGGACAGCCACACGTGCTTCGCGTTATTCTGCTTGCTGCAGCGTTACGCTCACCGTGTCTTCAGCAGCTCCAGTCTTCAGCCACGCCCGCTTCAGTCCTGGAACACCTGGACCAAGAAAAGGAGAAGGAGAAGAGGTCAGAACAAAACCCTTACCTGAATCCTTGATCCAGCACATCGTCGATCTGGAAGAGAGAAGCCTTCTCAGGTGCATTGCCACGCACCTCGCAGAGCCGCGCTGAACTCACCAACCGAGGCTGCATTCCTTAACTCCTTCGCGAATCCAGCATCTCCAGGCCATTCTTCAACACCTGGGGAAGACAAGAAAAGGTAGGTGAGCAAGGGCAATACAAACCACCCCAAAGACTTACATGATTACCACAGGGGGGTACTTACCTCATCTCGCGTCGGCGCAGTCAATTCCGCATCACCGCCGCACCCTGGCCCCTAAGGGGAACAAACAAGGACAATACAAATCACCCCCAAAGACTTACCTGATTACCAGAGGGGGGTACTCACCTCATCTCGGGTCGGCGCAGTTAATTCTGCATCATCGCTGTACCCCGCCCCCAAAGGGGAGAACCACAATAGTCTTACCAGGATCTTACCAATTGCCACTTGGAACTCTTCTGGTGGTTTAAATCCGCAACCTGCAAGGAATCTGGCAGAGTGAAGATCAGACTTTTGAACTCTTACGAACAATTGGACTTGAGTCAATACTGGAACTCACCAATTCCTCCACGCCAGTGAAGTAACTGGTCGTCTACGCGCCCCTGCGCTCGACACAGGATGGAGAGCTCATCTTTCCAAATCTTCAGGTGAGATTAAGAGGGAACTTCAGGAGTGTTCAGTGGGCAGACAAGGGGAGTGGGAAGGCGGGTTAACCCTCAGATTACGGGAGGTTAATTCCCTTTCTCCATTGCAGAAAGATATTCGTGCGAGTCCAACAAACAAAGCTCAGTGAGTCTGTCCAGTGTGTCATCTCGGCTCTATGTGTTACTTTGGTGGAAGCAACAGCGGGCCAGTCCAGATCGACACCCCCGTGGGAATCAGGTGAGCGTAACAGAACGCGAAGCCTACCCACAAATACCCACCTGGGCGTCATGGAGACCTCGGAAACCGATCAGTTGGCCCAATTATTAGGGGAACTAAGGGCCGAAGTGCATTCCGCCCGCCAGGAAACCAATGCCCTCAGGAGGGAATTGATAGTGTCAAAAGAACGAACTGATGACTTGGCCAGACAGCTATTACAAAGCCAGGCTGGACAAACACCTCTACCTGGACTCGGGGCCAGCCCACCTCCAGTGCCATTGAGTAACCCTGTGCAGATAAACCTTCCTGGAGCCGTTCCCTTGGCTCCGCCTGAACGCTTTGCCGGAGACCCTAAAAGGTTTGCTATATTCATGAATCAATGCCGCTTACACTTTTTATGTAGACCTGGAGCTTTCCCTAACGATCAAGCCAAGGTAGCTTTTGTACTGTAAAATATCTCAGCGGCAGTGCAGCGGACTGGTCCATTCCGCTACTAAATCAGGATGACCCGATTCTTCGAGATTTCCAAGGTTTTCGAACTAGCATGGAAAGACTATTCGCTCGACATTCCCAAGGACAGGCTTTGGATAACGAACTTTTATCCTTACGGCAAGGTAATCAGGATCTTTTATCTTACATCGCAACTTTCAATAGATTAGTTGTGGAAACCGAATGGCCTGAAGCCAAGCGAATTACATTATTCCATCGAGGGCTTCGGGGATAACTCAAGGATGTTTTAGCCCAAGTCGTGAACCCGCCTTTAGACTGTGCAGAATATATAGATTTTGTGGTCCAGTTAGATCACAGACTTCAAACCAGAAAGGCTGATCGGACCAAGTTTGAAAATAAGGTCTTGGTTAAAACCTACGTACCCTCGAAGGGGGTAGATGCCTCAGAACCCATGCAAATCGGGGGGGTTAGAGGACCCTTAACCCAGAAGGAAAGGGAAAGAAGACGGCAACAGCAATTATGTTTATATTGCGGAGCTACTGGTCATTTCCTTCGGAACTGCCCTGTAAAACCACCCAAGAAAACTATGGGAGCAGCAGACGAAAACCACTTGAAACCTGACTCGGGAAACGATCACGCCCGGCAAGCGTAGAGGTCAGCTTGCCAAGCTTAAAGAAGGACACTCTGACCTCGCATTTCACTATACCCATGGTCCTTATAGATCCAGAGCAGCCATCACGCATGCACGCGGTAAAGGCGTACGTAGATAGTGGACCCATAGGAAACTATTTGGACTACGGATTGACTTCCAGGATGAATCTACCTCTCACCCAAAAGACCACTACCAATGTCATCACCAATGTTGATGGAACTGAAATTGCCTCTGGGCCCGTAACTCATTCCACTGCAGAGATGACTTTGCTGGGTCAGGATGGACACCGAGAGGTTATGGTGTTTGATTTAATCAAGGCTCCACAGTTTCAACTGATACTGGGAATCCCTTGGTTGGAAAAACACAATCCCTGTATTGATTGGCGAGAGAAGAGACTAACCTTCCAGAATGTGCTAACACCTGTTACCCAAAGAGAACTCTAAGTTCAGTACTGGCCCCAATAATCCCAGCTGCCTTACAATTACCTGCTGAATACCAAGACTTTCAGGATGTCTTTCAAAAGGAGCAGGCAAACACCTTACCACCGCACAGATTGTATGATTGTCAAATAGATCTCCTACCAGGAGCACAACCACCTTGCAGCAGAATCTATGGTCTCACGGAACCTGAAAATCTCCACTTGCGCCAGTACTTAGACCAGTATCTTGCTAATGGTTTCATCCACCCGTCCAAGTCCCCTGCATCTTCCGCTTTGTTCTTCGTGCCAAAAAAGGAAGGCGACCTTAGAACATGCATTGACTACCGCGCGCTTAATCAGATAACTATCAAGAGTCGGTACCCATTGTCTTTGATCCCTGAACTACTAGACCAGGTAAAGAACGCTTGTATATACACAAAACTAGACCTTCGGGGGGCATATCATCTGGTATGCGTTAAAGAGGGTGACGAATGGAAGACTGCTTTCCGTACCAAGTACGGATTATTTGAGTACCATGTGATGCCTTTCGGACTGTGTAACGCACCAGCAGCCTTCCAGTTCTTCATGAACGATGTCTTCCGAGAGCTCATTTATGTTTGTGTAGTCGTTTACATCAACGATATTTTAGTGTACTCCCTATCAGAATCCGATCATGTTAAGCACGTCCGAGCAGTCCTAGAAACGTTACGCCAGTATAAGTTATACGCTAAACTGGAAAAGTGCATCTTTCACACTACGGAAGTAGAGTTTCTTGGATTTATTCTGACCCCAAAGTAATCCGGATGGATACACGGAAGGTGGACGCAATTCTTAATTGGCCTTTGCCAAGCTCAGTCAAAGGAGTGCAAAGCATGCTCGGCTTTGCCAATTTCTACCGCAGGTTTATCCCGGACTTCTCACACATTGTACATCCCATTACAACACTATTGCGAAAGAATAAACGCTTTACATGGACAGAAGAAGCCGAGAGCGCCTTCCAAGAGTTAAAAAAGAAATTCACGTCCGCTCCTGTATTACGACACCCGCGCCTAGAGCTTCCCTACATTGTGGAAACAGATGCATCCAGCTCAGCTATGGGAGCAGTGCTCTCCCAAAAAGATCCCGAAACTAACGAGCTGCACCCAGTGGCGTTTTGGTCAAGAAAGTTTTCGGCTCCCGAATTAAATTATGCTATAACCGACAAGGAACTGTTGGCCATCAAGTCCGCCTTCAGGGCTTGGCGGCCCTATCTGCTGGGCACCAGGCATACCATTACGGTCATCACTGATCACCGCAACTTACAATACCTAAAGGTAGCCAAGGCCCAATCTTCACGCCAACTCCGTTGGGCGTTGTTCTTCGCCGAGTTTGATTTTGTAATAACCTATCGACCAGGTTGTAAAAATGGAAAAGCTGACGCCCTGTCCCGAATAGGAATGGGAGAAACAGAAAGAGCTTTAGAACCTGTACCCATAATTCCTGAACAGAGGATTCTTGGTCTGACATCCATACACTCTCTGGAGGACATTCAAGAAAAGGTCCATCAACTCTTTGATTCCGATGCCTTACAGGGCTGGGCAAGGAAAGGTCCAGAGTATTCTGTCATCAACAATCTACCTTATTACCAAGGCCGGCTATTTTTGCCACTAGAGGAACTACAGAAACTTGTCATTTCTCATTACCACAACACCTTGATGGAAGGACATCCTGGCATTGCTAAAACTGAAGCCAAAATCAAGAAACAGTTTTGGTGGCCCACCTGGCGAAAAGATGTTAAGTTGTTTGTCATGTCTTGTGGCATTTGCGCTCAAAATAAAGGGGAAAAGAAAAAAACCCGCTGGATTATTACAACCGTTAGACATACCACCTACTCCTTGGCATACCTTGTCATTAGACTTTATCACGGATTTACCCCCATGCAAAGGTTATAACACCATTCTAGTTATTGTAGATCTTTTTTCTAAAATGGCCCATTTCATTCCTTTAAAAGGAATACCTTCAGCTTCAATCCTGGTCAAGGAGTTCCTTGAAAATGTTGTCCGTCTACATGGTTTTCCTTCCGTGTTAATTTCAGATCGGGGAAGTCAATTTATTTCACATTTTTGGAGGAAGTGCTGCCAGCTGGCACAAATTGATGTTAGGCTTTCAACCAGCCACCATCCCCAGACCGACGGTCAAACTGAGAGAACCAACCAGACTCTTGAGCAATACCTATGTTGTATGCTACATCAATCTGAGGAGGATTGGAAAGACATTCTTTGGATCGCCGAGTATGCATACAATAATTCTGTACACTCAGGAACTAAACAAAGCCCTTTTTTTACCATATATGGTCACCATCCTCGAACCTCAGACTTAGATTCTCCCCAGCATTTAGAGATGCCTGCGGTGGATCATCTCCACGCTGTTATCACACAAGCCTTTAAAGAAGCGACTGCACATTTACAAAAGGCTAAGGATAAATACAAGAAGGATGCTGATCAACACAGGAGTGAAGCACCGCAATACCAAGTAGGGGACCAAGTATGGTTAGCCACCAAGTACTTACCACTCAAGGGAACACAGACTTTTAACCCCAGGCATTTGGGACCTTATTCTATTAAGGCTATTATTAACCCAGTGGCCGTCAAGTTGGACCTGCCTGGTCATATGCGTGTTCATCCTGTTTTTCACGTGTCTCTTTTAAAGCCTGTGCAACCAGGAACTAGACTAACTACCCCACCTGAACCTATTCTCATAGACGGGGAACCCGAATTCGAAGTCAAGAATATTTTGGACTCTAAAAGGGTGAGATCAAAACTCTTCTATCTCATTGATTGGAAAGGGTATGGTCCACAAGAAAGATCTTGGGAGCCTAGTGACCATGTGCATGCACCTCAATTAGTGAAAAGGTTCCACCAAGAATTTCCAGACAAACCAAGGCCGAGAGGGAGAACAGCTTTAGGAGGGGCCTTGAGGGGGAGTGCTGTCACGATGCCTGCCCCCGGAAAGCCAGACCAGGCCCAGCAACCCCGGAAGCAGGCATCATGCCACTTGAAGCATGCCCAAAAACCCCAGTTAGGGGCTCTTTGGCTACAGACCTGGCGGCTATGGCGCCAGGCTCATAAGAATGAAGTCAGTCCTGGCGCCATGGGTGCCCGGCTCATTACAGAAATCTTACCTGTTGCAGACCATGCTGCATACCTACCTGATGCAGACCATGCTGCACGAAGCCACAAGCCAAATGAGGCTTAAAGGGACTACTTTACCTCAGGGACTCCTTTCCTCTCGGGTGGGGCTGTGGAAGAATACTTACCTGGGACTTCTTCCAAAGTTATTTAAGCCACACCCGGACAGCCACTAGTGCTTCGCATTATTCTGCTTGCTGCAGCGTAACGCTCACCGTGTCTTCAGCAGCTCCAGTCTTCAGCCACGCCAGCTTCAGTCCTGGAACACCTGGAATAAGAAAAGGAGAAGGAGAAGAGGTCAGAACCAAACCCTTACCTGAATCCTTGATCCAGCACATCGTCGACCTGGAAGAGAGAAGCCTTCTCAGGTCCATTGCCACGCACCTCGCAGAGCCACGCTGAACTCACCAACTGAGGCTGCATTCCTTAACTCCTTCGCGAATCCAGCATCTCCAGGCCATTCTTCAACACCTTTGGAAGACAAGAACAGGTAGGTGAGCAAGGGCAATACAAACCACCCCCAAAGACTTACCTGATTACCACAGGGGGGTTCTCACCTCATATTGTGTCGGCGCAGTCAATGCCGCATCACCGCCGCACCCCGGCCCCTAAGGGGAAAAAACAAGGACAATACAAATCACCCCCAAAGACTTACCTGATTACCACAGGGGGGTACTCACCTCATCTCGGGTCGGCGCAGTTAATTCTGCATCATCGCTGTACCCCGGCCCCAAATGGGAGAACCACAATAGTCTTACCAGGATCTTACCAATTGCCACTTGGAACTCTTCTGGTGGTTTAAATCCGCAACCTGCAAGGAATCTGGCAGAGTGAAGATCAGACTTTTGAACTCTTACGAACAATTGGACTTAGAGTCAATACTGGAACTCACCAATTCCTCCACGCCAGTGAAGTAACTGGTCGTCTACGCGCCCCTGCGCTCGACGCAGGATGTAAAGCTCATCTTTCCAAATCTTCAGGTGAGATTACGAGGGAACTTCAGGAGTGTTCAGTGGGCAGACAAGGGGAGTGGGAAGGCGGGTTAACGCTCAGATTACGGGAGCTTAATTCCCTTTCTCCATTGCAGAAAGATATTCGTACAAGTCCAACAAACGAAGCTCAGTGGGTCTGTCCAGTCTGTCATCTCGGCTCTACGTGTTACTTTGGTGGAAGCAACAGCGGGCCAGTCCAGATCGACGCCCCCGTGGGAATCAGGTGAGCGTAACACCAAGTGCAGTCTCCATGCGCTCACGTGTTTCTGCAAGAGAGGAGAGCGGGGCGTGTTAGTGGGGATAGGATGATAGATGGTAAGATCTCACCTTAAAAAAACAAAAAAAAACAAGCACACCAATTCATGGTTCACCCAAGAACTAATGGAATTATGTGCCAAAAAGAGGGTAGCACTCGCCACTTGGAAAAAACACCCCACGGATGCCTCCAAAGCAGCCTTTAAAGCCATCATCTCAAAAAACGATAACACTTCCATCACTCAGGCCAAAGCGTCCTCCTTTAACACCAGAATTGCAAACGCAAAATCAGTGATGCGAGAAATCGTCTCCATTTTCAGGGAGCTCGAGTCTCCTGCTCCCCCCCACCCACCATGCTAAAAGACACAACATGGTGTAATAAGATTCAAACAGCCCTGCTGGACAAACTTGAAACATTGCATTCCAAAATCCTAAACCACCAAAAAGCACTTTCTGACCTACTTCCAAAACCTCACAACACAGCACCTCCTACTATCCCAGAGAACCCCACTCCAGTGTTTAACTTCTGGGATGTGAGTGAACCTGATCTCTGTGCTCTCCTTAACTCCATCAAAGCTTCTAACTGTAAAGGGGATGCCTCAGGTCATCAATAACTGTGCATCCTCCCTCGCCCCATTCATCACTGCTTTTATGAACTCCTCCTTCCAGACAGGCCGTGTACCTACGACACTCAAAGAAGCCTGGGTCCGCCCGCTCTTGAAAAAAACGTCCCTCGACCCACTTATCCCTGGGAACTACAGGACTTTTACCACTGTGCTGTTCCTACTAATAATTCTGGACAAAGCAGCCTATCTACAAATCCAAGAATTCATCGATAACAACTAACTCCTCTGTCTGCAGCAATCCGGATTCTGACCCAGGCATGGCATGAAAACTGCCTTGCACAACTTAAAAAATCAAATGGACGATCTCAGAGACGTCGGCAAACCCACGCTCCTTCTCTTACTGGACCTATCCGCTATCTTCGATCTGGTCTATCATCAGACCTTAAGTCACCACCTCTCCACCGCAGCCAACTTCTCTATGTGCACCTGTACCTGGATAACCTCCTTTCTACAGGACAGAGTCATGAAGGTTTTCTCTGAATCTTCTTGCACCAACCCGAGTCTTATCAAATGTGGAGTCCTGCAGGGCTCCTGCATTGCCCCCACACTCTACAACCTTTTCACAATGCCGCTATTCAAAATTTTGGACTCACTGGGCATTTCATACACCACCTATGCGGATGATACCCAGGTGTTGATTCCCCTCTCAGGTGATTACCAGACCGACCTTGACACCCTCAATGCCATCTACTCTACTATCCAATCCTGGAGGCTTTGTCTCAATAGTGAAAAGACAGAACTTCTATTAATTGGCTCCTCAGGGACTTTGGGGAAACTGGACAAGCAGTACTTTTCCTTTACTATTGACAACATCTCTATTGCGGTCTCCAAGGTCATCAAGATTCTGGGTGTGTACATCAAACCTGACCTAACCATGAATAGGGAGGTCAATTCTGTCGCCTCTGCATCAGGGTACCGCTCCAAACTTCTTAATGCAGCCAGACCCTTCCTCTCCCAAGAGAATTGCCTCATTATTGCTAGGGCGATTATTGGCTCCAGGACTGACTACTGCAATGCGCTCTTTGTAGGTACCTCTCGCAAAAACCTGGCCAAACTCGGACTAGCTCAAAACAACGCCCTGAGAGCCGCTACGGGCATCTCCAGACATGACCACATTTCAGAAATCAGGAGAAAGGTTCATTAGCTTCCTGTCAAGGAAAGGATTGTGTTCAAAACACTGGCCTTGACACACAAATGCCTTCACGGGCTGGCACCACTCTACCTAGCCCACAGAATTATCCCCCACACCACCTCTAGGCCATCAAGAACGACCTACGCCAACAGAATAACGCTGCCCACCACACACAAAGTGCGTACGGGTGGCTCGAGCTTCTCTAACATGGCTGCCACCTCCTGGAACGCTCTCCCACCAGAACTGCATCAGATTGACTCTGACACAGCCTTCAGGAAAGCTATCAAGACCAGGCTCTTTGTATGACAGGTCTTCCTGTCACAGCCTTAAACAGCTGCACACACTGTATGATTCCTTGTAATGTTTAATGTAACTAATCACTATGTAATCGACTAACTCTAAGTACTTTTGTGGGGCTGCATTCTTGTAACCCTGAATCATGCCTTCATATAAATAAATAAATAAAATAGGATACGTTCAGAACCAGGAGGAACTGGCGTCTGTGAGTGTTGTCTTGCATGTGGGAGTTGGTTCTGGAGGCCCCGCATGTTTTAACTGTAAGGCTAGGACTCGGTGCCTCAGATGTGTGCTAGTGTTTGGGTTGGTGTGTGTGTGTCGTGTGATAAATAAGCAGGTTTTTTATAGCAACACTTTAGACTGTGCCATTTGCGAGAGGAGAAGGGAACATTAAACATACTATTAATGTACTTTTCTTGTACAGACACTTTAAGGAAGAAGCACTTTAGTCCTTGCGTGTATGCCTACTTTATGCCTGTGAATCATCACAGAGCCGATTGATGCAGGGCAATGAAACTACTTTGTTGCTAGATTTGTACAGGTTTTTAATAGAGATTGGTTATATGCTCCATGTACAGATTTAGTCGGCTTTACTAACACTATTGCGTCATGTATTGCACTATGTATACGCACTTTACTCCTGGGCCCTCACGCATCGTGGCCATGTCGAAGGAGGTTTACGGATAACGGTTTTAGAACTGATGTTGACCTTTTTGTAGCTTACCTAATGATATAAGGCGTTGTGTACTTTTATTGAAGAAGGTTATGTTTTTTATATGGATTGATATGTTTGATGAATTGATGAGTTATTTTGGATGACAAATCCACTGCTTGCATGTGATTTTAAGGACATTTTGCGTGTGAAATGTTTCAATTGTAAACCATAGCACAATAAAATAAAATACAAATATATCTTTTTTTTATAAATGACATGACTTCTAGATACACCACTACCCTTGACATTACCATGTATGCGTCTCGGGAGGATAGCTCAGGGGCAACGTGCTCGCCCTGGAAGCAAGACGACCCGTTGCAACACAGGTTCGATTCCCGGGTTCGCGCTTAGAAACCTCTGAGTATTAAACACATTATAAATAACCCATTACATTACACACTATAGAAATGAGGGGTCTTGGCCTTTCTATGCTAGGCATGGCCTCACAAGTCCTGGAAGCTACAACCCTACCTAGCAAACTGCTGAGAGTCCTGCACGTCTGGACTATCCTTAACTGCTTGCTCCCCCGCTCCTGTGGCCTAACCCAGCCGCCTGTGCTAACTCCTAAACTGCCTTAAAGCCAAAACCCACTATAAGTGGTAATACAACAAGATGCATTTTCAGGTGAAGGTCAAACTTCATTGGTAGATACAACTTTGAAAGAAGAGGGGGGGTCTCTTTGGATTTTGGGTGATAAAGACCGCACACCATGCTTGCACAGGTCTGAACAGTGACTAATACATGCCGGTCGTTGCCAAGGGGACAGGAGTTGGGTCCTCAGCAAAATCGGCCATGTGGCACAGTCCCACAGCACACACAGACAGTACAAAAGCATAGCAACACAGAAGAGCACCCACCACCCATGCACATACCCTATTGTGACAGTAATTCTGTACCCATTGGTATTCACAGTATATAATAATATAGTATTGCCGCCCCCACAGGGAAAAAAGTGCATAGCCTTTGTATCCAGTTTTTATAGTGCACGCGCAGTCCCTCGTCTTCCCTACTTCTGGGTGGCACGCGGCATGCAGCACAAGTGGGGATGATAGGAAGAACCTGGCTTGACTTCTGTTCAAAGGGTAAGTGAGGAATTGGCCTGGCGACCTCCAAGCAAGCAGTACCCCCCACATCACGGCTGAGCCTCATGCCAACTCCCTCACTGTGGAACACCTGGTTCTGCAGAGGCTTAGGTTGGGAGATGTACTGCCGATGTTGGCAGCCATTAAGGAGTCCAGCCTTCAGGGAACAAAGGGGACAGATTTCCCTCCCCTCCCCTGTAGGCCTGGAGACCCCTGGATAAGACTAGGGCACTGCATGCGGCAACTTTGAAAATAATCGATTCAGACAGAAGCGACTATTGGTCGCAATCAAATTCATATCAATTTGACTGGAAAAAAGGCTGTCGCATAAAATAAAACAAATAAAAACAAAAATATATGTAATAAAACAGAACAATGAGACAAAGGTCTGAGATGGATTGGCTCAACAAGTAATCAAATATGTTCACGGGAGGATCGCTCAGGGGCAATGCGCTCCCTTGGAAGCAAGATGACGTGGAGCAACACAGGTTTGATTCCCCCGTGCGGTTAAGCCGTTATAAATAACCAATCAATATGTCTGAGCCGTGCCAATCAGGATTGGGATCTTTGAATATTTTCAACATGAAGCCTCAGATGGTTCGAGTCATTTGAGCAGATGCAATCCCTGTTTGTCTCGATGGGTTTATCAGATTTGAACTGGTTTGCAGAAGGACATGTTGTTAGGAGGCCTACGGGGCATGCCATGAGGCTGCAGAGACAAGGAAGGAGGCTGTTGAGTTGAGGAAAGAGGCAGGGGAGACTCGGCCCAGGGCATCTACCACTCATGGGAGGCCCAGAAAGAAAACGGTATGCAAGGATTTTACCGAATGGAAAATAACGAAACACACTTTTACACAAACAT
Source organism: Ambystoma mexicanum (assembly GCF_040938575.1). Taxonomy (NCBI): domain Eukaryota; kingdom Metazoa; phylum Chordata; class Amphibia; order Caudata; family Ambystomatidae; genus Ambystoma; species Ambystoma mexicanum. Next base: position 1,229,526,080 of record NC_090934.1, on the reverse strand, counting down.
TTTTAACGGAAAAAATAACAATTAAAAAAAATATATATATGGGGTGTGGGTGAGGGGGTTAAAACGAGTGTGGAGGGAGTTGGGGTGGGATTATAAACTAAGGGAAACAGGGGGCTTGTGGGTAGGACTCCCCCATATTTTTTCCATTCCAAATGTTTAGATAAAAAAGTTTTTGTTATTTTTAAATTTGGTAAAATGACATGTAACCAAAAAAAATGCTAAGTTGACGGGTATGCAACCTTTCGTTCGCCAGATGTTTTGAAATACGACTCCCCTGATCCCTTGATGTTGACTATGCTGGTTAGGACTGATGGGTATTGTAGTCCAAAACATCTGGAAGAGAAAAGGTGTAGACCCTGGGCTTAGCCAGAATGCTGCCATTTTCTCTATCACTCAGTAATTTTCTTGACTTCAGTCAACCGAACTACATCCAACCTCTCTCTCTCTCTGCCAACAGATAGTTCAGGCAAATGCCGAACATGTATTGTGACATGTTACCAATGCCAGACACACTAGGCTACAGGAGCAGGCCCTCAGTTCATTATGTTCATGTGCGCTGGGAGGGACAGTACCACCACCACCTCAGATATCCCTTCTACCAGTACTGCTACCCCCTGCTCAGGTCCTTGTAGCAGCCATCTCCCACTCATTCCATTAAAAGTGAAAGAAAAGATGACAAGGGAATCTTGTGGTCCAGAGAAGGGTGTGGCAGGAAATGCCCTCTACGGATTGTTAGTGTGTAATAAAGAGCGAGGATGGGAGGACAACTTTATTCTGGGAATTGTCAGGGTAAGGGCGGATGTGGGGTGGGACTATGTGACAAAATGACTACTGGTTTGCAGGAGTACAGAGAAGACTAGTGGCTAAACTCTCAGCCCCACACTACTACGAAAACCAGAAGTGATCCCAATCATAAATGTAAAACAGCCACAAGCCAATGGGTATACCTCTTTCACATGTAATTGTAAATGGTTGTTCATAACGCGCTAGATACCCAGAGGTTTCTAAGCACGGCTCCGAGGATCGACCCTGTGTTGCTCTGCGTAATCTTGCTTTCAAGGCAAGCAAGATGCCTCTGAGCTATCCTCCCAAGGCAATGGGTAATGTGGGCCGAGGGCAGGCTGTACTCTCAGGAGGGGTGTGAAGCGATAACAGTAGCAACCCGAACAGCAATAGTGCAAAGACTCCAAAATAAAAGAATGTTCAATCAAGGTTCTGTAATAATATATATACTTTAATTAACCAATCAAAAATGCAAAGAACTAAAAAAAAACACTAACAAAAATCTGCCTCTGTGGAGAGAACATGGAGAATGCAGGACTGGTATAGAATAACACTCGGGGCAGTTTTGCATGGGTGATAAAACAAGCAATTACAGCAATGTCACTGTTCAAAGCACATGTTTTTAAAGAAAAAGGCAGAGATGGGGGCTTAAAAGACACTATGATCCCAAAGGTTGACGAGGGAGACAGAGCCACTTCACAGTACCGTATGCTTGTCGTTGGAAGCTCATCAGCAATGAGCCAGCCTTCTAGGAGCTTTCGGAGGGAGAAATTCAGCTTTGGACTGGTGAGCTGATTCACTGGGACCAACACGAGGTGCAGTGCAAGCAGCACGGCGCATGCCACAATTAAGCTTGGGACAGGCTGACAGTGTCAGGGTTGGAGTATCACAACATCTGTTCAATTTGGGAATCAGTGTACAGAGCTTTTCCTTGACTTTTGGGTTGCTTGGAGGCCTCAGACAGGTTCTCCAGGGACAAAGCAAGATGATTGGCTGCACCCCCACTCTAGGGAGCTTGGATGGCATCTACTGGGGGTACTTCATTTCCAGTGAACAGGGTTCTGGTTCCAGTGGAGCCAGCAGTGAGGCCATGGTCCAACAGCAGTCACTCCCCTGTTCCGTGGGGGTGATTTCGGAACAGAGTTCTCCTCTGATTTGGATGCCTTCTATTTTCACTTCTATGGCAGAGGACATTGGAATGGACTGCACTCCCATAATAGGTTAAAAGTATATAATATTTCTTCTCTTGATGGTCCAAAGATAAGCCAAGGAAGGAGTGGGGGACCCCTTCCTTATAAAGGGGAAATGGCATGGGGATTGGACAAAAACAGAGGGGCAAGAAGAAAGGAGAGCACTAGAGAAAAGAAAAATGGTGGCACTCTTTCTCATGTTCACCTTTCCCTCTCTGACAGCTTTAACTCCACCCCTTTCAAAGCCTGAAGACTTCAAAGGCCCTTTGTTGTGCAACACTCTTTTGAGAGGCTGAGCTTTGATATTTGAATGCCCCTTTGAAGCAGAGTTCACAGGGGATCTTCTGGTGAGAGCTTCCTGGGGTGGGATATTACCATTCCTCCCAGAGAATCAAAGAAAGACAGCATCCTGCCTATTGTCTCACTTGCTGAAGTGGAGACGGCCAGGCTGTCATGAATACACATGGCTCTCTCGTTACTGGTCTGGGTTGACAGGGTTGGCACTTATGTGATCTCAAATTGGTGTGGCTTTAATAATTGTGTTCACTTACCAGGCATCATACCATAGCCAGACAAAGCTTATTCCTAGTGTTTACCCTGCTACCATGTTGATAGCGTGCCAATTATTAGATTTTATTTCAGCGCTGAAGGTGTAAAAGTGCACCTTCCGTCTGTGGGGACTTAGTTTCCCATCAGTGGACTGGACTGTACATGTGCCCTTGGAAGCTGTCTGGAGAGCACATGTGCCACAGGAGAGCAGAAGCTGCAGATATCAGGAGACTGGTGCAGCAGGCCATATGCATGCACTTTGCTTCTGGCATGTGGCTTTTTATGAAAGGGCAGTATGATTAGCAGACATCCCTTTCAGAGACAGAATTAAATGAATCATTCTAATATTTACTTTTTAAAAATGCCAGCGCTCTAACACCCTTGCCAAATGGCAATCTGTCACAGATTGAGAATACATCATCGGGATTGTTGGGATTCTAAAGGCGGTGGAATCAGATGGGGAATGTAATCTCTGTGTTGCTGGGGTTAGAGAATATTTTGTAACTTGTGACATTGAAGTATTTATTCCTAGTTTTTTATATATATATAATATATATATATATATATTTCATGAATGTCATTGTGGTGATTTTCCATTCGGGATAATCGCACATTCCTGCAAGCTTATAAAGCAAACTGATCAACGATTAAAAAAATACAGAAGGAATCATGTAATTTAGTGTACAAAGAAATCACATAAACAAATAAAGTCTAAGATTTTAATTCATAGAAAAAATAACTCCTTTACATACATATTTATCTATATATTCACTGACAAAAACTTTACTTAAAGTTTAATTAAGTTGACCAGATTTATTGCAATAAAACCCCTGAAATTCAGTGACTTTGGCCAGACATGACCAGCTTAACTTGTTGCACTGCGGTTGATATCGTCTATAATGCTATGCCCCCCATAATGCCATTTTGTATGTTATTGTGAATCCCTTCCCTTATGATATATATGTGCACTTGGGCTTTGCAACAGGAACACACTGAGTTAAGTCGGTCATGACTTCCCAAATGCACTGAATTTCATGTTTTGTTGCAATAAATCTGATTAATTTAACTAAACTTTGAGTAAAATCTTTTCAGTGAATTTCAAGTGTTTTGTTATGCCATCATTTTTTATTCTGCACCACTTGCCATGTCCCTAGGCAATGTCCACTGTATACTTTACAACATTATCAGGGCACTAGCCATAGCCTTCGGCCATGTTCACTGTATACTGTATATTTTACAACATCACCAGGCCACAAGCCACAGCCTTTGGAAGTCTCCACTGTATATTTTGACATGTAAAGAGATTTACTTCACAGTCAGCCTAGACAGGTAGTGATCCCTCACTGGAACCACTCCCTGAGTAGTTTGACACATTTGCAGAATTTGCACACTAGTTTATCACAAAGCTTTAGTCAACATTTGTTTGATTTTGTATGTGCTGTACTGTTGTTTTGTTGTATGTATTTTCATGTAACCCTTGTTTTTGTGGAAAATACACTTGTTATGCATTGCCCACACCCCTGGGAATAGCATGTCCATATAGGTGTTTTTAGATATATTGTGTTATCATTATACCATGTTGTTTACTGTTGTACCTGGATCTAACGAATACATTGATGTATACAACACTTCCCATCACTTACTTTAAACTATAAGAATTAGAGTTTCTATTTTTCCAATCCATTGGGTAGAAATGGAAGCACAATATTGTTCTAGGTCCTTCAATATTATTCTCAAATGTTTCTTTTTCTGTTTGTTATTTGTATATCACAAACCTCTGCCTCATTTATTGTTTTACAATGCGAAAGTGTTTGAGTGCCATAACAAATGGTGGGAGCCCACCCATGTAACCTGTCACTGTATATTTTAAAACATGACCAGGCCACTAGGCATGGCCTTCGGCCGTGCCCACTGCACAATTTACAACATTACCAAGCCACTAGCCATGGCCATGACCTTCGGCTGTGTCCATATTATATTTTACAACATTACCAAGCCGCAAGCCATGGCCTTTGGCCATGGCCAGGGGTAACGGCCTGCGGCTGTGCCCTCTGTATAATTTACAACATTACCAGACCACTAGCCTGTCCACACAATACTGATAAAAAGATTGATGAAATCTGGCATACAGGAATCCACACTAAAGTGGCTTACCTCGTTCCTAACAACCCGAACCGGAAAGAACATACCTACAACCATTCACCTCAAACACCAAAAATATATGCTGCAGAGTTCCACATGCTTCAGCCTCCCCCTTCTATTTTTTAACTTCTACATGTGCCCACTGATGAAAATTACCCGATCCCACGGATTAACCGCCTACAACTACGCAGACGACACACAACTGATTGTGAAAACAAACAGAACACAGGAACAAAATAACAACCTCAAAAACTGCCTCACAAACATTTACAACTGGATGACAATGAACAACCTCAAGATGAACCCAGCAAAAATTAAAATAATGCTCTCAACTGCAGGATTCGACAAAGGAATCCACAACTGGTCTGGCCGATCTGCATGGGAACACAACCAGAGACTATTGACGTAGTAAATAACCTAGGAATACTCATGGACAACAGACTATCACTGAAACCGTAAGTCAACTTAATCCCCAAAAAATGCTTCTTCCTCATATGACTACTAAGGGGATTACTCCCCTACCTCTCCTTCCCCCACAGAACACTCACAATCATATCCCTGGTACTCGCAAAAATAGACTATGCAAACAGCCTCTACCTAGGAATGCCAGTAAAAACTTGCCAAGAAACTCCAACGGGTGCAAAACACAGCAGCCAGGATCCTATTAAGACTGAACAAAAGAGACCACATCACCCCGGCATTGAAAAGCATACATTGGTTACCAGTAAAAAAGCGCATTAAATTCAAAGCACTCTGCATCACCCACAAAGCCTTACGCAGACAACGAGCAGAATTCCTCCAAGACAAAATTAAACAGTATCGGCCAGGAAGGGAACTAAGATCCAGCAACGACCTACAAATAGAGGCAAAACATTTCGAAAAAATTAAATTTGGCAGACAGCGTTCTTACATCTAATCGCTAACATCTGGAACAACATTCCCAAAGTAATTGGAACCACAGGAGACCACATCACCTTCAGGAAAAGGCTCAAAACCTGGCTATTCACCAGACAATGACAACCTAGAAGGGACACTGGCACCAACGACATTGCAGTCAAACAACTAGAGAGGAGACGAGATGGACAAAAAAAACCCACAAAGAAACCCCACAGACAAAAACCTGGATAGATACCATCAAGCGGCATCCAAAGGGCCGAGCCAGAGACCCCAACAAACTAACCAACTTTACTAGCCCGTTCCCTCCCTGCTAGATAACTGACCCACTACCCAGATGTTGGACTAGCCACACTGCATAAAAACAAAGAACCATCACAATATCCACACCTAGATTAAACCACCCACATAGCCCTAAACCACCAACAATGGAATTACACACCAAGATGCCAGATTACCTCATTGCTACAACCACCTGCGACTCTGGATCCCTTATGGACACTATCTAACCAGTGAATACGATCAACCTGCATAACCACAAAACACACTGGGTGGTAGCGGTGCACAATACAAATCAACATAACATGACATAACCTCAATGGAGCTGTAAAACACCAAGGTGTAACAGGTGTAATAACTATGTACTACAGACAGCCGTGGTTATCTGTAGTTGTTAGGGTGAAAGAAAAATGCTTCTCTGCCATCCCAGGCACTCACCGAGTGTGCCCCCTCATGTGTGCCTACGCTCCCCACTCCCTTCATGGCCTCATGTCCTTATCCATCTCCCATTCCCCAGCACTAGTTTGGTTGTGACGCACTTTCATTCCTGCTCACATATTCTTCTGTAGCCGCAGTTATCCTGCCGAATTTCAGAGGCTACAGGAAATCCTTTGTGCTCTTAACTTCGTCCCTGGCCCCCTAACAACTCAATTTTACATGATGTCCTCCCCCTGCCCGAACCTCTACCCTGATGCCATTTAATTGTTTTTTTTCTCCTCCAAATGGCATTTTTCTACCTTTTTGTTTTCGGTTAGCCGGAGGTATAGTTGTGGTTATCTCTCGCATAGGGAAGAATCAAGATGGATTTTTCATTTCTGAAAAGACTCTGTGCTGCAAAGCACCATGACAGATATACCTATAATTTTGGGAGAACGGGGAACTCCCTTTTCTGTCAAATATTTTAAAAAGTACTGGACGTCATAACCTCAACATTCCCCTCCCTCCCACAGCGTTTTTTTCTTTGCACAGGAGCATAAAGTGGCGTTGTTAGGCTACGGGAAAATGAATGGCGACTAAGCCGAAAGTGTTTTCTTTTCTTCTTATTAACTTATTTATTTTTTAAACAATCTTTCCCAAAATGTACAGTTTAGGAGGCCTGTGTGTGGATAGTTTTGTCTGCAAAATGCCACAAAACCCTCGTACAAGTCAAATGTTATCAGCAAATAATTTTTGGGATTTCTAAGGTACTCAAAATGCAACTTAACTATAGTGCGGTGACCTCGGCACTATAATATATCTATACCTGTATCAGTGAATTTTGCATTAGTTTTTGTTAGCTTTTGTTTCTTGTTCCTTTTTCGCCAGCTCAACCTATTTTTGGCTCTAAACCTTTCAGCCAGCGGCCATCAAAACCTTTTTTGCTATGTTGAGACTGTTGAGAGCTTTTTGCGATGTTGAGACCGTTGATAGAAGGTTGATAGAAGACAAGGAAGCAAATGCCATGGCGTGGAGGACCAGGGAGGGCCTTATAATGAAGCCCCCAAAGACTAACAGAGATACACATGCCACAACGACAGGACCCTGATGGACCCCAGAATGAGCTGGGCAGCCATCGTCTCCACATCCTCCTGTTCCTCGCCTAGGCCGTCCTCTCCCGCCTCCTCTTTTCCACTTCTTCTCCGGAGCAGAAGCCTCCTGCGGAATCAATGCAGACAATCCATACCCGTCTGCAGTTTTCTTAGTGACATGTTTAAATTGCAAGTGATCATCTCCTTAGACCATCAATATTCACTGATCGCCCATCGGCCGGCGCGGTGGCCTGCCCCGAGCAGGGAATGCAAAGCCCTCCCGCTGTGAGGGTGTGTTGCCCCCAGCACACTCTTGCTTGCCCACAGGCAATACTCCCTTCAGTGACATTGCAGGCAGCATAAGGGGACAGCATCATTCACTCTTTTTCATCTATATGCAGCAAATATTGTATTCATGATAACAGCAGACAAATCACATTATTTCGGTAACAACTACAGGAGAAAGCCTAAAAATAAGAACATTTTCTCCGAACTCCAAACATATGCAAAACAAGTCTGTAAATAATATTTAAAACATGTTTGTAAATTGTTTTCATCTAGATTGCCAATTTTTGCTCGAGACATGGTGGAACAAAATGACTAGCTTCCAAAAATGCGGGCCGCCTGTTGCGTAGGCGGTCGAAATGTGATCTATCGCAGCGGATATAGTCATTGCTATAACTTATTATAATATGTCTGTGTGCATCCATGTGCACCTGTGACAGTGGCAGGACTCGGTGGTCAAATTTAAGGCCTATAGGGTGAGATCATGCACATCAGCGGTGTAGGATATGATATGATAGGTTATTTATTACGCGCTTAATACCCAGAGGTTTCAAAGCGCAGACCCGGGGATCGAACCTGTGTTGCTCTGTGTCTTTTTGCATCCAAGACGAGTGTGTTGCCCCTTAGCTCTCCTCCCAAGACAGCAGGGTCTTGGGAGAACCCTGTAGCCAGGGTTTCCTAACATGGCAGGGTGGTCATTGAACGTGTGGACTGAGGTCAACCATAGGAGAGACATCTATTTATCATGGTTATTCCTTTGTCACACTACTGAAGCCTATGACAAAGGGTGACGCGTTCCAGGTTATTGTGTCCTTTTAACTAGAGCAATGCCAAGCAACTGTTGACTTCTAAAGTGCATTTGCAAAAACAAATAAACAAGGACAACTTCTATTGTACTTTAGCAATAATAACTCGTTCCTCTGTACTGGCTTGAAATTGACCATGACCCGAGCATGAGGGCCTTTAATGGGGGTCCCCGGGCTGTTGCCTCCTCTTTCAGCCTGAGTAATGGGTGATTATTGCTATTAAGCACATCAGGTTTTCTAACTGGGTTGCTAAGAGCAATTATTTTGTCTGATATAAGATATAACAGTCAGCAGTGAGCAGGTAACGCATTAGATCAGACAAAAAAAAAACATGGCTGCCATTTCCATAGCAAACAGTTGACCCAGCCAGAATCTGGGCAAACGCCTGTTTTCTGTTCTGGGACGTCACAGTAAAGTTCATGTATTGTAATTGCTGAATATGTAAGTTCATATTTCTATTAAAGGTAATGATGTGGCGTTAACAACCCCATTACAAGGGCTGGAACGGGGGCTCATGGCTGCGAGGGCCGTTAACAAGAGTTCACGCCGTTACCCCTGTTCCAGCCCTTGGAACGGGGTGTTAATGCAATTAGCACCCCAGGTTACCAAAGCAGTAACCCGGCGTGCTAAAAAAGTATTTTCATTAATTGAACTGGATGCAGTGCGCGTCTTGTTCAATGAATGAAAATAGTGGCTACCATGGAAAGGGAAGGCAGGGCTCCATACGGAGGAGCCCTTCTTCCCTTTCCGTGGCAGCCAGCCAGGGTGCTGAGGATGACGGGGCAGCAGCAGCACTGGCTGCAGCAAAAACGTGATTTGAGGTGAGGATGTTGGGATTTAGTAAAAATAAAACAAAGGTAAGGTGTGGGGAAAGAGTCGTCAGGGGAGGCAGCCTGCGGTTCTGTGGAACGCAGGGTGAGATAGGTGTTCTGCGGAACCTGATTGGCTACACCCCCTGCCCCCATTCACCCCCCCCCCCCCCCCGCAAGGTTAAATTGGATTGAAGGTACTGACATGGATGAAATTACTTTATTTTAACTTCAGGGAGCAAACCGAGCTGGAGCTGCAGACATAGCCGTGGTGGTTAGTTCCCCTCCTGTGCTGCTCTCTGTTCCCTGTGAGGTTGTATCTGACCCTTATAAGTGTGTGAATATATCAGCCCACGGTGAGCAATATTCCTGTTAACTCATGAACAGCAGTGGTTTCTCACATATTCCCTCTCCTGCCTTTCCTGTCACATGATGGGCCCGGCGGACAATACCCTATATATGCAAGAATACATTGCAAATCTCATTGGCCGGTTGCAAGAATGGTGAGCAAATGTGCAGCTCAATTGGATATTGCAATGTTCACAGGAATTGTGCAGTGGATAGCATTAATGGAACGTTCACAGATCATGATGCAGTTTTTATTTCTTGGATACATTCCTGGGACCGTGGTCAATTTCATGGTTTACTGCGAACATATAGATACATTTCAAGGCTCAAATGCCATCTGCCGAACAAATAGAATAATCAGTGTGATCACAGGGCAATCTGATGTTCAATGAGCAATAACTTACATCGGTATATCTCAAGTGTTTGCTCTTGAACGAGGTGTTTGTGCGTTTTCTTTTTTTCACTTTTACTTTTTTGTCTCTACCATCACGTACATACTAATAACTGGTCTCTAACGTGAAACACAATAATGCACATCACACAATGTATCTCTCACAACACGTATGGACAGTTGCAGTGGTGGGGAAACGTTGAACAATGTATAACATCCCTCATGAGCTGTTGGTGCAATTTGAACCTTTCTTCTATTGTACTAGCTGTAGGCCTACTTTGAGGCCTGCGGGCGTGTGGCGCATTATAAAGAATAAAATAAATAAATAAATAACAGTAAAGAAAAAAGTAAAAAGGTTTCAGGTCTAGGGGCAGTGCACTGGACACTGAAAGGAATCAATGGCCTGCATAGTGGAACATACACTCCCATGCCCCTACTCAGGAAGTAGGTTCTTTGCAATCATCATTTGGACACAAAAATGCACACAACTTGCACATAGTACATACTTAAGTAATGTGACATCTTGGGCGTGACCTAAGGTGTTTCTAATGAAATCATGGATGGAATCTTTAAAGTAATGGTTGGAATCAATGTCACCAATATAGGCGACGATCCATCATACCACCACTGTGCTATTTTTAGCTGAAATGTTTGTGTAGCCACTGTGGGGAATCTAACCTCGCTCAAATCCTGCCCATTTAAACCTTGCTACCTCTCAGTATAGACACTCTGCTATACGTAGCTGCATTTTTAGTGTAGCCACTTTGTTCCATTTAGCTGCTTTTTGAGTATAGCTGCAATGGTATATTTAGCTTCATTTTTAGTATAGCCACTGTTATATTTAGCTGTCTTTAGATATAGCCACTGTGTTACATTCAGCTGCTTTTTGAGTATAGCCACAGTGGTATATTTAGCTGAAATTTTAGTACAGCCACTGTGTTATATGTATCTGCTTTTAAATATAACTACTGTGTAGAATTTAGCCACACTTTGAGTTCACACCCTCGTAAATTCTGCTGCATCCATGAAACCAAGAAACCAGCCAGGCACACGAGTAGTTATCACACACCATGCTTATGGAACATAGCTGATGCACGGCACTCCACCCACATGTATTGTAAGAGGATTCAATCCAGCACTACAGCTAAGTCAATGCCTAGTCTGGGATACTGAATGGAAACCCTTATTGATATATCTTTATGTCCAGTTCATGAGTTCTGGATGACTACCCCTATATAACTCCCCGCTCTTGGAACCCCCCTGACCCCACTGAGCCAAGAAGTAGTTCTGATTTGCAAGTTTAAATGGTTTATTTTAGAATGTAAACAATATATATATATCACACTTTATAATAAAATAATAATTAATATCACACTTCAGAACATGAGCAGGTAACAACAATGGGTAATGTTCTACTAATAAACTGATTTGATTACCCAGAAGTAGTATAAAGGATGAGGTAGCACGCTTGGGAATAGGAACAGAAGAATAAGGTGGTAGAGAATGCTTTATCTAGTTTCAGATGGATGCAATGTTGAATGAAAATGCAATACAGAAAATACTCAATATGATTTCAACAAAACAATGTAATCACTTTCCTTGGCAATCCACTCCCCCCTTTATGCAATGCAAGGAAATGGAAGGAAAGCACACAGTTCTCAGAAATGCAATCAAATGTAATTCAGTTCACCCCAGCAAGCTTAGACTACAGAAGTTTGAAACACAGGCCCAAAATGCTTTTATATGTGCTGGCAATGAAGTGAGGAATATGCTGAAAATGGTTTTAATTCCCTTTAGGAGGTTCAGGGTGAGTGAAATATACTTGGGATGAGTTCAGGCTCACTTTAGCAAGGATCTAGGAGTAACTAGCCGGTTAAACGAATTTTTGGCAAAGGAAAGCAAGGAAGCTGCTGTTTTCACACGTGGCTGGATTTTTAACCAAATCGCGATTTGCGGCAAAATCTGTGAATGCGTGAATCACGATTACGGCAAAAGTATAAGGAGTAGCAGGTCGGTTTTAAGCTTGTTGAAAAGCTGACATTCTAAGCTTTCAGAGGAAAGTTAAACCAAGTTCCTAGCCCAAACGGTTCCAGAGATACTGACGATTAAATAAAGGTAGTTTTTCGGATTTGACATTTTAAAAGTTCAAAGCGGCAGGTTACAGCTTGCCGCTAGAAAATGACAGGTGACAGCTTTGCAAATGACGGTTGACAGTTAGGAGGCAGTTCTGGTTAGATTTAAAATAGATTGAATTATATTATTTTAACTAAGAGATTGGTTCTGCACAGTTCTGCTACGTACTCACAATATATTTTGAAATAGGCCTCCCCACGGATCTGGTCAGGTTTTGGACTGGACTCCGGTTCTGGTCTCGGCACTGCACAGTGATCTGGGTCAGCTCTGCTCTGCTGGTCTAGCCTCTCTGGATTCTGGATACTGCTCTGCTTTCTGGGTACTGCTACAGGTTCTGGAGATTGATGGATTTGAAGTCTGGATCTCTGGATGTGAAGTTGTCGGTCAGCATGCTGCGCAGCAAATGGAATTGAATGTCCCTACCTGTCCCAGCAGTCTCTTTTTATGCGTTTTGAAAGTGGATGGAGAGGCGAGCTTTCTAGGCCCAACCCCTTCAGAGTTCTGATAGGTTGGAGAATTCTTTGCGTTCTCACTGGAGAGCAGGATTGTGTGTCAGAATGATGTCATTTAATGGCTTGCGGAAAGGACACTCCCCTGTCAAATTGCACACAAATCTATATTTGATCAAAATACACATTTCTCAAATACATAGTGGTTTGTCATTGCATGTACATATTACCTATCACATGAGGTATACTCTGTTCAAACTCTGCTCTTCCTGAGGGCTTGCATTCAAAAATGGCAACTTATTTTCGATTTTAGTGGGTTATGCAACCTTGGTTCTTCATTAAAAATTATACATATATACACGGCCTGTCCTTACATACTCCAGTAAATTCCCATGTCTCTAGCTTAAACACAGAGTCTGTATATCCATAAATAGCGGGGTTTTGCCCCAGAACATCACACAAATTCCCAACGCGTCTTAAAGCGTGTCCAAAAAATTGACAAGAATTATGGTATCATTTAAATAATTTTGACAAGTCCGCACTGTGAGTTATACATCTTTCTTAAAATCATATTCTGGCCAACAGGGGTGTGTCTTCCCAGGTCACATGGTGGAGAAACCAGTTTATCCAGTTTCTGCCAAGCTCAGAGACCCTGCCCCTCCCAGCTTCTGCCAAGAGGAAGCTATTTTACGATTCCCCCAATAAACCATCTGCCTGGGCCCTGGAAGGCCCATTGTTCAAGAGGAAGCCATTTATGGCCTCCCCCCAATACACCCTCTGCCTGGGTCCTTTGTTTAGTCTCTAGCAGTCCCTTGGTAATTCAATCAGAGAGGGGTAACCTCCCCTCAGAATGCAGCCAGGCCTGAGAACTGCTGTGGATCCAGTTTCACTCCAATTGGGGGGAAGTTGTCAGGCAGAATCCAGTTCCTTAAGCCAGGCCCCAGCTAATGTCACTTTTAGTTACCCAGTTTTCTGCATTCAAATAAAACTAACAATTTTTACATATGCAGCTAGAATGCTGATTCTAAGTTCAAAACTATGACATTTTAACAGTGACAAACTATGTGGCAGTCACAAGTCTGTCCCTCAGTTTATTTACACATTTCGATTTTTGGTAATTTTAAATCCAGTTTCAGTTTAAGCCGCTGCAGACCTGCAGAGCTCAGCCAGTCTTGTTATAAACCTTCAAATCACTTCAGAATATAACTTTACATTGTATCCACCTCTCAGTAAGTCTTTCTTTGGCCTGCTTTGGGTTCATTTATTCAGTTTTACACAAATGTCTGGTGTTGTTTTAAAACGCCGGCTTTCTGATAGTGGTGAGTACTGGTAATGCAACCATTTTTGGGATTTAAGAAAATGTATTCCCCACAGTTCTAGGTTGCTTTTGGCAATCAGCATTGCCATTCCCAATGGTTTCAGGCTACTGTGTGGGTAGTCCAATGGTGGCTTTAGGCAGTGCCCTTCTGTGCCCATAACATCGGCAAAAATGGGTGGCAGCCTATTCTTCATGCATTTCCCTGGGCATTTTCTGGGAAGCTCTGGCCATCATGATGTTTTCAATGCCAGTAATGCACAGGTTTTTTTTGTTTTTTTTTGTAGGGCTCGGATGCATGGGTAAAAACATCCCACAAGCCCCCCTCTTGCGATGGCCATCCTGTTTCACTGATGGAACTCGCAAGATCTGGGATGTTCTCCTCATCTTCTTCCAATAGATGGCACAGTTCAGCATCTTTTTCTCCATCCGGTCGGATCGATCGGTTCTCCTATCCGGTCCTGATGGGAAGATTGGGTGGTACCCCGGGCCCCTCGGGTCTCTGCTCCCGGTCTCCGGATCGTCCTCCTTGGCCAGTCTCCAGGTTTTCTTCCTCCTAGGATGGCAAAGGAAGAGTGGCAATACCTATTCATGGACATTTCCCCCCCATCATTGATATAGTGGGGTGGCATATATATTTTAGAACTCAACAGATATGAACATGCACATTTTTTTAAATTAAGAGACAGGAACACATAAACTTGAGAAACACAGAATTTGATAGGCTATATGTAGGATCTTTTAAGTTAGGAATTGAATTACCCTGGAGCGGTACCCTCTGGGATTGCAGAGGACTCCTCCAGTTGCTGCAAAGTGTGCCTGGGATGGCAACACTTCAACTGGTTTATGTGGACCCACTTGTCTTCCCCCTCTGCCAAACCGCCTTTGGGGATGCGGATCTTGTAGGCCACAGGGGAGATCTTGTCTATAATCTCATAGGGTCCCTTCCATGTAGGCAAAAATTTTCACTGCTTTGCCTGGTTTCTTTGGAAGTTGTATAAATAGACCCGGTCCCCCACCTGATATTCCTTCCTGGAAGTTTTCAGGTCATAGTGGGTCTTCATACTCTCGGCTGATCTTTCTAGATTCCGCTGAGCATAGGCAAAAGCATGCTGAAGGTGTTTCCTTAAATTCTCCACATACTCATGAGTTGTGGAGGCATTTATCAACGTTTGCTCTTGGGTTCTGTAGAGCAAATGCTGAGGAAGCACCATCTTGCGTCCAGTCATCAACTCAAATGGTGACATTTTGGTTGCAGATGAAGGGGTAGATCTGATGGCCATTAGGACCAGAGGTAATCGGATATCCCAACTTGGCCCAGAATCTGCCACAAACTTCTTTAATATGCTCACAATGGTTTGGTTGTATCTCTCTACTGCTCCAGAAGAAGCTGGCCGGTAAGCAATGCGTAGCTTTCTCTTGACCCCCAGTATCTCCCACATCTTTGTCATTACTTCACTGGTGAAGTGGCTACCTCTGTCTGACTCAATCCTTTCAGGTAGACCAAAACGGGAAAAGATGTGGTTAATCATCAAGGCAGCTGCCGTTTCTGCCTTGCAGTTTGGGGCTGGGAGACATTCCACCCACTTGGTAAACAAGTATGTCACAATCAACATGTACTTATTCCCCCTAGCGGAGCGAATCACAGGGCCTACAAAGTCGATTTGTAAATCTGACCATGGGAGTGTCATTCCCCTCTTTTGGAGAGGCGCCCGGTGTGTGAGGGATGTTGGCTGAAATTGTGCACACACAAGACAACCCTTCAAATATTGGTTGAGGTCCTGCCCCATGTGTGGCCAGTATGCAACCTCTCTTAAGATTTCCAATGTTTTTTGAAACCTCCTATGACCGGCGGTGGCCGCATCATGGGCGTGACTTAGCATCAGGCTTCGGAATGAGGTAGGAACCACCCACTGATCGTGGCCAGCTTTGGATTTCCTTACCAACAAACCGTCTTGGATCCGGAACATTTTTGGACATTTCATCAACACTCTTAGGTCCTCTTTCCCAATGTACTTGGTATCGGTCAGGGGAAAGTTCTCAGGGTCCTCAAGGTGTTGGTAAAACTTACCAATAATTGGATACCCCTTCTGAGCTGTAATCAAATCAGCATCAGGGGTCTCCTTGCTCCATTGGGCAGTTAAAAGATCATTGTGAGCATTTGTCTGGGACCTAGTGATAGCAGTGACCTGGATTTCCCCCAACAGGGACTCTATTTCGATTAGATCCCCTTGCAGGGCCCCAGTTTTGGCCAGGTGATCAGCTAAGTCATTTCCAGTTTTGTCTGGTCCCTCTACTTTGGAATGACCCTTGATCTTTTTCCAGTAGATGGTCATCCCCTTCGAGGTGACCATATCATCAATGTTTTGGATTAACTTCCCATGTTTCAGGGGTTTGTCATTAGCACATAACATACCTCTGGTTTTCCAATTAACCAGGTGCTCCACGAACCTGTTCCGTACATAATCAGAATCTGTGATTATGACCAGTTGTGGAGTTGATGCTGGACAGCAGTGAGGATGGCCTGATGCACAGCCATCAATTCTGCCACCTGACTACTTCGGGGACCAATTTTGTATCCAGCGGAGGGTTCTGGGAACTCCTTCACCCATGCATTCCCTACGCCAGCCACCAGTTCTTTCTCCCCGTCGTTGTCAACATGGTAAGAGCATCCATCCACATAGACAGTGAGCATTCCCTCACACTTGTCTTCTTCAAAGACTTTGTGTGGGGAATTAAGGTATGCCTCCATGTTGTCCTTGATTTTTAGACTTTCGTCCTCGAGACAGTTTTCTCTGGCACAATCATGCAAGTTAGCCAGACCTTGCGCGAGGGGACTCTTCTTGTTTTGGCCATATCTGACCTCCACAGGAAAGCCTTGCATTGACAGAATCCAGGAAGTAATTCGGGAATTACTCACGTTTCCGGCCCGGATTCTGTCACTCTGGAGATATTGCAGAGGCTGGTGTGGAGTCTCCACTATGATGTGTTCCCCATGGATAAACGGGCGGTAATTCTTCAATGCCCACACCGTTGCCAGGAGTGCCTTCTCACAGTCGTTGAATTTTTCCTCCACAGAGGATAAAGTTTTGCTCGCATAGGAGATTACTTTATTGACCTTGTCATGCTTTTGGTATAATACTGCCGTCAAGCACGTATTAGAGAACCCCGTCTCCAGGAAGAACTCCTTGTTTCTGACAGGTTAAGCTAGGCAGGGCACTTGTGAGAGGCTTCTTTTGAGTTGTCTTACTGCCTCGGCTTGTTCTGGACCCCATTCCCACTTGACCCCCCCCTTCAGGAGATGAATCAGGGGTCTGGTGATCTCTGCGTAGCCCTCAATGAACTTTCTGCTGTAATTAGTCAGTCCAAGGAGGCTCCTTAGTTCCCGCAGAGTTGTGGGGTCTTTCAGTTTCTGAAGTGCTTCCACTTTCTTTTCCTGGGGACAGAGACCCTGAGGAGTAATCTCATGCCCCAAGAAATTGACACGGGTTCTACACCACTGTGCCTTCTGAAAGGAAAGTTTTGCTCCGGCGGCCCTCAACTGGGTCAGAACCTAACGGATCTCCACTATGTGTTCCTCCACAGATGAACTTTTGATGAGGACATCATCTACATAAGCCAGGTTACCCCTCGCACCCAGGTCGGGCATGGCCTTATGTAGGAAAATGTTGAATTCATTGCCGGAGTTGAGGTATCCGAAGGGAGTCCGGGTCCATGTGTACTGCTGGCCCCCAAAGGTAAAAGCCAGCTTGTATTGGTCCTCCCTACTGACAGGCACGGTCCAGTATCCATTGGTCAGGTCTATTGCAGTGAATACCTGTGACCCCTGGATCTGGGCCAGCCCTTGGTCAATGTAGGGCAGAGGCCATCGGGAAGTATGGACCCGTTTGTTGAGCTCCCTGAGGTCGGCGCAGAGTCTCCACTGGCCGTTTGGCTTCAGTATTCCCAGCACCGGATTATTGAAGGTGCTGTGTATTGGACAAATTATTCCCCGGGACTCAAGGTTCTTAATTATTTCAGTAAGGGACTCCATGGATGCGAGAGGCAAACGATATTGCTTCACAAACACTGGAGTCATGCCAGGGTCCGTGGGGATTGTTGTTGTGTGGATGTCGGTGCGACCACAGTCATATGAGTCTACCGCAAAGAGATCTTGGAAATCCAAGAAAACTTGTTTCAACTTTTGCTTTTGTTCCAGAGTCACACAGGCATCAGCTAGGTTGACTCTCTCTTCCACCATCTGCCTGAAGCCTGGAAAGACTTCTGGTTTGGCTATTTCAGCGGCCTCCTCCAGCTGGGTGGAGAAGTCCCTGGTCAGAGTGCTGATTTGGACTGGAGGCTTCAGGTGGGAAAGGCAGCCCTCATGGACCTGGAAAATCATCTCATCCCTCCTGAAGTCACAAGTCACATCTTCCTTACCATAAGGGCAAGAAGTGTACACCAGGAAGTTCCCCCCATGCCGGGTAAAAATCCTGTCTGGTGTTGTATTGTCATCACTGTCACTGTCAAAGCAGTCCTTGGGTATTGGTCCTAACAGTTCATTTCCTAAATCAATGGAAAAATGTCGGTCATCAACCGCCATTCCAATAATGGTACCTGCGGCTAGAGTAATACTCTTTAAGTCGCTGTTATCCACCCCTATTAGAATGGTGTCATGTTCTATGTTAACTAATGGTGTTGGGTTTACCCCTAACCCTTGCTGTTGGAGAGAAGCGTTTAGATGTATGTAAGCATCAGGGTTTTTCAAATGTTGTCCTCTTTTAACTTTCACTTCCAGGGAGAATTGTCGGGTCCTTTCTGGGATAGTGACTTCCTCTTTAATCTGAATTTCAACTGCATAAGGTAGCAATTGAGCTGACCTAAATGCTTTTTCTGGATCATCAAAGCCCATGGGATTATCCGCTAATCGGGACCAAGCTTTGAAGTTTATTAGGTCCAAGCTAATGGCAAAGCGATTGAGAATGTCACAGCCTAAGTAAAAGGCGTCAGTGACGTCTCGCACGACCCAACAATTATGGACTATGCTCTTGTTGCCAATGGAGATTTTGAGCATACACCTGCTTGGCAGGAGCTGTTTGGAATTAGGTGCTTCCAGGTCCATTTCCCATTTGTCTATCAGTTTGAATGTGGGAATGGCTGGATCTTTTGGGAGTTGACGGAACATGGCTTCGCTGATGAAGCTCTTACCCTTGTTCACGCACACTCGAGCGAGAACAGAGTCCTTCCCATCATTTAACTGAAAAGGGATGAACAACTGCTCTCCAATTTGCTGAATATCAGCCAGGCTCTGATCTGATTTAACATCTTTCTGGACAATAGGAGTGGGAGTTTCTGATTGTGGATTAGTAAAGAATTTCAGGGTGTTTCCTTCCAGTGTGGAATACCACTTTAAACTAGAAGGAAGGTTTATTTTCAGAAATAGAGAGGGCCCCCCATCACCAGTCTGTTGTCCTACTGCTATTACTGTCACGTCTGGAATTTGGTTGTTCTGGAAGTGAAATTGTACTTGGTCAGATTTTTGTTCAACCATGTGGCAGGTGCCGTTTAAACTAACATGGTTGACACTCTGTTTTAATTTTATCGGTCGGCTAGTCTGGGTCCAGAGGACCTTGTTTACACAATCTATTAGGGGTGACAACCTTCTCAGGAGGTCATTCCCTAGTAAACAAGGGGTGCCCTCTGGAGTCACTACTATGACTGGGTGTTTCACCTCGTGTCGCCCAATTTTAATGTCCAAGTCTGCAGTCCCCTCAACGGGAATTTCCTTCCCGTCAAAGTTCTGCAGTTGTCCAGGAAGAGAGGTGAGAGGAATACGGTAATTCTCCCCCCTTCCTGCATTTAGTTCATCAAAGGCCCTTTTGGACAGAAGGGTAGCTTGGGATCCAGTGTCCACCAGTGCCAAAATTGTACCCTGCCCCTGTACTTGTACCGGGGCATAGTATCTTCCCTCCTTCTCCTCAAGGGGGCACAGATAATGCACATTTTTGGACAACTGGTGGGCTAACTTTCTGGTTTTGGACATTGCTAGAGAAGAGATTTGGGCAGAATTCTGTGGAGAGCCTTCGGAATCTGAAAGAAAAAGTTGGCAACTGGAGATCAGAGCCATTGTGGGTTCCCCTGGTTCCGGTTCTGGGCTGCCCCCCCCTTCTTGGAGGCAGTCACCAGGATGGGTTTGAACCAGGGGATTTCGGTATTGTGGGTTCTGGGATGAGATGATGGGTGGCGGTAGCTCAGTCTCCATATCTCCCCAGTCTGGATTGGAATCCCTTGGGACCCATTTTTCTTTGGGAGGAGTTCCCCATCTCTGAAGGAGAAGGTCCTTTTCCCAGGATCTTCTGAGGATCCCTCTCCCTCAAATTGGAAGATCTGTATCTCCTCCACAAAGTGGGTCTGTTTGGGTCCTTTGTTTCTCCTACCCCCCCTCTGCTCCTTGGGAGGCAGGCTTTCAGGGCTAGGAGATTTTGTTTCCGGTTCCTGGTTTTCCAGGGGCTTTTTACAAGTTGAGAAGGAAGCTTCCTCCAAGGCTTTACACCCCCCTTCCCCTTGTGCCTCCTCCCTGGGAACCGGTGTGTTATCGGGGTGCTGCCCCCGTCATTGTTCTGGAGCACCAGGTCCAGAGTTTGGGGCATTCTGCGGTGGCATGCTCATCTGAGGGTTCTGTTGAGCCCTCAGTATGTGACCCAGATCTCGTGCCATATTTTGGACCTGGCGCTCAAGTTGTGAAACCCGCTCAGGCTGATTCGGGGCTCTATTTTCTCCCCTGGGCTGATCCCGGGAAGGGTAGCTATCCCTTCTCTGGTAGTACCCCTGGTTGGGAAGATTTTGGTACCCCTCCACCCTTGGCCTCCCCTCTCCCGGATTAGGTTGTCTGGGCTCAGGGAATTGGGGAAAGAAGGATGGATGATTTTGGGGCTGGAAATTGGGCGGATACCTGGAGAAAAAGTTCTGCCCAGGATTTGGAGAATTTCTGCCCTCCTGTGGGAAGTTGGGAGGGAAGTTCCCTGGGTTAGGTGCTTGGCCGGATCCCCCCCCCTTGGGCTGGAGGAGTCCACACATAACCCAGGATTGGTCGGTTTCCCTTATAGCGGGGGCTTACATAGTCAGGGGAGCGGGGGATCCCATTTGTGGGACTACCTCCTCGACTCCCTGTCTGTGACTGGCCCGAGGGCCTTCTGGGCTGTGAATTATTAGGTGCAGGTAGGTTTTTAGGCCCCCCCATCTCCAAATCCAAAACGGGGGTGACCTTTACCTCTGCCACCTTGGCAGCAGCAGGGGTGCTGTTGGTTTTGGGATTTTTCTGGGTATTGCTTTTATTTTCTATGGGCTTGTGCACCTCATAGATCCAGGTAGCCTGTTCAATGACCCAGTCTAAAGATCTTTTCTGATGAAAATCTCTCACGAGCTGGGTCATTATATATTTGGGCAAGGCATTGAAAAATGTATTGACAAATTCTCTGCTGTCTGTGTGCACCCTTCTGGTGGTCTGTGCAAAAGCACGCTTTAATTCTTGCACAAACTCTTGTGGGGCCTGATCCTCCCCACACTGCAAACTGTAGGCTGCCTTGCGAGCCTCTTGGGGATTTCTGTGAACAGAAAAATGTTTTAATATGGCCGTCCTATAGATGGACCACCTTGAATGATTTTGGTCCTCCAGCCCCGCAAAGAAACTGGAGTACTCTGGGGAGAATGTCCACTTTACATATTGGATACAGCTTTGGCTGTCCTTCAAATGAAAAGTCTCCATCATTTGCTCATAGAGCTCCAAGTGTTCCCAAACAGAGTACTTAGCGTTCTTATGATAAGGCGTGATGACACTCCTGATTGCCTTAATCTGTTTCAATGGGTCCTTAAGCAAGGCCCTTTTTGCCTTATTGGCCTTTTTGGTTCGGGTAACCCTAATCCATTCATCCTCTGACTCAGAGGCACTGCTCCCAGAGGTTCCTGTCTGATCTTCCAGGTTTTCCCGGATTCTGCGAGCCTGGGAATGGCTGGCAGAATGTGGGGACCTGGTCTCCTGTGTCCTGCGCCGTTCAGAGGAGTCTTCAGATTCCTCCTTGCTGCCAGGATTTGATGGGTACCCCCCCCCCACTGACCTAACTGGGCAGAAGTTTTCAGGATGCACTTAATGGGCCTATTCTCCTGGGGTTCCCCACTAAATTGCACTGTGCTTGGGTGCCCATACCCGGATGTCCGCCCATCCATTCCTGGGAGGTACTGGCCTATGAGCCCCATGCTTCTGGCTGGATAGTAATCTGCCATCCCTGTGGCCCGGTGCTCATGTGTGCCAGGGGACATAGGGGTGGCAGAGTCCAGGGACTGAGAGAGATAAAGGCCTCTGGTACTAGGGCTCCTGAGGTTATGCTCAGGAGTCTCCCTCTCCCAGCGAACCTGGTCTCTATCCGCCCCTGCTCCCTGTTGCAATGCAAGAGCCTGCGCTTTCAGTTCCTCAGTTAAGGCCTTACTCGACTCTATCAGTCTCTCCTGCATCGCTACCTGTTGCTGGAGCCTATCATTGTGCTGACAGAGAGCCTCATTTTCTCTCTGTGCCTCCTGATTGGTCCTGGAGTACTAGGCCAGTCTTTGCTGCAGGAGGGTTACCTCCTGAGTCCCTTCCCTACTGGCCTGCTCCTTTCTTGCCAGAGCCTTCTCCACCCTCCTGGTGTGCTCTAGCATGTCCTGGTGTTCTTTTTGGCGGTCACCTAGTCCCTGGTGGGCCAGGTGATTTTCTTCCATTTTTCTTTTTAAGTGGCAGACTTCCTGGCCTAAGGTGTCCCTTTCCTGACTAAGAGTCTGCATCTGTGCCGTCAGGTCGTCCCTTTGCCTTTGGAAGACACCAGCTTTCTGGCGCTCCTGATCAAACTCTGCCTGGGTATCCAGGTCTTTCAGGATCAGTTTATTGCTCTCCTCTTTCTCTCTGTCTAGTTGGATTTGCAGGGTGGCTACCTGCTCTGTGCAGGCCCTGTTGAAATTGATCTGTTGCTCCAGCTTTTTCTGGCTCTGCAGTAGGGAGTCCAAACTGCCTTGGCGTTCCTTCTGCAAGGCCAGAATTCTGGTATCCTGGTCAGCCTTTTCCTGTTGCTGTATATCCATGTCCTCTTTTATTTTAATGATATACTGCCTACTATCATTTTCTGACTCCTGGCTCCTCTGCAGCCTCTGCTCAGAAGAGTCCAGATCAGATTGGGCCTTCTGTAATGCCAGCAGTTGCCTACTCGCCAGATCTTGGCCTTCAGCACATTTGTCCTGCATGGCTCCCATATGTAAGTATAAATATGCCGCTACCATGGCAATCTTGTTGTGCTCATCCTTGGCCTTAGGGGACATATATAGTTCACTCGGGGCCACATGTAAGGGACCCTGGTCTCTCCATGTATCTGACCCTGTTTCAGTGATCTGGGGTGCGATTGCCTGCAACCAGACCATCTGGTCGTGATGAGCCCACTCACCTCTCACAAATAGCTTATGTAAGAAGTGCTCTCTGGCTATTTTCATATCTACCAAGGTCGTCATTCTGGAATTTCAGTTCCTTCCTGATTTACAGAAGTTTATATTTTATTTTTGCAAAACAGACCTTTTCCTTAGAGCGTTCCTTTGAGGAGTGCTTTACAGCGTAACACAGTGTGGTGATCCGACCGGATATGTGTATCTGGTCAGCTGGCACACTGTATTAATCTGCACAAGTGTTAGATCTAACCCAAACGTCCGGCTCGAGCCCCCAATTTGTAAGAGGATTCAATCCAGCACTACAGATAAGTCAATGCCTAGTCTGGGATACTGAATGGAAACCCTTATTGATATATCTTTATGTCCAGTTCATGAGTTCTGGATAACTACCCCTATATAACACCCCTCTCTTGGAACCCCCCTGACCCCACTGAGCCAAGAAGTAGTTCTGTTTTGCAAGTTTAAACGGTTTATTTGAGAATGTAAACAATGTATATATATCACACTTTATAATAAATTAATAATTAATATCAGACTTCAGAACATGAGCAGTTAACAACAATGGGTAATGTTCTACTAATAAACTGATTTGATTACCCAGGAGTAGTATAAAGGATGAGGTAGCATGCTTGGGAATAGGAACAGAAGAATAAGGTGGTAGAGAATGCGTTATCTAGTTTCAGATGGATGCAATGTTGAATGAAAATGCAATACAGAAAATACTCAATATGATTTCAACAAAACAATGTAATCACTTTCCTTGGCAATCCACTCCCCCCCTGTATGCAATGCAAGGAAATGGAAGGAAAGCACACAGTTCTCAGAAATGCAATCAAATGTAATTCAGTTCACCCCAGCAAGCTTAGACTACAGAAGTTTGAAACACAGGCCCAAAATGCTTTTATATGTGCTGGCAATGAAGTGAGGAATATGCTGAAAATGGTTTTAATTCCCTTTAGGAGGTTCAGGGGGAGTGAAATATACTTGGGATGAGTTCAGGCTCACTTTAGCAAGGATCTAGGAGTAACTAGCAGGTTAAACGAATTTTTGGCAAAGGAAAGCAAGGAAGCTGCTGTTTTCACACGTGGCTGGATTTTTAACCAAATCGCGAATCGCGGCAAAATTCGCGAATGCGTGAATCACGATTATTGCAAAAGTATAGCAAGTCGGTTCTAGGCTTGTTGAAAAGCTGAGATTCTAAGCTTCCAGAGGAAAGTTAAACCAAGTTCCTAGCCCAAACGGTTCCAGAGATATGGACGATTAAATAAAGGTAGTTTTTCGGATTTGAAATTTTAAAAGTTCAAAGCGACAGGTTACAGCTTGCAGCTAGAAAATGACAGGTGACAGCTTTGCAAATGACGGTTGACAGTTAGGAGGCAGTTCTGGTTAGATTTAAAATATATTGAATTATATTATTTTAACTAAGAGATTGCTTCTGCACAGTTCTGCTAGGTACTCACAATATATTTTGAAATAGGCCTCCCCACGGATCTGGTCAGGTTTTGGACTGGACTCCGGTTCTGGTCTCGGCACTTCACAGTGATCTGGGTCAGCTCTGCTCTGCTAGTCTAGCCTCTCTGGATTCTGGATACTGCTCTGCTTTCTGGGTACTGCTACAGGTTCTGGAGATTGATGGATTTGAAGTCTGGATCTCTGGATGTGAAGTTGTTGGTCAGCATGCTCCGCAGAAAATGGAATTGAATGTCCCTACCTGTCCCAGCAGTCTCTTTTTATGTGTTTTGAAAGTGGGTGGAGAGGGTAGCTTTCTAGGCCCAACCCCTTCAGAGTTCTGATAGGTTGGAGAATTCTTTGTGTTCTCACTGGAGAGCAGGATTGTGTGTCAGAATGATGTCATTTAATGGCTTGCAGAAAGGACACTCCCCTGTCAAATTGCACACAAATCTATATTTGATCAAAATACACATTTCTCAAATACATAGTGGTTTGTCATTGCATGTACATATTACCTATCACATGAGGTATACTCTGTTCAAACTCTGCTCTTCCTGAGGGCTTGCATTCAAAAATGGCAACTTATTTTCGATTTTAGTGGGTTATGCAACCTTGGTTCTTCATTAAAAATTATACACATATACACGGCCTGTCCTTACATACTCCAGTAAATTCCCATGTCTCTAGCTTAAACACAGAGTCTGTAGTATCCATAAATAGCAGGGTTTTGCCCCAGAACATCACACAAATTCCCAACGCGTCTTAAAACGTGCACAGAAAATTCACAAGAATTATGGTATCATTTAAATAATTTTGACAAGTCCGCACTGTGAGTTATACATCTTTCTTAAAATCATATTCTGGCCAACAGGGGTGTGTCTTCCCAGGTCACATGGTGGAGAAACCAGTTTATCCAGTTTCTGCCAAGCTCAGAGACCCTGCCCCTCCCAGCTTCTGCCAAGAGGAAGAGAACTGCTGTGGATCCAGTTTCACTCCAATTGGGGGGAAGTTGACAGGCAGAATCCAGTTCCTTAAACCAGGCCCCAGCTAATGTCACTTTTAGTTACCCAGTTTTCTGCATTCAAATAAAACTAACAATTTTTACATTTGCAGCTAGAATGCTGATTCTAAGTTCAAAACTATGACATTTTAACAGTGACAAACTATGTGGCAGTCACAAGTCTGTCCCTCAGTTTATTTACACATTTCGATTTTTGGTAATTTTAAATCCAGTTTCAGTTTAAGCCGCTGCAGACCTGCAGAGCTCAGCCAGTCTTGTTATAAACCTTCAAATCACTTCAGAATATAACTTTACATTGTATCCACCTCTCAGTAAGTCTTTCTTTGGCCTGCTTTGGGTTCATTTATTCAGTTTTACACAAATGTCTGGTGTTGTTTTAAAACGCCGGCTTTCTGATAGTGGTGAGTACTGGTAATGCAACCATTTTTGGGATTTAAGAAAATGAATTCCCCACAGTTCTAGGTTGCTTTTGGCAATCAGCATTGCCATTCCCAATGGTTTCAGGCTACTGTGTGGGTAGTCCAATGGTGGTTTTAGGCAGTGCCCTTCTGTGCCCATAACATCGGCAAAAATGGGTGGCAGCCTATTCTTCATGCATTTCCCTGGGCATTTTCTGGGAAGCTCTGGCCATCATGATGTTTTCAATGCCAGTAATGCACAGGTTTTTTTTTTTTGTAGGGCTCGGATGCATGGGTAAAAACATCCCACAGTATCTATAATCATACACTACTCTAAGACATATTGGACAACATCTCTGGCATACGAATGCAGCTATCCCCAATGACACAAATTCGGCCTAGCTGCACACATAATGAGTCTCCTTCTCTTGCATAATCTCCAGACTACCTCACATCACCCATCCACATGCCAGCTTGACTTGGCCTTGGCCACCCATACCTACTGGGACTTGGCCGCCCCTACCTACTTTCGTATTGACTAAAATGCACACACAAATTCTAAACTTCTCTAATTAATTTCCCATAACTGGACTTCCCCCAAGGGCGTTTCCCAACAGTGCTTTGAGATGATACCAGTGGGACATGGTGTTATTCAAATGACAATTACATTACATTACATAAGTAAGGACATGTGCAGACTTGAGCTCAGCTGGTGCAGGAAGGAAAAGAACAGAAGACAGGCCTTCTCTATCTATGCCCTAAGTCACTGGAACCACTTCCCCATCAACATCTGACTTGCCTCCCTCGCTTATACAGTTCAGGAAGGAGCCCAAGACCCTCCTCTTCAAGGAATGGCTCCTCCCGAACACTTATGGCCATTCACCATCCACTCCCCACCCTTCCAGGGAATGGGTGATCTGATCCCCACTCTTTGCTCCCGTAGTTACTTGTAGATCCTTTGCTGACACTGCCCTCGCTCCCCTATTGTTAGATCCCTACACCTTTGTTTCTCTGTTCCCTAACCTTGGCCTTAGCCCTATGTTTGTCAAGTGCTCTGTTGCTTTCTGAAAGTAAGTCTGCGCTCAATAAATATTCTAAAATAATAATAATATAGAGTAGACTCATCGGATGGGGTTTAAAACAGAGCCCTTAAATACCAGATTGACATCATTTTGGGTTGAAAAATATTAAGGGCCTGATTCATGGAAAAGTGCACATTTTTCCTGCAAGGATGGTGCGCTGAGAAGGACAGAATAAGAAATGTGCGCTCTGCCTATTCATGGAATTGTTTGTGCAAAGTAACCGTACACGCAAGTCGTGGAAGGAATGCCCCCAACACATCCCCACGCAAAACATAAACAGCCAGAACAGCCACCTTCGCGTACTCCCCTGGGTGCGAATAGATGCACCCTTCACACAGCACATGGGATCCCCAGCAAGTAGGCCTGCATTTCGGGGATTGTGCGCAGGGTCCCGCATAACTGTTACTGGCACCCCGACAATATGCGATAATTCGTAACTCAGATAAACTCGGAAAGACTGCATGCAAACCCCTGTAAACCATTCCTGCACCCTACTACAATGTGTATGCACACTCCTAAATTAAATCAGAACCTCGGCTGTGTACACACACTCTGATATTCAACACCCAATCTTTCCTCTGCACAGTGAATCCTATGTGCAAGTGTCTGTATGCCTGCCTTCGGGTGGCGGATGCATGAGGGCTTTGCGCGGCCATTTCCCCACCGAGAGGTTGCACGTTCGGATCCATGAATATGTATCATTCTGCGCAGTAGTGGGGGTGTGATGGACTGCATGCAGGCTGCTCCTCATAATGCCCCTTGTAACGCACACATTTCTCCTTGTTCTTTCTCATTTTGCGAGTTCTGCCCCCTTCCCTCTGCCCAAGCCACACCCATGCTCTGCATGGTGCCTCACGCCAGGCACTCGGCCGCTCGCAGAGACGTGCCGAGCTGCGCAAAGTCCCCACAAAGTACGAAAAAGTGCCACGCAGTTGATTCCATGAATAGACAAACGTAATTTCACACACAGTTTGGCACACAAAGTTCCTTTTTTCTGCGCTGATAATTCCATGAATCAGGCCGTAAAGCCAGTTCAAATGCTAGTCATCTATTGTTTAGAATCACATTCACATTGATTGGACCCGAAAGAAGCCCTAATACCAAAGTTGTTGCACATGACATCAAAGAAAACGAATTAAAAAAAAAGATATAAAAGACAGGAATAAGACAACATTTCGAGTCAAACCAAAAGTACTTTTGTCAAAGGAGCTACTTGATTCGAGGTCACATGTTTGGAATAATTTAGAGTTTCAACTCAAAATAGATTGAATCAGCAAGTGATTCAAAACCCCATTGTTTAGACAGGCTTGAATCAGATTTGTCCCGGTTTGTCCATTCAAAGGGTTGAATCAGATGTGTCCCGTTTGTCCATTCAAAGGGTTGAATCAGATGTGTCCCGGTTTGTCCATCCAAAGGCATCAATTACATTTGTGTTTGTTTGCCCATCCAAAGCTTGAATCAGATTTGAGCTGGTTTGTCCATCCAAAAGTTTGAATCAGATTTGGGATGGTTTGTCCATCCTAAGGCTTGAATCCAATTTGTGCCAGTTTGTCCACCCAAAGGCTTGAATCAGATTTGTGTTGGTTTGTCCATCCAAAGGTTTAAATCAGATTTGTGCGGTTTTTCCATCCATTGGCTTGAATCAGATTTGAGTCAGTTTGTCAATCTAAAGGCTTGAATCAGAATTGTGTTAATTTATCCATCCAAAGGTTTGACTCAGATTTGCACCTTTTTGTCCATCCAAAGGGTTGAATCAGATTTGAGAGGGTTTGACCTTTCAAAGTTTTGAATCATATTTGTGCCACTTTGTCCATCCAAAGGCTTGAATCAGATTTACGCTGGTTTGTCCATCCAAAGTTTTGAATCAGGTTTCCGTGGGTTTGTCCATCCAAAGGCTTGAATCAGATTTGTGTTGGTTTGTCCCTCCAAATGTTTGAATCAGATGTTCGCTGGTTTGTTCATCCAAAGGCTTGAATCAGATTTGAGACGGTTTGTCCATCCAAAGGTTTGAATCAGATTTGTGTCAGTGTGTCCATTCAAGGGTTTGAATCAGATTTGCGTCGCTTTGCCTATCCAAAGGCATGAATCAGATTTTTGCCAGTTTGTCCATCCGAAGGCTTGAATTAGATTTGAGCCCGTCCATCCATCATCACAAAAAGCAGCAACTGCTGTCCACCAACTAGTGCAAGAAATATGTCATATCATCACACAGGTAGTTTTTTGCAACAACAGAAGTCCTATATATTCAGATCACTCACACTGTCGACTATCATATAGTAAGTCCCCTGCAAGATGACATCTCCCCCCATTATAACTAGAAAGAATAATACCTTTACTAGCTTTGGAGAGATCATTCACTGTGCAATTTGCAGGATCTTGTAATCAGTGTGTGAGATAACATCTCTAAGACCCTCTGATATAGCACCCGCAGAAACTATTAACGCACAGGGCAGAACAGCAGCGCTAATATATCAAGGACATGCGTTTCAGCGCCCAAACCCTAGAGGCCAGTGGGAGATGATGTTGCCTGCCCCCATCGAAGCACCACTAACAGTACATCTGGGCATTGGACGTGATGGGTACATGTATGCACACTTCAAGCACGAGAGAGTGCATGCATCAATATTATCTGGAGTAGATATATTTATTTATTTATTTTGGTATTTGTAGAGCGCACCTAACCCTGAGGCAACTGGGTGCTGATAATCTTAGAAATGTACCTAAATGTTAGCGGCATATCCAAAAAACATTTGTTTATTAAAGATTGTTTATTGATGCTGAAATTATGATTTCTGGGTAATGTAGTGATCTGTTTTTTACAAACAGTTACAAACAGTGGTTGTCCCACAGGTAAATCCATAACATGGTAAATGAGGTCCATTTGGCCGATACAGCAATGGTCGATTAAAGTGACTGACTCTTTGGAGCTGTTCTGCTTGACACATACGACAAACGCCACTTAGAGTGACTGACTTGTTACTTACTTTAGAGGTGTTTTGCTTGACACATATGACACTGGTCGTTTACACTGACCGGTGTGCTATTAATGTGAAGTTATTCTGCTTGACACATATGACAATGGCCACTTGCACTGACGGATTTGCTACTTCATTTTGAGTTCTTCTCCTTGACACGCAGGACAAAGTCCAATTACTGTGACTGACTTGCTAATTACTTTAGAGCTGTTCTGCTTGACACATACAACAAAGGTCACTTACGCTGTCCGGCTTATCATTTCTTTTGTGGGGTTTCCATTCGACAGACACAACCACATACATTTGCAGTGAGTGGCTTGCCACTTATTCCGAAGTGGTTGCGCTTGAGACCTGCTTTACACACATGCACTTGCACAGCATCGGTCACTTCAGTGAATGACTTATCACTTATTCTGTGACTGTTTTATTTCACACATGCGACAACAGCTGCCTGCTGTAAGCGTCCTGCTACTTGATCTGAAGCTCTAGTGCTTGGCACACTGCAGTGATCACTTACAGTGACTGGCTCGCCACCCATTCCGGTGCTGTTCCGTTTGACACATATGGTTTGACACATATTGTAATGCTCACTTACAGTGACTGGCTAGCCACCCATTCTGCTGCTCTTCCGTTTGACACATATGGTAATTGACACATATGGTAATCCTCACTTATAGTGAGCTGTTCCGTTTGACACATATGGTAAGTACAGTGACTGGCTAGCCACCCGTTCCGGTGCTGTTCCGTTTGACACATATGGTAATGCTCACTTACAGTGACTGGCTAGCCACCCATTCCGGTGCTCTTCCGTTTGACACATATGGTAATGCTCACTTACAGTGACTGGCTAGCCACCCATTCCGGTGCTCTTCCGTTTGACACATATGGTAATGCTCACTTACAGTGACTGGCTAGCCACCCATTCCGGTGCTCTTGCGTTTGACACATATGGTAATGCTCACTTACAGTGACTGGCTAGCCACCCATTCCTGTGCTGTTCCGTTTGACACATATGGTAATGCTCACTTACAGTGACTGGCTAGCCACCCATTCCGGTGCTGTTCCGTTTGACACATATGGTAATGCTCACTTACAGTGACTGGCTAGCCACCCATTCCGGTGCTCTTCCGTTTGACACATATGTTAATGCTCACTTACAGTGACTGGCTAGCCACC
Organism: Ambystoma mexicanum; assembly: GCF_040938575.1. Classification (NCBI taxonomy): domain Eukaryota; kingdom Metazoa; phylum Chordata; class Amphibia; order Caudata; family Ambystomatidae; genus Ambystoma; species Ambystoma mexicanum. Next base: position 1,229,494,651 of record NC_090934.1, on the reverse strand, counting down.
CATTCCGGTGCTGTTCCGTTTGACACATATGGTAATGCTCACTTACAGTGACTGGCTAGCCACCCATTCCGATGCTGTTCCGTTTGACACATATGGTAATGCTCACTTACAGTGACTGGCTAGCCACCCATTCCGGTGCTCTTCCGTTTGACACATGTGTTAATGCTCACTTACAGTGACTGGCTAGCCACCCTTTCCGGTGCTGTTCCGTTTGACACATGTGGTAAAGCTCACTTACAGCGACTGGCTAGCCACCCATTCCGGTGCTCTTCCGTTTGACACATGTGGTAATGCTCACTTACAGCGACTGGCTAGCCACCCTTTTCGGTGCTGTTCCGTTTGACACATGTGGTAATGCTCACTTACAGAGAGTGGCTAGCCACCCTTTCCGGTGCTGTTCCGTTTGACACATGTGGTAATGTTCACTTACAGTGACTGGCTAGCCGCCCATTCCGGTGCTGTTCCGTTTGACACATGTGGTAATGCTCACTTACAGAGAGTGGCTAGCCACCCATTCCGGTGCTGTTCCGTTTGACACATGTGGTAATGCTCACTTACAGTGACTGGCTAGCCGCCCATTCCGGTGCTCTTCCGTTTGACACATATGGTAATGCTCACTTACAGTGACTGGCTATGACACATATGATAATTGACACATATGGTAATGCTCACTTACAGTGACTGGCTAGCCACCCATTCCGGTGCTGTTCTGTTTGACACAAGTGGTAATGCTCACTTACAGAGAGTGGCTAGCCACTTAGTTTGGGGATGGTCCATATGACACATACGACAGTGGTCAATTAGAGTGAACAGTTTGCAACCTGCTCTTGGACTGGTCCAGTTGGCACACATTGGCAGATGAAAACGGCCAAAGTGTCACTTATTCGGTTTGATTTGTCCATTTGACACAAATGACAATGGTCACTTACAGTGAATGACTCGTCACTTATTCTGCAGCTGTTCTATTTCACACATGCGAAAACAGGTACTGACACTGGCCTGATTCAAGGAATGTTTTGCACCCTGATTCATGGAACAGTGCAACGTGTCTTTTTGCCGTGCAAAGTCACTTTCCACAGTTCCATGAATCAGGGTGGAGCAGTGCAAAGTGTATTTTTGCCATGCACTAGTGAAAAGTCACCATGCAAAAGATTCCAATATTAAGGCCCAGAGAGTCTTGCCTCTTATTCGGGAGCTGTTCAGCTTGATATATCTCAATGCGCACCTACAGTGACTTGCTTGCCTCGTATTCTGGGGCTGTTGTACAAGACTTTATTCCTGATGTTTAATCACGTGCTTGTGCATCAGCGTTGATCAATTTTCCATCATGTGACTAATAGCTAATTTTTTAAACAATATCAGTCAATTCCGGGTTTCATTTGAAATTGGCTTCAAGTTCTCTTTCAAAGACTTTGTTTAGTTTTGCATTACGTTGTTCTACCAGAATATATCCAGCAAGGTTCAATGCAAAAAGCCTGAGGTGGGGGGGGGGGGCATTAATGGTCTGGTAATGTCACTGTGGTGTCAGTTACGCGAATGTAGGCCTTGGGGCATTACCAGACCTGCAATGCCCACCCCCCCCAAAGGTTCTATAGCTATTAGTACCCCAGAACGTTGTACCAGGCCGGGTACTTATAGTTTATTTTTCTCTAGTTGAGAAACGGTGTGTAAACTGTTTCTCAACTCGAGAAAAACTACAAAACAAAATGGCGGACATGGATCGGGGAGAAGGGAACTACATTGAGTCCCTTCTCGCTTTCCATGGCAGCCAATGCTGGGTTTGGTGTCGCGCCGGGAACACTAGTGTTCCTGGTGCTGGGAAGGACAGAGCAGCACAGGTAAGTGGGGTGGGAGTAAGGAGGGGGACGAGATGTGGAAAAGTGGGGTGGAGGGAAGGGAAGGGGACATGAGGAGAGGTTACATGATCCTGCGGGAATATGGCAGACTCCTGCTCTGAGGGGGCTTGGAGCGGGTTCTTTCCCGGTGTGGTAAAGACCCAGTTACTAGCCTCCTCATTGGCTGGAAGGCCCCAAGACTCCGCTCGCCCGGTACTAATATCATGAGACCATTGTCTGCCTGTTTTTAGCAGTAACTCCAGAATTCCTCCTTATTAAGAGGGATTTTAAAAATCTTTGGCCTTTATGAAGACACATTATGTGCAATTCATTTAGACAAAGGGGGTAAAGTTTCTTCTGAGAATTAGGATAACAAAAAGTAAGGGGCAAGAATCAGTGTGGAATCACTTTGATTCAATCATCAGAGACTTCATTTCCAGAAGGTGGTGAGTGAAAACCAGTGCTTGGGTAGATAAACCATTAACGGTGTGGCCCGTGGTGTGTGATCATGTGTAGCCAAGGAAACCAGTGCTTGGGTAGATAAACCAATAACAGTGTGGTCCATGGTGTGTGATCATGTGTAGTCAAGGAAACCATTGCTTGGGTAGATAAACCATTAACAGTGTGGTCCAGGGTGTGGGATCAGGTGTAGCCAAGGAAACCAGTGCTTGGATAGATAAACCATTAACGGTGTGGTCCAGGGTGTGTGATCAGGTGTAGCCAAGGAAACCAGTGCTTGGGTAGATAAACCATTAACGGTGTGGCCCATGGTGTGCGATCAGGTGTAGCCAAGGAAACCAGTGCTTTGGTAGATAAACCATTAACGGTGTGGTGCAGGGTGTGTGATCAGGTGTAGCCAAGGAAACCAGTGCTTGGGTAGATAAACCAGTAACGGTGTGGTGCAGGGTGTGTGATCAGGTGTAGCCAAGGAAACCAGTGCTTGGGTAGATAAACCATTAACGGTGTGGCCCATGGCGTGTGATCATGTATAGCCAAGGAAACCAGTGCTTGGGTAGATAAACCATTAACGGTGTGGTCCATGGTGTGTGATTAGGTGTAGCCAAGGAAACCAGTGCTTGGGTAGATAAACCATTAACGGTGTGGTCCATGGTGTTTGATCATGTATAGCCAAGGAAACCAGTGCTTGGGTAGATAAACCATTAACGGTGTGGTCCATGGTGTGTGATTAGGTGTAGCCAAGGAAACCAGTGCTTGGGTAGATAAACCATTAACGGTGTGGTCCATGGTGTTTGATCATGTATAGCCAAGGAAACCAGTGCTTGGGTAGATAAACCATTAACGGTGTGGTCCATGGTGGGTGATCAGGTGTAGCCAAGGAAACCAGTGCTTGGGTAGATAAACCAATAACGGTGTGGTCCATGGTGTTTGATCATGTATAGCCAAGGAAACCAGTGCTTGGGTAGATAAACCATTAACGGTGTGGTCCATGGTGGGTGATCAGGTGTAGCCAAGGAAACCAGTGCTTGGGTAGATAAACCATTAACGGTGTGGTCCATGGTGTTTGATCATGTATAGCCAAGGAAACCAGTGCTTGGGTAGATAAACCATTAACGGTGTGGTCCATGGTGGGTGATCAGGTGTAGCCAAGGAAACCAGTGCTTGGGTAGATAAACCATTAACGGTGTGGTCCATGGTGGGTGATCAGGTGTAGCCAAGGAAACCAGTGCTTGGGTAGATAAACCAATAACGGTGTGGTCCATGGTGTGTGATCATTTGTAGCCAAGCAACCACTTTTTATAATACATCATAGGCATGACTTTCGAATACACAACAACTGGTCTGAGAAACTGTATCATAGACCATCAAGTCATCCACCAACACCACCCAATAACTCCCACGACATATGGTTGTGTCCTCTATCACCCTGCGTTCCCGTTGCTGCCCTCCTTTCTAATAGATGGGGTCTAATGCTGGAGAGTTCTGCGCTTGGCATCCTCTGTGCATCCCTAACACTCTGGCTCTCCCAGTCTTATATTCAATGGGACCTCTAAGATGCAGTCATTCAAGTAGCCTAGGCCTTGGGATCGGAAACCTAAGCAGGAACTAGGCTGGGAGAACATCACCACCTGTTGCTTAGCAACGAGTGGAGGGAGGCAGGGATGCAAACTCCTTCAGATCCTATTCGTGTCCTCTTATTCTCCGAGAGGCACTATCTGCTTAGGGAAACGAGGAAATGAATGGATGCGCAATGGCACGGTTCCAATATGTGATTATGTATTTATTTATTGTGCTTGTATAAGGCGCCAACCATGGGCAATGCCATTTCGTCACACCCACAGAGCAAAGTGGGGTTCGAAGGTTGCAAATCTGATCGTTCACAGGCTGAAGGAACATTCAAATCAGTAAAGTGCAATGGAAGGGATGGGGAAAAGCATAAACGAAAGAATCAGGAATGGGTATGCAAAGCAGATTAGGGCATATCAGAGTACGTAAAGAACTACACCAGTGAATAGACAGCATAGAACATGAAGAGGTAGGAGGTAGGAGAACTGAGGGATAGAGAAATGAAGATGAGTTTACAGTGGCTATACCAGGGTAGAGGCGGAAGTAAAACACGTATTCAGCGGCTACGCCCCAAAGCCTTTCTTGAAAAGGAAAGTCTTCGGTCTTCTCCAGAAGTGGAGGTGGTTTGCCAGCCAGCACCTTGATGGCGGCTACTAGAATGTCCCAAATGCAAGATCCTGCAACTCAGAGGCTTTTGCCCCCCAGTCATTTTCCTAGTGGAAACAACCACGAGGATCTCAGATGTCTTTCCGGCTAGTATTTTTAACGTTTCTGTCTGAAATAAAGCAGACCCTAATTCTAATAAGGTCTGTGAATAAAGCAGTGTTTTACTGTTTTTGTCTGGGAACCAAGGGAAGGCGTAGAAGGGCAGGAGTGACTGATCCCTACCTTTGGGCCCAAGATAAGCCTTGCAATATTGTTAAGGATCATTTGCACTTGTGAGAGAGGTTGGTAGGAAGCCTAAGGAGCGGGGTGTTACAGTCTATTCCTTCCTCTCAATCAGTATAGATCTGGGCACCGAGCGAAATGTATGGATTGGTGAGAGAGGCAGAAGATAGAAAGGGCCTGTCTGCAGACACTCTTGGGGACCAGAGGGGTCACTGCATGCCTGGGACCTTCTCACTATGCTCCCAAACTGAGTTCTAAGACAATGTCATACCATGCTTCTTGTCACTGTCACCTCCCTTATTTCTCCTTATCCCTCTCCTTTTCCTCACTTTCCTTGGTTCCTCCTCTCTTACACTACTTCAAAGTAGTCCAAAGGCGATGTTAATCGCTGCATAAGAATTCTGCATGCATACCCACAGAACCTCCAGGATATTGTGGCAGAAAATTGAACATTTTGGGACATAAACCCAAATTTTGCAGCACAAAATTGTACTTATTGCAGCGTTTTAGCAGCAACATTTTTATTTACTGCAGCATGTTAGCGAGCAAGGGTATAAGTGCAACATTGTTAGAAAGACGCAGTGTGTGTGAGGCTACAAGAGAGCCAAGTTGTCATTATTTGCACCTTTTGTATGTGGGCTATGCCATCAATTTCATAGAAGAGTCCCAAATGTCCATGGCTTGACAGAATAGTGCATGTTTTGCTCTACATATTTGGTTTTTTGTGCATGCCTATTTTGTAATTAGGCTTTCCTCTTTTCAGTGAAGTCCAATAACAACACCCCGAAGAAGAATGCCTCATAGGGTTAAACTGAAAAACGCTGTTCCCCCTATCCCAGTGGTGCCTTAGTGTGAGCGGGATGGGAGGAAGTTTGAGGATGAAGGGGTGGCCGGAGGGGGGGCTTGGAAGATTATCAGAAAATGGCCCTATTCCCCCCATGTATGCTTGTTTGCTTTATCCCATTGCTGCCCCTCATATCCCCTGACCATATTCAAAAACACTGCACATTCAATGTTACATTTTTTTCTTTGTAAACAGATGTGGCAAAAGAAGTTGCTATCCTGGAGATTGGTGCAGTCATTTTTACCTGATTGTGGCTGCTTTTCAGGGCACAACTAATGGATACATGTGGGTGGACAGTGTAACCCATTGTTTTTTTTTGTGAAGGTTGTCAAGCTTGCTCAGGTTCTTGGCTACCAGGATGTGTGCCAGGTTGTCATGTTCCCAGTGCAGATGATTACCCACATGACCACAAGCACTTGTCTCGTATTGGGATTTTGTTTTCCAGGGAGTATTTCACGACAGATTGTTGGGTTTGAAAGGTGAGCACCTTTTATACTTTGTCTGCATATTTACTGAACCATTTCCTCTCTCAGGCTATTTTTCTGATGTCCATAACTTTTTTCGAATGTCCAATGCTCTTTTATCTGGCGTACTTTCTTCTAAGGGGAAGGCCAATTGAACTACATTTGCATATTTCACTTTAAGATATGTTCCCATAGTGTGTGTATATTTGTGGGTGTCAGCTTTTGATTTTAGCTCTAGGCGCAAACGTTCTCACACAGAGTGAAGCAAGAGAGCTGTGCTAATCCCCAGTCAAAAGACACATTTTACAGCACATGTTGCAGAGGGAATAGGAAAAAAAGCCATATGATACAGGAAGGTATGAACATAATATCTCAGCAACAATCGCCTAACCTGCTGAGCTGCTTTTGCAAGACTCTGCCATAGGATCCCCTGATATTTCTGCACCCGGCAACCAGTTTTGGCCTTCTCACCACCTCCAACCAAGGCTCAGGGGGTACATTAATGAGACTCCCTTCTCATTTTGTAGTGAGTAGCACTTGGTAAACAGTTATTATCGGCTTGGAGTTTATTTCTTTTGACAGTCAAAATAATCCTTATCTCCACCAAAGCAAGTGCTCCTGGGCAGGATCGACAACGAGTCGCTGAAAAAGTATTGCATTATTTACTTCAATCATTGTGACTTCTCGAAACATTCGATATTACTGGATTAACACATTCATCTTTTTTCAGAGAGATATTACCCTACTTATGCACATAATGAAACAATAAATGAATGTGTGAGTGTTTACACCGGAATAAAATTGCTATCTGCAAGTTTTTGAAGGGGGCAATGGGAAAACACTGATAGACAAAAAATCGGAACATGTTTGAAAACAGTGGAAAAACACACACCACCGAAGTAAAAGCAATAAACACTGAAAACAGGAAACCCTATTTACATGATTAAGTTTATTGATCATTATTAGTTGTAATGGTGCAAATATTCCCCCTCTGTGTTCTCTAATCTCCCAAACATCCCTACACCCTGCACTCACCAACAACTCTCTCACTTGCCAATTCTTCATCACACCTTACACTCCAGACTCTCTCATCCTGCGAGTCATGTGCATACTCATGGGCTGTGTGACTCTCGCAAGTCACAACTCGCACCGTGCGGTTCCTGACACACTCCCAACCATGTTCCAAACTTACACTTTCCAGCTCCTCCTGCAGTCCTTCATTCGTTCTCGTTCTTTCTGCATCTTGTATCCTTTCTCCCAGTCTATTGTGCTTTTCCCCATCCATTCTCCCAATGTGCAGCTTGTGCCCTCTTTCTGGCCCACCAATCCTTCTCTGCTTTCTGGCCCGCAGCTCCCTCTCTGTCTTATGGATCACTGTCCCCACCCCCTATGTCCCACCCCTTCTTCACTTCTTTCTTGCCCATTGCTTCCCCTATGGCTCATCGCTCCCACTCAGCTTTCTTCCCCACCGCCCGCACCCAGCACACTGCTCCTCCTCTTTCTTGCCCATCTCTCCTCATCTGGCCCATCGCTCATGCTCTAGCCCGCTGCACCCTCTCTCTCCTTATCTCTTTCATATTTTGACTATTTTTTAAACTTTTTAAAACTGCAGATTTTGGACCCAATTCTCAAAAACGGTGGCATTTCAAAATAGCACAGAGTTTGTGCTGTTTTTAGACGCAGCATTTAAGGAAATGAGCGGGTCACCTTATTTTCAAAGGTGAACTGTGCATTGCCAGGGGTTAAGTTGTAGCGCAAATGATGTACTGGCCAGCCTGCTTGAATACATTCATTTAGGGAGTGGTCTGGCCAGCCTGCTTGAATACATTCATTTAGGGAGTGGTCTCCCGACAGTAATGTTGAACAGGCTCCCAGCACCCCCCTGTGATGGGCCCTTAGTGGGCCTTAAATATAATGAACAAATATAAATATATATTTCTATCCATGTTTGAGGGCTAGAAATGCAAGTAAAACCACAGTGGTTCATACCTCTGCGTACACACTTAGAAAAAGAACTGGATCACAGTGTCAAGAAAGACCCAGTCATGCAATGTGCTCAGCCCCCCCACACCCCCGTGCCTATTCCAATCAGCAGTCCGGTGCTGTCTTAGTTTTCTGCGCATTTAAAAGCAAATCCCAGTTGTGAAGTTTGGGATGTGCTTTTCAATGTGCAGATACACACCCTCATTTGCCCAAATGCGCAAAGGGTGAAACAGGGCAACTGAATGGTTGCATATAAGATGCACCCATTTAGATGGCCCTTCGTGGATTGGACTTCTCCTTTTTTTGACGCAAGTGATTATAATTGATGAGTTGCACTGGGCCAAAAATGGTTTGGAAACATGGCCCTTTGTGGGTTTTTATTAAACAAAAGCACAGTTTTTGCAGAAAAAAATCTGTTTTTGCAGGTATTTTTTGCAAAATCAACAATTTACCCGTATTTTTTTTTAAAACGGTAGATTTTGCAGTTTTGATAGCGATGGTGTAATCACTGTTAGCTAGAAGGTCCGCACAATGCATCCATCACTCACCGGCGGGCTTGTGAACCCATAACCAATGTCCAGCAAACTTTTACTTCATCCTCGACCCTTATCCTCTCCCCTATAAGGCACCAGAAAGGCGGCCTTAAACACTGTACAAGGAGCCCACAGTTGAACCTACATCTATGAGACACATTGCTTACAGTGTTCATTGTTATGCCCACTCCTATGCCTTGAGTCATCCCACACCAAGTATATTCCTATATAACAGCTGTGAGATGATGTGCCGTAAACCGCAAGAGACATCATAAAAGTACATTAAAATCTTAATTATCTGGCACTAAGGGGGACCCAAACGTGATAGAAATTACATATGCCAGATAACTGAATGCCGGCTATGTGGTTGACAAAGACTCACGAAACAAAGCAGAAAGGCTGGGTAATAGTTACGCTTCCAGGCCTTATGCTCTGTCTGGGCTGCAATCAGGGGTGGGCTGGCCTATAGGGAACTCTGGAGATTTCCTGGGAGGTTGCGTGCAGGGGTGGACTGGCCTATAGGGAACTCTGGAGATTTCCTGGGAGGTTGCGTGCAGGGGTGGTCTGGCCTAGAGGGAACTCTGGAGATTTCCTGGGAGGTTGCGTGCAGGGGTGGTCTGGTCTACAGGGAACTCTGGAGATTTCCTGGGAGGTTGCGTGCAGGGGTGGACTGGCCTATAGGGAACTCTGGAGATTTCCTGGGAGGTTGCGTGCAGGGGTGGTCTGGTCTATAGGGAACTCTGGAGATTTCCTGGGAGGTTGCGTGCAGGGGTGGTCTGGTCCATAGGGAACTCTGGAGATTTCCTGGGAGGTTGCGTGCAGGGGTGGTCTGGCCTACAGGGAACTCTGGAGATTTCCTGGGGGGTTGCGTGCAGGGGTGGACTGGCCTACGGGGAACTCTGGAGATTTCCTGGGAGGTTGCGTGCAGGGGTGGACTGGCCTATGGGGAACTCTGGAGATTTCCAGCTAGGCCTCTGAACCCTGGCCCTATTTTTTTGTGTTAACCTGTTTTATTTCCCAATGTTCTCATGGGAAAAGGGTTGGGACTTGCTGAAAATGTGTAATATGGGGCCACTTTGAACATTATTTCCAGGGCCTCTTTTGGTTCCCAGTCCACCCCTGGATGCAATGCACTTGCCCAGCCTCCAAACTTTGTGACATGTCATTTCCTTAACAGAAATGGTACTAAAACTGAACAATGGCAGGCCAGGAGTCGGGTCGACAGGGGGCTCTGATTAATGGGGTGCCAGATAATACAATGTAAAACAACGTGTGATAAACTGGCCTTTTCAATTCGTAACTCGTGTAGTAAGACATACTTCCAGCAACTAATGTCAGTGGATGTGCGCATTTGTGTTAACACCTTCGTGGTCCCTTTTCTCATTCTGGATATAGGACTCAATTCTGTTAATACGTTCAGAGGCACTGCTTATAAGGACAGAACAGATCGACTTCACTGGTTCCGCAAACGTTTGCACCGACCAGTGAAAGAAGGACGTTAACACCAACGAACCAATTTCCAAGTGACATTTTAGCACCTGGTGCTCAGTGCAAATGGCAGTGCAAAATTGACAGGCTCTACCCGGGGCACAGACTCTATCATGGATTGCGAGTGAGATGCCATCTGTCATTCAGGGAAAAGCTGGGTAAGGTCAACCAATTTTATAGAACATTGTATCCATACTAAAATATAAACAGCATGAGCAGAAATAAATTGGCTCCCTTCCTAGCACATCAAAAGATTCCTGGGTCTCCTGTAACTAGCTAGATCTAAAAATAGTAAAACACAGCATTAATGAGATGGCGCCTCCCTATGCGTGATCATGACCCCGAATCATTGGTACCGCATGTGGGAGTTTGCACCAGCGTGGCTTACCAGCGACAGAGTCATGAAGTCAGCGCTCAAAGTAATCACGACATGTACTCTACATGGGGGTCCTGTCAATTGACTCGCATAATGGCATAATGTAAAGCCTATGAATTAATCAGATTCATTTGAATACCAAAGGCTATTTTCACTTTGTAATAAGTAGAATTAACACCTCGGTGTAACCAGCCTGGAGGGTCCATATGTTTCGTTAGCAGCACTTTTGTGACGAATACATGATTCGTTTATTTTAAAAAGCCTGGATTAAACTGATGTCTTTTACTGGACCCGAGTCAACATTGGCACCGTTTACTTTGTGATATGTGACAATTCTCAACCAATAGACGGATTCAAACTCAACAAGTATAACACAGAATTCAATTAATTTCATGGATGACAACATAGGGCCAATTCTCTATCACTTCCTTTGTGGTTCTTCTTGGGATCGAGGAAACTCCTTAAGCCGTTCCCGGTCTCCTACCTTTGCTCCTTTAGGAGGGCTCCACGTTTGTTGAACCTTTGTCATTTTCAGTCTCGGTCCTCCTTGAGTTTAGCCTCAAGTTGCATTGGAAAACCTCTTAATGCCTCTCAAACGTCACCGTGGGTCTTAATCTTTGCTTCTAATGTATCCTGATTGCCTCAATGACTCTTGTCCTTTGGCAGGACTTTATTTCCAAATGTATGTCAGACCGGTCAATTACAATGCCTCCTTTTCTTTGATATTAGTTTCTTTGCAACAGCAATGACTCTTCTTTCATTAACAAGATTTCATTTCCCATCATGCATTGGTTTATATTATAACTATGACTGTTGTATTTTGTCAGGCAGCATTTCTATAAATCATTTCTCTCGGTCTCCACGAAGGCTTTGCTAATGCCTCATGATTTATTTTTGCAGCACCCAATACTTTTGATGATCACAGTGTCTCTTGGTCTTGGCTTCAGTCAGGTGTGATCTCAACAACAGTGACCCTGGGTCTTTAATAAGACTTTTCTGCTCAAGAGGCAACAGCTTGGAGTATCACATTTGACTCTTGCTCTTTGTTTCAATAGTAATGACTTGATCTTTGATAAGCCTTTGTTTCCAACGTTAGCTCCTTCTCCAAACTCTGACCCTTTCTCTCCAGAACACATCACCTGCCAATCTGGACTTGTGGGATGTATAGCCCTGTGCTCTCTCTCCCTGGGTCGGGCTCCTTTTGAAGGCCTGCACCTGTGTCCAAGAAATAATGAACACTGAACTGGCAACATTGTAACACTTATGGGAACTGTAGGTTCAGAGAGAATGTGTATGGTCCGTTATGATATGATATGGTAGGTTTGTTATAACGTGATTAATACCCAGAGGTTTCTAAGCGCGGACCCGGGTCGTCTTGCTTCCAAGGCGAGCTTGTTGCCCCTGAGCTATCCTCCCGAGACTGGTCTGTTGAAGTGAATTAATCTCTACCATTGGACCAGCAGCAGCAGTAACAGTGAGGGGTTTAAATATTTGCGCCATGACTGCCTCCAATAACGGGACTGAGTCTGGTGTGGTGCAATTGGGATTTACCTGTCTAGTCCGACCCTGGCGGGACCGGTAAATCCCCATTGCACCAACCATTCCCCATTCCCATTTGAGCCCCCATAGGGCTCAATGGGAATAGGGAAGGCGCTATTTACGGGCCTGCTAATGGCAGACCCGGAATTAGCAGCCTGATCCCCTAACGGGACCCATAAGGGACGTGTGGTCTGACCACACGTCCCTTGCGGTTCCCGTTAGGGGACCTCGAAATCGGGCGGTAGGGGATTACCAGCACCCACCGGCGTAACAGGGGCCCCCTCAGGCCCCGCGGTGTGGGGGGCCACGCCAGCACGTGTGGGGGCCTCTCCCAGGACTTTTAGAAACAATATATTTTTTTTTTGCAAAAAAAAATCTTTGTTTTTTCTTTTTGAATTCACTCTGGATTTATAAAGAAATCATTTCTGTAATAGAAATAATGTATTTATGAAGTCAGAGTGACTTCAAAAAGAAACAATAGGCCTCATTGCGGGTCTGGCGGCAACTGTGCTATTGCTACCTGCAGGTTGCCGCCGGACCCGTAATGATTTACCAGCGCCCGACTTCCCGGTAACACTGGGGGATTACAACCCCGGTGGTCTGGGAAGTCAGGCTCCGTCAAATTGTAAGTCCCCATTTCCATAAAGTCCTATCAGACTCTATGGGAATGGGATCACAGAAGCACCGTGCTTCTGTGAAAACTATGCGGGTGGGTGCCGTTGTGCCCGGCAGGTCTGACCTGCCGGGCAGGACGGCAACTGCCAGCAGAGCTGTAATATGCCAGCCCGGAAACAACGTTGCCCGTAAGCTTACCAGCACCATTGTTTACAGTCCGGCATAGTTGTAATGAGGCCCAATTTCTTTTAAGTGTTAGGGCTCCCCTCAACCCCATGATGTGTGCGTGTGTGAGTGTATGTTGAAAGGGTGCACACTTTAATATATGGGTGGCTGCCTGGGTGTGCCTGTATGGTGAAAGGGTGCACACGTAAATGTATGGGTAGCTGCCTGTGCGAGTGTATGGTGAAAGGGAGCACACTTTAATATATGGGTGGCTGCCTGGGTGTGCCTGTATGGTGAAAGGGTGCACACGTAAATGTATGGGTGGCTGCCTGGGTGTGCCTGTATGGTGAAAGGGTGCACACTTAAATGTATGGATGGCTACCTGGGTGTGCCAGTATGGTGAAAGAATTCACACTTAAATGTATGGATGGCTCGGTGTGCATGTCTGTATATGGTGAACGGTGTGTGTGCTTACGTTCAGGGGCGCAACAAAACCTACATTTCGGGGGATAACCCTTCAAATGTTGGGAGGGGTCCAAATTCATGGATGTGGAGGAGGGGCAAACTTATTTGTTTGGGTCATCTAATTTCTTTATGCATTTTTTTATGAGACTATTCTAGTGCAGATTCAATGTTACAAGCAGTTAACTCTCTCCTTTTTGGTTTAAAGCACCCACTTAAGGACTGCCGTGAGAATGAGTGGTCTCCTGTTCCCTCTCTACCCTTCCAATCACTCCCCTGGCATGCAAGTATTAAACCCACATCACAATTTCAATTGCCTAAAAAAATGGCATTTGAATGCAGGTACTAACAGTGAATTGCTTTATGTTAGTAATTTGTGGGTTCTTGTTAACAGAGAAACCCATGTGCTGTTTAACATATGTGTCCATTTCTGTCTGGCAGCTGCTCTGAAGGTCAGCCAGTTCTAGTCAACATAGCCCAACATTTCAGGGGGAGTGGGGGAATGTTGAATCCCAGTCAACTCAATGGTGTTGCACCAATACTTGTGTTTAATGCCTGGATTACTTATTGGTAATCTTCATTACTCCTAACCCTATTCTTCCTCGTCCCAGTGTGTATGAGACAGTATTTGTGCATAAGGCACCCTGCCTCATACACACGTACTGGGATGAGGTAGAGGTACATGGAGGTAATGCCTGATTTAGCTACCTGTAATCTTCATTACTCCTAGTCCCACTGTTCCTCATCCCAGTATTTACCTTTGAGGCAAGTAGCCTCAACAGTAAACTCTGGGGCAAGGAAGAGGGGCATGGAGGTAATTCTGGGTCAAGGAGCTGATTTTGGAGGTTGGGGTGGGAGGGAGAGGTGATGTGTGGAGGATGCAGGATTGTACGACAAATTATAATGGCTGTCCATGTCCAGGCTAAACAGGCATGATATGTGGTATTAGTGGCTAGAGAGGCATTTTGGTGCAGCCAGGCTAGTCGTTCCTCAGTTTGGTATGACTTTTTTTAATGGGGCATTTATGATAAAGCAGTCCTGCTAAGTGAATTACCTGGCTAAACTGCCATTTGGGTGCTGCCAGTCTAGCCGTTTCTTACTGCGGCATTGTATATTTTTTACTGGGCATCTGTGATCAAATGATATGATATAAGTCATTTATAACGAACCTGCACACAAGTGTTTCTAGGCGTGACAAGACAAGGGATGGAAGATAGAGGGGGACAAGACAAACAATCTTACTAGGCCTTGTGTCATTCAGATCGTGGAAGTGCGATAACGAGAAGCGCAAGGGGAAAGGGACAGGGGAAGTGCAAGGGACAGGGGAGGGGAAAAACAGGGCAGCAAGGCTGATTAAGTGCTGTCATGGCAGCACAGCTCTGGGTAGTGCAAGGAGAACAAGGCACTGTAGGGTTACAGTTACAGCCCCTAAGTGCATGGTAGGACCAGAGGCAGTGCAAGGGTGACTGATCAAGAAAGAGTCTCGACTCAGTGAGACTCTGAGGGTAGCCAAGCAACCAGTCGGTAAAGCAAACAGGTAGGTCAGGTAGGACAGCAGGGGAGGGAGAGAGAGAAAGCAGAGGAGAAGAGGAAAGTTTTGAGCTGCTTCCAGAACTTCAGGTGGTGCGCTAAAGCTTGAGAGGGGAAGGGAAGACATTACAGAGGGAGGCACCTGCAGAGGAGAGCGATCTACCCTCTACTCTACCTGGAGAAGTGTCTAACCCTTAGAGAGTTGTAGGTAGCTGAGCGAAGGGTTCGAGAAGGAAGATATTTTGGAAGAGAGCGTTGGATGTAGTGCGGGCCCTGGGCCCAGAAAGCCTTTTGGAAAATGCAAAGGGTCTTGAACTTGATACTTGCAGCAACTGGGAGCCAGTGGAAAGATTTCAGGGCTGGAGAGATACGATCCCTGTGCTTGAGGCCAAGGATAAGTCTCGCAGCCCTGTTCTGGATGAGTTGCCGGGGCTGGATAGTAGAGGAAGGCAGATTGAGAAAGAGGCTGTTGCAGTAGTCCAGCCTAGAGAGAACCAGGGCTATGCAGACAGTGAGCTTCTGGGGGAAAGTGAGAAAGGGAAGAGTCCCTTTGAGGAGGAGCAACTGGTAGTGGGACTTCTTGGCGACGTCCGAGATGTGAGGAGAGAAAGAGAGAGTGGAGTCAAAGATGACACCAGTGTTGTTTGCCTCACAGGAAGGCGAAGGAAGAGGGCCAATGCGGGCGGCCAGAGTTAGAGAGGGAAAGCAGGGGCAGGAGTCCAAATGAGAAGGATCTCCATCTTACTGACATTAAGGCAGAGATCGTTGGAGGCACACCAATCCTGAATCACGGATAGACAGTCGCGAATGAGCGAGAGTATGAGGGGAGCCTGAAGGAAAGCGGAGTGTCATCCTTATAACACTGAAAGTTAGAGGAGAATGTAGAGATCAGGTAGGTCAAAGGGGCCACATAGAGGTTGAAAAACCAGAGTGAGAGGATGGAGCGGGGAGAAAGGGACCAAGTTGGACCTGAGAGGGGCAGTCCAAGAGGAAGGAGGTCAGCCACTCAAGGGCCTGATCCGTGATGCTCAGGTTCTCATGGGGTCGATTGATCAGGATTGATCAGGATGGCATGGTTGACCGTGTCGAAAGCACAGGAAAGATCAAGGAGGATGAAGACAGAAGGAATGCTGGAATCAAGGTTAGAGATGCTGGAATCAATGCTGGAATCACAGGTGTCCAGGACAGCAGTTTCTGTGTCTCTGGCAGCTTTCGTGTGGAGAGTAAGCTGGGAGATTGCCAGCTTTTCCAGCAGTTTGCCCAGGAAAGGGGTGATGGAGATTGGGCGATAGTTTGCCTGGCAGGCAGGTTCGGCAGAAAGCTTCTTGAGGAGTGGGTGCATAAGGGAGTGCTTAACGGGAGAGGGGAAAGAGTGATTACAGAAATCAGTCAATGCTGGAGCGAGGGTGTCAATATGGTTCTTGATGGTTCTGGGGGAGCAGGAGAGCACCTAATTGGATGATACTTTCATAGATCGGACTTGTCAAGCAACCTCGCCAGGTGTTGTCAGAGAGAAAGAGGAGAAAGGAGGAAGAGAGGTAGAGATGGCCAAAGGAGGGCCAAGAGAGGAAGAGGTAGAGGAAGAGGAGATCGAGGACAGGATGTCCTGAGTTTTAGCGTAGAAGTGAGATGACAGAACCATACAGAAGGCCTGGGAGGGTACAGGAGACGTAAAGACTGCAACAGGATTGACCAGTTCTTTTCAGATTTTAAAGAGTTTGGCCGTGTTGTTAGAGGCCACAGAGACACAGGCTTGAATGTGTGTTCTATTCTTGATGAGTGTTATTGCTTCGACTGCCGCTTTGGTGCAACCAGTCTAGATATGTCTAAATGTGGCCTGGCAAGCTTTACTATATTGTTATTACCTGTCTACACAGGTCTACATTGTGCAGCCAGTTGGACATGTTTTCATTGTGGCATGGAATTTTTAATAGCAAAGAATTAATGTTCCTGTGCACTGCTGGTGACTTGCATCTATTGGATTGGTGTTACCCTACAAAACAATTGCAAACACTCTGGCTTTTTAGCCAATTTTTCTCAGACAGTGTGCTGTATGTTATATTAAAATACATATTTATATCTTTCTCCTAGTGCAGTGCGCGGCATATATGTTCAGCAGCACATTTGTACGTATTGTGCAAGTATGAATATCTAGGCCGGCCCAGAGTGTGGCGCAACCCTTGATTTGTTGCTTAGTTGGGGGGTCCCCTCAGCATGTCTCGCAGGGGGGGGCCCACATCTTGTGTTACGCCACTGCCAGCACTGGTCTCCTTACCGGTGCACGGTATCCACTACCGCCCAACTCGTAATTACCCCCCTTGACTTTGCGTAGTGGGACACTCTGGCTCTTCTGGGGAGGGGGTCAGTATGGATTCCTGATTTGACTGTCTCTGGCAATACCATGGGAGCTAAGGGAAGGTGATCAGAGGATGCCCCGGGGTGCATCATATTTTAGCTTGGGGGGGCACCTGATCCCTTTGCTCACCCCATTAGATGTCACCAGAGCCAGGCAGAGGACTTCATCACAGATCTGAGGGGATGCTAGCCAGTATCATGCAAACAGTAAGTAACCCTGTGTCTTGGTTATGCTGAGATGGAAAGGCGAAGGCCAACCCAAGATGAGTAATATGACATGAACGGTGGTCTCCCCGTTTCTCTTGCCCAGTGCAGCAAGTGTTGTTATCGTTTTAGGTTCACGTGTCCTCCTGCCCCTCTGTGTTTGGGAGTTCCGATTTAGCTGACACCACATCTCCTCCATTCTGTGTCGCTGACTGGTGTTTTTCCAAAAAAGAAAAGCACATTCTGGTATTGTATGCAGAAAAGTATCATTGGTCAAGGTGCAGTTAAGTGAACCCTGGATTAACAAGTCTTGATTGCTTTGTGATGTGCTGATTGTGGCTGTTGTTTTGACATGTGTTGTTTTGATACATGTGCAAGTTTTACATCATTTATACTGGCAAGGGAATGTCCCATGATCTGCTTGGATTATACATTTCTTTTTGACAAGTTCATTGCTCATCTTCAAGTGGTAAACTAAAAATACCGGGCAGCCAGAATGAAACGTTTTTACAGTAGCAATACTGGCATATATTTGGGCACAGGCAACACGAACATGTGTTTTACAGTGATATGCTGGCATTTATTTTTGAGGCAGTTCTCTGTTTGCTTTTTGGAAACAGCCAGCCTGAAAATGTGTTGCAAGATGCTCCCTTGTACAGTTGTGACTTGGCAATTTATGTTGTTCTCTTGCACTCCACTCTCTCTCCATGCAGCCTCACTCTCTTCTCAACCCCTCACTCTCATCTCCTCACGCCCTCAGTCTCGCTCGTCACAACCTCAGTCTCTCTCTGGACCCTCACATTTCGGTCTATAGACAATTACGCTCTCTGTTGCTTGCACAACGAGTCTCCTTCTCACACCCTCTGTCACGGGCACCGTTGTGTGAATCCTCTCTTGCACCCTGATCACATTTTCTCTCATTCTCAACTTTCTTCCACCTCATAACTTTCCGTCTCATATTTCAACGCCTACTACTCTTGTGCCACCCTCTTGTCACCCTCTCTTCCTCTCACCCCCTCTGCCTCATCCTTGCTGACACTCACTCTCACTGGCTTCCTCCATTGCTCACACTATCTCTCCCTGACCTCCCCCCCTCTCTCTCTATGTTCTCATGTCTCGGGAGGAGAGCTCAGCATCAACGTGCTCGCCTTGAAAGCAAGACGACGTGAGCCAGACAGGTTTGATTCCCGGGTCCGTGCTTAGAATCCTCTGGGTATTAAGCGCGTTATAAATAACCTCTCATATCTGCACCCAGTCTCGCATCTTCCATCACCCATTTGCACTCTCCCTCTTGCTACCAGATGCCTTTAAAACACAAACTACAAATTACACCACCAAACACCTAAATTATTGACTGCAGCATGACTCTATTCCAGAGGTTTAATTTGTGAAGATAGGTTTGAAAACTTAGACAACCCGTCTTAATATTGTTTAAAGGAGTACAATGTGACCAAAACCCTAAACAATTCTTTATGTACATCCAAAACAGTCAGTGATGGTATCAAGCTAACATCCCTCACCTGTCTCAAAGCCAAATGGACCCAACAGAGAATGCAAATCATTGGGAGGATAAAATCTCAGGAGGATAGCTCAGCGGCAAGGTGCTCGCCTTGGAAGCAAAACAACACAGAGCGGCACAGGTTCAATCCCCGGGTCTGCGCTTAGAAACCTCTGGGTATTAAGCGCGCTATAAATATCCAATCATATCATATCATATCATTGATACAAATGTGGGCCTTCTCAGAATGGGTTGATGAGGCAAATCAATCAAAACAAATGCCCCTATTTCTCCCTATGATATTGGTCTCTCCAGGTCTTTTCCCAGCAGCACTCACAGTCCCTGGGCACAACTTGGAATATGCAGATGCATCTGAGATTCCGGTGGGTTTCTCTTGGTCGCTGCAGAAAGGGTAGAGCTTTTGAGAGTCAGCAAGTGCACCTGCTGCAGAGTTCCATTGCAATATTGTCGACAGCTTTCCCTACAGGTGAGGAGTGCCAAGAGGGTGTTTCTGTGCTGCAGTCGGTGTTATGGTATTGCTCTTGCCCAACCTAGTCCTGTCACCTAGCAATGGCATACTTTCCTGATCCTCAGGCCAACACTCCCTTGTTCCTGTCCCCAAGCCTGTGCTCTGACTGTTCAGTCACAAGCTCAGTCCACCCACCACTCCCTCCAGACAATGGTGTGATGGCTATTGTGTAATACAGCCGGGATACCCCCAACGCAAATAGCATTACTGCTACTCGGTCCGGCGATATTAGCGCCGGATCACGAGTAGCAGTGCAGCGGTAACTTCACACTCCCCATTGGTTCCAAATATTATTGCCGGCAGTAATAGCACCAGCGATAATAGCGCCAAAATCGTCCAGAAACGGGCAGAAAGCTCAGTTTTACCTCCAGGTAAAATTCAAAACTCTCTGCCCAACTCGACATTGTGCAGACCCTTAAATGCGGCAGTAATAGCGTTACTGCCGCATTTAGGGACTACCGCCCAACCTGTGATGAGGCCCATTGTCTGTCTTTTGCTGGCCGTATGCCTCTGGGTTCCTGCCCCCTTACAACCTACTTCTTCTTCCATCCGCTTTTCCTTTTCTCCACCAACAACGTCCATGTTCCATGGTGGCGCTCACCTCGAGTCCACTCTGTACTCGCCATTACCCGATATCCTTCTCCCGGCCAACCTCTGTTTATGTTATTCATTTTTACTTCGCTCATTTGCATTACATTACATTTAAAAGTTCATTTCAAAAATACCAAATAATTTTCATAAAAACATAAATACATATATATATATCATTCATACAGCTTATAAAACTCCCATAACTGCAAGAATAAAGCAACAAACCCTAAGATAACTATTGTACAAACCATGGGGTAAGCTCACAAATCATTCATAATTTCCTTTTATGCAAAGCACCCCTGACAAAAGTAGGAGGGTCCAGCCCACTCTGGGAAAATCAACACACAACAAAAAAATAGCGCCGGTCTGAACTGAGAAAATCCAAATTCCGGCAGTATCTGGCACAAGGTCCTAGACCTTAACTCTGCATGTGCTGGGCAAAACAATGAAAAGTGGGCCACATTCTCCACAGGGGCAATGCAGAAAGGGAAGATTGATTGGCTTAGTCCCGTTCCTAGACAGCCAGAACATCTATGAGGAGGAAACAGTTGAAACGCGTTCTAGATAACAGTGCCCTCTGCCGGTTTGCTCAGCCCACAAAGATATTGCTGAATGCCCTGTCCTTTTACAATGACATGCCTCCTATTAAAGGGTACTAGCAACTCTTTGGATTCCCTTTTCCCCCTCCTGATAACCTTGGCTCTAGTTTTTAGGGCTTTTGCCAGTGTAATGGTTACAATTCCTGGTAAGTTAACGGACCAGTCAGTGTTGATTACCCGCAGCTCAGATTTTAAGCATGAGAGCCAAGGGAGTCCTCACATTAATGTCTTTCAAAAATAGGGTCTTCATTAGGTCATGCGTGGATCCAGCCTTGTCATTGCTCCAGATTCAAAGCCAATGAGATCAAAGCTACAGAGACAAATTATCACTAATAAATTCACAAAATTATCACTAATAAATTCACAACCCAGTTCTAGATGGACTCCATGAACAGGGGCGCTAAAATCGATTTCCGCGCACAGCGTATTCATGGATTTTAGCCTCCAAAACCAGCCGTGGCGCAGAGTGGCGCAGCGACCCTGCAGCAGTGCCAGTTACGCACCCAAGACCGCCCTCGCGCAAGGAAAATCCATCAAAATTCTCAATTCAGCGCAAAGGACTGCGCTAACCCTGGACCAGTATACAGGGCTGAAAAACAGCAAATGCCAAGCGGGGAACGTGTATTACTGGGGTGTGCGGGAAGTTCCAAACGTGATTTCAGCAGGGTACGTGTATTTCTGGGGTGCAGGGAAGTTTAACACGCAATTTCAGCAAGGTACGTGTATTACTGGGGTGTGCGGGAAGTTCCACACGCGATTTCAGCAGGGTACGTGTATTTCTGGGGTGCAGGGAAGTTTAACACGCAATTTCAGAGGGTACGTGTGTTTCTGGGGTGCGGGGAAGTTTAACACGCGCTTTCAGCAGGGTACGTGTATTACTGGGGTGCACGGGAAGTTCCACACACGATTTCAGCAGGGTACGTGTATTTCTGGGGTGCGGGGAAGTTTAACACGCAATTTCAGCAGAGTACATGTATTACTGGGGTGCACGGGAAGTTCCACACACGATTTCAGCAGGGTACGTGTATTTCTGGGGAGCGGGGAAGTTTAACATGCAATTTCAGCAGGGTACGTGTATTTCTGGGGTGCGCGGGAAGTTCCACACGTGATTTCAGCAGGGTACGTGTATTACTGGGGTGCGCGTGAAGTTTCACACGCGATAGGCCCTGTGCGAGTGGGGTATGTGTATTTCGGGGGTGCATGGGAGTCCTACACGTGAATTGCCAGTGTGGGTCCTCCCAGGTGTTCCCTCTACACCTTCCACAACCCAGCAGGCAGCCCACACCCCAGGGGACTACCCTGCACCCCTGGTCATGTCCCGCAGGCAGCCCATCCACCATGGGCATGCCCCCCAGCCAAGCCACATGTCACCTTGCACTAGTGATCACCAATGCATTACCCCCTTGCACCCTCACCCCCCAGCAGTGCAGGGCACCTGCCAGCAGGCCCTCACTCATGTCCCACTCATGTCCCCTTGGACCCCCACCCCCCAAGCAGGGCAGGGCACCTGCCAGCAGGCCCCAACTCATGTCCCCCAGCACCCCCACCCCCAGCAGTCAGGGGCACCTGCCAGCAGGCCCCCACTCATGTCCCACTTATGTCCCCTTGCACCCCCACCCCCCAGCACTGAGGGGCACCTGCCAGCAGGCCCCCACGCATGTCCCCTTGCACCCCCACCCCCCAGCAGTGCAGGGCACCTGCCAGCAGGCCCCAACCCATGTCCCATGCATGTCCCCTTGCACCCCCACCCCCCAGCACTGCAGGGCACCTGCCAGCAGGCCCCCACTCATGTCCCCTTGCACCCTCACCCCCCAGAAGTGCAGGGCATCTGCCAGCAGGCCCCCACTCATGTCCCCTGCACCCCTGTGGCAGGGGTGGGATCTCCACCAAGCTGGCTGTGTTGGTCAGGCCAGGTCCACAGGGGGCCCTGGTGGAATCTGGGCCGGAAGACGATGTGGAGTACAACCAGCGCATATCCTCCACAGAGGAGGAGAGGTCCGCCAGAGTGCGCGTCACATGTAGGAACCCACCGACCAGGGCCCCTCCCAGCAGTGCCACATCACAACGCTGCTCTTCGTGATGGCGTGCGTTCTCCGCCCAGGAACAATGCACGTCATCACGAATGTCACACGTGCGCAACGCGACACCCACCAGGACGGATCCCATACGGTCGCGGGACACCTCGCCCGCAGGTAGTGGAGAGGCAGGTGATATGGCACTCTCCCCTACCTGCGGACGGGCCTGGGACAGGGCCTCCCTGCTGGTGCATGATGGTGCAGTCACAGGGTCAAGGACAGCGACATGCACAAGCCCCTCCGCGGTGACCTGTGCTGCCTCCTGACCCTGGCCCTGGACTGCACCACTTGCACCAGTGGTACTAGCCCCACCAGGCCCCATGTGTGGCTCAGTAGCAGGCTCCTCCTCCTCTGTGGAGACCACCAACCTGGATGTCTCCCCACCGGCTTCCGCAATTGGAAGCCCCTGTGGGGGTTCACTCGGCCCTTCCGCCACAGCCGTTGTGGCAGACGCGGCACCAGCCCCCTCGCTCCCGGATGATGGTAATTCCTGGGAGGGTGGCTGGGCCTTGCGTCGCCGCCCGGTGGAGGCATCCCCGCCGCTTTGCTCCACAGCGCCGTCTCTGCCCTCTTCTTCACTTGACGCTGCATAGAGGGAGACATAGAACACAAGCATCAGGGTACAGCACAAAATACCCTAAACAGGAAGCAATAACACATGAGTGGCACTGTCAAATGTCACTTCCATCTTGTCCTTCCACAACACATGGGTCAATGCATGCAACACTCATGCAGAAACACTCCCGGCGCCTGCAATCAACATCAACACCCATGTACAAGGGCCCCTGTTAACCAAGATGTTGCCTTCGAAGTCACATGCATCCATGGTGTTTCAAAGTCACACACACACTTCTCAGACACACACACACATGTGCACCATACATGTACATGACATCAGCACCCATTCCTCACAACCCCCTCCATGTCCAGGAACAGAGACTGGCATGCTTTCAGGTGTGCATTCTGCATAGAGGTCCCCATGTTGCATTAAAACACATGCACATACCATGTGGTTCACACATAACTGGTCCAACATGCATGACCATGATGTCCCTGCACACACACATCCATACATGGCCTATGTCAAACAGTCACAAATACAGGCAAGTATGAGACTACCAGCACACTGCAACATGCCCTGTCTCACACAGCAATGCTTGGCCACTTACCACTCAACTCCAGACGGGTCTGCCTCCGAAGGATCTGGGCGTGGAGTGCTGGGCCTATGCGTTCCAGAACCCTCATCTGGATGTTGCTCAGGCTGACCCGGCCCCCCCTCCGCGAGGCGCCAGGCCTTGTTGAGGGTCCTGGACCTGAAGTCCTCCCAGCGCTTCTTGACATGTTGGTAGTTGCATGTTGCCACCCCCTCCACGTTGATGGCAACCACTGCATCCTCCCAGATCCTCTCCCGTCCTTCCTTGTTGGCGCGTCTTGTTCTAAAGAGGGCATCATGATGCCCCAGGACATGCTCCACCAGGACACCAACTTCGGTGGCAGTGAAGCTGTTGGACCTCTGCCTCTCTGGCTGGGGGTTGCCAGTGGTGCCAGATGGAGATGTGCCCGACATGGCAACCCCAGAGGCAGGGGTGGGTGGGTCTGGGTCCTGGGGCTGGGCTGTGGAGCGATGGAATCCCAGTCGGGAGTCTTGGGTTCCAACAGGGGTGGTCACAGCAACAGCACCCCTGGCTGACGTGCAAGCAGCAAATGGCAGGGCACGTGGGCAGCAGGCAATCAGCAGATGGCAGGTGGGAGCGTGCTCAGGGCTCTGGGGGGCGGTAATTCAGCCTTCTGTGCAGGAGCATGGTCTTCCGTGTGTGAATGCGTGGCCAGCTTGATACGGAGTGATTTGGCATGTGAAAATCTTGCACGTCAGCGTGTAATTCGTACGTGATTTCATTGGACCAAAGGCCCTTAGCATGTAAGCCGTCTGTGACGTGACGCGCGTGGGTGTTTCCTTCATAGCACGTGATGACAGAGCACACGTGCAAAAGCTGCACGTCCGAGTGTCAGTGCGTGTAATTGGAGTAAAGGGCGCATACACGCATACGTGACGTGTACGTGTGGGCCAGTTTAAAAGGTACGTGTAGGAAGCCATTTCCTTGTACGTGCTTTTTGTGGAGAGCGAGTGGGTGGATTCTGTACTTCTTGTTGGTTCACACGTGATTACTTCACAGCGTTTCAAGTTCGTACTCCCTGTTACCTCTGACAGCTTTCATTTTTCTGCTTTTTTTGGGCCTGTTTCCTCAAACAGTGTTCACTTCTCCTTTTGTCCTGTCTCCTCAGATAGCGTACAATTCTTCTTTTGGCGGGGGTGTTGCCAACGCGCACACGCGCGTATTTTTCACGTTCTTTTTCCAGGCAGACAGTGAGTTCTGCACGTACTTAGCAACTGTGCTTGCCCCGTGTGTTGCGTACCCCTTCAGAGGTCATTGTAGGCTGCGTGTATCACGCGTACGCTTATTTTTGTGTTTCTGGGTGCCACAGCTTAGTGCGGGTTCATTTTTCCACGCACGTGGTCTACGAGGGGTTGCGTGCACATTTATTTTTGTTTTTGGGCTGCCTGTGCGTTGCGTGACCCGTCATCTTCCCCCAGGGGTCACAGACAGCCTTGTTAGAGCACTAGGGTACGAATTCCATCTAGTACCCAACCCCTTTGACCCCGAATTGCCCAGGACAATAGTTTACTGCTCTGCTCCTCCCATACGCACAACAACATCAGTGCCATGGTTGGGCGGCGACCAAGCGGTAAGGGAGGCAAAGGTGGCCGACCTTCAAAAGGCTGACGTGGTGGGCGCGGTAGGGGATGTGGCCAGGATTTGCAGGGTGCCCCTAAACCCCCATGTGTGGAGGACCAATCAGGGACACCCATGCTCCCCCCATGGTTGAGGGAAACGTGGCTGAGACCATCCCAGCTCAGCCCCTGTTGGACCAGCCCATTGTGGCACCTGACCTGGCACAGGATGACTCCCTGGCTGACTTCCAGGTCAGAAAGTCTAGGCCACGTGTGGCGGTGCAAGTTGTCACCAAGGCACGTGGATCTGGGGCAGCTATGTCATCTGCTGCCCCAAGTATGCAGGGTGGTGAGGCTGCAGGGGCAGCTGCAGCTCCATCCGCCCCAGCTCTGACTCTCCCAGCCAGAACAGTGTTGGTCCTGGTCCATCATACTGATGTTCCCCCTGCCAACATCACACTTCAGACAATGCCTGCACCAAGTCTATTGTCAATGTGCATTCGCACACTCCAACAACCCAGTCCACCGGTGATTCTGCCCCTACTGACCAGAGCAGCGTTAGCCTTCTAAAAAGAGGAAGAAGGGTGCTCTTTCACGACAAGCTGAGACCCCAGGCACGGCTACACACTCGGGCACGTCAAGGAAGCCTTGCTTTAATGACACAGAGCTTAATGCACTTGTGAGCTATGTGTTTCAGCATAGCCACAAAATGGTGGTGACTGCAGGGTCCAAGAACACACCTTGTCAACGTAAGGCACACTGGCAGACCATCGCCAACCACATAAGTGCCCTTGCATTTGTGAGGCGCTCAGCTGATGATTGCTACAAGCGGTGGAACGACCTGAAACGTAGAGCAAAGGACAAGCTGGCCTCAAGTCATGCCGCTACTCTGGTGACTGGCGGTGGGTCTCCACAAGAGGACAATAAACTCACTGAACATGAGTCTGTTGCTGGTACCTTTGTCACAGAGGAACAGATCTGAGGTGTGGGAGAACTACCCGATTATGACACATTGTCCAGTGAGTGCCCATGCGTGTGTGTGTAATGCATGTGTATATTGTTTGGGTGACGGGTTCTAATTGAGTGCCAGGTGAGGGTGTGTGTGACTGAGTAGTATGGGCCGCCCATGTGCTTCATCCAAAACATTCTGCGGCCTCGAATTTGGGTGTAACACTATCCCTTCTGCCCACAGTAGTAATTAAGCGCAACATTATGGCAGTTGCACTTGAGGCGGCATCATGCAACAACATTGTTTGTATTTTTCAGTGTTCTTTCAGGCTGATTGTTTCAATTCTCCCACTTTTGCAACACATTCCTCAGCCCTGTTGTGACATATGTGACATGCTTCTGTCAGTGAAGAACCCCACATAGGCCCACATGTGTCACCTTGGTAGTTGAAAGATTTGACCATTCAGGCTCAACGAGTATTGTCCTGATCACATGATGTTTTTGGGCCTGTTTGAATGTGGAACATGCTAGTTGTTTCCTTTCATGTTGAAGTGCACAACCATTGATGTGTACATGGCCCTGCAACCACTGTATTTTTGTACACTGGATGTGTTGCAGTGTGTGGCACATGGCGTATCTTTTCACACTATGTGGCATTTTTGATCTCTTGATTTCCATCTCACATGGATGGGTGACAGTACTCATTCACTGACATATGGATGTACTTGTGGAATGTACCATGGCTATGGTACATGCCATCTGTGTGATGGCATGTGTCATTTATGTGTATAGGACATGCCACTCACAGGCCAATGTGTGAGGGCAGTGCTGCCCAGCATGCAGCAAATGTGTTGCTCTTCCATCTTGGTGTCATCAGTGTCAGACTTTTGCCTCCCCTTCCAACTCTGTGACAGTGCATGCATGGGAGGGTTATAGTCATGTGGGACATGTGTAAATCATGTACTGGTTCTGTAGCTTGTCAGGCCTATTTGTGTGCTATGGTGCTAATGCCCGTTTCCATTTTTTGTCTTTCATGTTTTTGCAGGGGATGACGCACTTGATGCTGGTGAGGTTGAGGAGATGATGCAGACCCAGGAGGAACCTGAGGCACAACCGGCCACCAGTGGGGGATGTGGTGTGGTGGTGGGTGAGAACCCACTCTTGCTGCAGACGATTCTGTCAAGGGGTGTCTCTGGGTGCACCTCCCCAGACCTCTATTCAGGTGTTGATTTGGATGATGAGACCTATGTGGCGTCGCAGGCAGGTGTTTCTGGAAGGGATTCTGTTCTGTACGACCCACCTGCACCAGGGGTACAGCCCACTATGGGGATGTCAGTGTTGGTAGGTCCGCCTTTGGTGGTTTCGGATGCAGGGCCACATTCCGCACCATCTGATCCAGTTCCTGGGCCAGCAGATCAGAGGGGAAATGCAGTCCTGCAGCCTCAGGCAGTGCCGGCACAGCAAGGCGCAGATCGCCTTGCCCCAAACAGGTGTGGTGCCCGCCGACGCGGTGGCCGTACGCCACCAGGCAATACCATATGGGAACAATCCATTTACGGTATGGCAACTCAACAGGCAGCATCAGTTGAGAGGATGGCTCAAGCAATGGAGAGGGTGGCCACTTCCATTGTCCCCCCTGAAAGGCAGATGGAGCTACTACAGCAGGCAACAGACTCCATTTGCCAATCACACAGGGAGGACATGTTGGCGTCCAACATGGACAGACGGGCAGCACTGGAGACTCTACGCCAATTGATATCAATAGAGTCCCAGGGCCACAGGGAAGCCCTAAGGGTAGAACTCCATCACCTCAGGGAGACTCTTGTTGACCTTGAGACTTCCACTAACTTGAGGACAGAACAGCAGCTGGAGCGGCTTACACGTTCGCTCTCAGCTGAGATGCACGCAACTCGGGAGGAGATCCGGGCATCATGTCAGGTGCTGCATGGGGATCTCCCGCACTATAATTCTCCAGAACGAGACCTTCCACACCCGCATGTTTGCTGGCATGGAGGACCATACCAGGGCTTTGCATGGGCTTCCTCCCATAGCACCAACGCCTCTTGTGGCAGCAGCAGAGGGTGTTCATAGCGACAGCAGCAGTTCTCCCACATTGGCATAGCCGTGCAGGCCACGAGCCCATGGAGTTTTTTTTTTCCCAACATCCACAAAGGCGGTGGCCTCCTCCCACCCCCGGCCCCCACATGGCCATTTTTGCTTTTTGATTTTTGCTTTTTTGCTTTTTGATTTTTGATTTTTGATTATTTTTTAACAGTGTGTTGCCTTGTGTGGCTCCCGTGGGCATCCACTGTATTCCGGCTGGGCACATGCAGGCTTGTCCTGAGTTTGTGTTCGATGCTTGGGTTTGTGAGACACACACCCCTCCTGCTTCCCGTTTCCATGGGCTTGCAAAGGGTGTGACCAAGTGACAGTGATGTACACAGTGATGTTGGGCTCCCATGAACTGTGTGGGCAGTCTGTAGTCAATACTGTGTAGACATTCCTTGTGTATATTGTTGTTGTATTGTACACTGCATGTTGGAATTATGTATGCTTCTGCTTCCATGTCTCCTTCTGAATTTGCAGGTTCATTCCTCATGTCTTCACAAGGATGTCTACTTTGGAGATGGAGTTCATGTTGTATGCAGTACACAGACAAGTGTTCAAGCCTGCAAGACTACAGTTGAACGGGGGCAATGTGGTGGCATATTCAGGTTGTAAGACTACGACTACTTTAACTTAGTACTGTCAAATTTTAGTTATGTTTGAGCTTGTGTAGCTGCATTGTATTGTTGGTAAGTATTTGGTCATGTGTATTGTTAGTTCAACATTACTGGGAGCATATTGTGTGTGGCCAGTTTCCATTAGGGACACTGTACTTTGTGACACTTGTCTCAGGTTTTCAGGATTGCTTTGTTTGCTCTCACATAGCATGACATGCCATGGTGTGTTGGGTGGTGGTGCTGGGGAGGGGTTGGGTGACATGGCACTGTTCTCATGTTGTATTTTGCAAGGGGGTAATGCATTTAGCAGCATATGTGTCTTTTGATGAGACAGCATTGGTGGTGTTTCTGTAGGTAGGGATGCACACATTGTGACACTTCCAGGTGACCAATCTCTGCTGGTATGGTTGTGACAGTTGACTGTCCCTTGTGTCATCATTGATTGTCAGCTGGTATGTGGCAGGGCTGTGTGCACTCCACAGGGGTGGGATTCTAAGTGAAGTAATTAGCCACCAGCTGCGTTCGGGCTGCCTCACCCCGTGCCCTTTCCCCTCCCATGCGCAGCGGGCGTGCATGTGGTTGGGGATGTGGGGGCACCACCATGTCCACCGGCAGGCCCCGCCGTGTTGCAACGTTGTGCAGGGGAGCGTATAACAGCTGCCCGCCAGAACGGTCAAGGGAGTGAAAGCGTGACCTGAGCACTCCGAATGTGCGCTCCACTATGCCCTGGGTTGCAATATGGGCTGTGTTGTATCTTACCTCGGGTGGCGTGGTGGGGTTCCGAATTAGCGTCATCATGTGGGTGCTCGGAGGGTAGGCACTGTCCCCTGGGGAGGTGGTGATGGGTATCATTAGTAGGGTTGTGACATTACTTAGTATCTGGCATGCATGCATGAGCTGTGGCATATATACTCACCGAGCAGCCATGTATCGCCATGCCGCCCAGCTTCTAGGTCCCGGTTTAGGGTTGACATTCTGTAAATGAAACTGTCGTGGGTGGACCCTGGATAGTTGGCATATACTGAGGTGATGATTCCCTTGGCATCACATACTACCTGGACGTTGATGGAATGCCAGTGCTTGCGGTTTCTATAGATGTGCTCTGATGCCCCGGGGGGACGTAGAGCCACATGGGTGCCATCAATGGCACCTAGGACTTTGGGGAATTGTGCCACCCCATACAAATCCTGGACGGCAACGTGCCTTTCTACAGGTGTTCTGGGCAGGTATATGTGCCTGCGGACTGATGGGCGTGCAGTCATGATGGCCAAGACCTGGTGTAGGCAGCGTGACTGCATGGCCTGTGACACCCCCCCCCCCACTATGGCACTTGTCTGCTGAAATGATCTGGTGGCCAAAAAGTGCAGTACATTGAGAACCTTATCCGGGGAGCTTGAGTGCTTGGGAGCAGAGGGTGGGTGATGTGAGGTCATCCTCCCACTCACTGACCAGGTCGAGTATTATGTGAGGTGGAAACCTGTACTTCTCATACACCTGGTCATCAGGCATGCCAAAAAGGCTGGTTCTGGGTGTGAAAATTCTGGGCCTGACTATCCTCCTCCTCCTCCTGCAGTATCCCACGACCACTGCTGCTAGGAACGGTATGTTCATCCTGGCGTCTGAGCTTGCTTGTTGTTTGCGTGCACTTTTATGCTCTGCGGGTCCACGTACGCCTGCTTCCTGCTGGCGTACGTGTTTCCGGATTAGCGTATCTTTTTTGGCGCGTGCATGTGGGCGTTCCACGCATTTGCCTCCTGTACTTCCCCGCCCTCCCCAGTAATACACGTACCCCATTCGCCCAGGCCCAATCGCGTGTAAAACTTCCAGCGAGCCCCTGAAGTACACCTACCTCGCTCACCCAGGCACAATCGCGTGTAAAACTTCCCGTGAGCCCCTGAAGTACACGTACCCCGCTCACCCAGGCACAATCACGTGTAAAACTGCCAGCGAGCCCTTACCCCGCTCGCCCAGGCACAATCGCGTATGAAACTTCCCACGCACCCCCGGAATACACGCTATTTTTGACAAAGCGGGTGTCCGTGTTTGTCGCGTACCCCTTTGCACGTCATTTGTCCTAGAGGGCCACAGTATGGGACATTCATCACAGCTATATATACGGGCTTTTTGTTAGCTCAGGGACGCTACCGCCTGCCTTCGTGTGGCGGACATGTGTTGATGTACATAGTTGACTTTTGGTTTGTGTCATGAGATCGCCATTTCACTGCTGGGGGGTGGGGGTTCAAGGGGACATGCGTGGGACATGAGTGGGGGCCTGCTGGCAGGTGCCCTGCACTGCTGGGGGGTGGGGGTGCAAGGGGACATGAGTGGGAGCCTGCTGGCAGGTGCCCCTCAGTGCTGGGGTGTGGGTGTGCAAGGGGACATGAGTGGACATGAGTGGGGGCCTGCTGGCAGGTGCCCTGCACTTCTGGGGGGTGGGGGTGCAAGGGGACATGAGTGGGGGCCTGTTGGCAGGTGCCCCTCAGTGCTGGGTGGTGGGTGTGCAAGGGGACATGAGTGGGGGCCTGATGGCAGGTGCCCCTCCGTGCTGGGGGGTGGGGCTGCAAGGAGACATGAGAGGGGCCTGCTGGCAGGTGCCCTGCACTGCTGGGGTGTGGGGGTGCAAGGGGACATGAGTGGGACATGAGTGGGGGCCTGCTGGCAGGTGCCCGGCACTGCTGGGGGGTGGGGGTGCAAGGGGACATGAGTGGGACATGAGTGGGGGCCTGTTGGCAGGTGCCCCTCAGTGCAGGGGGGTGGGGGTGCAAGGGGAAATGAGTGGGGGCCTGCTGGCAGGTGCCCTGCACTGCTGGGGGGTGGGTGTGCAAGGGGACATGAGTGGGACATGAGTGGGGGCTGCTGGCAGGTGCCTTGCACTGCTGGGGGGTGGGGGTGCAAAGGGACATGAGTGGGGGCCTGTTGGCAGGTGCCTCTCAGTGCTGGGGGGTGGGTGTGCAATGGGACATGAGTGGGGGCCTGCTGGCAGGTGCCCCTCAGTGCTGTGGGGTGGGGGTGCAAGGGGACATGAGTGGGACATGAGTGGGGGCCTGCTGGAAGGTGCCCTGCACTGCTGGGGGGTGGGGGTGCAAGGGGACATGAGTGGGACATGAGTGGGGGCCTGCTGGCAGGTGCCCCTCAGTGCTGGGGGGTGGGGGTGCAAGGGGAAATGAGTGGGGGCCTGCTGGCAGGTGCCCTGCACTGCTGGGGGGTGGCTGTGCAAGGGGACATGAGTGGGACATGAGTGGGGGCTGCTGGCAGGTGCCTTGCACTGCTCGGGGGTGGGGGTGCAAGGGGACATGAGTGGGGGCCTGTTGGCAGGTGCCTCTCAGTGCTGGGGGGTGGGTGTGCAATGGGACATGAGTGGGGGCCTGCTGGCAGGTGCACCTCAGTGCTGTGGAGTGGGGGTGCAAGGGGACATGAGTGGGACATGAGTGGGGGCCTGCTGGAAGGTGCCCTGCACTGCTGGGGGGTGGGGGTGCAAGGGGACATGAGTGGGACATGAGTGGGGGCCTGCTGGCAGGTGCCCCTCAGTGCTGGGGGGTGGGGGTGCTAGGGGAAATGAGTGGGGGCCTACTGGCAGGTGCCCTGCACTGCTGGGGGGTGGGTGTGCAAGGGGACATGAGTGGGACATGAGTGGGGGCCTGCTGGCAGGTGCCCTGCACTGCTGGGGGGTAGGGGTGCAAGGGGACATGAGTGGGGGCCTGTTGGCAGGTCCCCCTCAGTTCTGGGGGGTGGGTGTGCAAGGGGACATGAGTGGGGGCCTGCTGGCAGGTGTCTCTCAGTGCTGCGGGGTGGGGCACAAAGGGACATGAGTGGGGGCCTGCTGGCAGGTGCCCTGCACTGCTGGGGGGTGGGGGTTCAAGGGGACATGAGTGGGACATGAGTTGGGGCCTGCTGGCAGGTGCCCTGCACTGCTGGGGGTGGGGGTGCAAGGGGACATGAGTGGGGGCCTGTTGGCAGGTGGTCCTCAGTGCTGGGGGGCTGGGGTGCAAGGGGACATGAGTGGGTGCCTGCTGGCAGGTGCCCTGCACTGCTGGGCGGTGGGTGTACAAGGGGACATGAGTGGGACATGTGTGGGCGCCTGCTGGCAGGTGCCCTGCACTGCTGGGGGGTGGGGGTGCAGGGGACATGAGTGGGGGCCTGCTGGCAGGTGCCCCTCAGTGCTGGGGGGTGGGGGTGCAAGGGGACATGAGTGGGGGCCTGCTGGCAGGTGCCCTGCACTGCTGGGGGGGTGGTGCAAGGGGACATGAGTGGGGGCCTGCTGGCAGGTGCCCCTCAGTGCTGGGGGGTGGGGGTGCAAGGGGACATGAGTGGGGGCCTGTTGGCAGGTGCCCCTCAGTGCTGGGGGTGGGGGTGCAAGGGGAAATGAGTGGGGGCCTGCTGACAGGTGCCCTGTGCTGTTGGGGGGTGGGGGTGCAAGGGGACATGAGTGGGAGCCTGTTGGCAGGTGCCACTCAGTGCTGGGGGGTGGATGTGCAAGGGGACATGAGTGAGGGCCTGCTGGCAGGTGTCCCTCAGTGCTGGGGGGTGGGGGTGGGGGTGCAAGGGGACATGAGTGGGACATGAGTGGGGGCCTGCTGGCAGGTGCCCTGCACTGCTGGGGGGTGGGGGTGCAAGGGGACATGAGTGGGGGCCTGTTGGCAGGTGCCCCTCAGTGCTGGGGGGTGGGTGTGCAAGGGGACATGAGTGGGGGCCTGCTGGCAGGTGCCCTTCAGTGCCGGAGGGTCGGGGTGCAAGGGGACATGAGTGGGACATGAGTGGGGTCCTGCTGGCAGGTGCCCCTCAGTGCTGGGGCGTGGCGGTGCAAGGGGACATGAGTGGGGGCCTGCTGGCAGGTGCCCTGCACTGCTGGGGGGTGGGTGTGCAAGGAGACATGAGTGGGACATGAGTGGGGGCCTGCTGGCAGGTGCCCTGCACTGCTTGCTGGGGGGTGGGGCTGCAAGGGGACATGAGTGGGGGCCTGTTGGTAGGTGCCCCTCAGTGCTGGGGGGTGGGTGTGCAAGGGGACATGAGTGGGGGCCTGCTGGCAGGTGCCCCTCAGTGCTGCGGGGTGGGGGTGCAAGGGGACATCAGTGGGACATGAGTGGGGGCCTGCTGGCAGGTGCCCCTCAGTGCTGGGGGGTGTGGTGCAAGGGGACATGAGTGGGGGCCTGCTGGCAGGTGCCCTGCACTGCTGCGGGGTGGGGGTGCAAGGGGACATCAGTGGGACATGAGTGGGGGCCTGCTGGCAGGTGCCCCTCAGTGCTGGGGGGTGGGGTGCAAGGGGACATGAGTGGGGGCCTGCTGGCAGGTGCCCTGCACTGCTGGAGGGTGGAGGTGGTCATGCGTTGTTGATCAGTAGTGCAAGGTGACATGTGGCTTGGCTGGGGGGCATGCCCATGGTGGATGGGCTGCCTGCGGGACATGACCAGGGGTGCAGGGTAGTCCCCTGTGGTGTGGGCTGCCTTCAGGGGCCGTGGAGGGTGTAGAGGGAACACCTGGGAGGACCCACACTGCCAATTCATGTGTAGGACTCCCCTGCACCCCAGATATACATGTACCCCACTCGCACAGGGCCTGTCGCGTGTGAAACTTCCCGCGGACCCCCGAAATACACATACCCCGCTCGGCCAAGGCCAATCGCGTGTGAAACTTCCCGCGCACCCCAGATTTACACTTCCCCAGGCCAATCGCGAACCACAGGAATACACGCACCCCCACTCGCACAGGGCCTATCACGTGTGAAACTTCCCGCAACCCCAGATTTACACGCACCCCGTCGCCCAATGCCAATCGCATGTGAAACTTACCGCGCACCCCCGAAATACACGCACACTCTATTTTTGACACAGCGGGTGTTCGTGTTTGTCGCGTACCCCTTTGCAGGTCATTTTTCCTAGAGGGCCACAGTATGGGACAATCATCAGAGCTGTATACACGTGCTTTTTGTTAGCGCACATTTTGGCGCACATTTTTTTCATGCTACCACCTACGTGTTTAGGCCTGTGCGCGTCTTCGCGGGTGCGCTGGTTTGCCCTATTCGATTCCATGAATACGTGTTGTAGGCGAGCGTATGGGCGTTCCGTGCACTTTTCCGCTGTACTTCCCCCGTGACACCCACATTTTCACGCGTTGTTCCCCATTCCGCGTGTCACGCCGTGTGTTACGCCTACTTTTGTGATGTGCGCAGCGCTATGTGCGCTTTCGCTGTGGCCGTAGCGCACGCCGTTAGATGACCCGTGTGCCGGCGTGCACCACGCAGATTTTCAGCGCACATCCCAGATTTTACTTGTGCACGGACTTCCATGAATCGATGTGCGCGGGCTTTGCTGCGATTTTCGCACTTGCACTGCGATTCGCACGGTTTCGCACGCTTGCGCGGGAATTTTCAGCGCACATTAATTCCATGAATCGGCCTGATAATTTTTAGTTATCTGAAAAAGGCTCACATATAACTCCATGCCATATCTGGCCATGGGCACTGCCTTGCTATCACAAATGCTTCTGTTTATTCATTGGCCTGATTTTGTTCAATTCAAGATTTATGTAGAAAATGAAAATGTACAAAAATACACATTTATGTTTACAAACTATAAGAGTTTTCAGAAAATGTTCTTTATGGGATGTATCCCCAAGAGTGCACTGGCATTTCTGTGAGTAACCACATTGAACCCATTCTGCTCATTTATGGGTCGATTGTTGTCATTTGGACACGCATTTATAGTGTGCTTTGTAAAGCAATCAAGAATAAACATGGATTTTGTCAATACAGGAATTATTAATTTTTTTACATAGAAGATCAGAGGCTTCAAACATCTCGACTTTTACCGTATTCATACTTTTGCGCAGCTCTAAACAGGTCTTTTGATTTATTGTCAGCTTTTTTAATGATTACTACATTTTAATTAGCTCTCATCTTTGTAGTCAATTGTCTTTATTTGGTTTGTGGTGATGTTAGTTTTGAAAGGTCATCTAAATTCTGCCATATCTTTTCCAAATTTTTGAATTATGCATTTATTGTTATTTTAGCTTTGACTAGACCAATGATTAAAAGTCTCCTGTATAGCCTTACTCTAACCTGTCGTTCTCCATCCTCTGCCCTCTCCCCTCATGCTTGATGTTCTCCATCAAGTACTGTCTTCTGCCTACCTACTTGATGTTCTCCTCCTCCAATCTTTTCTTCTTAAACTCTCTCTCCCAACCTTCTCCTCTCTCAACCTCTTTCAACTTCAGCTCCCCCTCTTCCTGCACTATCAGCACCTCCTATACCTCATCCTCCTGCATCTTCAGCTCTCTCTGCACCTTTGTCTTTCCACATCCGCCTGTGCCACAGTGCCAAACTCCCACATGACTTGATGCTACCTTCTAGTATTTGTAGACCTCTGAACCATCCCCCCAAGGTGGCACTATTGTATTTGGCCTGAACATGCGTGTAATAGGGATTCTGAGCTGAGTATTAGCTGTATCATAAGGAACTAGGTGTAGTCATTGTGCATCGTAGCATGTGTTCCATCCTGCGAACCGAGCATATAATATGACAGTCTGCCATTTTGGGGTTTCTACTTGTGCCTATGCAGATAGAATGGCGATGTGGCATCCATGCCAGAGCAGGACCTTCAAGAATGCTGGCTGCTGCTAGTGGACTACAGCAACTGCGAGAGCAGGGTATTAGTATAATTGTTCGTTTTTATTTGATCGATTGTTACATTTGACCGAATTCGGGCAGTAACAGTCGATCGAATCAAAACAATTATGCTAATTGTTTGCCTCGATCAATTCTCAGATGATCAAACACCACCAAACCGAGAGCAGCCCTTCTTTGAAGCCCTTGGTCAGTAATCATTACATTGCACTCTTGAAGGTGTGCAGAACTTTGGGTTGCAGCAGTAACTTTTCTATAAAATACCAAATGATCTAAAGGACCAGTAGTTTCCATTTCTTCATCTTACACATCTGCATGACAGCAGGCAGTGAAGTTAATATTTGCCTTCCAAATGGAATAATTGAGGTGGCTTGTGGCAAATGTAGACCTCATGTTATTGTCCCCACTCCCGAGCCCCAGTTGTTGTGTGGGGCCATGGGAGCCCCCCATACCAATCTGGTCCTCATATCAATTAGAGACTGGTGGGGCTCAGCCCCCTAGGTCGCCTAGACATGTGTCTTGTAATGGGCAAAATCTTCCTCGGGGCCAGCCCTTTGAGAGCAAAAATACCCAATTCAGCCCAAAATACAGGTTCTATTGTGCTGAGCAGTGATCTCATGCTAGTGACAAATGACACCCTCAAAGTTTTAGCATATTTATTCTAAGCAGTGAATTTCATATACATTTGGGATTCAAGTTAAAGAATATTACAAAGCATAAACTTAGAACAATAAACATAGAGAAATATAGAGAAACATAGAGAAACATAGAGAAACATAGAGAAACACAGTCTTACGTCCCTTTAATCAGCACTGGGAGACCTTGGCTTTTCATAAGCTAGCTGTAAAAACAAGCCCCGCTCAGAAAAACAATGCTGGAGGACACCGTCAGAGCCAATTCCGGGCACTTGACCGTGCATGAATCAAGTCCACAGGACGATCTCCCACCGAGTCATGTGTGCATGGATATTTTATAATCTCGTGCTGTCAGTCACCATGACGCACAGTTCCAGAACTTTCCCTGTGCAACTGGCTCATGGAAAAAACCCAACTCTCTCTGAGAGGCTCCCTGCTCGCTCCTACCCCTCCCTGGTTCCCATCTGCGAAGGCTGAGGAATGTCTTATCAGTACCTTCCCAGAGAAAAGGAAGATTAGCTTGGAGCCAGGGCTACCGTTAGTGAGGCTGAATATTCTAAGGGAAGCAGGGATGTATTAACCCCATCTGCAAGCTCTAAAAGGCATGCACTCATAGCTTAGTGTTTATAGCGCTTAAAACTGGCTATCTAAGCGCTATATAGGTGCCATGATGTTCCAAACACTCCAAAAATACCTATTAGCTACAGAGCTAGGGGCCCTCTCCCTGCCTGTCTATCAACAATGCATAATGTGACCTATTTCATACTGGGCCTGCATATTCCTTGTAGCTCACTACTGTATAATGGAAGTGCTACAACAGACTACTGTCAGCATTTTTAGCACATACTTTGAATACACTATTGGCTTTCAGCGGCTAATGTTGTCATCTAAAGCCCTGATTGGCAAGGTTGCAATTTCGTGTATCACTACATTCCACCCCTATTCAACGTTTGTGCGACAAATGCTGACTAATACCTATCAATATAGTATTTAGTGCAGTGATAAAGACCTAGGGGCTTTGCAAGAGGTTTAAGCAAACTATCTTCTAGCGGTTAGTTAGCGTGGCATGCAAGGTAAAACACTACCTAAACAAAAATGTACACAAAGTGAACAGTGACATATACCCTTGCCAAAACCTGGCCTACACAAAAATACCTACACAAAGTGAACATGGACATTTACTCTAGCCAAAACCTGGCCTACACAAAAATACCTAAATCAATTTTGTATAACTGATTGTCAGTTAAAAAGCAGCATGCAGTTAAAATGTCAAGGCAATCCAGTGTAGTCTAATCTACAATGCACTATTGCATTTATGTATGGTTACCAATTCTAAAACCTGGCAGCCTTTCACTCTAAGGGCCTACCCTCCCCCTGATCCCAGGGCATTCAAGCGTGACTGTGGGCTGTGTGACTAGACACTTCCCCCATGTATGTGGAACCCAACCAGAAACCATCTAATTTCGTGAACAATGTGAACCCATGGGCACCAGGTTATCTAAATAAAAACAATTCTACTAATTTACATCAAGCATGGCATGGGTTATTCATGCAATTAAAAGCAAGCAATTCAATCCATATGTATGCTGGTAACTGTAGCTCTGCGTGCCAGTGTGTGGAGGATGGTCGCCCCCACCCAGTAAAAAGCCAACACCTGCTGATCAAACAATGTTTGCCATACAATGCATCGTGTGTATTTAGCAGTCTTGTTGACCTGCCCTATGGCAGACAAAAATGTCTTCATACCCAAAATTCTGCCATCTTCAGTGGTTGCTAATACTTGTACAGTGTTGGGCGTATCAATGGGCCCCACCAGGCCAGAAGTTCTATAGCAGAGCTGGCATCAGAACCCATAGTGGCTAGCTTATTGTGCACAGTTTCTATGTCACAAGCATATAAAGCTCCTGCAATTAATGAATCTAGCTCCCTAGCTACGCGCACTCTAGTGATGGGCCATAGAAATGGACTCCATTTGTAGCAGCTTGGTAGTACTAAGGAAACATTGCCTCATGATAAATCTATGTCTAAGTGTATCACTGTAATTATGGAGGTGTGCATTACCAGTCTACAATTTACATGTTGCCTTACTACTGGAAAATCTAACATGTTCACAGTGTCTACCTATTGTGACTTGGAGAATACCCTTCTTCAAGTGGGATATCTACCATATACAATATTAGTTTTTGCCACAAACACCATACTACTATCCGGCAGTGGCTGTTTCATCACACCATGGTATAATGCCTTAGTCAAGTTATAGTCCATAAAATTTTGGCGAGAAACTCGCTGCAGTTCTTGGTCAGAAAAACATCACATTAAACAAATTAAACAAATCGTATCCATTCAGTGACAAAAGATGCCTGACAATGTGCCAGGCCAGTACGCTAGCAATTCCATGTGGATACTCATTTGTAGCGCTTTTCCAAAGAATTATTCCAAATGTCTACAATCAAAAGGTGACTCTTTGCATTAGTGTGCTGGAGACAGCTGTCCCCACAAAAACATGAAACTGGTTGGTTTAACAAAAACCATGTCACACTCTGTGTCATAAAATCAAACATCAAGTCAGTCATGGTTTCATTTACCTGCCTTAAGCTGGCTGTAAAAGTATCCAGTGTTTCAAAGATTACCATTTCAAATTATAGCTCACACACTTGGCAGCATTACTTCAATTAAGAATCTTAACCTACGCACAGGTGACTTTGATGTGCGCACTCATCTTATCTCAAAATAAATTACACTCCTGCTTGCATAATCCTGCTGCCCCAACAATTCATGAATCGTTTTCCTGCCTACGTGCAACGTAGAAAATTTTTTTTTTTCAAAAAACAAAACATCTCTGGTTAAAGCAATTCAGTTGGAAGAGTAAAACCATTTCGTTTTTTCAGATTCATCTCAACAGTGCATTTAAAAAACCATTTTTTCAATGTGTTAGCATTCAATTGCTGTGTCACACAGCTGTTTGTGGTGCCTGATGTTACAGTCCACAACTCATTGTCCATAGTCCTTTAAACAAGAAAGGGCAAACCATGTCATTTAAGTTATTTCCAGCAACTGAATCATTTGAATGTGTAGCATCAAATATTTGATAATTAGCCAAGTCTGCACCGTGCCAGTTCAGCAGAAGTTATTACTCTGTTGGACACTTTTCGCAGGTTGCAGCAGCATTGAGTGCGGTGCAGGGCACGTTTAAAGTTGAAATAGCATGTCGCAGTGGCTCGCTTTCTCTGAGAATGCGTCTGTTTCCTTGATCAGTGTCACCCGGCATTTGCACACGTCTACCCCCCAATCTATTTCTTGGTTATTTGCCTAGGCAAAATACAAACAGAAATGTTAGGATTTCATCAAAAGTCCAATATCATTATTCTTCATGTTAGGATGTCATCAAAACTTCAATATCAGCGTTATCCACCCCTTCCCATAATACCACCCCCATCTTCAAAAAAGTCTCATCAGGTAACTACACACTTTGTCATTGCTACTGCAATTATTTATCACCCTTCTGCATGTTTCTGGGGGCTTATTTACACTCAACCATACGGGGTGTAACTGCCTAATCACAAACTCATTTGTGCAATGCGATCATAGTTGGTCAATGGTACCTCAGACTGATCTGTGCTTATACAAAGCCATATAATAAGTACCCAGGTCGCACAATGCTTTTCTTTTTTCACCAAAGCGATCACCAATGCCAGGCGCCAACTTGCTTCCAGTGTCTCATGATCTTGATTTAGTTTGCCCTGCTGGCATCACTCCATTTTTCAAAGGTAAAGTCTTTCAGTCCAATACCGCCTACAGTTGTACAGGCAGCAGCTTTGTTTATTCTTCTCCATACAGGCAGTGTCTTTCAAGCCTCTGGTTTTTTCACTTGTCATTTTTTCAAAGGGGGTTTGCTGTTTCTTGGACTACCCCTTTGAGTGCAACAGTCTAAGTCAGTTTCTTTTGTTGCTTCAACAAATCATTCATTCTTGCACTAAGCCATGAGGCTTCTGGATCATGGCTAATGTGCAGTGTTCATGTTGTCCTTCAAAGCCCCGCTCTGCATGTTGTCTCTTGCAAAACGGCTAAGCACTTTTGTCAGTTCTGCTTCCATCTGGAATGCCATAATGTCTTTGTCAGTTACTCCATCCCTGGCAATGTAGCTTGCAGTTTGCCAGATGTGTATTTTCTCTTCTCAAAGCGCCTAGAGGTTTCTTCTCCAGTGCACAGCGCTTTACTTCAGTTCACATCACATGGAGCATTGGAATGCAGCTTGCACAGCAATAGCGTTTCACTTCACATCACATCACATCACATTGGAATGCGGTTTGCACAGTAATGTCTGTTGGAATGGGCAGCTGTCTTTTCTTGGCCCATTCACAGATGCATAGGTTAATGTTCAGATGTGATGTGCCCGTCTGCCATCCTGCATGAAGCCTTTGTTTCCCTACCACAGTGTCACTGGGCAAATTCTTTACTTCTGAACAGCTCTCTGTCTTTGCACCTCCTTCCTCAGGAATGCAGGCATTGTTTATCTTTCGTGTGCACCTGGCAGCGCCATGAGCACGCAGCTTATCTCTTTTTGCTCTATAACTCTTATACTGTGGCGGCTTCAATGGAAAGGCACTCGTTTCAGACAGTTCATCCAGATTAACTCTTTCTTGTACTGTTTCTGCTTTTGTTTGCCTTCCTTTCGCGCACCTCGCCCAAAACAGCTTCAAGGCACAAGCTCTGCACACACAGCAAGACTCTTATTTTCAAAAGAGGCACTTTTCTTGTCATCAGATTCTACTCCATGTAATTTTGCAAAATGTCAAAGCGTTTTGTTTGCCTGTTTTAACCTGATTAATGTCCCATTTAAAAGCATACGTTTTTTTTTTCTTTTCCTTGTAGTTTTGGCTTCACGAGCTGCTTCCAAAGTAATGTGCGATCTTTCAAGAGAACTCACAACCCACTAAATCTTTGTGCTATCTTATCACACAGATTTTTTATTCTGTTGTACCATTGCCAAAATATAACCACTCATTTCAGTGCATTTAAATAATAAAAATGCCATGTTTAGTTTAGTGCAGCTCTCTGCACTGTTTTCCTGCAAGAGCAACCCACACTCTATATTGCTTGTGGGCTGTTTAATGTGTCAACAACATTTT
The DNA here is from genome assembly GCF_040938575.1 of Ambystoma mexicanum. Lineage (NCBI taxonomy): Eukaryota > Metazoa > Chordata > Amphibia > Caudata > Ambystomatidae > Ambystoma > Ambystoma mexicanum. The sequence continues at coordinate 1,229,452,269 of NC_090934.1, read as the reverse complement.
TTCATCATGTATCACAGTCAACAGGACACTATTTCCAAATCATACATCACTTATAAGGCAACAGCACAAATCCATGGCATAGCATGGGGACAGTCAAAAATACTCCAGGGGCAATTTAGAAAAATATAAATTGTTTTTTCCCCAAACCATTGCAAACTGATTCTGCAAATTCAAATCAATACACAAAAATCGAAAATCCAAATAACATTCACTCACTTTCTTTTTAAGTGAGTCTCTCACCCATTAAAAGCATGGCACAGCTTAAAATGCAATATAACCATTTTAGTGTGTTTCCTTTAAAACAGAATTCGCCACCACCAGCACATGGAATTTTACAGTTGCCAAAAGAAAAACACAAACCCTTTAGGCTCTCAGCACAGATGTTACTCATTCTCCTAAGCATGGCTCCTCATTATTCAGGAATGCCAACATTCAAAAGCATACATCAAAAAAGCGAACCTTCGCCTCCGAACATTACAGCCCCCACTCGCTAGCACACTGGGGCTGAGTCAATGGTTAAATCACTATTCACAATTTGCATGTCAAATCCTTGCAATTATTTTTCCCTGCCCTCATGACAGAATAGAGATGAGAACTCCGTCTCACTATGCATTCCAAATTACAACTTTAAACTGGGGAAACCGCATGATAAAATTCTTTTCTAATTGAGCATACATCTTTCTTGACCATACATCGGAGTGCTTTAAACAAAGCCATTTCCCGCTTGTTTATCGCCTTGTACTCCCTGGCTCCATCCCAAGCAATAAGTCAGTCACGACTGATTTACTGAAGGGAGTCTTAACCACACGAGCTATCGGCCACGGCAAGCCGACACAACATTGCTGCCTTTTGAAGTCTCAGAGCTGCAGTGAGACCACCAAGGAAATGCGACAGCCTGCTCCCCACTCTACACTGTGTTCTCTCACACAATTTGTCATGTCACAGCACGGCACTGCTCTTCACAAATCCCACAAAGCTGCCACCAAATGTCTTGATATGGGCAAAATCTTCCTCGGGGCCAGCCCTTTGAGAGCAAAAATACCCAATTCAGCCCAAAATACAGGTTCTATTGTGCTGAGCAGTGATCTCATGCTAGTGACAAATGACACCCTCAAAGTTTTAGCATATTTATTCTAAGCAGTGAATTTCATATACATTTGGGATTCAAGTTAAAGAATATTACAAAGCATAAACTTAGAACAATAAACATAGAGAAATATAGAGAAACATAGAGAAACATAGAGAAACATAGAGAAACACAGTCTTACGTCCCTTTAATCAGCACTGGGAGACCTTGGCTTTTCATAAGCTAGCTGTAAAAACAAGCCCCGCTCAGAAAAACAATGCTGGAGGTCACCGTCAGAGCCAATTCCGGGCACTTGACCGTGCATGAATCAAGTCCACAGGACGATCTCCCACCGAGTCATGTGTGCATGGATATTTTATAATCTCGTGCTGTCAGTCACCATGACGCACAGTTCCAGAACTTTCCCTGTGCAACTGGCTCATGGAAAAAACCCAACTCTCTCTGAGAGGCTCCCTGCTCGCTCCTACCCCTCCCTGGTTCCCATCTGCGAAGGCTGAGGAATGTCTTATCAGTACCTTCCCAGAGAAAAGGAAGATTAGCTTGGAGCCAGGGCTACCGTTAGTGAGGCTGAATATTCTAAGGGAAGCAGGGATGTATTAACCCCATCTGCAAGCTCTAAAAGGCATGCACTCATAGCTTAGTGTTTATAGCGCTTAAGACTGGCTATCTAAGCGCTATATAGGTGCCATGATGTTCCAAACACTCCAAAAATACCTATTAGCTACAGAGCTAGGGGCCCTCTCCCTGCCTGTCTATCAACAATGCATAATGTGACCTATTTCATACTAGGCCTGCATATTCCTTGTAGCTCACTACTGCATAATGGAAGTGCTACAACAGACTACTGTCAGCATTTTTAGCACATACTTTGAATACACTATTGGCTTTCAGCGGCTAATGTTGTCATCTAAAGCCCTGATTGGCAAGGTTGCAATTTCGTGTATCACTACAACATGCACATATCTTCCTGGCCACTCTATATGGAATGCCATATGTGCGGTTAAAATAGCCTGAACTTTTTTAGATTTTGAATAACAAAATGGTGCTGGTAATATTGCTTCTGAAAGTGAGATCTGCTTATCAGACAACATATAATTCGCCATGCCCAAAAGCACAATGCGCAACACACCTTGCTGTAACAGTCTCCTGACACCGCCAGCAGCTGATCTGCAGTGACAACAGGGCAGGTTCAAAGGTCACATGTCAATTTGAGAACACAGCTGCTGGAACCCAATGTTTCAGCAGAGATGGCTTTATAACTGCAAGCACCTCTGGTTCAAAGTCATTCCACAGTGTACCTCAGAAGTGTCTTAAAAACAAAACATAAGCCATGTTTAGGTTTTACATGGTTTCTACTGAGATTGTGCAATTATACAGCTACAACGCATTCGATGTCAGTTCATTGTCAGTGGTGGGCAGTGACTTGTTCATGACAGGGGCTGGTGTTTATTGAGCTGTCTGGGCTGAGTGTACCCTCAACAGTATGGCCCACTTTCCCTGAAAACATTTCCCTGACAAGCCGCTTTCACTGAATGCCAATATGTCGGGAAACAAAGCACGTGCTTATGCGCATGCAGGAAGTGGTGCTTATTTGGGACACAGCAGATCTGACGGTGAGGTAAGAAGGTGGTTTGCAGAGGTGTGGGAGCATGTGTTTGTGTGTGGGGTGCGTGTGCAGGAATGTTTTGTTACTGGTAAACGGGAGGACAGGCTGAGAGTCCAAAGGTAGCAGGGGTGTGTCCCACAGAACACACGACATGGCATGGGGGAGGAGAGCTGGAGACATAATGGGGCTTGCAGGGGTGCATTAGGAGAGGTCAGGGAAGGAGGCGCTCAGACAAAACATTTCTCACACAGCACCAAAACCAGGTTTGCAGAACTGGGCTTTGGTGCAATTAGCCTGCAGAGAAACATCATAGATTCCCCACAACAACCATGTTGTGTCTTGCCCACAAAGCTGTCTCTTTGATCCACATGAGAATATTTCTCACCTTCCACAAGAGAACAGGAACACTCCTGCGGAGGACCTCTGGGGACTGGTACTTTAAAGACACTTTTGTCATTACAATGGCCATCTGACACCAGGCTGCTGATTATTAGAGTTCTTTTGATGTAGTCAGAGTCGAGGGTGAGAATAGTACAGGAAGAATAGCACAGGACAGAACTTCAGTCCACTGAGAGATTTGTCTAGGGCTCCCAAACCTCCTGCACCCTAACCCCCACTTCCTGCAGACAAGGTACTCTGGGTATGACATCAGCACGCAAAGGACAATTGGTTCAAAGTTGGACCCTTAACCATAGGACTGTTGTGGACCAATCTGCACTCAGATGTTGCTTATATAAGGTGGGGAGGCCTCCCCTTATTTCTTAGTTCATATATCCTTTGACACTGTTTGAAGAAGGAATCACTGGATCCTGACTGAGAGGAGAAGACCAGACGCTCAAAAGAAGAGGAAAGATCTTCTACCTAAACATCTCAAGGGCTTATGTGGGATGACCAACTGACTGGAGAAAGCTTGAAGCAACTGAAACAGAGGTACCCAAGACCCTGCTCCTGTAAGTGACTGAACCCTGCAAGTGCTCTCTATGAACCTTACCGTTGGGCAGGACAGAAGAAAGGACTCACCTTGCCCCTAATGCCCTGGTCGGGGTCTCCCAGCAACCAAAGAACTGTCTCCCACTACATCTTCAAATTGGTACAATGTTGGTTTGGGCACCTTCAATGTTGACAAAGCTGCTTCAGGGGAAACACCAGAGTCAATTCCGACCTGGACCACTTCCACATCTTTGAGTTTTTCTCAACTGCAATGCTGAAGCTCAGGGATGTATTTTCACCAAAATGCCAGGGGTAGTAGAAGTGACATCATATGACCCTTGACTTCTGATGACACAGGAAGTTATGTCATCTGACCCCACCCCAAGTGACATCCCATGAAGTGATGGCACGCAGCCCGTCATCTGTGACCTATCATCCCTTTACCAAACAGGAAGTGACATCACATAGCATTGTGCCAGGAAGCTAGATCAGGGGCAACGCATTTGTCTTTAAAACAAGACAATGCATAGCAACACAGGTTCGAATCCCGGTCTCATGCTTAGAAACTGGTCTCTAAATGCGTTATAAAAGAACAATTATAATTAAAACAATAATTATAATTGTTCCTCAGTACACTAAGAAAAATATGGTTATGATATCACTGTAACATGGTATACATTTCATACAAGAATGAATCACCATATGTAGCATTGATATCAGTGTGCATAGGCCCATGTTACCAAATTATTGTGAATGTAAGCAGACGCAAAGGCAAAATTATGCCGTGCAATGGAAAGAAAATACATGTGGCTGTTGCATGAAATGAAAGAAGGTGTGTCAACACATTCAACCCTTTAGAAACTGAGCCAGAGCCAAGCAAATCTACAGTCATCCCCTGTCGGGATATGCAAAAAATAAACAACCAATAGATTGTAGCATGTTATATATATTTACAGGTGTTGGAAGTTTTCTGAAGCATTTTCATTTGTTAGACAGTGCTCACATCTTGACTGTGTAGATTTTATGTTAGGATAACGAAGGCAAAGTACCATAGGCACTGCAGGCCAGAAGCTGGGGTAGGCAGGGACGTCATTTAGGGGTCGCCAGAGGTCGCATCTGCGACTTCTAGGTCTCCCTTGCGACCTCTAAAAAAAAAATAAAAACGTTTTTTTTTAATGCAAGCTCCTGGGCTGTGGCCAGCACCATGTGGCTCTTTACTTCTGGAGTGTCTGGCTTTCTCGTTCAGGTCCCTTAAAAAAAATAAGAAATACAAGAACAGGAGTGTCACAAGTCGAACACTTTCAGCGCTGATCTTAAATAAGAAAGAGTAGGAATACCAAATAATGTGTCTTTCCGGAATTCTATACAATAATTGCAAGACTCATTAAAGGTTTATTTCAGGCACACTTCAGGGGGTGAGTCACTGATTTAGCCTGTTCTTAAATACCTCAACTGAGCCTTTCATCCTTCTGAGGTTGATAAATGAGTACCAACACAGGTTGGGTGATATTGGGTGTAGATTATTTCTATATAAAGCTCTGAAGCGTAAGTGCTATATAATAACACATCATTATCATTTGGTCATGGACGTCTGCTTGCATTCACAGTAATTTGGTAATATGGGCCTATACACACTGATTTTGATACATATGGCAATCCATTCTTGTATGAAATGTACAGCACATTATAGTGATATCGTAACCATATTTTTCGTAGTGTACAATGCTATGTGATGCCACTTCCTGTTTTGTCAACGGGTGAAAGGTAGTGTTCCAACGCTTCCTGCTATATCACTTCAGGGTGGGGTCAAATGACATCACTTCCTGTGATGTCATTAGGGGTCAAGGGTCGTGTGATGTCACTTCTGCTACCCCTGGCATTTTGGTGAAATGACGTCCCTGGGTGTAGGTGCCCTAAAACCAGTGTGTAGCCACTGGGAATGGAACTGTAGGGAGTGGTTTAAAACAACATTGGTGTATAGTAACGCGTGGGTCCAGACTGAAGCAGCCATGGTTGCTGTATGTCGGGGTTGTGTCATGTTGAGTGTGCAGTTCTTAATGCTGGAATTACAGGGGTGCTGAAGATCAGGACTGAGGTGTCTGCCAGAGCTGTGCATGGAAATGCAATGATAGAATGACCGGGGATGTGCAGGCGAGGCTTCATGTGTGAGCAATACTAAGTGCCCCAATGGTAGCATAACTTACTAGGGCAAGCATTAGTTTAAAGGGGATGCTGATAGCACTGCCTAAGCGTTCAAGGCAGATGACTGCTTGCATTATTAGAGCTGCCGGCACTGATGAAGTGAGCAGCAGTGCATTAATAGGACTGTGACTAATAGTAGAGGATGCAGCAGGTCAAGATTGAGGTGCACTGGCAGAGTCACGTGTCGTTCATATCAAAGCACCGGAATACCAGATGGTTCTGATGACCAGGATTGAGAAAAGGCCAAGCACCCCTAATGCTGGAATAACACGGGCAGATGATGGGCCTCATTACGACTCAGGCGGTAAGGGGTTTACGGCGGCGTAAACAGCGCCGACCCTTACCGCCTGATTCCGAGGTCCCTTAGCGCCATGGAGGTTTTAACACCTGCTTTTAGCAGGTGTTAAAAACCATGGCGCTAAGGGACCTTGATGTTAATTACGCCACCGTAATTTACGGTGGCGTAATTAACGCCTTCCCCACTCCCATTATGCCCTATGGGGCAAAAATGGGAATGGGGAAGTGTAAATGGGGATTGGGGACTTACCGCCCCGCCAACCTCGGAATGGGGCGGTAAGTCCGCCAACCACCATGGCGTAAACGTAGTTTACGCCATGGTGGTAAAGGTACGACCCAGGCGGTAACTTACCGCCTGGGTCGTAATGAGGCCGATGTCATGATGGAGGTGCACTGACAGAGCTATCTGTGTGTGAGAAGTGCTAGATTACTTTGGGGGCTCTTTATGGAAATAGAGGTGTGTTGTACATAGGTAGGTGTGTGTCCCTTGTGGTGAAGTGACAGGGTGTCCTGAGGGCCAGGTTTGAGGTGCACTGGCAGAGCTGTGTAGGCGTGGGGATTGTCAACTGACACGTGAGAGTTGATGTCCACTGGCAAAACTGTTGGACCCAGTTCTGATATTGGAGGTCATGCCACAGCTCTAGATTGAGGTGCATTGATGGAGCTATTCCTAGAGATCATGGCCATCAAAACAGGTCTAGGAAGTGGAAGAAAGTGGTAATTATTTGAACTTCTTACCCTCCCCCTAAAATCCAATGTTGAATAATTAAGGATGAGGGGCCACCAACTCGACGCCCCAATTCCTGACTAAAACGACTTCATTATAGACATAGCAAATGTACTCATGGAGCAGGGGCGCTCGCGTATAGTTCAGATGTACTCACAGACAGAACAGACAGACTCTGCCCGGGACTCACAAGCAAATGTACAAGCAGAGCTGAGATACCCACGGATGTGCTCCCTGCTCCCACCCACAGGAAGACCAGACAGAGCAGTGCCCCCTTCAAAGCAGAACAGGTACTCGCATACAAGCAGGTCAGTGTTGCTCAGGAGGAGGCGAGATGCTCATGGAGCAAAGGCTCTCATGCAAATAATGCACTCACTGAGAGCCGCCCCCTTCTCTGATAGTCACCCCAGAGGAATAACCGGATCCTGCAGCACAGCAACCTCAGCGCTATAGTCACCCACTGATATGATGTGATATGATTGGTTATTTATAACGTGCTTAATACCCAGAGGTTTCTAAGTGCAGACCCGGGATCAAACCTGTGTTGTTCCATGTGGTCTTGCTTCCAAGGCGATCACGTTGCCCCTGAGCTATCCTCCCGAGCCTAACATTAGAATTTAACAAATAATCGCACTTATGGCCACCTTTATTAACTATGACATAGTCCAACCTATTAGCTGACCTGGACCCACGCCTGCAGTCCCCACCAATATTTACTGGGCTCAGTCCTTCATAAATGGTAACCTAAAACCAAAGAGGGCATCGTTCAAATTTATGCAGAAACAGATTTCAACAGTGGCTACATCTATACTTTCGAATCACTTGTACTTAGGGAAACAAAAATGGCAGACATACAGACTTTAACAGCACCATACAAATGGATGCGTGAAAGACTTCAAGGCATCTATATTTGTGGATGACCAATGCGAGGTGTGCCGGGCAGAGCTGCAAAAGTGGGCTATACAATGCAACATCAAAGATTATACTTTTCAATCGTAAGTATTACTTACTCAGGTTGACACTTGAAGCTTCTCGGCTACCTCCTCCCAGTCTCCAGCCTCTACCAGCCCAGGCATGCTCTGCTGTCACGAGGAGACTGTGCCGTACAAAAGTGAGCAAATCTGTTGGGTTTCGTCACCAGCAAGTTTGGGGAACACAGAGGACTCTGGGATGATTCTATGGTACGAAGCTCCAACATCACTTCAATTGCCTGTAAACACGTTTTCCTTATCTCTCTAGGGATGAAGCGGTCCCCTGTTGAAAACAAAAAATTATTTTTAAAAAAGCACAGAGGTTGCAAAGACAATGCCAGGGGACACATGGGAAAAGCCATGGGTCACTCTTGCGACCCCTTGCGGCCCCCAAATAACATCCATACCAAATCTCTACTGTCTCTGCATCTGAGACCCAATAAGTCTTCTAGCATCTCCAACTGGACATTAACTTCCTGGTTATCAGCCTCTACGATCTTCAAGCTGTTGCAGCTGCAGTACCACAAAGCTTTGTTGAGCCAGTCAGTCCCGCTTGTGCTGAAGGAAGGCAAGTCTCTGCTCTTTCTTAACTGAGGCCGAGTCTTCCGGCATCATCGCCCCGACACCGTCTACCAATCCCAGAAACTTTTACCTGCAAGCTGTCTGCACTAACAAACAGCACTGCATTGTTGGAAACTGTTGCTGCCGCTTCCTGACTTGACCCCGCTCAGTGCCGAAAGTACCCCAACTCCCGCTTCGACACTGAAAAGGTTAGCCGATCTTGAGCCCTGAAATAAAACAAACAAAAGGTATTTTAAGTGTTCCTACTCCCCTGATCCGCCTTATAGGATCATAGTCACGTTTAGGCCATTTCTCTACCCTTTGAAAGACATATTCACTAGCTTTGACCGTTTGCTGCTAAAATCATTTCCTGAGCACCCCTGTCTACAAACCCAGCGTACTCCTTTATTGAAAAGTACATATTTTCTGTGTTTTTACATCACAGGGGTGGGCCAGTTATGTTTTTATTAGTTATGTGCATTCTTTTGGCAGTTTAATGAAAGATCCCATTTTTATAGAATATTGGTTGGATATTCTCTTATTTTGGTACCACAGAACTATTGTTGTTTGTGTTGCCTCTTTATCAGCTCACACCCCTCATGAAGAGTCTAGCCTGCCCTCTGCCCGAGTTACTCCGAAAAGCCAAGGAGGAATACTTTTCGTCCTGGGCCTCTTTCATCCTTATGCTTGAGCTTACTGCTGGTTTAGTAATAGTGTGGGTCTGAGTTGTTGCTTTAGCCATTACTCATCACTATTACTCCTGCAGACGAGTAGTCATTTTGTCACAATCATAAACCAAAAAACATGCAAAAAAATATTCTCTGTCAGCTGGTAACATGCTTTTATCTCCAAGTGTTTACAGTGTCTTGTGGCGAATTGCACTCTGTCGCATACCGTCAGTCCGAACTGGCTCCTTTGACAACTGCAAGAGACCCGATCCAATGACTATACACTACCAACTCCCTGAGGAGTGGCAACTAATCATTAACTGGGCAAAAGATAATCAAATCTAAAGTAATGTTGGGACACCCCTGAGTAAAGGAGCAATCTTATTGCTCAGTAACTGACATTGTTTTACAATTGTTGAGTTACTTAACTCTAGGCAGAATCTAGATTTGTATGAGTACTTAGTGTGGATCCAGAAGTAACTCTAGCGCTGGGTCCGGGTGCATGGCAAGGGTGACCTTTATCCTACTTTACACTTGCTATACACATGGAGTTGTTCCCTCAAATGATAGACAGAAATCATCCTGTATGCTTTGCCCAAAGGAGAACAGATTGGTAATCCCCTTTACACTGATAATGTTCTAATCTTTGCATGTAAACTCATACAGTTACCTAAACAAAAATAGTCATAGTCAGGTGGAGGCTTAAATATGTTGGACAGATATTAGGTTATGAAATATGTAATGCAAAGACACAAAAATGGCCCAAGTGGAAATTATAAGGGTCCTGCTGTACACTGATACCTATCTCTATATCCAGATAATGAAAGATATATTGCTTTCTTTAAGAGAACAGAAGTAACATGTTTTAAAGAAATGTGTATTATCCCAGACTACTGACTAATGCTTCTGATTCTGCTGATTGGCAGAAGCAAGGACATCCAATGAAAATTCGTTATAAAGTTATTTTAGAAAGGAAATGTTCTATAGTGCTTGCTAGGAGATTTCGCTTTTATCTTGACTAAAAAGTGTACTAGACTAGCTAGCAAAAACCCTCATTCATTTAACTGGACTGCAATTTGCAATGTAATACAATCCCTTTTTAATCCTGGATACTGGGAGAAGAACAATATTACAATTTTAAAAGAGGAACATTGCCTAAAAGGAAATTCTATATTTAGTGATTTTTGCACGTTTTTTTTAAAGGTGCATTTGGAGAGAATCCTTTTTTTAAATGGACATCTGATTAGCAATCAGAAAACACCTGAGTGACTCCGAGTTACATAGAAACACAGTACATTTCGATCATGTGGGTGAGCAGAGAAATTGATCCTTTTTTGGCCTACTGGATTGTGTTCCTTTGAACACCTCAAACAGGACTTCAGGATTCCTAAAGCATGTTCTTTTTTTAATACAAGTGCATTGTGGAAACACCAATAAGAACCCTTCCTATTAATCAGAAGGCCATGTTCAAAGTGAATTTGGAGGTAGCAGTGCCTTCAGAAACAGCAAGATATTACATAAGCAGCCATTACTGCACCATCGCCATGGTAAAACGTGTGTCTCGCTGTGCTCATTTACCTGGGAAAAGGGGTCTTCAAATGTATGTTTACTTTTTTGTGTTGGCCCTCACATCTAAAATTGACCATAACAAGTTTAAGGTCCTACATTTTTTAATGTCTTTCTATTGCCAGTGTCCTGTACGAAGTGTGAGTAAATGCAGTGATTTTGGCTGCCATTTTGGGCATAATGAACAGCACTTTCAGTGGCCGAGCTATCTTTGTGTTATGATGGCGGTGGTGTAGTGATGGTTGCTTAAGAAATAATAACTGAGATTTTTTTCTTTTTTTGTTCCGCGATGCAAACATAATGTCCTTTTAAAAAAGTTTATTTTTCACTGAACTTTAATGTGTTTTATACTACTCATATGACATGACCTCTGGCCATGGAAAATAGCCATTTTAACCAGGGCCAGACCTTTGCCCCCGCTTTGGGAACCCATAATCACCAAATGGGCGTACTCAGCATGGCCTCAAGCTACTTTGACCAGGGCAGATCACATCACTGCACTGCGGGATCCCCCAAGTCGCTTGATAACATTGGTGTCAAAATTATAAGCCTACCGAAAATTGCTTTTCCTATATGGAGCCGAGTGTTGCAATGTGTATCTGAATGTGGTGACATCACTGTTGGATGGAATGTAGTGAAGTCAGAGTGTGTGGAGTGTTGGGGATGTTATGCTCTGAATACTGGTTCTAAGTTTTACAGTTGAGAGCTAAGCTGGCATTAAGGGACGTGCCAATGTTATCTTCCTGGGAATTAACTTACAATAAACCTAGAAATAACTTACTTGCTGGTCGGGATGTTCTTCAGGAACCAAGTTATTACATTGAGCTTTACCATAACTGGGTGCGAATGAGTCCAGTGTAGCCAAACACCAATTAGTCATATCCAGGTTACCCAGAGTAATTTGTAGGCCACATAGCGCTATTGGATCATATCTGAAAGGCTTTTGAGTGAACCTGGACTTGGAGCCATGGACTCAGTAAGTGGCAACCTGATTGGCTCTTGAAAGAGAACCATTCTGGTTGGCTGACTGAAATCCAAACGTTTTGAGAGTCTACCATTATGGGCTTTAGACTTCTAGCAGGGTCTGCGAGAGCCTGCACAGCAAACAAGGGGCTAATTTTAAAGGTTTTAGGTCACCCACCCCGGCGAGAGGGCGGATGGGGTCCCACAGAGGTACAAAATGCCACCAGAAATGTCAAATCTGCTGGCTGATGGTTGGCCCTGCAGGACACTGTTGGCTGTTGTGTTTCCTTTTCATATAATATACATCACGCTGATACAGTGGGAGGTATAACTTGGATTTAATCATAGGAGCCCCCAGGAGGCCAGCGTCTTTACAGCAACATCTTCGTGTATGGTCTCATCAACATTCTGGAACCATACACGAAGATGTTGTCATAGTTACATTGCAGGTTATAATAACAAGCAGAACTCTATATGCATGTATTAACTATCACAATATCCTCACATCTCCCCTTCTAAATAAACTTAAATTTATATTGATTAAACATTGAAAGTTTTGCCATATAATTTCTACTATGCTGTGATAATGTATAACACATTTTTTTTTAAAAAAATTTAAACTTCAACACAATATAAAGGATATAAGATCTTCATGTTGCACGGATGTGTAACAAAGCCCTGGATCATGTTGGCAGACCTCGAGTACTCAATAATACACATAGTCTTGTTTAAGGTTCATCATTCTTTTCCTGTGTTTTAATATAGGCTGACCATTGTCATTTCTTTCTTCACATAGATTATCTTGTGTTTTCCTTTCCTGTGTACTTGGCACATCAAACTTATCTTTGAGTGTCTTGTCTATGAAAGTTTCTCCATATCTATCTTGTTCCCTTTCATTTCTCATCACTTCCTCCTCCTTTGCCAAGACTACATCATCACATGACCATTTCTTGCCGTCTTCTAAAATCACTGATTTCTTAGAACATTCTATCACTCTTTGAGGAGGACGAAATCTTGACTCTCCTTTCATTACACGTCTTGGCTCTCCCACTCTCACCCAATCACCTCTCGCAATCCGACTCTCTTGAACATTCTTTTGCATGTCATAGTAATTTTTATACTCTTCTTGTTTTTTCTTTACTTTGTTGACAATGTCTTCTAAGTTTATCTCTTTATTTCTCTTGTTTATCATCCAAGCAGGCTGAAGCCTATTTGTGGATATCCTTCCCCTCATCAATGTGAATGGAACTTCCTCAGTCACCGAATGTGGTGTAACTTTGTACGTGTTGAGGGCTTCCTTGAGCGTCTCTTTCCATGGTAGACCATTCACATTGGCCAATTGAATAATGCCTTTTATGAAATGGTTTATCCTCTCCACTAAACCGTTCCCCATTGGATGGTACAAGGCCGTAGTGCTGTGTTTAATGGCTCTATCCTTCAGAAACTTTTGAATTTCCACAGACATGAATTGAGCTCCATTATCTGACACAAGCTCTTGCGGTTCTCCTTCTTCCAAAAACTTCATGACTTTGACAGCCGATACAGAGTTTTCAACGATACCACATTCCACCCACTTTGAGATGTAATCCACCAACACTATGAAGTAAACTTTTTGTAATCCCAATGTCTCATATGGCCCAGCTATATCAATAGCCAATTTTGTCCACACCGTACTGGGAATGTTTACTGGCTGCAATGGAGTTACAGGTACTGATTTACTCTTGTCACTCACTGCGCATGCAGTACAATCCCTGACCAGATTTTCCATTTCGCTCCACATGTTGGGCCACCAATAAGTTTCCCTTACTCCCCTCTTTGTCAACATTCTACCCACATGGCATTCATGAGCAATGTCCATAATCCTCTTCCTCAAGTTTGCCGCAGGTATTATGCGATCCCCCCGATAAACACATATTTTATCACTAGTCATCTCGTCTTTGAATCTTTCCCAAGACTTCAGATTGTCATCATTATATTTCCAACCACTCTCAATGGCTTTTCTCAAAATTTCTTGTTCAGAGTCACACTCTCTGGCTTCTATCCATTCCTCCTTTGAGAAACTAGGATGCACCTGAGCTATGATACAATCCATGTTTTGTTCTTCCGTAAGCTCTTCTTTGTGCTCACACTCACCCGTGAACCCTTCACACGGTAGACGAGAAAAACAATCCGCTACCACATTGTTTCTTCCTGGAGTATATTTTATGGTTACATTAAATTGCATGATGATCAGTGTCCATCTTCTTATGCGTGGAGATGTCATGTGAGGGTTTTTCGAGTTCAAAACATGAACAAGCGGTTTATGATCTGTTATAATGTCCACTGGAATGCCCCAAATCAGACCTTTGAAATGCTCCAATATCCACTTGACACCTAAAGCTTCCTTCTCTATTGTCGAGTAGTTTCTCTCAGCACCTCTTAATGTCCTCGAAGCAAAAGCAATGGGAACAATTTCGCCTGCTTGTACTTGCTCTAGTACACCTCCAAGTCCTATATTACTTGCATCAACTGATATTCTTGTCTTGGCATTTGAGTCAAACATCTTTAACGCCGGTGCTTTATTGATCAATATTTTGACCTGTTCAAATTCTCTTTTGCATTCTTCAGACCAATCGAACTTCACGCCTTTGCCCATTAAACTCCTCATTCTCTCAGTTCTATCTCAATAATGGTCAATGAACTTTGAGTAGTATTCTGTTAATCCCATGAAACTCCTGAGTTGATCCTTGTTCTTGGGATCAGAAATTTTAAGAATGGTGTCTACCAATGATTCTTTCGGCATTATTCCATCAGCATTTAGTCTGTGGCCCAGGTACGTTACCTCACATTTCTTGATTTTGCACTTTTCAGTCTTTAGAGTCATTCCTTTCTGTTGTAGAACTTGTAGAACACCTAATAACTTCGCATCATGATCCTCTTGAGACATCCCTGACACCAAGATGTCATCTTGGAAATGCTGTACTCCTTGTAAACCTTCAAATAAATGGTGCATTAACCTTTGGAACACAGCGGCTGCTGAAGCCAACCCAAAAGACATTCTTTTGTATCTAAAAGCTCTCAACGGTGTTACAAAAGATGTCAAATGTCTAGACTCTTCCTCCAGCACAACTTGGTGATACGCTGACGATAGATCTAACGGCGAAAAATACCTTGCTGGCTTCATGGTGGTCAATATTTCCCCAATGTTCGGCAGAGGATGTCGATCTATCCAAATATTGGCATTCAAGTCCCTTAAATCTATGCACATTCTGATGGATCCATCCGTTTTTTTCACAATTACAATCGGGGATAACACTCTGAACTTTCAATGGGTTCAATGATGTCCTGCATGCATAACCTTTCTAGTTCATTCTTCAATGCCTCTCTGTTACCAATGGGTATATTCCTCACTTTGTGTACCACTGGCTTTGCCCCTCTTCTGAGTATAATACGATGTTCGAATCCCTTAAGTAAACCAATATTTTCATTGAATACTTTGGGAAAAGCCTTTGCCAAGTTTTCTGCAGTGTCACAACTGTTCTCAGTGATACATAATATGGGCACATTTTCACCTGGATGAATTCTGATTTTCAAGGATGCTTGCTCCCACCATCCTACAATCGAAAACCCATTCTCAGCCACATACAGTCTGCAGTATGTCTTCCTCCCTTCAAAGTTTAGATGTACCCAAACAAAACCAATAATGTTGATAGGTGTTTTCCCATAACCTGTTGCATTGATTTTTGTCATCTGTAGCTCTTGCATCTTTCTGTTCAATGTATTCACATATGTCTCTACGTCAACCATCGTACATGGAGACCCAGTGTCTACCATAACTTGTAATGTTATGCCATTTATCTCCATGGGAACCCAAGGTCCCACTCCTTTTTCTGTTGGTGTGACAGCAAGTATTTGAACTCCGTCTTCCAGTCAATCAGTGATCGCCAACAAGCTGTTTGGACCACCAATTTCCTCCAATGCCTTTATACTCGTCATTGCCGCACCTCTGCCTCTATTGTATCGACCAGGATTTCTCCCATAACGGCTATTGAATCTGCCTCTTCCTCTACTGTTGCAACACATTTTTCCAAAATGTCCTAGATGTCCACATCTGTAACATTCTGCTGACACAGCTGGACAATCTCTTTCTGCATTCACATGCTTATACCATCCAAAACTTGAAGATCTGTTATTTTGTCTGAACCTGCCTCCTCTTTCCTTTTTGGTTCCACTATTTGTGTCTGACCTGACCAACCTCCTGACCATAGCAATTAATTCTTCTTCCTGAGTGCTATGCTGTTCGTCATCCATATCTTGAACTGATTTAATCTCTGCATTCTCCACTTTGCTTTGGACCTCCTTCATACATTTCTCACCCAGTTCCATCGATCTCGCTATTTCAATAGTTTTTTCCAGCGTAGGGTTCTTCGCCTGCCACAAACGTTGTTGAATGTGTGGATCTGCCACGTGTAAAACTACCTGGTCTCTCAAATATTCGTCTGCCAGTCCTGTAAAAGCACACGTGGCCATCAATCCTATAAGTGCAGCCAAATAGGAGTCTATGTTTTCTTCTTTACTTTGTTTCCTTGTAAAGAATCTGTATCTTTCCAATACAATATTAGTTTTATTTCCGAAATGCTTATTAAGTTTGGCAATCGCTGTGTCATATTTTCTAACTGCACTCAAAGATTCACCCCAGCTCTCCTCATCATGTTCCAACTCAGCCAATGTCCTGAAAATCCTTAGTGCCTCTACCCCTATACAATTTAACAGTGTAGCCTCTTTTTGATCATCATTGAATTTTGA
The DNA here is from genome assembly GCF_040938575.1 of Ambystoma mexicanum. NCBI lineage: Eukaryota > Metazoa > Chordata > Amphibia > Caudata > Ambystomatidae > Ambystoma > Ambystoma mexicanum. The sequence goes on along the minus strand of NC_090934.1, from coordinate 1,229,435,906 downwards.
GCCCCCGATGGCCTTCAGGTACACCTGGAAATTATCCTGCCATTGCTCCCAGGGGCATGTCGGATTACCTGGTAATGGCAAAAACGTCACTGGGGCAGCTATGCTCTGCATGACTCTCTAGTCGTATAGCAAAGAAAGTTCTTGTATACCGTTTACTTCTGTATAATGCTTATGTATTATTGTCCACTTTATTCACTCCTCTTTTTATTCTTGTACTTAATGTCCATATCCACTCCACTGTATCCAATATAGTGTTTCACACTTTACTCTCAATGCACGTGTATTTTTTTTATTTTTTATATATATGTGCGTATTCCACTCAACACATCTGCATTCATCTTCCGTGCGCATCAGTTTGTATCCCTTTGATGTCAGCGCACTTCATACCAAGGCTTACGCGACACTGTTGCTGCCTTCCCGACTCGTAACATCACTTGTAAGTCGTATTGCAGTGTGGCACCCAAGATGGCGGCACGCACAGCACGTACGAGGGTTCTTTCCTCTAATGCCAGCGGCGGTTGGCTCTGCTCACGCGGACTCGCCGTATCATGCCGAAACAGTAAGCTCTCTTAAAGTCTATAAATGGCGAAAAGTCCTTCGCTCACTGAGCTGCTCACCTATTTTGTATAATTATCTATTTCCTTGGTAGCGCATTGTTCGTTTTCCTTTTCATCCACGAACAGCATACCATTATGGAGCGTATACTTCAATCGCTCATCACTGCGCCTGGGGGCTCCATCCACAGAACCAACTCCTCGTCGCCAATTGTTGTGTTTCCTTTTCATATAATATACATCACGCTGATACAGTGGGAGGTATAACTTGGATTTAATCATAGGAGCCCCCAGGAGGCCAGCGTCTTTACAGCAACATCTTCGTGTATGGTCTCATCAACATTCTGGAACCATACACGAAGATGTTGTCATAGTTACATTGCAGGTTCTAATAACAAGCAGAACTCTATATGCATATATTAACTATCACAATATCCTCACATTGGCAGGCCACAAGACATTTTCACAGGGTCCTGATGGCCTCTGTGCCTCCACTGTGGTCCATGGGTCTGGTGGTGACGAGTTATGGCTGTTTTACAATGGCACTAGCTTAGTAATGGTTGTCTTAGAAATCATAACTGCTACATTTGTTTGGTTGTGTTGCTTTCTGCTGCAACCAAAATATTGCGTAACAGTTTTTAAACTGAAATGCATTTTTTAAAGGGAAACCTAACCATAACATCCTTAAATTCCAATGTTTTTAATTATACACATTATCGTATCTATAGTACCCACCTGGTATGCCATTTTGACCAGAGCATGGCAGATTTGTCCTCCCGATCAGCCCTGACCATCACCAAGCCACCAGTTCTGCTTACTGGGCAGGTTACTGACTATTACTGTGAACTAGTTAATTACATTAGCAACATGTACATTAGGTTAGTGGCTACATAGTTAGATGGTGAGAGATGTGACAGGAGTAGATTGACCCCATCAAGAGTGGATGTGGACCCCACTAAGCCTGGGGTGGGAAGCCTACAGTGTAGAAGCCAAGTAATTCCCACCTGAGAGGTATAAGTTGGCAGTTGGGATTGCCCCAGTTACTGTCCCCTCTGCAAGCTTTTAAATGCGTGTGAGCAGTACCAATGGCAATCAACCTACACCTCTTGACAAAGATGCTGGACAGTCTCTTTCTTATTATTGCAGAAAACAACATGATTCAAGTGCTCTGGCAGATCACCTGCAACAAGACAGCCCACCAGAGCCTTCAATGAGCAGCCTCCTACCAGCAGAATCATACCGGCTCCGAAGAGAGAGAGAGCTGCAACACAGTGTGGCATCCACACATTGGGGGTCATTGCAAGTTGGGTGGTGCAGTTTCAATGCAGCGGTATTACCATATACTGCCATATTACTGCATCACCCAACTATGAGATGGGCGGAAGGTTGAAGGATTCACCTCCAGCTATGAGCTGGAGGTAAATCTGCAGACTTTCCGGTCATTTTCAGTGGAATTACTGCAGCAGAATTACTACAGCGCCAATTATGCTGAAAATGCCACATTGAGTCCTGTGGACTCATAAAATATGGGGACTTACACCGCCACTTGTAATCTGGCAGTAATACCGCCAGATCAAGTGGTGGTAATGGTATTTCTGTTGGGCAGTATTCGGGCAGATGTACTGGAAGATTAGACACGTTTGGCAAGGGAAACTGGGTGGGAGGACCAATGAGAGAAGAAGGGGGTGGATAAAGCCAGGAACCGGAAACAGGAAGGTGTGAGTTGTTCAGATGAGGTCGGAGAAGGAGGAGGTGGCAGACCAAGACAGCAGAAGGAGGAAGGATGTTGGAAATAAGTGTGGAGAAGGCTTGTAGAAAAGGTGGGGTAGTGGTTGGTGAGAGAAAGTGGGGGTGTGTTGTGAGTGTGCATGGAAAGTGTATGAGTGACAATGGTAGTGAGAGAGTAGGGAGTGAGTGAGGGGTGACTGGGGGAGTGAACAGAGGGCAATTTATTCAAAGAAGGTGGAGAAGTAGGTGTGTGAATGAGGGAGTAGTAGTGGTGTGGAGGAGGGAGTATTAGTGGTGGGGAGAAGGGAGTAGTAGCAGAATTGAGAGGAGAGAGTTGAAGTACAGAGGGGAGAGTGGCAGTGTTTTTGCTAGAGAGATAGAGGGTAGTTAGTATGGAGTAAGATCACATGGTGAAGGTAAGTAGTAGTAAGAGGACCATCTGAGAGATAGAAAAGAAATCGTAAGCTAGAGAGAGAGGAGAGGCGGTGGGTGTAGTGGAGTAGACAGCTGGATAGTAGAAGGAGGAAAAAGAGAGCTGTAGGGAGAGAACATCAGGGTGTGGAAGGAGAATACTGAATTGGCGAGATTGAGAGTCTGGAAAGCACCACCCTGATTTCTAGAACTAACAAGAGGAGCAAAGTAGATCACACTTTGGAAGCTCCATAGACAGGGGATTTGCCTTTAGAACATCACCACCAGAGCAGACAGAATGTAGACTGTCGGGGGTCAATAACCAGTAGAATCTAACGTGTAGAGTAAGGACACACGGTTTAGGTAGAGGTAGGCCTCAGACGAGTCAGAGCCCATTTGCAACCTATTAATACAAACCTTTGAACTGTCCTTGGGAGTTGGTGTATTAGTGAGGTCATCTGTGAAAGCGAACAGTGTACTCACTAAACTGCTGCAGGAAATGATCAGTGCAACAGTTGCAGTCTTCAAATTATCAATAAATGTTTTGTCACACTACTCACTCCACCTAGTTAGCAGCTCGTAGTCAGTGTCACAATGGGTGAGGGGCTGCCATGGGTGCACAAGCAACTACATGAGCAATTTCAGGAGGCGTGGCCAGCCTACTCTTCTTCTCTACAAACCAGTGCCCTAATACGGTGTCCGGACATTTCGTCGAAAGACATTTGGTCGAAAGACATTTGGTCGACAGAATTTGGTCGAAAACCAAATGGTCTAATTTTTATTTTTATATATATATTTTTTTTAGGTTTTAGTTTAGGGAAAAAAGGGTGTTTTAGAAAAAAAAGGGGGTTGGAGGAGGACCCCCCAAAAAAAAAAAAAACAAGTGAAAATAAAAAAAAATAAAAAATCGACCATTTGTCTTTCGACCAAATGGTTTCGACCAAATGTCCTGTCGGCCATTTTTTTTAGACGAAATGTCTGCTAAGCCCCTAATACATATAGCGGGGTGTAGGGTCATTGTTATTTTAAACAACTTTCATATGCCCAGTCCATTCTCCTGAGTGGCAAACTGGGGTCCTTCAGAGGCTCCGTCTAAGCTACTCCCTGTCCACTTGTCTTTTAGGTGGCTTACCAGAAAAGGGCAAACCCATACTTTCCTTGGTCACAGTTTTACGTAGGAAGCCTGGTGGAGGGTACTTCTCGCTGTTCTAGCAGGGAGGGGGGCAGAAAACTCCTCACTAGTGAGGCCCTAATTCCCACCCCAACTCCTCTTTGCTCCCTCGTAAATTAACCCTTCTTTACCATAACTGAGCACCACGTCCAGCTTTGGAAATCTGAACTCTTTACTGTCACATTTTCATCTACAGGGCCTCTCAAGGCAGTAACCATGAGAATGGAAATACCAGAGTATATAATGGCAGGAACTGGCAAGGGGTGAATGACCAGCATATTCTTATACAATGGGCCCAGTGCTACCCGCCCCATTGTTACCATGGCGCCACATTACGAGGTCTGCCGCGGGATGCTGCTCTGCACGCCTGGTCAGACCAGACGTGTAGAGCGGCACCTGCAAGCAGTACAGGATGGTAGCAACGGTACCGTTATGAACGGTACCACTGCTACCATCCTCCCCATTCCCATTGAGCCCTATCAGGGCTCAAATGGGAATGGGGACGTACCGGCTCCGGATCCTGCGCAAGGGGAATTACCAGGCCCACAAAGGTTGAAATGGCCCGGTTAGTTCCCTTTCGCAGGACCTGCTGCCAGACCCGAGTTTGGGGGTAGCCATGCACTTATTAAGGGCATGGCTACCCCCAACCTCGTGATGAGGCCCAATGTCTTTACAAAAGTCAACACAGAAGCAAACACTTTGGGATTTGATCATCCTTGCTTATCTTATGACATTTTTAAAGACATTGAAGTTTTCTTCTGAGCAATGGCCCGTTCATGGTCCGATTAGGACATTCCGGGGGTAATTCATAGAATTTCGTGCACAAGTGGCACACGCAGCTGGCGCACAGTGTGCGCGTGCAAATGTCTGCGCCAGCCGCGTGCACTAAAATCGATTTCCGCGCACAGCGTATTCATGGATTTTAGCCTCCAAAACCAGCCGTGGCGCAGAGTGGCGTAGCGACCCTGCAGCAGTGCCAGTTACGCCCCCAAGAACACCCTTGCGCAAGGAAAAGCCATCAAAATCCCCAATCCAGCGCAAAGGGCTGCGCTAACCCTGGACCAGTTTACAGGGCTGCCAAACAGCAAACGGCAAGCGGGAAACATGTATTACTGGGGTTCGCGTGAAGTTTCACACGCGATAGGCCCTGTGCGAGCGCGGCACGTGTATAACTGGGGTTCGTGTGAAGTCTCACACGCGATTGGATCCGGGTACGTGTATTTCGGTGGTGCGTGGGAAGTTTCACAAGCGAAAGGGCCTGTGCGAGTGGAGTACGTGTATAACTGGGGTTCGCGGGGAGTTTCACACGCGATTGGAGCAGGGTACGTGTATTACGGGGGTTCGTGGGAAGTTTCACACGTGAAAGGGCCTGTACGAGTGGGGTACGTGTATTAGTGGGGTTCGCGGGAAGTCTCACACGGGATTGGATCCGGGTACGTGTATTTCGGGGATGCACGGGAAGTTTCACACGCGATTGGCCCTGTGCGAGTGTGGTACATGTATAACTGGGGTTTGCGGGAAGTTTCACACGCGAAAGGGCCTGTGCGAGTGGGTACATGTATTACTGGGGTTCATGTTAAGTTTCACATGCGAAAGGGCCTGTGCGAGTGGGATACGTGTATTACTGGGGTTCGCGGGAAGTCTCACACGCGATTGGATCTGGGTACGTGTATTTCGGGGGTGCGCGGGAAGTTTCACACGCGATTGGCCCTGTGCTAGTAGGGTACGTGTATTACTGGGGTTCGCGTGTAGTTTCACATGCGAAAGGGCCTGTGCGAGTGGGGTACGTGTATTACTGGGGTTCACGTGAAGTTTCACACGCGAAAGGGCCTGTGCGAGTGGGGTACATGTATTCCTGGGGTGCATGGGAAGTTTCACACGCGATTTTGCTGTCAGAGTGGTGTACTGAATTTTGGGGGTACGCGGGGAGTCCTACATGTGAATTGGCAGTGTGGGTTCTCCCAGGTGTTCCCTCTACACCCTCCACGGCCCCTGCAGGCAGCACACACCACAGGGCACTACCCTGCACCCCTGGCCATGTGCCGTGCCGCAGGCAGCCCATCTACCATGGGCCTGCCCCGAGCCAAGCGACATGTCAGCTTGCACTACTGATCACCCACTCATGTCCCCCTGCACCCCCACCTCCAGCAGTCAGGGGCACCTGCCAACAGGCCCCCACTCATGTCCCTTTGAACCCACACCCCCCAGCAGTCAGGGGCACCTGCAAGCAAGCACCCACTCATTTCCCACTCATGTCCCTTTTCAACCCCACCCCCCAGCAGTCAGGGGCACCTGCCAGCAGGCCCCCACTCATGTCCCACTCATGTCCCCCTGCAGCCCCATCCCCCAGCAGTCAGGGGCACCTGCCAGTAGGCCCCCACTCATGTCCCACTCATGTCCCTTTGCACCCCCACCCCTCAGCAGTCAGGGGCACCTGCCAGCAGGCCCCCACTCATGTCCCTTTGCACCCCCATCCCCCAGCAGTCAGGGGCACCTGCCAGCAGGCCCCCACTCATGTCCCCCTGCGCCCCCACCCTCCAGCAGTCAGGGGCACCTGCCAGCAGGCCCCCACTCATATCCCACTCATGTCCCTTTGCACCCCCACCCCCCAGCAGTCAGGGGCACCTACCAGCAGGCCCCCACTCATGTTCCACTCATGTCCCCCTGCACCCCCACCCCCAGCAGTCAGGGGCACCTGCCAGCAGGCCCCCACTCATGTCCCCCTGCACCCCCACCCCAGCAGTCAGGGGAACCTGCCAGCAGGCCCCCACTCATGTCCCACTCATGTCCCCCTGCACCCCCACCCCCCAGCAGTCAGGGGCACCTGCCAGCAGGCCCCCACTCATGTCCCACTCATGTCCCTTTGCACCCCCACCCCCCAGCAGTCAGGGGCACCTGCCAGCAGGCCCCCACTCATGTCCCACTCATGTCCCTTTGCACTCCCACCCCCCAGCAGTCAGTGGCACCTGCCAGCAGGCCCCCACTCATGTCCCCCTGCACCCCACCCCCAGCAGTGACATGTCGATCTCATGACACAAACCAGAAGTCAACTATGTACATCAACACATGTCCGTCACACACACACACACACACACACACACACACACACACACACACACACACACACACACACACACACACACACACACACACACACCCATTCAATAAGTAAACCCACATTCTGACATGCATGAACCCAATGGGCGAATCACACACATTGAAGTAAAATATCAAAATGTATTAAAATGAAAATCAATGTAAATTAAAGAAAGCATAAAATAATTGCAAACATGAAATGAAATGCATGTCCAATAGAAAAATGAATGAAATGCAGAAGAAATACAAAGTAATCCAAAAGAAAAATAGCAAAAAGGGTCTGTCCACCAAACCAACTCCAAATTAAACGCAAAAAGGAAAATCCATTGATCCATGGGGAAACGAAGTGAAAAAGTCCAAATAAATTCAACGTCCAACTATGTACAATCCATTTGCAAGGGTCCACGAGCCCAAAGAAATAAAAGAAATCTACCTAATAACCTACCTAATAAAAAAATTATATACAAAAGTGTGGGGCAAAGTCCAATATCCCCAAAATAAAAAAAAAACGAAAAAGAAAACCTAACACTACTAACTATTTACAATGGCGGCGGGCAAGTCCTGCGGCTCACTCAGTGATGTTGTCAGCCAGGGCATCATCGAACTCCATGTCTATTTGCTGGAGGCGGGCCTCTGTCCTGGCCCCGAGGTCTTGCAGGGAGGCACCCATGGCCTGTTACAACTCCCTGCGAGTTGCCTCGAGGCACTCTGCCCGCCTCAAAGCCCAACGCATGGAGAACACCGCCCTGACCATGGTGAGCCGCGCCTCTTCCGCCCGCCACCGCTCCGCACCTATCTGCTGGCCCAAACGCTGCCACACGGAAGACACTCCCATTCCTGGGTCCTCCTGCCCTCTGGCTGATGCCTGCCCCTCTGATGTTGATGGCCCCAAGCCATCATTGCTCCCACCTAGAGCCTGCTCCTGCTGTCAATGTGCCGTGTCTGATGGTGCCTGCACATCCTCCATCAGCTGGTCTCCAGTTGTGGTGTCCACCCCTGCTGGGCCGCCGACTCCCGACTGTGGCAGGGATGTGAGCTCCACCAAGCTCGCTGTGTTGGTCGGGCCAGGTCCACAGGGGGCCCTGGTGGAATCTGGGCCGGAAGACGGTGTGGAGAACGAATGGCGCATATTCTCCACAGAGGAGGAGAGGTCTGCCAGAGTGCACGACACATGTAGGAACCCATCAACCAGGGCCCCTCCCAGCAGTGCCACGTCACAACGGTGCTCTTTGTGATGGCGTGCGTTCTCCACCCAGGAAGAACGTACGTCATCACAAATGACACGCGTGCGCAACGCAACACCAACCAGGACGAAGCCCATACGTTCGTGGGACCCCTCGTCCACAGGTAGTGGAGAGGCAGATGACATGGCACTCTCCCCTACCTGTGGACGGGCCTGGGACGGGGCCTCTCTGCTGGTGCATGGTGGTGCAGTCACAGGGTCAAGGACAGGGACATGCACAGGCCCCTCCGCGGTGACCTGTGCTGCCTCCTGACCCTGGACTGCACCACTTGCACCAGTGGTACTACCCCCACTAGGCCCCATGTGTGGCTCAGTAGCGGGCTCCTCCTCCTCTGTGGAGACCACCAACCTGGATGTCCTCACACCGTCTTCCGCCATTGGAAGCCCCTGTGGGGGCTCACCCGGCCCTTCCGCCACAGCCGTTGTGGCAGACGCAGCACCAGCCCCCTCGCTCCCGGATGATGGTAATTCCTGGGAGGGTGGCTGGGCCTTACGTCGCCGCCCAGTGGAGGCATCTCCGCCGCTTGGCTCCACAGCACCGTCTCCGCCCTCTTCTTCAATTGACGCTGCGTAGAGGGAGACATAGAACACAAGCATCAGGGTACAGTACAAAATACCGTAGACAGGAAGCAGTAACACAAGAGTGGCACTGTCAAATGTCACTTCCATCCTGTCATTCCACAAAACATGGGTGAATGCACACAACACACATGCATAAACAGTCCCGGCACCTGCAATCAACATCAACATCCATGTAGAAGGGCCCCTGTAAACCAAGATGTTGCCTTCAAAGTCACATGCATCCATGGCGTTTCAAAGTCACACACACACTTCTCAGGCACACACACACATGTGCACTATACATGTACATGACATCAGCACCCTTTCCTCACCCCCCCTCCATGTCCAGGAACAGAGAGAGCCATGCTTAAATGTTTGCATTCCGCATAGAGCTCCCCATGTTGCATTAAAACACATGCACCAACCATTTGGTTCAACATAACTGGTCTCACATGCATGACCATGATGTCCCTGCACACACACATCCATACATGGCCTATGTCACACATACAGGCAAGCATCAGACTACCAGCACACTGCAACATGCCCTGTCTCACACAGCAATGCTTGGCCCCTTACCGCTCAACTCCAGACGGGTCTGCCTCCGAAGGATCTGGGCGTGGAGCGCTGGGCCTACGCATTCCAGGACCCTCATCTGGATGTTACTCATGCGTGCCCGGCCCGCCTCCGCGAGACACCGGGCCTTTATGAGGGTCCTGGACCTGAAGTCGTCCCAGCGCTTCATGACGTGCTTGATGTCGCGGTTTTCCACCCCCACCGCATTGATGGCAACCACTACGTCGTCCCAGATCCTCTCCCGTCCTTCCTTGTTGGCGCATGATGTTCCGAAGAGGGCATCATAATGCCCCAGGACATGCTCCACCAGGACACCAACTTCGGTGGCAGTGAAGCTGGTGGCCCTCTGCCTCTTTGGCTGGGGGTTGGCAGTGGTGCCAGATGGGGATGTGCCCGACATGGCAACCCCAGAGGCAGGAGTGGGTGGGCAACTGGGTCCTGGGGCTGGGCTGTGGAGCAATGGTATCCCAGTCGGGAGTCTTCTGTTCCAGCAGGGGTGGACACAGCAACTGGACCCCTGCAGATGGCTGATGTGCAGGCACCAAATGGCAGGGCACGTGGGCAGCAGACATTCAGGCAGCAGCAGATGGCAGGTGGGAGCGTGCTCGGGGCTCTGGGGGCAGGAAAATGGATTTCAGGGCAGGAGCGTGGTCTCCCGTGTGTTTTCGCGTGGCCAGCTTGATACGCAGTGATTTGGCACGTGAAAAAATTGCACGTCAGCGTGTAATTCGAGGAAAGGGCCTTAGCGCCTAAGCGTGTCAGCACACGCACGCGATTTCATTGGACCAAAGGCCCTTAGCGCGTAAGTGTGTAAGTTACATTACGCGCGTGGCCGTTTCCCTCATAGCACGTGATGACAGAGCACACTTGGAAAAACTGCACGTCCGAGTGTCACCGCGTGTAATTGGAGGAAAGGGCCCACGTACACGCGTATCTGATGTGTACGTGTGGGCTGGTTTAAAAGCTACGTGTAGGACGCCATTTCCTTGTACGTGCTTTTCGTGGAGAGCGAGTGGGTGAAATCTGTACTTCTTGTCGGTTCACACGCGATTACTTCACAGCGTTTCTAGTTCATACTCCCTGTTACCTCTGACAGCTCTTTTCTGATTTTTTGTTGGGCCTGTTTCCTCAAACAGAGTTCACTTCTCCTTTTGTCCTGTCTCCTCAGACAGCGTACAATTCTTCTTTTGGTGGGGGTGTTGCCAACGCGCACACGCGTGTATTTTTCACGTTCTTTTTCCAGGCAGACGGTGAGTTCCGCACGTACTTAACAACTGTGCTTGCCCCGTGTGATGCGTTCCCCTTCAGAGGTCATTGTAGGCTGCATGTATTATGCGTACGCTTATTTTTGTGTTTCTTGGTTCCACAGCGTAGTGCAGGTTCATTTTTTCATGCACGTGGTCTACGAGGGGTTGCGTGCATGTTAATTTTTGATTTTGGGCTGCCTGTGCGTTGCATGACCCGTCATCTTCCCCCAGGGGTCACAGACAGCCTTGTTAGAGCACTAGGGTACGAATTCCATCTAGTATTCTACCCCTTTGACCCCCAATTGCCCAGGACAATAGTTTACTACAACTCCCATACGCACAACAACATCAGTGCCATGGTTTGGAGGCGACCAAGCGGTAAGGGAGACAAAGGTGGCCGACCTTCAAAAGGTGGGCATGGTGGGCACGGTAGGGGACGTGGCCGGGATTTGCAGGGTGCCCCTATACCCCCATGTGTGGAGGAACAATCAGGGACACCCATGCCCGACCATGGTTGAGGGAAACGTGGCTGACACCATCCCAGCTCAGCCCCTGTTGGACCAGCCCATTGTGGCAACTTTTTTGGCACAGGATGACTCCCAGGCTGACTTCCAGGTCAGCAAGTCTAGGCCACGTGTGGTGGTTCAAGTTGTTGTCACCAAGCCACATGGATCTGGGGCAGCTATGTCATCTGCTGCCCCAAGTATGCAGGGTGGGGAGGCTGCCGGGGCAGCTGCAGCTCCATCCGCCCCAGCTCTGACTCTCCCAGCCAGGACAGTGTCAGTCCAGGTCCATCAAACTGACGTTCACCCTGCCAACATTACCCTACAACCAATGCCTGCATCAAGACCTATGGTCATTGTGCATTCCCACACTCCTACTACCCAGTCCACCAGTGATTCTGCCCCTACGGACCAGAGCGGCGTAAGCCACTCTGGCTCCGCTCCACCTTTAAAGAAGAGGAAGAAGGGTGCTCAGGCATGACATGCTGAGACCCCAGACGCGGCTACACACTCCGGCATGTCAAGGAAGCCTTGCTATAATGACGCGGAATGCACTTGTGTCCTATGTGTCGGCACATAGCCACGAAATGCTGGTGACTGCAGGGTCCAAGATCACAACTGGTCAATGAAAGGCACACTGGTAGTTCATCGCCGACCGCATAAGTGCCCTTGGATTTGTGAGGCGCACAGCTGATGATTGCTACAAGCGGTGGAATGACCTGAAACGCAGAGCAAAGAACAAGCTGGCATCAAATCATGCTGCTACTCTGGTGACTGGCGCTGGGTCTCCACAAGAGGACAACAAACTCACTGAACATGAGTCTGTTGCTGGGGCCTTCGTCACAGAGGAACTGATCCAAGGTGTGGGAGAACTACCTGATTATGATGCATTGTCCGGTGAGTGCCCATGCATGTGTGTGTAATGCATGTGTATGTTGTTTGGGTGACGGGTTCTGATTGAGTGCCAGGTGAGGGTGTGTGTGCCTGAGTGGTATGGGTCACCCATGTGCTTCATCCAAAACATTCAGCGGTCTTGGATTTGGGTATGACAGTTTCCCTTCTGCCCACAGTAGTAATTTAGCACAACATTACGGCAGTTGCCCTTAAAGTGGCATCTTGCAACAACATTGTTTGTATTTTTCAGTGTTCGTTCAGGCTGATTGTTTCAATTCTCCCACTTTTGCTACGCATTCCTCACCCCTATTGTCACATGTGTGACATGCTTTTGTCATTGATGAACCCCACATTGGCCCACATGTGTTACCTTGTTAGGTGAATGATTTGACCATTCAGGCTGATTGAGTATTGGCCTGATCACATACATTTTTGGGGCCTGTTTGAATGTGGAACATGATAGTTGTTTCCTGTCATGTTGAAGTGCACAACCATTGATTTGTACATCGGCCTGCAATCACTGTATTTTTGTACACTGGATGTGTTGCAGTGTGTGGCACATGCATATTTTGTCACACTATGTAGCATTTTTCATATCATCATGTCCATCTCACATGGATGGCTGACAGTACTCATTCACTGACATATGGATGTACTTGTGGAATGTACCATGGCTATGGTACATGCCATCTGTCTGATGGCATATGTCATGTATGTGTATTGGACATGCCACTCACAGGTCAATGTGTGATGGCAGTGCTACCCAGCATGCAGCAAATGTGTTGCTCTTCCATCTTGGTGTCATCAGTGTCTGCCTTTTGCCTCCCCTTCCAACTCAGTGACAGTGCATGCATGGGAGGGTTATAGTCATGTGGGACATGTGTAAATCATGTACTGGTTCTGTAGCTTGTCAGGCCTATTTGTGTGCTATGGTGCTAATGCCTGTTTCCATTTTTTGTCTTTCATGTTTTTACAGGGGATGACGCACTTGATGCTGTTGAGGTTGAGGAAATGGTGCAGACCCAGGAGGAATCTCAGGCACGACCGGGCACCAGTGGGGGACGTGGTGTGGTGGTGGGTGAGAACCCAATCTTGCTGCAGACCATTCTGTCCAGGGTTGTCTCTGAGTGCACCTCCCCAGACCTCTATTCAGATGCTAATTCGGATGATGAGACCTATTTGCCGTCGCAGGTAAGTGTTTCTGGCAGGGATTCTGTTTTGTTCAACCCACCTGCACCAGGGTTAGAACCCTCTATGGGGATGTCAGTGTTGGCAGTTACGGATGCAGGGTCACACTCCACAACATCTGATCCTGTTCCTGGGCCAGCAGATCAGAGGGGGAATTCAGTCCTGCAGCCTCAGGCAGTGCCGGCACAGCAAGGTGCAGATCGCCTTGCCCAAACAGGTGTGGTGCCCGCTGACGCGGTGGCCGTACGCCACCAGGCAATACCATATGGGAACAATCCATGTACGGTATGGCAACCCAACAGGCAGCATCAGTTGAGATGATGGCTCAAGCAGTGGAGAGGGTGGCCACTTCCATTGTCCCCCCTGAAAGGCAGATGGAGCAACTACAGCAGGCAACAGACTCCATTTGCCAATCACACAGGGAAGAAATGTTGGCGTCCAACAAGGATCGAAGGGCGGCACTGGAGACTCTACACCAATCGATATCAATAGAGTCCCAGGGCCACAGGGAAGCCCTGAGGGTAGAACTCCATCACCTCAGGGAGACTCTTGTTGACCTTGAGGCTTCCACTAACTTGAGTACAGAACAGCAGCTGGAGCGGCTCACATGTTCGCTCTCAGCTGAGATGCAGGCAACTCAAGAGGAGATGCGGGCATCACGTCAGGTGCTGCATGGGGATCTCCGCACTATAATCCTCCAGAACGAGACCTTCCACACCCGCATGCTTGCTGCCATGGAGGACAGCAGCAGTTCTCCCACAATGGCATAGCCGTGCAGGCCATGAGCCCGTGGAGGTGTTTTTTTTCCCAACATCCACACAGGTGGCTGTTGGTGCGCACCATGTCCTCGGACCTCCTGGGTGCCCCCCCCCCCAGCCCCCACATGGCTATTTTTGATTTTTGATTTTTGATTTTTTTTTTACAGTGTGTTGCCTTGTGTGGCTCCCGTGGGCATCCACTGTATTCCGACTGGGCACATGCAGGCTTGTCCTGAGTTTGGGTTTGATGTTTGGGTTTGTGAGACACACACCCCTCCTGCTTCCCGTTTCCATGGGCTTGCAAAGGGTGTGCCCAAGTGACAGTGAATTACACAGTGATGTTGGACTCCCATGAGCTGTGTGGGCAGTCTGTAGTCAATACTGTGTATACATTCCTAGTGGATATTGTTGTTGTATTGTACTCTGCTCGGTGAATTGATATGTGCTTGTGCATCCATGTCTTCCTCCTAATTTGCAGGTTCATTCCTTATGTCTTCACAAGGCCGTCTACTTTGGAGATGGAGTTCATGTTACACATTTGCGTGGTAGCAACACTGTACAGTTGGAAGGGGTTAGTACTGTCATGTTTTTGCTATGTTTGAGGTTGTGTAGCTGCATTGTATTGTTGGTAAGTATTTGGTCATGTGTGTTGTTAGTTCTACATTTCTGGGAGCATATTGTGTGTGGCCAGTTTCCATTAGGGACACTGTACTTTGTGACACTTGTGTCAGGTTTTGGGGATTGCTTTGTTTGCTCTCACATAGCATGACATGCCATGGTGTGTTGGGTGGCGGTGCTGGGGAGGGGTTGGGTGACATGGAACTGTTGTCATGTTGTATTTTGCAAGGGGGTAATGAATTTAGCAGCATAGAAGTGTGACTTTTGATGACACAGCATTGGTGGTGTTTGTGTAGATAGGGATGCACACAATGTAACACTTCCAGGTGACCAATCTCAGGCTGGTATGGTTGTGACAGTTGATTGTCCCTTATGTCATCATCATTGATTGTCAGCTGGTATGTGCCAGGGCTGTGTGCACTCCACAGGGGTGTGATTTTAGGTGAAGTAATTAGCCACCAGCTGCGTACGGGCTGCCTCACCCTGTGCCCTTTCCCCTCCCATGCGCAGCGGCCATGCATGTGGTTGGGGATCTGGGGGCACCACCATGTCCACCGGCAGGCCTCGGCGTGTTGCAACGTTGTACAGGACACATGCTACCACTATGATCCTGCACACTACTGGGGGAGCGTATAACAGCTGCCCGCCAGAACGGTCAAGGGAGCGATAGTGTGACTTGAGCACTCCGAATGTGCACTCCACTATGCCCCGGGTTGCAATGTGGGCTGTGTTGTATCTTACTTCGGGTGGCGTGGTGGGGTTCTGAATTGGCGTCATCATGTGGGTGCTCAGAGGATAGGCACTGTCCCCTGGGGAGGTGGTGATGGGTACATTAGTGGGGTTGTGACATTACTCAGTATCTGACATGCATGCTTGTGCTGTGGCATTTATACTCACTGAGCAGCCATGTATCGCCAATGCTGCCCAGCTTCTAGGTCCCGGTTTAGGGTTGACATTCTGTAAATAAAACTGTCGTGGGTGGACCCTGGATAGTTGGCATATACTGAGGTGATGATTCCCTTGGCATTACATACTACTTGCACGTTGATGGAATGCCAGTGCTTGCGGTTTCTATAGATGTGCTCTGATGCCCTGGGGGGACGTAGAGCCACATGGGTGCAATCAATGGCACCTAGGACTTTGGGGAATTGTGCCACCCCGTGGAAATCCTGGACGGCAGCCTGCCTTTCTGCAGGTGTTCTGGGCAGGTATATGTGCCTGCGGACTGATGGGCGTGCAGTCATGATGGCCAAGACCTGGTGTAGGCAGCGTGACTGCGTGGCCTGTGACACCCCCCCACTATAGCACTTGTCCGCTGAAATGATCCAGTGGCCAAGAAGTGCAGTACATTGAGGACCTTCTCAAGCGGGCTGAGTGCTTGGGAGCACAGGATGGGTGATGTGAGGTCATCCTCCCACTCACTCACCAGGTCGAGTATTATGTGAGGTGGAAACCTGTACCTCCCATACACCTGGTCATCAGGCATCCCAAAAAGGCTGGTTCTGGGTGTGAAAATTCTGGGCCCGACTATCCTCCTCCCCCCGTGACGCCCACATTTTCACGCGTTGTTCCCCATTCCGCGTGTAATGCCCCCTGTTCCTCCTAGTTTTGTTTTGTGCGCCGCGCTATGTGTGATTTTGCTGTGCGCGTAGCGCATGCTGTTTGGAGACGTGTGTGCCAGCGTGCGCCACGCAGAATTTTGGCGCACATCCTGGAATTTACATGCGCACAGACTTCCATGAATCGCAGTGCGTGGGTTTCGCTGCGATTTTCGCACTGGCACTGCGATTTGCATGCTTTTGCACGCTTTCGCATGCTTGCGCCGAAACTTTCAGCGCACATTTATTCCATGAATCGGCCTGTCCACATTCCAAGAACATCCAAAAGAGCGTGGCATGAATTACGATTGCTGGACGTTTCACTTGATGTGGTCTAAATGCTATTGTTATGCGTCTAATTTTCCAAAAGTTGACTTCCAAAAGTCCACCATTTTGAAAGTTGTTCCCTTAATTTTCCGTTATTTTCTTTTTAATCGGGGTTCCCCATACCTTGTTCTTTTCTTCACTATCGCTATTCCTTTCTTTTTTGTTTCTTAGTTTCAATTGATGTTTCAGATGTGCTAACTTTTCCTTTTTATTCTTAAACCCAGTCCGATTTACTCACCTTATTTCTTATCTTGGTGACTGTTGGCCTTTATACATTTTTCTTAAGTCGTCTTTTTAGCAGTTGCACTTTAGGTTTTCTGCTATATGGATGTCGACATTTGAACCTTTCTCCATAAAAATGTTCTGCGATGTGGATATCCTTGTGAAAAACAAGGATCCAAATGGCACACCATGGAGGACAAGGAAGGAGAGGGCCTTGTAGTGATGTCCCCCAAACATTAACAGAAATACACATGCCACAACCACAGGATCTTTATGGACGCCAAAATGAGCCGGGCAGTGATCGTCACCACATCCTCCTCTTCCTCTCCTTGACCTTCCTCTCCCGCCTCCTCTTTTCCACTTCTTCTCCAGAGCAGAAGCCTCCTGCGGAAATCAATGCAGACGATCTATATCCAGCGCAGTTTTCTTAGTGACATGTTTGCATTGCAAGTGATCATCTCCTTAGACCATCAATATTCACTGATCGCCCATGGGCCATCACGTGGTCCCCGCTGAACAGGGAAATCAGAGCACTTCGGCTGTCACAGTATGTTGCCTCAAACAGGCTCTTGCATTCCAGCATGTAATACACTTCTGAGGAAGTCTCATTGGGTGGCTAGAAGGCTAATGGGCAATTTTGCGGCCCATTTAGGCATTATTATGCTCACATGGCGAATGCAAAACTCACTGGGAATTCTGCAATTTTGTAGCATTTATAGAAATTCTAAGGCTCTTTTAGATAATTTTAGGTCATGGTTAAATTCAAGGGGCACCCATCACTCCATGGATCCCTGTTGAGTTAAAGACAATTCCAAGATTCATTACCAATGATATGGCTACTTGCTCAGAGTTAGGAAACATGGCACATGTGCAAGACTTGCATGACAGTTTACGTTACATGCGATAATTGCACGTCACATTGGACGATTACGAGGTTTCTGGTCAACTTTTCTGCTTGTTTAGTCATCACGATTGCCACAGGGAAATGTAAGGTCATCAACAACTTTACAGCTTATTTGTCAAATGTACGATTCGTACTGCAAACCGGATCTGATGGTGAAGCTCGAGGGAGCTTAGTCAATTTCATTTGGATTCTGTCAACCTAATAGGAACTTTGAGACATTTCACTGCTCATAGGTCACCTTCAAGGCTTAAACAACACCTGCTGGAAATATTAAGGCAATCGAGGGTTCACTGAGGAAGAGCAGAGCTTCTATAACCTGTGCTTTTCTGGCTTGCAAGAGGCGCTTTTTTTTCCCCTCAATTTGAGATTTTGCCTCGATAGCATCACACGCCTAACTAACGACGGCTAATAACTGGCTGCTAGAGTGACATAACAAAACATACATCACTCAAGGTATCACTCAAGCCTCCTACTGGCACTTGCAGCGGTGGCCAACCCTTGAACAATTCACAACATCACTAGTGAGCTGTTAGTTAATTATGGACCCTGTTGATGCACCCAAAACAGAAGCAGAGAACATTTCAAAAACAATCCAAAAGCTTCAAGTTTAGAGAAGAAGTTGAAGGGAAGTATTAAAAGAGACAATGGGGGTCATTCCGAGCTTGGAGGTAAGTACAGGGCTTTACCGGCATGGAGTAAAGAACGAGTCCGATCTGGTCACAGACTGCTAATTGCGGCGCATTACGACATTGCGGGCATGAGCTTTGCGCCATGCCGGTAAAGTACCTAGTGGCATGCCGCAAAAGGGCCCGTAAAACCCCCCACCGGCATGATGCGTGCCGTACTTAACAATACCGCCATGGAATCAGCAATGTCCGTAAATAACGATGGCCGTAAATTACGGCTACCGTAATTTACGGCCACGGTTAAATAACGGAGCCGGAAATATCGTCATTGCACAGAACGGAAAGGAGCGTGACAACCATCTTTAAAAACACAATCCATTGCCATCTTCATCAGGCAGTACCCTTGGGGGCATTCTGACCACTGGAAAAGGCAATCACCCCGTGCAGGAATGCCAAAAGCTCCAAAGAAGACAGCAGACCGGCTCCGCAAGCAGCGATTTAGCCCAGATGAGTTGCAGGCCTTGGTAGACACACTGCAGGAGCACGCTGACATCGTGCTCGGCGGGGACATGCGCCGAGAGCCGGTGCTCCGCAAAAAGAACATCTGGGCATTAGTCGCCCAGAAATTGTGCGCGCAGTGGCACCACCCCCCGCACACCCAAGGACTGCCGCAAGCGGTGGGATGACCTGCGGTTGAGGGTGCGGAGCATCCTCTTTGCCAACCGCAAGCAGGCACTGCAGACCGGAGGGGCCCCAAGTTCCCCAATGAAGTTGATGGCATGGGAGGAGACATGTGCTGCACTGATTGGAACGGAATGCATAGAGGGCGTCAGCAAAATGGAGTGTGAGGCACCATCGTCCGCCGATGGAGGTGAGTGTCCATTGTCTACACTGCCAATGCCAATTACATGATATATACACTCCCAAGGGCCGTCCAAGGCACCTTGTCATGGTGCCCACCCCCTCCATTCAAATCATGCTGAACCAATTGCCACCCAAGCTACGCCCAAATGCAAGACATAACACACATCTCACACAGTGCACAAACTGGCACATCCCATGATGCACACTGTGCAGCTCGGTGGCCAGTGTGCCAGTCAGACTGCAGAGTACCAGGACTGGATGAGTGACTCTGACACCTACGTACATATCATACACATGACTATAAATTAGTGCTGTTGCATACCCAAAAGGCCACAAATCCCAAATGATTGAAATGTGAATGTAGCCATTAATGTCATTAGCGTCTCAAACAATCACTCATGCCGTCCCTCTCTTCTACCCCCGCAGGCAGTGACCATGAGAGCGAGGAGCCCGAAACCAGCTGTCCCTCCACCTCCAGGGGCAAAGGCAGGGTCCGCCGCATACCAGCATGGAAGGACACACCCACCCCTGCTCCTCAAAGGCCCATGGAGGGTGCACCACCCTCATCCCTCCCTGCATCGGCGCAAGGTACATCGACCAGCCCAAGGTCAGAGGAGGCCAGCATCGCTGTGGAGGTGGCAGCCACGGCCCCCCTTAAAACCGTAGACAGCCCCTTGTCCATCTGTGGAGCGTCAGAGGAGGAATCAGACCCCACCGTCCACACTCCAGAGTCCTGCAATTACCCCCAGGTGTCGTGCAGCGACTCAGGGGAGCCTGACACACCTGGCAGATGTGCACGTGGTGAAGTACAGGAAGACGCCAATCCCGTGCCCAGTCCCCCAGTCAAAGCCCTGTCAGGGCATGTAAGCTCAATCCCCTGCAGGGATGACACCACGTCAAATGATGCACGGCGTGCGGCACAGCTCACTGCACTCATTACTGAGCTGATGGAAGAAAACCGCCAGAGCAGGGTGGAGTGGATTGACGAACTAAGGGCAATGCGTCAGGTGGTAACGGAAAGTACAAACCGCCTTTGCAAAGTCCTTGGACGCATTGCAGATACCCTTGAGGCTGCGCGTCCCACTCAGCCGCCTCAGCAAGAGGACACCCCCTCATCCGGTCGCTCAACCCTGGCAAGCCCACTGCGACGTTCTCTACACACACAGCGCGGCTGGGACATGCCTACCCCGGGCACCGGGAGCATGGAGTAGTCAGCATAGCTGCCACATGTGGCCTTGATGGACACAATAGGACTACTGTTGGTGAGTTGGTGGCGAGGGGGGTGGTGGGTGAGGATGTTTTGGGGAGTTGGGGGGATTGGTTTTTTGAGGGTGTTTTGGGGAGTTGGGGGAGGGGGTGGTAGGTGTGGTTGGTGGAGGATATGTTTACACTTATGCAGTTACATTTTCAATACACCATTTGTGTCGCAAAGCTACACCTGTGTGGACATTCATAATTGAGCATGTGTATCATGATATATGAGTGTACAAGTATCCCCACACCCAGTGCCCCATGTGCCCATGCCATGCCACCCTCTGCTGATTTGTATTTGGTTTTTATGTCCAATCAATGTTTGCCACACAACATGTCCCTCCTGTGCACCGGCACCATGATGCTGTCCTGCCCCTTCCTCCTCCTCCGACACTTCATCTTCATCTGGTGTCAACAGTCCCATGTCAGGGGACAGGGCCAAGTTCCAAGGGATGCACATTTTGTTCAGCATTACACATGACATGGGGGTCTTGCACACTGACGCATTGCAGTAGATGGGTGCCCCACCCGACCTACTTAGGCAACTCATATGTGCCTACTACAAGCCATGTGCCAGCTTCATCTCCACACATGCACGAGTATGGGCAGTATTGTAGGCCTCCTCGGGCCTGTTCTGTGGGTTCCTGACTGGGGTCCTGTACCATTGTGTCAAGGGACAGCCACCATCAGCTGCATGTGTGGGCAATGAAGGTAATTGTTTGGACTGTCATGGTGGAGAAGTGAACTTGTCTTACATGGCAGCAGGTTGTTAATGGCCATACCCACATGTCCTTGGATGCATTTACCCCATTCATGGCCCCGATGTGTGTCCTGTGCAATGGAAAGATGTAGGGGGGAGCATCTTCGACATGGTCTATGAACTATGGCACGCACATCTTGTAGAACAAGCACCGTTTATACATGCAGCAGTCTTGGGATAAGATCCTTGAAGTGCTGTCTACTGTGAGATTCGGTAGTTGGGTGTGTTGGCTGTAGTCAGTAGCATATTCATCATACAGCACTGATCCTTACCATGGAGACTTCCACCACTCCTATGGGTGTGCCAAACCGGTGATGCGGTCTGGTATCCCTGCTGGCCTCAGTTCAATCCACTCCCAGCGATGACTCTCCCGTGTGGTGATATGCTGGAGGCAGCTACATAGTGCATATGCAGTGTGTCTTCCTATCTGCCCTTACGGTGTGTGATGGCCACCAATGAGTGGTGCATGTGTTGTGGGTTGTGGCCTTGTCACATGTTGGTCATGTAGTGTTAGGTGTGTGCCTTACCATAGAACTAGAGGAGGACTGAGTTTTTATTTAAGAGAGGCCTAGGACGATGTCCACACACAATGTATTATCAAAAACAGAAGGGTCCTAGCTCCTCTCATCACTGCTCCCTTAGGAGTACAAATTCAACTATTTGGAAACCTTGCTGTTGCACCCCCTCCATTGCAACAAATTACACTGGCATCCGAGGTTACACAAATATATAAATATTATTATCTTTTATTACAAAATTACATGTTATAAAAATCCATTTAATTTTCTTATCTTAAAAATGGCATACCAACCACAATAATCACAATGTATTCGAGCAGGAACAATCGATCACTAAATGCAAAACTAATGAAAAAAAGAGTGAGAAAGAAGTGCTCCTAAATTTCCATGTGTGCGTGAAAAAACTACCGCCACCAAAACTAAGAAAACATAAGGAAAGCAAAGCACGACGACTACGATTACAAATACTGCTCTATTGTGGTGGTTATTGCACAACTAAAACAATGACATCCAATTTCATGGTAGACAGCACAAATAACAAATATTTATATAAAAAACATTAGCATCCTGGATTGACCCACAATACAGATGTTTAAATTGGATCTCCTTGCTAATTAATCATTTTCTATTGCTAATTCTGGATCCAGAGCGACTCTCAATGTCTTATTATAGCTGCGACATCTTTCTCGCAGAAAAAAACCTGACATGTTTCATTCCCATTCTCAGGAGAGTTGTTACCGGGAAATTCTTCAGGGGTGATGTGCTATGAACAACAATTGGCATTAAAATCGTTTACAGACTTCAAAGATTGACCATGCAACTTAGTGCAAATGAGGGGTGGCCGTATTTAGAGGAAAGCTTTTATCTTTGTATAACGCCAACCTACACAGCAGAAAGGGAGAGAAACAAAAAACAACCGAATAAATCAGTCAGATATTGTGTATATAACCACTAATTTTAGTAGTTAGTGGTCCTCCAGGTCTATAAATACCTTGAAGGGTTCACTTGCCGTCAACTGATAAATAGTTGTTGGAGTACAAGAAACGTCTTCGTATGAAGGCGTAAAATCCCCTGGAAAAAAGTGGGTAGGCAAAACCTCATGAATGGCAAAGTAGTGACAACACGGTATAATCTACTGACAGTTGTAAGATTTTAAAGTTTTTAAAGCATTATGAGAATATTCTTTTAGAGTCAATTCCTAAGACTTAAACCTCTCTAAATCAAGTTTTTTAAAATAAACTAAATTGTATGTTGACAACGCATGCCTGTTAAAGGAACGCTCTATGACCCCCAGAGTGAAATGGCAAGGTCCATTGATTAAAGACCAGGCGCATCCTGTCAACTTTTATCCATATCGTATATTCATCTATACATGTATGGTGACACTGACATTCTGGTCCTGTTATATTGGAATAGCTAGCGCAATATGATTTGCTTGACATTATGGAACTCGACTGACCTTAAGCTGGGACCGTTAGATCTCGGGTGTCAGTAGTGGCTGGGACGCGAATTAACGCCATGCCGGTCTAGTAAAACTCGAAGGTAACGAGACCTCTCCCAAACAATTTGCTTAATTCTGTGTTCACCTAAATCAAAGTAAACACACAAGGGACAAATATTGAGAGAAAGCACAAACAGTGATGTGTGGCGAACCCCCTTTCGTTTTAGTGCGTGCAGAACTCACTTGTAGTTATTCATATTCTGCTTAAAATCAGGTAGCGTTCTCCTGTCCGCAATAGCCCCTCGCGCTGGTTTTAGGTTACCTTTAGACGTTACTGCGCTACTGAGTAAGAAGGCAGCTGAATACCGGCAAAACGCGGAACGCCCACACGGTGCGGTCATAGAAATCGACAACGGCAAAAATAACAGTATCTGCAAGTAAAAACTGCGGGCCATATTGTAACTGGAAATGGGTTACGCTCAAAAGTGTTAGCCACATTGCGGGTTTTAGATGGAAACCATTCACTGCTATGTGACATCAGAACTATTGAGTTATTTCAATAATCCGATTCACTTGGTAAACAGCCCGTGCATGATCGTTTCTAAAGCAGGCTAAACAAATTGTCTAATAGTAACGGGGCGTGGCTTCTGCTGTTGGGGTTAATAAAATCTGAAATAATGATCTCGCCTGTCACAATTTAGATTAGACAGATCTAATAATTAACTCATGTTTGGGGCGTGTCGCTATCAACTACTGAGACATATAGTTATAAGGTGAACATCTATTTGGCAAAGCAAATATAGAAGGTGGCCCTTGTATAGATACCGAGTAGTGTCCTCGGGCTTCATAAATGTCGTTCACAGTCTATGCCATTCCACTTGTTCATTGAGTCCTTTCTCAACTGAATTACAGAGAAAAATTAAACGTTGTTCTTTTTCGAAAAGTCTTTTCTTATTTGATGTTGTATTGTTGACCTTACCTACTTGTAGCAAGACACTCCATATCAAAGATTCGGGTACATGGTCCATGGCCAAAACGTGACCGACAAGGGGGGCTGCAACGTTCCTATTCCTGATACAGCTTTTATGTTCAGTGATTCTTACTTTTATTTTCCTTTTCGTCATGCCGACATATATTTTTTGGCAAGGGCACCAGATCGCATATATTACAATCTGTGAATTGCAATTGGTGAATTGTCTTTGCTGCCAAGGTTTTTCAAGCCCCAGGTCTACTTGCGTAGTGCGCTTGGTGTTCGGGCAACAACTGCAGTGTCCACAGGGTACATGTCCAGTTGGTTTGGGTAACCCCCAGGACTCAGTTAGAGTCATTTGCGGCAGGTGTATGGATATGTCGTTCCTCGTAACCATGTCTTTAATATTTTGGCCTCTTTTGAATGCACACAATGGTCTTGGAATAGGGCATTCACCTGAGTCAAGAATGTGCCAATTGCATTTTATAATGGCATTCACTTGGTTGGAAAGAGTGTTGAAAGTGCTAACGAACACTATTTGGTCTTTGTCTTTAGATTTAGTTCGATATTCGAGAAGAGCTTCCCTGTTGTTATTTTTAGCTCGTTTGTGAGCTCTTTTTATGATTTTTGGAGGGTAGCCTCTTGACAGCAACTTAGAACTTAAATCAGTCGCTTCTGCTTCAAAGGTAGTTGTGTTTGAACTATTTCTCTTAAAACTGAGAAATTGACCCACTGGTAAATTATTTCTAGTATGGCTCGGATGGCAACTATTGAACTGTAATAAAGAATTGCGATCCGTAGGCTTGTGATACGGTTTGACTTTAAGTGTATTCGTAGTGTCGTCAGACCATATTGTCAGATCCAGAAAATTGATTCCAACAGTGCTCGTGGTAGCTGTAAACTTGAGGAATTGGTTTTGCTCATTAAGCCTTGCTCGAAAATCTTCAAAGGATGTCATGTCACCATCCCAAATCATTAGAATGTCATCAATAAAACGCCTCCAAATCTGAATGTGACTAAGAAATGGGTTCGTGGGATTGTAGATAACGTTTTTTTTGAAGAATTCTACAAACAAATTAGCTGCAGATGGAGTTACTGATGACCCCATGGCCGTGCCATGTATTTGTTGATACAATTGTTGATTAAAACTGAAAAAGTTTTCTTTAAGGGACATAGTCGCCCACCACAGTATGAAACTATTGGGACAGTCCCCTTCTGTTCTCTTAGTCAGCAGTACTTCTTCTAAAACTTCTAAAGTGATGTCCTGAGGGTTACAAGTATACAAAGATATTATATCAAGGCTGACTAAGATTTGTCGTTTGTTATCAAATGGGTAGTCTTCAATTAAGGTCATGACCTCCGTGGTGTCCTGCACGTAGGAGTACATCTCCAAAACATATGGTTTCAAATACTTGTCTGCGAACTTTGAAAGTGGTTCTAGTAGTGAACCTGTCCCAGACACAATTGGGCGGCCTGGTGGGTTTGTTAGTGATTTATGGATCTTAGGGAGGATATAGAATTTGGGTATCGATGGTTTATTGATATTCAAATATTCATATTCCTGCCGACAGATCCAGCCTCTCTCGAGGGCTTTCCTGGTTTTCTCTTCAATCATGACTTTGAGGCGAGGAGTTGGATCTGTACAGATCTGCTTGTAAAATTATGTATCTGCTAACTGTCTGGTGCACTCATTGATGTAAAAGTCACGGTCCAGTAGCACGATCGCTCCTCCTTTGTCTGCTTTCCTTATTACTATCTTATCGTTACTTTTCAATTGATGCAGAGCTACACGTTCGTCTCGTGTCACGTTTTGGAAAAAATGGGTGTTGGTGTTTTTCTTTTCAAGCTGTTTCAAATCATGTAAAACCCGTTTCTCAAACTCTATAGCTTCAGGTGTCAGACTGGCGGACGGAGGATGGAAATCTGAAGGATTCTTTAAGCTGCTGTTGTTAATTTCTCCATCTAGATTTTGGTCTGCAAAAAATTGTTTAAGATGGATTTTGCGGAACAGTTGGTGGATTTCTGTCCTCATCCTAAAGCCGTCATAGATTGTTGTGGGTACAAAGCCCAAACCTTTATTCAATAGGTTAACCTCGGAGGGAGTTGGCATATAGTTAGACAGATTCACTAGTAACCCCTGGTGCTCCTGAGCTGGCGGGGTGCATAATCCCAGTCCTCGTTGTGCGTTTCCTCCTCTAAAAAACGTTGTCTTTGAGGTAGTTGTCCTTGCCTGCCTCTAGAGGAATTATTGTAATTTTGTCCTCTGTTGCCATTCTGCCTGCCTCTACTTTGTTGCCTCGCTGAACGATGGCTATTTCTCTGTGATCTCGGATTAGAGAAATTCTCATCACCTGACGAACCTGATGAAAACGAGGTGTTTCCAAAGTGCACTTTACGCTGTTTTTGGAATTGAATTGGTTGATTCTTTGAGGGATCATACCCTTCTTGGGTATATTTAAAAGCCTTCTCATGCGGGAATTCTGTAAGATCTTTTTTCATTCTCTTTATTCTTTCTCTTGTAGTAAATTCTTTAAAATCGGTCATTTCTTTAAAAATGTCTTCCAATCTGCGTTTATAAGTATCAAGTGGGGCTAGTTTTTTGATTGCTGCCTCCATTTCTGTGAGATCTTTCGAGATTTTTATGGACATTTCGCTGGCTGTGTCTATGATGAGTACCAGCCTGTCTCTTCCGCACTTATTTGCGATATAAATCCATTTAATAACGAACTCCTTATTATCTAAAAATAGCCGGGGTTCGTTATGGACAATTAGTCCTTGCGGGAGGGTGCCAGCTCGAAGGTACTCAATCATGATGGAGCCATGTAATTCGGTCCTGATGAGATGCTTTTTAAGTTGTAACAATTCATCCCAGTTGCTAAGGTTTGAGATTAGCGAGCTCTCACCTTCTTCTGAAAAGATGGAGACTCTCGCTAATAATTCTTCGACATACTTGTCGTCGAAACCGATCACTTTCTCAGCGCTCATTTTACTGGACTAGAAGGTAATCTATGTTAACAGTAATGTCCAAGTCTCTACCCACCTTATCAAGTTATTTTTATCTCAAACAGCAGGGTATGTTAAGTTGTCAGAACACATGAACTGTAGTCCATTTCAATTCCATGATCATGGTTACTGTATCACCATCAGCTATTTATCAAACTGAGGATTCGCCTCACCCACCAGAACACAGGTTCAATAAACTCCCACACACGAAAAGACAAATAAAGTCCCACTATGGGGGCTTGTTGTGCCTTACTAAATCAATGTGGGTATCTGTACTCATGTGCCGTTACACTGGCTCTGTGGCACAGTGTTTGGTGGGGTGCACATCGTGCACTGGTGTCAACATTTCATCCCGGTTTGCTTATGCAGGCACCCACCTCATGACACAGATGCACTGGTATGACACAGTCAGACAACTCAACAAGCAGCCAGGCACGTCGTCCTGCATGTCACCCCATGTGGCTGGGTAGCATGGGGTTCAGCTGGGCCATTGAGTCTTGAGTTGGTCCTGGATGTCGGGCCCACCCATGTGCGATGATCTTGCTTGCGTTGCCTACCGTCTGCACGTTGGTGGAGTGGTATTGCTTGCGTTTGCGATACGCCACCTCCATGCCATGCAGGTCCGTCTACTCCACTTGGGTGCAGTCATGGGCACCTATGCAATTTGGCATGCCTGCCAATGCATGGGACGCAACTTTTGTGTCACATATCTCCTGGGTAGTCGATGGTAGGGATTTGTAGTCCCGTGTGTGCTTGAGGAGGTGATCCAGCACTTGCTTCTGTGTCTGTGAAATGAACGGTTGTGATATGCCATGCTTGGTCCCCACTGTGTGCTGGTAGGTGGCTGTGGCAGGGTGGTGGGGCACAGGCACCACCTTCAGTTGAGGGTGGATAGCGGTGTGCATTTTGTTGATGCTCACTATATCGTCATTTCTCAGGCCAACTATGGTGGTGATGGTGTCACAGTCAAACTGGTACAGGGTGTGGATCTGCTCAGGGGTAGCTTGAGGGACCGGACCTGATGCGTGGGAATAGGGGCTGCTGGGGTGGTGACGGTGGCTGCACTGCTGCTGCATGCCGGGCCTGTCTCACCCTCCTTCTCCTCCTGTGTCTCCTCTGTGGTGGGGCCTGGTGTTGTTTTTGTAGTTGTGCCCTTGCAAGCAGGGCCTCCTGCTTCATGTACTGCTACCACTATTATTGTCATCTTGATGTGGGAGGGGATGTGTTGTGTGGGTGTCAACCTTTTCTGCTGTGGCAGACTCCATTGGCTACCCCTGTGCTGATTGTGTGGACCTGTGGCTCTGGCTCAGGGTTCTTTACACCTTCTCTGAGATGCCTGTATATACTCTATGCCGGTAAGGTACTTAACAGGCTTGAGGAGGCTGTTATTTACGTGTGCGCGTTCCTTGTGATCAGCTCCGGTTTACGCCATGCCGCTAATTCCGGCATGGTGTGTCGCGCGAGCGAACCAAGATCGCTATTTGCTGCATCGTACTTTACGGTGCCGTAAATAGCGGTCTGGTTAGTGGGAATAGGCCGTAGCGGTAAAGGATGCAGTTAATCACTTACCGGCATCCTTTTTCCCTTACCTCCAAGCTTGGAATGACCCCCAATGTACTTCAGTGCTACTTTTGTATATGTCATGTTCTGAGTTGACTCAATAAATAGGTTCCTTGCTCTCATCACCACTGGCACATGCTACCTACCTAATCAGCATGGCACCTTGGGCAAACCTCAAAATGCACAGCTCACATCATACATCTAATCTTTAAAATAATTGCTCAAATAATTTCAAACTCTAGCGAGTAGACTCGATAGGGGACTCAAAACAGAGCCCTCATTTGCCAGATTTGCCTCATTAGCGACTGAGAATGATTTAAGTCAGTTCAAACCATAAGCGTCTATTGGAATGAATAATTCTAACCTGAAATTAAGGTTTATAGTGACATTTTCGAATGCCATAGTTTCGAATGGCAAAGTTTCAAATTAAAAGGTGTCGAAACAATGCATTTAAAAAAAAAATTACCTACAAAAAAATGCATTTTTCCATGCATTTTTTTCAAAACTTTTGTCATTCGAAATTATGTTTTCGAAAAAATTACTGGATACCGAAATAAAGACCTAACATCTCATGAAATCAAATGAAAACAAAAGAAAGATACATTAAATGTAAAGCGAACAGTGTTACAAAGGTTTTCGGCCGGTCGAGCCAACAAGTGCTTTGATCTAGCCGAGCCCCTTGAATCGAGGTGTGGATCGTTGGAAGCATTTAGAGTTTCAGCTCAAACTGATCACAAACCACATTGATTAGATAGGTGTGACTCACATGTGAGCCGGTTCGTCTATCTACTAACTATAATGCCAATATCTCAGCTTCATAGCTCAGGGGCAACGTGCTCGCCTTGGAAGCAAGACGACACAGAGCAAAACCAGTTCGACCCCCGGGTCTGCGCCTAGAAACCTCTGGTTATTAAGCACGTTATAAATAACCTATCATATCATGAGAATCATCACTCAAAGCACCTACTAGA
Source organism: Ambystoma mexicanum (assembly GCF_040938575.1). NCBI lineage: Eukaryota > Metazoa > Chordata > Amphibia > Caudata > Ambystomatidae > Ambystoma > Ambystoma mexicanum. The sequence continues at coordinate 1,229,406,343 of NC_090934.1, read as the reverse complement.
CAAGCACTAGTGTGAGGCATCTCAGGTTTATCTGTTTTGGCTGACCCCCAACTGGTCCACATTTTTTCTTCTAATGTTTTTTCTTGTTTTTTACCATCAAACGGTAGATGGTGGGTTGGGGGTCAGACAATATTGTGAGGGTTGGGAGAAGGCCCGGCCTTGGGGGGGGGCGAGCCGGGCAACCGCCCGGGGCGCCACGCCCCTCCAGGGCACTGTAAGATTAATTAGCGTGTTTTGGGAACACAGAGCACAGCACCACTGCACAGGATCAATGTATAGCATGTTTTTGAAGTGCAGCGCCATTGCATGGGTTTGGTGCATTGCTATGATGCAATTGTTTCAAGATATGTGTTGCCAGTGCAACCTATTGACATGTAAATGAAGACAGGCTACACAGGTAAAAAACAAACCATTTTCTCATTTTGAAAGCACACATTTTTTCACATTCAAAATGGACACCATTTTATCACCTGAAATTCCTCTGTTGCAAGAGACACATTTGAGAATTAATAAACTAACCCCATTAACAAAACTGACCTGAACTTAACTTCTTAATAATATAACGTGTTCTCCACTGCAAAATGAGGCAGACTCTGAAAGTCATTTTAAACGTGCATCCAGATTTTTTTTTCTCTGTGCTGCTTTGTCCACAGTATTTGCAGGAAGCAAAGATTCGAATAAGCAGGAAATCAGTTTTGTTACAGTTGCTTACTGTAAAAGATTTCTATTGTGTGCAGGATGAGGATAGGACATAGGGGATTCTTATTGGACAAGCATCATATTAGAGTCTGGAACCAAGTTTTCCTGTAGAATCTGGGGGAAAGAGAGAGGCAGAAGACTTTTCACACAGCTGGGAGAAAGACCTGGCTGGTGGCTGAGTTCCTGATTGAAAAAGCAGATCCCAGCTGCACTGCTGCAGAGACTTGGAATCCCAGACAATAATCCCCGGTTTGAGTAACGGCAGATGCCTGTTCTCACTGGGGGAGCTTGAAGAGGGAATTTCCACATCCAGAAGGCGACCAGCCGAAGAATTTCACATGCTGAACAGATTAGGGAATTATACATTGCAAAGTACGGGGGCAGTGTGCGTGAATGCGAAACTATTCAGTCAGTGTAGAAGAAAGAATTCCAGTGTCTTATCAACAGGTTTAATGTTGCGACTGTTCTCGTCGCCCTCTTCTCATTTTGTTACAAATAATGTTGACTGTGCTATTTCATTTATTTCTGTAAAAAGAGTAAGATCGTGTTTAAATGCAATTTTTATAATACACAAAAATATCTGAAAGCAGACGGGTAGTGTGTTTTATTTTCTCTTTCCTTTGTGCATTTACCATTACAGTGCTGATGATGTGGGGAGAGGTTTAGACAGTGCAATTGTCATTTTTAAGCTAGCTAAAAATAAGACTTAGCGGTAGCTGTGTGCATGATTCCATTTAGTATATAAGTGTATGTTTCTGAATGGAATATAATAATAATATAATGAAAAAGACTGCTGCTGGAGGTACATTTGTCAGCAGAAAGAGAGGCCCTGGACATAGTTCACCGATGTAGATAAATTGGTGATGAATACCGCATGTTAGCTCGCTGCCGTAGATAAGACAGCGAGGACAGCCCATGGTGGCACTCCAATTGAACATGTGGTGTTCCTGAAATGTAAGCCTGAGGCCTCTCTAGTGATCACACGAACAAACTAAGCAAAAATAAAGGGTTCTGGATATTGGGGCCACATATAAAACAAAGGAATTATGCTCACCAGAAATACCACCAATAACGCATACCAATATAATGTATACCACTAAATGTATCAGTGTGCTGAAATACTGTATGTATACTGTAGTACTATATACCAAGTCTAATCTGAAAGCAAAGAATTATTTTCATTTTGGCGGTAAGAAAATACCGCTAGGCCCCAAATCTATACAAAATACCCAACATATTTATGGTGCATTGCAGGCCGGGAAAGTGATCATAGAGCACCTACTGGGCGTGGCAAGCGTGTCTCACACTGCCATCTGTACATTAAAGGGAACCCATTTCATAATAGCAGTGTGCCACTAAAAACGAATTTCAGAACTTCTCAAATGGAAGCCACATTCCCAGAGCTAGTGCAATATTTAGAGGCAAAGTTATTTGCACATGGGACGTGGTCATCGAACAATGCCACAGAATGGCACGACCGCATTCATGGTGAAGTGCAGAAAGAAAAACTAGACAGTATTTTTGCAGCAGGCAGCATAATTCAGGTCTGCCTTCTGAGATTATTAAATGCAGCTGACAAACATGCAGAGAAAGATTGTCTGATACGGCTATGTGCCAAGATCTGGTTTATATTGAATAGGTCCCTGCGAATGCAAGAAAATGATACCCAGCTAATTAACAGGTTAAAGACTGACTTAAAAAAGAGGAGATGTTAAGAACAGAATTAGAAGGATGTCAGAAAGACATGCAATTAAAATGCAGAGATTTTGATATTCAGTTGTCCAAAAGCAAGAAACAGTTTGAAGACAGTGAGCAAGAATTGGTACACTTAAAAGCCTTAGTGGATCACATTAGACAGGATAAAAATGAGATTGTTTCAGAAATGCAGATTTTACAAAAAGAACATTTTGAAAAAGAAAGTGATCTCCAAGGTGCAGAGCAAGAAATGGTTAATATGATTCACGAAAGAGACAAGAGATACAAAGAATTTAATGAATGCCAAATGCAAATGTGCGACATGCAAGAGGTAATAAATAAAATGAGTGATGAAAACAACTATCTGCAAAATGAAGCACACAGGCTCCTTAAAAAGTGCAAAGACTTAGAAGAGCAAATGTGCATTCCCAGGTCCCAGGAGAGGCGGCAGGGTACTACATTCAATGGAGTGGAGGTGAATTCTAGTTCTGCCCAAAGAGCTATTGCTCCAGTGACTGGGCCGGTGACTGAACTTGGTTGCAGCGCCCTTGGGGGATTTGATACTCCCATTGGGGGAAGCCACCAATCCCATACACCTGGAACCAGGGTTGAGTCACCAAGTAGTGCAATTCCATGCATTGCAACAAGTAGCCCCATAAAGATAATGAAATCCATTAAAGCCCTGATCAAACCATTTAAAAAAGGAGGGGAATGCTGCATTGAGGATCACTTAGAAGCGGTTCATGACATTTTTAAAGCACTCCAGATACCTAAGGAACAGTACAGACAATATTTTCATTTAATTTAGATGCTCCGACGGCCAGCATCATAAGGGGATTAAATGAACAGCAGAATATGACATGGGTGGAGTTTGAAAAAGAAATTAGGCGTAATTTTTCTCCTTTTCAGTCATTGCAGGAGGCAAAGAAAGTCGCTTACACAATTACTGCTGGGCCTAACACATCCCCTCGCCAATTTTTACAGGACTTAAAAAGGGCAGTTTCTCGCTTTGATGTATCTTTTGACCCCAATTCCAATGAGTTTAAAACTGCCTACTTCTATGGGCTACAGAAAGACATCATATCCCAATTGGTTCGTGAATTTGATCGTGACAAGTCCCTTGAGTGGATTGTGCATCAAAGCACAAAACTATATGAGGTACTCTATTGTCAGGGTAGAGAAAGTGATAAAATGAAAGATGCTAGACCTAAATCTAAAGAACCCTCAGCCACAGTGATGGAAATCAGGTCAGTCAAAATGTCTCTTGAGTCTGCTCAAAGTCCAGGTAAAAATAATGTGACACCTGAACAAAGGGGTAATCAACAAAGATCGTCATTTCCTGTACCAATGTTCCAATCACATGATCCTAGTAATAGGGAGAGCTACATCAGTCCTAGGTATTTAGGAGATAGGCCCCGGGCAGGCTATAGGCCTGATATGTCAGGTATGAACTATAATCAGAGACAAAATCAAGATCAAAGAAATGATGGTCCCTACCAGACATTGGGGACACAGAGCAAATTTGATCCCAACACCATGATATATGGTAATCAGGATGGACCCCGATATGTGGATCGATTTGCTGATAATGGGAATCAACATAGGGGTCAGTACCCACAACATGAGAGACAAGACATGAGACAGAACATGAATTACACTCCACGTCAGTGCAATGATTCCCCACCAGGGGACTACAAACAAAGGATGGGTGCACCCCGCTCCCCTCCACAAATGAATCAAGAGTTCAGGAACCATCCCAATAGAAATCACTCACCTGAAAGGTATCAGAATAGATCCAATCAGGGGGAAAACAACCAATATCGACCTAGGCCACAAAAAGAGGATTCTAGAGAGATGGAAAGGTTCCAGTGCCTCGAGGCCCAAGTGAAAATGTTAGCTGAGCAAATAGGGAAGCTCTATACAGCGCAAAAACAACTATCCAAGGGGGGGGCTGATGGCCATAGCAATGACCGGGGGGCTTCTTCCGAAAAGTGACTAAGTACTCATGATACCTACAGTGCCCAAAAGACAGATTGCCCTAAAGTAATTTCGCATAATGACTCTGAGATGCCTAATGATGTAAAAGTGAAAGCACCAATGAATGAACATGTAACAGAAAGTGCAAATAATTCTAAAAAAGAGGTACGGTTTAACCTAGAGCTAAATCAAACATTGAAGGTTTGTGCAAATCAAAAAGAAACACCTGAAATTCCAAAAGAACAAAGGGACAGATTTAAGAAAAATGACTCATGCATGGGGAATACCAGTGAACAGGGAGTAAGTGGGGATGCGATAGCTCCTTCCCTGGACAGTCAAAACGGTGAACAAACACAGACAGAAAAAGGAAATACTCAAAAGGAGGGTACAAATCAATCACCTGAAGAATTTTTTGACCCACATATTTTTGAAGAGGCTGAAAGGGCTGGTACCACACTAAATGATGTTATGTTATGTTATGTTACCTTCACTTATAAAGCGCACGGTCGCACGAAGGCATCATGGCGCTGATGAGGAAGCTACCGAGCAGGAAGAACAATAGTAGGCAGGGAGCTAAAAAAAGAGTTGTTTTCAGGGCTTGCCTGAAAGCCAGGTGGTTAGAGTTAGACTTGAGTGGCGGTGGGAGGGTGATCCACAACCTGGCCGCAGCGATGGAAAAAGCTCTGCCACCGAGTCTTTCCCGGTTGTACCTAGGAACCACCAAAAGGTTGGTGGTCGAGGAGCGAAGATTGCGTTCCGGGATATATCGGAAAATTTGGTTTGAAGAAACTCCGCTCCTATGCCCTGGATTGACCGGTGGACAATACACAGTGATTTGAATTTAACTCGCTGAGCCACTGGGAGCCACTGAAGTTGGCGAAGCACTGGCGAAATATGTGCTCCATATAGAGAGCCCGTGGCCAGTCTAGCTGCCAGGTTTTGCATGCGTTGGAGACGCTGGAGAAGGCCCACCGGCTGAGCGAGATACAGGGAGTTACAATAGTCCAATCGTGAAAGGACTAGTGCGGCCACCACAGGAGGGTGCATAGCTTCTGGGATCATAGGGAGGACCTTCTTAAGTACCCTAATCTGGTGGTGGGCGGATTGGCAGACCGCTGAAACCTGATTTGACATGGACAGGGAGGTGGAGAGAATGACCCCTAGGTTCTTAACTTTGTCCACCGGACAGGGCAGGGGGCCCAGAGAGGTAGGCCAGAAAGCGGGAGTCCATAGTGCCGGGTTAGGAGAGAAACCCACCAACATCACCTCCGTTTTGTCGCCATTAAGCTTGAGCCAGTTTTGGTCCATCTAGACACCGACTGCTTTTAAACAGTCGTGAAGACAGGCTGAGACCTCGGTGTGATCCTGATCCAAGCGGATCAGGATCTGAGTATCATCCGCGTAGGAATAGCAATTAAGTCCATACGAGCGGATAAGGCAGACAAGCGCCCAGATATAAATGTTGAACAGGATAGGGGAAAGAGACGATCCCTGGGGGACACCACAGGTGAGAACACAAGGGGAAGAAAGGAAAGGGGGCATAGCAAGGGTCTGAGTGCGGTCTGCGAGAAAGGAGGTGAACCAGGCCAGGACTGGACCAGATATCCAGATTTGTGCCAGACCTGAGAGAAGGATAGGATGGCCCACTGTATCAAATGCGGCGGACAGATCCAGCAAAATCAGAGCTCCAACTCCACCTGCATCAGCAAGTCTGGACATATCGTCTTGCACTGAGACGAGCACACTCTCTGTCCCTCTTCCTGGCCTAAAGCATGATCACATGATCACAAATGCACAGAATTAAACAATGACAAATTACTAAATGATGTTGTTACACATGTTCAGTTGGAAGGTTGTAATGTGGTCCCTGATGATACCCAGATGGATGGGCGAACAGTGGCCACACTCCAAAAAACCTCTGAACATGGAGAAATGAATAAAGTCTCTCGCGCAGAAATGGGTAAAAAGGAGGGAAAAATGTCTTTCCATTTACCAATTTGCTTAGCCAAAAGTAAAAAAGGCCTGAGAAAGGTGAGTCCTGAAATCAGTAAGAATTCACACTTCTCATGTGTATTAGAGGAAGTTGAGGACAGGTATTATGCTCCCATCACTGTAGAAGAAAAATGCCAAACATTTGCAATGATTGACACTGGCGCACAGGCCACAATTATGTCCAAGGAGGTGGTAAAGAGTATCAATGAAGGGAGATCCCCACAGAATCAGATCACAGTGAAGGAAAATCAAGGTCCAGTGCATAACATTAATGGGGAGGAGGTGCCCATCATAGGTGTAACTGAGGTTGACATAAAAATAGGAAAGCACAGAATGAAACAAGAGGTATTGATCACATCTATTTGTGAAATTCCATTTCTGTTGGGGACAGATTGCCTGAAAAAAGTGTCTCCTCTCATAGATGGGGTGAATGGAGTGCTGTGGTCCTTAACCAAAAAACCATTGAGACCTAAGAAACTAAAATCACAAAACAGCAACATGAATGAATGTCACACCGTTGCCATAACAAAAGATGCTGTGGAGGTATATCTCCAGAATAGTTGCATACCTATGGTCACTGTTATATTAATGTGTCAATACAAAATGCAGAGCGAAAATGAAAAACTACCTGTACAAATATACTTGGGCCCAAGGAAAAATTGGCAGACCGCCATAGATGAGCACACATTACGTTTTTATTTAAAAGAAAAGATATGCAAACAAAATATTACTCCTAAAGCAGATTCAGAAAAACACATTACCACTCTTGCTGAAATACACATGGAAGATGAGCAACCATGGATTCATGTTGGTATAAATGACGGTTTTAAAACAATAAAAGCCACTTTAGCGCTTGAATAGGAGAGGAGCTTCATTAATGAGAAATTATTGCAAAAAATAATGGAGAGGGAGGAGATCCCGAAATTTAGAATTAAAAACCAATATGTTTCTGGGTTGGACAGTCCAGACTTTGAAAACCGAATTGCAGGCAGATGCATGCTTAAAATTAGCATTGGGCAGAAAACAATTTACCATAATGTATCGATAGTGAGTGGAGCACAAAATGATGTTTACATGGGCAATGACATCATGCACAGAATGTGTATGGTGTTAGATTTCCTTAATCAAAAAATATGGTCACGCCTAGGTGGGCCGGCACCTGAATTTGAAGACAAAAGAAGGGCTTATCATTGTGCAAAACTGGTTCCTTATGCAATCAAATTACAAATGAGGAAAGATACTATAATTCCTGCATTTACAAAACAGTTTGCAATAACACTGAAATGCAAAAATGGACAGCAGATAAAAGACTCTGATGCATTTGTATGCCTGAATGAATCCATAAAACAGCAAGGCCTGGATTATGAATACATTCCATTGGTAGATATTGGTGAAGGGCCTGTAAGAATTATGGTAAATAATAAGGGTTGTCAAGATATTCATTTAGAGGAAAACTCCCCATTAGGAATGGCCATACAAAAATCACATTATACTGCAGATCTAAATAATATGGTGATTGGAAATATCCCTGGGAAGTATGTAGATGCCAAGGGCGAGTTACCAGAATACCTGGACTCTCAGCCCAAAGGAATATTTAAAATTCATTCTGTGTACCCTTATGATTCAAATGAGACAGTGTGCCTCCATCAAGAGGATTGCATAACATTTAATTTAAATGAAAATGAAACAGAAAATCAGCCCATTGAAGTGGAAGCTGATATGCCAAAATATTTAAAAGTGGCAGCTTTACAAAAAGACACAGCCACACAGTTAGAGGAAAGCGCCGGGATTCCCTTACCAGAAGATTTTCCAGAATTTTCCAAAATGGTAGAAGAGCAGATTTTATCAGCGGATGCATGTGACAGCGATGAGGATAGAAACAATCTGAGGGAGATATTTATGGAGTTTAAGGATGTATTTGCAAAAGATGCTTATGATTGCGGTTTAACTGATTTACATGTGGCCACACTACCAGAAGTGTGTAGCAGAAGTCCAATATTTGTACGCCAGTATAGACTACCGCTGGCATGTTTAGAATCATTAGCAGAGATTATAAAAAAATTGGAAGCTGGGGGACTCATCAGGCCCATTCATAGCACATCCAATACACCTATTTTAGGTGTGTTAAAGCCAAATGGTCAATGGTGGCTATGTGCAGACTTGAGGGAGTTAAATAAAAGAGTACCAGTGTCCAGATGGCCAGTGCCATTCATTGATCAGGGCCTAGCTCAGGTACATGGTTCAAAAGTGTTTACCACATTAGATCTCACTTCTGGATATTGGTGTGTGCCATTGGCAGAGGAGATACAGAATTTATTTTTCTTTTCGTTTGATAAGACTCAATACGCATGGCTTAGAACTCCGTTCGGGTACATCAATAGTGGGAGTGAATTTCGCATATTTTTGAGAAAGGCCATGCTAGATGCAGCGGAAAGAGGAACCATAGTTTATGTCGATGATGTCCTAATAAAAAACGAAAGCCTGAAAAGCCATTTTGATGAAATAAGACATGTGCTTGGTCAATTGCAGAAAGCAGGCGCCAAAGTAGTGGACATATTAAAGAAATTTGTGGCAGAAGTAGGTTGCATCTGGGATTTACATTTACTGTTGGTTTTAATGGCAATCAGATCAACTCCTGCCAAAGCAACAGGTGTTAGCCCCCATGAGGTCTTGACAGGTAGGAAAATGGTGTTACCACAACACCTGCTATACAGAACACATGAGCAGACACTTGTGAGTGCATCCACAGTTCATGAGTACATTGATGAATTGAGGAAGCATTTGCAACATGCATTTGCTTTTGTGCAGAGAAATCTAGAAAGAGCTGCTGACAGTGCAAAGTCATACTACGATAAAAGAACATCAGTGAGAGAATACAGTGTAGGGGACCAGGTGTATAAGTTTCATTTTGGAAAAAGTAAACAGAAAAATTCTAAATTTCTAGCAGCCTGGCAGGGGCCATTTCGAATTATAGATAAGGTCTCTCCTGTAGTTTATGAAATTTTAAAGAATGAAGGGGAAACAATAATAGAGCAATTTGTCCATGTAAATCAAATCAAGCCATGTCATCCAAGACATGAGATAAAAAATCTGGAGCGTGTAGAAACAGATAAAGTCCCTTGAACACAAAAAGGTAATACATGGGTACAGTCAGGAGGCAGTAACAGAGAAGTTAAATAAAGATGGTTGATTATAATGGCACATAAACACTGTAATATATGTAAATATATATAATATAAAAAAGAAGCTGAAGTTTATGGAGTCGGTGTGCAGAATGAAAATGCATTAAATATTGAATGTTGTTTTATGTATGCTTGTTCTCTATAACCTGTGCTTAATTTCAGAAGGCAAAAGAAAAAGGGCGAAATGTTTTACAAAGCATGTTTTATTTTTGGCAAAAGGGTGAAGTTAGTAGTGTGCTATATACTTAATCTGTTTCTTTTCTATTTGATTTAGAATATTAACATATTTGTACCGGAGGTCACGGGAGACGATGGAGTCCTGGAGCCCACGTGGAAAGATTCCGGAAAAGCCCTGAAGGGGGGAGAAGACCAAGGCTGCAAAGCTTGAAGATGACACCAACAATATGGTTAATGATGGTGATATTCGGAGGGATCTTAACAAATTCAGAAGCACAGGTTGTCATTGAATTGGACCAGCATTTGGTATCGCGGTAGAAGAGGCACCAGGATTCATCATGAGTGATAGAAGGATGATTTTCCAAAATATCTACATACCATTGAATCCTGAGATTTTGATTGAAAAACATTTGAACAATACCAGAATTAAGATTGAACAGACTAAAGAGTGGCTGGAAATAAGAAAAGAGGACTCTAAGCAGTCAATAAGAGATATATTGATGCAATTGGAGAAAACATTTGTGAATCCAGCAGATATTAAGAAGAGGAGAGGAAAGAGAGGAGCCGTGATGCTGGCGATCTCATTGGTAATGTCTATAATTGAAGCCATAATAGGTACCACAATATCAACAGCCAATGCCATTTCAATAGGGACACTAAGCACTAAAGCACAACAACTGAGTGTTGACCTAGAAATAATACAAAAAACATTAGATGGAATCAGAGGGGGATTGGATGAACAAGTAAGGTTCATAAATGAAACTGCGATCATATTGAATGAACAAGCGGATGTGATGCAACGAGCAACTAAGTTAATTATTAAGCATGACAAAACACTCAGTGAGATTTTGAATATAATGAGTCCTGTGGATAGTCTATTGAAAATTATATGAGAGAAGTTCAAACTGCAATTTCACAATTGATTCAAGGACGTATACCATTGTATTTTGTTTCACAGGATATTATTCATCAAATAATAGAAAGCTTGACCAGGAGGGAGATTGATGTGATACAAGTAAAAATTGCATTTGAAATGGGTAATGCAATGCCATTATATGTGGACTTGGAGAGGTTGGAGATGGGGTTTTTACTATGCATCCCATATGTGGCTCCTGAACTTATTTATCAGACCAAGTGGGTACACAATGTGGGATTTTGGCAAGAGTACAAATTTATTAAGATTAAGACTCCAGAAGTAGTGGCATTTCAGTCGTGGGAACCTGAAGTTTACTTGATACCAAACTTGGAAACGTGTGTCAAATTTAAAGAACAAAACTATATGTGCCCGGGTAAACCATTTGTTCCTGATGCCACAGACGCTATTTGTGGTTTGAGATCTGACCCAAGTTTATCAGAAGGATGTGAAGTGATCATTAGCAATATGGGGAGTAAAGAATTGGCACAGGCTAAGATGGTCAGAGGTAAATGGTTAGTCAGCACCTATTTAAAGAATATGACAATAGTACATTTGAATCATGGAACATATGTGGTTAAACAGGTGAAATATAATGTTTTTACTTGCTGGTTCCGAAGGATACAATTGTGTCAATTGGAGGGTTAACATTGTTTCATGTAACAAACGATATTTGGGAAAGCCAAGTAGAAAATATTGATTTTTTTCAAAGGGACACATTTCCAATAGATCCGGATGTGGAGTTTTTATTGAATCACAAAAAAACATGTAATGAGAATGAATCTGAAAAAAAAACAATATTACAGTTAGTAACCTGGGTATAATAGAAGTGGAAAGATTTAATTGGGGAACCTGGGGAGAACGCTCTATAATGGGTTTGGCTGTCCTGGTGCTAATCATGGGTGGATGGTTGATTGTACTATCAGTAAAAATGAAAATGTTGCTAATTTTAGTAGCTACATCAGGAAGAGAAAGATATCCCAATACACATACATTTTGAAAAGAAGAAAAGAAGCAGGTTGTTTTTTTAAAATTGGCTTGGATCGTAGCCAAGTTCTAAAAAAAAAAGGAGGGTATATGTAAGATTAATTAGTGTGTTTTGGGAACACAGAGCACAGCACCACTGCACAGGATCAATGTATAGCATGTTTTTGAAGTGCAGCGCCATTGCATGGGTTTGGTGCATTGCTATGATGCAATTGTTTCAAGATATGTGTTGCCAGTGCAACCTATGGACATGTAAATGAAGACAGGCTACACAGGTAAAAATCAAACCATTTTCTCATTTTAAAAGCACATATTTTTTCACATTCAAAATGCACACCATTTTATCACCTGAAATTCCTCTGTTGCAAGAGACACATTTGAGAATCAATAAACTAACCTCATTAACAAAACTAACCTGATCTTAACTTCTTAATAATATAATGTGTTCTCCACTGCAAAATGAGGCAGACTCTGAAAGTCATTTTAAACGCGCATCCAGATTTTTTTTTTCTCTGTGCTGCTTTGTCCACAGTATTTGCAGGAAGCAAAGATTTGAATAAGCAGGAAATCAGTTTTGTTACAGTTGCTTACTGTAAAAGATTTCTATTGTGTGCAGGAGGAGGATAGGACATAGGGGATTCTTATTGGACAAGCATCATATTAGAGGCTGTAACCAAGTGTTCCTGTAGAATCTGGGGGAAAGAGAGAGGCAGAAGACTTTTCACACAGCTGGGAGAAAGACCTGGCTGGTGGCTGAGTTCCTGATTGAAAAAGCAGATCCCAGCTGCACTGCTGCAGAGACTGGGAATCCCAGACAATAATCCCCGGTTTGAGTAACGGCAGATGCCTGTTCTCACTGGGGGTGCTTGAAGAGGGAATTGCCACATCCAGAAGGCGACCAGCCGAAGAATTTCACATGCTGAACAGATTAGGTAATTATACATTGCAAAGTACGGGGGCAGTGTGCGTGAATGCGAAACTATTCAGTCAGTGTAGAAGAAAGAATTCCAGTGTCTTATCAACAGGTTTAATGTTGCGACTGTTCTTGTCGCCCTCTTCTCATTTTGTTACAAATAATGTTGACTGTGCTATTTCATTTATTTCTGTAAAAAGAGTAAGATCGTGTTTAAATGCAATTTTTATAATACACAAAAATATCTGAAAGCAGACGGGTAGTGTGTTTTATTTTCTCTTTCCTTTGTGCATTTACCATTACAGTGCTGATGATGTGGGGAGAGGTTTAGACAGTGCAATTGTCATTTTTAAGCTAGCTAAAAATAAGACTTAGCGGTAGCTGTGTGCATGATTCCATTTAGTATATAAGTGTATGTTTCTGAACGGAATATAATAATGATATAAATGAAATAGACTGCTGCTGGAGGAACATGAGTCAGCAGAAAGAGAGGCCCTGGACATAGTTCACCGATGTAGATAAGCTGGTGATAAATACCGCATGTTAATTCGCTGCTGTAGATAAGACAGCGAGGACAGCCCATGGTGGCACTCCAATTGAACATGTGGTGTTCCTGAAATGTAAGCCTGAGGCCTCTCTAGTGATCACACGAACAAACTAAGCAAAATTAAGGGGTTCTGGATATTGGGGCCACATATAAAACAAAGGAATTATGCTCACCAGAAATACCACCAATAACGCATACCAACATAATGTATACCACTAAATGTATCAGTGTGCTGAAATACTGTATGTATACTGTAGTACTATATACCAAGTCTAATCTGAATGCAAAGAGTGATTATTACTGAATTATTTTCATTTTGGCGTTAAGAAAATACCGACAGGCCCCAAATCTATACAAAATACCCAAAAGCGCCTTTTGCCTCTGCCACGCCAGCTCGGGGGGGTCTTTTCAAGGACTCCCCTGAGCTGGCGTTGTGGTACAAGGCGCAGCAGGCGACGTTTTACTGTAAAAGGTGCCCGCGGCGGTGGGTGCATTTAAATGCGCCCCTCCGCCGTGGACACTTTTCACAAGAAAAGGCGCCATTAGCCCCCCACCACACCAGCTCCGGGGAGTCTTTCAAGCGATCCCCCGAGCTGGCGTGGTGGCAGAAGGCGTGGCAGGCGCCTCATTGTCATTGAATGAACCTGCGACGGCACCTATTTAACCTCCTCGCCTGAGCCAGGAGGTTAAAAAAAATAAATAAAGTTGCCCATCCTGGCCCCGCCCCCTTTCCGCCCCGCCCCCTGTTAACCAGGGGGGGGCGCGGTGGGCGAGGGGGGGGCACCAGTTCGCTCAGGGCGCTGCTGCCCTTAAGGCCGGCCCTGGTGGGAGGTAGTGTGGGGATCTCCCGTGTATTCTGTGGTGAAAACTTCATCCAGTTAAAATTAGATTAAAATTAGATTTAAAAACACATGGAACAATATCTAACATCAGAAACATATTTAACAGGGGAAGTACATAAGCAGACAAATTCAGAGCTAAAACTGAATGTCATGCATATTCAGAAATATCACTCGCAGTGCCAATAATCATAAAGCAAGTGTGATATTGTAGATCTAGCCCATGCAATTTTCTCTTCTCATAATCAGTTTTAAGCAACATTTTTTTCTAGCTTCAGACACTTCATTCACATTACCGTTTGAAGTATCTTACAATCAGAGCGTGAGGACATCACTAAGACCACTTGATACATTACCCAGCGAACCTATGTACTTATTAATTAATTAGTAATTAGTAATTACCTCCAGACAAAATTACCACATGTAGCAAAATATCGGATCTCATTGAGTCCTGTGGGACTTCCGAAATGGTGACTAACGGTGAGATTCACATTACTTGGAATTATGCAGACTTTTCCAGGTATTTAGCTAAGCCCGTGGGTCCAAGGGGGTGGAGTTTTTGCATCTGCATCTGTAGGCAGGAGGATCCTGATTTGTGCTAAAGCTGCCCTGGTGCTCCCGCCTCCAGATTTCAAAAGCTCCCAGGCAAATAACCCTGAGCATTGGGTAACAAAGCATTTTACCGGATTGAAGGGAGTGGAGGAGGGGACATGACCGGTTACGACAGAGGTTTTTAATATTGATCTTACCTCCTCCCATTCGGCCAGCGCACGGTTTGGGTCACTAGCACCACCTGCGCCTGCTGCGAGCACTGCATGTTGCGCTTACTGTGGACGCACCTAAGCACTTTTCCAGACCTGTAGAGACTGCAACTGGGGGCGGGGCACGGGGTGCTAAGTGGGGACAGAGCGGTCTTCAGTGGTTCTCAGGGGGCAGATTGGGCAGAGAGACCTGCGTGAGATACCATCGTCAGAGGTAAGTCACGCTATATTGAGTGTCATATTGACTGTACCGCTACTTAGCCGCAGCTAATACAGAACAACTTCCAGAACCCTCACCACTACCCCGGCCTCACTGCCTCATGCCAAGTCGCTGCCAAGCTGACCCGCCTCCACTATCTGGATCCTAGATGGACAAGCACCGCCATTCAATTCTGTTAGTGTGCCATTTTAGAACCAGTAGCAGAGATTTTGGCTGTATCACATACCCACGATCAGGCTTTTAACAATTGAAATTTTTATCTGAACCTTCTTTTAGTTTTTATTTACCCTATTGATGCAGCTTTGTCCGGCGACAAAATGGAGCTATGAACTGTGACTTGTATTCTGCACCGCACCAGCTGCACCAGCTCCCGACGGACTACAGAAACACGGGGTGAGGGGGGGTTGGACTCTGGCAGCCCCTCTAGCTGTCGGGCGTTACCGGCTCTGGAGTGTTTATCCAGCAATAATTAACTCAATTTTAATTGAACCCTTGCTGTTTGTCTAGTGCTCATTCAGTGGTCCACCTAGTGGTTTCTCTGCCCCCCTCCGTTTCTGAAGCGATATTTGCACAGTGGTAGCCCATTTTCACGTTTCCTGCATCGACAGATGCTGATCCTAAGGTGGCAACAGTTATACAAGATCCACAGGGTATGAACCAGAGAAGAGCTGCGTTTACTGCACCCAAAATACAAGATAGAGCGACCCAACCACCACAAGTTCCTAAGGGCCCCACATCTATCGGCCCTTCTATAAATGGGGCAGGTAATCACAATAAAGCCAGAGAGGGAGCAGAGCAAAACACTTTGCTGCAACAGTTTATTCATCAACATGGACAGGACTCTTTCATTAAATAAATTCCCAACCTATGCTGCCGCGCATACACCATATCAAGAACGGTGCCTTTACTCAAGGGCTCAAACCGTATACCTTTGGGGAACTCATTCCTGCCTTCATTTGCTGGGAACGAACCGAACGAGGGAAGAGAACGGGCCCCTCTCTAATGATTATGACAAACATTCCGCGTCTGTGCACCAGCTCATATGAAACCCAGGAAACTTAAATGAATAAGTGTATCCACTGGTTCTGTCACACAAAGGGTTGCTTGTCTATAATAAGAGAGGACATTATGGGCTGCCATGATCACAACCCCCAACTCCCTGTTTGACCACATTCAGGTGTTTCTGATCTCTTGGTTCTTGGTGGAAGGAGCCCTGGGCATAGACCTCCGGAAGTATCCACCTAGCAGTGTCACGATTGTTCTAAATTCCCAGGAGCCCTTTGCTAATAGTGGAAACTCAAATCAAACCCAACCAGGGGGGCTGGGGAAGATTCACACATCATGATAGTGCAAGGATAAATAATACCATGCATCCCTGGCTCTTCCATCCTCCGGGGTCTGCTAGGGAACATGTTAGCCTGGAAGCTGTAGATTGACTGGGAGGTGGGAATACCACGGGGCATAGGTACACAATTTTATCCTGGAATGTTTTAGGTTTGCCGGCCATATCCATGTTTTGGAATGGTGTCAATTCATTTGGGGGCACCAGGTGATTCTTCTTCAAGAAACCTGGGCAGTTGAACCCGTAATGTTCCAAGGGTTTAGAACTTTCTGCATCCCAGCTGCCAAAGGCCAGAAAGGAAGGCCAAAGGGTAGCTTACATGTGTGGCTGGATGTCAATCTGGGATGGGAAGTAACTGATGTGTGTACAAACGCGCCCGACCTACAAATGCTGTCAATCAAAACTGCTGTGGGAGAAAAAATGCTGCTTTGTAATCTGCATAGCAGGCCACAAGTCCAGCAAGGAATGTCAACACTACACAACCTACAAAGCCTTGTCAACTCAAGGGGTCATCTTAAATCGTAAAATAACTGTACATTGGTGGCAGGTGACTTGAACCTCCGAATTGAACCTTTGAAACACATGGTTGGTCTCTGGGATGATCAAGATCAGACGTGGGACAAACCAGACCTCATTGCCGGCCCCTCTAAGGGAACCCATCTATTGGCGAATGGAACACTTGGTCCCTTACACGCCCTCAATTTGAGAGCATGCAACGGCCACTTTGCCAAAGACCAGCCAGCCAAATCGACCTTTAACAGGGGACCGAGGTAATCCTTAATCAACTAAATTATGATCTCAGGCAATAGATGGGACATTGTACAGGATTTCGATGTTCAAGTCAGACCCGAAAGTGACCACCACCCCCTGGTCATCAGCATATCATTATTAGGTGAGGGTAAGGAGATAGCCCGTAACTCCACTCGAAAGCACACCAACTCTCTGATGGGCCAGGGGCGTACATCAATAAAATGGGACAGAATAAGAGAACACAGAGGGATTCCTGCATAGTATAGTATGATCCAGGGTAACCTGGAGATCATTTGTAATGGTAAGGCCACTGATACTGAAATATTAAATGAGTTTGAGCTCCTGAAAGAAAATCTGCTCCTGCACATAACAGCTGCAAAAAAGAAGGTCCAGCTAGCTACTGGCTGGTTTGACGATGCCTGCGCTGTAGCTAAAAAGAATTTAGGGAGGTGTGCGCAATCAGACATGGGGTGGACAAAAATTAGCTACATCCCCTCAGAAGGGAATACAAAAACCTGATTACATGAAAAACGAGCTAATTTGCGGTCAACCACTGGGCTGCTCTTACAAAAGCAACAATTGTTAAACATCACATTACATTTTGGAAATTGGCCCTGGGGAAAGAATCAAAGGGGGACAAAACCAACCATTGCACGATATCCGTTCTTTCATGGCACTCCCACTTCAGCACTCTATACAAGAGTGAGGCGGGAGCAATCCATCAGGCCAATGAGCCCTGCCTCCAGGGAATTCGATATCTTCTGAGTTACTAATATCATATGATGAAGTTGTTAGGGCATTGAAAGAACAGAGAAGTGGTGGTGCAGGCAGGCCCCGATCTGATCCCGTTGGATTTCTATAAGGGCGAGCCAGTAATTCGGGCCCCAGTGCTGATTAAACTTTTTAACGCTGTGCTTAGCTCAAGGTCCATCCCCAAGTCCTCACCGAATGCAGTAATAGTTTGAATTTATAAAAAAGGGGCAGGGAGTTGCCCAGGAATTATTGTCCGATTTCCCTACTAGATTGTGTGGGGAAGATATTTGGGAAGGTGATTCTCAATCAGTTGCAAAAACGGTTGATAGCAATAATGTGTTGAGTGACTTGCAAATTGGATTCCGCGCTACAAGGGGCACAATTGACCACTGCTTTCTATGGTTCACAGTGATCCAGAACTGCATGGTATTGCATAAAATGAAACCATATGCTCTATTTCTGGACTTAAAAACGGCGTTCGATTCAGTGTCAAGGAGCTTACTGTGGCAGATCCTAAGAAATCACAATATCCCCACTCAACTGTTGACCTCCAAATGCAACTATATGGGGTAAATCAAAATCAAGCCAATGTATGCTATGGCCCATGGGGGAGGGGGGAGAGAGTGATGCCAATACTCTGACCTAAGGGGTGAGACAGGGATGTGTCCTGGCCCCCCTTCTGTTCTGCATCTACATTCAGGAGATAATAAACGCCTTGGTGAGGGGCTGCTTTGACCACCCAAGGATAGCAATCCTGTAGATCCCTGCCCTTTTTTTATGCAGATGACGCGGTTATCCTGATCACCACACCAATGGGCTTGAAAAATTAATTGAATATTTTTCTGTCAAAATGTAAAGAATTGCACATTGAATTGAATACAGAAAAAACGAATGTCATGGTGTTCAAACCACAGTCTGCCAAGCACTGCTCCATGCAGATCCAAGTTAACAATACCAGACTGGAGCAGGTTAAATATTTTGACTGCTTGGATGTAAGATTTTAAGACAAATTCATAAATGGTATGTTATCTTAAGTTATTTGTATGTTATTTGGCATTTATATAGCGCTCTATGTATCATTGGTATGATCTCAAGGCGCTCGTGGATTGAACGCCCTTCGGGACCATAGTCCAGGTCATTCGAGATAGTAGGGTAGAATATAGTGCTTGGGTGCCCTCAATATATGTGCAGCCGGTGTGATTTGCATAATGGTGGCTGCATCCTAACACTAGGTGAGGCGGTAGTGAGAGATCAGTTGAATGTGTGGAATCAGGTGGTTGGTCTCCGAGACTGAATACTGGTGGCATTAGGCCTTTGTAGGACATTTATGTGTGCAGCTAGGCTGATTTTTCGTGGGGTACAACTGCGTTCTAACAGGTTGGTTCATGGAGAAATTGTTTGTATGTGTGCAGCTAGGCTGAAATTGATCGAGCGGTATAGCTGCGCTCAATTTTTTGTTGGTGTAAAGTGGAGAGTGAGCATAGAGATAGGAGAGGTGAGTGTCTGGGGGTTCCATGTGTTAATGTCCCCGCAAAAATATTGTGATACAAAAATATTGCCATATTTTTGCGGCGATATTGACCCATGGACCTTGCGGGGGACACCACAGCAACCCCAGCTCCCACAAAATATCCTCCCCAAAAATAACGCCTATGGCGAGACATACGGTGGGGATATTTTGTAGGGATACCGTCTGGAGTGGATGATGTGCTGTTCCTCGTTCCTAGTTACATTCTAGGTCTGGGTGAGCTGGAAGTGATCGTCTTCATGTTTTGTGGTAGCAGTATTCTGAGGTAGAGTTACATGTTGGACCGAGTAAGTTATGAATTGCTGCTGGGTGGGTCATTGGTCTTAGGCTCGATCTTATGTGTTAGGGAGCTAATTTTCTGGGTCTAAGGTTGAGGTTTATGGTGGTTACAAGGTGGGTCTGGCAGGATATTGGATATATGTAAGGATATATCTTGCAGTAACGTTGCCCTACCGAGGCAGTGGTGTTAAAGGTCAGGATGGACAGAGGCATTGTAGAGCCCAGTGTTTGGTGCCTTGGGAGGGTTTGTACCTTAGGTGTGTAGTCAGGAAGGGTACAGAGTGAATGGGTATGATCAGCTTTATGGCACAGGAGTCTGCTAGTCCTGTCTAGTAGAATTGGGAAGCAGAGAGTTGCCAGATGCGAGTCTGTGGGACACTAAGGCTGCCAACTGTGTCCTCACGATTGACAAATTCCATCTTAATGTTTTATTGTTCGCTTTCTGTGGTTATCCTCTCTGTATCCAAAGAAACACTTGTTGGCCGGTTGTGATTACTTTCCAATTTAATGTCATTGGACTCATGATTGTATAGTTTGGAGAGTTTCTGTGGCCTTAGACTTTAATGGTTTACGGAGAAAGCCAGGTTGTTATAGCTTCACTGAAGGCCATGTAGTCTTGAGTGTGTCGAATGTGAGGGAGAAAAGAGATCCCCAGAACTGGAGCCAAGGTTAAGTAGGCACATCCTCCAATCCTGATTGAATTGGAGGCTGGAATCAATAAGGGCAGTGCTTGATCTTAGGGAGAGTGATGGGTGGTAGGGTGTAATCTGCTCTTGTAGGTATGCTGGGCCAGTCTTGTGCACTGCTTGGTGGATGAAACATAGGATTTTGAAAGTGGCCCTTCGTCCAACAGGGAGTCAGTGAAGAGTGCAGAGGGCGGGCGAGATGTGATCCCTGTGTCCCAGTGCTAGTAGAAGTCTGGCAGCAGCATTTTGGGCTCTTTGCAGTTTGTTAAGTTGATATGCTGGTGTACCCAGATATAAGGAGTTGGCATAGTCCACTCTCGATATTACAGTGGACATAATAGCGGCAATCCTGTTGGGGTAGGTGCGGTAAGGGAAAACGTGTTTTAGGAGCTTGAGGTGGTAGTGGTTTACTGTGGAAAATTACAGTGGGGCATCACACAGAAGACATGGCAGTGGTGCTGTATACGAAACAGCCTGTATCTGCAGCCACGTATGGATCTGAACACTGGGGATAGGCCAGTACCAGGAAAATGGTCAGCATAGAGCACACATTTTTTAAAAAATTGGTCCTTCAACCGAGCAGTACACCTTCATCACTGCTACGGCTTGAACTTAATGTCCCCATGTTACGTGAGTTACTTGAGTTCAACTCTGTATTATATTTGGAACGCTTGTGGAAAAAAGATTAATTGACCATCTATCTTGAAGCAGCAAACCATTTGTTATCTTTGAATGGAGTGTACATGGTTAAATGGGTTACACACTTGAAGCACACATTGAGGGTGGTGGTAATAAGTGACATGAGAAATCACTTTAAATCCCGCCCAGGTCACGGAATCTGAAGTAGGCGATAAAAACAAGAATGAAAGGGAGATTAGTGGACAAAGTTCCTATGTTAAAGCTGGGCCCGGATTACCTATCTCGGTGTCAACAGGTGACCAACATACCTATCTTGATCACATTTCGCCCCCCTTCGAATGATCACTATACATCCGAATGAAACTTTGGACTTTTTAGATTGCCTCCTTCACTAGAGGGTGGCATGCAAATGCTTCTGCTTTGTGCCCCATGTGCAAACTAGCAGAAGAAACACTAACTCATTATCTATTGGTATGCTCTTGCACAATTAACCTGAGACGGTGCTACCTGAAGCCAGTATTAAATGAATTGGGGATTCCCTGTAAAGGCGATGCTGTCAAGCTTCTGAGACAGTCCCTGCAACCACACGTCATGGTTGCACAGATGAAAGGTTTTAAAGGCTCCAGGTGCAGGAGTTTAGTCCACACAGCTCTAAGATACTGTCATTGGGGCTGCAAGCGTGCTCTCCCTGTCAGTACCTACCTATCTAACCAGTGGTGATGATTTAGGATCCCTAGCCTATACCAAGTGAGACTCTACCCTCTGTGTTTACTCATTTTATTGATATTTTGGTACCTAACTATTGCTGTTGTTTTACGAAAGAAGGTTTTTATTAGACAACGTCCCATCTTTTATCATGCTTTTAGCCAACTGTACATTTATGAATTCTACCATGAAAACAGTATTGTGTTCTGTTGTTGTCTAACGTGAAGATTTTTTTACACCGACTAAAAATCTGTTTGATTGGTATTTAGCACATGTGGTAATGGTAAATCGAGTTGTCAGTATTACCACAGGTAATGCAGCCAAAATCATAATAAGGTCCAAAGTCTCAGGAAGTTCACAACCCTCAATCTGGGGATCCGTTCCTGGGATGTGTCACTACTTCTCAGTTACTCACAGTCTTGGGGAGGTGAGTGTCCCCACACTTCTTTCTTGTTATTTAGAGTCAGGTCTAATGTTTCTCATTCTTAATTCCTGGTGACACGTCTCTCCCGGGTCTCTGGCACTACAAGCACATGCACACTATGCCGAACACACCCTCCCCTTTCTTGATGCCACCACTCCTTGGTATTCCTTCCACCTTCCTCTCCTCCCTTAGCTATTCCTCCGGCCGCCCCATCTGATCCTTCTCTTCGCCATCTACTTACTCTTCTTCACCTTCTTACTCTCCTTCTACCCTCTGGCCATGTCTCTCCAACCTTCATTTACCTGCTTCTCCTCAATCTCTTGCATATGCAAATCAGTAAGATAAAGATCTCTTGGTGCATGACTGCCTGCTCATGGTGTTTACATGTGGGCAACAGCATTTTTACAGTGGACCATGCGTTCCCCCAATTCTACTGCTTCAAATACAGGCCCTCATTCTGACTCAGGCGTTAAGGGGTTTACGGCGCCGTAAACGGCGCCGACCCTTAACGCCTGATTACAAGGTTCCCTTTGCGGGATGGCTTTTAACGGCTGCTTTTTTGCAGCCGTTAAAATCCATGCCGCAAAGGGACCTTGGCGATAATTACTGCACCGTAATTTACGGTGCCGTAATTATCGCCTTTTCCCATTCCCATTATGCCCTATGGGGCGAAAATGGGAATGGGGAAGGGTAAAATGGGAAATGGGGATTTACCGCCCCACTCACCTTGGAATGGGGTGGTAAATCCGCCAACCACCATGGCGTAAACATAGTTTACGCCATGGTGGTAAGGGTACGATCCAGGCGGTAACTTACCGCCTGGGTCGTAATGAGGGCCACAGTCTCATTGTCAAAGGCTGTACTTGGCAAACCTTTCCTCCCCAGCGGTCCCAGTGCTATTTTGTCAGGAATTAAGAATGTCATGCAAAAATATTTTGCAAGAGAACCACTAATAACTTTTGGAGACTGGATGGGCATGAGTTTTATATGTTTCCCATGATTGCAGTGCCTTTTAATGGGACTGGGGCATGATCTTGCTCAATGTGACCAGCCCAGCATCCTGTAGCAGGTGTGTGGCAACCTGCCCTCAAGACCACCCTTCCTACCCCAAGAGTACAGCATGGGATTCTATCACATATCCCCATTCCTAAAAGAGCCCCCTACGATTGTCTACTGAGTCCCAATTGAGAAAGTCATGTTCTCCTGCTTCTGTCCTTCTCTTAGGCCTATCATGAATTGGTAAGATTGTAAATTAAGGAACCATTGGAGGACCTAGCCATTTGTTACCTTGTGTCTGGCAAGCCAGGTAAGGGGTGAAGTCAGCGATGAGGGTATATTTCCACCCTGTAAGATTTTGATACCTCTCTGGCTCATTTTAATTCCAGCCACTCTAATTCCTTTGACGGCATAGTTCCTTTCCCAAGGGAAGGGTATATGGCTTAGTTGGAGAATGAGTTGCTCCGACTGTGCTAAGCACAACCTTAGAGGCATCGTTCTGGAGAATGAATGTTTGTCTAACATCCAGAATTATGAGGAGGTGCTGATGGCAAAATGTGCTTTTTAACCTCTTGAAGGCCTCCTACGCTTTGATAGTCCTGTGATGTTGTTGTGCTTCGACCCTTTGAACCTATCTGGAAGCGGTTTGGTGACTACTCTACTGAGAAGAGAGAGATGAACCACTGATAGTACCTCACTAAGCCCAGAAATATCCAGAGCTCTCTTTCAGTTGTAGGCCGTGGGACTTTCTGAGTTGCTTCTACCTTGGCTTGCTCAGGTTGTACGCTACCTGTCCTCAATTTTAAACCCAAAAGGAGGATAAAGTCAGGTGACACTTTTCAGGAAAGGCTTTCAGTCCTGTTTTCAGTTGATTCTGGGTAACTAGGTATACATCCTTACCAGGTTTTACTTTATGTACAAATGCCATCCATAAATGCCCTGTGCATAATTCTTCTTAATGGAGATGAAATGGTTAAAATATCCTACAAAGGCAAATAAGACAAGGTGGAAATCCTTGGAGAAACAATACAAAGCAAAGACGTTGGAGGCGAAGAAAAACGTCTTCAATGAACAAATCTTAGTGACCTCTAATTCAACTGGCAAACTTTTTCAGATTCTAAAATCAATTGAAAAACCTCCTGCCTTTTACCTCATTTTCAACCAACACAGGAAGACTGTGGTAAAGTACAGTATGCATTCAGTAATAAAATTCAAAATGCCAGTGAGGCTAAAAGTTCCACCCAAGGACGCCCACATTGCAGCTTACTCCAGTCAAATCTGAAACTAACCCTACCTTAAAAACCAAATTCAAGTTTGGAGGACATGAGCACTGTTCTTACCACCATGTGACAAACAGCTTGCTCAGAGAATATTCTGCCCCCTAAATTGATACTGGAAAACAAAGACATTTTTGTACCTTATCTTACCAGAATGGTCAATCCCTCTTTCAGAGATGGTCTGGGTCCGAAGGATCCCTCCAATCTTTGACCAATAACAAACTGTAATTTCCTTTTGAATGTTCTTGATAAGGTAGCAACTCAAACAACTCCAATCATTTGTGGATGATAACAATCTTCTCCACAAACCGCAATCAGGCTTCGGAAGATCACAAAGTATGGATACCGCATTGTTAGATCTTCAAACCGACATGCTTAACATTGTTGACAAAGGCAAAAGGGGCATGCTGATTCTTTTGGATCTGTCTGCGTCCTTTGATTTGCCAGATCACTACCAGCTTCAAAAGGCCTTAGAACACCCTGGAGGGTGCACCCAGGAAGCAATAGTCTGGGTGATATCTTCTTTAGCAGAACGGAGCTCTAAAATGCACTGGGGTCACCCATTTTCCCTTCTTATAGCCATCGATTGTGGCATGCCCCAGGGGGCAAGTCTGTCCCTCCTTCTATTCAATTAATACCTACGGTGTCTCTGCACGCTTCTTAATTACATTGGTGTGTATTTCACCATCTATGCAGATGACACCCAACTGGTTGTTGAACTGAGTGGCTGCCACAACATGGATAACATCAAAATTGGTAACATCTACAACATCATAGAGGCGTGGATGAAGGCTAATTGGCTTTGCTTGAATGGGAGCAAGACTGAGTTGATGATCTTTGGCTCCCATCAAGATAGGTATACATTAAGCGCAGACTACTCATCTTTGAAGATCAGAGACTCTCTCACCCATGTCTCGGAGAAAGTTAAAACCCTGGGAGTTTGTTTGAAAGCATCTTTAGGAGCCGAAGCACATGTAGCTTACCTAAATCAAAACTGCCAATACTATCTGAGGCTGCTCAGATTTATTAGACCATATCTAGTAAGGGGTGTATTGGACACTGCCAGATTTTACAAAATAATGCTGTCAGAATCATCAAACAGAAAACCAGAAGGGAGCTTATCTCCTCAGCGTGGAAATGCCTCCATTGGCTAGCCTTGGAGGACAGAATTTCCCTTACATCCTTGACCAGTGTTCGCCCCTGCCTACCTGAAAGAACAAATAACCCTTTACACACCCGGCCAAGCTCTGAGATCTGAAACCCAAGGACTCATTTTACACACAGGCGCCAAGAAAGCAAATGTGCTAGGATGCTCGTTCCCTGCTAAGGCGGCACAAATACGGACAGGCTCCGATGCTCTTTAAGGCTTGAGTCAAACCATATAACCTTCAGAAAGAATTTGAAAACAAGCTTATTCAAGTAAGAGCTGTAAGCCTGTTTACAAAGTAACCCTGCTGACCCGTCATTAATTGTTGTCTGGGTCTTTGTGTTCGTGCCCTGTTGCCTGCAGGCTTTGGCACAATATAAACATATAAATAAGTAAATGAGGCTGAAGGATATCATCAGTTATGCCTGGAACATTTGCTGGGGCTCCCTAGATCTCAAATAGCAACACTCTAACACGGAACAGTCCCCCAGGTATTACAAGGGCATTTTTCATGATCCTATAGAGCGAGAGCCAACAACATTAAGTCAAGTCAAGCTTGGAGATCTGGAAATCCGGCTCATCCCTCTCAAATATCAGAATTAAATGTGGCATTGAATATGCATCAAAGCTTGGGCTTTCATTGACTTCACGAAAAAGGCTATTTGGAACCTCGATGATCCATTGAGCTTGGCAACTAGGACTATCAGTGATGACCAGTGGCTCTGAGATGACTTCTTAACTCAAAATTCCACAATTCTTTTCACCTCTGTTTGTACCATTTAGCGTCTGGCTTATGGCAACAGTGCCATTCACCTATGGATTTCCATGACAGTGTCGCAATACAGTGAAATTAAGGCATTGATTTTTTCCCCTAGTTTTTCCAAGGGCACATCTTTAAAATGAGTCAAATAGCACTGCAAGTAATTTGCTTGATTACCCTTCAAGTTCTCCGGAATTATCTTTTCAATGTTTGTGGTCTTTTTCCGTATAAACCTCTGTGCTGAAAAATGTCTGGGATGGCTTATAGTTTTATGCAGCAGGGATGTGACCTCACAGTTTGAGCTGCACTGTCCTCTTGTGTGATGTTGGACCAGGTCTGGCTTGCATATGGTCTTAGCCCTTTCATAATGGTGTGGCAAACTGAAAAATGATTGTTTGAAAGAATGCCCAGAGAAGTTGAGAGTGGTTAAGATAAATTCATAAACTTCCATTTTGCAGCATGCATTTTTGTTCTGGGCATCAGAGTGGGATCTTCAGGATACTTCCAGGCCTTGAGTGGGGCCAGTTAATGTGGTAGACTTGAAAAGTCTTCTAGTGCTCACAATCTTGCACAGGGAAGTTCAGTGCACTCAGAACTTCGGCAACTCATAAGGGCCCAAGCCATTGTGCCAGGAGCTTATTCTCAGATGTCACCAGAGCACCCAAACCTGATTGCCTTCACAGAAATTCCTCAAGCGAGCATGATGGTCTTCCAATCACTTCCAATCACTTTTGCTTGTCTTGGCTTTAGTGCAGGTGTTGATGTACTAGATCTCTCACCAACTTCATCCATTGTTTGGTGGCCTGCACAAACTGGGCTCAATATCGTCTTACCACTTCCTAGCTTCCCCATTTCTCCCTAGGGATGATGAGGAAATCTTGGGGTTCCCATTCATGAACCAGATGAAATGGGGAAAATCCTGTAAAGGTTTGTGGAGTCGTGAAAGCAAAGAAGTCCTAATGAAGAAAGTTGTCCCAATACTTTGCATCTTCTTTCAATAAATTCCGCATGATGTTATTAATAGTCTGACTAAGTCTTTCAACTAAGCTATCTGTTTGGGGCCTATAGATGGAGGTAAGGAGTGTGCCAATGTGTAACAGAGTCAATAAGAATCTCCTGGTTAAATCCCACCAGAGAAAAATAAAGAACTAAGTGCTTGATAATATGCTGGGTGTTGTTACAAAGAGAAAGCACTTGTGTTTAATGTGTTGAATAGTCTATGATTATCAAGATATATTTATTTACAGATTTGGTCCCATGATATCCATGCCAGCCATAAGAATGGTACTTCAATTAAAAAGGCACTGGCTTCAAAAGGAACCGACCAGCATTGAAAGGTGAGGGTGTTTTTTAAAAAAACAAAAATGCATACTCTTTGATGAACTTCTTCCCATGTGGATAGACACCAGGACATTAGCACCTACATAGAACATTGCCCTTTGCTTTTCCAATGCTCTGAGGTACTGTTGTTAGATGTGAATGGGCTAACTCTATGGCCATCCTTCTAAATGGAGGTCGAACAAATAACTGGTAATGGGTGTTCCCCACCTCTTAACCTCTAACATCGTTCTCTATCCAATATAATGGCCTTATTTTGTCCACAAATTGGGATCTCACATTTGCTCTCATCTAAAGAAATAGCTTTGTCAAAAGCTAACCTGAAGGGTAAGTCAATTTGCTGAGCAAAGGAAATGTTGGGGCAATGGGGAAAGAGATCACTAGGCTCCATTTCCAGACTGTGTGCTGGTCTGGGATGAGATGAATAAAACCTGTTCCTCCCCACTCACATTCATCCAAATTTGTAACTTTCAGCACAGTGGGTTTGGAGAAGCTCTAGCATACAAGCTGAGATATTGGGTTCTCTTGTACAACATATACACCTTTCCTCTGATTCAAGGGAAGTACGCTCAATATTGTCGATAATCCTGCTTTCACTACTCCGTCCTTAGGCCCATGGATGTAAGAGTTTGAACAACAATTAGAATGTCTACATCATCAACTCTACAGTTGAATCAACTGTGCAAACTTGTGGTTGCTTGAATTGGAGCTTTGCCTTCTCTGTGCTTCTAACAGCCTTCATCGATGAGTGTGGTGGGACTTATTTGTTGGCCCCCATTGATCCCATTTCTGACACTATCTGTCACACAGATGAGTAGGATCAATGTGGGGTGGGCACAGAAGTTAGAGTTTAGAGGAATACAGATTAGAAACCATTACACATGTGAGTGAACTTATGTAATATATAACTCAACAACAAGATGTCTTCGCCTTGTGGATAAAACAACAAAGTCTCTGGAATTTATAACCCTCAACATGAGAATTCATTCCAGGGAAATGCCTTGCAGGTTTCAGTGCTTCAGCACTTCTTTCTTAGTATTGTGTTAAGTAGATGCAGGTCCTCTACTACCCTGCTATTTTATTTATTATTATAATTTCCAAAGGGTGATTTACAAAATCCCACCGTTTTACACAACTTTTTGTGATAGTTTTGTTTTGTTTTTGCCTTCTTCCCCAATTCTCCCTTCTTTTTTCACCTAGTTTTAACTTGTGCTTTGAATGTGATAACCGTTCTTTTTGTTTAACTGTAATCCTTTGGAAATAGCTTATTTATATGTGTGATTACTTTTATAAATCAATTTTATTAATGAAAAAGTAATTTTTATGAATTTTTTCCAGGTGGACCTTTTAGCAGTGCACGTTATATAATACATACTCTGCTAATTTCCTTGTTCTCCAAATGTGCTTTTTAACCCATTCTAAGTAATTCCATGCGCATTAGAACAAACCCTTCTTTTCTACATCGTAAACTCTAACTCTAGGGTCCACTTAACAGGGCTGACGTGCATTCTTCCTCGTATGTCATGTCTTCCTCCTTGTGTTTGTGCTACTCGTGCACCCATGCCCTCCTTCCAATCCTCCTATGACCTCTCCACTCTTCTTCTTTCTACAGACTAAGGTCTAGTTACCCCTGGCTGGGGCACAGTATGCCAACTCTCAGGCAAGCCTAGGAAATTGCACACTACTACGGTGGTGATTTTGCGTGGTATAAAAAAATGGTTAACATAAACCAACATGTTAAGACCCTTGAGACAAGACAAGGAAGCAAATGGCACCGCGTGGAGGACCAGTGCGGGGAAGGCCTTGTAATGATGCCCTCCAAAGACTAAGAGAGATACACATGCCACAAGCACAGGATCCTGGTGCACTCAGGAAAGAGGTGTGAAGCCATCATCACCACATCCTCCTCTTCCTCTCCTTGACCTTCCTCTCCCGCCTCATCTTTTCCACTTCTTCCCTGGAGCTAAAGCCCTCTCTGGAAATCAATGCAGACGATCCATATCCATCTGCAGTTTTCTTAG
The DNA here is from genome assembly GCF_040938575.1 of Ambystoma mexicanum. NCBI lineage: Eukaryota > Metazoa > Chordata > Amphibia > Caudata > Ambystomatidae > Ambystoma > Ambystoma mexicanum. The sequence goes on along the minus strand of NC_090934.1, from coordinate 1,229,376,796 downwards.
TGACATGTTTGCATTGCAAGTGATCATCTCCTTAGGCCATCAATATTCACCGATCGCCCATGGGCCGTCACGTGGCCTCTGCTGAACAGGGAAATCACAGCACTTCTGCTGTCAGGGTGTGCTGCTCTAATCACACTCTTGCTTCCCCACATGGAATACTCCCTTCGGTGAGATTGCAGGCAGCATAAGGGGACGGATTACCATGAAATGATCGAAACAAATGACAGACTGAGAAATGGCCACATTGTTTTGTTCACATTTTATTTTTTTAAATGCGGAGGGTGACACCATCCTACCTCCCCCTACCATAGCATATCCTCTTACCCACCCCCCTTCATCTATTTTTAATAAAAATGAACAAAAATCCCTAACAAATTCGACCAAAGAAATTTAGTGATTTCGAATTAGGTATTTTTGTATTCGATCATTTCTGCAGATATCTAAGGGGACAGCATCATTCACTCTTATTCCTAAAAGCAGCAGTTGTTTTATTCACATATAAAAACAAAAATGGGTCACAACACAAGGGAGAATGGCTATACAATATTTCTTGGCACACCTGCAAACGGATGATAAACGTGTCTGCACATAACCTATAACAAATGCTTGTATTTTATGTTCATCCATAAAGCCAACTTTTAAATCAAAGGCTACTGGAACAGTATGATTGGTTGCCATAACGTGGGCGTCCTGTTGGGTAGTAAGTTCAAATGCAGAATATGGGAGGTAGTGATTGCTGGATTCAAATTTGAGTGCTCACCAGTCAAAGGTAAGGCACATAGGAAAGGTCCAATCTCCTCATGGCAGTTTCAAGGTCCATTGGGCAAGCTCAAGACCCCTGGGGTAATTGAAAGTCTCATTGGGTAATTGAAGGCTGTTGGGAAGTGTTGTGGCTCGTCTCAACATCGCAATGTACACAGGGCAAATTCCAGGCTCATCGAGATTTGGCACGATTGAAGCGTTTTGGCAATGTTCAGGCTTATGGAGAAGGTCCATGTCACAGTGAAAGTAGAGGAGCGGTGGTCACAGTCGTGGCTCACAGTGAAGCTTTAAAGCAAATGGGGCAATTTTAAGGTGCATGCAGAACTTTTTAGGCCGATTGTCGGTATTTGGAAACATAGGGCAAATCACAGGGTCACAGGGCAATTTCAAGGCGCAAAGGGGCAGTGTCAAGGCTCGGGAGCTGATTGCAAGTCTCACTGGGCTATTTCATGCTTTGCATCTCATTTGGACATCATAATGCTCACCGAGCGAATGCATGCGTATTTGGCCACCTTGCGGCTCATTCAGCTAGTTGAAATCTTATAGTGCAAATTGTATTGCATGGTGAAATTCAAGGGGTCTTGGTCAATGAGCCTACGAGGTGCATAGGTACACTTCAAGGCCCATAGATCAGGGATCTGCAACCCATGGCTTTCCAGATGTTCTGGACTATAATAACCATTAGCCTTAGCATGTATATTCAATGGTGATGGATTATGGGAGTCATAGTCAAAACATCTGGAGAGATGACGCAGTTTGCAGGCTCCTGACATATATTGGCTTCAAGGCATACAAGATAACTGATGGGCTCATAAGGCAATCCAGCTTCTAATCTTTCAATGGATGTTTATACTGTCTGTCACTTTTTCTTTTGTCTCTGTGCCATCCGTACATACCTGATAACGACTAATAACTGATGTCCGGAACAAAACAAGATAAGTTACATCACTCAAGGTATCTCTCACAACAGGTATTGGGAACTATAATGGTGGAGAAACTTTGATCAATTTACACCATCCTTTGTGAACTGTTAGTCCATTCTGAACCCTATTAATGGCCTCACAGCGGCAGCAGAGAAAAATGGCAAAACTCCAAAAAAGGCTTCAGAACTAGAGACTGTGATCCCGACACAGGAATGATTACTGCAGGGTCTGCAACCAGTGTCTTGAGCATAGTGGTTGTATTATAATTGTGATTGTTTATGAATGAAATGAAAATGGTGTATATTTATTGTTTAGTTTGTATAAGGTTTTAATATAAATCCAATTCACAATAAAAAGAAATTAAAACAGAAACATTTGAAGAAGGTTTGAGCCAAGTCGTGTCAACCATCACTTTTCTGATCTATCCGAGCACTAGAATAGAGGTTTGAATCCTTGGAATCAATGAAGAGTTTTGTCTCAAAATTGGTTGAATCATTTTCTAAGTGGTACAACACCCCATTTACATGTGTACCTTGGGCAGCAGATTGCACATATATGAATAAATGAAATCTGGCTCAACGCAGTCTGAAAAGCAGTGGAAAAGCATCTTATTGCGGATTGATTTGGAGTAATTTGGAGTTTTGTTAATTGATAAAATATCTACTTACACCTTTGGAAAGATTTGTAGAGTGATATGTATTAGTGGTTAATTGGATGCATTTTGATGACATTTTACTGTATTTTATTCATCTTTGTATTTTTGCTCTATTTTATATGTATTTCATTGCATGATATATAGAAAAAACACATACATCCATAGGGTTGTAACACTTCAAAAAACCCTGCTGGACGTGTGTAAGGACACCCAAGCACTCACGACTCTGCTTACTTCCAGAAAAATATACCTTTATTCACTTAAAAATATACAGTACATTGAAATATAAATAAATATTTCATCACAGGCATGGGCAACATGCCTATACAAATGGCAACCTAGGGCTCTAAGAGCATGCACACTCACCCATCCGGGTGGAGAGAGCCACGTGTTTCGCCTGTTCTTGCAGGCTTCGTCAGGCTAGAAATCCGATAACGCCAAATGCTTCATAGAGTTTAAAAATAGGCATTTAGAGCGGCCCGCTGCCTCCCAGACATCATGTGTTCTAGTGGTCATGTGACCGGAGCTCTTAACGCTTCTAAACCGGCTGAATCTCTAAATAGATATATATATATATATATGTTCATAGACTGCTGCAGCAACAGCAAAAACGAGTTGCTGCACTCTCCAAAGTCCTTACTCAACCCACGAAGCAGAGTCAATTTCATGGTAGAAACATTACTTTATTGGTGCTTCATAAGCAAAAAACAAGTAGAAAATCCATAAAATATACTGTTCCCTGAAAAGATAACCAAAACTTTGGCCAGCATAATGCGTTTAGCGACCTCCGCATCACTCGTTCACATAGCCGGGCCACGAGAATGAGTGTATACATATCAGAGGAGTTAGCAATCGCCAGCCATGTGGCAACATAGTTGTAGGACTCAATAGTCAATGTCAAAACATTCAACCATATTATAATGTCCTCAGTATAACAGCATATAAATGAATAAACTTGTAATCTGAGGGTGGTATGTTGGCTACTTGCTCATGTAATTTTGCAACCCCACCCTTCCCTGATTTAGCTCTGTCTTGAATGTACCATTTCCATTTGATTATGCTGGCTTCTTGAGCGTGTCCTATTCTGTGTGTTTTAGGAGAGCTCAGCACCCATTGCATAATGGGGATTTCAGGCCTCATCAGCACATCATGCCCCACTGTCATTTGCTCAGTATCGCCCAGGGTGCAATAACATGCTAGCAACTGCTTCTCGAACGGAGTGTATGAGTTACCAGCATCGGGCAACTTACGACTCCAGAACCCCAATGGCACACGTTTCCTGTCCTGTTTCTGCCACACACTCCAGCTAGCGTAATTGTCTTGCGCAGATACATTCAACTCCACTTCGCCTTCATTTCATGGCCATAAATAAAATACCTGCTGCACGGTGTCTTTCGTCAAATCAAATGCTTTTAGCTGCTCCTCCCCCCGCTGAAACTCATATTTCTTTTGTGTCAATTTGTAGAGGGGAGCCAGTATACCCTGAATCAAAATATCATCAATGCAGTGAGAAATTTGTATGTCAGGTTTACACGGTATCTTGTCTAAGTGCTCTGCCACAAGCCGGTGACAGATAGTTGGGCTATGTATGTACCACATAGGTAACCTTGTGAAGGTGTACTGACGCCCGCTCCAGGAAAATGCGAACTGCTCTTGGCGCTCTTCAGCAATTGGCACAGAGAAAAATGCATTGGCTAAATCTACCACTGCAGACCAGGTCCCCTCCAACTTTTGGACATTCTCAATCAAGGTAATGGCATCTGGGACTGAAAGCACCAAGGGAGGAGTGTGTTTATTTAACTTGCGGTCATCCACCGTCATCCTCCAAAACCCGTCCCCTTTTTTGACAGGCCAGAGTGGGTTGTTCCACGCAGTAGTAATAGGGCATAACACAGCAGCCTCTACGTACTCTTTGATGGTGTCTGAAATGTCCTTGTGCCCCCCGAGAATGCAGTATTGTTTCATCGCTACCCACTTGGTTGCTACAGGCCGCACTGGGGCATCTTCAATTTACCTACGGTAATGGGTGTGCATGTCAATGCACTCACCTCAAACTGATACGTTTTACTTCCAAATCCCAAAGTCAATCCTTCTACAATGTCAAAGCCAATTATGTACTCAGGTGTTGGGACAATCAACACTTGGTATTTCTGTCTAGTCAAATTGCCTATTTTCATATCAACTTCTGTTTGTACTGCGGGGGTCTCCTTTCCCCCTAGCCCTGTAATGGTAAAGTGTCTGCCTTTGAATTGTGTTGGATTTCCACGAATCAGAGAGGCCTCCAACCCGGTGTCTATCAATGCTCGCACACCTTGCATATTTTATGGCCCCCAAAAAATCTTAACATTAACATGGGGTCGCCTATCAACTTTTATGCAAGTGGATGCTGCCGGAGCTTAGCCGTAACCCTAGTCAAATTTTGAATGACTGCAACCTGACTCTGCCTCTAACATTGCACTCACCACCTTCCTTAAATCAGCATATGTTGGCTGGTACGGGGAAGGAATCCCCATAGACCCTTCTTCCTGTTCATCCTCAGGAGGGGCAGCAGGTGAGGTGTCCCCCTGTGGCTCAGTCACCACCTGTTTCTTAGCCTGTTTATAGTGCACTTTGGCTGCAAGCCCCCTCTTTTTGTACAGTTCATACATTACTCTGGTTTCAATGCCATCAATCTCTTCTCGTGGCACACCATCTTTTAGCAAGGCCAAAAACATGTCTTTCGGGGACACTCAGGAGTCTCTACTATTTTGCCTCCTGCCTTTAGATCTTCTCTCACTATGCCCCTCTCTCTCTCTCGCAGCTTGTCATCACTTTTGTCCCACTCCCCTAAGTCTGCCAATTGCCGGATGGCATCTACTACTTCATCAGTGGGTTTGCCCGTTATACCTACGAGCAAAGTCATAATGACACTTTTGTATGCAGGCGGAGTAGTTCTGATCACCATATTCCTGGTTGAAACTGAAAGCGGCACGACCCCATGTGTCCTGGTTCATCTACATGAATTGCCTCCTTCATAGCATGCTCTCTGACCTTTTGAATCACCTCTTTCAAAGTGTACCACTTCTTTTCCTCACTAGGCCAATCTGTGGTAATATGATACTTGCGGTTACATGCCTGGGCTGCTAGGTGCAACAAAGACACCTGTGAAGCTTGCCCATTTTCGTCATTGGGCAGCCCTTCCCTTAAGACTTCCTGTACATTGGTGTCAGTTGACAAAGGCATAAAGCGTGGTGAATCTGTGGAATCTACCAACAACCCTGCAGTGCCCCATCTAGCAATCTCAGCATCCATGTCAGTAAAGGTTCCCCTGACCTTTGCCTCAAACGAGTAATGATTCCTCAACCTCCTTCTGGGTGTAGTCTTCCAGTGTGGTTAAATCCACAACCCCGCCTGCAGAATTCTGCGGGTGGGGTCCGCACGCCATCTCCTAACCGGCTTCACTGCCACTGTCTTTTGCTTCAGTTCTGTATTGGAATCGGACTCATTTGCCTAGCTACTCTCTGGGCTTGTTGAAGCAAAAATGTCTCCATTCCACTTATCAGGGTCCCAATCCACACCTACGGTAGCGATTACAGCTGCCACTTTCCTTTGGTTGACCCGCCCATCACCTCTTTTTATACTTGTACCGGGCTACCCTAACTGCGGCCCTCTCTGCCACAGCCTGATATTTATCAGCCTTGTCTTTAAAAAGTTTAATCTGAATTTCCTGCATCAACGCTATCTGCTGCTTGACAGCTAACTCTTTTTCTAATTGCAAAATATGATCTTTCATTTTTACATTTTTTTATGTATTTTCCTGTAGGAATGCAAGAGGACCCACCCCCGCCTGCCCAACGCAGCACATTCCTTTCCCCTCTCTACTGAAATCTGTTGTAAACAAAACATTACTTCTGACGGAGCAGCTTCTCCCAAACTACCGTCCCATGTTTCACTCAGCCCAGCTCCACATGCCCACACCTGGGCTAGCTTATCATAGGGGCTTTTAGCCCAACGTGGAATCATAACCTCGGGACATTCACCACCAGCGGGAACACTCTTTTTCCTGAACAAACTATTCATCATTACAGTCATTTGCAAAACCTCTTTTTTTCCTCTTTCCACTCTGCAGTCACTTGCGCAAGCATGCACACACAAAAAAACAGATTAACACATTCCGACACTCACTGCCAAATGAAAACAAACTTTCGCTTTCAATGTAAGCAAAGCCTATCTGCGTTCAAACCGATTCTTTAGTATTTGGAGCAATTCATCACAAATATCCCATCCTCGTCGCCAACAATGTATTGCTCGCCAAGAGTGCACGGACATTTAATTATGACCAGGACATTTGCAGAGCAGAGCAAATACTTTGAATGCAGGTAGACGGAACAGTAACTCACAACCAGACACGCAGTTAGAGGATAATGAGCACTTATACGGCTATTTATTCATAGTTAAGCATACATAAGCAACAAGTGATAAAACAGAAATAAATCACAGAAATGATAGTGAATTAAAAAGAATACATCACCATGGGCGTAACTGAATCCCACATCTCGCCAGAAGAGGCTGGAAGACTCCGGTAACAGCCAGGCTGAGAGCAAAACAGCCCACAGGAAGGTCAGAACAAGGTATCACCCCTCCAACTGAGGTCTTTGTGTTTTTTTCCCGCCTGACCTTACCAGAGCTCCGCATATATGCCCTCCACAAAAGGGGTGGCAATTTCTCGAACCTTCTGGCATTAGTGCTTGCGCATTGATGAGTGACCGTTGGTTAGCGCCGGGCCAACCGACAGTAACCCCAAGGAGCAAAGCGCTTCCCTCTCCTAAAGCACCACGGAAAACCATTCCATAACTCATCTTCAACCTTGGCGCGGGAATTACCTTCTTATCGGGTACCAGCCGGCACCTGTGAATCCCAGCTTTCCCAGCGCTGTGTCCTTGGCTGAGGCCTGCATACCAGGCTCAGCAACGAATAACATTGAAAACATGTTTTTCAGCAAAGCAAGTGCAGCTTCTCACTGAGGCATGGAATAAATATCCATTATGGCTCTGAGTGCCCCAAGAAGGCATTGCGCACCAGCGCCATGTTTTAGCTCAAGCATCACAGGCGGTAAGGTGTTAACAGCTCCCGCAACTTTACCGGCACCGTTAACCCCTTACCACACTCCTCATAATGAGGCCCATTCTCTATCCCCACCACGTGGGTTGACTCCGATTCTACGTATTCCAAAGAATTCAGGGGACCCTTTATGGAAGTCAGCAAAGTGTTTAGCCATAGGATAGTTCACATCATTCTTCTTGATGGCTCGTACATGTTGTTGTATACATACTTTTAACTTAAACTTGGTGCTCTTTACTTACCATTTCTGACAGGTACATTGTAGGACATACACCACATAATCGGAGTCACATGTAATCTTATCCAATATGGGTATATTCTCTCCCAAAACCGGATGTCTATAGTACCCACAATTCAAGGCATATTTACACATGCTGCATCTAGTACATTTAGAAAAACCTGTTCTCTGGTCTTGTAGCCACTGCCGGGTATCCACCCTTTCAACTGCTTTCATATAGCTACTGACCAATTTATCCATAATAGAATTATTGTGTCTAAAACTGATATCAGGATTTTGCATTCAACTTGCTCATCACATCAACATCCCCTAACAGTACCTTCCAATGTCTCTTGAGTATATGGCGTATAGACTGTGCCTCTGTACTTAAAATGAGTATAAGTCGTGTCACAATTTCCTCAGAATTAGATTTACTTTACTGTTGGAAATGGTTAAGAGATTCAATCTGTCACACAGACGTACCTTAATATAGGCACTTTCAATGATCTGTTTAGGATACCCTTGTTCTTTAAAACCCCATGCACTAATACTGTTGTCTTTATCAAAAACCTCCAATAAACTCACCATACGGCACACTCATAGTAAATTCTTAGGATGTCCACTAAGTGCATGCAATGGGGCATTAGCCCATGTTGGTTTTCTGTGCAATTCTGTGGTTCGATTTTGATTTACCACTCTTAAGTTGACATCAAGATATGTGAGACAAGTATGAGTATGGGCTTCGGTGAATATTAGATTGTGTTGATTCATATAAAGTAGCTTAACAAAATCCACCCAATCCTTTTCTGTCCCTTTCCATATAACTAACAAATCATCAATAAAGTGCAGCCATAATATGATGTTCTCAGTGATAGCTTTGTTTTCTTCTGTCCAAACACGTCTTCTCCCAAAAGCCCATGCTCAAATTAGCATATGGGGGCGCAAAGGTAGTACCCATCACGTACACTTACTTGACAAAAATATTCATTATTGAACATGAACACATTATTGGTTAGGCCTTAATTCTAACATCTCCAAAATCATTGCGGTGTGTTGTAGATAATTAGGAGACTGAGTATTAAAATAATATTTACAAGTCTTTAAACCAAACTGATGTCCTATGGACATATATAAGGACACCACGTCCATGGTAGCCAGTAAATAACCGCTATCCTATGGTATCCCTTCAACATGTGAGAGAAAGTCAGTGGTGCCACGTATATATGAGGGGAGAGAAGAAACAAAAGGAAACAATGTTTCATGAATGTATTTGGACATGTTTTCCAAAATGGAACCAGAAAGGGTGACAATCGGTCTACCTGTTTTTTTTTAAATGTTTTATGTGTTTTGGGGAGAAAATAGATAGTAGGTATAACGGAATTGGAAGTGAAGAGGAAACAACAATTATCTTCCTCCAAGATACCTTTCTGTTCCCATTCCTTAATGAGGTCCATAACTTTGGACTCCAGTTCTTTAATAGGATTCAAAGGTATCCTTTCATAATCCTGTACATCCCTCAATTGTTTATATGCCTCATTCACATAATAATTCCAATTCATGATCACAATGTTATGACTTTTATCAGATGGTTTTATAATACAATTGGATAGATTATGGAGTTTACTGAGTGCCATTTTGTCTGCCTTTGACATATTCTCATGAGGACTTCTTTTGATCTTCTTCCATACGTGTTTAAGATCTTCTATGACCAGTGTTTGAAAGGCCGCAATATTACTTCCCACGGGAACACTCGGGTTGAACGTGGATTTAGATTTTAAAAGACTCTTTTTAGTTCAATCAGTGGCAATATTGATGGCCTCCAAGTTGAGGGACACATTAGAGCCTGCATCATCCTCTTTCTCCAGACTGACTAACGTGGATAATGTATACAATTCTGAGATGGTAATATCTGTCTGTCCTGTAACCATGGACTTAGTCTTTCTGCTGAAAGTGTTAGTAGAAAAGTCAAGTTAAGCAGCTTGAGTTTCTGGATACAATGATCGAAGTCTATACGGGTCTGCACATAATCAAAATGTGCAGTGGGGCTGAAATTAAGGCCAAGATCTAGGACTCTTTCCTGTTCTTTTGTAGGGACATGATCAGAGAGATTAATGATCTTCATCCGATTGCGCTTCACTTCCTTTAAACTCTCTACTTTCCAGAGCGCAATGATCTGCCTGATGAGTTGTTTGCCAAGTTTCCTGCCCCTCTGCCCCCTCCTCATTTTTTTCTGCTGCCTCTTCCTTGACCACTCATGGCATTTGCTCCCCTTCCTTGTTTTTGCACTCTGCCATCTTGATGTAGTAGCTGCATTTTGTCTAAAAAATGTAGACAAACTGTTGGTTCCTCATTTTCACTTTCAGTGACATCTGATTCAGATGTAGATGGTGTATCACTCTGTATATTCACATTATCCTGTACTTCACCCGTTGGTTTCTTCAGTACGGCTAACCCCATTTGATCGAATCTAGAGGCAAATGTATAAACCCGTCCTGTCTCATAGTCCTCCTTGTGCCATAGGAATTTTCTCTGTTTGCGAGCCTTAATTTCCTCTTCATAAGTTAGAAGATTCTTCTCCATATATGATTTCAATTTCTTGGCTTCCTCACTCTCTGGCATAGATGTCAACTTGGCCTCCAGTTACGTCATCTTCACCAGTATCCGTTCTCTTCACCAGTATCCGTTCTCGATCACTGCTTGCATATTACCAGCAATTTAAGAAAAGTATTCGAGCAGTCGTTAGTAACCGCACCCCATTCTTTCAACATATCAGGACCTTGTTCCTCAAAAGATGAGATAGTTAATAACCATAACCCTCGTGGTATCCTTCCCACATCAATGTAATTCTGTAGGGAGTGTTGCTCCCACCACTTGCTTGCTTCTTTTTTCTGCAATTTTTCTAATTCTTTAAGCAGCCTGACCTCATCATTATCAACAACAATGGCCACACTGCTATTGCTGGTCTTTTTTGCTGTAAGTGTCTCACTGAAAAGTGAATGAGCCTGTGCTCTTCGTGCAGCTTCTCTGTTTTCAAGGGAACTTGTCATGGTGCATCTAATAGAAAGAGTTTGTACCATGCTCCTGAAACAACTGCACAGCACCAGTTATTACTAAGATAGTTTCAGTCTTAGGAGGTACCTTTGGATATATATATATATATATATATATATATATATATATATATATATATATATATATATATATATATATATATATATACTCATGTGTTGTGTGAATTTGTTTGTATTGTTAAGGTTTTTAAAGTTCTAATTGAACTATAGACAGATAATAATAAATAAAGATTAGCAGATTTGCATGAGATGTATGCCGGTAAGACCGTCTCTAGCTTATACCATGATAAATCTCCCCCCTAGCTTCTATTAGTCAACAATGAGAGCCAGAAATCGCTCATAGCATGATAGACATCGTTTGTATATCAACAGACAGTGATTACAATACTGAATGTCCTATATATTCAGGAACATTATTTACTGCGCCTATTATCACATAGTAAGTGCGAGATTGGCGCTCTGTCACAATCATACAAAGGTCATATTAAATCATGGGTGCTGCAAGATAGCGCCCCCTCCTCTTATAATCAGTGTGAAGCAACATATTGTTTGCTATCTTTGGAGACATTGTTTGTATTGCATTTTGTAATACCTTGTAGTCACCCACAGAACCATTAACTTGTAGCCAATGCAGAACAGTGAAATCACTTACTGCACCCATCCCCTGAAGACCAGCGAGATATGCGACTGCCTGCACCTTCAGAAGCATCACTCAGAGTGGATCTGGACAATGGGAGTGATTGTAGCATGTATGATTGCTTCAAGCACTTGAGAGCACAAGAAACCATATTATGAAACAGGCAAATAGATGTCAATTTTATTATGATTTCTGGGTCATATCTACTTTTATAGTTACACAAGTTACAAACAATGGTTATAACAGGCCTCAGATAAATCGCCTACTTGCAAACTCTGTTCCATTTGAGGAAAACAACAACAGGCACTAACAGTGACTGACTTGTTTCTAACCGTGGGGCTGTTGTAAGTCCTTATTTCTGATGTTTAATGGGTTCTGAGGGCCAATCCCTCCCACTGAAAGCTGTCCCAGAGCAGCCACCAAAGGGTGATTTCCCCAACCCTCCCCCCATCAGAGTGGGTAACTCCCGAGCCCCCTTTGGCTCCACTCCCCTGCCCTGCCTTCACTCCCCACGCCCCTCTTCCAAGGCAAACTGACCCCCTTTGTTCCTGTGCACATTTACCTGCTTCCATGCTGATGGGATTTTCATTCCATTGGGGGCTTCATGACCCCTAAATCCCCCATTGCACCACTCACCCTCCCCACTCCATTCTGCATCCCAAAATGCCCACTGATCCCCCCTACTTACACACACATGCACACACCTGCTTCCCTGCACCGATGACCTTCCTCTTCCGGGCTGCTTCCTGTTCCAGTATTCGGTCATTTAGGTGGAGTTTCCTGGGCATTATTATTAAAAGACACCCCAGGAAAGTGGTTTAAAGAACAAATATTGTTTAATGAAGTGCTATGATGAATGGGAAATCTGTGATCATTGGTCAATCAAATCTGATTTAATATTCTGAAATATATCTGGCAATGTGCAATACGAAAGGTGCACAACACAATTAATAGTATGGAACAATTGAAATCCTACCTAATTGGCTGGGAATTTTAAAGACTCTACCCGGGATTATGACACATTATGTGACATTCAAATAGATCCACCAGGTAAAAAGGTCTTTTAGGTATCAAGGCAACAAAAAGTAGGGGGTAACGATCCCTGTGAAATTACTTCTCTTCTTCCATCAGTGAAATCTCTTATAGAAACTCGTGACCAAAAACCAGCGCAAGGTGATAGCTCATAAACCATTAGCGATACCATTGGCGTCACTAATACTTTGTAGCCAAGTCATCAAGTCACAAACCTGCCATGTCTCCCACTACATACTGTGTCATCCTACCCGCCAGTTACAGGAGCCAGACACAGTAACTCTCCTTCCTTGCTGCCTTCCCCTCCCTCAGCTGGGTACTAATGGTAGAGCGAAAGAGGTCCTTTCTTTTGTACATGCTCCACTAACTCTCCCGAACATGAACACACCCCTCCATTCAATATACCATTGACTGTGCCATCACTCAATCAGCCTAAGATCAGGCCTTGGGATCTGTATACTAGGCATGGTCACTGTGGGCATGGACCGTGGCCCTCATTATATGTTTGCTGGTATTCCACCAGTATTACCAGTGGGATACCGGCAAACTGTACTACCGAATTAACGAACAGATATCAAGTGGCAAAAACACTGGTAAATCCCCATTCCATGGAGCACCATCGGACTCCATTTTGGGTTTTACCAGTATTACTGGCACCAGTATTGCCTTGCTGGTAATACCAGCAGTTATTTGCTGGTAGGGTTGAAGATATACCTCCAGCTGTTAGCCGGAGATAATCCTCCACCCTACCGGACAACTTATAGTTGGCGGGTCCAGAAACGTGCTGGTACTGTCACTTTATTTCCAGAATGGCCATCATATAATTAGGTGCTTTGTCACGACTGTCCCTCAGCATGCTGGAGGAGGCAGAAACTAAGCAACTTTTGTCCCTGTGATTGTCCTCTTGCTATTCTAGAAGGCCTGTCTGCTGAGTGTGGAGAATTGCTTTCCAAGAAGACTAAGGCCAGGCAACTAAAGGTCTTGCATTCATTGTATCATGGAATACTCTGGGCCTTCCCCACTTGTTTCTCCAACACTTCTCAGATATTTGAAATGTAGATATATTTCTACTGCAAGAGGCATGGCTGAGAGTCTGCTCTTTATTGGATGGTTTTACACTACTTTCAAATCCAGCTGCAAAATGATCTTTGGGTCGAACTTATGAAGGTCTAGTGATTGGTGTCAAAAACGTAAGAGGTATTAGAGCCACTACAAAACCCAACACAACATAAGCCCTTCTACAAAAGCTGCTGAAATCGTATATGATACCTTGCAATATCCAGACATGGTGGCACTTTTAACAATTAACGTGTATTGGAATCCTCATAGAGTAAGTCAAACTGTCTTATTTGAATTGGTGAACATCTTACTATTAAACTGATGTGCATCACACGATAGCAGTAGTATCCTAGTTGCAGGTGATGTAAACTGCTATTGTTTGGATTAGGAAGAAGATCCTATTCAACTGCCCCACGCAAGCTCTAAAGAGGCCATTCCACGGAGAGCTAAATGGTATGCCTTAATGACCGAGTGGGGTTTACATAAACTCAACAGCAATATTAAAGGGGATATTACCTCAGAATATGCATGGTCAAGAAGGACTTCAGAAACAACACTTGACTATATTTTCATCTCTTCCAATATGTTTGAGAAATGCACTCTTTTAGGGTTCTATATACAGATAAAAGACCCCATTCAACTATGCACACTGAATGGAGTTTAAACAAAGTTGAGCCACCAACAAATCACACAACCCCGTCCATAAAAAAAAATTCTGCTGCTATCAGACTATCATCGAACACTCAAACTGTTAATTCCTTAAAAAAAAAACCTGTTAATATCTTTAATTTGTCTTTATACCAAGAATTAAGAAATTAATCAATCAGGAAATTTGATAAGGTCTTTGTCCCATGTAACTTTGCACGATTTTTTATTTACTTTTATAACTATTTGCATTGATCTGTTAAAGATATATACATTCACAGGCATGTTTATGGCACAACTATTCAAGAAAAGAAAAAAGAGCTAAGTGATATATTCTTACGTGCTAAACTAAAACTAAAATATAAAAACTGGATCAAGAACTATAAAAGCCTTTCAGTCAAAAAAGATTCAGAACGTATGCTCTCCAAATTAACAAAGATGAAGTCGGTGATCTTTTGGCAACTAATTAACATGAGGGATAATTTACAAGCATACCGTCAGATAAATCCTATCCCTGAAGAGGATTGGATTGCTCATTTTGGGTCCACATATTCATTGCATACATCAAAACTAACAGGACCTATTCCAAACAAAAGATAGTAGTTGTTTGCTGAATTACACAAAGAAAGACATTAAGGACCTAATTAAGTAATCAAACATTTCACATGCTTCAGGTCCAAATGGCCTTTCGAACCAGACACTAATAGGGGATGTTGTCATGCACCGCATTCCTGCATACAGATTCCAGTGCTTAGTTTGGCAAATCTCAGCAACGGGTGCTCCTAAAACTAAGCAATTAGTTTGAGTGCCCGATTCTTTGATATTCTGATTCCTGTGTTTCCCGGACCCGGCTCGTGCATTAAAGGATTATTCTTTAGCTTTCCCCTTTATGATTTTTGGTGCCAATTCCCTCGGCTATTTCCCTCGGTTAATGAACATACGGCTATCCAATCGGACTGCTTTCATTCTGCCCTTGTTTGTTGTGACGCTTTCTAAATCCGATCACCTCACGTCCAGCGCAGTCTAAACATTAGGAATCTTTGTGCTGGACTCCTGTTCCCAAGTTTCTTTTTCCGCACTGGCTGCTGTTTCCACTGGATTTTTGGGAACCCTTACCTCTCACAAGCCCACAGAACACCCTACTTTCCGGATCTACCAAAGACACTGTTTTGTTTGACACAAGGAACTTTGTTCTACACACCGAAGTGACCACTCAGACGCTCTCCTGATTTGAAGGTCACAACTTGGATTGGTTATTTTCATTTTGGGACGCTCTGGTGATTTAATTGGGATTATTCTTGAACTATTTAGATGCGCCCTCCTGCCGTTCGGGTTAGGTGGTTTTGCACAGACTTCCTAGAACTGGGACTTCCTTTTCCTTCTGCACTTTATCACCAGTTTTCTGATTCCAAGTAGGTTACTGGAATTCTTCTCGGCTAAGCAGGTAAGAGGGGGTAATTGTGGGTGGTGATTGTTGCATTTTGGCATTCCTGGCTGCTCTTCTGAACTGCTATATTTTGCTTTGTTCCCTTAGCTCTGTTGTCGCTGCTCCTGCTTTTTCACTCAAGCCCCTGGCCTGTTAGTCATATTACATTTCTACAGGCTGTGCTCTTGGGGGAAAGTCTTGTTAAAGGAATGGTTTGGTCAAAAATGTTTATTGTCCCTACAGGTCGGCCATGTGTTTTTAAGCCTAAATTTGTTGATCGTAGAAAAATTTCCTATGGACCTTACCTGAGTTTTCGTCTACTAAACACATGCGAAAACAGGCAGCAGGGCGCCGACATTTTGTGATAATCTTATCACTTGCCCCATCGCCCTGGGTGACCTGCATTTCCGGCACTAAATCATATCCCCTGACATCAACAAAGCATTCATATTCCCCGCCTCTCTCCGTGACGTTACTGGGCTGCATAGCCAAACGCGCCCAGTCGTCTTCTACGCGACTTCACACAGAACCCGGAAACCAACACAGATCATCTCACAACACAGCGCGCCACAATTCGGAATGTGAAACTGTAGTTTAAAATCAAACAGCAAGATTGTAAATTTGATAAAGTACATTTATTTGACATTAAATGTTTAGAGAATATTCAGCAATCGGCATATTAAATCGGAATGGACATTTTTTTCTTTGCTCTCGATCCGCAAATCCGCTACAGTTTATCGTGAGTCACGCGCTGTTCCTTTTTGGTACACAGGGTGTTGGTTTTCCTTAAAAGAGCACTTTGGTCGCACGGTGAATCGCAAGGCTGTTCCATCAACTAGGCACTAGGCCACCGTAAAGGTTGATATGTTGCTTCTAGCCGCTAGTACTGCGTAAGGGCATATGGGCCCTTGGCGATCGTCCCATAAAATAGTCAAGGTAGTGCAGTTGTTTACAAGAAGCTGCAGCTGCCGATTGAAGAATCCATCGGCCAGGGTCTGGAATAGGTGGCAGACGCAGTACGGAAGGATGTACCTGTTTTGAAAACATAAAAATTTAAATTAGTCTCACCAGCCAATCTTTATTACTATTATTCATTTTATTTATTAGGGCCGAGGTGAAACTATTTGCTTGCGAGGATAGTGCAATGGAGTATGTTTGGCTAAAAAGCAATGCGAAAACTGACGAAAGAAATCGAGGTAACACACAATGTAATGATTTATTAGCGTTGAACCACTGAGAAACGACACTACATGCATGTCGAATGGGGACATGCATGCCCATGTGCCCGGTAGAAAGACGATCCCACACATTTTTTACTTGCTCTTCATTGTAATATGCCACACAGAATGAACAAGTACAACTTAACCTGGCTTTAACGGTACGCTATTGGTATTATATTCCGGTATAAAATCATCTAAAGAGTTACTTACATTATATTTGCCATTTCCATTGTCTCCGTGTAATGCAGTCCATAAATCCCACTCTGTTTGTGCCAACGATTTTTCATATATTGAACTAACATGAAACTCAGTCTAGTTTCAGAATTTTCAGCCTTATCATCTCTTACGTTATTGCACCGCTCCTTCAAATGAAGTCCTTTGGGCATGGTCCCTGTCTCTCAAGGTAAAAAAACAATAGAACCTCATACTGCCAGTGCGAGTCGTGGGCCTCTCCAGCCCGCGAACAAAAAATCAAAGCTGGTGATCTTCATTCTGAATGAGCATACATTCCTACTTTGCAACATCCTGTGTAAAGCCATCCGTGAGAACTTGAATTTTGGACTCCATCTTAGTTTTAGGCCTCACTGTGCTAATGCAAACTGGCTTCTCTCCCATCTGCAACGCCTCGCTTGGCACGTTCCAAGGCCCCCAAGTTTGTCCTTGTTGTCCACAAGCTTTGCAGCCCCAGAAAACCATAACTATGGAGACATTGGTCCTCATTACACGGAAGGCGGTGAGCCATGGCGCTATTAGCGCCATGGCTCATGCCGGTAAAATACCGGCACCGCCTTGGCGGAAAGGGGATTTACCGCCCCATTCCAAGGTTGGAGGGGTGGTAAATCCCCCTTCCGCCATTGCCCTTCCCCATTCCCATTTCTGCCCCATAGGGCTCTATGGGAATGGGGAAGGCGCTAATTACGGCACCGCAATTTTGCGGTGCCGCAATTAGCTCCGAGGTCCCTTAGCGGGTTGGTTTTTAACGCCTGCAAAATGCAGGCGTTAAAGCACCAACCCGCTAAGGGTCCTCGTAGTAAGGCGGTAATGGTTAACGGTCACCGTTACCATTAACGGTGGCCGTTAACCATTACCGCCTTCCATGTAATGAGGCCCATTGACTTTTTGGGGGAATGTGAGGAAAAGTATAAAGTTCCTGAGGAGTTGAGCTGAAAGTGAGATTTAATGTTTGTTTGTTTTATTATTTGTAATGCGCAAGCCTCCTCTCAGGTAACGGTGCGATGCATTTACATGAGATTGCGAAGCTTAATTACAACAACAAAAATATATACATACACATATTGAAAAGGTCAGCGGTATGAGGTGAATAGAGAGAGAAGTCAAAGATGACACCCAGGTTGTTCCCCACTCAGGATGGTAAAGGGAGTGGTTAGGGTTAGCATACGTTATATGTACACTGTACAATAAAAATGTTTTCAAAAAGACAATCAGATTATAATCATTTATACCGGGATTTGTACTTCACAACAAGCTCTGCTTTGGGTGGGCATGGCCCAGTGGCAATATTTGGTGGCAATGTATCTGTGCTGTGCACAGAATCGCTCCAAATTCCATGTGTGTGCATCTCTAGTACATTAACAATAAGGCCTTTAACAAAGTCGAATTCCATTTCCTCATATACTGGTTTGACCACCAATTTTTTATTTCTTTTTGCAAAGGCTGTAGTGTAGCAAAGCATCCCTACATTTCCCGTAGTCCTAGATTGTTCATAGCACACATTCTCGTTATGTGCCAAGACCACTAGTAGGATCCTATGTTTCATGCCCTGTATGCCGAAATGCAATCACTTTGGCCTGTACTTTAGGCACATATTGTGGAACACCTCCAAACCTATTGTGTGACAGAATTCTGTCAGTCCCCTCAAATCTCTTGATAGAGTTTTATCAAACACAATCTTCTCAATGGTTTTGTGTGCAGGTGAAGATGGAATCAACCACTTCTTCTTCCGTGCCTCCTCTGGGGACAAAGGGCCATGTTCACATTGGTGGAAATGTTGGTTTTCTGTCCAGCGGTCAACGTTGGTACAGTGGTGCATTAGTGACCGCCATTTTTCAAGTAGAATTTCCACTGACCCGTCACAAGATTTGGAGCTCCACCAAAGATGGTTGCTGATAGACTGGGACCACTGTGAAATACTTTCCAAACCTTTTTTTTTCCCTGCAGCCAAGATTTTCTTATTGATTGATTTAGCAAGATTCCATACGTCAAATTGATGTTTTATATGTGAAAATCTAGGGCTGTCGCACTGTCCATCGCCAGCAAGCCTGAACCGTTAGCCCTTGAATGTACTTTCTATAGACAATTGTTCAATTTTCCAAGCATCACTAATGGCGGAAATAGATAATCATGTTGGAATTTGTAGTACTGCGTTTTGGAAATGAAATGGAGTCCCACAAACTGAAAGAAAGACTCTAACTTTCTAAAACTGGACCCACTAAAAAGTGAGGCAGCTGCACACAGTAGATTGCCTGCTGGCAGTTTCCCCAGCATCGGTTGTGCAGACCATGAGAACGTATGATGTAATGTACAGGTGGCATGTATTTTGACGTTACTGCCTTGTGTTTGATGAGTCACATTCATCAATGGCTTCCCACATACTTGCCCTCTAACTGAATGCCCACATTTCAGCATACTTATAACATCCATCAAACAACTGTTGAATACTATGTATTTGCCCTCTTTCATTAGACTGTCATCCTGCATCACAGTTGTTTCAGACTGTACCATTGTGGACATATCACCCGAATTGAAACTAATATCGGTGATATCATGTTCTGGTGCGTTGGTGAATGGTGCTGCTGGTTCATTCTCTGTCATTTCAACATCTGTTACTTGAACATTGATGGGAGAACACAACAATGTCGACAGCTTTTTGGGTGGCATTTTTTTGGCGGGTGTAGATTATGTGAATTGACATGCGACTACTTCAGAGCTATCTTCAATACATTCAGTATCATCTTCTTGTGGTGGTGCACTCGCACTGTAGCAATGGTCCAATAAAACTTTGCTGGATTCTCCGGAAACATTCAATTCATGTTCTGGCCATTGGACAAATGCATCTCGAGTCTGAACATGCTGTGCCTCAATTACTAGTTTCTCCATAGTGTAAATTGTTTGGCAAGCAACATCTCTCATTTGTTTCACTGTCTGTGTATGTATAGTTCGTACACCCACGGGCAACTAGAGGACAGATTAGAAAAGGGATGTTCAGTTTAAACCCAAGATACAGTATTGTACAATTGACAGAAAATAAAACATAATATAGTCCCCAGCACAAAACAATTTCTAAAAATATGAATTGTTTGTAACTACCTTATTTTTGTTTATTTTCTTTGCAACTTTCTGGACTCGAACTTCAACATCTGCACGCTATCACTCCGATTCGTATCCGCATGTCTCCCCTTCCTCTTGCGCTGCAACGACTACAATTTCTGGATCCGCATAGACAGCACGGAATGACGCTCCATCGACTCCCTGAAACATAGTACTTTCATTACTATGGATCACAATATTGAAAACATTAAAAAAGACTTGAGGACGACCACACAGTTACATCTCAATAGCTAAATACGAATGAAACATTGTGTAGAACAATCAAACGACAGGTATTCGAGCTCTGATGATCTAGTTCGATGGAACTGTCAGTATCCATACCTCTGGCTCTGCATAGACTGCCATGAATGATTTTATTGGAGAGAACGCTTCAGCAACTCCCTGAAACACAGTACTTGCGTTAGTTTGGTTTTCAATATTGTAAACATAACACACACTTGGGGTCGACGGCACAGGTACATATAAATAGATAACCACAAATGATCCATTGTCTAAAAGAATCAATGGATATCTAAATATGATCCGATTTTCTCGGCTTATTTCTCTGATTTATTTACATCTGCATCAACTACAAGGGATGTTGTGATTGTAGAGGAAGCTCCGTCGTCTCCCTGAAACAAAGTACTTGCGTTAATAAGGACGAAATTATTGCAAATGGAATCACGTTATATGATCTTGCTCGATGGAACTGTCAGTATCCATACCTCGTGCTGCTGAATAATATCTAGGGATGTTGTAAATGTAGTGCGAAAACAAAGAGGTGATGGCTGGAAGGTTTAGACTGAATCTTAACCACTGGCATTGCTCAGGGCAACCCTCCAGACCATCGTTCTTCGCCTGCCAAGCCATTACAGAAGGGGAAAGACCATATGCAAATCAGGCTTGGCCCCACCCCAAAAGGGGAAGTCCAGCCCGAACTGCTAGGTCACATCCCTTCTGCACGAGACCACAAGCATCCCCAAACATGTTTCACCCTTGTTGGGGCTCATCAGTGAGGAGTAGCTTGGGTCTCTAGGCCCAGCAGGCACGGGACCCACGTCTGGGCATACCCGTCCCACTCGGGGTGACAAAGCAAAAACAAAGAGGTGATGGCTGGAAGGTTTAGACTGAATCTTAACCACTGGCATTGCTCAGGGCAACCCTCCAGACCATCGTTCTTCGCCTGCCAAGCCATTACAGAAGGGGAAAGACCATATGCAAATCAGGCTTGGCCCCACCCCAAAAGGGGAAGTCCAGCCCGAACTGCTGGGTCACATCCCTTCTGCACGAGACTACAAGCATCCCCAAACATGTTTCACCCTTGTTGGGGCTCATCAGTGAGGAGTAGCTTGGGTCTCTAGGCCCAGCAGGCACGGGACCCACGTCTGGGCATACCCGTCCCACTCGGGGTGACAAAGCAAAAACAAAGAGGTGATGGCTGGAAGGTTTAGACTGAATCTTAACCACTGGCATTGCTCAGGGCAACCCTCCAGACCATCATTCTTCGCCTGCCAAGCCATTACAGAAGGGGAAAGACCATATGCAAATCAGGCTTGGCCCCACCCCAAAAGGGGAAGTCCAGCCCAAACTGCTAGGTCACATCCCTTCTGCACGAGACCACAAGCATCCCCAAACATGTTTCACCCTTGTTGGGGCTCATCAGTGAGGAGTAGCTTGGGTCTCTAGGCCCAGCAGGCACGGGACCCACGTCTGGGCATACCCGTCCCACTCGGGGTGACAAAGCAAAAACAAAGAGGTGATGGCTGGAAGGTTTAGACTGAATCTTAACCACTGGCATTGCTCAGGGCAACCCTCCAGACCATCGTTCTTCGCCTGCCAAGCCATTACAGAAGGGGAAAGACCATATGCAAATCAGGCTTGGCCCCACCCCAAAAGGGGAAGTCCAGCCCGAACTGCTAGGTCACATCCCTTCTGCACGAGACCACAAGCATCCCCAAACATGTTTCACCCTTGTTGGGGCTCATCAGTGAGGAGTAGCTTGGGTCTCTAGGCCCAGCAGGCACGGGACCCACGTCTGGGCATACCCGTCCCACTCGGGGTGACAAAGCAAAAACAAAGAGGTGATGGCTGGAAGGTTTAGACTGAATCTTAACCACTGGCATTGCTCAGGGCAACCCTCCAGACCATCGTTCTTCGCCTGCCAAGCCATTACAGAAGGGGAAAGACCATATGCAAATCAGGCTTGGCCCCACCCCAAAAGGGGAAGTCCAGCCCGAACTGCTAGGTCACATCCCTTCTGCACGAGACCACAAGCATCCCCAAACATGTTTCACCCTTGTTGGGGCTCATCAGTGAGGAGTAGCTTGGGTCTCTAGGCCCAGCAGGCACGGGACCCACGTCTGGGCATACCCGTCCCACTCGGGGTGACAAAGCAAAAACAAAGAGGTGATGGCTGGAAGGTTTAGACTGAATCTTAACCACTGGCATTGCTCAGGGCAACCCTCCAGACCATTGTTCTTCGCCTGCCAAGCCATTACAGAAGGGGAAAGACCATATGCAAATCAGGCTTGGCCCCACCCCAAAAGGGGAAGTCCAGCCCGAACTGCTAGGTCACATCCCTTCTGCACGAGACCACAAGCATCCCCAAACATGTTTCACCCTTGTTGGGGCTCATCAGTGAGGAGTAGCTTGGGTCTCTAGGCCCAGCAGGCACGGGACCCACGTCTGGGCATACCCGTCCCACTCGTGGTGACAAAGCAAAAACAAAGAGGTGATGGCTGGAAGGTTTAGACTGAATCTTAACCACTGGCATTGCTCAGGGCAACCCTCCAGACCATCGTTCTTCGCCTGCCAAGCCATTACAGAAGGGGAAAGACCATATGCAAATCAGGCTTGGCCCCATCCCAAAAGGGGAAGTCCAGCCCGAACTGCTAGGTCACATCCCTTCTGCACGAGACCACAAGCATCCCCAAACATGTTTCACCCTTGTTGGGGCTCATCAGTGAGGAGTAGCTTGGGTCTCTAGGCCCAGCAGGCACTGGACCCACGTCTGGGCATACCCGTCCCACTCGGGGTGACAAAGCAAAAACAAAGAGGTGATGGCTGGAAGGTTTAGACTGAATCTTAACCACTGGCATTGCTCAGGGCAACCCTCCAGACCATCGTTCTTCGCCTGCCAAGCCATTACAGAAGGGGAAAGACCATATGCAAATCAGGCTTGGCCCCACCCCAAAAGGGGAAGTCCAGCCCGAACTGCTAGGTC
Organism: Ambystoma mexicanum; assembly: GCF_040938575.1. Lineage (NCBI taxonomy): Eukaryota > Metazoa > Chordata > Amphibia > Caudata > Ambystomatidae > Ambystoma > Ambystoma mexicanum. Next base: position 1,229,353,499 of record NC_090934.1, on the reverse strand, counting down.
ACATCCCTTCTGCACGAGACCACAAGCATCCCCAAACATGTTTCACCCTTGTTGGGGCTCATCAGTGAGGAGTAGCTTGGGTCTCTAGGCCCAGCAGGCACGGGACCCACGTCTGGGCATACCCGTCCCACTCGGGGTGACAAAGCAAAAACAAAGAGGTGATGGCTGGAAGGTTTAGACTGAATCTTAACCACTGGCATTGCTCAGGGCAACCCTCCAGACCATCGTTCTTCGCCTGCCAAGCCATTACAGAAGGGGAAAGACCATATGCAAATCAGGCTTGGCCCCACCCCAAAAGGGGAAGTCCAGCCCGAACTGCTAGGTCACATCCCTTCTGCACGAGACCACAAGCATCCCCAAACATGTTTCACCCTTGTTGGGGCTCATCAGTGAGGAGTAGCTTGGGTCTCTAGGCCCAGCAGGCACGGGACCCACGTCTGGGCATACCCGTCCCACTCGGGGTGACAAAGCAAAAACAAAGAGGTGATGGCTGGAAGGTTTAGACTGAATCTTAACCACTGGCATTGCTCAGGGCAACCCTCCAGACCATCGTTCTTCGCCTGCCAAGCCATTACAGAAGGGGAAAGACCTTACTTCCGTACTTCCGAAAAAGCTGTTGCACCAAATCATATATGCATGCTCCCACTTCAACTTCGTCTGGAATTACTTGATTGTCAGGCTCCACATCGAGTGCAGGGTTTGACACTCCATCTACTGCCTGAAACGTAGTACTTGCATTAGTAAGGATTACAATATTGAAAACATAACACACACTTGGGGTCAACGACACAGGTACATATCAATGGCTAACCACAAATGAAACATTGTGTAGAACAATCAAACGACAAGTATACAAGATCTGATGATCTCGTTCGATGGAACTGTCAGTATCCATACCTCGTGCTGCTGAAGAACATCTAAGGATGTTGTCAATGTGGTGGACGCTTCAGCATCTCCCTGAAAGACAGTACTTGCATTAGTATGGATAACAATAATTATAACTGAAAACAAACACTAGGGGACGACAACTAGGGTGTATATCAATTGGAACGCACCAACCAAACATTTGGTTAAAATAATTACATGATACATAAAAACTATTACTTGACATGCATAAAACAAGTCTGTGGCGGAATAGCTAAGTGAGATTACCTGATACGTGCTAGAAGTGGTTGATAACTGCTGGCAGGACACGGATGGAGAATCTTGTTGCTTCATATTCAGTGGATAGTCAAGAAGTTGTAAAGGTAAATTATTGTTTGATAGTGAAATGCCAATATTAAAAATGACCTGCTTTTAAGCATTTTAAAAATGCCAATGCTATGACCTGGGCCCTCGTATCGTACAGGTAAAGCCTCTCGCACTTGGTGATAAATCAAATACAAGTTTTTAGTCAACTGGCTACAGTAATCTGAAAGAAGTACATTTTCAACATTTCTCAAAGAACTACATTTTGGAAGGTTCCAGATATTCGCAAGTCTCCCCATTACCACCTCAAAGGGAGAGAGCCCAGTCTTAGTTTGAGGGGTTGTAAGCATGGATAACAACACGATCGGTAAGGCGTCTGGCCATTTTAGTTTGGTGCACGCACACGTCTTAGCGAGCTTCTTCTTGATAATGCCTTTGTGTCTTTCTACTAGTCCGGCACTCTGAGCGTGTCTGGTCGAATGGAACCGTTTGTCGATCTGTAATCCCGCACATATCTGCAGAATTACAGCAGCAACAAAATGTGGACCATTATCCGACTAGATGACTCTTGGTAGCCCGAACCTTGCAAAGTATTCCTTTAACATAGTTTTTGCAGTAGTCATAGCTGTAGCGTCTTTAACAGGAAAAGCCTCAACCCATTTGCTAAAAGCACATATAACAACTAACACAGATTTCAAATTATTGCACCGTTCCATTTCGATAAAATCAAAGTGTATGACCTCAAAGGGAACAGAAGGTGGACCAAAACTTCCCCTGGGAGTTGATGTTCCCTTACCCACATTATGCTCTAGACAGATCAGACAGTACTGAACATAGCGCTCAGCTATTTTAGAGATTTTGTCATTTGCCCAAACTTTCTCCAACATTTTTGTGACCTTTCGGGCACATATATGTGTACGACCATGAGCCATAACAACCATCATCATGATGTACGCATCAGGAAGTGACCATTTCTCTTCAACTATGTCCACCCAACACCCATCATCATCGAGTTTCCCCAAGCCCTCAGCCCATTTCTTGGACTCTTCTAATGTGGCATCGGCTTGGACATCCCTTACAGAATCAACACCCTCATTCATTGCATAGGCATTTACGGTCTCCCTTGAAATGTATATGGACCTCATTACACGGTAGGCGGTTACCATGGCACTATTAGCGCCATGGTTGCTGCCGGTATTTTACCGTGTCCGCCTTGGTGGATGGCAGAATTACCGCCCTACTCCAAGGTGAGCGGTGGCGGTAATTCCCCATTCACCAAGGCACTTCCCCATTCCCATTTTTGCCCCCATAGGGCTCAATGGGAATGGGGAAGGCGCTAATTACGGTGCCCCAAATTGCGGTACCGTAATTAGCACCAAGGTCCCTTTGTGGCACCCTACTTTAACGGCTGGTAAAACCAGCCGTTAAGGTCGGGTCCCGCAAAGGGAACTCGTAGCAAGGCGGTAAGGGTTTACCGGTACCAGTGCCCTTACTGGTACCGGTAAACCCTTACCGCCAAACGTGTAATGAGGCCCTATGTCTGCAGAGAGATCGGTGGCAGACTGTTTGCTATCTGATCAGCGAAAGCGTTCCCTTTTCCTATATCATCTACAATCTTTTGATGTGCTGCACATTTTATGACGGCTAACTGAGTAGGGAGTGCAAGCGCTGAGAGTAGTTGTACTATTAGGGAGCCATGCTGGATTTTTGTAACATGTGAAGTTAAGAATCCTCTTTCTGACCAAAGTCTACCAAAGTTGTAAACCACCCCAAAGGTATACTGACTGTCACTGTATATATTCACAGTAAGCCCTTCGGAAAGTTCACAAGCTCAGGTCAATGCTATAATCTCTGTGGCCTGCGCGGAATTATGCGTGATTCTCTTGGTTTCCACAACCGTGCTCAATGTAGTGATTGCATAAGCCGCTGTGGATGTACCATCCGGAAGTTTGAAGCAAGAGCCATCACAAAACAGTTCCCCTTGTGGATTATTCAAAGGAGTATCTTTTAGATCAATTCTACCCTTTGTCTCTTGTTCGGTAGTGTAAAGGCAGTCATGTGCCTCTTAAAGGCAGTAATGTGTTTCATTACATAAAACTCCATAAAAACATATAAAACATATATTTCACAGAACACAAGAAGTACAAACAATGTATATAAAATTACATTTGATGTAATGTGATCATTTTATGAGTATCAGTACCTATATGTTTAATTTAAAAAAACGTTTTAACATTCAGGTGTGAATTTTGGGTATTAGATATACCCGCTGTTATTGTAATTTTTGGGTTTAGACACCTGTTAGTATATCTTCTTTTTGTATAATATATTACTCTTATATGCAAAATATTTAGATTCATACTGAACAGCAGCAATCTGAGCGCGTGATCTGCAGGAATTCTATCTGTTTCCGGCGAGATCTTGCCAGAAGAGAGTTGTGAATTAATGATAGTTTCCGAGTGTGGAGGGCTCTAATGTGAACCATATATTCTTCAACTAACTGCACATTGTTGTTCTAAATTGTTAAGATATATAATGAATCCCACTTTTTCATATTTTAGGGCACTCTCAAAACAGCACAGCCCTCATTTCTCAGGTATCTTCAAAATCTTAAGCACTACCCAAGGGGAACTCTATTATTCAATCTGGCTTAGTGGGGATTACAAGTTAAGGAGTTTGCCAGACAGTGACGAGAGACTTCTGAGAGGAGAGCAGGGGGTTGGAATGAGAGCTTTCAGGAGATTGGAGGAAGAATCAATGAGGCAAAGAGAATTGAAGATTGGAGGAAGTGAATCAAGGAGGTTAGAAGGAGCAGGTTACATAGGGGAAAATAGTAGTTGTTGGGGAAGTGGAGGATGCGGACCAACATAGAAAAAGAGTGTATTATAAGAAGGTTGGGTGGGAACTGATACCATCTAGAGAGAGTGTGGATGTTGGAGGAGAATTACCATCAGGTTACCAACAATCGATCCAACTGAAGTTAATATCAGTGGTGGACCTAGAAGAGCCAGAAGGGAAATAGAGCTGCTATACCTGTGGAAGAGGGTGAAGAGTAGGTACTCCTTCTAGAAAGAGAGTGAGAGGTAGGGGTTGACATTGGACTAGGTCAGTCCATGGGAGAAACTAAAGGAGACGGCAGGAGTTTCAAGGTGGTGCATTCTCACCGGGGGCAAGGAGCTTCCCATAGGCATGAGTAGAAAGAGGGTGTCCCAGAGAACAGGACCCTGGAGCAGGGAGGTGGTCAACTGATGGAGAGCATCCCAACCTCCCATTCCTCCGAGATCCTGGGAGGGTGGGATGGTCCTGGAAAGATACCTCCAGATTTGCTCCAGTTTTCGGCTTTGTGAATCTGGTATAAGGAGGCAGGAGAAAAGCTGAGATTCTCAGGGAATCACCAGATTTGCACCAATTGAGAATCTGACCCAGAGAGAGTTTATTAAGTCTAGCAGCAGGCTGTTGCCAAGCGCTGTGGGAAACCGGCGGAGGACCATGAAGCTTCCTGGATCCCAACCGCAGAGACTATCGCCTCCTGCAGAAATACTTCACACAGGGTTTCAATACAATTATTTTAATTTTACTTTAAAACTGTAGTCCAGAAATCCGCCAGGTTAAAAAATACTGCAAACTATAAATGTCAGCGGAATTTTAATTGTGCATGAATGCCAGCTTTTCTCAAATCTCGATATTTCTCATATTTTAGAGACATCACTTATCAGGCTCAATCATATACATGTCACAAATCCAGGGACGTTTTTCTCTGACCCCAGCACATTTTTCACTGACCCCAGCACATTTCTCACCGACATTTGCGCTGATCAACCGGTGCTAAAAATAACATTTATTTTATCTAATTTCAAAAGGTCATTTTGCATCGTATGTTCAGTGAAGATATTGCAAGACAGCCCAGCACCAGTAATACATGTGATGAGGCCTGCACGCTCTATGTTACATTGCATGTCAGATGGCCCCCTTTCTGCTGGCAATGGGAGGGCACGGCAGGGCAAGGGTGCCTAACTTCATTGAACGTTTTATCCAAACTAAAATGTAAAGAGTATTACAATATGCATAAGAATAGCCGGTCAATACAGGTTCGAATCCTGGAAGGGCCAAACTCACCCTTTCATTCTTCCTAGATCCATAAATAAGTACCACATATCATGGGCAATAATAAGCAGTGCTCAGATGCCTGAAGGTTCGTAGCGCTATACATATGCAAATTATTATTGTTATTAATTATTCTATGAACATAAATAAATAAATGGTCTCACTGCCCGGCATATCAAAAGATCCAACTAGAAACATCTAAAGATTTCACAAGGATAAGTGAGACCACGCCCACCTCTGCATGATCATGTAGGTTCTGCACTGGCGTGGCTCAACAGCGACAGAGTAATGACGTCACCACTCAAAAGTAATAAAGAAATGTACCGTGCACGGGTGTCCTGTCAATTCACTCATATCATGGCGAAATGTAAACCTTACGAATTAATCAGATTCGTTGCTATATGAAAAAGCGTTTCCACTTTGTCACAAGTAGAATTAACACCTCCTTGTAACCAGCCTGTGGGGTGTAAATGTTTTGTTAGCGGTACCTTTGTGAAGAATGCATGAATAATTAATTTAAAAAAGCTTACATGAAGGTGGTATCTATTTTTGGACTCGAGATTATTTGCAGGTTTTATGACAGAGAGTGTAACGTGAAAAGGTGCCGGGTCTTGACGCAATGGCAGAGTTCAAGAAGGCAAAGGGCTGGCGCTTACCCCCTACCCCCCGAGCTCGACTTTCCTGCTTATCGGGTTGCCCCCCTGTTGCCCGCTGGGTTGGCCAAGCTTGCAGAAGGTAGAGGCAAGAGTAATTCCCGCATTACTTACCGGTAATCTTGAATACCCTCAGCCCCACTCTTCCTTGTCCCATTTCTTAACAAATGGGGTGATCTCAATTCCCAAATATGTCTCACAGAATAAACAACCAAACTTGTACTACCCTCCCTAGGGGAAGGAGGCTCCTCCCACCAATCCCATGACGGGATAGATGAGCCATCTCCATTCAATCCAATTGCATATCCAAGCAGGTGACCAGGCCAACCCTCGAGGAGGGTGGGTCGGGAGGTAGGACTGGGACGAGGAAGAGTAGGACTCAGGGAAAGGATGATTACCATTAAGTAATCCAGGCATGACCCCTTTCTCCCTCTTCTTGATCCCAGTCCTTAACACATGAGGATATGGCAAACAAGGGCCGGTCACCCTGAAACATAAGGATACCAGCACATGATTCCCTGTCCTCATTCGGGAGGATAGCTCAGGTGCAACATGCTCGCCTTGGAAGCAAGACGACACAGAGCAAGACATGGAGCAACACAGGTTCGATCCCCGGGTCCGAGCTTCGAAACCTCTGGGTATTAAGCGCGTTATAATATATATCAAGTCATTCCATGAGAAATTGCAGACTGTAAGCAGTGATGAGCACTCAGGATGTGAAGTGGTGAACACTCAGGATGGGTGAAACAAGGGAAATTGTATGAGCACTCAGGATGGGTGAAACAAGGAAAATTGTGATCTAAATTCGTTAGATAAAGACAGTGAGTTGTGCCAAACAAAAAGTGAACAGAATGGCCAACAAAGCCTGCCAGACACCTGACATGGAACAAACCCCTGATGGCAGCGACTTCCCAGCAGGGAGATGCAACCGAACGGCACAAGACATCACTTCAGCTGACTTGTATCACATAGAAAATCTTAGGCGAAATACAACAGCCAATAGTTGCGACTGGCGGCTCCATTCAAGCACAGCCAGCTCCAGGTGACCAGAAGAGGCCGGCCTCAAGTACTCACGGGATCCATACTATACAGGTAAGAGTAGACTGTCCTATCCACATCAAAGATATCCAGGAATCGCTCAGACTCAACCAAGTACTCTCACAAGAGTGAAGGCTGGACCAGGTCCTCCTGAAGGAGGAAAGCGGAGACGTTCGAGGGTAAAACGCCAGAGAGGGTTGTACAACTAGACCCTCATAAAAGAAGTGGAGGAAAGGACTGGCACAAACGAGAGACTCCAACTCTTCCAGACGACACGCAGGGGTGATGACCAGAACAAACAGACAGACTATAAGAAGGGATACCCAAAAGCAATAGGTGCAAGAGCTTCCAAGGGATCCAGGAACAGCTGTGAGAGAAGCCAGGCCGATCTCATGCTGAGCGGGGAGGAATAAAGGGTGTTTGAGGAACTCGAGGAAGACGAGAGGAGGACAGAACAGCGCCAAAATAGAAGGCTTGCCAAGCTCTCGCATTAGATTTTTAAGGTGGGAAGACAGTGGCCATTCTGAACATCAAGAACTATATCATGAGCCATGCCCCCATTCATGAGCCTCTCCAATGAAACCACCAGGCCGTTAAGGGGAGGCTATCCAGAGCCAAGCAGAGGGGAAGTGGAAATCAGAGGGGTCAGGGGGACAAGAGGGAAATTCCAGGGTGGCTCAGATGATATCCCAATGGATCAGAGAGAGCAATAGGGGCCACCATAATGACAGATGCAACCTCCCTGCTAATCTGGATCGGAAATGGAAAAGGGGATATACAGCAAAAGGGAGTCCCAGAGGCCATGCAGAGTCGAGAGAAGATCTCTCGCCCAACCAAGCTCAGGGGTTAATAGTCCAGAGATGGAGTGACTGGTGAAAAGCAGAGTGACTGGTGAAAAGCAGACAGATCTAAGATGGGATATCTCATCTTCCTGTCATATGACCCAAAACGGATCTGAGTCTGGGGCAGCTCTCTAGAGGATGACACGGAATGGTTGAGGCAATTGGTCCCCCAATAGTCTACTCCTGAAAGATCTATAGCTTAGCTTCCCTGAGCAAAGATACTACTATATCCAGGACATGAACGTGGAGGCTTCCCATACTAGGGACACTCCCCCAGTCGCTGACTACAATATTAGCAGCTAGCCAGTATGTAGACTGTCCCGACCAGCCCCGTCTGAGTGCTCGGCAACGAATCAAGTGGAGCAGGACAGGGAGGACTTCTGATACTAATTCGGCGATGCCCTATACCCTGCTGGATATGCAAGGCACTGGGCTGTCACTGATTGTGTGAATCAGTGGGAAACCCTCTAAAGTGGATGGAGGATGATAGCCATTACTGCAGACCACCTCTGAAGGTAGGCCTCTGAGGAATAGCCTGAGAATAGGTTTGACACTAGAACTAGAAAATATGTACAGTGGACTGAAGTGTGCCATGGCCCAGATGGTAACAAAGACTGTGGATGTCTTATCTACTGGTCCTATCACTAGGCCTAGGACATAACTGAAGGCATAAAGAGGAGAGACCTCAACCAGAGCTGGAAAATAGTCTGTTATGTGGAGGGGAAGGGATGCCTAGCCCAGCAGTGTCTTGAAGGTTGCACCTATAACTACCAGATTAGAACATGAAACCAGATGACTCTCCCGCCAGACTAGCTTTCATTCGTCCACTAGCAGGGTTTGGTAGACAGCACAGATGTGGAGAGCAGCACACATCTAGGAGGAGGCTAGAATTAACCAGTTGTCCAGCCAAACACTCCACAGAGTTCCAAGAGAATGAAGCTGGCTAACCAAAAGGGCTGATATCCTTGTGAAGACACTTGGGGCAGAAGACATTGAGAGGAAACACCTGGAACGGTAAGAGTCTCTACTTTGTGGAACATCTCAAGGAATTCTGATGACTTGCACCAATGGGAATGTGGAGCTAGGAGTCCACCAGAAGCTATGGATTGAGACAGATCCCCCCGGGGCATGAGTAGGATGATTGACTGGAGAGTCTCTATTCCAAACCTTGCGCGATGATATAGCGGTTCACCCTCTGCAACTAGATAAAGGGCTGGAATCATCTTGATGGCTTGGGGATCAGAACAGGATAGAGTACCCGCCTTTCTCTGCTCCCGGCACACTCCTGACAGACCTCTTGCAGTTAAATGAGGGAATTTACAATAGAAGCGCTGTCTTCTTCCAGAACTCTGTTGACGGCAGGGAGGTGAATGTGAGCACCAGCCCTTCTTTCATCACTGTGCACACCCCATAATCTGAACTGCTTCCAACCCTACCCTGAGTGATATGATGCCGATGAACCCCCACTAGAGGTTTTGGATGAAGAGTGGCAAGAAGTGATCCTGGAAGTCATGCCTGAGGGGTTGAAGGAGGATGGGTGGATGAACGGAAAGACTAAGCAGCGGAGGAGTCTCCTGAAACCCTGTCAGTGGGCAACAAATGTGAGTCTGGAGGATTGATATCTGGAAGGTCCCTCAAAGGTACAGGGTTTCTGCCTAATGAGGAGGGCCAGACCTAAGGCCTTTCAGACATGATTGACGAATACCCCTTTTTTCTAGCCAAAATAACTCAGTTTCATGAAGAGCAGTAGCAGCCAAATTGACCTTTCGGCACCCTCACCTTTCCAAGCTCACGGCCAACTTCTTAAGCGTGGAGAAGAATCAAGAAGATGGCATATACCCCTGACCTGATGTAATCTACAACTACAAGGATCCCCTTACTGTCTAGACCACCTATCGAAAGTGAGAATACATTAGGAAAAAATGATCCGCATTATGGACCTCACTCGTAGGCCCAGGTCACAAGCAGAATTCAGGACTTGTCCGACCTGACCTTCAATCCTGGAGGTAGTGCAAGACTACAGAAGGTAAATCTGATGCCAAATTAACCCCTACAGGGGTACACCACTGGCCAAAGCCTGGGCATTGCCGCCTTCTCTGGGCTTCTCCACAGATTGAGGATGATATTGTGGCTGCTCTGGAAATCCTGAGTTTTGGAGTCCCAAGAGCAGGGGCAATTCAATATCCTAGAGCACGCAACCCAAAAAAGCAACTGATGTCTCCAATACAAACTTGTTCTCCAAAGCAAAGTTAGCTATGGAGATCATACCCTATGGTCTCCCAATTGCTAGTAATCATTTTTGGTCCATGTTTTCTTCAATCGGGTTCTGCGTACTGGAGAACCCCATGGGTTGTGCTGGACCTTCTGGCCCATCCTGTCTGGGAGAGATGAGGGGGTAGAGTTATCGGTGGCACTCAATTGCCACCCTCCTCATAAGGCCTTTCAGCAGCTCATTGATACTGTGGAGTGAGTGAAGAAGGCGGGGCAGCAGTAGCAGTTTGCAGGATCTTTCCCCGTGCTGTCTGGTCTCTCTGATCTGGAGCGGTTACCAGTGAGCAGTCGTTTCGAACCGCTGGGGAAACGTGCTCAAGGAGGGTACGGGCATGCCACATGGGCCTGCACCACCACGCATCCATTGGGGGCGTGTAATTGGAAGAGCCAGTACTGCAGTACCACCAAACTGAAGGAAATCTTCCCACCAAATGGCATCTACAGTAACTTGGTTTTGATACCGAAGTTTCTTCACCTCCAGGACGCACTAAAGAGGAGGGATGGCGTTGGATAGTGCTGCGCTCGCAACTGGGGCCCCTGACGCAGTGTCCTTCCTGGGAGTCAAAGGTCTGCCTGATGGTCGAGACCTGGTACCTCATTTAAAGAGTAAACATTAAAAAAAATACTGTGAAAACCTACCTGTCAGACACAGAAAAAAAGAGGAGGATTGAGGGTAGGAGGTGCCTCATCCAGTCACGTGATTGGAAGGAGGAGTCTCCTTGCCCAAGGAGGAATAGTACAAGTTTGATTTTTTTCACTGTGAGACCTGTCTGGCAAGTGGGATCAGCTCATTTGTCAAGGAATGGGAAAAGGAAAAGGGACGAAGCGGTAATGCTTTTGAGACATTTAAAGCATAAGTGACATGGACGCGTGCAGGGAATTGCAGGTGGATGCACTGCGGACAGTACGGCATAGGCGCGTGACCAGAAGCATCAAGCCGGAAGCCAAGTGGAGATGGTGCGAGAAGCTACAGTAGGTGCCCCGTGGGGGGGCAGAGGGGGTCACGCCATCTTGAGCGGAAAGATGAGAGTGCAATTTAAGACCTTGGTTGATCATTTTGCTTGTAATCTCTAGTTGGTAAAAATATATAATAAACCAACCTACCAAATATATATGTATAAATATCTTCTGTTAAAAAAAGTATCAGTAACAGGATTCAAAGTAATATGACCCTAATCGTTCTCCTTTTGGTTCTGCACCTTACTTTCAAGCTTCAAAGACACACAACCTACAGCTTGCAGTTGTTTACAGCTACAGTTTGCAGTTGTTTACAGCTACAGCTTGCAATTTTGCCCACTGGAAAGAAAATATGAAGTTCCTTAAATAAAAGGAACAATTTTGGGTGCATTTCATACAGACTTGAAATCCGCCGCTGCAAATAGGAAAGGACCAGAAAACAAACCTTTTTTGCCTATGCCCCAAGACTCTGGAACCTCCCTCCACCCCTCCTGTCAGCATCAGACACGCCCCCACCCGCCTATAATTCAGAAAAGAACTCAAGACCCACCTCTTCAAGGAGTCGCTCCTCCTCCTTATCACCTAGGCCATCACGTCGCCCCCGGCAACCCTGACTTGTAGATGCCCTCCTCCCCTCTGCTCCCCACCACCCTGTACAGCTGTACCCCTCCTGTGTGTCCCTCTGTATCCCACCCCCGCTGTATATCTGTAAAGCGCTCTGTTGCTTCTCAAAGCTAGGTCTGCGCTCAATAAATACCACATTAATAATAATTTAAACAAAATTCAGACATCATGGAAAATATTAGGCAAGGTGTTATTTCGTGACACTTTTAAGTGTCTTGAGAGAAAATGCTGATATAGGTAGTCAACTGGTGGAGCTTTATAAGGGCTTTTAAATGCAAAAGCTGCTGTAGATCCTTATCATGCCAACATTAGCACAACATTAGGGAGAGGTGCTGCCATTCACAACAGAGTTAACCTTTTAATTGCATAGATACGTGTAAAGGCTCTAATGCGAGGTTTGGGAGAGTGCTGCTCGGGAAACAGGATCCTCCTGGTTGCGATTCTAGAAGTGAGTGGGGTCTGCAGGCATCCCATGAGTGGGAAGCCATGGGCAGGCGCTCCCCTCGCCCATGCCTTTCGCAGGTCCTGAGTGTGTGTGTGCAAAGTGTGCATGTGTGTTTGGTGGACGAGCAGGTGTACCAGCAGTATGAGTGTGGCATACTCGTTTAGAATTTACATAATACACAGGCAGCATGAAAAAGAATTTCAAGGGGCAATGTTGCCACAAACTGGTCAGAAGAACCACAGCAATGTTCCTGCAGTGTCATGTTGGCAAAGTGGGCAAAACCAGCATAAAAGTCTTTTTCTATAGTGACAATTTATTGAACACAGACAGAAAGAACATGTTCTTACAGTGTGAATACTGGCATGTATCATGCACAGCCATCAGGAAGCACAGTTGCGATACTGCCATGTATAGGGCACAACCTGCATGCAATGTCTTACTGATCATTTGCATATCTGTGGCATGGCTGCCATCTATTGTTTTCAATGGCAGATCAGTGGCTTGGTGTATATGGTGGGCAGCGTATCATGAAAGTGTTTTACTGTGGCAATGCTTTCATATAGTGTGGTGGCAGTGATCATAAAAAGTGTTTTATAATCGCAATGGTGGCTGATATTGTGGGAACAAGCTTCAAGTCAATGGGCCTCATTAGGACCCTGTTGGCCGCATAATGAACGGTGCCGGTAAGGGACCGGCACCGTTCATTCCGGGCCGCCTCATTACGAGGTCTGCTGTGGGTCCCGCTCAGGACGCGTGGCCAGACAAGGCGTCCTTAGCGGGACCCGCTAGCAGACCAGGATGCTACCAATGGGCCCATCATTAACAGGCCCGTTGTTAGCATCTTCCCCATTCCCATTGAGCCCTATGGGGCTCAAATACCGGAGCCCAGAAAAGGGCAATTACCAGATCCGCCAAGCTCGGCATGACCCGGTTATTGCCCTTTTCTGGGCTCTGGTAAAAAATCATTACCTGCGGCAGCCGTACCCTTAATAAGGGCACGGCTACCGCCGGGGTCGCAATGAGTCCCAATGTGTTGTAATGTGTTGTAACCTGTTCCTGCAGGCTGTCAGTGGCCTGTACTCTTTTGGAATTCTTTTACTTGTTACCCAACAGAAATGATAGTAAATTGCATGGTGTTCTACCATATTTTTCTCATAGTGCAGTAAACTGTAGTTTTTCAACCCTTTCATATCCTCCCCAAAACCCCCAAGGTGGATGCAGCAGCCTTGCAAAGCTCTGACAATCCCACTAATTCCCTGGGAAATATGAATACACTACTCCTGAAATAAAGCACACGCCTCAGTAACCATTCATTTTCAAAGGAGATGCCACCTCGGGAAACGCCTGGACAACCCCACCCCAGGCACAAAAGGCTGCAGCTTCCACTGTATTGAAACAATCACTAAAGAAACCTAATCGATGTGTAGCGGGTGTGACTTGCCATCTCCAATAGCACAAGAACCGCCATTGTGAGCACATGGGGGTCTGAGAAGATGTCTCTTATGAAGATAGATGCCATCTGGCAGTCAGGACTCAGAGGAAGCAGCATACCTGCCTAAGTTACTTCCCACAATCAGACCAATTCTTCCAACAAAGAACATTAGGGAGTAACAGGTATCCATGTGTCTGATCCTTTATGCCACCTGCACTGCTCAGGTGATGCGCTCAGGCCAGAGGCATGAGCAGCACATTCCATAATGGGGACATCTGCTTTAGTCCTCACTAGGGACATAGAAAAGATGGGAGAAGGAATTTATATTAAGTAAAAATCTTTTCATTAAAGGAAATTCCTAGCTACTAAGAATATTTAGAATACAAAACAGCCTATTTTTTATATTTAAGACCTTGTTTTACCTGGGTATCTGTCATTGCATCGAATGCCAAACCGTCGAATGCCATGCCATAGAACAAAATGCATTGAAAAAAAGCATCAAATGCATTTTTTTGAATTGTAAAGGGTTTAGTTTAATTTTAATGGCTTTTAAAGGTTAAAAAGGGGGTGTGGGGGACCCCCCATTAAAAAAAGAAAATGTTTTAAAAAAAATGCATTCAGTGCTTTTTTCAATGCATTTTCTTCTATGGTATGGCTTTCGACAGTTTGGCATTCGATGCAATG